>NW_027362032.1:1962500-3377500 GCF_039654945.1 Dendrobates tinctorius | reverse complement strand
CAGTCATCATAACAGAGCACAACTGACAGTCATCATAACAGAGCGCCACTGACAGTCATCATAACAGAGCGCAACCAACAGTCATCATAACAGAGCGCAACCAACAGTCATCAGAACAGAGCGCAACCGACAGTCATCACAACAGAGCGCAACCGACAGTCATCAAACCAGAGCGCCACTGTCAGTCATCATAACAGAGCGCAACCGACAGTCATCATAACAGAGCGCAACCGACAGTCATCATAACAGCGCAACCGACAGTCATTATAACAGAGCGCAACCGACAGTCATCATAACAGAGCGCAACCGACAGTCATCATAACAGAGCGCAACCGACAGTCATCATAACAGAGCGCAACCAACAGTCATCATAACAGAGCACAACTGACAGTCATCATAACAGAGCACAACTGACAGTCATCATAACAGAGCACCACTGTCAGTCATCATAACAGAGCGCAACCAACAGTCATCATAACAGAGCGCAACCAACAGTCATCAGAACAGAGCGCAACCGACAGTCATCATAACAGAGCGCAACCGACAGTCATCATAACAGAGCACAACTGACAGTCATCATAACAGAGCGCAACCGACAGTCATCATAACAGAGCACAACTGACAGTCATCATAACAGAGCACCACTGTCAGTCATCATAACAGAGCGCAACCAACAGTCATCATAACAGCGCAACCGACAGTCATCATAACAGAGCGCAACCGACAGTCATCATAACAGAGCGCAACCGACAGTCATCATAACAGAGCGCAACCGACAGTCATCATAACAGCGCAACCGACAGTCATCATAACAGCGCAACCGACAGTCATCATAACAGAGCGCAACCGACAGTCATTATAACAGAGCGCAACCGACAGTTATCATAACAGAGCGCAACCGACAGTTATCATAACAGCGCAACCGACAGTCATCATAACAGAGCGCAACCGACAGTCATCATAACAGAGCGCAACCGACAGTCATCATAACAGAGCGCAACCGACAGTCATCATAACAGAGCGCAACCGACAGTCATCATAACAGAGCGCAACCGACAGTCATCATAACAGAGCGCAACCGACAGTCATCATAATAGAGCGCAACCGACAGTCATCATAACAGCACAACCGACAGTCATCATAACAGAGCGCAACCGACAGTCATCATAACAGAGCGCAACCGACAGTCATCATAACAGAGCGCAACTGACAGTCATCATAACAGAGCGCAACCGACAGTCATCATAACAGAGCGCAACCGACAGTCATCATAACAGAGCGCAACCGACAGTCATCATAACAGAGCGCAACCGACAGTCATCATAACAGAGCACCACTGACAGTCATCATAACAGAGCACCACTGTCAGTCATCATAACAGAGCGCCACTGTCAGTCATCATAACAAAGCGCAACCGACAGTCATCATAACAGAGCGCAACCGACAGTCATCATAACAGCGCAACCGACAGTCATCATAACAGAGCGCAACCGACAGTCATAACAGAGCAGTATAAAAGGAAAAAGATAGCCAGCTCACCTGTCGGCATGTGTTGTAGGAAGCACGGACCACATGCAGTCATCACGTAGTAGTCAGAACAAAGTGGAAAAAAGGTCCAGAGCTCTGAAAAAGAACAAGGTTTTTGTTTGAAACGCGTAGAACAGAGCACTGACAGTCATCATAACAGAGCGCAACCGACAGTCATCAGAACAGAGCTCCACCGACAGTCATCAGAACAGAGCACAACCAAAAGTCATCAAAACAGAGCGCAACCGACAGTCATCAGAACAGAGCACTGACAGTCATCATAACAGAGCGCAACCGACAGTCATCAGAACAGAGCACTGACAGTCATCATAACAGAGCGCAACCGACAGTCATAACAGAGCGCAACCGACAGTCATCAGAACAGAGCGCCACTGTCAGTCATCAGAACAGAGCACAACCGACAGTCATCAGAACAGAGCGCAACCGACATTCATCATGAATGAACACAACCGGCAGTCATAATAGAGCGCAACCGACAGTCATCATAAAAGAGCTCAACCGACAGTCACCATACCAGAGCGCAACCGACAGTCATCATAACAGAGCAGTATAAAAGGAAAAAGATAGCCAGCTCACCTGTCGGCATGTGTTGTAGGAAGCACGGACCACGTGCAGTCATCACGTAGTAGTCAGAACAAAGTGGAAAAAAGGTCCAGAGCTCTGAAAAAGAACAAGGTTTTGTTTGAAACGCGTAGAACAGAGCACTGACAGTCATCATAACAGAGCGCAACCGACAGTCATCAGAACAGAGCACAACCAAAAGTCATCAGAACAGAGCGCAACCGACAGTCATCAGAACAGAGCACTGACAGTCATCATACAAGAGCGCAACCGACAGTCATCAGAACAGAGCACTGACAGTCATCATAAGAGTGCAACCGACAGTCATAACAGAGCGCAACCGACAGTCATCAGAACAGAGCTCCACCGACAGTCATCAGAACAGAGCACAACCAAAAGTCATCAGAACAGAGCACTGACAGTGATCATAACAGAGCGCAACCGACAGTCATCAGAACAGAGCGCAACCGACAGTCATCAGAACAGAGCGCAACCGACAGTCATAGCAGAGCGCAACCGACAGTCATCAGAACAGAGCGCCACTGTCAGTCATCAGAACAGAGCACAACCGACAGTCATCAGAACAGAGCGCAACCGACATTCATCATGAATGAACACAACCGGCAGTCATAATAGAGCGCAACCGACAGTCATCATAAAAGAGCTCAACCGACAGTCACCATACCAGAGCGCAACCGACAGTCATCATAACAGAGCAGTATAAAAGGAAAAAGATAGCCAGCTCACCTGTCGGCATGTGTTGTAGGAAGCACGGACCACGTGCAGTCATCACGTAGTAGTCAGAACAAAGTGGAAAAAAGGTCCAGAGCTCTGAAAAAGAACAAGGTTTTGTTTGAAACGCGTAGAACAGAGCACTGACAGTCATCATAACAGAGCGCAACCGACAGTCATCAGAACAGAGCACAACCAAAAGTCATCAGAACAGAGCGCAACCGACAGTCATCAGAACAGAGCACTGACAGTCATCATACAAGAGCGCAACCGACAGTCATCAGAACAGAGCACTGACAGTCATCATAAGAGTGCAACCGACAGTCATAACAGAGCGCAACCGACAGTCATCAGAACAGAGCTCCACCGACAGTCATCAGAACAGAGCACAACCAAAAGTCATCAGAACAGAGCACTGACAGTCATCATAACAGAGCGCAACCGACAGTCATCAGAACAGAGCGCAACCGACAGTCATCAGAACAGAGCGCAACCGACAGTCATAGCAGAGCGCAACCGACAGTCATCAGAACAGAGCGCCACTGTCAGTCATCAGAACAGAGCACAACCGACAGTCATCAGAACAGAGCGCAACCGACATTCATCATGAATGAACACAACCGGCAGTCATAATAGAGCGCAACCGACAGTCATCATAAAAGAGCTCAACCGACAGTCACCATACCAGAGCGCAACCGACAGTCATCATAACAGAGCAGTATAAAAGGAAAAAGATAGCCAGCTCACCTGTCGGCATGTGTTGTAGGAAGCACGGACCACGTGCAGTCATCACGAAGTAGTCAGAACAAAGTGGAAAAAAGGTCCAGAGCTCTGAAAAAGAACAAGGTTTTGTTTGAAATGCGTAGTCTATTTGTTACTCGTGTAAATTTTACTGTTTCTGGACTATGTTTTATACAAGTGTAGGGACAGTGACCTGATGGACAGACGGACTTGTCAGTTATGATAGACAGATAACAGCTGGGCAGTAAAAGTGATAGGCAATACCCTGGGTGACCACAAGGTGGCAGGGGGGAGTGTGAGGAAAGGACTTGACATCAGCTTAGGGCTAAGAAACCGTTGGTCATGGGGGACGGAGTTACAGGGAACCGGGAAAGCTATAAATTTGACAGGAGGGTTCCAGAAGATTCCAGTCCCCAGGGGGAGCTCAAGTGACAGGAAGACTGTGACAGTCGGTGCACTGTGAGGGAAACCTAACCAGGGGACTGAGAGGAAGGAAAGTCTGGGGGGTGGTCCTGACACGAAGTACTGCAGTATAGACGAGGCTTCGGGTGTAGGATACCGTATTTGGAACGACGAAACTGACCAGTAAAGTGCTGATAGTGTACGGGCCTAAGGCGGCCACAGTGACTGAGCTGACAGGATCGTCACTAAGTGAAAAAGGTACGGTATGTATAAATACGTCCCTGGTGTAAAAGTACGGTGTGTGAAGCGGCCCTGGACGTGGAAGGCCATGAGGAAGATATTGTGTACTGTGAACGCCGTCAGTCGGACGGTGGAAAATAAACTTGGACCTGTTGCACTCAAAATCTGCCTCCATCTTGTGTCTGTACGTCACTGCGCGGTATACAGAGGGACCACCCCCCAGTCCGGCCCACCAACCGTACACAATAAATTGGACTTTTTGTGAAGCTGGACCTTTTTTCCTCTTTTTATCATAACAGAGCGCCACCAACAGTCATAAGACAGCGCCACCGACCGTCATCATAAAAGAGCACAACCGACCGTCATCATAACAGAGCGCACCGACCGTCATTATAAAAGAGCACAACCGACCGTCATCATAACAGAGCGCCACTGACAGTCATCATAACAGAGCGCAACCGACCGTCATTATAAAAGAGCACAACCGACAGTCATCATAACAGAGCGCACCGACCGTCATTATAAAAGAGCACAACCGACCGTCATCATAACAGAGCGCCACTGACAGTCATCATAACAGAGCGCAACCGACCGTCATCATAATAGAGCGACACTGACAGTCATCATAACAGAGCGCCACCGACCGTCATTATAAAAGAGCACAACCGACAGTCATAACAGCACAACCAAAAGTCATCATAATCTACAGCACAGTGGTGATATGAATTATTACAGGAATGTCCAGGGTCTCCGAAAAACATTTCTGGTGTAATTTTCGCCACTTTTTTGATGTATATTCTGGTGAATCTGTCAGCTTCGCTCTGTCACTGGCCCAGACTTGTGCACATAAAGGAAAATTTTAATTCTATCAAATCTGAACTATCAGAGATTTGTCTAATGTTTTATATTACGAATAGCGATAATCAAAAACTAACTTTATTAATTAAAAAAATGCACAAAGTGGCTGATGGTGTACGGGCCTAAGGCGGCCACAGTGACCGAGCTGACAGGATCATCACTAAGTGAAAAAGGGACGGTACGTATAAATACGTCCCTGGTGTAAAAGTACGGTGTGTGAAGCGGCCCTGGACGCGGAGGGCCGTGAGGAATATATTGTGTATTGTGATGGCCGTCATTCAGACGGTGGAAAATAAACTTGGACCTGTTGCACTCGAAATCTGCCTCCATCTTGTGTCTGTATGTCACTGCGCGGTATACAGAGGGACCCCCCCCGGTCCGGCCCACCAACCCTACACTTGGCGTAGTCAGCAGGATCACCACCGCTAATACAATATTTTCTGCGGCAGGCCTGCCCTAAAGGATGGAAAAGGACTTGGACTGTTCTGTTTGGATTGCCAGCACCTGTGGATTACAAATGGCTAGCCTGTGGATTACAAATTGGGAACGCTGTGGCGGATCTGCACTGCTAGCGGAAGATCCGGGGGCGGTACCAGTTTCTGTGCAGTATGACGGTGTTGCTCCAGCCAGAGGAGAGGTCCTGGTGTTTGCAGTTGTTCTGAATGGACTGGGACCCCCTCCAATGTATCCCTGGGGGAAGCGGTATGTGCCAGGAGGCCGACGCTCCCGCATACTGGACCCTGACAGATGGGTGGAGAGGCCTGTCAACGCTCCACCCAACAGAGGGAGTGGCACAGAGGAAAAGTTTGGCTGCGGCTGCCTGGCGCCATTCGATTGCTGCCGACCAGATGGTATGCGACGCTGTGGTTGTCGGGGCATCGGGCGCCTGGAGTGGCGGTGGCGCCTGGAGGTCGAGTCACGCCAGAAAACGTCTTCCTCAGAGTCACGGGCAGGAAGTTGGATGCCGAGCGGAGAAGTGGAGCCTTGGTGGAACCAGCGGGAGCGGCCGTCAAAGATACCATCCCCGCAGAGCCCCTGAGCCTGGAGGCCAGCACCGCTGGACGGCTGGGTGAAGAACAGAGACTGCAGGAGAAGCCGCGGGAAGATGTGACGGAGGCCGCGACGCCGGGGAAGATGAAAGTCCCCCCGGCTCTGCCAGTGGCTCCGCAAGAAGTCCCCACCACTCAGCCGCAGCAAACGTCCCCCTGTGTATCCGAAAGCCTGGCCGAGGAGGCCCTTACTGTTTACGCTGAGCTGAGCAGGGCCTCCGTTCCCGTACCTGATTTATCATGCCCGGAGGCGCCACGCCCGGTGTCGCCGGTGCGGAGCCTGTCTACAGAGGGCACTTCTGCGTTTCCCCTGCCGGTAGCGACCTCATTCCCGGAATCGGCAGCTAATCCGGCTCCGTCTGGGACTCCGGGTGAGGCCTATCCTGCAGCCGCGGCTATGCCGGCTGCGGCCTATGTGTCAGGCCCTGTGGCCCAATCTGCGAGAAATACGGCTGTCCTTGCCCGCCACCCGGCCCCAGCGGCTGCTGGGCCGCTGACATCAGCCGTCTCTGCCCCGCCATCACCCTCGGTTAGGTCCCGCCCACCGGACTCCAGGGCTCGTACCGGACCCTCTGTTTGGGTCGCGGAGGTTATAAAGAAAAAGAAAGCCAGGGAGCAGGAAGTGTGGAACTTGCTTCATACTAAGGGAGAGACTGGCATGGCGGCCACACGATCTCTGGGACGGCTCGTGTATACGAACATACCAAAAGGATACGGGTTCATACGAGATCTTGCGACCGGCCAGAAGGTTTATATCAACGTTGCCTCTATCCGCCATGGCCGGGCCTTGCAAGAGGGGGACTTGGTGTCCTATTATAAGGAGTATTGCCCCCGCGGCTACTATGCGGTAGCCGTGCTCGCGGCACCTGAAGAACACCAGCCCCCGTAGGAAGGACTGTGGGACACACTCTGTATCCCAGGAGCTCCACGGCTGTGGAGTCCCTTACTACCAATCACCAGAAAGTGAATTGGACTGTCGGGAGTTCGTTGCACCGTAGTGCAGGTTATAAAGGACAGTTCGCGGAAAAAAAAAATTGTTTATCTGTTGAGTTTTTTTTACTATGTTCCTCTTATAGGATGGTTTATGTTGACTTGTTATCCTGACAGAGAGGGGTACGAAGAAGAGAGGGAGTGTCCATGTCCAAGGAAGGGGGAGGAGAGCATGTGATGTTTTGTTGTTGTATGTTGATTTTTAAAGCAATAGAAAATGAAGAAAAAAAAATAAAACAATGGGGTACTTGTGATATTATAAAGTTGTTCTGATGTATAATATGCACAAGAAAATGCAACAGGTCCAGGTAAGAGAAGGTCTGTGTGACCGAAGGGAACGTGAGACCAAAGGGGTCTATGAGTTGAGAAGGTCTGGGAGACCGAGACGCCGACCATGACCTGTTACCGAGAGAAAGATAAAGAAATGGAAGAGGACAGGTGTCCAGTAGTCGCAGGTCAGTACCCTGACACCACGGACACCCCCAGGAGAAAGCAGGTGGGCGCTGGCAATGATCTGGTAGGTGTGAGACCTCGATCATGGCGTACCGAGTAGTGGAAGGTGACAGAAGGGGAGAGTAGGGAAGGTACACGCCATAGAGAAAATATGGGTGTACCTAGCCCAACTTGAAAGACGTCATGTGGCGTGTGCGCTGGCGAGTAGCAGTAGGCTGCTCGGAGCATGGTGCTCCCAGTATGGTTCGGCCCCCCACGTATAGTGGGTTTGGACCAACAACTGGTCCGACAACAGAGCGTAGGTGAAGTTTTAGAATGACAAAGGTAGGGACTACGATTGTCGGGGACGACAATAGACAAAGGAAGAGGGAGTGTAGGGACAGTGACCTGATGGACAGACGGACTTGTCAGTTATGATAGACAGATAACAGCTGGGCAGTAAAAGTGATAGGCAACACCCTGGGTGACCACAAGGTGGCAGGGGGAAGTGTGAGGAAAGGACTTGACATCAGCTTAGGGCTAAGAAACCGTTGGTCATGGGGGCGGAGTTACAGGGAACCGGGAAAGCTATAAATTTGACAGGAGGGATCCAGAAGATTCCAGTCCCCAGGGGGAGCTCAAGTGACAGGAAGACTATGACAGTCGGTGCACTGTGAGGAAAACCTAACCAGGGGACTGAGAGGAAGGAAAGTCAGGGGGGTGGTCCTGACACGAAGTACTACAGTATAGACGAGGCTTCGGGTGTAGGATACTGTATTTGGAACGACGAAACTGACCAGTAAAGTGCTGATGGTGTACGGGCCTAAGGCGGCCACAGTGACTGAGCTGACAGGATCGTCACTAAGTGAAAAAGGTACGGTATGTATAAATACGTCCCTGGTGTAAAAGTACGGTGTGTGAAGCGGCCCTGGACGTGGAAGGCCATGAGGAAGATATTGTGTACTGTGAACGCCGTCAGTCGGACGGTGGAAAATAAACTTGGACCTGTTGCACTCAAAATCTGCCTCCATCTTGTGTCTGTACGTCACTGCGCGGTATACAGAGGGACCACCCCCAAGTCCGGCCCACCAACCGTACACAATAAATTGGACTTTTTGTGAAGCTGGACCTTTTTTCCACTTTTATCATAACAGAGCGCCACCAACAGTCATAAGACAGCGCCACCGACCGTCATCATAAAAGAGCACAACCGACCGTCATCATAACAGAGCACCACTGACAGTCATCATAACAGAACGCAACCGACCGTCATCATAATAGAGTGACACTGACAGTCATCATAACAGAGCGCCACTGACCGTCATTATAAAACAGCACAACCGACAGTCATCATAACAGAGCGTCACTCACTGACAGTCATCATAACAGAGCGCAACCAACCATCATCATAATAGAGCGCCACTGACAGTCATCATAACAGAGCGCCACCGACAGTCACCATAAAAGAGCGCAACCAACAGTCATCATAATATACAACACAGTGGTGATATGAATTATTACAGGAATGTCCAGGGTCTCCAAAGAACATTTCTGGTGTAATTTTCGCCACTTTTGTGATGTAGATTCTGGTGAATCTGTCAGCTTCGCTCTGTCACTGGCCCAGACTTGTGCACATACAGGAAAATTTTAATTCTATCAAATCTGAACTATCAGAGATTTGTCTAATGTTTTATATTACGAATAGCGATAATCAAAAACTAACTTTATTAATTAAAAAAATGCACAAAGTGGCTGCTGCTTGCTCTCTCTAACCCTTTGCTAGGCCTCTTTCAGACGTCAGTGTGTCAGGTACGTGTGGTGAGAGTTTTCACTCGTACCGGAGACACATCCACGTAGACCCTTTTAAGCTAATGGGTCTGTGCACATGTTAGTGTGTTTCCACGGACCGTGTGTCCAAAGGCAAAAAAAGCTGACATGTCCGTTTCTTAACAGCAGCACAGGCCGCAAAACATCGTGCACATGGATGACATCCGTGTGTCATCAGTGTGACATGTACCTGCGCCTGGGAAGCAGCGAAACAGCACTGTCCCCGACACCAGGTGCTGAAGACAGCTCACATCATTCTCCCCTGCTCTACCAGTGATCAGCACAGGCAAGAAAGATTGTTGCGTTTTATTCCACTGATAACAGAGAGAGCAGGCGGCAGCTGGTGGCTCTACTACTCCTATCATCCTGCACCTGCTGCCACTAATAATAGCGAGAGCAGGCGGCAGCTGATGGGAGTATTCATCAGCCACCGCCTGCGATATAAATAAATTTAAAAAAGACATGGTTTCCCCTGTACTTTTGATAACCAGCCAGGTAAAACAGACAGCTGTGGGCTGCAATTCTCTGCTGTCAGCTTCAGCAAGGCTTGTTATTAAGAATAAAGGAGTCCCCATGCTGTATTTTTTAATTATTTAAATAAATAATTTTAAGAAACTACGTTGGGTCCACCCAATTTTTGATAGCCAGCCAAAAGAAAGCAGACAAGTGGGGGCTGGTATTCTCAGGCGGTAAGGGACCATGGATATTGGGCCCCAAGCCTAAAAATTGCAGCCCACAGCCACTCAGAAAAGGCACATCTATTACATGTGGCAATTCTGGCACTTTACCCGGCTCTTCCCACTTGCCCTGTAGCGGTGGCAGGTGGGGTAATATTTGTGGGTTTGATGTCACCTTTGTATTGTCTGGTGACATCAAGCCCACAAATTAGTAATGGAGAGGCGTCTATAAGACACCTATCCATTACTATTCCTATAGTTATATTTATAATAAAGACAGCAAGCATGAAGTCCTTTATTTGAAATCAAAAGACAAAACACTTTTCCATTTTTATTTAAAAATAAGTTATGCTAACCTAACGCCAATCCATTGAAGCCAATGTCTCCTGTAATTAAACAAAAATTTATAAAACAATATCCCTCACCTGTCTGGTGCTCTGTCCCATGCGGTAATCTATGTAGGAGGATAAATAGTTTTCAACCTCAACGGTGCAAAAATTCGACCGTCCGGGCTGAAAACCACTGATGAGTGAGCTGCTGTGAGCACAGCCTCAGTGACTATCAGTGACATCATCGAGGTTACCTCCGGTCACTGATGCTCTGTTCCCAGCAGGGCTAAACTGTGGTGACCTCAGCACCGTGAGAAAAAGTCACTGAGTTCACTGCAGTTCAGCTCAGTGAGTTCAACGCCATAAATGCAGTGATTTTTTTTCTCACCGTGCTGATGTCACAATCCATTTTTGGATCTGAGTCAGATTCTGGATTCTCTTATATAAACTTTTTTCCTTTCAGGCCATCGGGGGTTAATATCAGTTTTTCCCCTCGGTGGCCACTGGTGTAATTGCATTGCTAGGTGAGTTTGCTGATGCAAGTTGGCACCACTCCCACCTTCCTTTAAAAGGTCACCTGAGGCATCAGCTGGTGTTGGTGATACACTTTCTTTTGGATACCAACGTGGTCAAGACAGGAGCTGGCTGAGAGCAGTGGTGCTTCTGCTTAATGCTGATATGGTGCCTTACTCTACTGCTGGGTGCATTGCAGCAGAGAAAGCCAAGTTTTGTTTTGTAGTTGCTTTAACCCCGAGGTGTCTGTTTTATCTTTCCTTTGTTTTATTGGTGCAGTTCATTTTTCTCCCTGTCTCACCTCCTGGGGAGGGGGTTGGGGGCTTGGCTCAGGGCTAAACAAGAGAAAGGGACAGGTCGGTGACTTGGGCCTCACTACCATCAAGTGTACCTGCAAGTTAAGCTTACCCCCTTAGTCTGAGGGGCAGTTCAGGGGCCCAGGTTCCTCGTCCTGTTTTCACACTACTGCCCCGTGACAGCTGAGGTCACTGCAGTTTAGTCAGGCTGGGAACGCATCCTCAGTGACCTGCCTTAACCGCGATGAGGTCACTTTAGTCACTGATGCTGTGCTCACAGCAGCTCATTCCTCAGTAGTTCTCAGCCTGGATAGTCTCACCTTGGGACCATCCAAGCTTAAAATTATTTATCCCCAGACATGGATTGCAGAGTGGGACAGAATGTCAAACAGGTGAGGGTTTTTTTTAAATTATTACAGGAGACATTCTGTTCAATGGAATGGGTGTTAGGTGAGTACAACTGTGTTTATTTTAAAGTAAAAGTAGAAAAGTGTGTTTGTTTTGATTTATTCTGGCTGTCTTTATTTACACTATAAATATACGATTAGTAAAGGATAAGTTTCTAAAGGTAACATCAACTCCACAAATATTATGTCATGATCCAGACCTCGTTTTGAGTCCTGTATTCCCTCTTTCCCGGTCTGGTCATGTCAGGGGTTAACCTTTCTCATCCTCATCCTCTGGGTTCAGGTTGGCTATTTATTGCCACAGATTCCTGCAGGCTATGTCAGTTATAGTCTTTGCCTAATGATGCTGTAGTTGACTATGATTGCTCTGATTTGCCCTGCAGTGTTTACTGTCTGAACCGTGTCTCTGTTTTCTCCTCGTCCCGTCCTGACTCAGTGTTTCCCTATAAGTGTGTTTGACTCCCTGGTTTTGACTTGGCCTGTATCCAGACCTGTTTCTATCCTTTGTCTTTGGCTTATTTGCTCCTGACCGTCTCTGAGCTTTTCAACTTGTTTGTGACTGTTTGCCTATTCCTTCGGTACCGCGCTACAGCCTGGCTTGTTTGACTATTCTGCTGCCACCTGGTGGTAGCCTTCGCTGCTGCATTTTAGCGGTCTAATACATTACCCCACTTGCCACTGCCTGGCAGAGCCCAAGATTTGGCACATCTTATAGATATGCCTTTTCTGGGTGGCTGCATGCTGCTATTTTTAGGCTGGTTTCACATTTGCGTTTTTTAGCGCTGGAAAAAAACGCACACCTGCGCATGCGTTTTTTCCCCTATATTTAACATGGGTGCGCATACCTGCGCACTGGTCAGCGCAAGTATGCGATTTTCATGCGCTGCGTTTTTTTGGGGTGTGCGATTGGATTTTCCAGACGCAGCATGTTGCATTTTTTGGCCCTGCAAAAAAGCGCATGCGCACATATGCGCACGTTTTGCGCTAAAAATGGCCATTATAGCCTATGGATGCGCATATGTGCGCACTGGCATGCTCATGTATGCGTTTTTTTGCATATGCGTTTTTTTTTTAAACCATGGAATTTAGGGGTTTGGGTTAGAGTTAGGGTTAGTTAAGGGGGTTTAGGGTTAGGGTTATGGTCAGGGTCAGGGTTAGGGTTAGGGTTAGGGTCAGGGTTAGGGTTAAGTATGGTTTTGTTAAGGATTAGGGTCATGGTTAGGGTCAGGATTAGGGTTAAGTATGGTTTTGTTAAGGGTTAGGGTCAGGGTTAGGGTTAGGGTTAGGGTTAGGGTCAGGGTTAGGGTTAGGGTTAGGGTTAGGGTCAGGGTTAGGGTCAGGATTAGGGTTAAGTATGGTTTTGTTAAGGATTAGGGTCAGGGTTAGGGTCAGGATTAGGGTTAAGTATGGTTTTGTTAAGGGTTAGGGTCAGGGTTAGGGTTAGGGTTAGGGTTAGGGTCAGGGTTAGGGTTAGGGTTAGGGTTAGGGTCAGGGTTAGGGTCAGGATTAGGGTTAAGTATGGTTTTGTTAAGGATTAGGGTCAGGGTTAGGGTCAGGATTAGGGTTAAGTATGGTTTTGTTAAGGATTAGGGTCAGGGTTAGGGTCAGGATTAGGGTTAAGTATGGTTTTGTTAAGGGTTAGGGTCAGGGTTAGGGTTAGGGTTAGGGTCAGGGTTAGGGTTAGGGTTAGGGTCAGGGTTAGGGTCAGGATTAGGGTTAAGTATGGTTTTGTTAAGGATTAGGGTCAGGGTTAGGGTCAGGATTAGGGTTAAGTATGGTTTTGTTAAGGGTTAGGGTCAGGGTTAGGGTTAGGGTTAGGGTTAGGGTCAGGGTTAGGGTCAGGATTAGGGTTAGGGTGAGGGTTAGGGTTAGGGTTAGGGTTAGGGTCAGGGTTAGGGTCAGGGTTAGGGTCAGGGTTAGGGTTAGGGTTAGGGTTAGGGTCAGGGTTAGGGTTAGGGTTAGGGTCAGGGTTAGGGTTAGGGTTAGGGTTAGTTAGGGTTTAGGGTTTGGGTTAGGGTTAAGTATGATTTGGTTAAGGGTTAGGGTCAGGGTTAGGGTTAGGGTTAGGGTCAGGGTTAGGGTTAGGGTTAGGGTCAGGGTTAGGGTTAGTAAAGTCATGGTTTGGGTAGTGTGAGGGGCCACCTAAAAATCTTGGAAAAAAACGCAAACGCGCTAAAAACGTGCTAAAAACGCATACAAACGCATAAAAACGCTGCGTTTTTTTCATGCATGCTCATAAAAATGCTTGAAAAAAACGCAGCAGTTGTATGCTTATGTATGCGTTTTTTCAATGCGTTTTTTTGCGGGAAAAACGCGCTGCAAAAAAAAGCAAGTGTGAAACTAGCCTTAGCCTGATAATACCATCCCCCAGCTGTCTGCTTTACCTTGGCTTGTTGACAAGAATGGGGGGACCCCATGCTGTTTTTTAAATTATTTATTTAAATAATAAAAAAACAGGAAGGGGACACCTCTGTTCTTGATAAACAGCCTTGCTGAATCTAACAGCTGAGGGTTGCAACCCACAACCGTCATTCTTGCCTGGCTGGTTTTCTAAAATACAGGGGAACTCACAACATTTTTTATAATTTAGTGAATATAGTTGTGCCGGAAGCCTGCCTATCTTAATTACCAGATAGGTGATATGTGTCTTTGCAATATGTAATTCTAAACCTAGTTTCTTCCATTGTTCCGCAGGCATTTTGTCCCCAATTCCAAGAGTTCACTCTTGGCGATATTGACCTTATAACCTGAGTATTCCCCAAATTTCCGTATAAACTGAAAAATATTTCCTAATTGTTACAGTGGCAGGGACAAAAACAAGATCATCTGCAAATAAGCTATCTTAGTGCTGCTAGCGCCCACCTCAATTCCCTCAAATAAATCTGACTCTTCCAAATACCGAGCAAAAGGTTCCAATGCCAAGTTGAATAGCATTGCTGACATTGGGCACCATGCCTGGTCCCTTTATATAAATGAAATGGCTCAGAGAGGAAGCCTGGCATGAGTATATTCTAAAATTGCCCTTTATGTTGAACGAGTCCAGAGTCTCCCCAAGCCAGTCCAGCAAATATCATATTCTCTGCATCCAGAGCCAGCAGAGCCGGTCTCTATCCTGACTGGCTGCAGTGACCCACCCCATCTAACACAGTTAGTACCTTTCGTATGTTTTTCACCGCCATCCTACCCTTAACGAATCCCACTTGTGCAGGGTTCACCAGTTGGGGTAATACTACTGCCATTCTGTCTGCCATTATTTTTGACATAATCGTCTGGTCTACATCAATAAGGGAAATGGGTCTATAAGAGCAGGCCTCAAGGGGATCCTTGCCTAGTTTGGGTATGACTTTAATTTGTTTCTTTAGATCTTTCTGGTATGACCCCCATTAAGAGAATGGTGTTGTAATAATTTGTTAGCAGTGAGGCGATGTTCCCTGAGGGTCCTATAAAACTCCCCACTAAATCCGTCTGGACCTGGTGCTTTCCCATTTTGAAGATGACTTATGGTTTGTCTCACCTCTCCTGTTTTTTCTACATTAATTACATCTTGTTCTTGTGTTGGCTTTCGAAGAGTGACTTGTTGGAGGCATTTTTTACCTTCTGCCAAATTAGTATGTGAGGGTTTATATAATTCTTTGTAAACATTTTGTAGTTTCTTTGATTTTTCTGGGGTCGGAGGTTACAGTTCCCTGACCATCTCGTAATCTATCTATTGGATTCACCTGCAGACGTCCTTTTGCCGGCCTTGCCAGCAATTTCTCCGCTTTGTTCCTTTCATGAACTGGGGGTGTTGGGTTGCCCCCAGTTCGTTAGCGGATTTATTGTATCCCACTTTCCAGTTCCGGTTTGGAACTTGCAGCTCTCTGGTGCCCCCTTAACCTCAGTTCAGTCAGGGAACTACACCTATGATAAGTAATTGCCAGAAGGGCCGCCTTGCTGTGCACTGGCTATTGGGTACCCTGCAGTGAGGGTGCTATAACTATTCCCAGTCTCAGGCGGGAAATCCACTTATGAATCTCCGTCCATCACTGCCAGAGTCTCCCCAAAGCCCAGAACACTTCGCTGCCACCAGCTCCTGATTTTATGATTAATAATGGGTCAGGAGCCAACCAATCAGTAGCACTGACTTAGTCGGAGGTCGTGGCAATAAGTTATTAGAGCAAGGAAAACAAGGCTAGTAAATATTATAGCTTTTACTCCAAAAAGAAATAGGCAGTGTTTACAAAATGATATTACTAATGAGACAATTACAATATATACAGACAATTATAAAACTAAAGGGATTAAAGTGAAGACTTACATAATTCAGTTACTGGCAAGCCATGAGGAGTGCGGGAGGGGAGACGTCCCAATGCACCAGGTCAGGTTGCACAGCCTCTGGTAGGTGACTTCCCAGGAAACGACCCCGTCTTAAGTGAGCTTCAATATCTTATGCCCTCTGTCCATGACATCACTGAGGGGGGTGGAGCTATGGGATGTACTCCCCATTTTCCAAAGTTACTAAGAACTTGCTAAAATCTCATAACCTGTATAAGTGATCTCATGTGTTTGATGTACGCTATGCATATACACGGTGGATTCTGTGAACTTGTGGAGGTTTTCCTCTATTTATGCAGTGGGTACAGAAAGTATTCAGACCCCTCTAAATTTTTCACTGTTTGTTTCATTGCAGCCATTTGGTAAATTCAAAAAAGTTCATTTTTTTCTCATTAATGTTCACACTGCACCTCATCTTGATTGAAAAAAGCATAAATGTAGAAATTTTTGCAAATTTATTAACCCCTTAACCCCCAAGGGTGGTTTGCACGTTAATGACCGGGCCAAATTTTACAATTCTGACCACTGTCACTTAATGAGGTAATAACTCTGAAACGCTTCCATGGATCCTGGTGATTCTGACAATGTTTTCTCGCGACATATTGTACTTAATGTTAGTGGTAACATTTCTTTGATATGACTTGCGTTTATTTGTGAAAAAAATGTAAATTTGGCGAAAATTTAGAAAATTTCGCAATTTTCCAACTTTGAATTGTCATGCCTTTAAATCACAGAGATACAGCACACAAAATACTTAATAAATAAAATTTCCCACGTTTACTTTACGTCAGCATGATTTTGGAACCAAAATTTTTTTATTACGAAGTTATAAGGGTTAAAAGTTGACCAGCGATTACTCGTTTTTACACCATTTTTTAGGGACCACATCACATTTGAAGTCACTTTGACGGGTCTATATGATAGAAAATACCCAAAAGTGACACCATTCTAAACACTGCACCCCTCAAGGTGCTCAAAACCACATTCAAAAAGTTTTTTAACCCTTCAGGTACTTCACAGAAATTTTTTGAATGTTTTTTAAAAAATGAACATTTAACCTTTTTTCACAAAAAAATTAATTCAGGTCCAATTTTTTTTTACTTTACCAAGGGTAACAAGAGAAAATGGACTGCAAAAGTTATTGTACAATTTGTCTTGCATACCCCATATGTGGGGGTAAACCACTGTTTCGGCGCATGGCAGAGCACGGAAGGGAAGGAGCAGTTTGACTTTTTCAACGCAAAACTGGTTGGAATTGAGATCAGACGCCATGTCGCATTTGGAGAGCCCCTGATGTGCCTAAACAGTGACAATCCCCCACAAGTGACCCCATTTTGGAAACTAGACCCCCAAGGAACTTATCTAAATGTGTGGTGAGCACTTTGAACCCCCAAGGGCTTCACATAAGTTTATAACGTACAGCCGTAAAATTAAATAATATTTTTTCCACAAAAATTATCTTTTCACCCCCAATTTTTATTTTCCGAAGGGTAACAGGACCCTAAAAGTTATTGTGCAGTTTCTCCTGAGTACGCTGATACCCCATATGTGGGGGTAAACCAGTTTGGGCGCATGGCAGAGCTCAGAAGGGAAGGATAGCCGTTTGACTTTTTCAACGCAGAATTGGCTGGACGCCATGTCACATTTGGAGAGCCTCTGATGTGCCTGAACAGTGAAAACCCCCCCACAAATAACACCATTTTGGAAACTAGACCCCCTCAAGGAACTTATCTAGGTGTGTGGTGAGAACTTTGAACCCCCAAGGGCTTCACATAAGTTTATAACGTACAGCCGTAAAATTAAAAAATCATATTTTTCCACAAAAATGATCTTTTCACCCCCAATTTTTATTTTCCCAAGGGTAACAAGATCCCAAAAGTTATTGTGCAATTTGTCCTGAGTACGCCGATACCCCATATGTGGCAGAAAACTACTGTATTGGGCACACAAACTATCCCTGACACTGGAGTGGCTTATAAACTTACACAGTATATAGTCTGAGGTCTGGGATCTGCCAATATGGGGCTAGTTTTCTGACTGTTTCGGATAACACGATACATGATTTTAGTTTAGTTTTTGTCTAGTCTCGCTTGAATCTAGGTCAATATTAAATAGTCTCCTGATGACGCCTTTGGTGATCACAATGAAACCCATAGAAATGAGAGGCTTGGAGAGTGAGTGTGTATACGTCACCTCACCCTATATACAGTACTGAACTTTGTGGCAGGGATGTGGAGTCGGAGTCGTGGAGTCGGTGCTGATTGGAACAGTGAGGAAATTGGTTATTGCCGCCAGAACCCCTAAAATTGATTCCATTTTGAAGAGACGTGCTGGAAAAGGGCAATTGTTGATCAACTAAAACCGTTTCTTATAGATATGGCGAACCCTCAGGTAACCCTAAATGAAGGTCAATGGACACAGGTGGCTGAATTGAAGGAATTGCTTAATCACCCATTTACTGTGACTAAAAAATTACAAGCTGAGGATTTAACTCCTGGCATTTTCATGAGGGAGCGGAAGAACTTGCTATTTTGCTGTTTAATCGCAGATGGCATTTCTGCTTCAATGAAACGGAGAGACACAGCTATTGGAAAATAAAATTTTTCTGGCAGCTGTTTATGTGGACCCAAGTCATCATATATTGCTTGATGATCAACAGCTTACTAAAGGAAAAGAAGCTCTGACTGAGGTAGCAGTTAGGAAGAGTGGCCTACAGGAGGACTGCTAGGCGCAAGAGGACTCGGGTCCTGACAGTGCTACTGCTGCCATATAGTCTCTTATTGCACTACCAGCCTTCTCTTTATATCTTCATCCTCATCAGATGAGGAGTTTGACTTTGACAAGTATTTGTATGACATGGAGCAGGCAAAGCGTTGCCGCAAGGAAAAAGATTTCACTCTGTCTCCTATAGCAAGCAGATTGACCATATTTCAGCAAAATGTTTCACTTGCTCTCAAAGGAATAGAAAAATTCAACCATTCATCAAAACTGACTGTGCATGAGGCAATTCCTTTATACCCGGAAATTGTTAGAGATGTTCCCATGTGGTTACGGCTTTGCCTCCAACCCAAGTTACTGTAGAGAGGTTGTTCTCTAGCCTTAAAATTATTAGGTCAGATTTGAGGTCATCTATGAAGGAGGATCTGATGGAGGCAATTCTATTTCTTAGAACAAATTCATAGACTGCACAAATGTTATTTAGTATGTTTTTGTTGAAAACTGTTTTTTGCCACTTATAGTTTATTACATAGTGTTATATATATATGTAATCGATATTACATAGTGTATTACATGTTTACAATTTATTACAGTTTTTTGTGTTCTAAAGTTGTATTCCAATAAATATTATGTTCTATCTAAATATCTTGATTATTGTATCATAAAAATGATTTAATGTCTGATGTTCACATTGTACTAGAATACATTTTTCACTTAAATATAAGCAATATATGTGGGAGTCGTAGTCGTGGAGTCGGAGTTGGAGTCGGTGTAAGGGAAATTGTGGAACCGGAGTCACAGGTTTGGCTTACCGACTCCACAGCCCTGCTTTGGGGTACATGTTTTTTTCTATTAGTCACCTACTGACTAACCTTCAGGGGGTGAATTATGGGTATAGTTTTATATTTGGAATTAACCCTCAACTGTTGAGGTGGGGTTTTTGTCACGCAACTGGTCATGTGGGGTTTCCTATACCCCAGTGTTTAGAAATCTCTTATTTTTACAGAAAATGCAAGGATCACGTTTGTTTTAATCGTTTTCGTATTGATGATTGATTACACATGAGTAGTGTTGAGCTTTCCGATACCGCAAGTATCGGGTATCGGCCGATATTAGCTGTATCGGAATTCCGATACTGACTTCTGATACTTTTTTCATATCGGATACCGGAATCGGAAGTTCCCATAATGCTATCAGCCCGCTCACTTTGATTCAGCAATTGGGAATCCTCAGAAGTGTGGGCACATCCTGTTAGGCATGTAGACATGTTAACTATTGGCATGGCTGTGATTGGCTGCTGAAATGATGTCATGATGCACTATAAAAGCCACCGCCGCCATTTCTGGTCACTCTGCTGTGAATTCAGTTAGGGACAGGCTGCTGTTGAAGACTGTGAGGGACAGTTAGAAATAGCGATTCTCAAAACAATATTGTGCTTTACCCAGGCTACATAAATCACCACTGTAGCTTGCTTTTCCCTAGCAGCAGTGTTCACAGCTGTCTGCAAGGGCTGTGTGAGTGCAGCTCACGCTGTGGAGTGGGTCCTGCAGCCACGTCTGGTTGTAGGCCGCCCAGCGTGCCTCACTGCTGCCTCATACATATTTTTCTTTTTGAGCTGCTAATTTAAAAAATTCTATCTAGTGTGCTTCCATCCGTATCCATATACGTTGGTTGCAAACACTAGTAGTAGACAGCGGAGCCTTTCTGCTGCCTTTCAGTGCTAGTGCCCACTTAGCTGCACTGTTCACGGCTGTCTGAGAGGTCTCTGACTGTGTGTGAGTGCAGCTCACGCTGAGTAGTGTGTCCTTCAGCTACGTCTGGTTGTAGGCCGCTCAGCGTGCGTCACTGCCTCACACATATTTTTCTTTAATTGCAGCTCATTTTTTCTTCTCCTATTATTGTGCAACCATCCATATCCATCTACATTGGTTGGTTGCAAACACTATATAGGGGTAGATAGAGGAGCCTTTTTTCTGGCTTGTGCCCTTCAGCTGCAGCCAGATTAGTATTACCCAATTTTTTGGAGCCTCATCTTTTGTGTTGTAGGTTACCTGCCTGCATTGTTATAGCTCCAGAAAGTTGGTGATACTCTGACTTTCAAATCTTTGGTCACATCCTTTTAGTTTTTTTCCCCCAAAAAAACAACAAAGTTCACCAAACACTACATTTGAAAGTTGTGTAGGCCACATTAGCTCCCATTAAAGTGTAGTCGACACACACACTTCATAAAATTAGTGTTTCTTATACCTGTAACCAGCTGTTCAGGAATAAGCACACTAAGGCCCCCCTTTGTACTTTTCTACCTATCTTTCTCAGTCTAGCAAGATGAAGAAGGCAGAGAGTAAGGCACGTGGCCGTGGGCGTGGAGTTTCAGCAGGGAGAGGACGTGGGGATTCTGCAGGGAGAGGATGTGGGGATTCTGCAGGGAGAGGACGTGGGGATTCTGTGCCTGCTGTTGGCACCAGTGAGTCAGCATCCCCCAGTTTTAGCAGGCAACAGTCCTTTATGCGCAGCTTTGTAGGACCTCACCGTACCCCACTGCTGCGGGAGGAGCAAATTGAAGCCGTTGTCGGATGGATGGCAGCTAACGCATCGACTTCAATTACTTCCACATCCTCTCAGGGCCAGAGCACCGAAGAGCAACCATCTGCCTCTTCACCACCTGCCAAAGTGCCCAGGCAGTCAGAGAGCCCTGGACAGGAGCCATCACAGTCTCTACTTCTGTTCTCAGAATCTGTTGGTTTGGAAAGAGGGGGCCAGCGAAGCAGCATTCCAGAATGTGAAGAAGAGGGAGTGTGCAGTGATGCGCAACTTCTTTGTCCCTCTGAATCTGAAGAGGAGGGTGGACCAGTGCCTATGGTCAGCACACCTCAGTACACATCAGATGATGACGAGACTCAGTTACCACTTTCTGGTGTGTACGGTGCTGGCGAGACAACCCAGGAGAAGCAGGTGTTTGAAGAGGGGAGTGTAGATGATGAGGTCCTTGACCCATCATGGCGTGAGGAACAGGAAGGTGGTGGGAGCAGCTCTGAGAAAGAGATTCCCCGAACGGCCAAAACCGGAGGGAGAGGGATGGGGCAGACTTGGTTGCCTGTAGCCTCCACTTCGGCACCCGTTAGGAGCATTCCACTTTCAAAAGGCAAAACGGGCGCTCCCAAGACTTGAAGTGCGTGGTCCTTTTTTGACACAGTTGCAGATGACATTTGCTTTGTCAAAAGCAAGCTGTGTCATCAGAGTCAAAAGAGGGAAAAATGTCAGCAACCTCAATACCACTAATATGTGGAAACATGTGCGGACCAAGCACGAGGTGGAGTAACACAGACACACTGAAGACGTAGGCCAACGTACAGCACCACCTACCACCTCTTCAGCTTGTGTTGGGGCCTCTTCCTCCAGCTCACACACAGCTGGTTCGGCTTCCTCACAGGATCACCAAGGAAGAACCTCTGGCACTGTTGTCTGGAGACCCTGTGACATTCCACCCACAGCACCACGTTCCAAGTCATCCTCACACTCCCAGGCCACTCGGCAGCCATCGGTAGCACAGGCATGGGAGAAAAGGCGGCCATACTCGGCAAACCATCCCCGAGCACAGGCTCTGAATGCTGGCATTGACAAACTACTGGCCCTTGAAATGCTGTCATTCAGGCTGGTGGAGACTGACACCTTCCGGGACTTCTTGGCATTGGCAGTCCCACAATACACCGTGCCCAGCCGCTTTTATTTCAGCAGGCGAGCCGTCCCTGCCCTGCAGAAACATGTGGAGGCAAACATAAAACATGCGCTACTAAACGCCGTCAGTAGCAAGGTCCACCTGACCACTGATGCGTGGACCAGTAACCATGGACAGGGACGATACCTTTCCCTCACTGCCCATTGGGTCAATGTTGTGGAGCCGGGTACAGATCTGGAGAGTGGCGCTCTACGTGTTCTGCCAACTCCACGGATTGCAGGAATCCAGTCTGTACATATTGACTCCTCCTCCTACTCAAGTTCCTCTGAAACAGCGCAGCAGGAGCCTGTTACGACCGATATGAGCACAGCCGTGGCCAAATGTCAACAGGCCGTACTCAAATTAATTTCTTTGGGGAATCGAAGCCACACAGCGCAGGAGCTCTGGAATGCCATCAAGCAGGAGAGCGACGTGTGGTTTGTGCCAGCGAATCTCCAGCCGGGCTTGGTAGTGTGTGACAATGGCCGAAATCTGGTGGCAGCTCTTGGCCTAGGCAACCTCACTCACATCCCATGTCTGGCACATGTGCTCAACTTGGTCGTGCAGAGCTTTCTGAGGGACTATCCGGATCTTGATGCACTGCTGCACAAGGTCCGCATAGAGTGCGCTCACTTACGTCGTTCCAGCACGGCAAGATCGCACATTGCTGCTCTGCAGCGCCGATTACACCTTCCGGAACATCGCATCATATGTGACCAACCCACCAGGTGGAATTCAATGTTACATATGTTGGAGCGGTTGTGTGAGCAGCAGGCAGCAGTCATGGGGTACCAGCTGCATCAGGCGCAAACAAGTCGCAATGTGCGCCGGTCACACTTCAGCACCACTGAGTGGGCCTCTATGAAGGACATCTGCCTCGTTTTGCGTGCCTTCGATGATTCCACGTGGATGGCGAGTGCAGATGATGCACTAGTCAGCATGACTGTCCCCCTTATCTGCCTTCTTCAAAAAACACTGCAAGCACTAAGGGAGGAGGTTTTGGAAGAGGTGGAGGATGAGGAGTCCCAAATGCCATCTGCTTCTGGACAGTCTGCGCTACGTGCTTCCTCACAAAGGCCTAGGCAGGGGACACTTTGTGAGGAGGACGAGGAGGAGTCGATGGAGGAGGAAGACATCTCTCCACAGGAGGGAGGTACACAAAGCTCTAGTCAGTATTTACAGCGAGGGTGGGGTGATGCAGAGCAGGCAGAGATCACGCCTCAAGCAGGGGACAGCGGTTCTTTGGCAGTTGGGAGTCTGCAGCACATGGTTGACTTCATGCTGCAGTGCTTGAGAAACGACCGCCACATCGCCCACATTCTCTACACGGCTGATTATTGGGTGTACACCCTCCTAGATCCTCGATACCGGGACAACTTGCAAACCCTCATACCAACGTTGAACCGGGAATGTAAACTGCGGGAGTACCAAGACACACTGGTGCAGTCCATCATGTTTTCCATTCCACCCGACAGCAGTGGTGCTAGTGCTTTACAAAGCACCTCTATGAGTCAAGCCAGTGGAGGAAACTCGGCACAAAGCGGGAGCAGAGGCAGCGCCTCAGCACAAGGCAAGACCAGTATGGCCCAAATGTGGCAAAGTTTTGTGTGTCCGCCACAATTGTCTACACCATCACTGACGGCTCCAGTCAGCAGGAGGCAACGTTTCCGTCAGATGGTGACAGACTACATGTCTTGCCCTGTGACTGTACTCCCAGATGGCTCTTCCCCCTTCAAGTTTTGGGTCTCTAAGCTGGATACATGGCCAGAGCTTAGCCAGTATGCATTGGAGGTGCTGGCTTGCCCTGCTGCCAGTGTATTATCGGAATGCGTCTTTAGTGCTGCAGGTGGTGTACTAACAGACCGTCGCATGCGACTTTCTTCCGATAACGTCAACCGGCTTACTTTTCTGAAAATGAACAAGGCCTGGATCTCCCCAGAATTTGCCAGTCCTCTTCC
Source organism: Dendrobates tinctorius (assembly GCF_039654945.1). Classification (NCBI taxonomy): domain Eukaryota; kingdom Metazoa; phylum Chordata; class Amphibia; order Anura; family Dendrobatidae; genus Dendrobates; species Dendrobates tinctorius. Next base: position 3,353,193 of record NW_027362032.1, on the reverse strand, counting down.
CGACTAAATAATTGGATGGCAACTGTATCCAGGTCTCCTGTTGTGTTCATGTTTCTACCACCTGAACTATAATCCCTGGGCTTCAACACAGCCAGTTGTCGCTCAGATGTGTCGTCTGCACAGAGAAAAACACTAGCTCCTGTGTTAGTGGGGTTCAGTAACGCCAGCTGCTCCCCTGCTGTGTGGACGGCAAAGTCTCCTGCTCCATCCACCTTTAAACTACTACTGATTTTTAACCCTGCTCCACTTAGGCCTCTGGCTCCACTGTCTCTAGTATTTCCCTTGGCCTCCAACCCCACCAGTGACAGCTCTTAAGTGGCGTCTGCATAATCCACCCTTGTTCCAGTGTTACTTGGCCTCAGTCACGTCAGTTGATCCCCTGATGTGTGTCCGGCAAGGTCTCCTGCTCTGTCCACATTCCCATTACTAGTAGTGTGAATGAGGACAGAGCAGGAGACCTTGCCGGACACACATCAGGGGATCAACTGACGGGCCTAAGCCCAAGTAACACAGGAACAAGTGTGGATTGTGCTGACTCCACTTCAGAGCTGTCACTGGCGAGGTTGGAGGCCAGGGGAAATACTAGAGACAGTGGAGCCGGAGGCCATAGTGGAGCACGGTTACAATCAGTAGTAGTCTACTACCTCTATAAAACGTGCTGCAAGTTGGCCTCAGCCTGCTCCATGCCTTATCCTGGGCTCCAACAATGTCAGTTGGTGTTCAGAAGTGCCGTCTTCACAGAGATAAACACACTCGCTACGGTGTCTGTGGGGTTCAGTAATGCCAGCTGTTCCCCTGCTGTGTAGACGGCAAAGTCTCCTGCTGCCTCCACATGCCAACACCATCAGGCCTCAGCCTGCTCCATGCCTCATCCTGGGCTCCAACAACGCCAGTTGGTGTTCAGAAGTGCCGTCTTCGCAGAGAAACACACACTAGCTCCTGTGTTAGTGGGGTTCAGTAATGCCAGCTGTTCCCCTGCTGTGTAGATGGCAAAGTCTAGTGCTGCCTCCACATGCCAACACCATCAGGCCTCAGCCTGCTCCATGCCTCATCCTGGGCTCCAACAATGCCAGTTGGTGTTCAGAAGTGCCTTCTTCGCAGAGAAACACACACTAGCTCCTGTGTTAGTGGGGTTCAGTAATGCCAGCAGTTCCCCTGCTGTGTAGACGGCAATGTCTCCTGCTCCATTTACATGCAAACAACTACAGATTTGTAACTGTGCTCAACTTAGGCCTCTGGCTCCACTGTCTCTAGTATTTCCCCTGGCCAACAACCCCGCCAGTTACAGCTCTGAAGTGGCGTCTGCACAATCCACACTTGTTCCTGAGTTACTGTGGCTCAGTCCCGTCAGTTGATCCCCTGATGTGTGTCCGGCAAGGTCTCCTGCTCTGTCCACATTCACATTACTAGTAGTGTGAATGAGGCCATAGTGTAGCACGGTGACAATCAGTAGTAGTCTACAACCTCTATAAAACCAGCTGCAAGTTGTCCTCCGCCTGCTGCATGCTTCATCCTGGGCTACAACACAGCCAGTTGTAGCCTGGAAGTGCCGTCCGCACAGATATAAACACTCGCTCCTGTGTTAGAGGGGTTCAGTAACGCCAGCTGTTCCCCTGCTGTGTGGATGGCAAAGTCTCCTGCTGCCTCCAAACTCACACTACAACGCTTTTTCTCCTGGCTCCAAGTAGGCCTCAGCTTGCTCGGAGCATTGATCCTGGGCTACAACACAGCCAGTTGTTGCCTGGAAGTGCCGTCCGCACAGATTGAAACACTCGCTCCTGTGTTCGTGGGGTTCAGTAACGCTGCCTCCAAACTCACACTACAACGCTTTTTCTCCTCACTCCAAGTAGGCCTCAGCCTGCTCGGAGCATTGATCCTGGGCTACAACACAGCCTCTTGTAGCCTGGAAGTGCCGTCCGCACAGATAGAAACACTCGCTCCTGTGTCTGTGGGGTTCAGTAACGCCAGCTGTTCCCCTGCTGTGCGGATGGCAAAGTCTACTGCTGCCTCCAACATCACACTACTACTGACTTTTAACCGTGGTCCACTTAGGCCTCTGGCTGTACTGTCTCTAGTATTTCCCCTGGCCTCCAACCCCGCCAGTCGCTGCTATGATGTGCCGTCTGCACAATCCACACTTGTTCCTGTGTTACTGGGGCTCAGTCACATCAGTTGATCCCCTGATGTGTGTCCAGCAATGTCTCCTGCTCTGTCCCCATTCCCATTAATAGTTGTGGGAATGTGGACAGAGCAGGACACCTTGCCGGACACACATCAGGGGATCAACTGACGTGACTGAGCCCCAGTAACTCAGGAACAAGTGTGGATTGTGCAGACAACACTGCAGAGCAGCAACTGGCGTGGTTGGAGGCCAGGGGAAATACTAGAGATAGTAGAGCCAGAGGCCAAAGTGGAGCACGGTTACAATCAGTAGTTGTGTACAACCAATATAAAACTCGCTCCATGTTGGCCTCAGCGTGCTGCATGATTGACCCCTGGGCTTCAACATCGCATGTTGCTGCTCAGAAGTGTGTTTGTCACGGGTACTCCCTCCTGCCCAGCCGGGTTCAAGCATCGTCAGCTGTTTCTCGGCAGAGCCTTTGGCCTAGGTACCTCCTTCTTGGTATCCGAGTTCCAGCAACGTCTGCTGGTCCTTGGTAGTGCTTTTTAGCACAGGTAACTCCTGCTTAGAAACCATGTTCCAGCACCGTCAGCTGGTCCACGGTTGTGCCATTGGCTCTTGTTCCTTTTGCTGCCACTCCGGGTTCCAGCACCATCAGCTGGTTCTCGGCAGTGTCTTTGGCACGGGTACTCCCTCCTGCCCAGCCTGGTTCCAGCACGCCTGCTGTTTCCGGGTAGTGTCAACGTCACTTTGCCACTGATACGTTGTCCTGTCGTGTTGCTGTCGGGTTAGCCGAGTCTATGGTGCCTGCAGTTTCAGTGCTTCCTATGTGGGCTGCGGGTTCTGGTAAAAAAGGTTGGTTCCATAGTGCCAATAGGACAAGCACCCCCTGTAGGACTGTGGTTTTCGGTAACTGCGGCCGGATCGCGGCCTTGCAACTTTGCTTTTCATAGGTACCTTCTGCTACCCATCCGGGTTCCAGCACCGTCAGCTGGTTCTCGGCAGTGCCTTTGGCTGAGGTGCCTCCTTGTCGGTATCCGAGTTCAAGCAACGTCTGCTGGTCCTTGGTAGTGCTTTTTAGCACATGTACCTCCTACTTAGTAACCATGTTCCAGCACCGTCAGCTGTTCCACGGTTGTCCCATTGGCTCTTGTTCCTTCTGCTGCTACTCTGGGTTCCAGCACCGTTAGGCCTCTTTCACACATCAGGTTTTCGCCGTCAGGCGCGATCCGGCTCTTTTGACAAAAACCGGATCCGGCAAAATGCAATGCTGGATCCGATTTCCCCCCATTGACTTGCATTTGCGCCGGATTGCGCCGGATGGCCATGCGTTTCATCCGGTTTTCGCCGGATCCGGCATTGTGTCGCAATCCGGCGTCTGGAAAAAACGGCTACTGTAACGGCGCGTCCGGCTTTTGCACACAATGAAAGTCTATGAGCGCCGCAATGCGCCGGATCCGGCGAAAGCCAGATCCAGTGGCCGGATCCGTTTTTTTAGGTCTGAGCATGCTCAGTAGCTCTGCCCACATCACACATATATAAAAGCATGACAGTGGGACCCTCAGCCACACCCAACATGCCACCAAAGATAGCAACCAGGCGCAGGAGAAGGCAGGAGACCACTGCAGCACCATCAGCACCACCACCACCCCAAATGGAGCAGCAAAGCAACCAAGCTGAACAACGGGAGGGGAGTCCAGCAGCAGATGAGAGACGGTAATTATCAAATCCCCCATTCCTCAAAACTAGGGCCATGGAATATCAAGATATTCATTGGCCCTTTGTTTCTCTTTATTCAACAGCTGCCCAAGAGATGCAGCAGCAGCAGCAGCACTGGCAGCAGCAGCACTACCCACAGCCATGGAGTCTGGCCAGCAACATGACAGCACATCTTCTTCTGGGAGCCCTCCCTCGCATCGTCAGCGTTTGACGGTAAGTTTTTATTTCCAAAATCCATCATCTCTGTAATATATGTCTATTCATTGCCTTTTATTTCAAAACAGGAATCACAAGCTGAAGAGGAGCTCTGAGAAGAAGAAGGAAGGGGTGGACAGACACTTGGAGTGGGCTCACAATTGGTAAGTTTTTTGCATCAAACGCAGAAACACAACATCACACTACACACAACACATAGAAAACAATGTTCTGCAGACCACACACAGCAAACAAATGCCTACATCCAAAGACATAACATTTTTTGTTTTCTTCTCTAGTCTTCCCAATCTGGTGCTCGGCCAAGAGGTCCTCGCAGTGCCTCCCAGGGTCGTCGGCGACAGCAACGCGGCGGTCGCCAGCGTGTAAGTATAATATTTAAATTTTAAATTTTGGTACACTTTTTATTTCATGTCTTAAGTGTGGTGACTAATTTTGCTATTTTTCTCTTTTACTTTAACAGCCTTCACAGCGTGCTCCCAACTCAGACGGTGAGGATGGAGGAATTGATGTGGACCACCTCATTGATCTCGTCAGAGAAAGGGAGCCGCTATGGAATATGGCTGACCGCCGCCATGCTGACCTGATTGTTACCCGACGACTCTGGGAGGAAATCTGTTCGCTCCTTGTGGGCCGCTGGGAGGACCTCGATGCTCGGGCCCAGATTAAAGAGCGTAAGTATATACAGTACCAGTTGCTTGATGTAAACCAATGTTTCCAGAACTCCAGTCCTCGTGGTCCCCACGGATCATGTGTTCAGGATTTCTATTTACTATGGAAATCCTGAAAACATGACCCCTGGGGACCATGAGGACTGGAGTTTGGGAAACACTGATGTTGTATACTAACCACTTTGTCCTTTCTCGTTTCAGGGGACAGAATTGTGAAGCGGTGGCGGTCTGTGAGGGATCGTTTCAAGAAGGAGTTCAATAAAGAGATGCGGGCCCCGAGTGGATCTGGAGGACGCAGGAGCAAGTACAAGTACGCACGAGCCCTGTCGTTCCTCCGGGATACAATGGTCACCAGAAGGTAAATATTACACACCACATGTGAAAAAAAAATGTTTAGATGTAACAATTTTTTTTCAGCCAGGGCCATACCATGTCACTATTTTAATTGTTTTTTTTCTCTTTATTCCACAGCACGGTGAGCAGCACTCGGGAGCCTGCACGATTGGACCCTTCTGAGGCGATCCCTGAGGAGACCGGCACCGAGGGACACTTCGACCGCCCCGGTACATCTGCACCTTCCCAGCCTTCCCACACATTCGACCCATCTGTCCCATCCACCAGCACAGGAGCATTGTGGCCGCCTACATTACATGAAGCTGCTGGGGAGGAGATCGCTTTCCCTTTACCCCACCCTTCTGCCCCTGCCACCTCTAGTACACCTGCGGGTACTGGGCGGCAGCGGCAGAGGAGTCAGGAAAAGACTTATGCGCCAGAGTTCTTGCATCTGAATGCATCTTTCCAGAACTGTCTAAAAGTCTTGTCAGAGCAAATCTCCGCAGGCTTTCAGCAGATCAACTCCAGCATTCTGGAGGTGAAGACACTTCTGCAAACCATGCATTCAGAAGCAAGATCTTCGCCAAACCACACCTTTTTCAGGTCTGTTGTGGAGCGCATGGAAATGCTCTCTCCTACCCAGCAGATGCATGTAATGCATTCATGCCACTGTGCTCTCCAGCACGTTACCTCCCAACCTCCTCCTCCCACCCCAGTAGTTCCTCCACCTGCACCCCCTCCAGCCACTTTCCATCCTCCCCCTCCTATTACATACCATCCACCTCCCCAGCACCAGCCACCTCCCCAGCACCAGCCACCTCCCCAGCACCAGCCACCTCCCCAGTACCAGCCACCTCCCCAGTACCAGCCACCTCCTCAGTACCAGCCACCTCCCCAGTACCAGTCACCTCCCCAGTACCAGCAACCTCCCCAGTACCAGACAACTCCCCACTTCCAGCAACCTGCCCCGTACCAAACTCCTTCCCCCTACCAAACTCCTTCCCCATACAACTTGCCATCAACATCATCTGCTCCTACAGTCCCTGCCCAACCCTCCACTCCACCGCCCACCACCTCTTCTGCCTCCCACATGTCCACCCATTCTGTAGCTTTTTACACACCTTCACCTCTAACTGTTCCTTCCCCACCACGATCCCAGTCCTCTCTCCACACTCCCAGTGTCGAAGTGTCCCGCAGCCCCTCCAGCAGTATTTCCACCCCACACTACACCGAGTTATAATGTTTTTTTTTAATAAAAATGCCCATTTGGTTGGTTTAAAACATTTATTAAAAAAGTTTTTTTAACTTTAACCCCTTCACTACCAAGGGTGGTTTGCACGTTAACTACCGGGCCAATTTTTACAATTCTGACCACTGTACCTTTATGAGGTCATAACTCTGAAACGCTTCCGTGGATCCCGGTGATTCTGACATTGTTTTCTCGTGACATATTGTACTTCATGTTAGTGGTAAAATTTCATTCATATAACTTGCGTCTATTTATGAGAAAAACGGAAATTTGGCGAAAATTTTGAAAATTCCGCAATTTTCCAACTTTGAATTTTTATGCCCTTAAATCACAGAGATATGGCACACAAAAAAGTTAATAAGTAACATTTGCCACATGTTTACTTTACATCAGCACAATTTTGGAACCAAAATTTTTATTTGTTAGTAAGATATAAGGGTTAAAAGTTGACCAGCGATCTCTCATTTTTGCAACACCATTTTATTTTTACGGACCACATCACATTAGAAGCCACTTTGAGGGGTCTATATGATAGAAAATACCCAAAAGTGACACCATTCTAAAAACTGCACCCCTTAAGGTGCTTAAAACCACATTCAAGGAGTTTATTAACCCTTCAGGTGCGTCACAGGAATTTTTTGAATATTTAAAAAAAATTAACATTTAACTTTTTTTCACAAAAAAAATTACTTCAGGTTCAATTTTTTTTATTTTACCAAGTGTAACAGGAGAAATTGGACTGCAAAAATTATTGTTCAATTTGTCCTGAGCACGCTGATACCCGATATGTGGGGGGGAACCACTGTTTCGGCGCATGGCAGAGCTCAGAAGGGAAGGAGCGCCGTTTGACTTTTTCAATGCAAAATAGGTTGGAATTCTGATCGGACGCCATGTCGCGTTTGGAGAGCCCCTGATGTACCTAAACAGTGGAAACCTCCCCCACAAGTGACCCCATTTTTGAAACTAGACCCCTAAGGAACTTATCTAGATATGTGGTGAGAACTTTGAACCCACAAGGGCTTCACAGAAGTTTATAATGTACAGCGGTACAATTAAAAAATCATATTTTTTCCACAAAATGATCTTTTCACCCCCAATTTTTATTTTCCCAAGGGTAACAGGACCCTAAAAGTTATTGTGCAATTTGTCCTGAGTATGCTGATACCCCATATGTGGGTGTAAATGACTATTTGGGCACATGGCAGAGCTCGGAAGGCAAGCAGCGCCATTTGACTTTTTTGGCTGGAATTGAGATCAGACACCATGTCGCGTTTGGAAAGCCCCTGATGTACCAAAACAGTGGAAACCCCCCACAAATGACACCATTTTGGAAACTAGACCCCCCAAGGAACTTATCTAGATGTGTGGTGAGAACTTTGAACCCCCAAGTGCTTCACAGAAGTTTATAATGCCCAGGCGTGAAAATAACAAAAAAAAATTTTTTCCACAAAAATGATATTTTTGCCCCAAAATTTTTATTTTCCCAAGGGCAACAAGAGAAATAGGACCCCAAAAGTTGTTTTTCAAATTGTCCTGAGTAGGCTGATACCCCATATGAGGGGGTAAAACACTGTTGGGGCGCATGGCAGAGCTTGGAAGGGAAGGAGCACCATTTGACTTTTTCAAAGCAGAATTGGCTGGAATTGAGATCAGATGCCATGTTGCGTTTGGAGAGCCCCTGATGTGCCCAAACAGTGGAAACCCCAAATTCTAACCCTAACCCTAGCCCTAACCCTAGCCCTAATGGGAAAATGGAAATAAATACATTTTTTTAATTTTATTATTTTTCCCTAACTAAGGGGGTGATAACGGGGGGTTTGATTTACTATTTATGGCGGTTTTTATGTTTGGCGGCTGTGGCACGCTAAAAGACGCTTTTTATTGTAAAAATAGTTTTTGCATCACCACATATTGAGAGCTATAATTTTTCCATATTTTGACCCACCGAGTCATGTGAGGTCTTATTTTTTGCGGGACGAGTTGACGCTTTTATTGGTATCATGTTCGGGCATGTGACATTTTTTGATCGCTTTTTATTTCGTTTTTTGGGACGCAGAATTTACAAAAACCAGCGTTTCATGAATTTCTTTTGGGTGGTGCGTTTACGCCGTTCTGGGTGCGGTAAAATTTATAAGGCGGTTTTATTCTTCTGGTCAGTACGGTTACAGCGATACCTCATTTAGGTCGTTTTTTATGTTTTGTCGGTTTTATGCAATGAAAACGATTTTATATAAAAAATAATTATTTTTGCATCACTTTATTCTGCAAGCTATAACTTTTTTATTTTTTCGCTGATGATGCTGTATGGTGGCTCGTTTTTTGCGGGACAAGATGACGTTTTCAGCTTAAGGGGTTCGCTTAAGGGGTTAACTATTGGGACAGTTTTATAGGGCGGGTCATTACGGACGCGGCGATACCAAATATGTGTACTTTTATTGTTTTTTTATTTCCAAAAAATGAATTTATTGGGGAATATTTTTTTTTTTTTTTAATTTATTTGGCGATATTTTTTTTAAATTATTTTTACACTTTTTTTTTATTTTTTTTTTACTTTATTAAAATGTCCCAGGGGGGACATCACTGTCCTGTGACAGATCGCTGATCTGTCACATCACAGATCACTGTGACAGATCAGCGATCTGTCACAGGCACTGCACAGGCTTCCTCATGCCTGCGCTTTGCAGGCACTGAGGAAGCCAGCTTCCTGCAGGCCCCCGGAGGTCCCCGTCGCCATATTGGATCAGGGGACCTGCAGGAAAGGAGCCCCCCCCGCAGCAGCGCTGCACATTGCGCTGCTGTGGGGGGCTCAGGGAAGCAAGGAGGGAGCCCCCTCCCTGCCAATGCTTCCCTTTAACCCCCGGTACACCGCGATCGTGTTTGATCGCGGTGTGCAAGGGGTTAACGTGTCGGGGGCGGTCCGTGACCGCCCCTGACACATTGTGCCGGGTGTCAGCTCTGATAATTGGCTGACACTCAGCCGCGATCAGCGGCGCTCACCACGTGGGCGCCGCTGATCGCGATGACGTAATATTCCGTCCATGGTAATTAGGTCCATGGTCACATGGACGGAATATTACGTCATTTGTAGGTAAGGGGTTAAAAACATTTTACAAAAAAAAAAAAATTTAAATAAAAGTTAACTTATCGTTTTACAATGGTTGTCTGTCATTTCTTTCTGCAGCGAAATATGTTTAAAAAAAAAGGTAAATAATTTCAAAGGTCAAAAGGTAAATTTTACCTTTTTGCCACAGTTGTGTTCCTGGTTGTGTTTGAAGCAAAGTATTTCACCTAAAAAGTTGTGTTTATTGTTGGTGATTTCCTAACAATGTAGACAACTTTTGCTAAAAGGTGAAATACTTTGCATAAAATGCAACCAGGTACACACCTGTGGCCTAAAGCTAAAAATAGAGACCATGACAAGATAGCCAACTTTGGTTGGCAAAGGTATATACTGTTGGTACAGAAGGTACACAAGTTTGGTTAAGGGCACAAATCTTTCACACTCTGTCATCCTGCCAGTGTACTCTGCCTTGAGGTGACATAAAGTATTGTGCAAAATTGTCCCTCATTACTGAAACCGTCACAGAACTTCTAGTGGTAATGTCCTGGTAATCTTGCAAGGTGGTTTCTTCAGAGGTGTCCTCAATGGAAATGGGTTCCTTGCAGATAACAAAATTGTGGAGTACCACGCAAGCTTTGATCACCTCGTCCACAGTTTCTGTCTTGAGGTTGATCGCAGTCAATAGGACCCGCCATTTGGCTGTCAGAATACCAAAGGTACATTCAACCATTCTTCTTGCTCTTGTGAGGCGGTAATTAAAAATGCGTTTTGTTCTTGAGAATCCTCTGCTACCGTATGGTTTCAAAAGGTGTTCTGACAGCTGGAAGGCTTCATCCCCTACACAGACAAATGGCATAGGTGGACCAGATGTTTGCGGCAGCGGTCTAGGGGATGGGAACTGGAAGGTGTTTCCATACAGTTTACACCCCATGGCAGACAGTTTGAAAACTTGAGAGTCATTGGAGCGGCCATAGGCCCCAATATCAACAGCAATAAATTTGTATTCCGCGTCAGCGATGGCCATGAGGACAATTGAAAAATATTTCTTGTAATTGAAATATTCCGATCCCGATCCGGCTGGCTTTACAATGCGGATATGTTTCCCGTCCACAGCGCCCAAGCAGTTCGGAAACTGACATATCTGTTGAAACTTTTCTGAAATTTCAAGCCACCTCTCTGTTGTGGGCTCTGGTAAAAACTCTTCAGCTAAGGAGTCCCACAGTGCACGGCATGTGTACTTCACTATTCCAGATATGGTGGAAATCCCGAGTCTGTACTGGAAATGCAGTGACGAAAGGGATTCTCCAGTTGCAAGAAATCTGTGGGGAATTAAAAAACAATCAATTAGTTTAAAATCACAGCATTACATACCAAAACTCAGCTACCACCAACAAGATTGCAGTGAAAGTGTGCTCTGATGCGAGGCATATCCAATAAATGTGGCTTACCTTAAAGTCACCAGACGCTCTGTGGGTGAAACAGAGAAGCGGCAATAGGTGTCCGATTTTCTTATGAGGTGTGCAATGCGCTCCACCAAGTAATCAAAATTCTCCATTTTCATCCGAACATATCCAAAAAATTTATCCGGGTTTCGTCTAAGGTCCATGCAGAGTGTAGAATAGACCCCACGCGTCATTCTCTTGGCTGTGATGGAGTGGATCCACAAACGTCATCTACGATGCCTGATGCACTGCTGTCTCGCTCTCTCCTTCTCCAGAACAATCACCCTCAAACAATTCGCCTCCGCTGTAAAATCCGCCAAATTCTTCAAAATATTTCCAATCACAACATCCATCTTCGCCAGTAACTTGCTCTTCTTTCCAACCTGCACTTTCTCCTCTACAACCTGTCAAAGAAGGGCTGTAGGAACACGCTATATATAGTTTTTCAGTAGCCAATCCCGTTCGGAAGGCCACAAGGGGCGATTTTAAAAACCGGATCCGGCGTAATCCGTCGAAAAACGGATCGAAAACCGGATGAACCGGATGAGACGGATCCGGTTTTAGCTGTCAAGCGCAAGACGGATCCGGCAGAAAAACTGATCCGTCACATCCGGTTTTACAAAACATTTGCCGGATCCGGCGCTCCGGCACGACGCCGGAACGCGCCTGACGCCGAAAACCTGATGTGTGAAAGTAGCCTTAGCTGGTTCTCGGTAGTTCCATTGAGTTTTGTAGCTTCTGCTACCCATCCGGGTTCCAGCACCATCACCTGGTTCTTGGCTGTGCCTTTGGCCTAGGTGCCTCCTTGTCGGTATCCGAGTTCCACCAACGTCTGCTGGTCCTCGGTAGTGCTTTGGAGCACAGGTACCTCCTGCTTAGTAACCGTGTTCCAGCACCGTCAGCTGGTCCACGGTTGTGCCATTGGCTCTTGTTCATTCTGCTGCCCCTCCGGGTTCCAGCACCGTCAGCTGGTTCTCGGCAGTGTCTTTGGCACGGGTACTGCCTCCTGCCCAGCCTGGTTACAGCACGCCTGCTGTTTCCGGGTAGTGTCAACGTCACTTTGCCACTGATACGTTGTCCTGTCGTGTTGCGGTCGGGTTAGCTGAGTCTATGGTGCCTGCAGTTTCAGTGCTTCCTATGTGGACTGCGGGTTCTGGTAACAAAGGCTGGTTCCATAGTGAAAATAGGAAAAGCACCCCCTGTAGGACTGTGGGTTTCGGTAACTGCGGCCTGCTCGCGGACGCGACACTTTGCTAATCATGGGTACCTTCTGCTACCCATCCGGGTTCCTGCACCGTCAGCTGATTCTCGGCAGTGCCTTTGGCCTAGGTGCCTCCTTGTTGGTATCCGAGTTCCACCAACGTCTGCTGGTCCTCGGTAGTGCTTTGGAGCACAGGTACCTCCTGCTTAGTAACCGTGTTCCAGCACCGTCAGCTGGTCCACAGTTGTGCCATTGGCTCTTGTTCATTCTGCTGCCACTCCGGGTTTCAGTACCATCAGCTGGTTCTCGCCAGTTCCTCAGCCTTCTTTTAACTTCTGCTACTTTTCAAAGTTCAAGCTTGTGGAAATGGTTTTTGATTCTCACTCTGGATCTCCCTGACAATGACCCTGAAGACGATGACCCTGAAGACCACACAGAAGTATACCTAAAAGATGACCCTGAAGAAGATGACCAAGAGGACAAAGAACAGGAAGACAACCACCAAGATGCAGAACAACAAGAGACAGAAGACCAAGAAGCATAAAAACCAAAAGCAGAACATTAAGCATAAGACTAAAATTCTGAGCAAATGAGATTATCAAATTTATAAGCAGAAGAAGATTAAGCAGTGTATGGGGGTGAGTCCGTTCCTCCTCGTGGTGCCCCTGGAAAAGGCCAAACTGAACGCGGACAAATCCTGTTGTAAATCTTTTGTGACAGGCTGAACGGAAGGTGTAATCTTCAAACTTTTATAGATAACAACTACAGTAATGCATGACACAAATAAGAATATGAAGAAAAATAGGAAGAAGATGAAGAAGTAGAATATGAAGAAGAATAAAAGAAGAAGATGAAGTAGAATATGAAGAAGAATAGAAGAAGAAGACGATACTGCTGCTGCTGCTGAAGATGATGAAGAAGAAAGTGTGGGAGAAGTAAAAAAGAAGGTGAAGAGCATGGAAGTAGTGAAACATACATATCTGACAAAAAATTAAAGACTTTAACATAGTCAATATCTTTTTAACTACGAATTTCTTTAAAAAAAAAAATCCTGCTATTCCATTTGATTGGGCTAAACCTCTATGGCTTTAATGTCTCCTACACCTCCCTCAATACATTCTACATTATTATTAGTTGTTTTTCTTCATGTAGAATTAACCGACAGGGAAAGAAAGGGTTTTTTAATTCCGATATTTTTGTTCCATTGACTTGAATGGGACTTCCGGGATCGGAATCGGCGATACCCGATACTTTTTTTAGATGGGCCGATCCATTCCGATACGATATTTTTCAGTATCGGGTGGTATCGCTCAACACTACACATAAGTATAGCAAATTTTTGACACCAAGTATCACGAACAATCAGAAACTCAGTTATAAATTTGTGCAAAAATAAAGAAGTTTTCAAACTTTGAAAATGTGTAAAAAGAATTACATGAGTGGTGATGTGGGGTTCAGCAAGGCCAAGACAACACTTAACGACAGCTAGCTCTGTTGTGTGGCTGGCCAGAAGAGAGAGGCCTTGACGACATCCTGTTGACAAGGAAATGGATGGAAGCTAGTGAGACACATATCCTCATACCCGCATTTTTCAATGAATGTCAGCCGAACAAAAATTCCCTGGGGTGTGTCAAATTCCAGCTCACCAGTTGAGGGTTAATACAGTTTAGTTTTATCCTTTTGGCAGCAAACATGAGGAATGACAAGAGACAATCCATTTAAGAAGATTCAAGTTTGGTTAAAACTGTTCCAACATTAAAGACTCTATAGAAACAGGGTCTGTTCCTTTTGATTGGCGGCAAGCAAATGTGGTACCAATATTCAAAAAGGGGTGTAAAAGGGAACCTGGAAACTATAGGCCGGTAAGCTTAACATCTGTTGTGGGTGAAATTTTTGAAGGGTTTCTAAGGGATACCGTTATGGAATATCTCAATGTTAATAAATGTTTAACTCCATATCAACATGGATTTATGAAGGATCGCTCCTGTCAGACTAACCTGATCAGCTTCTATGAGGATGTAAGCTCTGAAATGGACCAAGGAGAATTATTGGATGTCATTTATCTCGACTTCTCTAAAGCATGTGACACTGTCCCACATAAAAGATTGGTCAGTAAGATGAGAAAGCTTGGGCTAGGGGAAAATGTGTGTAGATGGGTAGGTAGCTGGCTTAGTGATAGAAAACAAAGAGTGGTTATTAATGGGGCACACTCAGATTGGGCCAGGGTTACTAGTGGGGGACCACAGGGTTCTGTATTGGGCCCCCTACTATTTAATATATTAATGATCTAGTGGATGGCTTACACAGTAAAATATCAGTATTTGCAGATGATGCAAAACTATGTAAGGTAGTTAACACAAAGGAGGACAGTTTGCAACTACAGACAGATTTGAGTAAATTGGAGAATTGGGCTGAAAAATGGCAAATGAGGTTTAACACAGATAAGTGTAAGGTTATGCACATGGGAAGGAGAAACAGATGCTACAATTACTTACTAAATGGGAAACTGCTGGGGAAATCAGACATGGAAAAAGACTTAGGCATCTTAGTCAATAAGAAGCTAAATTGGAGTGCCCAGTGTCAGGCAGCTGCCACCAAAGCAAATAGGGTCATGGGATGCATTAGAAAAGGTCTGGGGACACGAGATGAAAACATAATTCTCCCTCTGTACAAATCACTCGTCAGACCACACTTGGAGTATTGTGTGCAATTTTGGACGCCGATGCTCAAGAAAGACATTACTGATCTTGAAAGGGTTCAAAGGCAGGCTACTAAAATGATAAATGGAGTTGGTTCACTACAATATCCAGGAAGGTTATCAAAATTAGGTCTATTTACTCTAGAAAAGAGAAGACTTAGGGGAGACTTAATATATATGTACAAGTATATCAGAGGGCAATACAGAGATCTCTCCAATGAACTGTTTGTACCAAGGACTGTGACAAGAACAAGGGGGGCATTCTCTTTGTTTGGAGGAAAGACAATTTCTGCACCAGCATAGAAGAGGGTTCTTCACGGTAAGAGCAGTGAGGCTCTGGAATTCTCTTCCTGAGGAAGTAGTGATGGCCAACTTACTGAATGAATTTAAGAAAGGAATGGATGCTTTTCTTGTGAATAACAGTATAGAAGGTTACGAATAACAGAATATTATAGGTAGATGGTTGACCCAGCTTAGGGGAAGGAATTTTTTTCCCTATGGAGAAAATTGACTTCTACTCTGTGGGTTTTTTGCCTTCCCCAGGATCAACAATGCAGAACAGCTGCACTAAAAATGGGCTGAACTAGATGGACATAAGGTCTTCCTTCAGCCTTCAAAACTATGTTACTATGTTACTATGTTATTATGAACATAAAAAAGGCTTCTCCCCTATGTGACGTCTCTGATGTTTATTAACAGTTGATTTCCAAGTAACATATTTCCCACATTAAAAAAATGAAAATGGCTTCTCCTCTGTGTGAGGTCTCTGATGTCTAACAAGAATCACTTTCCGGTTAAAACATTTCCCACATTCTGAACAGGAAAAAAGGCTTCTGCCCTGTGTGCGTTCTTTGATGGCGTTCAAGAGCCATTTAAAACATTTCCTACATTCTGAACATGAATATGGCTTCTCTGCTGTGTGAATTCTCTCATGTGTAACAAGACTTGAATTTTGAGTAAAACGTTTCACACATTCTGAACATTAAAAAGGCTTCTCTCCTGTGTGAGTTCTTTGGTGCTTAACAAGATTGACTTTCAGGCTAAAACATTTCCCACATTCTGAACATGAAAAAGGCTTCTCCCCTGTGTGAGTTCTTTGGTGCTTAACAAGATCCCCTTTCTGGTTAAAACATTTCCCACATTCTAAACAGGAAAAAGGCTTCTCCCCTGTGTGAGTTCTATGGTGATTAACAAATTGTGATTTACGTGCAAAACATTTCCCACATTCTGAACAGGAAAAAGGCTTCTCCCCTGTGTGAGTTCTCTGGTGCTTAATGCAATTTGATTTATTGCTAAAACATTTCCCACATTCTGAACAAGAAAAAGGCTTCTCCCCTGTGTGAGTTCTATGGTGAGTAACAAGCAGTGATTTGTGTGTAAAACATTTCCCACATTCTGAACAGGAAAAACGCTTCTTTGCTTTAGGAGCAGTTTGTTTTTTATTGCCTCTTTTGTGACTTTGATTTTCCTTTGTAGTCAGTAATGAATCAGAAGATGGGACCTGTTTCATAGGATCAGATGACAGATCTTTGCTGTGAATGGATAATGAGATATCTGGACTAATGGCATTCACTTCAGTTGTATCCTGTGAGATCTCAAGATCATCAGATTTACAAATTGAAGATGTCAGCTGTCCCTCTGATATCCTGGTACAGTTATCTGCTAAGATAAAAAACAATTTTCTTTAATAAAATATCATTGAGTTTTATATTTTTGAACATTTCTACTTAAAGAAGTTGTCCACTACTGTAACTTTGTTTTTCATATATCTTGCTATTATGTGCCACTAAAAACCCACTGTGTTTATTTTAGCAATATTACCTATTATCATCCTCTCGCAGCACATTTTCAGTGCTGGCTCCAGCTCTCATGGGGTAAATCGACAACTTTCTTTCTCCCGACTTACTGTGCTCTAATACTACAAGTTCCATGATGCATTGCACTGGCCTCTAAGCCAGCACCTAGCACACCCACTCCAAAACACACCCAAACCCCTCCCTCCTCTATCTTCAATCTGAAGCATCTTATTGTAAGGGTCTGTGAACACGTTGTGGATTCTACTGCGGATCCGCAGCAGATTTGGCCCTGCGGATCCGCAGCCAATTCTCCTGCGTTGTACAGTACCATTATAGTCAATGTAAAACAAAAAACGTTGTGCACATTCTGCAGAAAAACTCACTCGAGAAGTTCATTGTGGATCTCTGAATGATCCATTGTTGTCCTAAATGACTAATTGTGATAAATATAATCATATAATTTGTAATGTAAAATGTCTATGTGTCTGGAACATTCTAGAAAATCCCTTTGTCACACAGCTGCAGCCGCCCTCCTTTTTGGTTTCTCACTTCTTAGCAGCTGGCTGTGTGTGTGCTCTCCGCTTGCATCTTAAACATGATACTGTCCATTTCCTCTCAAAGTCCCTCCATCCCCCCTCCCTGCAGCAGCTAAGTGAAAAAGATGTTTCTTTGTTTAAAACCAGGGGCTTGAATGCAGCTATGGGAAGTATTAAAACAATTCATATTGCGGAAACCATACGCAGCAGAGATATAAAACCCACATTTCTGCGAAGGGCACAAGGCCAGCTTACTAATTCCTAATTTTCACAGTTATAACCTCTCCAGAACCTGAGATATGGATTGCTCCCAAACGGAGTGTCTTAAGTATGGCATGCTTGGTGTCTTCGGATTCTATTTGGTAAATCACAAACAGTGATGCCCTATGTGTGTTGGTACGGGTTTTTCTCGTTTATAGTTATTCTAAGTTTTGCAGCCAAATCATAACTTGGAGAGAGGGAGGTTGGACCTCTCCAGACCGCCCATTTCATGAGGTCACAGACCCTAGTCTATAGGTATTCCCTAGCAAATTCCAGTCAGTTGGAGCTACAGAGTCCGTGCTGACAAGAACCCCCAGATGAGTGGAGACGTGTGGCTCCTCCTTCTCCCCCCACATGGTCTGCCTGATATCGACTGAACACATGTGAGTGTTACTTTCTGCCATTTAATCCCTTTGTTTTATATTTGTATTGTACATATTTAATGTCTCAACTTTATAGCAACTTTTATCTGTATAATTACTGCCCTTTCGGGAATAAATGATAAAATTCTATTAGTTTGCCTCCATGCTCTAAGAAACGAACTATGCGCCTTTTTTAGATATTCGCTACTAATTTGGGGTTTGCCGCGGACCCTCTTAATTAACTCTTTGATTAAGTAAAGCGTAGCTGGTGGCAGTGTGGTGTGCACGGCTGGCTAGGCTAGCTGGCAGTACAGACGGGTCTTACATGCTGAATGAGGGGCTGCAGCCACAGCATTGATATTCCCTTACTGCAGTAGTCCAGTGGCCCGTGCACAAGCAGCCCGTCCAGCGACTAATTATCCTAGGTGCAGTTCCCTGACTGACCTGAGGGTAAGGAGGACGCCGGAGAGCTGCGAGTTTCGAAGTGTAACTGAGAAAGTGGGATATACATAAATCCCCACAGTTCTTGGAAGGTTGTTAGCAGTGGTGGGGCATCCAAAATACCTCCCTGCAGTAAATTGTTAGAGCAAGATTAGCTTGCTGCATTTTTGTCACGTGGTGCCGGTGGTGGGATAACTAAGATAAGCCCCCACTGTGCCTGTGATAGCCGTGTGTCGGCAGTGTGTCACGTCCCTCCGTCCGCTGACCTGCTGGTGCCAGTGGTGGGATCGTGACGTTTTGGTGGCACCGGCCGCGCCGTTCGTCACAATTTGGTGGCAACGGCGTGCCTCCTGCTTGCTGTTCATCACATATTGGTGGCAGCGGTGGGCTGTTCATGACATAATTTTTAAGAATTCAGCTGGAAACAGCCATGTATAAGGACATTGTTCTGGCATAAAAGGCATGGAATCGCATCATAAGAAAAAAACAGACTTGAAGGAATGGGGAGGGAACAGAATGAAAGCTGTTACCAGGCGCCAATCAATAGGATTAGATGTAAATAAAATTGTACAAAGTGCTGAGTGCCAGAGTCGGTGAATAAAAGTTATTAATGTGCACATACATTATGGTAAGGACTTGTGGAAATATTTGCAATTAATATGTAGATGAACGAATACCGACACTGTGTGAAAGGGTGTCAGGACAAAGGGAGAAATAATGAGGAGAAAAAAATAAAATGTGAAAAAAATGAATGAAAAAAATAAGGATAATGTAAAAAGTGAAAATGCAAGTACAAGTGAGTCTAAGAAGATGAGATACAGTAGATCTGTCAAATACTGAGCTCAATTCCCTCAATATCCATGGGTGAATGTCATCTGGGCCAGAGGATTTGCCACTGTTCAGTTTGCTCAGACGCTGGCGACCATCTCTTGTGTTACACTAGCTACAGTAGGGTTCAGTATAACAGCAGTCCAGTATGACTAACCCGATTAATCCCTGTTTTTGGTATAAATTAAATTACGTGTCACACAATTTACCAGTTGGTGCAGTAATAATAATAATAAATTTTATTTCTATAGCGCCGACATTCCGCAGCACTTTACATTTCAGACGGGACTTGTACAGACAATAGACATTACAGCATAACAATAATCACATAGATTATAACAGATACCAAGAGGAATGAGGGCCCTGCTCGCAAGCTTACAGTCTATGAGGAAAAAGGGAGACATGAAAGGTGGGTGGCAACAGTTGCCCTGATTGTATGGACCAGCCATAATGTTAAGTGGGTAACAGTACGGATGTAGAGGGCTAATGGATGCATAAAGCATGTGGGAACATGATGCAGGGAACCTGGTTATGGTAAAACTTTTGGCTGTGCCACACAGGGATAGATTAGGTTAATGTGTTGAGGCGGTAGGCCAGTCTGAATAAATGCGTTTTCAGGGCACACTTAAAATTGTTATTCTAAGAAAACCACCAGACTCCGCATTCATGATCTGCGGGTTTTTGAGTCTGTGTATTAGAATAATTGAAAGGCGGTGATCACAATAATAGCTGTGTGGAGGTCAATCGGTGAGGGCAATCATTCTGTGAAGAGACAGGTGGGAATCCGATGACCCTTATCTAAGGGTGAGGCCAGGACATGTTGTACATGCATTTCTCCTTGAAAGCCTGAGAAATATGGGTCGTTCGAGACATTGTTCAGAAGAACAGAGTACTTTGATTAAAAAGTTGATTGGAGTTGGTAAAACTTATAAAGAAGTGCAGACAATGATCGGCTGTTCAGCTAAAATGATCTCCAATCCTTTACCATGGAAAGCCAAACCAGAGAGACATGGAAGAAATTGGAAGACGACCATTCAAATGGATGGAAGAATAGCCAGAATGGCAAAGGCTCAGCCAATGATCGGCTCCAGGATGATCACAGACAGTCTCATGTTACCTGTGAGGACTGTGACAGAAGTGCAATGCATGCCGTAAAGAAGAGGAGGTTAGGTTGCGCTGTACGTCGCAGACACGTAGTGAGGAAGCCACGACGAGCGATGCATCCTCAGCCACAACTGTACCTCTGACCAGCAGCAGCCGCGGGTCAGCAGTTCACAGAGGTGGCAAGGGCTACCTGGCCTGGATTACCGTGTTTAGCTATTTGCAGAGGTGGTGCAGAGTTTAAAATCTAATTTTTTGTTGCTAATACTGTGCTCCTACACTATCTGAGCAACATGACTGTGAAAAAGGGAAACCGTGATGGAAGGGGAATTAGACTTGGTGTTCACGGTGTACGTCGGGTAGCTGGTAATGTTTGTGAAAGCACTAGTGAAGCAACATCACATCCTATGCAAAGACAACTGATAACATGTTACTGGACAGGCTACACCACTACCTTTCTTTGGCAGACGTCCAGCAGTATGCCTTAACGATGATACCCAGAAAGAGCATGTACTCGAGTGGATGGCAAGTGTAGATTCAATTGGCCTCTCCTCCTCTTCCTCCTAAATCACACCCAGTACAGTGCACAGATGTGGCACCAAAATTCCCCTTGCTTCCCCCCGCATCCCAACTATCCAACTGTTCAACTGACTGTGCTGAACCACAGATGGGTGAGTATGAAGAGCTCTTCACACATTCTATGCAGTTTTCATCAGAAGTGTACTCAAAAGCTTCGCAGAGTCAAGAGGAAGGAAATCTGCACCGATGCCCAAAATTTTTTTAGCTGGATCCGGGGCAGGACAAAATAGGGTCCGAACAGCATCCTGACCCTCATCAGCAGATGTTAACCCCAGGGGGGCATGGTCCTGATGAGACTCATATCTGAGGTTCATGTGGACTGTACTGTGCTGTCAGGGCAAGAAGAGGATGAGGGTGACTCCAATGGCGAGGAATGTGATAACACAGAGGATGATGATGATGATGAGGTGTTAGATCCCAGTTGGTGTGAACAAAGAGACACACAGGTGAGTAGGTCATCTGAGGAGGAAAAATAGGTTAGGTTGCGCTGTATGTCACAGATACATAGTGACACGGGTGAGTAGGTCATCTGAGAAGGAAGAAGAGGAGGTTAGGTTGCGCTGTATGTTGCAGACACGTAGTGAGGCAGCCACGATGAGCAATGCATCCTCAGCCACAACTGTGCCTCTGACCAGCAGCGTCTGCGAGTCTGCAGTTCACAGAGGTGGCAAGGGCACTGCAAATTATGAGCCAACTCACGTAATCTGCCAACTTTGCAAAAAACATTGAGCCGAGGTAAAAAGTGCAATAATTTGGCTACTACATGTATGAACTTTCACATGCGCAATCAACATAAGGGCTCTAAACGTGAACCAGGAAATTATAGGCCAGTAAGTCTAACCTCCACTGTTGGTAAAATATTTGAGGGGTTTCTGAGGGATGTTATTCTGGATTATCTCAATGAGAATAACTGTTTAACTCCACATCAGCATGGGTTTATGAGGAATCGCTCCTGTCAAACCAATCTAATCAGTTTTTATGAAGTAAGCTATAGGCTGGACGTGGTATATCTTGATTTTCCAAAGCGTTTGATACCGTGCCACACAAGAGGTTGGTACACAACATGAGAATGCTAGGTCTGGGGGAGAATGTGTGTAAATGTGTAACTTGCTTAGTGATAGAAAGCAGAGGGTGGTTATAAACGGTATATTCTCTAACTGGGTCGCTGTGACCAGTGGGGACCGCAGGGGTCGGTGTTGGGACCTATTCTATTCAACATATTTATTAACAATCTGGTAGAAGGTTTACACAGTAAAATATCGATATTTGCAGATGATACAAAACTATGTAAAGCAGTCAATACAAGAGAAGATAGTATTCTGCTACGGATGGATCTGGATAGGTTGGAAATCTGGGCCAAAAGGTGGCAGATGCGGTTTAACAATGATAAATGTAAGGTTGCTGTGCATTACCATTGTGTGAACAGCGCCACATACAAGTCTTCATTGTGCATTAATATACCAAGCATCCGTCCCTCCATACATTGGTAGTTTGTGAACGGTTGTCTCATCGGTATTCTTGCACCTGTGTTGCCCCCATCCTAACTATATGGGCTCACTCACCCTGATAGTGCATTTGTTTGGAGGTCTGGGCAGGTCAGCATCTCTGCCTTTTTGCTGTGGTTTTGAACATTTGACATTTGCCTGAATTTTTATATCTACACGATTTACACAAATTATATTTTCTTGTCTTAACTCTATACTATTTAACATTATAAGTTGTGTATTTCTGTAATTATCTGTATGTATACATGATTAATTACCTCTTCTGTCTCTGTAAAAACAATCCCCTTTAACCCCTTTCTGACATCGGGTGTAAATGTACGCTGATGTCGGTCTACTTCCTTTGATGTGGGCCCTGCCGCTTTTCTCGCTCATGATGGGCCATAAGTGGTCAGCGCTCATAGCAAGTGAGCAACTCTGCTACATACAGGTGATCTGATCATTGCATGTATGTAGCAGCGCTGATCGGGTTATAGCAGCTTCTAGCCTCCAATTGAGACTATAGAAGCATGCCTGTGGAGACATGGGGTGGTCAGCGGGCGCCCCAGTCCTCTGGCCGAGACCACATGGATCAGGGATCATCCCACTGAACGCTACTCAGACAACACACGGTGAGGGTAAAACAGTGTGGCAATGCTTTATTGAACCACAAAACAGGCAGATAACACATAGAACAGTCCCAGCAAAATACCCAACAGAGTGCACATTACAGAGTCTTATCCTTCCGCTGATTCGCTCCCAGGATCGCTACCCCACCTGTGGCACGCACAGAGAGGAGGTAATGACAAGCGTAGGAAGATGACAGTCCATACAAGGTAAAAGGCCAGTTGATCCGAGGATGACAACCTGGCTTCTCCAAACTTATCTATGGTTCAGCGATGATCAATGGAGCAGATCTGTATTCTTCCAACCAAGGCTGAAAATCCCTAGGTTGTTTCCTATAGAATGATAAATCCGTGTCCCTCGTAATGGAGCCATGATGTAAAATGGCTGCTGTCCTGTCTCTGGTCCTTTTGAGATGTATAGATGTCTTGGCAGAATCTCTATGGCTGTTTCTCTCAGTCTCTTTATACAGAGGCATGTAACCTATTTTTAGACTTAACAAGTGTCCCTCATTCAGTATTTACATAAAGGGTAAGAATGGAGATGAGATTATTATAGCATTACTTGATTATTTAAACTATTTGCATAGTTTTTCCCTCTGCTTTAGAAGTCAACAAACTAGCTCCATAACACAATGCATAATTAGCATATCAGCAAAGATCACTAGTGATCAAGGATAAGCGCACAATAAAAGTCAATATTACCGGCTTACACAAAGAAAAGTCTGCTTTCTTGACCAACCAGAAATCAACTCAACACTTAATTTTGAAATTATTCACACAATTGGATACTCCAAAAAATTATTTTTGACTCCAAAATATGGTATAAGAATTGTTTTATTATTTATTAAACATATTAAAAATATATATTAATACATTAATGAAAAAGGGAAGGTACATCTAAAATGAGGAACTAACAGAAGCAATAGGTTTATCCACAAAAACCACCATAATTCAATATTAATGATATTAACATATGCTCCTAGACCAATATGGTGCAATGCAAGCAATCATATAGATTTGTAACAGCCTAAGGCTAAAGCGGCTATAATTACTATGGACTTCAGTGCAATACTCAGAAAGCTACCAGTTAAGCCCTCTTGACCGCCACTTAGTGCACTAAAAAGAGGATTAGACGCTGATCTTATAAACACATGTATAAGGCTGCCAAACCGACATGCCACAATTAGTACTAATGTAACAGCATACTATCCTCCCCAATCGAGCACCAGCCTTAAGCACAGTGTCCTAAAATAAGCATACCTAATGGTGTGTGGAATCCCCCGGGCATTCCTCTGCCCCGACGCGCGTTTCGTTACCGCTTCATCGGGAGGCGCGGTCATGATGGGGGTGTGCTAGTTTAAATAGTCAAGATCTCTATCATGATTGGAGGAATGATGTGGGCTACAGCGCATGTCCAAATTCTTCGATATCACCCAGGGCTAAACGCCCAATCATCATTTCAGATCATTACGGCGCATGCGTCAGTTTACCGTCCCTGCTCTCAAACAGGGGAGGTATCCGGCGATCACGTGA
This sequence comes from Dendrobates tinctorius, assembly GCF_039654945.1. Taxonomy (NCBI): domain Eukaryota; kingdom Metazoa; phylum Chordata; class Amphibia; order Anura; family Dendrobatidae; genus Dendrobates; species Dendrobates tinctorius. The sequence continues at coordinate 3,328,940 of NW_027362032.1, read as the reverse complement.
TCCGTGATCCCGCGTCATCAATTAAGATGACGCAGACCTCACCTAAGAGCACTAAGGAACGCCTTCTACCTCTCCAGCTAGGATCCGAATCACGCATGGGCACCACTAAGATGATGATAGATGGACAAGTTTTCCCTGAGTGGTACATATTGGACCGTCTGAAAACTGAGTTTAGTCTAGGACAATTTGTCTGCAATTCTATTTACCGTATATACTTGTGTATAAGCCGACCCAAGTGTAAGCTGACCCCCTAGTTTTGCCATAAAAAAGTGGGAAAACTTATTGACTCACGTATAAGCCTAGGGTGGAAAATGCAGTAGCTACTGGTAAATTTCAAAAATAAAAATAGATACCAATAAAAGTAAAATTAATTGAGACATTAGTAGGCTAAATGTTTTTGAATATCCATATTGAATCAGGAGCCCCATATAATGCTCCATCCAGTTCATGATGCTCCATACAAAATACGCCCCATATAATGCTGCAAAAAGGTTAATAAAGGCCCCATAAGATGCTCCATAGAATAATATGCCCCATATGCTGCTCCATAAAAGTTATGGCCCCATAAAATGCCCCATAGATTATGCCCCATATGCTGCTCTATAAAGGTTATGGCCCCATAAGATGCTACATAAAGGTTGTGGCCCAATATGCTGCTCCATAGATTATGCCCCATAAGATGCTTTATAGATTATGCCCCATATGCTGCCCAATAAGATGCTCCATAGAATACGCCCCATAAGATGCTCCATAGAATATGCCCCATATGCTGCCCCATAAGATGCTCCATAGATTATGTCCCCATATGCTGCCCCATAAGATGCTCCATAGAATAGGCCCCATATGCTGCCGCTGCTGCAAATAAAAAAAAGACATACTCACCTCTCGTCGCTGGGGGCCAGGTGCTGGTGTGCTGAGCACGCAGGGACACTGGCAAACTATGGGGAACATGTGCCGGTGTCACCGCTGGCTCAGGACCCGGCACCTGAGATGTTCACCTGTCCCCGTTCCAATGCTGCTCGCTGCTGTCTGCCGAGTACTCTGTCAGTGGCGTTGAGGCAGCAGAGGGAGCGCAATAGCTATGACATCACGCCCTCTGCTGCCTGAACGTCACTGACAGAGGACTCGGCTGACAGCGTCAAGCAGCGTTGGAACGGGGACAGGTGAATGTAGCATATACTTACTCCCTTGTGGCGCGGTCTCTGCAGCCCCGTTCTCCCATGACTGCCTTCAGCAGTCACGTGGTACCGCTCATTAAAGTCATGAATATGTGCATATTCATGACTTTAATGAGCGGTACCACGTGACCGCTGATGGAAGGCGCCTGAGAGCGTGGGACAAGCAGGGGGGCTGCAGAGACACGCCAGGGGGGTCAGTATGATCTGACACCACCCGCTCCCCCTTCTCCGCTGACCCCCTGGCGTATATGACTCATGTATAAGCCGAAAGGGGGACTTTCAGCCCCAAAAAATGGGCTGAAAATCTCGGCTTATACGCAAATATATACAGTAACAGCAGTTACAATACCAAACTAGACAACCAAACAAGAGACAACCCATTTAAGAAGATTCAATTTTCGCTAAAACTATTCCAACACTAAGAACATAAAAAAGGCTTCTCCCCTAAGTGACACCTCTGATGTTTATTAACAGTTGATTTCCAAGTAAAATATTTCCCACATTAAGAAAAGGAAAAAGGCTTCTCCTCTGTATGACTGCTCTGATGTCTAACAAGAAGCGCTTTCCGGTTAAAATATTTCCCACATTCTGAATATGGAAAAGGTTTCTCCCCCATGCGAGTTCTTTGGTGCCTAACTAATTCTGATTTGTTGACAAAATATTTCCCACATTCTCAACAGGAAAAAGGCTTCTCCCCTGTGTGAATTCTCTGGTGATTAACCAATTGTGATTTCCGGTTAAAACATTTCCCACATTCTGAACAGGAAAAAGGCTTCTCTCCTGTGTGAGTTCTATGGTGACTAATAAGATGCTCTTTCTTGTTAAAACATTTCCCACACTCTGAACAGGAAAAAGGCTTCTCCCCCGTGTGAGTTCTATGATGGTTTACCAATTGTGATTTCTGGTTAAAATATTTCCCACATTCTGAACAGGAAAAAGGCTTCTCTCCTGTGTGGATTCTCTGGTGCTTAACACAATCTGATTTATTGTTAAAACATTTCCCACATTCTGAACAGGAAAAAGGCTTCTCCCCTGTGTGAGTTCTCTGGTGACAAATAAGATGCTCTTTCTTGTTAAAACATTTCTCACATTCTGTACAGGAAAAAGGCTTCTCCCCCGTGTGAGTTCTATGATGATTAACCAATTGTGATTTTTGGTTAAAACATTTCCCACATTCTGAACAGGAAAAAGGCTTTTCCCCTGTGTGAGCTCCATGGTGATTAACCAATTGTGATTTCTGGTTAAAACATTTCCCACATTCTGAACAGGAAAAAGGCTTCTCTCCTGTGTGGATTCTCTGGTGCTTAACACAATCTGATTTATTGTTAAACCATTTCCCACATTCTGAACAGGAAAAAGGCTTCTCCCCTGTGTGGATTCTCTGGTGCTTAACACAATCTGATTTATTGTTAAAACATTTTCCACATTCTGAACAGGAAAAAGGCTTCTCCCCTGTGTGAGTTCTCTGGTGACAAATAAGATGCTCTTTCTTGTTAAAACATTTCCCACATTCTGTACAGGAAAAAGGCTTCTCCCCCGTGTGAGTTCTATGATGATTAACCAATTGTGATTTTTGGTTAAAACATTTCCCACATTCTGAACATGAAAAAGGCTTCTCCCCTGTGTGAGTTCCATGGTGATTAACCAATTGTGATTTTCGGTTAAAACATTTCCCACATTCTGAACAGGAAAAAGGCTTTTCCCCTGTGTGAGTTCCATGGTGATTAACCAATTGTGATTTCTGGTTAAAACATTTCCCACATTCTGAACAGGAAAAAGGCTTCTCCCCTGTGTGGATTCTCTGGTGCTTAACACAATCTGATTTATTGTTAAAACATTTCCCACATTCTGAACAGGAAAAAGGCTTCTCCCCTGTGTGAGTTCTCTGGTGACTAATAAGATGCTCTTTCTTGTTAAAACATTTCCCACATTCTGAACAGGAAAAAGGCTTTTCCCCTGTGTGAGTTTTTTGGTGCCTAACCAATTCTGATTTATTGATAAAACATTTCCCACATTCTGAACAGGAAAAAGGCTTCTCCCCTGTGTGAGTTCTCTTGTGACTAATAAGATTCTCTTTCTTGTTAAAACATTTCCCACATTCTGAACAGGAAAAAGGCTTCTCCCCTGTGTGAGTTTTTTGGTGCCTAACCAATTCTGATTTATTGATAAAACATTTCCCACATTCTGAACAGGAAAAAGGCTTCTCCCCTGTGTGAGTTCTTTGGTGCCTAACCAATTCTGATTTATTGATAAAACATTTCCCACATTCTGAACAGGAAAAAGGCTTCTCCCCCGTGTGACTGCTCTGATGTCTAACAAGAATCGCTTTCTGGCTAAAACATTTCCCACATTCTGAACAGGAAAAAGGCTTCTCCCCTGTGTGAGTTCTTTGGTGCCTAACCAATTCTGATTTATTGATAAAACATTTCCCACATTCTGAACAGGAAAAAGGCTTCTCCCCTGTGTGAGTTCTATGGTGATTAACCAATTGTGATTTCCATTTAAAGCATTTCCCACATTCTGAACAAGAAAAAGGCTTCTCCCCTGTGTGAGTTCTATGGTGAGTAACAAGCAGTGATTTGTGTGCAAAACATTTCCCACATTCTGAACAGGAAAAACGCTTCTTTGTTTTAGGAGCAGTTTGTTTTTCAATGCCTCTTTTGTGACTTCGATTTTCCTTAGTAGTCAGTAATGATTCAGAAGATGGGACCTGTTTCATAGGATCAGATGACAGATCTTTGCTGTGAATGGATGATGATATATCTGGAGTAACAGCAATCACTTCAGTTGTATCTTGTAGGATCTCAAGATCATCAGATTTAAAAATTGAAGATGTCAGCTGTCCCTCTGATCTCCTGGTACAGTCATCTGCTAAGATAAAAAAAACAATTTTTTTTAATAAAATATCCTTGAGTTTTATGCTTTTGAACATTTCTACTTAAACTGTCCATAAAAATGGCATCTCCTATTCGGTGTGCTGGGGAGTTCTGTAACGCGGCTCCCCCTTTTCAGCGACGCGATCGGCATACACTGTCTGATCCTTAACGGATCGGCTTGGGGATGACCAAAGTCTATGGGGTTGGTACAAGTTCCGTTTGTCGACTTAGTCCATCGGCATTACCATTTTGTTTGCCGGGTCTGTAGTGGATGGTGAAGTCTAGAGATTGTAGGGCTAAACTCCACCACAACAATCTGGCGTTGTCTCCAGAGACCCGACTAAGCCACACTAGGGGTCCGTTAGGAGGGAAAACTGTCGTCCATACAAATATGGTTGTAACTTCTTGAGTGCCCATACTACTGTTAGGCACTCCTTCTCGATGGCCGCATAGCTTACTTCGTGGGGCAACAGTCTCCGCCTCAGGTAAGCTACCGGGTGGTCTTGACCGTCTGGCCTGACTTGGCTCAGCACTGCCCCCAATCCAAACATAGAAGCGTCTGTGTGAACAAGGAAACGTTTAGTTGGATCGGGTGTGGCCAATACCGGGGTATTTGTGAGGGCGTCCTTTAGCTGGCGGAAGGCTTCCTCACACTCGGGGGTCCAGGTTACCTGGCGGGGGAGGTTCTTATGGGTCAGATCAGTGAGGGGCTTGGCTACGCTGCTGCAATTGGGGACAAATTTCCTATAATACCCGGCGGTCCCTAGAAACACCATGACATAGGTTTTAGTGCGTGGGGTGGGCCATTTGGCTATGGCCTCAATCTTGGCTGGTTCTGGTCGCTGTTTCCCACTTCCCACCCAATGTCCTAAATACTGAACCTCTGCTTTACCCACGTGATACCGGCCTTGTGGATCCTGTCCAATACTGTCTCTAGGAGATTTAGATTCTCATCCCATGTCACTCTGTAGATGGCGATGTCATCCAGGTAGGCACAAGCATAGTCCTGGAGACCATCCAGAAGCCGGTCAGCCAGCCTCTGGAAGGTTGCGTGGCATTCTTCATCCCGAATGGCATAACTCGAAACTAGAATAAGCCGAACGGGGTGACAAATGCAGACTTGGGAATAGCGTCAGGACTTAGGGGGATCTGCCAATAGCCTTTGCATAGATCGATGGTGGTCAAACACTTTGCCCCGCCAGCCGGTCTAACAACTCATCCACACACGGCATGGGATACGCATCAGTCACCGTTTTCTCATTTAGCTTGCGATAGTCTACACAAAACCGGGTAGTCCCATCCTTCTTGGGCACTAACACTACGGCGGATGCCCAGGGACTGACTCTTCAATGACCCCTAAACGCAACATCTCTTGTATCTCGTTGCATCCCTTCTCGTACAGACTCAGGGACGCGGAAGGGGGGTTGTCTCAGGGGGGTCTGATCCTGGGTCTCAACCTTGTGTTGTGCCAGGCGGGTGTACCCCAGTCTCTCTGAAAACATCTTCTGTCGCTGCCTCAACAACGTCTCCACCTGCTGTCTCTCCCGGGACCCTAGGTTTTCTCCCATGTATACTTGGTCCCATGTTTTAGACCGAGTCCTCTCCCCTAAGACATCAGGCAAGGGGGAGTCCTGCTAAATCCTCTGCCTCGGGTGCACAGATGGCCACTACCTCTTCAGGGCGCTCCCGGTAGGGCTTCAACATATTCACGTGGAACATGCGGATAACCCTGGGGTCGTCTCAATCGGCGACATTGTAGGTGGTGTCGGCTATTTTCCCCACTACCTGGTAGGGCCCCTGCCATGCAGCTTTGAACTTGTTCTGCCTAGATGGTTCTAATACCAGGACCTTCTGTCCTATCTCAAAGATGCATTCTCTGGCCCTCCAATCGTACCATACGCGCTGGCGCCGTTGGGCCGCCTGCATGTTCCCACGTACAGCCTGAGTCAGCTCCTGTAGGCGGTCCCGGAATTCCAACACATAGGGCACAATAGGTATCCCTTCTATGGTTCCCTCCCCTTCCCAGTGTTCTCGCACTAAGTCTAGGGGTCCCCTTACCCACCTGCTGTATAACAGTTCGAACGGGGAGAACCCTGTGGATTCTTGGGGCACCTCCCGATAGGCAAACAGGAGGTGTGGCAAGAATTTCTCCCAGTTTCTGTAGGTCCTGGTAAAAGTCCCAATGAGTTGTTTTAATGTTCCGTTAAAACGTTCACACAACCCATTGGTTTGCGGGTGGTACGGGGCGCTTCTAATGGACTTTACGCCGCACAGCTTCCACAGTTGGTTGGTCACCTCTGCTGTAACTGGGTACCCTGGTCGTAGATAACTTCCCGGGGAAATCCAACCTGTGAGAAAACCTGGAGCATGGCAGCTGCCACTGTCTCTGCCAGTATGTTAGGTAATGCAACCGCCTCTGGATACCATGTGGCATAACCTACCACTGTCAATATATACTTTTTCCCTGATGGACTGGGTTTGGCTAACGGCCCTATCAGATCGACCGCTACTCAGCTAAATGGCTCCTCCACAATGGGGAGGGAGTGTAGTTTGGCTTTGCAGTGATCTCCCCTCTTGCCAATGCGCTGGCAACTGTCACAGGTCTGGCAGTACTGACGAACATCATAGGTTACCCCCGGCCAAAAGAAGTTTTGTGTCAGACGATGCCTGGTGCGACTGACGCCGAGGCGCCCGGCCAAGGGTATGTCATGAGAGATTCGCAGTAGCTCCTGCCTATACTTCTTGGGAACTACTAGCTGTCGTTTTATAGTGGGGCTCGTCCTTGTGTGGCGCTGCTCTGTAACCCGGTAGAGGAGTCCCTGATGCCATACAAACTGTTCCCCTTCCTGTGCCTTCCCACGATACCCCTGTAATGAGGAATCCTCAAGTACCTCCCTTTTAAACTCAGCTGGGGTGGCCCAAGAAATGTGTCTGGCTATGGGGGCACACTGCTGCTCAAAGTCCTGCAGAAAGGCATCAATGTCTTCCTCTGCCTCCCCCAACTGTCGGAAGGCATTATACTGGATTTTTTTGTGGCTTACTGCTGACGGTACCTGGGCAGAGGTTAGAGCTCTCCTGCTCGCTGACTCTCCTCTCTCCGCTCTGCCATCTCCATCTTGGCTAGCTCTATCTTGGCTGGCTCTACTTTGGTCCGCTCTGCCATCTCCATTTTGGCAAGCTCTATCCTGGTCCGCTCGGCCATCTTTTCCTTCAGACCAATACGCACAACAGCCATCACCTCTCGTACGATCTCTACTGCAGGGTTTGGGCCATAGAACGCCAGTCTGCTCTTTACCTCCCTCTGGAATTCAGTCTCTTCCACATTCACATTGGGGGGTGCTGCACTGTCGTGTTTCATGATGGCTGCTATCAAATCCGCTTTTGTTTTGTTGCTGGCGATTAATCCTCAAGCTTCCACCAGGTCTTTTAATGTATTCCTCTTTAACTTCTGGTAGTTGTTTTCCATTCAGTCCTTTACTCCTATAGACGGGTTGTCACATCCCACTGCTGCAACCAGTGTAACGGGGTCTTCTGTGCTGTAATACCTCTTACATTATCACCCCGTTTCTCAGGAGGTTCACTCTGGTTTTCCTCACTTCTGAATGAAGGACGCTGGTTCAAAAGGCTTTGTAACATGGGAACATATAAAAGATCACTGCTACTCCATGTATTTCCAGTGTGACAACATTTTACTCATCGGTCTCAGAATATATATACATACAGAGGGCAGGACAACCAATGTGTGTCGTGCCAGTAGATAACAGGCTCCAATTAAGACGCCAGACGTACATTACAATAGCCGTGGGATTTACAAAGGTCGGGGAAGGTCAGAAGTGGGATGTCTTGTTTACCTCTGCCCCGGGGGTCACAGCCAGTTGGTTGCTGCTTTAAGGGCATACATCTCCTATTCGGTGTGCTGGGGGGTTCTGTAACACCCACTATTATTACCCACAATGCCCATCATTGCCAGCCTTATGCCTCCATGACTGCTTTACAATCTTCCACACAGAACCACGTTTTTGAACTGTTTTGACATTCAAGCATTTGGATTATTTAGTGACAGACACATTTGAGTAGAGCTGACTTAACAATTTCCGGGGGTAGGTGGGGGGAGGTCTCCAGAGACACAAGCTGGGCACAATATATTGGGCACTACAATGACATTTTTGCTGTGAAACTTCTACTATGAGTTTCTAGAAATCATCCATGTAGGGAAAATGGTCACTATATCCATAGATGAATTCCCAGAGGGGTGTCATTTCCAAAAAGGGGTCACTTCAGGGGGGGATTCTGTTGTTCTGGCACTTAGTGGCTCTCCAAAGTCCCACAACAGCAGAATCCCCCTGAAGTGACCCCATTTTGGAAATGACACCCCTCTGGGAATTGGAAATTACACCTTCTGTGAATTCATCTATGGGTGTAGTGACCATTTACCCATCTACCTATTTTCCAATGTAAAATCTGGGGTTAAAACAACATTTTAGTGGTAAAAATGTACCATATTTTTCAGACAATAAGACGCACTTTTTCCCAAAAATTTTTTGGGGCAAATGTGGGTGCGTCTTATAGTAGGAATATACTTACAAATGCTGCATGGAGGGCTCCGCCGGCATCTTGTCAAAGCCTGAAGACCCCCGCAGTTCCATTGCTGTAATGCAATGGTCTCGGGAAAAATGGCCACTGTAGGCGGCGCATGCTCAGATTCAGATCTTGTCCCGAGATCTTGTTGCCGAGATCTGAAACTGAGCATGCACCGCCCCCAGCTGCTATTTTTCCAGAGGCCACCGCATACAGCTGCTATTTTCCCGGAGGCCACCGCACAGCAGCAATGGAGCTTCAGGAGCCTCCAGCTTTGACAAAATGGCAGAGGTGCCCCCTACGCAGCAAAGAGCGCCACCTCCCCAGCACAGAGCGCTGTGACCACTCTTGCACCTGTACTGATTCCCCAGGTAAGCTGAATTCGGACTGTAAGTCGGACCCCCATTTGGCACATTTTTTCCCCTATTTTCCTTTTGAAAATTTGGGGTGCGTCTTAGGCTACTTTCAGACTAGCGTTCTGAGGAACAGAGCAGGGCTGCCGCTAAGCTCCTCCCCTGGCCGCGCCTCCTCCGGTCAGCTCCTCCTATGGGCGCATGATGCTGCATGCAACTAGCGTACCCTACATTTAGCGTTGGGTACGCTGTCCATGTGCAGATATGATTTTGCCGGCGATTGTGCCCTTTTGGCTCTGCGCCGAGCACACAAAAACTCACTGTGTTGCTTTTTTTTATTTCCACGGTTCTACGTTATAAACTTCTGTGAAGCACCTGTGGGTTCAAGGTGCTCAATACACATCTGGATAAGTTCCCTAAGGGGGTCTAGTTTCCAAAATGGGGTCACTTGTTGGGGGTTTCCACTGTTTAGGCACATGAGGGGCTCTCCAAAAGCGACATGGCCACCGCTAATTATTCCAGCACATTTTGCCTTCCCTTCCGAGCCCTGCCATGTGCCCAAACAGTAGATTTCCCCCACAATATTATAGGCATTATCAACAATAACATCAACGCTATTATATGCATTATGTAATAATGGGGGGCAGGTCAGTGAGGGATCAGGGACCTGTCATAAGCCAATACAGATGAATATGTAATCAGAGCACCACATAAAGCCCCGCCCACAGCCCCGCCCCAGAGCATGAGAATCTCATTAACTGAAAACTACAAATACAGATTAAACAACAGTAAACCAGAGTTGCATTCATTTATGGTGGACCATTGGAGCTACTATGGATCCTGACCAGAAGATTAGAGAAAATAATATTGCTCCCCATTTCAGGAGAGATTGTGCAGTAATCTGAATTCCTTAGGATCAGAAACAATGTAATTGGTTGTAAGTTCTATAGAAAAGGGCTTTCAATGCCCAAAGTCATTTGAACAGTTTTGGGTGGAGAAGAATGTTGTGGTCTAGAGGCAAAATGGTGATCATGGTAATATGGCCGGACTACATCACCGATAAAGCAGCCACAGCCGGTGACTGAGAGGAATCTGTGACTTCTCTGCATTCAGTGGTTACTACTCACCTGGGTAGTCATATGTGGGAATCTCCTCTTTACACCACTCATCACCCCTCACATATGTCTCTGTAGTATTAATATGGGTCAGATCTTCACCCTGAAACAAATATTGTAAAAGTCACCGACAGATGGAGAAGTCCCATCTATGATCAGCTCTAATCCTGCCATCTCCACCGTTCTCATTACACAAATGTGGCGCCCCCAGGAGTATGGTCGCCACAGTGGCATTGCCTTCCTCCTAGGGAGTGTGATGTCATGCTTGGAAGCAATAAAGGATCTCTCTAGCAGTTAACCACAACACACAACACAGTTTCCATTCCAGGCCAGCAGAGGGAGCTCTGAACCAAAACTGGGGGAGGAGCTACTCTCTGGGGGCCAGGAAGGAAAATTAGGGAGTTCTTGTGAGGAGGGCAACGTGTGTGGACATGGAGGAGAAGAGCTGGGGGATTGAGCAGAGAGTTCAGGCTCATTCCCAGCTATAGCGCATGGTCTGAAGCCCGGTCTCCAAGGCTGTACAGACACTGATGGTCCTGCAACAGAAACCGGAGGAATAGGAAGCTGTAAATGCTCTATTCCCACATAAGACTCGGAGGCACAACAGCGACATGTGAGCCAGAAGAGGAAGGCTACAGCTGTCTGCCATACGAGGGAGTTCTAAAGAGAATAAGCAAGTGGAACTTCAGTGTAACACAGTGCTGCAAGTACCTAAAAATAAGTGCTAGGAAGGAGACTACACAACCCATCTGCATAGAGAGATTCCTAAGTTGCTCCCAGGCTAGCCAGCTCCTGTGCCATCTGTAATCTGGACCCTGGACTGCATTTGCCAAGCAAAGTAAAGGTAAAGAAACTGCACCCTGTTGTGTCCTTCCCTTCTTCCTGCAACTCCGTCAGCACTGCTTCATCCCTGTGCCAGACACTGCATCCTCTTCCTCAATACCTATCCTCACTGCCCTGGGATTACTGCCCTACCTGTGGAGGGCCACAACATCATTGCTGCACCACACCATCTGTCCCAGAGGAACTGTCTGCAGCGTCGGCTTAACATCTTCATTGCCGAACACCACAGGTGGCATCACGAATCATTCACTCATAAACTTTATTCCATCACTTAACCCCTTCTACATGGGCGCCCAGAGACACGGACCGGGTCACCGCTGCTGTGACATTCCCCTTTGAGAGACCAGCCCGGTACCGAGTACCCCACTGCCCTGGCAGGGTGACCCACAAGTATAAAACATATAATACTGGTGGATAAAACAACACTGAGCATAAGACCTTCACAGCCGTCTACACATCATAGGGGAGATCTCCTGACACCTTCTCTCCATCTACCTGATGATCCTGAGGAGCACTGGGATCTTCTTGTTTACAGTCCTGTGGAAGAAGAGGACGGGGACATCTCTCTGGTGTTGTCCTCTTACTGGATAAATCTGGAGGAAACACATACAGGGACTGAATTCATTCTCTACATACAGATAATTATAGGCCGTGTGTATTTAGTCCTGTCTATTACCTGGTGATGTGAGGGGCTGAGGAACCTCCATTATGACGTTCTTGTACAGATCTCTGTGTCCTTCTAAATACTCCCACTCCTCCATGGAGAAATAGACGGCGACATCCTGACATCTTATAGGAACCTGACACATACAATGATACCGTCATCCCCCGATCCCTTCATAGTGTTACTGTATAATGTCCCAGCATTCCCAGCAGTGTCACCTCTCCAGTCAGCAGCTCAATCATCTTGTAGATGAGTTCCAGGATCTTCTGGTCATTGATGTCCTCATGGATCAGGGGGTGAGGTGGAGGCCCCGTGATTGGGCTCAGGGGTCTTCCCCATCCCTCAGACACAGGGTCCTGACAGCGATCACTAGAGGTCTTCTTCACCACTGTGTAATCCTGGTAATGGAGAGACACATTAATAAATCTCACTACAGACATTTCCAGAGTCCTCACCTCTCCAGTTCTGTCCATCTGTTATTCCCATAGATAAGAATGATGTAATGTGACGTCATCAGAATCTCTCACCTCTCCAGTGAGACGGAAGAGGATCTCTAGGGTGAGGTGTAATATCCTCTCCGCCATCTTGTCTCTGTCCATATCCATCCTTGATGGGTAAATCAGGAAAATTCTCTTTTGTAGAAGATCTTCACTGAGAGGATCCGATATTGTAGAGACCTGAATGAGAAGAAGATGATCCGATGTAACATCATAAGAATCCTGTGTAATAATACAATTACTGGAGATAATAAGGGAAACATATGAGATTTATTATCTTACAGGGTTTAGTTTTCTTCCCTGACATCTACTAATAAAACCTATATATTTAGGCCACAGACAACAAGCAGTTTCCTCCTCGGAGTCGGCAGCTGAACACGTTCCTCATAGACTCATCTTCCATAACGCTAATTCTCGTCTCATTACTGACACTGGAATCGGCATTAGCAATACTGCAGGAGAGATTCATTACACGCGACATGAGAAATAACTCCTTCATGATGAGGACGACATCTTCATCTTCTACTGCGGCTCTAGAGACAGATTTGGCCAGAGTCGGTCACTGCCTCCATCCCCACCGGCCGTCTATATGAAGGTTTCCCGTCTTCCCCGCACTGGAATCTTCTCTCACGTTAGATCTCAGCTCTGAGTCACACACAGAAGTTTGAGGCTTTTCTAAAAGATTTTTTGTTTCCACAAACACAACGGACAGAAATGATCTGATCCCAAAGTCTCCATGTACAGTGATTTATGGGGATTATTTCTGGCCTTAGGCTTTCCTATATTACAAGAAAAACTCCAGAAAAAGCCGATATTAAAATGTTTCTCAAGAAAATTGGCTCCAACAATTCTTGTAAAAAGAAAAAGAAAAACATAAAAAAGCAGAAGACACATTTTATTATATTTTAACAAGTGAAACATTTTTTTTTTACAAATTAACTCTTTTGTGCCCCAGAACATAGATGTACACCGCAGGGACGGCACAGATGAGGCTTCAACAAAAACCCTGACAGTTTAACCACTTGCTGCTGTGAAAAGCAAACATGACATCTAAGAAGGTGTGACAGAGTTTGGCTGAATGCCCCCCGCCTCCAAGTACTCGATAGTATGGGGCGGCCTAGTGACTCCGATACTTACATGCCTAATAATGGTGTCTGGGCTGCAATGTATGAAGGTCTATTGGGCCGGGCCAGAGGCAGCGTCCAATAAGTTACCTTATAACGCCCCCATACACATTAGACTAAAGTTCCATGAAAGCACTGATTTCGGGGGGTTTGGCCGACCATATAATGTATTTGGGGGCCTCCCGACAGATGATGTCAGGGCAGAGAAGGATCTGACATCCTGAATTTCAGAGGATAATCCGTTTGTTCTTCCTGTAGATAATCCTCCTCTAGAGGAGTCTGGAGGCGACTCTCTCATACAGACCACAGGAAAGCTGGAATATTTGTGTGTATGGGGGAGTCGGGAGAGATCGCCGTCTGACAAATGTCCGCTCAGCAACCTCTGGTCTCATGTGTATGGGGCCGTTAGTATTACACTGACAGGCAGTGATGATACACGGCGCTACAGTAGTACAGGGCATCACCGGAGCCATCAGAGGCTTGTATGTTGTGTGATCGCACTGATCAGAGGAGTTTAAAAAAGGTTTAAAGGGGGGAAAATATCACAGTTTCAGCAACAAGAAACATCCATCACTATATGGAAAGCAGAGTCACTGCACAATGTTAGTTACGTCACGTCCATAACTACTTTATTATACTCTATTATCCTGTACACAGTGGAGTAGATAGAAATCACAGGTCCCACAGCAATAGCTGGAATTGGACCCTCCAACGTAAAGAAAAAAAATCTATCTATCTATATACACTGTTCAAAAAAATAAAGGGAACACTTAAACAACAGAATATAACTCCAAGTAAATCAAACTTCTGTGAAATCAAACTGTCCACTTAGGAAGCAACACTGACTGACAATCAATTTCACATGCTGTTGTGCAAATGGAATAGACAACAGATGGAAATTATTGGCAATTATCAAGACACCCTCAATAAAGGAGTGGTTCTGCAGGTGGGGACCACAGACCACATCTCAGTACCAATGCTTCTGGCTGATGTTTTGGTCACTTTTGAATGTTGGCTGTGCTTTCACACTTGTGGTAACATGAGACGGACTCTACAACCCACACAAGTGGCTCAGGTAGTGCAGCTCATCCAGGATGGCACATCAATGCGAGCTGTGGCAAGCAAGTTTTCTGTGTCAGTCAGCGTAGTGTCCAGAGGCTGGAGGTGCTACCAGGCGACAGGCCGGTACACCAGGAGATGTGGAGGGGGCCGTATGAGGGCAACAACCCAGCAGCAGGACCGCTACCTCCACCTTTGTGCAAGGAGGAACGGGAGGAGCACTGCCAGAGCCCTGCAAAATGATCTTCAGCAGGCCACAAATGTGCATGTGTCTGCACAAACAGTTACAAACTGACTCCATGAGGATGGTCTGAGGGCCCGACATCCACAGATGGGGGTTGTGCTCACAGCCCAACACCGTACAGGACACTTGGCATTTGTCACAGAACACCAGGATTGGCAAATTCGCCACTGGCGCCCTGTGCTCTTCACAGATGGAAGCAGGTTCACACTGAGCACATGTGACAGCCGTGACAGAGTCTGGAGACGCCGTGGAGAGCGATCTGCTGCCTGCAACATCCTTCAGCATGACCGGTTTGGCAGTGGTCAGTAATGGTGCGGGGTGGCATTTCTTTGGAGGCCGCACGATGTTGGGCTGTGAGCACAACCCCCATGGAGACACAATTGTGCCTTTACCTGGAGATAAATTCCCAGTGGGGGCAATTTCCAAAATCCAATAACTTAAGTGGGGAATTCAGCTCTTTTCACACTTAAGGGATCTGTATATGGAGTCTACAAACTACAGTGGGGAAATAAGGATTTGTTACGCTGACAATTCTGGGGCTAAAGTCACATTTTTGTGAGGAAAAAAGTAAAATTGTCATTTTTTCCTTCCACATTGCTTATATTCCTGTCACACTGTCCAAATTCAGATATTGTCCTGTCAGAAAGGAGAATACAGGGAGAGGAAGGGTTAATAGGGCTCACAGGAGGAACCGGCCCAGAAAGCAGAAGATCCAGGAGTGTCCGCCACATATATGACTGCTCTGTGCACACAGGACCTGTGATGAGGTCACAGGAGGGGAGGAGTCAGGGGTCACATGATCAGGGGCCTCAGTGTGTGCAGGACTCAGTGTGCTGGAGCGCTCCCGATAATCAGCTGCGTGTGTCGCGCTGTGTGATAGTCACAGCACCTGCATGGAGGGCGACACACGCAGCTGATTATCGGGAGCGATCCAGGGATCCGGGGTCCCGATGCAGCTATTCGGTAAGCGATATTAGCCAATAACAACTTCTCCGACGATATTCGCTCATCTCTAGTAATAACAGCTCAAAGAAATTCACCGAACTTTTCATTAAGTTTAATAGCAAGACCCTATTAAATATTGAGCACCAGCAGCATGAAGCATTGACAGCGGCATGTAAAAGTGTGGGCGCCCCTGGTCAAAATGACCGTTATTGTGAGCAGTAGTAAGATGAAGATGAAATGATCTCTAAAAGGCCGAACCTCTAAGATGACACATGGCCTTTGTATCTTAGGCAAAAATAATAATAAAAATATATATATATATATTTATATATATATATATATGAGAGACACACATTTATTACAATTTCATAATTGCAAAAAGGAGAAAGGGCATGCAAAACTTTGGGCACCCTTGGAGATTTGTGTACTGAGATAATTTTGACCAAGATTTCACACCTTAATTAGCATGTTAGGGTTATGGTGAGATCACATGGTGACCAGGAGCTACAGTCTGAGGAAAGGGCTAAAAAGCCTTCACTAGTCCCCTGTACAGCTGTATAGTGAGGCCCAGGCTTTATAGTGAAGGGACAGGAGTGAGGGCCTGCTCCCAGGAGCTACAGTCTGAGGAAAGGGCTAAAGAGCCTTCACTAGACCCCTGTAAAGCTGTATAATGAGGCCCAGGCTTTATAGTGAAGGGACAGGAGTGAGGGCCTGTGCCCAGTAGCTACAGTCTGAGGAAAAGGCTAAAAAGTCTTCACTAGACCCCTGTACAGTAGTATAATGAGGCCCAGGCTTTATAGTGAAGAGACAGGAGTGAGGGCCTGATCCCAGGACCTACAGTCTGAGGAAAGGGCTAAAAAGCCTTCTCTAGACACCTGTACAGCTGTATAATGAGGCCCAAGCTTTATAGTGAAGGGACAGGAGTGAGGGTCTGTGCCCAGCAGCTATAGTCTGAGTAAAGGGCTAAAAAGCCTTCACTAGTCCCCTGTAAAGCTGTATAATGAGGCCCAGGCTTTATAGTGAAGGGACAGGAGTGAGGGTCTGTGCCCAGGAGCTACAGTCTGATGAAAGGGCTAAAAAGCCTTCACTAGTCCCCTGTAAAGCTGTATAATGAGGCCCAGGCTTTATAGTGAAGGGACAGGAGTGAGGGCCTGATCCCAGGAGCTACAATCTGAGGAAAGGGCTAAAAAGTCTTCACTAGACCCCTGTACAGCTGTATAATGAGGCCCAGGCTTTATAGTGAAGGGACAGGAGTGAGGGCCTGTGCCCAGTAGCTACAGTCTGAGGAAAAGGCTAAAAAGCCTTCTCTAGACCCCTGTACAGCTGTATAATGAGGCCCAGGCTTTATAGTGAAGGGACAGGAGTGAGGGCCTGCTCCCAGGAGCTACAGTCTGAGGAAAGGGCTAAAGAGCCTTCACTAGACTCCTGTACAGCTGTATAATGAGGCCCAGGCTTTATAGTGAAGGGACAGGAGTGAGGGCCTGTGCCCAGGAGCTACAGTCTGAGGAAAGGGCTAAAGAGCCTTCACTAGACCCCTGTACAGCTGTATAATGAGGCCCAGGCTTTATAGTGAAGGGACAGGAGTGAGGGCCTGATCCCATACCTACAGTCTGAGGAAAGGGCTAAAAAGCCTTCTCTAGACCCCTGTACAGCTGTATAATGAGGCCCAAGCTTTATAGTGAAGGGACAGGAGTGAGGGCCTGTGCCCAGCAGCTACAGTCTGAGGAAAGGGCTAAAAAGCCTTCACTAGACGCCTGTACAGCTGTATAATGTGGCCCAGGCTTTATAGTGAAGGTATAGGAGTGAGAGCCTGTTCCCAGAAGCTACAATCTGAGGAAAGGGCTAAAAAGCCTTCACTAGTCCCCTGTACAGCTGTATAATGAGGCCCAGGCTTTATAGTGAAGGGACAGGAGTGAGGGCCTGTTCCCAGGAGCTACAGTCTGAGGAAAGGGCTAAAAAGCCTTCACTAGTCCCCTGTGCAGCTGTATAATGAGGCCCAGGCTTTATAGCGAAGGGACAGGAGTGAGGGCCTGTTCCCAGGAGCTACAGTCTGAGGAAAGGGCTAAAAAGCCTTCACTAGTCCCCTGTACAGCTGTATAATGATTCCCAGGCTTTATAGTTGTGGCGCCCCTGAGGCTCAGTCGCCACAGAGGTACTGCACCTCCTCTCTCTCTTCATGATGTGTGGTGCCCCACCACCCAGGTAAGGTGGGAACTCCTTTCCATACTCCAACACCTGCACCCCACACAACAAGGTAGTTCTGCACAACCACAAGCGGCTTTGTACTAAGAGAGTAGCAGAGCACCTTTGGTGGTTCCCTGCTTGGAACACTGGACGTGCTGGGAGGTGGGTGGAGTTAAGATACATAAAAAGAGTGGGAAAGTGTAGGATTACAGAGCAGTCCGAGGTCAGTCAGACAGAAGGTCGGCGGAGTAGGAGGTCACTCTGAGAGGAGTGAGGATCCCTGGAAGAAGGGATGGAGGAAGGAGTGCTGCAGCTGCCTCAGTGATCTGAGCCAGCTGGTACGGGAAAGGAAAGGAGGAGAAAGACGTGAACTAAACCCTAAGCTTCCATAAGAGAGAGATTAGTACAGAACGAAGGAGTATAGAGAACAGAGAGAAGTGGGTTGGAAGAGGAACCCTGCCTACAGGTTCTCAGCGCAAGGCTGGGGCCCGGACCCCGAGGTTGTATGGACACTTATGGTACTGCAGCAGACACCGGTGGAGTAGCTGGCTGTAAATGCACTACTCCCATCTAAGACTTGGGGCACAACAGCGACTGTATAGAGAGCCGGGACTCAGGAGAAGGGAGTCCGCGAAGCAGGCTACAGCTGTCTGCCGTACAAGTAGAGTTCTTGGGAACATCAGTCAGGAAGAACTCCAGTGTAACACGGTACTAGGAGATCTTCACACTTTAAGGCGCTATAGAGGAGTCGCTCAGGAAGGTACATGTTGGCGGAGTGCTAGAGAGGAGAGTGCTAACTTGCCCGGGGGGGGGGGGGTGATTGAGTCTCTGACCCGGAGGACATGGTACGGAAGCAGGCACTACAGACTGTGAGAAAAGCTTTGGAACTACATTCCTTCCTGCGTCCGCCTGCCTGGCACTGCTACATCCCCTGCGCCAGACACTACACCATCTAAGTGTCATCACATCTACACTGCCCTGGGGCTACAGCTTCACCTGTGGGGAGCTATACCATCTAAGCTGCAACACACCACCAGCCCCAGAGGATCTGCATATCCAACGAAAGAAAACGATGATTAAAAGGCTTTTTTTACTAATATAAAGAGAAACTTTATTGTTTAGAACCATAGATAAAATATTACATATCACCAATTAGGGGATTAAGGGGAAGTAAACATACACATATGTATATTGTGATTACACATCTAAAAAGACGCACATAACCAGCACCTGAAGGTGTAACCTATACACCTCCAATTATATGACTATCAAAAATTGACAGTTTTGCTGAAAAATAGCACATCAATCTCAAAGTGGACACTACAATATTATGTCCTCATATCCTACAGCTAATTTAGAAAATTCATATTATAGATGACTATTATATCATGCCTCCACCGCCGAGAAGCTAACCGTTATATATAATGGACGTAATCACTTATAATAATAGATCTTATATGGTGTGGTACCTAAATGTAGCCACTTATCCTGGCTAATCACCCATAATGTTATCTACAATACCGCCAGCAAGTGGCCACTAAACATACCATAGTGATTATCACCGGCAACAGCCGCTATGTACAAAAAATCACATCACACCATAATGGCCATTACCAGCAATGGCCGCTACATATGTAGATTAACGTCCTTACTAAACTAATTATTACCGGCAGTGGTGGTCTGGAGGTGCACAGGTGCCTGGGTAGCGCGTCCGCCCCGACGCGCGTTTCGGACCCGCCTTTTTCAAGGGGCCTAGCCGGTATGTACACCGGCGTCCTTAAATAGTGTACCCGGACGCCGTGAAATCGGCGTTACCGGAAGTCATGTCCGCGGCCCGGAAGTGACGCGCTCTGTCACCAAGGCAACCACAACACCGGTCAGCATCGGCGTCACACAGTGGGAGTGGCCGGGGCGGGCCAACCCCACCATGTAGAGACGCCACATGCGGACAGGGGCAGCGGTGACAAGGGGACAGGCGCGTACAGGGCCGCTGGCACCGACCCATAGCTACACGGAAAACATACAAAGAACACATTTATTGTAATATACACATACTACCAATTATACACAGGATCAGCAACCATCTATAAGGACACTACCATATATATTTTTTCTATAAGATATAACAATTATTACACCATCAACAATAATCCTTGCATATCATTATTAGACTAAGGATATATATAATATAAACATCATGATCCTTGCTGACTTCTTCATTTCTTGGCAACAATTATTCACCCACAAGGGGCTAGAATATATATGATGTCCATAGATATATGGTTCACTTTGTCCATCCTTATAGATCCCAACACTAAAGTAATAAAATAAAACATTAAAAGAAAAATTAAAAGAGTGATATCACAAATCATAGGCGATGTTTACCCACAGAGCAGTATTCATAGGAATGGGGCATAACTGATGTTTTCATTGAGTCCAGATGGATGGACTGATCCAATTGTCCATATCCATCTGGACTCAAGTTGGGCCAACTTCTTGGAAATCCCACCCCCACGGATCCCTGTCTCGACCATGTCGATACCCCTCACCCTAAGGAGGCTGCCATCGCAGCCATGGTATCTCCGAAAATGGCGTGGAATGGTCTTTAATGATGTTATATCCTCCGCGGTCGCTGCAGCCTCTATGCCCAAAACATGTTCCCGCACTCTAACCTTTAGCTGTCTAGTAGTCATACCCACGTAGATCATATTACATGGGCAGACAGCATAATATACTACATTTTTACTAGTACATGTGATATATTTTTTTATTTTAAACTCCCGGGATCCATTTTGGGTAACAAAAACTTCTGTGCGATCAATGTTTGGGCAAGTGACGCAGCGACCACACGGAGTACTACCACAACGACCAGCCATTTGATCTAAGAAGGTGACCATTGGCTCACCCACATAGTGGCTTTGCACCAACTTATCGCGCAAATTCCTTGATCTTCTGGCCGCGACAGCAGCCCTATCCGGCAGGAGACTCGACAAGACCGGATCAGCCTTCAATATATGCCAGGATTTATCTAGAATCTTCCGCATACGCGGGAAGTGTGAATGATAATTGGTAACAAACCTCACTTTACCCGATTCTTTCCTGGATTTTGTACCATATAGGAGTGTGTCTCTTGACGAGTATCTGGCCCTATTAAATGCCTTTTTGATCATTCGGTTACTGAAACCTCGTTCAAGCAGCCTTTCCTTTAAATCTTCCGCCTGCCTGAAAAAGTCTTCATTGGTCAAGCACAACCTGCGTAATCGCAGGAATTGTCCGGTGGGAACCGACTGGACCATATGTCCCGGATGGGAAGATGATGCGTGGAGTAACATATTGGTAGCAGTTGGCTTACGGAAGATATCCGTTTGTATCTCACCCCTATGATCTTTCTTCAAGACTATATCTAGGAAATCTATTGATACCGGATCATATTTATAGGTAATGTAGATATTTAAATCATTATTATTTAAGGATAGCATAAAGGACTCGAGGTCAACCCTAGACCCCTGCCAGATCAACAGTATGTCATCGATGTACCGCGTCCAAGAGAGGACGCGGCACATCGGCATCTGCTGATCTGGCAGGGAGAGGTCTCTCTCCCACAGCCCCAGGAACAGGTTAGCATAAGCAGGGGCAAAAGATGCCCCCATAGCTGTTCCCTGGAGCTGTAGGAAGAAAGACTCCTTATGCAACTTTTAAGCGAGCATAATACTAAAATTATTACTCAATTAGATGGATCTATTCAAAATCTTGAAGAAGAACTCAAATCTATTGGTACGGTTGAAAAATTGAAAACCTTTCATAGTAATATGGATAAGACTTTGGAAACTGTTGTAAAGAAGATACAGGCTACACAGTTGAATAAAATTAACCGTGATCGTCGAGATTACGAAAATAATACAGTATATTTATGGAGGAAGTTTCCATCACATGGCCATCAATTAGGTCATACTCCATCTCAAACGTCAGTCTCATCTCTAAGTGACATGTCAGAAAGATCAGGGTCATCTATGACTACTGGATCAGGATTGATGAGACTTAATCAAAGAGAACGCACGTTTCATCCATACAGACGTCATGATCGCTCTCCCGTATCTACTAGATATGGTAACAAGGTAAATAACCTTAGTGATCATAAATTTACTGTGATTGATTTGAAGTTATTGGAGAAGGGCCTTTCATTTTCTCCATCTGCATCCTTTGATGCATTTTTGGCAATTAAGGATTTACATCTGTTTGCCCGTTCATTGATTTACAAAAAACATTTTTTTGATGGCAACCTCTCGAATTTATTTCCAACAGAGGAAGAACAAATAGCGTTGCAGACATTGGAGGATCTAGCCACCGAACACAGTGTTCCAGAGGGAGGTAAGGTTCCACCCTCGATACGGCCCAAATCTAAGAGGTTTCCCCTTATATCATCATGTCCCAATGTGGACTTATTTGTACAAATTGTAAGTAAAGAATTTTTAGAAATTCCAAAATATATTCGTGGTGATAACCTTACAAAAGAAGAACGGGGACGTCTGCGTGTCCTTCAAGACTTAAGGGATGTAGTTTTTAAACCGGCGGACAAGGGGAGCAATGTAGTAGTTTGGCCAAAGGTGTTATATGAAAAAGAAGCCTTTCGCCAGTTAGATAATAAAATCTGCTATAAAAAACTCACATTTAACCCCTTGTCCGCCTATTCCCTACAACTACATACTATTATTAATAAAGCAAGGGAAGCAGGAAGCATCACTAAGGAGTTGGCTGATGCCCTGATGGTTGTGGAGCCAACTATCCCGACTTTTTATTTACTCCCTAAAGTCCACAAGGACGCGCAGACGCCCCCAGGCCGGCCCATTATATCGGGTAGAGGTAATTACCTGGAGCATGTAAATAGGTGGATAGACTCCAAACTGCAACCGCTAGTGGAGGGGTTGCCATCATTTCTTAAAGATACGGGTGAGCTGTTGAGACGTGTGGATGGCTTGCATTTGGAAGATGACATGATGCTGGTGACAGGAGATGTTGAATCCCTGTACACCAGCATCAGGCATGAGGATGGCATTAGGGCTACAACATTTTTTCTTGGTATGTCCAATTTACCTGTGGAGATTAAAGAATTGGTGATCGAGTTATTGCGTTTTACTTTGACGCATAACTTTTTCGTTTTTAAGGGGTCTTTCTTCCTACAGCTCCAGGGAACAGCTATGGGGGCATCTTTTGCCCCTGCTTATGCTAACCTGTTCCTGGGGCTGTGGGAGAGAGACCTCTCCCTGCCAGATCAGCAGATGCCGATGTGCCGCGTCCTCTCTTGGACGCGGTACATCGATGACATACTGTTGATCTGGCAGGGGTCTAGGGTTGACCTCGAGTCCTTTATGCTATCCTTAAATAATAATGATTTAAATATCTACATTACCTATAAATATGATCCGGTATCAATAGATTTCCTAGATATAGTCTTGAAGAAAGATCATAGGGGTGAGATACAAACGGATATCTTCCGTAAGCCAACTGCTACCAATATGTTACTCCACGCATCATCTTCCCATCCGGGACATATGGTCCAGTCGGTTCCCACCGGACAATTCCTGCGATTACACAGATTGTGCTCGACCAATGAAGACTTTTTCAGGCAGGCGGAAGATTTAAAGGAAAGGCTGCTTGAACGAGGTTTCAGTAACCGAATGATCAAAAAGGCATTTAATAGGGCCAGATACTCGTCAAGAGACACACTCCTATATGGTACAAAATCCAGGAAAGAATCGGGTAAAGTGAGGTTTGTTACCAATTATCATTCACACTTCCCGCGTATGCGGAAGATTCTAGATAAATCCTGGCATATATTGAAGGCTGATCCGGTCTTGTCGAGTCTCCTGCCGGATAGGGCTGCTGTCGCGGCCAGAAGATCAAGGAATTTGCGCGATAAGTTGGTGCAAAGCCACTATCTGGGTGAGCCAATGGTCACCTTCTTAGATCAAATGGCTGGTCGTTGTGGTAGTACTCCGTGTGGTCGCTGCGTCGCTTGCCCAAACATTGATCGCACAGAAGTTTTTGTTACCCAAAATGGATCCCGGGAGTTTAAAATAAAAAAATATATCACATGTACTAGTAAAAATGTAGTATATTATGCTGTCTGCCCATGTAATATGATCTACGTGGGTATGACTACTAGACAGCTAAAGGTTAGAGTGCGGGAACATGTTTTGGGCATAGAGGCTGCAGCGACCGCGGAGGATATAACATCATTAAAGACCATTCCACGCCATTTTCGGAGATACCATGGCTGCGATGGCAGCCTCCTTAGGGTGAGGGGTATCGACATGGTTGAGACAGGGATCCGTGGGGGTGGGATTTCCAAGAAGATGGCCCAACTTGAGTCCAGATGGATATGGACAATTGGATCAGTCCATCCATCTGGACTCAATGAAAACATCAGTTATGCCCCATTCCTATGAATACTGCTCTGTGGGTAAACATCGCCTATGATTTGTGATATCACTTTTTTAATTTTTCTTTTAATGTTTTATTTTATTACTTTAGTGTTGGGATCTATAAGGATGGACAAAGTGAACCATATATCTATGGACATCATATTATATATTCTAGCCCCTTGTGGGTGAATAATTGTTGCCAAGAAATGAAGAAGTCAGCAAGGATCATGATGTTTATATTATATATATCCTTAGTCTAATAATGATATGCAAGGATTATTGTTGATGGTGTAATAATTGTTATATATTATAGAAAAAATATATATGGTAGTGTCCTTATAGATGGTTGCTGATCCTGTGTATAATTGGTAGTATGTGTATATTACAATAAATGTGTTCTTTGTATGTTTTCCGTGTAGCTATGGGTCGGTGCCAGCGGCCCTGTACGCGCCTGTCCCCTTGTCACCGCTGCCCCTGTCCGCATGTGGCGTCTCTACATGATGGGGTTGGCACGCCCCAGCCACTCCCACTGTGTGACGCCGATGCTGACCGGTGTTGTGGTTGCCTCGGTGACAGAGCGCGTCACTTCCGGGCCGCGGACATGACTTCCGGTAACGCCGATTTCGCGGCGTCCGGGTACACTATTTAAGGACGCCGGTGTACATACCGGCTAGGCCCCTTGAAAAAGGCGGGTCCGAAACGCGCGTCGGGGCGGACGCGCTACCCAGGCACCTGTGCACCTCCAGACCACCACTGCCGGTAATAATTAGTTTAGTAAGGACGTTAATCTACATATGTAGCGGCCATTGCTGGTAATGGCCATTATGGTGTGATGTGATTTTTTTGTACATAGCGGCTGTTGCCGGTGATAATCACTATGGTATGTTTAGTGGCCACTTGCTGGCGGTATTGTAGATAACATTATGGGTGATTAGCCAGGATAAGTGGCTACATTTAGGTACCACACCATATAAGATCTATTATTATAAGTGATTACGTCCATTATATATAACGGTTAGCTTCTCGGCGGTGGAGGCATGATATAATAGTCATCTATAATATGCATTTTCTAAATTAGCTGTAGGATATGAGGACATAATATTGTAGTGTCCACTACTGTCAATTTTTGATAGTCATATAATTGGAGGTGTATAGGTTACACCTTCAGGTGCTGGTTATGTGCGTCTTTTTAGATGTGTAATCACAATATACATATGTGTATGTTTACTTCCCCTTAATCCCCTAATTGGTGATATGTAATATTTTATCTATGGTTCTAAACAATAAAGTTTCTCTTTATATTAGTAAAAAAAGCCTTTTAATCATCGTTTTCTTTCGTTGGATATGTTATATTTGGTGATAGGCATAACTAATCCGAGTGGACACATGGGGACTCAACCTAATTATATATAATGATTGTTACCATGTGTCCTAGTCATACTTGGTATATTTGGCAGAGGATCTGCATGCAGCGTCGGCCTAACATCTCACTTGCCGAACACCACAGGCTGCGTCACAAACTATTCTATTTAAACTACATTACAGACTACCATTGATTTGGGCACCCAGGGCCACGGACCAGGTCACCGCCGCTGTGACACATCCCTCTGACACCGGCAAGGTACCGAGTACCCCACAGCCCTTGGTGGAGGGCGACCCATAGTGAACGGACAGGAGTGAGGGCCTGTTCCCAGGAGCTAAAGTCTGAGGAAAGGGATAAAAAGCCTTCACTAGACCCCTGTACAGCTGTATAATGAGGCCCAGGCTTTATAGTGAAGGGACAGGAGTGAGGGCCTGTGCCCAGGAGCTACAGTCTGAGGAAAGGGCTAAAAAGCCTTCACTAGACTCCTGTACAGCTGTATATTGAGGCCCAGGCTTTATGGTGAAGGGAATGAGTGAGGGGCTGTTCCCAGGAGCTACAGTCTGAGGAAAGGGCTAAAAAGCCTTCACTAAGCCCCTGTACAGCTGTATAATGAGGCCCAGGCTTTATAGTGAAGGGACAGGAGTGAGGGCCTGTGCCCAGGAGCTACAGTCTGATGAAAGGTCTAAAAAGCCTTCACTAGATCCCTGTACAGCTGTATAATGAGGCCCAGGCTTTATAGTGAAGGGACAGGAGTGAGGGGCTGTTCCCAGGAGCTACAGTCTGATGAAAGGTCTAAAAAGCCTTCACTAGATCCCTGTACAGCTGTATAATGAGGCCCAGGCTTTATAGTGAAGGGACAGGAGTGAGGGCCTGTTCCCAGGAGCTACAGTCTGAGGAAAGGGCTAAAAAGCCTTCACTAGACTCCTGTACAGCTGTATATTGAGGCCCAGGCTTTATAGTGAAGGGAATGAGTGAGGGGCTGTTCCCAGGAGCTACAGTCTGAGGAAAGGGCTAAAAAGCCTTCACTAAGCCCCTGTACAGCTGTATAATGAGGCCCAGGCTTTATAGTGAAGGGACAGGAGTGAGGGCCTGTGCCCAGGAGCTACAGTCTGATGAAAGGTCTAAAAAGCCTTCACTAGATCCCTGTACAGCTGTATAATGAGGCCCAGGCTTTATAGTGAAGGGACAGGAGTGAGGGCCTGTTCCCAGGAGCTACAGTCTGAGGAAAGGGCTAAAAAGCCTTCACTAGACCCCTGTACAGCTGTATAATGAGGCCCAGGCTTTATAGTGAAGGGACAGGAGTGAGGGCCTGTGCCCAGGAGCTACAGTCTGATGAAAGGTCTAAAAAGCCTTCACTAGATCCCTGTACAGCTGTATAATGAGGCCCAGGCTTTATAGTGAAGGGACAGGAGTGAGGGCCTGTTCCCAGGAGCTACAGTCTGAGGAAAGGGCTAAAAAGCCTTCACTAGACCCCTGCATAGCTGTATAATGAGGCCCAGGCTTTATAGTGAAGGGACAGGAGTGAGGGCCTGTGCCCAGGAGCTACAGTCTGAGGAAAGGGCTAAAAAGCCTTCATTAGACCCCTGTACAGCTGAATAATGAGGCCCAGGCTTTATAGTGAAGGGACAGGAGTGAGGGCCTGTGCCCAGGAGCTACAGTCTGAGGAAATGGCTAAAAAGACTTCACTAGACCCCTCTACAGCTGTATAATGAGGCCAAGGCTTTATAGTGAAGGGAAGGAGTGAGGGCCTGTGCCCAGGATCTACAGTCTGAGTAAAGGGCTAAAAAGCCTTCACTAGACCCCTGTACAGCTGTATAATGAGGCCCAGGCTTTATAGTGAAAGGACAGGAGTGAGGGCCTGTGCCCAGGAGCTACAGTGTGAGGAAAGGGCTAAAGAGCCTTCACTAGACCCCTGTACAGCTGTATAATGAGGCCCAGGCTTTATAGTGAAGGGACAGGAGTGAGGGCCTGTGCCCAGGAGCTACAGTCTGAGGAAAGGGCTAAAAAGCCTTCACTAGACCCCTGTACAGCTGTATAATGAGGCACAGGCTTTATAGTGAAGGGAAGGAGTGAGGGCCTGTGCCCAGGAGCTACAGTCTGAGGAAATGGCTAAAAAGACTTCACTAGACCCCTCTACAGCTGTATAATGAGGCCAAGGCTTTATAGTGAAGGGAAGGAGTGAGGGCCTGTGCCCAGGATCTACAGTCTGAGTAAAGGGCTAAAAAGCCTTCACTAGACCCCTGTACAGCTGTATAATGAGGCCCAGGCTTTATAGTGAAAGGACAGGAGTGAGGGCCTGTGCCCAGGAGCTACAGTGTGAGGAAAGGGCTAAAGAGCCTTCACTAGACCCCTGTACAGCTGTATAATGAGGCCCAGGCTTTATAGTGAAGGGACAGGAGTGAGGGCCTGTGCCCAGGAGCTACAGTCTGAGGAAAGGGCTAAAAAGCCTTCACTAGACCCCTGTACAGCTGTATAATGAGGCACAGGCTTTATAGTGAAGGGAAGGAGTGAGGGCCTGTGCCAAGGATCTACAGTCTGAGGAAGGGGCTAAAAAGCCTTCACTAGACCCCTGTACAGCTGTATAATGAGGCCCAGGCTTTATAGTGAAGGGACAGGAGTGAGGGCCTGTTCCCAGGAGCTACAGTCTGAGGAAAGGGCTAAAAAGCCTTCACTAGACCCCTGTACAGCTGTATAATGAGGCCCAGGCTTTAGAGTGAAGGGACAGGAGTGAGGGCCTGTTCCCAGGAGCTACAGTCGGAGGAAAGGGCTAAAAAGCCTTCACTAGACCCCGTACAGCTGTATAATGAGGCCCAGACTTTATAGTGAAGGGAAGGAGTGAGGGCCTGTGCCTAGGATCTACAGTCTGAGGAAAGGGCTAAAAAGCCTTCACTAGACCCCTGTACAGCTGTATAATGAGGCCCAGGCTTTATAGTGAAGGGACAGGAGGGCCTGTGCCCAGGAGCTACAGTCTGAGGAAAGGGCTATAAAGCCTTCACTAGACCCCTGTAGAGCTGTATAATGAGGCTCAGGCTTTATAGTGAAGGGACAGGAGTGAGGGCCTGTGCCCAGGAGCTACAGTCTGAGGAAAGGGCTATAAAGCCTTCACTAGACCCCTGTACAGCTGTATAATGAGGCCCAGGCTTTATAGTGAAGGGACAGGAGTGAGGGCCTGTGCCCAGGATCTACAGTCTGAGTAAAGGGCTAAAAAGCCTTCACTCGACCCCTGTACAGCTGTATAATGAGGCAAAGGCTTTATAGTGAAGGGACAGGAGTGAGGGCCTGTGCCCAGGAGCTACAGTGTGAGGAAAGGGCTAAAGAGCCTTCACTAGACCCCTGTACAGCTGTATAATGAGGCCCAGGCTTTATAGTGAAGGGACAGGAGTGAGGGCCTGTGCCCAGGAGCTACAGTCTGAGGAAAGGGCTAAAAAGCCTTCACTAGACCCCTGTACAGCTGTATAATGAGGCCCAGGCTTTATAGTGAAGGGAAGGAGTGAGGGCCTGTGCCCAGGATCTACAGTCTGAGGTAAGGGCTAAAAAGCCTTCACAAGACCCCTGTACAGCTGTATAATGAGGCCCAGGCTTTATAGTGAAGGGACAGGAGTGAGGGCCTGTTGCCAGGAGCTACAGTCTGAGGAATGGGCTAAAAAAGCCTTCACTAGACCCCTGTACAGCTGTATAATGAGGCCCAGGCTTTATAGTGAAGGGACAGGAGTGAGGGCCTGTGCCCAGGATCTACAGTCTGAGGAAAGGGCTAAAAAGCC
This sequence comes from Dendrobates tinctorius, assembly GCF_039654945.1. Lineage (NCBI taxonomy): Eukaryota > Metazoa > Chordata > Amphibia > Anura > Dendrobatidae > Dendrobates > Dendrobates tinctorius. The sequence goes on along the minus strand of NW_027362032.1, from coordinate 3,299,734 downwards.
TTCACTAGACCCCTGTACAGCTGTATAATGAGGCCAAGGCTTTATAGTGAAGGGACAGGAGTGAGGGCCTGTGCCCAGGATCTACAGTTTGAGGAAAGGGCTAAAAAGCCTTCACTAGACCCCTGTACAGCTGTATAATGAGGCCCAGGCTTTATAGTGAAGGGACAGGAGTGAGGGCCTGTTCCCAGGAGCTACAGTCTGAGGAAAGGGCTAAAAAGCCTTCACTAGATCCCTGTACAGCTGTATAATGAGGCCCACGCTTTATAGTGAAGGGAAGGAGTGAGGGCCTGTGCCCAGGAGCTACAGTCTGATGAAAGGTCTAAAAAGCCTTCACTAGATCCCTGTACAGCTGTATAATGAGGCCCAGGCTTTATAGTGAAGGGACAGGAGTGAGGGCCTGTTCCCAGGAGCTACAGTCTGAGGAAAGGGCTAAAAAGCCTTCACTAGACCCCTGCATAGCTGTATAATGAGGCCCAGGCTTTATAGTGAAGGGACAGGAGTGAGGGCCTGTGCCCAGGAGCTACAGTCTGAGGAAAGGGCTAAAAAGCCTTCATTAGACCCCTGTACAGCTGTATAATGAGGCCCAGGCTTTATAGTGAAGGGACAGGAGTGAGGGCCTGTGCCCAGGAGCTACAGTCTGAGGAAATGGCTAAAAAGCCTTCACTAGACCCCTCTACAGCTGTATAATGAGGCCAAGGCTTTATAGTGAAGGGAAGGAGTGAGGGCCTGTGCCCAGGATCTACAGTCTGAGTAAAGGGCTAAAAAGCCTTCACTAGACCCCTGTACAGCTGTATAATGAGGCCCAGGCTTTATAGTGAAGGGACAGGAGTGAGGGCCTGTGCCCAGGAGCTACAGTGTGAGGAAAGGGCTAAAGAGCCTTCACTAGACCCCTGTACAGCTGTATAATGAGGCCCAGGCTTTATAGTGAAGGGACAGGAGTGAGGGCCTGTGCCCAGGAGCTACAGTCTGAGGAAAGGGCTAAAAAGCCTTCATTAGACCCCTGTACAGCTGTATAATGAGGCCCAGGCTTTATAGTGAAGGGACAGGAGTGAGGGCCTGTGCCCAGGAGCTACAGTCTGAGGAAAGGGCTAAAAAGCCTTCATTAGACCCCTGTACAGCTGTATAATGAGGCCCAGGCTTTATAGTGAAGGGACAGGAGTGAGGGCCTGTGCCCAGGAGCTACAGTCTGAGGAAAGGGCTAAAAAGCCTTCATTAGACCCCTGTACAGCTGTATAATGAGGCCCAGGCTTTATAGTGAAGGGACAGGAGTGAGGGCCTGTGCCCAGGAGCTACAGTCTGAGGAAATGGCTAAAAAGCCTTCACTAGACCCCGTACAGCTGTATAATGAGGCCCAGACTTTATAGTGAAGGGAAGGAGTGAGGGCCTGTGCCTAGGATCTACAGTCTGAGGAAAGGGCTAAAAAGCCTTCACTAGACCCCTGTACAGCTGTATAATGAGGCCCAGGCTTTATAGTGAAGGGACAGGAGGGCCTGTGCCCAGGAGCTACAGTCTGAGGAAAGGGCTATAAAGCCTTCACTAGACCCCTGTAGAGCTGTATAATGAGGCTCAGGCTTTATAGTGAAGGGACAGGAGTGAGGGCCTGTGCCCAGGAGCTACAGTCTGAGGAAAGGGCTATAAAGCCTTCACTAGACCCCTGTACAGCTGTATAATGAGGCCCAGGCTTTATAGTGAAGGGACAGGAGTGAGGGCCTGTGCCCAGGATCTACAGTCTGAGTAAAGGGCTAAAAAGCCTTCACTCGACCCCTGTACAGCTGTATAATGAGGCAAAGGCTTTATAGTGAAGGGACAGGAGTGAGGGCCTGTGCCCAGGAGCTACAGTGTGAGGAAAGGGCTAAAGAGCCTTCACTAGACCCCTGTACAGCTGTATAATGAGGCCCAGGCTTTATAGTGAAGGGACAGGAGTGAGGGCCTGTGCCCAGGAGCTACAGTCTGAGGAAAGGGCTAAAAAGCCTTCACTAGACCCCTGTACAGCTGTATAATGAGGCACAGGCTTTATAGTGAAGGGAAGGAGTGAGGGCCTGTGCCAAGGATCTACAGTCTGAGGAAGGGGCTAAAAAGCCTTCACTAGACCCCTGTACAGCTGTATAATGAGGCCCAGGCTTTATAGTGAAGGGACAGGAGTGAGGGCCTGTTCCCAGGAGCTACAGTCTGAGGAAAGGGCTAAAAAGCCTTCACTAGACCCCTGTACAGCTGTATAATGAGGCCCAGGCTTTAGAGTGAAGGGACAGGAGTGAGGGCCTGTTCCCAGGAGCTACAGTCGGAGGAAAGGGCTAAAAAGCCTTCACTAGACCCCGTACAGCTGTATAATGAGGCTCAGGCTTTATAGTGAAGGGACAGGAGTGAGGGCCTGTGCCCAGGAGCTACAGTCTGAGGAAAGGGCTATAAAGCCTTCACTAGACCCCTGTACAGCTGTATAATGAGGCCCAGGCTTTATAGTGAAGGGACAGGAGTGAGGGCCTGTGCCCAGGATCTACAGTCTGAGTAAAGGGCTAAAAAGCCTTCACTCGACCCCTGTACAGCTGTATAATGAGGCAAAGGCTTTATAGTGAAGGGACAGGAGTGAGGGCCTGTGCCCAGGAGCTACAGTGTGAGGAAAGGGCTAAAGAGCCTTCACTAGACCCCTGTACAGCTGTATAATGAGGCCCAGGCTTTATAGTGAAGGGACAGGAGTGAGGGCCTGTGCCCAGGAGCTACAGTCTGAGGAAAGGGCTAAAAAGCCTTCACTAGACCCCTGTACAGCTGTATAATGAGGCCCAGGCTTTATAGTGAAGGGAAGGAGTGAGGGCCTGTGCCCAGGATCTACAGTCTGAGGTAAGGGCTAAAAAGCCTTCACAAGACCCCTGTACAGCTGTATAATGAGGCCCAGGCTTTATAGTGAAGGGACAGGAGTGAGGGCCTGTTGCCAGGAGCTACAGTCTGAGGAATGGGCTAAAAAGCCTTCACTAAACCCCTGTACAGCTGTATAATGAGGCCCAGGCTTTATAGTGAAGGGAAAGGAGTGAGGGCCTGTTCCCAGGAGCTACAGTCTGAGGAAAGGGCTAAAAAGCCTTCACTAGACCCCTGTACAGCTGTATAATGAGGCCCAGGCTTTATAGTGAAGGGACAGGAGTGAGGGCCTGTGCCCAGGATCTACAGTCTGAGGAAAGGGCTAAAAAGCCTTCACTAGACCCCTGTACAGCTGTATAATGAGGCCAAGGCTTTATAGTGAAGGGACAGGAGTGAGGGCCTGTGCCCAGGATCTACAGTTTGAGGAAAGGGCTAAAAAGCCTTCACTAGACCCCTGTACAGCTGTATAATGAGGCCAAGGCTTTATAGTGAAGGGACAGGAGTGAGGGCCTGTGCCCAGGAGCTACAGTCTGAGGAAAGGGCTAAAAAGCCTTCACTAGACCCCTGTACAGCTGTATAATGAGGCCCACGCTTTATAGTGAAGGGAAGGAGTGAGGGCCTGTGCCAAGGATCTACAGTCTGAGGAAAGGGCTAAAAAGCCTTCACTAGACCCCTGTACAGCTGTATAATGAGGCCCAGGCTTTATAGTGAAGGGACAGGAGTGAGGGCCTGTTCCCAGGAGCTACAGTCTGAGGAAAGGGCTAAAAAGCCTTCACTAGATCCCTGTACAGCTGTATAATGAGGCACAGGCTTTAAAGTGAAGGGACAGGAGTGAGGGCATGTGCCCAGGAGCTACATTCTGAGGAAAGGGCTAAAAAGCCTTCACTAGACCCCTGTACAGCTGTATAATGAGGCCAAGGCTTTATAGTGAAGGGACAGGAGTGAGGGCCTATGCCCAGGATCTACAGTCTGAGGAAAGGGTTAAAAAACCTTCACTAGATCCCTGTACAGCTGTATAATGAGGCCCAGGCTTTATAGTGAAGGGACAGGAGTGAGGGCCTGTGCCCAGGAGCTACAGTCTGAGGAAAGGGCTAAAAAGCCTTCACTAGACCCCTGAACAGCTGTATAATGAGGCCCAGGCTTTATAGTGAAGGGACAGGAGTGAGGGCATGTGCCCAGGAGCTACATTCTGAGGAAAGGGCTAAAAAGCCTTCACTAGACCCCTGTACAGCTGTATAATGAGGCCCAGGCTTTATAGTGAAGGGACAGGAGTGAGGGCTTGTGCCCAGGAGCTACATTCTGAGGAAAGAGCTAAAAAGCCTTCACTAGACCCCTGTACAGCTGTATAATGAGGCCAAGGCTTTATAGTGAAGGGAAAGGAGTGAGGGCCTGTTCCCAGGAGCTACAGTCTGAGGAAAGGGCTAAAAAGCCTTCACTAGACCCCTCTACAGCTGTATAATGAGACCCAAGCTTTATAGTGAAGGGACAGGAGTGAGGGCCTGTTCCCAGGAGCTACATTCTGAGGAAAGGGCTAAAAAGCCTTCACTAGAACCCTGTACAGCTGTATAATGAGGCCAAGGCTTTATAGTGAAGGGACAGGAGTGAGGGCCTGTTCCCAGGAGCTACAGTCTGAGGAAAGGGCTAAAAAGCCTTCACAAGACCCCTGCATAGCTGTATAATGAGGCCCAGGCTTTATAGTGAAGGGACAGGAGTGAGGGCCTGTGCCCAGGAGCTACAGTCTGAGGAAAGGGCTAAAAATCCTTCATTAGACCCCTGTACAGCTGTATAAAGAGGCCCAGGCTTTATAGTGAAGGGACAGGAGTGAGGGCCTGTGCCCAGGAGCTACAGTCTGAGGAAATGGCTAAAAAGCCTTCACTAGACCCCTCTACAGCTGTATAATGAGGCCAAGGCTTTATAGTGAAGGGAAGGAGTGAGGGCCTGTGCCCAGGATCTACAGTCTGAGTAAAGGGCTAAAAAGCCTTCACTAGACCCCTGTGCAGCTGTATAATGAGGCCCAGGCTTTATAGTGAAGGGACAGGAGTGAGGGCCTGTGCCCAGGAGCTACAGTCTGAGGAAAGGGCTAAAAAGCCTTCACTAGACCCCTGTACAGCTGTATAATGAGGCACAGGCTTTATAGTGAAGGGAAGGAGTGAGGGCCTGTGCCAAGGATCTACAGTCTGAGGAAGGGGCTAAAAAGCCTTCACTAGACCCCTGTACAGCTGTATAATGAGGCCCAGGCTTTATAGAGAAGGGACAGGAGTGAGGGCCTGTTCCCAGGAGCTACAGTCTGAGGAAAGGGCTAAAAAGCCTTCACTAGACCCCTGTACAGCTGTATAATGAGGCCCAGGCTTTAGAGTGAAGGGACAGGAGTGAGGGCCTGTTCCCAGGAGCTACAGTCTGAGGAAAGGGCTAAAAAGCCTTCACTAGACCCCGTACAGCTGTATAATGAGGCCCAGACTTTATAGTGAAGGGAAGGAGTGAGGGCCTGTGCCTAGGATCTACAGTCTGAGGAAAGGGCTAAAAAGCCTTCACTAGACCCCTGTACAGCTGTATAATGAGGCCCAGGCTTTATAGTGAAGGGACAGGAGGGCCTGTGCCCAGGAGCTACAGTCTGAGGAAAGGGCTATAAAGCCTTCACTAGACCCCTGTACAGCTGTATAATGAGGCTCAGGCTTTATAGTGAAGGGACAGGAGTGAGGGCCTGTGCCCAGGAGCTACAGTCTGAGGAAAGGGCTATAAAGCCTTCACTAGACCCCTGTACAGCTGTATAATGAGGCCCAGGCTTTATAGTGAAGGGACAGGAGTGAGGGCCTGTGCCCAGGATCTACAGTCTGAGTAAAGGGCTAAAAAGCCTTCACTCGACCCCTGTACAGCTGTATAATGAGGCCCAGGCTTTATAGTGAAGGGACAGGAGTGAGGGCCTGTGCCCAGGAGCTACAGTGTGAGGAAAGGGCTAAAGAACCTTCACTAGACCCCTGTACAGCTGTATAATGAGGCCCAGGCTTTATAGTGAAGGGACAGGAGTGAGGGCCTGTGCCCAGGAGCTACAGTCTGAGGAAAGGGCTAAAAAGCCTTCACTAGACCCCTGTACAGCTGTATAATGAGGCCCAGGCTTTATAGTGAAGGGAAGGAGTGAGGGCCTGTGCCCAGGATCTACAGTCTGAGGTAAGGGCTAAAAAGCCTTCACAAGACCCCTGTACAGCTGTATAATGAGGCCCAGGCTTTATAGTGAAGGGACAGGAGTGAGGGCCTGTTGCCAGGAGCTACAGTCTGAGGAATGGGCTAAAAAGCCTTCACTAAACCCCTGTACAGCTGTATAATGAGGCCCAGGCTTTATAGTGAAGGGAAAGGAGTGAGGGCCTGTTCCCAGGAGCTACAGTCTGAGGAAAGGGCTAAAAAGCCTTCACTAGACCCCTGTACAGCTGTATAATGAGGCCCAGGCTTTATAGTGAAGGGACAGGAGTGAGGGCCTGTGCCCAGGATCTACAGTCTGAGGAAAGGGCTAAAAAGCCTTCACTAGACCCCTGTACAGCTGTATAATGAGGCCAAGGCTTTATAGTGAAGGGACAGGAGTGAGGGCCTGTGCCCAGGATCTACAGTTTGAGGAAAGGGCTAAAAAGCCTTCACTAGACCCCTGTACAGCTGTATAATGAGGCCAAGGCTTTATAGTGAAGGGACAGGAGTGAGGGCCTGTGCCCAGGAGCTACAGTCTGAGGAAAGGGCTAAAAAGCCTTCACTAGACCCCTGTACAGCTGTATAATGAGGCCCACGCTTTATAGTGAAGGGAAGGAGTGAGGGCCTGTGCCAAGGATCTACAGTCTGAGGAAAGGGCTAAAAAGCCTTCACTAGACCCCTGTACAGCTGTATAATGAGGCCCAGGCTTTATAGTGAAGGGACAGGAGTGAGGGCCTGTTCCCAGGAGCTACAGTCTGAGGAAAGGGCTAAAAAGCCTTCACTAGATCCCTGTACAGCTGTATAATGAGGCCCAGGCTTTATAGTGAAGAGACAGGAGTGAGGGCCTGTTCCCAGGAGCTACAGTCTGATGAAAGGTCTAAAAAGCCTTCACTAGATCCCTGTACAGCTGTATAATGAGGCCCAGGCTTTATAGTGAAGGGACAGGAGTGAGGGCCTGTTCCCAGGAGCTACAGTCTGAGGAAAGGGCTAAAAAGCCTTCACTAGATCCGTGTACAGCTGTATAATGAGGCCCAGGCTTTATAGTGAAGGGACAGGAGTGAGGGCCTGTGCCCAGGAGCTACAGTCTGATGAAAGGTCTAAAAAGCCTTCACTAGATCCCTGTACAGCTGTATAATGAGGCCCAGGCTTTATAGTGAAGGGACAGGAGTGAGGGCCTGTTCCCAGGAGCTACAGTCTGAGGAAAGGGCTAAAAAGCCTTCACTAGATCCCTGTACAGCTGTATAATGAGGCCCAGGCTTTAAAGTGAAGGGACAGGAGTGAGGGCATGTGCCCAGGAGCTACATTCTGAGGAAAGGGCTAAAAAGCCTTCACTAGACCCCTGTACAGCTGTATAATGAGGCCCAGGCTTTATAGTGAAGGGACAGGAGTGAGGGCATGTGCCCAGGAGCTACATTCTGAGGAAAGGGCTAAAAAGCCTTCACTAGACCCCTGTACAGCTGTATAATGAGGCCCAGGCTTTATAGTGAAGGGACAGGAGTGAGGGCTTGTGCCCAGGAGCTACATTCTGAGGAAAGAGCTAAAAAGCCTTCACTAGACCCCTGTACAGCTGTATAATGAGGCCAAGGCTTTATAGTGAAGGGAAAGGAGTGAGGGCCTGTTCCCAGGAGCTACAGTCTGAGGAAAGGGCTAAAAAGCCTTCACTAGACCCCTCTACAGCTGTATAATGAGACCCAAGCTTTATAGTGAAGGGACAGGAGTGAGGGCCTGTTCCCAGGAGCTACATTCTGAGGAAAGGGCTAAAAAGCCTTCACTAGAACCCTGTACAGCTGTATAATGAGGCCAAGGCTTTATAGTGAAGGGACAGAAGTGAGGGCCTGTTCCCAGGAGCTACAGTCTGAGGAAAGGGCTAAAAAGCCTTCACTAGACCCCTGCATAGCTGTAGAATGAGGCCCAGGCTTTATAGTGAAGGGACAGGAGTGAGGGCCTGTGCCCAGGAGCTACAGTCTGAGGAAAGGGATAAAAATCCTTCATTAGACCCCTGTACAGCTGTATAAAGAGGCCCAGGCTTTATAGTGAAGGGACAGGAGTGAGGGCCTGTGCCCAGGAGCTACAGTCTGAGGAAATGGCTAAAAAGCCTTCACTAGACCCCTCTACAGCTGTATAATGAGGCCAAGGCTTTATAGTGAAGGGAAGGAGTGAGGGCCTGTGCCCAGGATCTACAGTCTGAGTAAAGGGCTAAAAAGCCTTCACTAGACCCCTGTAGAGCTGTATAATGAGGCCCAGGCTTTATAGTGAAGGGACAGGAGTGAGGGCCTGTGCCCAGTAGCTACAGTGTGAGGAAAGGGCTAAAGAGCCTTCACTAGACCCCTGTGCAGCTGTATAATGAGGCCCAGGCTTTATAGTGAAGGGACAGGAGTGAGGGCCTGTGCCCAGGAGCTACAGTCTGAGGAAAGGGCTAAAAAGCCTTCACTAGACCCCTGTACAGCTGTATAATGAGGCACAGGCTTTATAGTGAAGGGAAGGAGTGAGGGCCTGTGCCAAGGATCTACAGTCTGAGGAAGGGGCTAAAAAGCCTTCACTAGACCCCTGTACAGCTGTATAATGAGGCCCAGGCTTTATAGAGAAGGGACAGGAGTGAGGGCCTGTGCCCAGGAGCTACAGTCTGAGGAAAGGGATAAAAATCCTTCATTAGACCCCTGTACAGCTGTATAAAGAGGCCCAGGCTTTATAGTGAAGGGAAGGAGTGAGGGCCTGTGCCAAGGATCTACAGTCTGAGGAAGGGGCTAAAAAGCCTTCACTAGACCCCTGTACAGCTGTATAATGAGGCCCAGGCTTTATAGAGAAGGGACAGGAGTGAGGGCCTGTGCCTAGGATCTACAGTCTGAGGAAAGGGCTAAAAAGCCTTCACTAGACCCCTGTACAGCTGTATAATGAGGCCCAGGCTTTATAGTGAAGGGACAGGAGGGCCTGTGCCCAGGAGCTACAGTCTGAGGAAAGGGCTATAAAGCCTTCACTAGACCCCTGTACAGCTGTATAATGAGGCTCAGGCTTTATAGTGAAGGGACAGGAGTGAGGGCCTGTGCCCAGGAGCTACAGTCTGAGGAAAGGGCTATAAAGCCTTCACTAGACCCCTGTACAGCTGTATAATGAGGCCCAGGCTTTATAGTGAAGGGACAGGAGTGAGGGCCTGTGCCCAGGATCTACAGTCTGAGTAAAGGGCTAAAAAGCCTTCACTCGACCCCTGTACAGCTGTATAATGAGGCCCAGGCTTTATAGTGAAGGGACAGGAGTGAGGGCCTGTGCCCAGGCGCTACAGTGTGAGGAAAGGGCTAAAGAGCCTTCACTAGACCCCTGTACAGCTGTATAATGAGGCCCAGGCTTTATAGTGAAGGGACAGGAGTGAGGGCCTGTGCCCAGGAGCTACAGTCTGAGGAAAGGGCTAAAAAGCCTTCACTAGACCCCTGTACAGCTGTATAATGAGGCCCAGGCTTTATAGTGAAGGGAAGGAGTGAGGGCCTGTGCCCAGGATCTACAGTCTGAGGTAAGGGCTAAAAAGCCTTCACAAGACCCCTGTACAGCTGTATAATGAGGCCCAGGCTTTATAGTGAAGGGACAGGAGTGAGGGCCTGTTGCCAGGAGCTACAGTCTGAGGAATGGGCTAAAAAGCCTTCACTAAACCCCTGTACAGCTGTATAATGAGGCCCAGGCTTTATAGTGAAGGGACAGGAGTGAGGGCCTGTGCCCAGGATCTACAGTCTGAGGAAAGGGCTAAAAAGCCTTCACTAGACCCCTGTACAGCTGTATAATGAGGCCAAGGCTTTATAGTGAAGGGACAGGAGTGAGGGCCTGTGCCCAGGATCTACAGTTTGAGGAAAGGGCTAAAAAGCCTTCACTAGACCCCTGTACAGCTGTATAATGAGGTCAAGGCTTTATAGTGAAGGGACAGGAGTGAGGGCCTGTGCCCAGGAGCTACAGTCTGAGGAAAGGGCTAAAAAGCCTTCACTAGACCCCTGTACAGCTGTATAATGAGGCCCAGGCTTTATAGTGAAGGGAAGGAGTGAGGGCCTGTGCCAAGGATCTACAGTCTGAGGAAAGGGCTAAAAAGCCTTCACTAGACCCCTGTACAGCTGTATAATGAGGCCCAGGCTTTATAGTGAAAGGACAGGAGTGAGGGCCTGTTCCCAGGAGCTACAGTCTGAGGAAAGGGCTAAAAAGCCTTCACTATACCCCTGTACAGCTGTATAATGAGGCCCAGGCTTTATAGTGAAGGGAAAGGAGTGAGGGCCTGTTCCCAGGAGCTACAGTCTGAGGAAAGGGCTAAAAAGCCTTCACTAGACCCCTGTACAGCTGTATAATGAGGCCCAGGCTTTATAGTGAAGGGACAGGAGTGAGGGCCTGTGCCCAGGAGCTACAGTCTGAGTAAAGGGCTAAAAAGCCTTCACTAGACCCCTGTACAGCTGTATAATGAGGCTCAGGCTTTACAGTGAGGGGACAGGAGTGAGGGCCTGTTCCCAGGAGCTACAGTCTGAGGAAAGGGCTAAAAAGCCTTCACTAGACCCCTGTACAGCTGTATAATGTGGCCCAGGCTTTATAGTGAAGGGACAGGAGTGAGGGCCTGTGCCCAGGAGCTACAGTCTGAGGAAAGGGCTAAAAAGCCTTCACTAGACCCCTGTACAGCTGTATAATGAGGCCCAGGCTTTATAGTGAAGGGACAGGAGTGAGGGCCTGTTCCCAGGAGCTACAGTCTGAGGAAAGGGCTAAAAAGCCTTCACTAGACCCCGTACAGCTGTATAATGAGGCCCAGGCTTTATAGTGAAGGGAAGGAGTGAGGGCCTGTGCCTAGGATCTACAGTCTGAGGAAAGGGCTAAAAAGCCTTCACTAGACCCCTGTACAGCTGAATAATGAGGCCCAGGCTTTATAGTGAAGGGACAGGAGTGAGGGCCTGTGCCCAGGAGCTACAGTCTGAGGAAAGGGCTAAAAAGCCTTCACTAAACCCCTGTACAGCTGTATAATGAGGCCCAGGCTTTATAGTGAAGGGACAGGAGTGAGGGCATGTGCCCAGGAGCTACATTCTGAGGAAAGGGCTAAAAAGCCTTCACTAGACCCCTGTACAGCTGTATAATGAGTCCCAGGCTTTATAGTGAAGGGACAGGAGTGAGGGCTTGTGCCCAGGAGCTACATTCTGAGGAAAGAGCTAAAAAGCCTTCACTAGACCCCTGTACAGCTGTATAATGAGGCCAAGGCTTTATAGTGAAGGGACAGGAGGGCCTGTTCCCAGGAGCTACAGTCTGAGGAAAGGGCTAAAAAGCCTTCACTAGACCCCTGCATAGCTGTATAATGAGGCCCAGGCTTTATAGTGAAGGGACAGGAGTGAGGGCCTGTGCCCAGGAGCTACAGTCTGAGGAAAGGGCTAAAAAGCCTTCATTAGACCCCTGTACAGCTGTATAATGAGGCCCAGGCTTTATAGTGAAGGGACAGGAGTGAGGGCCTGTGCCCAGGAGCTACAGTCTGAGGAAAGGGCTAAAAAGCCTTCACTAGACCCCTCTACAGCTGTATAATGAGGCCAAGGCTTTATAGTGAAGGGAAGGAGTGAGGGCCTGTGCCCAGGATCTACAGTCTGAGTAAAGGGCTAAAAAGCCTTCACTAGACCCCTGTACAGCTGTATAATGAGGCCCAGGCTTTATAGTGAAGGGACAGGAGTGAGGGCCTGTGCCCAGGAGCTACAGTGTGAGGAAAGGGCTAAAGAGCCTTCACTAGACCCCTGTGCAGCTGTATAATGAGGCCCAGGCTTTATAGTGAAGGGACAGGAGTGAGGGCCTGTGCCCAGGAGCTACAGTCTGAGTAAAGGGTTAAAAAGCCTTCACTAGACCCCTGTACAGCTGTATAATGAGGCACAGGCTTTATAGTGAAGAGAAGGAGTGAGGGCCTGTGCCAAGGATCTACAGTCTGAGGAAGGGGCTAAAAAGCCTTCACTAGACCCCTGTACAGCTGTATAATGAGGCCCAGGCTTTATAGTGAAGGGACAGAAGTGAGGGCCTGTTCCCAGGAGCTACAGTCTGAGGAAAGGGCTAAAAAGCCTTCACTAGACCCCTGTACAGCTGTATAATGAGGCCCAGGCTTTAGAGTGAAGGGACAGGAGTAAGGGCCTGTTCCCAGGAGCTACAGTCTGAGGAAAGGGCTAAAAAGCCTTCACTAGACCCCGTACAGCTGTATAATGAGGCCCAGACTTTATAGTGAAGGGAAGGAGTGAGGGCCTGTGCCTAGGATCTACAGTCTGAGGAAAGGGCTAAAAAGCCTTCACTAGACCCCTGTACAGCTGTATAATGAGGCCCAGGCTTTATAGTGAAGGGACAGGAGGGCCTGTGCCCAGGAGCTACAGTCTGAGGAAAGGGCTATAAAGCCTTCACTAGACCCCTGTACAGCTGTATAATGAGGCTCAGGCTTTATAGTGAAGGGACAGGAGTGAGGGCCTGTGCCCAGGAGCTACAGTCTGAGGAAAGGGCTATAAAGCCTTCACTAGACACCTGTACAGCTGTATAATGAGGCCCAGGCTTTATAGTGAAGGGACAGGAGTGAGGGCATGTGCCCAGGAGCTACATTTTGAGGAAAGGGCTAAAAAGCCTTCACTAGACCCCTGTACAGCTGTATAATGAGGCCCAGGCTTTATAGTGAAGGGACAGGAGTGAGGGCTTGTGCCCAGGAGCTACATTCTGAGGAAAGAGCTAAAAAGCCTTCACTAGACCCCTGTACAGCTGTATAATGAGGCCAAGGCTTTATAGTGAAGGGAAAGGAGTGAGGGCCTGTTCCCAGGAGCTACAGTCTGAGGAAAGGGCTAAAAATCCTTCATTAGACCCCTGTACAGCTGTATAAAGAGGCCCAGGCTTTATAGTGAAGGGACAGGAGTGAGGGCCTGTGCCCAGGAGCTACAGTCTGAGGAAATGGCTAAAAAGCCTTCACTAGACCCCTCTACAGCTGTATAATGAGGCCAAGGCTTTATAGTGAAGGGAAGGAGTGAGGGCCTGTGCCCAGGATCTACAGTCTGAGTAAAGGGCTAAAAAGCCTTCACTAGACCCCTGTAGAGCTGTATAATGAGGCCCAGGCTTTATAGTGAAGGGACAGGAGTGAGGGCCTGTGCCCAGGAGCTACAGTGTGAGGAAAGGGCTAAAGAGCCTTCACTAGACCCCTGTGCAGCTGTATAATGAGGCCCAGGCTTTATAGTGAAGGGACAGGAGTGAGGGCCTGTGCCCAGGAGCTACAGTCTGAGGAAAGGGCTAAAAAGCCTTCACTAGACCCCTGTACAGCTGTATAATGAGGCACAGGCTTTATAGTGAAGGGAAGGAGTGAGGGCCTGTGCCAAGGATCTACAGTCTGAGGAAGGGGCTAAAAAGCCTTCACTAGACCCCTGTACAGCTGTATAATGAGGCCCAGGCTTTATAGAGAAGGGACAGGAGTGAGGGCCTGTGCCTAGGATCTACAGTCTGAGGAAAGGGCTAAAAAGCCTTCACTAGACCCCTGTACAGCTGTATAATGAGGCCCAGGCTTTATAGTGAAGGGACAGGAGGGCCTGTGCCCAGGAGCTACAGTCTGAGGAAAGGGCTATAAAGCCTTCACTAGACCCCTGTACAGCTGTATAATGAGGCTCAGGCTTTATAGTGAAGGGACAGGAGTGAGGGCCTGTGCCCAGGAGCTACAGTCTGAGGAAAGGGCTATAAAGCCTTCACTAGACCCCTGTACAGCTGTATAATGAGGACCAGGCTTTATAGTGAAGGGACAGGAGTGAGGGCCTGTGCCCAGGATCTACAGTCTGAGTAAAGGGCTAAAAAGCCTTCACTCGACCCCTGTACAGCTGTATAATGAGGCCCAGGCTTTATAGTGAAGGGACAGGAGTGAGGGCCTGTGCCCAGGCGCTACAGTGTGAGGAAAGGGCTAAAGAGCCTTCACTAGACCCCTGTACAGCTGTATAATGAGGCCCAGGCTTTATAGTGAAGGGACAGGAGTGAGGGCCTGTGCCCAGGAGCTACAGTCTGAGGAAAGGGCTAAAAAGCCTTCACTAGACCCCTGTACAGCTGTATAATGAGGCCCAGGCTTTATAGTGAAGGGAAGGAGTGAGGGCCTGTGCCCAGGATCTACAGTCTGAGGTAAGGGCTAAAAAGCCTTCACAAGACCCCTGTACAGCTGTATAATGAGGCCCAGGCTTTATAGTGAAGGGACAGGAGTGAGGGCCTGTTGCCAGGAGCTACAGTCTGAGGAATGGGCTAAAAAGCCTTCACTAAACCCCTGTACAGCTGTATAATGAGGCCCAGGCTTTATAGTGAAGGGACAGGAGTGAGGGCCTGTGCCCAGGATCTACAGTCTGAGGAAAGGGCTAAAAAGCCTTCACTAGACCCCTGTACAGCTGTATAATGAGGCCAAGGCTTTATAGTGAAGGGACAGGAGTGAGGGCCTGTGCCCAGGATCTACAGTTTGAGTAAAGGGCTAAAAAGCCTTCACTAGACCCCTGTACAGCTGTATAATGAGGTCAAGGCTTTATAGTGAAGGGACAGGAGTGAGGGCCTGTGCCCAGGAGCTACAGTCTGAGGAAAGGGCTAAAAAGCCTTCACTAGACCCCTGTACAGCTGTATAATGAGGCCCAGGCTTTATAGTGAAGGGAAGGAGTGAGGGCCTGTGCCAAGGATCTACAGTCTGAGGAAAGGGCTAAAAAGCCTTCACTAGACCCCTGTACAGCTGTATAATGAGGCCCAGGCTTTATAGTGAAAGGACAGGAGTGAGGGCCTGTTCCCAGGAGCTACAGTCTGAGGAAAGGGCTAAAAAGCCTTCACTATACCCCTGTACAGCTGTATAATGAGGCCCAGGCTTTATAGTGAAGGGAAAGGAGTGAGGGCCTGTTCCCAGGAGCTACAGTCTGAGGAAAGGGCTAAAAAGCCTTCACTAGACCCCTGTACAGCTGTATAATGAGGCCCAGGCTTTATAGTGAAGGGACAGGAGTGAGGGCCTGTGCCCAGGAGCTACAGTCTGAGGAAAGGGCTAAAAAGCCTTCACTAGACCCCTGTACAGCTGTATAATGAGGCTCAGGCTTTACAGTGAGGGGACAGGAGTGAGGGCCTGTTCCCAGGAGCTACAGTCTGAGGAAAGGGCTAAAAAGCCTTCACTAGACCCCTGTACAGCTGTATAATGAGGCCCAGGCTTTATAGTGAAGGGACAGGAGTGAGGGCCTGTGCCCAGGAGCTACAGTCTGAGGAAAGGGCTAAAAAGCCTTCACTAGACCCCTGTACAGCTGTATAATGAGGCCCAGGCTTTATAGTGAAGGGACAGGAGTGAGGGCCTGTGCCCAGGAGCTACAGTCTGAGGAAAGGGCTAAAAAGCCTTCACTAGACCCCTGTACAGCTGTATAATGAGGCCCAGGCTTTATAGTGAAGGGACAGGAGTGAGGGCCTGTGCCCAGGAGCTACAGTCTGAGGAAAGGGCTAAAAAGCCTTCACTAAACCCCTGTACAGCTGTATAATGAGGCCCAGGCTTTATAGTGAAGGGACAGGAGTGAGGGCATGTGCCCAGGAGCTACATTCTGAGGAAAGGGCTAAAAAGCCTTCACTAGACCCCTGTACAGCTGTATAATGAGTCCCAGGCTTTATAGTGAAGGGACAGGAGTGAGGGCTTGTGCCCAGGAGCTACATTCTGAGGAAAGAGCTAAAAAGCCTTCACTAGACCCCTGTACAGCTGTATAATGAGGCCAAGGCTTTATAGTGAAGGGACAGGAGTGAGGGCCTGTTCCCAGGAGCTACAGTCTGAGGAAAGGGCTAAAAAGCCTTCACTAGACCCCTGCATAGCTGTATAATGAGGCCCAGGCTTTATAGTGAAGGGACAGGAGTGAGGGCCTGTGCCCAGGAGCTACAGTCTGAGGAAAGGGCTAAAAAGCCTTCATTAGACCCCTGTACAGCTGTATAATGAGGCCCAGGCTTTATAGTGAAGGGACAGGAGTGAGGGCCTGTGCCCAGGAGCTACAGTCTGAGGAAATGGCTAAAAAGCCTTCACTAGACCCCTCTACAGCTGTATAATGAGGCCAAGGCTTTATAGTGAAGGGAAGGAGTGAGGGCCTGTGCCCAGGATCTACAGTCTGAGTAAAGGGCTAAAAAGCCTTCACTAGACCCCTGTACAGCTGTATAATGAGGCCCAGGCTTTATAGTGAAGGGACAGGAGTGAGGGCCTGTGCCCAGGAGCTACAGTGTGAGGAAAGGGCTAAAGAGCCTTCACTAGACCCCTGTGCAGCTGTATAATGAGGCCCAGGCTTTATAGTGAAGGGACAGGAGTGAGGGCCTGTGCCCAGGAGCTACAGTCTGAGTAAAGGGTTAAAAAGCCTTCACTAGACCCCTGTACAGCTGTATAATGAGGCACAGGCTTTATAGTGAAGGGAAGGAGTGAGGGCCTGTGCCAAGGATCTACAGTCTGAGGAAGGGGCTAAAAAGCCTTCACTAGACCCCTGTACAGCTGTATAATGAGGCCCAGGCTTTATAGTGAAGGGACAGAAGTGAGGGCCTGTTCCCAGGAGCTACAGTCTGAGGAAAGGGCTAAAAAGCCTTCACTAGACCCCTGTACAGCTGTATAATGAGGCCCAGGCTTTAGAGTGAAGGGACAGGAGTAAGGGCCTGTTCCCAGGAGCTACAGTCTGAGGAAAGGGCTAAAAAGCCTTCACTAGACCCCGTACAGCTGTATAATGAGGCCCAGACTTTATAGTGAAGGGAAGGAGTGAGGGCCTGTGCCTAGGATCTACAGTCTGAGGAAAGGGCTAAAAAGCCTTCACTAGACCCCTGTACAGCTGTATAATGAGGCTCAGGCTTTATAGTGAAGGGACAGGAGGGCCTGTGCCCAGGAGCTACAGTCTGAGGAAAGGGCTATAAAGCCTTCACTAGACCCCTGTACAGCTGTATAATGAGGCTCAGGCTTTATAGTGAAGGGACAGGAGTGAGGGCCTGTGCCCAGGAGCTACAGTCTGAGGAAAGGGCTATAAAGCCTTCACTAGACACCTGTACAGCTGTATAATGAGGCCCAGGCTTTATAGTGAAGGGACAGGAGTGAGGGCATGTGCCCAGGAGCTACATTCTGAGGAAAGGGCTAAAAAGCCTTCACTAGACCCCTGTACAGCTGTATAATGAGGCCCAGGCTTTATAGTGAAGGGACAGGAGTGAGGGCTTGTGCCCAGGAGCTACATTCTGAGGAAAGAGCTAAAAAGCCTTCACTAGACCCCTGTACAGCTGTATAATGAGGCCAAGGCTTTATAGTGAAGGGAAAGGAGTGAGGGCCTGTTCCCAGGAGCTACAGTCTGAGGAAAGGGCTAAAAAGCCTTCACTAGACCCCTCTACAGCTGTATAATGAGACCCAAGCTTTATAGTGAAGGGACAGGAGTGAGGGCCTGTTCCCAGGAGCTACATTCTGAGGAAAGGGCTAAAAAGCCTTCACTAGAACCCTGTACAGCTGTATAATGAGGCCAAGGCTTTATAGTGAAGGGACAGGAGTGAGGGCCTGTTCCCAGGAGCTACAGTCTGAGGAAAGGGCTAAAAAGCCTTCACTAGACCCCTGCATAGCTGTATAAAGAGGCCCAGGCTTTATAATGAAGGGACAGGAGTGAGGGCCTGTGCCCAGGAGCTACAGTCTGAGGAAAGGGCTAAAAAGCCTTCATTAGACCCCTGTACAGCTGTATAAAGAGGCCCAGGCTTTATAGTGAAGGGACAGGAGTGAGGGCCTGTGCCCAGGAGCTACAGTCTGAGGAAATGGCTAAAAAGCCTTCACTAGACCCCTCTACAGCTGTATAATGAGGCCAAGGCTTTATAGTGAAGGGAAGGAGTGAGGGCCTGTGCCCAGGATCTACAGTCTGAGTAAAGGGCTAAAAAGCCTTCACTAGACCCCTGTACAGCTGTATAATGAGGCCCAGGCTTTATAGTGAAGGGACAGGAGTGAGGGCCTGTGCCCAGGAGCTACAGTGTGAGGAAAGGGCTAAAGAGCCTTCACTAGACCCCTGTGCAGCTGTATAATGAGGCCCAGGCTTTATAGTGAAGGGACAGGAGTGAGGGCCTGTGCCCAGGAGCTACAGTCTGAGGAAAGGGCTAAAAAGCCTTCACTAGACCCCTGTACAGCTGTATAATGAGGCACAGGCTTTATAGTGAAGGGAAGGAGTGAGGGCCTGTGCCAAGGATCTACAGTCTGAGGAAGGGGCTAAAAAGCCTTCACTAGACCCCTGTACAGCTGTATAATGAGGCCCAGGCTTTATAGTGAAGGGACAGGAGTGAGGGCCTGTTCCCAGGAGCTACAGTCTGAGGAAAGGGCTAAAAAGCCTTCACTAGACCCCTGTACAGATGTATAATGAGGCAAAGGCTTTATAGTGAAGGGACAGGAGTGAGGGCCTGTTCCCAGGAGCTACAGTCTGAGGAAAGGGCTAAAAAGCCTTCACAAGACCCCTGCATAGCTGTATAATGAGGCCCAGGCTTTATAGTGAAGGGACAGGAGTGAGGGCCTGTGCCCAGGAGCTACAGTCTGAGGAAAGGGCTAAAAATCCTTCATTAGACCCCTGTACAGCTGTATAAAGAGGCCCAGGCTTTATAGTGAAGGGACAGGAGTGAGGGCCTGTGCCCAGGAGCTACAGTCTGAGGAAATGGCTAAAAAGCCTTCACTAGACCCCTCTATAGCTGTATAATGAGGCCAAGGCTTTATAGTGAAGGGAAGGAGTGAGGGCCTGTGCCCAGGATCTACAGTCTGAGTAAAGGGCTAAAAAGCCTTCACTAGACCCCTGTGCAGCTGTATAATGAGGCCCAGGCTTTATAGTGAAGGGACAGGAGTGAGGGCCTGTGCCCAGGAGCTACAGTCTGAGGAAAGGGCTAAAAAGCCTTCACTAGACCCCTGTACAGCTGTATAATGAGGCACAGGCTTTATAGTGAAGGGAAGGAGTGAGGGCCTGTGCCAAGGATCTACAGTCTGAGGAAGGGGCTAAAAAGCCTTCACTAGACCCCTGTACAGCTGTATAATGAGGCCCAGGCTTTATAGAGAAGGGACAGGAGTGAGGGCCTGTTCCCAGGAGCTACAGTCTGAGGAAAGGGCTAAAAAGCCTTCACTAGACCCCTGTACAGCTGTATAATGAGGCCCAGGCTTTAGAGTGAAGGGACAGGAGTGAGGGCCTGTTCCCAGGAGCTACAGTCTGAGGAAAGGGCTAAAAAGCCTTCACTAGACCCCGTACAGCTGTATAATGAGGCCCAGACTTTATAGTGAAGGGAAGGAGTGAGGGCCTGTGCCTAGGATCTACAGTCTGAGGAAAGGGCTAAAAAGCCTTCACTAGACCCCTGTACAGCTGTATAATGAGGCCCAGGCTTTATAGTGAAGGGACAGGAGGGCCTGTGCCCAGGAGCTACAGTCTGAGGAAAGGGCTATAAAGCCTTCACTAGACCCCTGTACAGCTGTATAATGAGGCTCAGGCTTTATAGTGAAGGGACAGGAGTGAGGGCCTGTGCCCAGGAGCTACAGTCTGAGGAAAGGGCTATAAAGCCTTCACTAGACCCCTGTACAGCTGTATAATGAGGCCCAGGCTTTATAGTGAAGGGACAGGAGTGAGGGCCTGTGCCCAGGATCTACAGTCTGAGTAAAGGGCTAAAAAGCCTTCACTCGACCCCTGTACAGCTGTATAATGAGGCCCAGGCTTTATAGTGAAGGGACAGGAGTGAGGGCCTGTGCCCAGGAGCTACAGTGTGAGGAAAGGGCTAAAGAACCTTCACTAGACCCCTGTACAGCTGTATAATGAGGACCAGGCTTTATAGTGAAGGGACAGGAGTGAGGGCCTGTGCCCAGGAGCTACAGTCTGAGGAAAGGGCTAGAAAGCCTTCACTAGACCCCTGTACAGCTGTATAATGAGGCCCAGGCTTTATAGTGAAGGGAAGGAGTGAGGGCCTGTGCCCAGGATCTACAGTCTGAGGTAAGGGCTAAAAAGCCTTCACAAGACCCCTGTACAGCTGTATAATGAGGCCCAGGCTTTATAGTGAAGGGACAGGAGTGAGGGCCTGTTGCCAGGAGCTACAGTCTGAGGAATGGGCTAAAAAGCCTTCACTAAACCCCTGTACAGCTGTATAATGAGGCCCAGGCTTTATAGTGAAGGGAAAGGAGTGAGGGCCTGTTCCCAGGAGCTACAGTCTGAGGAAAGGGCTAAAAAGCCTTCACTAGACCCCTGTACAGCTGTATAATGAGGCCCAGGCTTTATAGTGAAGGGACAGGAGTGAGGGCCTGTGCCCAGGATCTACAGTCTGAGGAAAGGGCTAAAAAGCCTTCACTAGACCCCTGTACAGCTGTATAATGAGGCCAAGGCTTTATAGTGAAGGGACAGGAGTGAGGGCCTGTGCCCAGGATCTACAGTTTGAGGAAAGGGCTAAAAAGCCTTCACTAGACCCCTGTACAGCTGTATAATGAGGCCAAGGCTTTATAGTGAAGGGACAGGAGTGAGGGCCTGTGCCCAGGAGCTACAGTCTGAGGAAAGGGCTAAAAAGCCTTCACTAGACCCCTGTACAGCTGTATAATGAGGCCCACGCTTTATAGTGAAGGGAAGGAGTGAGGGCCTGTGCCAAGGATCTACAGTCTGAGGAAAGGGCTAAAAAGCCTTCACTAGACCCCTGTACAGCTGTATAATGAGGCCCAGGCTTTATAGTGAAGGGACAGGAGTGAGGGCCTGTTCCCAGGAGCTACAGTCTGAGGAAAGGGCTAAAAAGCCTTCACTAGATCCCTGTACAGCTGTATAATGAGGCCCAGGCTTTATAGTGAAGAGACAGGAGTGAGGGCCTGTTCCCAGGAGCTACAGTCTGATGAAAGGTCTAAAAAGCCTTCACTAGATCCCTGTACAGCTGTATAATGAGGCCCAGGCTTTATAGTGAAGGGACAGGAGTGAGGGCCTGTTCCCAGGAGCTACAGTCTGAGGAAAGGGCTAAAAAGCCTTCACTAGATCCGTGTACAGCTGTATAATGAGGCCCAGGCTTTATAGTGAAGGGACAGGAGTGAGGGCCTGTGCCCAGGAGCTACAGTCTGATGAAAGGTCTAAAAAGCCTTCACTAGATCCCTGTACAGCTGTATAATGAGGCCCAGGCTTTATAGTGAAGGGACAGGAGTGAGGGCCTGTTCCCAGGAGCTACAGTCTGAGGAAAGGGCTAAAAAGCCTTCACTAGATCCCTGTACAGCTGTATAATGAGGCCCAGGCTTTAAAGTGAAGGGACAGGAGTGAGGGCATGTGCCCAGGAGCTACATTCTGAGGAAAGGGCTAAAAAGCCTTCACTAGACCCCTGTACAGCTGTATAATGAGGCCCAGGCTTTATAGTGAAGGGACAGGAGTGAGGGCATGTGCCCAGGAGCTACATTCTGAGGAAAGGGCTAAAAAGCCTTCACTAGACCCCTGTACAGCTGTATAATGAGGCCCAGGCTTTATAGTGAAGGGACAGGAGTGAGGGCTTGTGCCCAGGAGCTACATTCTGAGGAAAGAGCTAAAAAGCCTTCACTAGACCCCTGTACAGCTGTATAATGAGGCCAAGGCTTTATAGTGAAGGGAAAGGAGTGAGGGCCTGTTCCCAGGAGCTACAGTCTGAGGAAAGGGCTAAAAAGCCTTCACTAGACCCCTCTACAGCTGTATAATGAGACCCAAGCTTTATAGTGAAGGGACAGGAGTGAGGGCCTGTTCCCAGGAGCTACATTCTGAGGAAAGGGCTAAAAAGCCTTCACTAGAACCCTGTACAGCTGTATAATGAGGCCAAGGCTTTATAGTGAAGGGACAGAAGTGAGGGCCTGTTCCCAGGAGCTACAGTCTGAGGAAAGGGCTAAAAAGCCTTCACTAGACCCCTGCATAGCTGTAGAATGAGGCCCAGGCTTTATAGTGAAGGGACAGGAGTGAGGGCCTGTGCCCAGGAGCTACAGTCTGAGGAAAGGGCTAAAAATCCTTCATTAGACCCCTGTACAGCTGTATAAAGAGGCCCAGGCTTTATAGTGAAGGGACAGGAGTGAGGGCCTGTGCCCAGGAGCTACAGTCTGAGGAAATGGCTAAAAAGCCTTCACTAGACCCCTCTACAGCTGTATAATGAGGCCAAGGCTTTATAGTGAAGGGAAGGAGTGAGGGCCTGTGCCCAGGATCTACAGTCTGAGTAAAGGGCTAAAAAGCCTTCACTAGACCCCTGTAGAGCTGTATAATGAGGCCCAGGCTTTATAGTGAAGGGACAGGAGTGAGGGCCTGTGCCCAGGAGCTACAGTGTGAGGAAAGGGCTAAAGAGCCTTCACTAGACCCCTGTGCAGCTGTATAATGAGGCCCAGGCTTTATAGTGAAGGGACAGGAGTGAGGGCCTGTGCCCAGGAGCTACAGTCTGAGGAAAGGGCTAAAAAGCCTTCACTAGACCCCTGTACAGCTGTATAATGAGGCACAGGCTTTATAGTGAAGGGAAGGAGTGAGGGCCTGTGCCAAGGATCTACAGTCTGAGGAAGGGGCTAAAAAGCCTTCACTAGACCCCTGTACAGCTGTATAATGAGGCCCAGGCTTTATAGAGAAGGGACAGGAGTGAGGGCCTGTGCCTAGGATCTACAGTCTGAGGAAAGGGCTAAAAAGCCTTCACTAGACCCCTGTACAGCTGTATAATGAGGCCCAGGCTTTATAGTGAAGGGACAGGAGGGCCTGTGCCCAGGAGCTACAGTCTGAGGAAAGGGCTATAAAGCCTTCACTAGACCCCTGTACAGCTGTATAATGAGGCTCAGGCTTTATAGTGAAGGGACAGGAGTGAGGGCCTGTGCCCAGGAGCTACAGTCTGAGGAAAGGGCTATAAAGCCTTCACTAGACCCCTGTACAGCTGTATAATGAGGCCCAGGCTTTATAGTGAAGGGACAGGAGTGAGGGCCTGTGCCCAGGAGCTACAGTCTGAGGAAAGGGCTAAAAAGCCTTCACTAAACCCCTGTACAGCTGTATAATGAGGCCCAGGCTTTATAGTGAAGGGACAGGAGTGAGGGCATGTGCCCAGGAGCTACATTCTGAGGAAAGGGCTAAAAAGCCTTCACTAGACCCCTGTACAGCTGTATAATGAGTCCCAGGCTTTATAGTGAAGGGACAGGAGTGAGGGCTTGTGCCCAGGAGCTACATTCTGAGGAAAGAGCTAAAAAGCCTTCACTAGACCCCTGTACAGCTGTATAATGAGGCCAAGGCTTTATAGTGAAGGGACAGGAGGGCCTGTTCCCAGGAGCTACAGTCTGAGGAAAGGGCTAAAAAGCCTTCACTAGACCCCTGCATAGCTGTATAATGAGGCCCAGGCTTTATAGTGAAGGGACAGGAGTGAGGGCCTGTGCCCAGGAGCTACAGTCTGAGGAAAGGGCTAAAAAGCCTTCATTAGACCCCTGTACAGCTGTATAATGAGGCCCAGGCTTTATAGTGAAGGGACAGGAGTGAGGGCCTGTGCCCAGGAGCTACAGTCTGAGGAAATGGCTAAAAAGCCTTCACTAGACCCCTCTACAGCTGTATAATGAGGCCAAGGCTTTATAGTGAAGGGAAGGAGTGAGGGCCTGTGCCCAGGATCTACAGTCTGAGTAAAGGGCTAAAAAGCCTTCACTAGACCCCTGTACAGCTGTATAATGAGGCCCAGGCTTTATAGTGAAGGGACAGGAGTGAGGGCCTGTGCCCAGGAGCTACAGTGTGAGGAAAGGGCTAAAGAGCCTTCACTAGACCCCTGTGCAGCTGTATAATGAGGCCCAGGCTTTATAGTGAAGGGACAGGAGTGAGGGCCTGTGCCCAGGAGCTACAGTCTGAGTAAAGGGTTAAAAAGCCTTCACTAGACCCCTGTACAGCTGTATAATGAGGCACAGGCTTTATAGTGAAGGGAAGGAGTGAGGGCCTGTGCCAAGGATCTACAGTCTGAGGAAGGGGCTAAAAAGCCTTCACTAGACCCCTGTACAGCTGTATAATGAGGCCCAGGCTTTATAGTGAAGGGACAGAAGTGAGGGCCTGTTCCCAGGAGCTACAGTCTGAGGAAAGGGCTAAAAAGCCTTCACTAGACCCCTGTACAGCTGTATAATGAGGCCCAGGCTTTAGAGTGAAGGGACAGGAGTAAGGGCCTGTTCCCAGGAGCTACAGTCTGAGGAAAGGGCTAAAAAGCCTTCACTAGACCCCGTACAGCTGTATAATGAGGCCCAGACTTTATAGTGAAGGGAAGGAGTGAGGGCCTGTGCCTAGGATCTACAGTCTGAGGAAAGGGCTAAAAAGCCTTCACTAGACCCCTGTACAGCTGTATAATGAGGCCCAGGCTTTATAGTGAAGGGACAGGAGGGCCTGTGCCCAGGAGCTACAGTCTGAGGAAAGGGCTATAAAGCCTTCACTAGACCCCTGTACAGCTGTATAATGAGGCTCAGGCTTTATAGTGAAGGGACAGGAGTGAGGGCCTGTGCCCAGGAGCTACAGTCTGAGGAAAGGGCTATAAAGCCTTCACTAGACACCTGTACAGCTGTATAATGAGGCCCAGGCTTTATAGTGAAGGGACAGGAGTGAGGGCATGTGCCCAGGAGCTACATTCTGAGGAAAGGGCTAAAAAGCCTTCACTAGACCCCTGTACAGCTGTATAATGAGGCCCAGGCTTTATAGTGAAGGGACAGGAGTGAGGGCTTGTGCCCAGGAGCTACATTCTGAGGAAAGAGCTAAAAAGCCTTCACTAGACCCCTGTACAGCTGTATAATGAGGCCAAGGCTTTATAGTGAAGGGAAAGGAGTGAGGGCCTGTTCCCAGGAGCTACAGTCTGAGGAAAGGGCTAAAAATCCTTCATTAGACCCCTGTACAGCTGTATAAAGAGGCCCAGGCTTTATAGTGAAGGGACAGGAGTGAGGGCCTGTGCCCAGGAGCTACAGTCTGAGGAAATGGCTAAAAAGCCTTCACTAGACCCCTCTACAGCTGTATAATGAGGCCAAGGCTTTATAGTGAAGGGAAGGAGTGAGGGCCTGTGCCCAGGATCTACAGTCTGAGTAAAGGGCTAAAAAGCCTTCACTAGACCCCTGTAGAGCTGTATAATGAGGCCCAGGCTTTATAGTGAAGGGACAGGAGTGAGGGCCTGTGCCCAGGAGCTACAGTGTGAGGAAAGGGCTAAAGAGCCTTCACTAGACCCCTGTGCAGCTGTATAATGAGGCCCAGGCTTTATAGTGAAGGGACAGGAGTGAGGGCCTGTGCCCAGGAGCTACAGTCTGAGGAAAGGGCTAAAAAGCCTTCACTAGACCCCTGTACAGCTGTATAATGAGGCACAGGCTTTATAGTGAAGGGAAGGAGTGAGGGCCTGTGCCAAGGATCTACAGTCTGAGGAAGGGGCTAAAAAGCCTTCACTAGACCCCTGTACAGCTGTATAATGAGGCCCAGGCTTTATAGAGAAGGGACAGGAGTGAGGGCCTGTGCCTAGGATCTACAGTCTGAGGAAAGGGCTAAAAAGCCTTCACTAGACCCCTGTACAGCTGTATAATGAGGCCCAGGCTTTATAGTGAAGGGACAGGAGGGCCTGTGCCCAGGAGCTACAGTCTGAGGAAAGGGCTATAAAGCCTTCACTAGACCCCTGTACAGCTGTATAATGAGGCTCAGGCTTTATAGTGAAGGGACAGGAGTGAGGGCCTGTGCCCAGGAGCTACAGTCTGAGGAAAGGGCTATAAAGCCTTCACTAGACCCCTGTACAGCTGTATAATGAGGCCCAGGCTTTATAGTGAAGGGACAGGAGTGAGGGCCTGTGCCCAGGATCTACAGTCTGAGTAAAGGGCTAAAAAGCCTTCACTCGACCCCTGTACAGCTGTATAATGAGGCCCAGGCTTTATAGTGAAGGGACAGGAGTGAGGGCCTGTGCCCAGGCGCTACAGTGTGAGGAAAGGGCTAAAGAGCCTTCACTAGACCCCTGTACAGCTGTATAATGAGGCCCAGGCTTTATAGTGAAGGGACAGGAGTGAGGGCCTGTGCCCAGGAGCTACAGTCTGAGGAAAGGGCTAAAAAGCCTTCACTAGACCCCTGTACAGCTGTATAATGAGGCCCAGGCTTTATAGTGAAGGGAAGGAGTGAGGGCCTGTGCCCAGGATCTACAGTCTGAGGTAAGGGCTAAAAAGCCTTCACAAGACCCCTGTACAGCTGTATAATGAGGCCCAGGCTTTATAGTGAAGGGACAGGAGTGAGGGCCTGTTGCCAGGAGCTACAGTCTGAGGAATGGGCTAAAAAGCCTTCACTAAACCCCTGTACAGCTGTATAATGAGGCCCAGGCTTTATAGTGAAGGGACAGGAGTGAGGGCCTGTGCCCAGGATCTACAGTCTGAGGAAAGGGCTAAAAAGCCTTCACTAGACCCCTGTACAGCTGTATAATGAGGCCAAGGCTTTATAGTGAAGGGACAGGAGTGAGGGCCTGTGCCCAGGATCTACAGTTTGAGGAAAGGGCTAAAAAGCCTTCACTAGACCCCTGTACAGCTGTATAATGAGGTCAAGGCTTTATAGTGAAGGGACAGGAGTGAGGGCCTGTGCCCAGGAGCTACAGTCTGAGGAAAGGGCTAAAAAGCCTTCACTAGACCCCTGTACAGCTGTATAATGAGGCCCAGGCTTTATAGTGAAGGGAAGGAGTGAGGGCCTGTGCCAAGGATCTACAGTCTGAGGAAAGGGCTAAAAAGCCTTCACTAGACCCCTGTACAGCTGTATAATGAGGCCCAGGCTTTATAGTGAAAGGACAGGAGTGAGGGCCTGTTCCCAGGAGCTACAGTCTGAGGAAAGGGCTAAAAAGCCTTCACTATACCCCTGTACAGCTGTATAATGAGGCCCAGGCTTTATAGTGAAGGGAAAGGAGTGAGGGCCTGTTCCCAGGAGCTACAGTCTGAGGAAAGGGCTAAAAAGCCTTCACTAGACCCCTGTACAGCTGTATAATGAGGCCCAGGCTTTATAGTGAAGAGACAGGAGTGAGGGCCTGTGCCCAGGAGCTACAGTCTGAGGAAAGGGCTAAAAAGCCTTCACTAGACCCCTGTACAGCTGTATAATGAGGCTCAGGCTTTACAGTGAGGGGACAGGAGTGAGGGCCTGTTCCCAGGAGCTACAGTCTGAGGAAAGGGCTAAAAAGCCTTCACTAGACCCCTGTACAGCTGTATAATGAGGCCCAGGCTTTATAGTGAAGGGACAGGAGTGAGGGCCTGTGCCCAGGAGCTACAGTCTGAGGAAAGGGCTAAAAAGCCTTCACTAGACCCCTGTACAGCTGTATAATGAGGCCCAGGCTTTATAGTGAAGGGACAGGAGTGAGGGCCTGTGCCCAGGAGCTACAGTCTGAGGAAAGGGCTAAAAAGCCTTCACTAGACCCCTGTACAGCTGTATAATGAGGCCCAGGCTTTATAGTGAAGGGACAGGAGTGAGGGCCTGTGCCCAGGAGCTACAGTCTGAGGAAAGGGCTAAAAAGCCTTCACTAAACCCCTGTACAGCTGTATAATGAGGCCCAGGCTTTATAGTGAAGGGACAGGAGTGAGGGCATGTGCCCAGGAGCTACATTCTGAGGAAAGGGCTAAAAAGCCTTCACTAGACCCCTGTACAGCTGTATAATGAGTCCCAGGCTTTATAGTGAAGGGACAGGAGTGAGGGCTTGTGCCCAGGAGCTACATTCTGAGGAAAGAGCTAAAAAGCCTTCACTAGACCCCTGTACAGCTGTATAATGAGGCCAAGGCTTTATAGTGAAGGGACAGGAGTGAGGGCCTGTTCCCAGGAGCTACAGTCTGAGGAAAGGGCTAAAAAGCCTTCACTAGACCCCTGCATAGCTGTATAATGAGGCCCAGGCTTTATAGTGAAGGGACAGGAGTGAGGGCCTGTGCCCAGGAGCTACAGTCTGAGGAAAGGGCTAAAAAGCCTTCATTAGACCCCTGTACAGCTGTATAATGAGGCCCAGGCTTTATAGTGAAGGGACAGGAGTGAGGGCCTGTGCCCAGGAGCTACAGTCTGAGGAAATGGCTA
This sequence comes from Dendrobates tinctorius, assembly GCF_039654945.1. Classification (NCBI taxonomy): domain Eukaryota; kingdom Metazoa; phylum Chordata; class Amphibia; order Anura; family Dendrobatidae; genus Dendrobates; species Dendrobates tinctorius. The sequence continues at coordinate 3,271,790 of NW_027362032.1, read as the reverse complement.
AAAAGCCTTCACTAGACCCCTCTACAGCTGTATAATGAGGCCAAGGCTTTATAGTGAAGGGAAGGAGTGAGGGCCTGTGCCCAGGATCTACAGTCTGAGTAAAGGGCTAAAAAGCCTTCACTAGACCCCTGTACAGCTGTATAATGAGGCCCAGGCTTTATAGTGAAGGGACAGGAGTGAGGGCCTGTGCCCAGGAGCTACAGTGTGAGGAAAGGGCTAAAGAGCCTTCACTAGACCCCTGTGCAGCTGTATAATGAGGCCCAGGCTTTATAGTGAAGGGACAGGAGTGAGGGCCTGTGCCCAGGAGCTACAGTCTGAGTAAAGGGTTAAAAAGCCTTCACTAGACCCCTGTACAGCTGTATAATGAGGCACAGGCTTTATAGTGAAGGGAAGGAGTGAGGGCCTGTGCCAAGGATCTACAGTCTGAGGAAGGGGCTAAAAAGCCTTCACTAGACCCCTGTACAGCTGTATAATGAGGCCCAGGCTTTATAGTGAAGGGACAGAAGTGAGGGCCTGTTCCCAGGAGCTACAGTCTGAGGAAAAGGCTAAAAAGCCTTCACTAGACCCCTGTACAGCTGTATAATGAGGCCCAGGCTTTAGAGTGAAGGGACAGGAGTAAGGGCCTGTTCCCAGGAGCTACAGTCTGAGGAAAGGGCTAAAAAGCCTTCACTAGACCCCGTACAGCTGTATAATGAGGCCCAGACTTTATAGTGAAGGGAAGGAGTGAGGGCCTGTGCCTAGGATCTACAGTCTGAGGAAAGGGCTAAAAAGCCTTCACTAGACCCCTGTACAGCTGTATAATGAGGCCCAGGCTTTATAGTGAAGGGACAGGAGGGCCTGTGCCCAGGAGCTACAGTCTGAGGAAAGGGCTATAAAGCCTTCACTAGACCCCTGTACAGCTGTATAATGAGGCTCAGGCTTTATAGTGAAGGGACAGGAGTGAGGGCCTGTGCCCAGGAGCTACAGTCTGAGGAAAGGGCTATAAAGCCTTCACTAGACACCTGTACAGCTGTATAATGAGGCCCAGGCTTTATAGTGAAGGGACAGGAGTGAGGGCATGTGCCCAGGAGCTACATTCTGAGGAAAGGGCTAAAAAGCCTTCACTAGACCCCTGTACAGCTGTATAATGAGGCCCAGGCTTTATAGTGAAGGGACAGGAGTGAGGGCTTGTGCCCAGGAGCTACATTCTGAGGAAAGAGCTAAAAAGCCTTCACTAGACCCCTGTACAGCTGTATAATGAGGCCAAGGCTTTATAGTGAAGGGAAAGGAGTGAGGGCCTGTTCCCAGGAGCTACAGTCTGAGGAAAGGGCTAAAAAGCCTTCACTAGACCCCTCTACAGCTGTATAATGAGACCCAAGCTTTATAGTGAAGGGACAGGAGTGAGGGCCTGTTCCCAGGAGCTACATTCTGAGGAAAGGGCTAAAAAGCCTTCACTAGAACCCTGTACAGCTGTATAATGAGGCCAAGGCTTTATAGTGAAGGGACAGGAGTGAGGGCCTGTTCCCAGGAGCTACAGTCTGAGGAAAGGGCTAAAAAGCCTTCACTAGACCCCTGCATAGCTGTATAAAGAGGCCCAGGCTTTATAATGAAGGGACAGGAGTGAGGGCCTGTGCCCAGGAGCTACAGTCTGAGGAAAGGGCTAAAAAGCCTTCATTAGACCCCTGTACAGCTGTATAAAGAGGCCCAGGCTTTATAGTGAAGGGACAGGAGTGAGGGCCTGTGCCCAGGAGCTACAGTCTGAGGAAATGGCTAAAAAGCCTTCACTAGACCCCTCTACAGCTGTATAATGAGGCCAAGGCTTTATAGTGAAGGGAAGGAGTGAGGGCCTGTGCCCAGGATCTACAGTCTGAGTAAAGGGCTAAAAAGCCTTCACTAGACCCCTGTACAGCTGTATAATGAGGCCCAGGCTTTATAGTGAAGGGACAGGAGTGAGGGCCTGTGCCCAGGAGCTACAGTGTGAGGAAAGGGCTAAAGAGCCTTCACTAGACCCCTGTGCAGCTGTATAATGAGGCCCAGGCTTTATAGTGAAGGGACAGGAGTGAGGGCCTGTGCCCAGGAGCTACAGTCTGAGGAAAGGGCTAAAAAGCCTTCACTAGACCCCTGTACAGCTGTATAATGAGGCACAGGCTTTATAGTGAAGGGAAGGAGTGAGGGCCTGTGCCAAGGATCTACAGTCTGAGGAAGGGGCTAAAAAGCCTTCACTAGACCCCTGTACAGCTGTATAATGAGGCCCAGGCTTTATAGTGAAGGGACAGGAGTGAGGGCCTGTTCCCAGGAGCTACAGTCTGAGGAAAGGGCTAAAAAGCCTTCACTAGACCCCTGTACAGATGTTTAATGAGGCCCAGGCTTTAGAGTGAAGGGACAGGAGTGAGGGCCTGTTCCCAGGAGCTACAGTCTGAGGAAAGGGCTGAAAAGCCTTCACTAGACCCCGTACAGCTGTATAATGAGGCCCAGACTTTATAGTGAAGGGAAGGAGTGAGGGCCTGTGCCTAGGATCTACAGTCTGAGGAAAGGGCTAAAAAGCCTTCACTAGACCCCTGTACAGCTGTATAATGAGGCCCAGGCTTTATAGTGAAGGGACAGGAGGGCCTGTGCCCAGGAGCTACAGTCTGAGGAAAGGGCTATAAAGCCTTCACTAGACCCCTGTACAGCTGTATAATGAGGCTCAGGCTTTATAGTGAAGGGACAGGAGTGAGGGCCTGTGCCCAGGAGCTACAGTCTGAGGAAAGGGCTATAAAGCCTTCACTAGACCCCTGTACAGCTGTATAATGAGGCCCAGGCTTTATAGTGAAGGGACAGGAGTGAGGGCCTGTGCCCAGGATCTACAGTCTGAGTAAAGGGCTAAAAAGCCTTCACTCGACCCCTGTACAGCTGTATAATGAGGCCCAGGCTTTATAGTGAAGGGACAGGAGTGAGGGCCTGTGCCCAGGAGCTACAGTGTGAGGAAAGGGCTAAAGAGCCTTCACTAGACCCCTGTACAGCTGTATAATGAGGCCCAGGCTTTATAGTGAAGGGAAAGGAGTGAGGGCCTGTTCCCAGGAGCTACAGTCTGAGGAAAGGGCTAAAAAGCCTTCACTAGACCCCTGTACAGCTGTATAATGAGGCCCAGGCTTTATAGTGAAGGGACAGGAGTGAGGGCCTGTGCCCAGGATCTACAGTCTGAGGAAAGGGCTAAAAAGCCTTCACTAGACCCCTGTACAGCTGTATAATGAGGCCCAGGCTTTATAGTGAAGGGACAGGAGTGAGGGCCTGTGCCCAGGAGCTACAGTCTGAGGAAAGGGCTAAAAAGCCTTCACTAGACCCCTGTACAGCTGTATAATGAGGCCCAGGCTTTATAGTGAAGGGACAGGAGTGAGGGCATGTGCCCAGGAGCTACACTCTGAGGAAAGGGCTAAAAAGCCTTCACTAGACCCCTGTACAGCTGTATAATGAGGCCCAGGCTTTATAGTGAAGGGACAGGAGTGAGGGCTTGTGCCCAGGAGCTACATTCTGAGGAAAGAGCTAAAAAGCCTTCACTAGACCCCTGTACAGCTGTATAATGAGGCCAAGGCTTTATAGTGAAGGGACAGGAGTGAGGGCCTGTTCCCAGGAGCTACAGTCTGAGGAAAGGGCTAAAAAGCCTTCACTAGACCCCTGCATAGCTGTATAATGAGGCCCAGGCTTTATAGTGAAGGGACAGGAGTGAGGGCCTGTGCCCAGGAGCTACAGTCTGAGGAAAGGGCTAAAAAGCCTTCATTAGACCCCTGTACAGCTGTATAATGAGGCCCAGGCTTTATAGTGAAGGGACAGGAGTGAGGGCCTGTGCCCAGGATCTACAGTCTGAGTAAAGGGCTAAAAAGCCTTCACTAGACCCCTGTACAGCTGTATAATGAGGCCCAGGCTTTATAGTGAAGGGACAGGAGTGAGGGCCTGTGCCCAGGAGCTACAGTGTGAGGAAAGGGCTAAAGAGCCTTCACTAGACCCCTGTGCAGCTGTATAATGAGGCCCAGGCTTTATAGTGAAGGGACAGGAGTGAGGGCCTGTGCCCAGGAGCTACAGTCTGAGGAAAGGGTTAAAAAGCCTTCACTAGACCCCTGTACAGCTGTATAATGAGGCACAGGCTTTATAGTGAAGGGAAGGAGTGAGGGCCTGTGCCAAGGATCTACAGTCTGAGGAAGGGGCTAAAAAGCCTTCACTAGACCCCTGTACAGCTGTATAATGAGGCCCAGGCTTTATAGTGAAGGGACAGAAGTGAGGGCCTGTTCCCAGGAGCTACAGTCTGAGGAAAGGGCTAAAAAGCCTTCACTAGACCCCTGTACAGCTGTATAATGAGGCCCAGGCTTTAGAGTGAAGGGACAGGAGTGAGGGCCTGTTCCCAGGAGCTACAGTCTGAGGAAAGGGCTAAAAAGCCTTCACTAGACCCCGTACAGCTGTATAATGAGGCCCAGACTTTATAGTGAAGGGAAGGAGTGAGGGCCTGTGCCTAGGATCTACAGTCTGAGGAAAGGGCTAAAAAGCCTTCACTAGACCCCTGTACAGCTGTATAATGAGGCCCAGGCTTTATAGTGAAGGGACAGGAGGGCCTGTGCCCAGGAGCTACAGTCTGAGGAAAGGGCTATAAAGCCTTCACTAGACCCCTGTACAGCTGTATAATGAGGCTCAGGCTTTATAGTGAAGGGACAGGAGTGAGGGCCTGTGCCCAGGATCTACAGTCTGAGGAAAGGGCTAAAAAGCCTTCACTAGACCCCTGTACAGCTGTATAATGAGGCCAAGGCTTTATAGTGAAGGGACAGGAGTGAGGGCCTGTGCCCAGGATCTACAGTTTGAGGAAAGGGCTAAAAAGCCTTCACTAGACCCCTGTAAAGCTGTATAATGAGGCCAAGGCTTTATAGTGAAGGGACAGGAGTGAGGGCCTGTGCCCAGGAGCTACAGTCTGAGGAAAGGGCTAAAAAGCCTTCACTAGACCCCTGTACAGCTGTATAATGAGGCCCAGGCTTTATAGTGAAGGGAAGGAGTGAGGGCCTGTGCCAAGGATCTACAGTCTGAGGAAAGGGCTAAAAAGCCTTCACTAGACCCCTGTACAGCTGTATAATGAGGCCCAGGCTTTATAGTGAAGGGACAGGAGTGAGGGCCTGTTCCCAGGAGCTACAGTCTGAGAAAAGGGCTAAAAAGCCTTCACTAGACCCCTGTACAGCTGTATAATGAGGCTCAGGCTTTACAGTGAGGGGACAGGAGTGAGGGCCTGTGCCCAGGAGCTACAGTCTGAGGAAAGGGCTAAAAAGCCTTCACTAGACCCCTGTACAGCTGTATAATGAGGCTCAGGCTTTACAGTGAGGGGACAGGAGTGAGGGCCTGTTCCCAGGAGCTACAGTCTGAGGAAAGGGCTAAAAAGCCTTCACTAGACCCCTGTACAGCTGTATAATGAGGCCCAGGCTTTATAGTGAAGGGACAGGAGTGAGGGTCTGTGCCCAGGAGCTACAGTCTGAGGAAAGGGCTAAAAAGCCTTCACTAGACCCCTGTACAGCTGTATAATGAGGCCCAGGCTTTATAGTGAAGGGACAGGAGTGAGGGCCTATTCCCAGGAGCTACAGTCTGAGGAAAGGGCTAAAAAGCCTTCACTAGACCCCGTACAGCTGTATAATGAGGCCCAGGCTTTATAGTGAAGGGAAGGATTGAGGGCCTGTGCCTAGGATCTACAGTCTGAGGAAAGGGCTAAAAAGCCTTCACTAGACCCCTGTACAGCTGTATAATGAGGCCCAGGCTTTATAGTGAAGGGACAGGAGGGCCTGTGCCCAGAGCTACAGTCTGAGGAAAGGGCTATAAAGCCTTCACTAGACACCTGTACAGCTGTATAATGAGGCTCAGGCTTTATAGTGAAGGGACAGGAGTGAGGGCCTGTGCCCAGGAGCTACAGTCTGAGGAAAGGGCTATAAAGCCTTCACTAGACCCCTGTACAGCTGTATAATGAGGCCCAGGCTTTATAGTGAAGGGACAGGAGTGAGGGCCTGTGCCCAGGATCTACAGTCTGAGTAAATGGCTAAAAAGCCTTCACTAGACCCCTGTACAGCTGTATAATGAGGCCCAGGCTTTATAGTGAAGGGACAGGAGTGAGGGCCTGTGCCCAGGAGCTACAGTGTGAGGAAAGGGCTAAAGAGCCTTCACTAGACCCCTGTACAGCTGTATAATGAGGCCCAGGCTTTATAGTGAAGGGACAGGAGTGAGGGCCTGTGCCCAGGAGCTACAGTCTGAGGAAAGGGCTAAAAAGCCTTCACTAGACCCCTGTACAGCTGTATAATGAGGCCCAGGCTTTATAGTGAAGGGAAGGAGTGAGGGCCTGTGCCCAGGATCTACAGTCTGAGGTAAGGGCTAAAAAGCCTTCACTAGACACCTGTACAGCTGTATAATGAGGCCCAGGCTTTATAGTGAAGGGACAGGAGTGAGGGCCTGTTCCCAGGAGCTACAGTCTGAGGAATGGGCTAAAAAGCCTTCACTAAACCCCTGTACAGCTGTATAATGAGGCCCAGGCTTTATAGTGAAGGGAAAGGAGTGAGAGCCTGTTCCCAGGAGCTACAGTCTGAGGAAAGGGCTAAAAAGCCTTCACTAGACCCCTGTACAGCTGTATAATGAGGCCCAGGCTTTATAGTGAAGGGACAGGAGTGAGGGCCTGTGCCCAGGATCTACAGTCTGAGGAAAGGGCTAAAAAGCCTTCACTAGACCCCTGTACAGCTGTATAATGAGGCCAAGGCTTTATAGTGAAGGGACAGGAGTGAGGGCCTGTGCCCAGGATCTACAGTTTGAGGAAAGGGCTAAAAAGCCTTCACTAGACCCCTGTACAGCTGTATAATGAGGCCAAGGCTTTATAGTGAAGGGAAAGGAGTGAGGGCCTGTTTCCAGGAGCTACAGTCTGAGGAAAGGGCTAAAAAGCCTTCACTAGACCCCTGCATAGCTGTATAATGAGGCCCAGGCTTTATAGTGAAGGGACAGGAGTGAGGGCCTGTGCCCAGGAGCTACAGTCTGAGTAAAGGGCTAAAAAGCCTTCACTAGACCCCTGTACAGCTGTATAATGAGGCCCAGGCTTTATAGTGAAGGGACAGGAGTGAGGGCCTGTGCCCAGGAGCTACAGTGTGAGGAAAGGGCTAAATAGCCTTCACTAGACCCCTGTGCAGCTGTATAATGAGGCCCAGGCTTTATAGTGAAGGGACAGGAGTGAGGGCCTGTGCCCAGGAGCTACAGTCTGAGGAAAGGGTTAAAAAGCCTTCACTAGACCCCTGTACAGCTGTATAATGAGGCACAGGCTTTATAGTGAAGGGAAGGAGTGAGGGCCTGTGCCAAGGATCTACAGTCTGAGGAAGGGGCTAAAAAGCCTTCACTAGACCCCTGTACAGCTGTATAATGAGGCCCAGGCTTTATAGTGAAGGGACAGAAGTGAGGGCCTGTTCCCAGGAGCTACAGTCTGAGGAAAGGGCTAAAAAGCCTTCACTAGACCCCTGTACAGCTGTATAATGAGGCCCAGGCTTTAGAGTGAAGGGACAGGAGTGAGGGCCTGTTCCCAGGAGCTACAGTCTGAGGAAAGGGCTAAAAAGCCTTCACTAGACCCCGTACAGCTGTATAATGAGGCCCAGACTTTATAGTGAAGGGAAGGAGTGAGGGCCTGTGCCTAGGATCTACAGTCTGAGGAAAGGGCTAAAAAGCCTTCACTAGACCCCTGTACAGCTGTATAATGAGGCCCAGGCTTTATAGTGAAGGGACAGGAGGGCCTGTGCCCAGGAGCTACAGTCTGAGGAAAGGGCTATAAAGCCTTCACTAGACCCCTGTACAGCTGTATAATGAGGCTCAGGCTTTATAGTGAAGGGACAGGAGTGAGGGCCTGTGCCCAGGATCTACAGTCTGAGGAAAGGGCTAAAAAGCCTTCACTAGACCCCTGTACAGCTGTATAATGAGGCCAAGGCTTTATAGTGAAGGGACAGGAGTGAGGGCCTGTGCCCAGGATCTACAGTTTGAGGAAAGGGCTAAAAAGCCTTCACTAGACCCCTGTAAAGCTGTATAATGAGGCCAAGGCTTTATAGTGAAGGGACAGGAGTGAGGGCCTGTGCCCAGGAGCTACAGTCTGAGGAAAGGGCTAAAAAGCCTTCACTAGACCCCTCTACAGCTGTATAATGAGGCCCAGGCTTTATAGTGAAGGGAAGGAGTGAGGGCCTGTGCCAAGGATCTACAGTCTGAGGAAAGGGCTAAAAAGCCTTCACTAGACCCCTGTACAGCTGTATAATGAGGCCCAGGCTTTATAGTGAAGGGACAGGAGTGAGGGCCTGTTCCCAGGAGCTACAGTCTGAGAAAAGGGCTAAAAGGCCTTCACTAGACCCCTGTACAGCTGTATAATGAGGCTCAGGCTTTACAGTGAGGGGACAGGAGTGAGGGCCTGTGCCCAGGAGCTACAGTCTGAGGAAAGGGCTAAAAAGCCTTCACTAGACCCCTGTACAGCTGTATAATGAGGCTCAGGCTTTACAGTGAGGGGACAGGAGTGAGGGCCTGTTCCCAGGAGCTACAGTCTGAGGAAAGGGCTAAAAAGCCTTCACTAGACCCCTGTACAGCTGTATAATGAGGCCCAGGCTTTATAGTGAAGGGACAGGAGTGAGGGCCTGTGCCCAGGAGCTACAGTCTGAGGAAACGGCTAAAAAGCCTTCACTAGACCCCTGTACAGCTGTATAATGAGGCCCAGGCTTTATAGTGAAGGGACAGGAGTGAGGGCCTATTCCCAGGAGCTACAGTCTGAGGAAAGGGCTAAAAAGCCTTCACTAGACCCCGTACAGCTGTATAATGAGGCCCAGGCTTTATAGTGAAGGGAAGGATTGAGGGCCTGTGCCTAGGATCTACAGTCTGAGTAAAGGGCTAAAAAGCCTTCACTAGACCCCTGTACAGCTGTATAATGAGGCCCAGGCTTTATAGTGAAGGGACAGGAGGGCCTGTGCCCAGAGCTACAGTCTGAGGAAAGGGCTATAAAGCCTTCACTAGACACCTGTACAGCTGTATAATGAGGCTCAGGCTTTATAGTGAAGGGACAGGAGTGAGGGCCTGTGCCCAGGAGCTACAGTCTGAGGAAAGGGCTATAAAGCCTTCACTAGACCCCTGTACAGCTGTATAATGAGGCCCAGGCTTTATAGTGAAGGGACAGGAGTGAGGGCCTGTGCCCAGGATCTACAGTCTGAGGAAAGGGCTAAAAAGCCTTCACTAGACCCCTGTACAGCTGTATAATGAGGCCAAGGCTTTATAGTGAAGGGACAGGAGTGAGGGCCTGTGCCCAGGATCTACAGTTTGAGGAAAGGGCTAAAAAGCCTTCACTAGACCCCTGTACAGCTGTATAATGAGGCCAAGGCTTTATAGTGAAGGGACAGGAGTGAGGGCCTGTGCCCAGGAGCTACAGTCTGAGGAAAGGGCTAAAAAGCCTTCACTAGACCCCTGTACAGCTGTATAATGAGGCCCAGGCTTTATAGTGAAGGGACAGGAGTGAGGGCCTGTGCCCAGGATCTACAGTTTGAGAAAAGGGCTAAAAAGCCTTCACTAGACCCCTGTACAGCTGTATAATGAGGCCCAGGCTTTATAGTGAAGGGAAGGAGTGAGGGCCTGTGCCAAGGATCTACAGTCTGAGGAAAGGGCTAAAAAGCCTTCACTAGACCCCTGTACAGCTGTGTAATGAGGCCCAGGCTTTATAGTGAAGGGACAGGAGTGAGGGCCTGTTCCCAGGAACTACAGTCTGAGGAAAGGGCTAAAAAGCCTTCACTAGACCCCTGTACAGCTGTATAATGAGGCCCAGGCTTTATAGTGAAGGGACAGGAGTGAGGGCCTGTTCCCAGGAACTACAGTCTGAGGAAAGGGCTAAAAAGCCTTCACTAGACCCTTGTACAGCTGTATAATGAGGCCCAGGCTTTATAGTGAAGGGACAGGAGTGAGGGCCTGTTCCCAGGAACTACAGTCTGAGGAAAGGGTAAAAAGCCTTCACTAGACCCCTGTACAGCTGTATAATGAGGCCCAGGCTTTATAGTGAAGGGACAGGAGTGAGGGCCTGTTCCCAGGAACTACAGTCTGAGGAAAGGGTAAAAAGCCTTCACTAGACCCCTGTACAGCTGTATGATGAGGCCCAGGCTTTATAGTGAGGGGACAGGAGTGAGGGCCTGTGCCCAGGAGCTACAGACTGAGGAAAGGGATAAAAAGCCTTCACTAGACCCCTGTACAGCTGTATAATGAGGCCCAGGCTTTATAGTGAAGGGACAGGAGGGAGAAAAGTGGGGAAAGGAGCCAGAAGAGCCGGACTGCCCATCACTAACCTGCAGAGCCGCACTCCACATATATGGCTGCTCTGTGCGCACAGGACCTGTGATGAGGTCACAGGAGGGGAGGAGTCAGGGGTCACATGATCAGGGGCCTCAGCGTGTGCAGGACTCTGCTGTGCTGGTTGTCATGGTGCTGGATGAGGGGAAGTTTCTGTGTGGGGTCAGGAGGGGTTTACAGGGTGGATGTAGCGGAGCCGTGTGTGTACGAGGTGTGCGGAGCGGAGCCGCGTGTGTACGAGGTGTACGGAGCGGAGCCGCGTGTGTACGAGGTGTGCGGAGCGGAGCCGCGTGTGTACGAGGTGTGCGGAGCGGAGCCGCGTGTGTACGAGGTGTACGGAGCGGAGCCGCGTGTGTACGAGGTGTACGGAGCAGAGCCGCGTGTGTACGGAGCGGAGCCGCGTGCGTACGAGGTGTACGGAGCGGAGCCGCGTGCGTACGGCGTGTACGGAGCGGAGCCGCGTGCGTGCGGGGTGTACGGAGCGGAGCCGCGTGCGTGCGGGGTGTACGGAGCGGAGCCGCGTGCGTGCGGGGTGTACGGAGCGGAGCCGCGTGCGTGCGGGGTGTACGGAGCGGAGCCGCGTGCGTGCGGGGTGTACGGAGCGGAGCCGCGTGTGTACGGGGTGTACGGAGCGGAGCCGCGTGCGTGCGAGGTGTACGGAGCGGAGCCGCGTGCGTACGAGGTGTACGGAGCGGAGCCGCGTGTGTGTACGAGGTGTACGGAGCGGAGCCGCGTGTGTACGAGGTGTACGGATCGGAGCCGCGTGTGTACGAGGTGTACGGAGCGGAGCCGCGTGTGTACGAGGTGTACGGAGCGGAGCCGCGTGTGTACGGAGCGGAGCCGCGTGCGTACGAGGTGTACGGAGCGGAGCCGCGTGCGTACGGGGTGTACGGAGCGGAGCCGCGTGCGTGCGGGGTGTACGTAGCGGAGCCGCGTGCGTGCGGGGTGTACGGAGCGGAGTTGCGTGCGTGCGGGGTGTACGGAGCGGAGCCGCGTGCGTGCGAGGTGTACGGAGCGGAGCCGCGTGCGTGCGAGGTGTACGGAGCGGAGCCGCGTGCGTGCGAGGTGTACGGAGCGGAGCCGCGTGCGTACGAGGTGTACGGAGCGGAGCCGCGTGTACGAGGTGTACGGAGCGGAGCCGCGTGTGTGTACGAGGTGTACGGAGCGGAGCCGCGTGTGTACGAGGTGTACGGAGCGGAGCCGCGTGTGTACGAGGTGTACGGAGCGGAGCCGCGTGTGTACGAGGTGTACGGAGCGGAGCCGCGTGTGTACGAGGTGTGCGGAGCGGAGCCGCGTGCGTACGAGGTGTACGGAGCGGAGCCGCGTGCGTACGAGGTGTACGGAGCGGAGCCGCGTGTACGAGGTGTACGGAGCGGAGCCGCGTGTGTGTACGAGGTGTACGGAGCGGAGCCGCGTGTGTGTACGAGGTGTACAGAGCGGAGCCGCGTGTGTACGAGGTGTACGGAGCGGAGCCGCGTGTGTACGAGGTGTGCGGTGCGGAGCCGCGTGTGTACGGGGTGTACGGAGCGAAGCCGCGTGTGTACGAGGTGTACGGAGCGGAGCCGCGTGTGTACGAGGTGTACGGAGCGGAGCCGCGTGAGTACGGGGTGTACGGAGCGGAGCCGCGTGGGTACGAGGTGTACGGAGCGGAGCCGCGTGAGTACGAGGTGTACGGAGCGGAGCCGCGTGCGTACGAGGTGTACGGAGCGGAGCCGCGTGCGTACGAGGTGTACGGAGCGGAGCCGCGTGCGTACGAGGTGTACGGAGCGGAGCCGCGTGCGTACGAGGTGTACGGAGCGGAGCCGCGTGCGTACGAGGTGTACGGAGCTGAGCCGCGTGCGTACGAGGTGTACGGAGCGGAGCCGCGTGCGTACGAGGTGTACGGAGCTGAGCCGCGTGCGTACGAGGTGTACGGAGCTGAGCCGCGTGCGTACGAGGTGTACGGAGCGGAGCCGCGTGCGTACGAGGTGTACGGAGCGTAGCCGCGTGCGTACGAGGTGTACGGAGCGTAGCCGCGTGCGTACGAGGTGTAAGGAGCGGAGCCGCGTGCGTACGAGGTGTACGGAGCGGAGCCGCGTGCGTACGAGGTGTACGGAGCGGAGCCGCGTGAGTACGAGGTGTACGGAGCGGAGCCGCGTGCGTACGAGGTGTACGGAGCGGAGCCGCGTGCGTACGAGGTGTGCGGAGCCGCGTGCGTACGAGGTGTACGGAGCTGAGCCGCGTGCGTACGAGGTGTACGGAGCGGAGCCGCGTGCGTACGAGGTGTACGGAGCGGAGCCGCGTGCGTACGAGGTGTACGGAGCGGAGCCGCGTGCGTACGAGGTGTACGGAGCGGAGCCGCGTGCGTACGAGGTGTAAGGAGCGGAGCCGCGTGTACGAGGTGTACGGAGCGGAGCCGTGTGTGTACGAGGTGTACGGAGCGGAGCCGTGTGTGTACGAGGTGTACGGAGCGGAGCCGTGTGTGTACGGGGTGTACGGAGCGGAGCCGCGTGTGTACGAGGTGTGCGGAGCGGAGCCGCGTGTGTACGAGGTGTACGGAGCGGAGCCGCGTGTGTACGAGGTGTACGGAGCGGAGCCGCGTGTGTACGGAGCGGAGCCGCGTGCGTACGAGGTGTACGGAGCGGAGCCGCGTGCGTACGGCGTGTACGGAGCGGAGCCGCGTGCGTGCGGGGTGTACGGAGCGGAGCCGCGTGCGTGCGGGGTGTACGGAGCGGAGCCGCGTGCGTGCGGGGTGTACGGAGCGGAGCCGCGTGCGTGCGGGGTGTACGGAGCGGAGCCGCGTGCGTGCGGGGTGTACGGAGCGGAGCCGCGTGCGTGCGGGGTGTACGGAGCGGAGCCGCGTGCGTGCGGGGTGTACGGAGCGGAGCCGCGTGCGTGCGAGGTGTACGGAGCGGAGCCGCGTGCGTACGAGGTGTACGGAGCGGAGCCGCGTGTGTGTACGAGGTGTACGGAGCGGAGCCGCGTGTGTACGAGGTGTACGGATCGGAGCCGCGTGTGTACGAGGTGTACGGAGCGGAGCCGCGTGTGTACGAGGTGTACGGAGCGGAGCCGCGTGTGTACGGAGCGGAGCCGCGTGCGTACGAGGTGTACGGAGCGGAGCCGCGTGCGTACGGGGTGTACGGAGCGGAGCCGCGTGCGTGCGGGGTGTACGGAGCGGAGCCGCGTGCGTGCGGGGTGTACGGAGCGGAGTTGCGTGCGTGCGGGGTGTACGGAGCGGAGCCGCGTGCGTGCGAGGTGTACGGAGCGGAGCCGCGTGCGTGCGAGGTGTACGGAGCGGAGCCGCGTGCGTGCGAGGTGTACGGAGCGGAGCCGCGTGCGTACGAGGTGTACGGAGCGGAGCCGCGTGTACGAGGTGTACGGAGCGGAGCCGCGTGTGTGTATGAGGTGTACGGAGCGGAGCCGCGTGTGTACGAGGTGTACGGAGCGGAGCCGCGTGTGTACGAGGTGTACGGAGCGGAGCCGCGTGTGTACGAGGTGTGCGGAGCGGAGCCGCGTGCGTACGAGGTGTACGGAGCGGAGCCGCGTGCGTACGAGGTGTACGGAGCGGAGCCGCGTGTACGAGGTGTACGGAGCGGAGCCGCGTGTGTGTACGAGGTGTACGGAGCGGAGCCGCGTGTGTGTACGAGGTGTACGGAGCGGAGCCGCGTGTGTACGAGGTGTACGGAGCGGAGCCGCGTGTGTACGAGGTGTGCGGTGCGGAGCCGCGTGTACGGAGCGGAGCCGCGTGTGTACGAGGTGTACGGAGCGGAGCCGCGTGTGTACGAGGTGTACGGAGCGGAGCCGCGTGAGTACGGAGCGGAGCCGCGTGGGTACGAGGTGTACGGAGCGGAGCCGCGTGAGTACGAGGTGTACGGAGCGGAGCCGCGTGCATACGAGGTGTACGGAGCGGAGCCGCGTGCGTACGAGGTGTACGGAGCGGAGCCGCGTGCGTACGAGGTGTACGGAGCTGAGCCGCGTGCGTACGAGGTGTACGGAGCTGAGCCGCGTGCGTACGAGGTGTACGGAGCGGAGCCGCGTGCGTACGAGGTGTACGGAGCGGAGCCGCGTGTGTACGAGGTGTACGGAGCGGAGCCGCGTGTGTACGAGGTGTGCGGTGCGGAGCCGCGTGTACGGAGCGGAGCCGCGTGTGTACGAGGTGTACGGAGCGGAGCCGCGTGTGTACGAGGTGTGCGGAGCGGAGCCGCGTGCGTACGAGGTGTACGGAGCGGAGCCGCGTGCGTACGAGGTGTACGGAGCGGAGCCGCGTGTACGAGGTGTACGGAGCGGAGCCGCGTGTGTGTACGAGGTGTACGGAGCGGAGCCGCGTGTGTGTACGAGGTGTACGGAGCGGAGCCGCGTGTGTACGAGGTGTACGGAGCGGAGCCGCGTGTGTACGAGGTGTGCGGTGCGGAGCCGCGTGTACGGAGCGGAGCCGCGTGTGTACGAGGTGTACGGAGCGGAGCCGCGTGTGTACGAGGTGTACGGAGCGGAGCCGCGTGAGTACGGAGCGGAGCCGCGTGGGTACGAGGTGTACGGAGCGGAGCCGCGTGAGTACGAGGTGTACGGAGCGGAGCCGCGTGCATACGAGGTGTACGGAGCGGAGCCGCGTGCGTACGAGGTGTACGGAGCGGAGCCGCGTGCGTACGAGGTGTACGGAGCTGAGCCGCGTGCGTACGAGGTGTACGGAGCTGAGCCGCGTGCGTACGAGGTGTACGGAGCGGAGCCGCGTGCGTACGAGGTGTACGGAGCTGAGCCGCGTGCGTACGAGGTGTACGGAGCGGAGCCGCGTGCGTACGAGGTGTACGGAGCGGAGCCGCGTGCGTACGAGGTGTACGGAGCGTAGCCGCGTGCGTACGAGGTGTACGGAGCGTAGCCGCGTGCGTACGAGGTGTAAGGAGCGGAGCCGCGTGTACGAGGTGTACGGAGCGGAGCCGCGTGTGTACGAGGTGTACGGAGCGGAGCCGCGTGTGTACGAGGTGTACGGAGCGGAGCCGCGTGAGTACGAGGTGTACGGAGCTAAGCCGCGTGCGTACGAGGTGTACGGAGCGGAGCCGCGTGCGTACGAGGTATACGGAGCGGAGCCGCGTGCGTACGAGGTGTACGGAGCGGAGCCGCGTGCGTACGAGGTGTACGGAGCGGAGCCGCGTGCGTACGAGGTGTACGGAGCGGAGCCGCGTGCGTACGAGGTGTACGGAGCTGAGCCGCGTGCGTACGAGGTGTACGGAGCGGAGCCGCGTGCGTACGAGGTGTACGGAGCGGAGCCGCGTGCGTACGAGGTGTACGGAGCGGAGCCGCGTGCGTACGAGGTGTACGGAGCGGAGCCGCGTGCGTACGAGGTGTAAGGAGCGGAGCCGCGTGTACGAGGTGTACGGAGCGGAGCCGTGTGTGTACGAGGTGTACGGAGCGGAGCCGTGTGTGTACGAGGTGTACGGAGCGGAGCCGCGTGTGTACGAGGTGTACGGAGCGGAGCCGCGTGCGTACGAGGTGTAAGGAGCGGAGCCGCGTGTACGAGGTGTACGGAGCGGAGCTGCGTGTGTGTACGAGGTGTACGGAGCGGAGCCGTGTGTGTACGAGGTGTACGGAGCGGAGCCGCGTGTGTACGAGGTGTACGGAGCGGAGCCGCGTGTGTACGAGGTGTACGGAGCGGAGCCGCGTGTGTACGGAGCCGCATGCGTACGAGGTGTACGGAGCAGAGCCGCGTGCGTGCGGGGTGTACGGAGCGGAGCCGCGTGCGTGCGGGGTGTACGGAGCGGAGCCGCGTGCGTGCGGGGTGTACGGAGCGGAGCCGCGTGCGTGCGGGGTGTACGGAGCGGAGCCACGTGCGTGCGGGGTGTACGGAGCGGACCCGCGTGCGTGCGGGGTGTACGGAGCGGAGCCGCGTGCGTGCGAGGTGTACGGAGCGGAGCCGCGTGCGTGCGAGGTGTACGGAGCGGAGCCGCGTGCGTGCGAGGTGTACGGAGCGGAGCCGCGTGCGTACGAGGTGTACGGAGCGGAGCCGCGTGCGTACGAGGTGTAAGGAGCGGGGCCGCGTGTACGAGTTGTACGGAGCGGAGCCGCGTGTGTGTACGAGGTGTACGGAGCGGAGCCGCGTGTGTGTACGAGGTGTACGGAGCGGAGCCGCGTGTGTACGAGGTGTACGGAGCGGAGCCGCGTGTGTACGAGGTGTACGGAGCGGAGCCGCGTGTGTACGAGGTGTGCGGTGCGGAGCCGCGTGTGTACGGGGTGTACGGAGCGGAGCCGCGTGTGTACGAGGTGTACGGAGCGGAGCCGCGTGTGTACGAGGTGTACGGAGCGGAGCCGCGTGTGTACGAGGTGTACGGAGCGGAGCCGCGTGTGTACGAGGTGTACGGAGCGGAGCCGCGTGTGTACGAGGTGTACGGAGCGGAGCCGCGTGTGTACGAGGTGTACGGAGCGGAGCCGCGTGTGTACGAGGTGTACGGAGCGGAGCCGCGTGTGTACGAGGTGTACGGAGCGGAGCCGCGTGTGTACGAGGTGTACGGAGCGGAGTCGCGTGTGTACGAGGTGTACGGAGCGGAGCCGCGTGTGTACGGGGTGTACGGAGCGGAGCCGTGTGTGTATGAGGTGTACGGAGCGGAGCCGTGTGTGTACGAGGTGTACGGAGCGGAGCCGTGTGTGTACGAGGTGTACGGAGTGGAGCCGTGTGTATGAGCTGTACAGAGCGGAGCCCTGTGTGTACGAGGTGTACGGAGCGGAGCCGTGTGTGTACGAGGTGTACGGAGCGGAGCCGTGTGTGTACGAGGTGTACGGAGCGGAGCCGTGTGTGTACGAGGTGTACGGAGCGGAGCCGTGTGTATGAGCTGTACGGAGCGGAGCCCTGTGTGTACGAGGTGTACGGAGCGGAGCCGTGTGTGTACGAGGTGTACGGAGCAGAGCCGCGTGTGTACGAGGTGTACGGAGCGGAGCCCTGTGTGTACGAGGTGTACGGAGCGGAGCCGCGTGTGTAAGAGGTGTACGGAGCGGAGCCGTGTGTGTATGAGGTGTACGGAGCGGAGCACTGTGTGTACGAGGTGAAATGTTTTAGAATCAAATTTTTCTATTTCACAGAGTAAAATGGAGCCACAATTTACACAGAAATGTCTCCCAAACCTGATGTCAGGAATGACTGCACACGGCCGGGCTCCAATGGGGAGAGTCACTGTTTTGCTTTTGGAGCAGTAATTTGGCAGTCCTCCCTTGTGGGGCCAATTGTAAAGCCCCTGATGTTTGTGGACAACATACGACCCCCTAACGTGACCCCATTTCAGACACTGTACCCATCAGGGAAGTCATCTAAGGGTGTAATGGGCATTTTTATCTTACAAGTGTCACTGATTTCTTTACCACTTGGTGTGAAGATAATATTACATGTGTTCCGAGGTGCAGTGCGGGGTTCAGCTCAGGGACATCTGAGTGGGTTCCTAACCAGGTGTTATGGTGATCTCTCACATGCCCTCTCAGCGCCTCCCTACTCACTATGGTCACTGCAGCTTCTCAGCATGTTGCTTCCATTTAGTCTTGGGGGGAGTGGCCAGTCTCTGCAGGAATGTAACCCTGCTGTGTCCTTCACAGATTAGGTTCCCCAGCCTATCCCATGCAGGCAGGTCCTATATTAGGCAGCTCCACCGTCCGCTCTCTGCTGGATGTTGGTTCCTAGGCAGTTCACTTTGCCTGTTGTACCTCACACTTGTGTCTCTGACCCACCTATCAGCTGAGGTAGTCTTGGGGACTACCCTGGAGTAGTTCCTGGTGTCTACCGGCTATCCAGCCTATCCTCTCCACCAGTAGCTCTAGTGAAGACCTGGTGGACACCCAGTTACACCTCTTTAGGGTAAGCCTGGCCGATGGTGCAGTGGGTCCACATCCACCAATGTTACACCAAGTAACTGTGCACACCTCACAACTTTTGAAGCACAGATAGAGGCACAGAGCATGCGGCGCACATAGCAGCAAACTTTGGCCTCACCCTAATCCACGGCCATTTACCACTGCTTTCTCCCCCGGCAGGAGGAGTTGTCAGAGGGACGCTGGTAGTGAGGGAAATTCAGCAGACGCCTGAGACTGCAGGGTGTAGACCCAAATCCGGGACTGTCCGCTGTATCCGGGACAGTTGGGACTGGAGATGAGCAGGTGGATTCATGGGTCTCTGGTCCAGCGTGCGTGGGACCTGGGGATTATTTTTTGTGCCGTCATTCACAGTCGGAGCCTCCAGAACGTTCTCCTCTTTATGTAGCGTCACTATACGACATCCGGCTTATTTGTGTCTGTAAGGCCGTGTTCACACACTGCAGAAATATGGTGTTTTTTGTTTTCTGCAGGATCCGCACCATCTCCAATAACGATCTTCTCCCCCTTATTTGATGCGTTCTTGGTGCAGATTTGAAGCTGCGTTTTTATTGCGCTTTTTAGAGGACAGAAAAGCTTTGATTCTGCACTTAATAAAGTTTCTGCAGTTTTTTACCTGCGATTTTATTAGAGAGAGAAAAGCCCCAAATCGGCACAGATCAGCCGCGTGCCTTGGGCGCCCAGCGGGCGCCTTTTATGGTAAAGTAGTTTTTATTAAGGATTTATTTACATAAATGGGGTAAAGAAAAAGGGGCGACAGATTATAAATACCCAGAAATACAGACAAGAACCAAACAACAGCAAAAAAGAGAAATGTAAAGTCATGAAAGAGAGAGGCAGAATAAAGGGGAGAAAGGGTTAAGGAGGAGACTGGGGAAGGAAAAATAGGGTTTGTTAACCCCTTGGAGACCTTGCCCTCTTTCGTTTTTGCGTTTCTGTTTTTCGCCCCCCTTCTTCCCACAGACATAACTTTTTATGTTTCCGTCAGTATGGCCATGTGAGGGCTTGTTTGTTGCGGGACAAGTTGAGCTTTGGAATAATAATAATCTTTATTTATATAGCGCCAACATATTCAGCAGCGCTTTACAGTTTAAGGGTACATGCACACGCTGCGGAATCTGCTGCGGATTATCCTGCAGTTTTGCCCTGCGGTTTTACCATCTCCACAATGGAGGAGATAGGAATCCGCAGAAAGAATTGACTTCTGCGGTTTAGAAACCGCAGATAATCCACGCGGAAAATTCCGCAGCGTCTGCACTGTGGTTTCCATTTTCCATAGGGAATAATGGTACTGTACACCGCAGTAGAATCCACAGCGTGTGCACACAGCCTAAGGCTGAGTGCACACGTACATTTTGGCCCTGCAGATTTTTCCGCACAGAATGGAAGAAATCCGCAGGACAAATGACCTGCATTTTTCCTGCAGATTTCTTCCATTTTTAATGCGGTTTTTGTGCGGTTTTCCACTGTGGTTTACCCCCTGCGGATTTGGAGACTGGGGAGGTGGAAAACCGCACAAAAGAAGTAACATGCTGTGGATTTTGTACCGCAGGAAAACCGCGTGGAAAAATCCGCACCGTCTGCACAGCGGTTTTTTTTTTCATTGATTTTAATGCTACTGTACATCACAATGCGGATATGCAGCGTTTCTGCGTGGAAAAATCCGCTGCGGATCTGCTAGATATCCGCAGCGTGTGCACACAGCCTAACAGTTTCAAAACACAAGTCATAAGTAGCAACGTTGATACAATAATTAAAGCAGAATCAGCCGCCCCTGCTGGTGAGAGCTCACACTCTACAATGAGGAGGGGAGATACAGAGGACAGGGGTGTATTTACAATGAACGACATCATTGGTTTTACCATATCGTGTACTCAAAAATGGGAAAAAAAATTCCAAGTGTGATGAAATTGCAAAAACAGTGCAGCTCCACAACTTTTTTTGGATTTTCTTTTTGCCATGTTCCCCAAATGCTAAGACTGCCCTGCCATTATGATTCTCCAGGTCATTACAGGTTCATAGACACCAAACCGGTCTCAGTTGTTTTGTATTTAAGTGGTGAAAAAAAATCCAAAATTTGTTGGGAAAAAATATTGCGCCATTTTCTGAGGCCTGTAGCGTCTCCATTTTTCATGATTTTGGGTTGGGTGAGGGCTTATTGTTTGCGCGCCGAGCTGATGTTTTTATTGATCCCATTTTGGTGCAGATACGATCTTTTCATCATCCGTTATTGCATTTTAATTCAATGTCGCGGCATTTTTACTTTTTTTCTCACTACGCCGTCTAGTGATCGGTTTGTTCCTTTTTTTTATTGATAGATCGGGCGATTCTGAACGCGGCGATACCAAATTTGTGTATGCTTGATTTTTCTATTGTTTTATTTTGAGTGGGGTGAAAGGGGGGGATTTGAACTTTTATATTTTTTATATATTTTTAAAAACTTTTTTTTACTTTTGGCCTGCTTCAATAGTTTCCATGGCAGACTAGAAGTTGCCATAACTCGGTCGGCTCTGCTACGTACAGGCGATGACCAGATCTCCTGTATGTAGCAGAATACCTCACTTGAGCTGATGTGTGTTGGGAAAGATGCGGGCTCACCGCCGGAGCCGACATCAAAGGGAGAGAAGCTACCTGCGCCGTACTAGTACAGTCATGAAGAGGTTAAGGAAAATGGGGAAAAGGGAAAAATGAAAGGGATAGAAAGAAAATGAAAAAGATTGGTCTGCACCGGATAGGCCGGGAAAGGGGTTACGGGACACATGTAATACCTTATATATAGAACATTTAAGAGGCAGGAGGGGAAGAGAAGGAATGGGAAAGGCGAGGAAAGAAAAGGGGAGAAAGGAAGAACAGCTGTAACCAGGCGGAGAGACGAGAATCCAGAGGAATCCTGACTGTTACACCATGGAAGATACTGAGTGTTGGAGTCTGATAGCGCCGCAGTTCTCATGAAATCTGCGCTCTCTGTGGTCTGAAGACCCTGCGGACCTCTGGGGCTTTGATGCATTTTCCCTTTATAGGCTTCTTCTGAAAAAAAAGTATTAAGAAAAAAAATGTATGAAGAGAAAACCGCCGTCACATTTATAAGTGCAGAATCAAAGCTTTTCTGTACTAATAAAAAACTGTTAAACGCGGCTTCATATCTGCCAAAAAACATCAAATATGGAGGAAAATGCAAAAAAGAAGAAAGGCAGCAAACGCGCAATAATCAGGGAGGATTGTCACTACGTCATCTGGGTCAGACATTTACAGAAGGAAGAACACAGCATTTACGCTACGTGTGAACACGTCCTCCGCATTACACATTTTGTTTTTCCTGTAATTTACCGATTCCTGTAAATAATCTGATCGCTGTGTTCTGCGGGTCATTACAGTTATATTGGCACAACTATGTCCGGGTTATTCACTGATTTGTGATGCTTATTATTTTAAATAAAACTAACAATGACATTTTTTTTCATTATCAAGTGTTTTTCATTATTATTAGTAATTTTATAGGATGAAAAAATCTCTTATTCTCCTAGAATACAGAAACATCCATTGTACACAGCAGTGTATTTCTATCCGAATAATCTGCCTGTAGTCAGAGCCTGGAATATGGATCAAGTGCACACAATCCTGCAGTCACTTCACTGGAGCTTGTGGCTCAGCAGCTTACAGTGCCTGTCAGTAATGTTGAGGCTGTGGGTTTGGGATCTGGGAGTGTAATGCTAAAAAATACATTTTTGTAATTGCTTATTATTTTTAATACTTTTATAGGAACAAAAAAATATATTTTTCTTCCCCTCAGTATACAGGCACCATAAAAAAAGCATTCTTATACACAATGTATTGCTATGGATATGTATACTCTGCTTCTGAGTTCATTGCCGGCAATATAGAGGTCAATATGACCAAATTCTCCCATCTCCAGCATTGTGAGCTGTGGCTCACTGGTAAAGCAGCAGCCTGTGGAGACTGAGATGGAAGCTCATAGTCCTGGGGAGACCAATCACTGAAGGGAGATGAAGTGAATATATAATCTAATTTATGCACTTAGCAGAGAGAAGCAGCCAATCCCTCCAAGCAGGAGGAGCTACAGGAGCAATGAAAATGTCGGAGAGAGGAATATAGAGGTTGGGAGAACAGCTGAGACGGGACATGACAGTCCAGCTGAATCTGGGATGGTTGGGAGCTATGCAATTGAGATGCTGTTGTGTCATTACCTTAAAAAGGCGGTCCATGCTCGGAAATTCTACTAAGATGAGTGGCCAAAATTCCTCCAGAAACTCACTGCCAGTTATTGCAAGCGCTTGATTGCAGTTGTTGCTGCTAAGAGTGGCCCAACCAGTTATAAGGTTTAGGGGCATTCACTTTTTCACACAGGGCCCTGGAGGTTTGGATTTCTTTTTCCCTATATAATAAAGATCTTCATTAAAAAACTGCATTTTGTGTTATCTTTGGCTAATATTTACCTTTGTTTGGTGATCTGATACATGTAAGTGTGACAAACATGCCAAAGAATAGGAAATGTGTATGCATATGTCTATGTATACATATATACAGTGTGTGTGTATATATATGGTGATGGTGAGGAGGCAGGGAGGAGTTTGTGTGGAAAATGGAGAAGGCGTGCTGGCTCACAGGCCACTGCAATGCATAGCGGAGCTTGTAGTATTAGAGCGCAGTACGCCGGGGGACAAGAAGTGATTGATAAACATCAGAGCTGCATCTGGCAGACACCAAGTGATGCTATCTGCCTTATAAAGGTATATATTACTATAATAAGAGTATGGATCCATTACTGGCACATAATAGTAAGATTAATGAATACAAAATTAAACGAATTAGGGTAGTGAATAACGGTTTTAATATTTGGTACAGAAACCTTTGTTTGTAATTACAGAGGTCAGACGTTTCCTGTAATTCTTGACCAAGTTTGCACACACTGCAGCAGGGATTTTGGCCCATACTTCCATACAGATCTTCTCCTAATCCTTCAGGTTTCAGGGCTGTCGCTGGGCAACATTGATTTTAAGCTCCCTCCAAAGATTTTCTATTGGGTTCAGGATTAGAGTTTGGCTAGGCCACTCCAGGACCTTGAAATGCTTCTTAGTTCCTCTTGCTGTGTGTTTTGGGTCATTGCCATGCTGGAAGACCCAGTCACGACCCATTTTCTATGTTCCAACTGAGGGAAGGAGGTTTTTGGCTAAAATCTCACGATCCTTGACCCATCCATCCTCCCTTAAATACGGTGAAGTCATCTTGTCTGTTTTGCAGAAAGACTCCCCTAAAGTATGATGTTTCCCCCCACCGTGCTTCATGGTTGGGACAGTGTTCTTTGATTTGCACTCATCCTTCTTCTTCCTCCAAACATGGCGGGTGGTGATGATAGCAAAAAGTTCTATTTTGGTCTTATCTGACCAAGTGACATTCTCCCTTGCCTCCTCTGGATCATCCAGATGGCTATTGGCAAACTTCTAATGGGCTGGTGTGAGTAGCAGGACCTTGCGTGCCCGGAAAGATTTTAATCCATGATGGCATTGTGTGCTTGTAGCTCTATTACCGGCACCGCTGCATGGTGGGACGCCAGCTTACTCACTGCCTCAGACCCTCGGCACAATCCCCAGCGTTCTCCTGCTTCCTGGTTGTGCGAGAGCCGCAGCTCCAAGCGATGCACCTAGTACACACATGCGCGCACTCCCCCATTCTTAAAGGGGCAGAGCAAGTATATACTAAATACTCTTAGCTTGTTGCTCAGAGATATTTAGTATAATTACTACACCTGGAAGATGGCTTCCAGCTAATTGCTGGGAGTCATCCTATATAAAAGACTCCCTCTCCCTTAGGGATTCGCCATGCGACGTGTAGAATCATTAGTCAGTAAGGTGTACTACTAGTGAGTTATGAGGTCCCCTGGTCCTGGTTTGGCCAGTGTCCTAAACCTGTATTCCTTGCCCCAGTGTGGCCAGTCCTGAATCCGTCATCCCCTGGTCCCAGAGCAGCCAGTGTCTGAAACTCATGCCGATGTGGCAAGTCCTGTGTCCGTAGTCCCCTGGATCCAGAAAGGCCAGGGCCTGAATCTCATTCCCGGAGCGGCCAGTGCTTGAAGCTTGTCCATGAGTGGCCAGTGCCTGAACATTGTCATCTGGTCTGTGTTCGGCCAAACCCTGTTCCAGTATCATAGACCAGAGTGTCTTAACCTTGCCCTAATCAGTGTCAGTAACCATTCTGTAGAGGTACCAGAACTTACTAGTCTGAACAGAGACGTATCCCTATTCAGTGTCAGCGAACCTGAACCCTGGGGTCTGCAGCTGCAATATCGGGTTCTGTCCAGGAGTGGTACCTGGTGGCTACCTGCAGGTCAGTCTGTATCCACCAGTGAACACTAGGTAGCTGATTAGCTATGCACACTCCCTGAGCAGGCCCGGTCCTGTGATCCCAGCTCTCTTCAGGTCATTGACCCAGTCTTACCATGTAGTTCTGGGCTTTCTGACCTTTCTCAGAATCTTCCTTACCCCACGAGACGAGATCTTGCATGTAGCCCCAGAGCGAAGAAGACTGACAGTCAACTTGTGTTTCTTCCATTTTCTAATAATTTTGTCAACAATTGTTACCTTCTCACCAAGCTGCTTGCCTATTGTGCTGCAGCCCACCCCAGCCTTGTGTAGGTCTACAATATTGTCCCTGGTGTCCTTAGACAGCTCTTTGGTCTTGGCCATGGTGGAGAGGTTGGTGTGTGACTGATTATCTGGAAAGGTGTCTTTTATACAGGCAACAAGTTCAAACCGGTTGCAATTAATACAGGCCACAGCAGAGTAGAAGGGCTTTTTAAAGAAAAACTAACAGGGCTGTGAGAGTCTGAATTCTTGGTGGTTGGTCGGAGATCATATACTTATTTCATGCAATAACATGCAATTTCATTATTTTAAAATCATACAATGTGATTTTCTGCTTTTTTTATTTTTGGATTTTCTGTCACCGTTGAAGTGTACCTGTGATAAATATTACTGACTTCTCCATTCTTTGTAGGAGGGAAAACTTGTAAAATCGGCAGCGTATCAAATACTTATTTTCCGCACTGTGTCAGGATCTTGGCTGTACATGTCCTTAAAGATTCATTTCTTACATTCGCATCAAGACATTTTTCAACCAAATTGTGAAGTCGTGAGCGATGAGCACGGTGAGAGATTCCACCAAGATATTGCACCTATGGAAAAAAGAGATCAGGGACAATGGAATCCATCAATGCTTGTAGATAACGTTGGACCATTGTAAGAGATGACCCGGTGCAGGAGTACAAGAGACAAGAAAAAAGAGCTGTCACTGAATGAGGGCCACAGTTGATAATGCAATTTCTGTGACTGTGTGTAATCCGTAATAGTGTTTAGATATGTCTTAGATATTGGAATTGCTGCTAAGCTTCCTCTAAGTATCAGACAATTGGCCTAACAAAATATCACGCATCTTTATATTTGCAGAAATAATGTTTCCGAGTCCTGAAACTTTTATGTATCAATAACATGTAGCGGTAAAAGGAAAACTTGTAGATCTCGTAGAAACAAGGGACAAGTAAAATTGTCATTGTCAGACCTGAATTCAGAAGGGGAGAATCAGGAGGACACGGCTCGTTTCATAGCTCAACCGGACAGCTTCTTTATAACCAATGAATTATTAAATGTTAAACAGCTACAAGTCCTACAGTCAGCGCAGAGACCATAGAGTCGGTGATAGGGGCGTCACATATGACTTGGCTCCTAGAGAAAAGGAAAAACCAAGGAAAACTGAAGCACAAGAAATAGGGATCATACGAACTAAGGGGGGGTAAGAGGGAAAGGTAGACATTGCTCCATGAAACTTTAAGCTGATTTTCATCATGCCGTAATTATTTAGTTTCTAATGCAGCGTAATACAATAAATAAGAGGGGTGGTATTGTGTTTAGCCCCTTTCTGACATCAGACGTACTATTCCGTCCATGTGCCCTGGGCCAATTTGACCATTGACGGAATAGTACGTCTCGGCGATCGGCCGCGCACACGGGTGGTGTGCGGCCGATCGCGGCCAGGTGTCACCTGATTCTCACAGCTGACACCCAGCACTAAGTGCCAGGAGCAGTCATATACCGCTCCCGCCATTTTAACCCCCGAAATACTGCAATCAAACACGATCACATCATTCCAGGAGCAGGCAGAGGTCTGACAGTCCCTCTGCCTTTGGATCGGAGACCCTACAACGTGACGCGAGGTCGCGATCACTGCCATGGTAACCTGATGTTGCCATGACCAGAGCGAAGAAACTTCCTGGTCATGCGCAGTGCAAGTCAGGCGGTCTCTCAGTGTCAGGTCACTGAGTGCAGTGCTGACAGCTTCTATAGCAGGGGTGGGGAACCTCAGGCCCCAGGGCCATTTACGGCCCTCGATGACCTTTTATCAGGCCCCCGAGCAGATTCTCAGGGACCGCATTCTTGGGCAGGGAGCTGTATTTTGATTGCCACAAGCTCAATAATTTCTCCTTGCTCTGTTAGCACACACACGCAGTGTTCACTACTGAACATTGAAGGGCATACAATGAAAGATTAAGTCATGAAACCAGTGCCAGAGTCAGGATGTACTTTGTGGGCAGAGTTTGTACGGACCCCGAAGGATGGTATAAATATCCAAATGGCCCTTGGAAGAAAGAAGATTCCCACCCCTGTTCTATAGCATGGGGATGCTGCTTCATCTGCCTGCCATAGAAGCGATCAGCCTGTAAAAAATGACTGTCCCATAGTGGGACAAAGTGTAAAAGATAGAATGAAATGAAAAAAACATGTAACTAATTGTAAAAATATAAAAAAAAAAATAATAATAATAATAATAAAAAAGTCAATATTTATTCTAACATTAAATAAATATTTGAATTTAAAAAAATCTAAACAGTAAAAGTACAAATATTTGGTATTGCCATGTCCATAACGACCCAACCTATAAAACTGTTCCACTAGGTAACCCCTTTAGTGAACACCATAAAAGCAAAGGCAAAAAACAACGCTTTGTCATCATACCGCCAAGCAAAAAGTGGAAAAACACGTGATCAATAAACATGGTACCGCTGAACACGTCATCTTCTCCCGCAAAAAAAAAGCCCCCATACAGTGTCATCAGTGGAAAAATAAAAAAGTTATAGCTCTCAGAAAAAAGCGATGAAAAAATAATTATTTTTTATATAGAATAGTTTTTATTGTATAAACATGAAAAATAGTTTTTATTGTATAAACATGAAAAATGATATAAATGAGGTATTGCTGTAATAATCGTACTGACCCGAAGAATAAAACTGCTTTATCAATTTTACCACACCTGGAACGGTATAAACGCCCCCCCCCCCCAAAAAAAAAAGAAATTCATGAATTGATGGTTTTTGGTCATTCTGCATCCAAAAATCAGAATAAAAAGTGATCAAAAAATGTCAAAAAATTATAGCTCTCAAAATGTGGTGATGCAAAAACTATTTTTACAATGAAAAGCATCTTTTAATTTGTGACAGTTGCCAAACGTAAAAACCAGCTATAACACCTCATTCACATGTCCTGATATTTCAGGTACTGGTACTGTGCTGGCGATCGGCACAAGCAGGGGAGAATGATGAGAGTCGTGTTCAGCACCTGGCACGGGGGAACAGCGCTTACTGTAACGCTTCTTCCCCGGTGCCAATGCGTGTCACATGAATGACATCCATGTGTTTTATGTGTGCCCGTATGCTGGCCCACGCTGACATTCAAAATCGACGTCAGCGTGTTTTGCTCATGGACACATGGTCCGTGGAAACACACTGACATGTGCACAGACCCATTCACTTGAATAGGCAAATAGCACTCCGTTCCTCCCGAGTCTCTCCGCATGGCTGCCCAATGGTATAAAATTCTGTGACACACCTATGATGTGTATATGATCACTGCAAACCCTAAATGAATTCATTGAGAGGTGTAATTCATAAAATGGGGTCACTTATAGGGGGTTCTGCTGTTCTGGCACCTCATGGGCTCTCCCAGTGTGTCATGGCACCTGCAAACCATAACAGTAAAATCTAGCGCTCATTCCCTTCTGAGCTCTGCCATGCACCTAAACAGTTGTTTACCCCCACATATGGGGTATCAGCATACTCAGGACAATTTGCACAATAACTCTTGGGGTCCAATTTCTTCTGTTACCCTTGAGAAAATAAAAAATTGGCTTAGAAAAGATCATTTTTGTGGAAAAAAATATTTTTTACTTTTATGGCTCTATGTTATAAACTTCTGTGAAGCATTTGAGGTTCAAAGTGCTCACCACACATCTAGATAAGTTCCCTGGGGGGGTCTAGTTTCCCAAATGGGGTCACTTGTGGGGGGTTTCCACTGTTTAGGCACATCAGGGGCTCTCCAAACGCGACATGACACGGGCAGACCATTCCATCAAAGTCTGCATTCTAAAACATCACTAATTCCCTTCTGAGCCCCAATGTGCACCCATACAGTACTTTTCTGCCACATATGGTGCATCAGTGTACTCAGGAGAAATTGGACAACTTTTGGGGTCCAATTTCTACTGTTGCCCTTGGGAGAATAAAATATTGGAGACTAAAAATCATGTTTTTAGAAAAAATTATTTTTATATTTTCACGCCCAGACGTTATAAACTTTAGTGAAACACCTGGGCGTTCAAAGTTCATATCACACATTTAGATAAGTTCCTTGGGGGTGTATTTTCCAAAAAGGGGTCACTTGTAGGGGTTTCCACTGTTTAGGCACATCAGGGGCTATCCAAACACAACATAGCGTCCAATCTCAATTCCAGCCAATTTTGTGTTGAAAAAGTCAAACGGCACTCCTTCCCTTCCGAGCTCTACCATGCGCCCAAACAGTGGTTTACCCCCACATATCAGGTATCAGTGTACTCAGGACAAATTGCACAATAACTTTTGCAGTCCAAATTTTTCTGTTACCCTTGGGGAAAAAACATAATTGGATCTGAAGTAATGTTTTTATGAATAAAAGTTAAATGTTCATTTTTTTTTTAAAACATTCCAAAAATTCCTGTGAAGCACCAGAAGGGTTAATAAACTTCTGACATGTGGTTTTGAGCACCTTGAGGGGTGCAGTTTTCAAAATGGTATCACTTTTGGGTATTTTCTATCATATAGTCCCCTCAAAGTGACTTCAAATGTGATGTGGTCCCTAAAAAAAATGGTGTTGTAGAAATGAGAAATCGCTGGTCAACTTCTAACCCTTATAACTTCCTAAACCTTATGGTTACCAAAATTGTGTTGATGTAAAGTAGACATGTGGGAAATGTTATTAAGTCTTTTGTGTGACATATCTGTGTGATTAATGGGCATGAAAATTCAAAATTGGAAAATTGCTAAATTTTCCACCAAATTTCCATTTTTTTCACAAATAAACGCAAATCATGTCAAAGAAATTTTACCACTAACATGAAGTAAAATATGTCATGAGAAAACAATGTCAGAATCACCGGGATCCATGGAAGTGTTCCAGAGTTATTATCTCATAAAGGGACAGTGGTCAGAATTGTAAAAATTGGCCCGGGCATTAACGTGCAAACCACCCTTGGGGGTAAAGGGGTTAATGGCTAACTGAAAATATGGTAACACATTGCAAGCTTTCCAGACTACTCAGGTCTCTTCAGGCATAGAATAATACAAAATCTGAAGAATCACATAGCACAGACATAATGCAATAGGTAAGACAAATGACGTGAAGTAGAACTATCATTATGGGAGAGGGATAAACAGTGGTGGCCACAAATATTGGAACAGTTCATAGATTAGGAGTGTGAAAGTTTTATTGTCCCCTGGTAGGGGTCTGGTTCTGTGTTGTGATACCCAACAAGGTCTGAGAAGAAAATTCCTTAATTTATATAAAAAGACATAAATCCATGTGACACATTCATTCCTGCATTGAGAGTGTCAAAGGCTGTCATGAGTTTATACTCCCAGATCCTTCTGTTTCTCTGAGATTTGAAGTTACCTTTTTAATACAAGTAATTTCATGTCCATGGTGCTGTGATCAGGGCTGCAAAAATGTTTTGCCACAGGTAGATCTATTCTTTTTTCTCTTATTGTGTAGTTGTGAGAATTCATCCTTGTTCTAAGTTTTTGCCCTGTCTCTCCCACATACAGACCCCCAGTTGGACAGTTGGTACAAATAATTAAGTACACCACACTTTCATACCTTACACCACTCTTAATTATTTGTGGAGCTAAAACATTTGACATTTGCCTGCATTTTTATATCTACACATGGTTTACACAAATTATATTTTCTTGTGGTAACTCTATACTATTTACCATTAGAAGCTGTGTATTTTTGCAACTATCTGTATGTATACATGATTGATTACCACTTCTGTCTCTGTAAAAACAATCCCCTTTAATCCCTTCCTGATATTGGGCATAAATGTACGCCAATGTCGGACTCCCTTCCTTTGATGTGGGCTCCGTCGCTGAGCCCACATCTTTTCAGGCACATGTCAGCTGTCAACTACTCCACCTGTGGCACGCACACAGAGATGGGATAACAACAAGTGTAGGAAGATGACAGTCCATTGAGTCCATACAAGGTGCAAGGCCAGTTGATCCGAGGATCACAACCTGGCTTCTCTAAATATATCCATGGTTCAGCAATGGTCAATGGAGCAGATCTGTATTCTTCCAACCGAGGCTGAAAATCCCTAGGTTATTTCCTATAGAATGATAGACCCGTGTCCCTCGTAATGGAGCCATGATGTAAATGGCTGCTGTCCTGTCTCTGGTCCTTTTGGGATGTATGGATGTCTTGGCAGAATCTCTCTGGCTGTTTCTCTCTCTCAGTCTCTTTAAACAGAGGCCTGTAACCTAATTTTAGACTTAACAAGTGTCCCTCATTCAGTATTTACATAAAGGGTAAGAATGGAGATGAGATCAAGTAGCATTACTTGATTATTTAAACTATTTACATAGTTTTTCCCTCTCTGCTTTAGAAGTCAACAAACTGGCTCCATAACACAATGCATCATTAGCATATCAGCAAACATCACTAGTGATCAAGGATAAGCGCACAATAAAAGTCAATATTACCGGCTTACACACACAAAAGTCTGTTTTCTTGACCAACTAGAAATTAAACACTTAAATTTAAAGCCAACATACAGATAACATTCTATTATTCTTCGTTTGCTAAAAAATAGTCATCTGGTTAATTAAGGAACAATGCTGTATGTCTTCACAATGCCAAAAGTAAAAAAAAAATGTTTTTAAAAATATTAAAAAAGTTAAAACAAAATATGAAAGTTCAAATTCCCCCTTTTGCCCCATTTAAAATAAAACAATAAAAAAATATACATATTTGGTATTGCTGCATTCAGAATCACCCGATCTATCAACATAAAAAAAGAATTAACCCAATCACTAAACGGCGTAATGAGAAAAAACATTAAAAAATGCCAGAATTAAGTTTTTTTGGTCGCCACACTATTGCATTAAAATACAATAACAGGCGATCAGAAGATCATATCTGCACCAAAATGGTATCATTAAAAACGTCAGCTCGGCACACAAAAAATAAGTCTTCACCCAACCCAAGATCATGAAAAATGAAGATGCGACTGGTATCGGAAAATGGCGCAATTCTTTCATACTTTACCTAATAAAGAGGAGTCATTTTTACTGATAAATGTTTGTTTTGGGTCGTTTATTTTCTGTTGGTATTTGGTTTATTCTATAAAACTCCCTTATAATATTCTCACCTTGAATTTATTCTATAAAACTCCCATATAATATTCTCACCTTGAATTTATCCTATAAAGCTCCCATATAATATTCTCACCTTGAATTTATCCTATAAAACTCCCATATAATATTCTCACCTTGAATTTATTCTATAAAACTCCCATATAATATTCTCACCTTGAATTTATCCTATAAAACTCCCATATAATATTCTCACCTTGAATTTATTCTATAAAACTCCCATATAATATTCTCACCTTGAATTTATCCTATAAAACTCCCATATAATATTCTCACCCTGAATTTATCCTATAAAACTCCCATATAATATTCTCACCTTGAATTTATTCTATAAAACTCCCATATAATATTCTCACCTTGAATTTATCCTATAAAACTCCCATATAATATTCTCACCTTGAATTTATTCTATAAAACTCCCATATAATATTCTCACCTTGAATTTATCCTATAAAACTCCCATATAATATTCTCACCTTGAATTTATCCTATAAAACTCCCATATAATATTCTCACCTTGAATTTATTCTATAAAACTCCCATATAATATTCTCACCTTGAATTTATCCTATAAAACTCCCATATAATATTCTCACCTTGAATTTATCCTATAAAACTCCCATATAATATTCTCACCTTGAATTTATCCTATAAAACTCCCATATAATATTCTCACCTTGAATTTATTCTATAAAACTCCCATATAATATTCTCACCTTGAATTTATCCTATAAAACTCCCATATAATATTCTCACCTTGAATTTATCCTATAAAACTCCCATATAATATTCCATCCTTGAACGCACGCCACGTGCATCATGTTTTTGTACAATCTGTGAATAATATATATAGGTTCTCCCCGTCTGAGTTATTTTTGAAGGTCAACAAAATACGATTTTCCTGTAATTCATTTCTCACACTCTAGGTATAATAATGACTTTTCCCTGTGTGGGATTTTTGATGTTAAAAAAGGTTGTTGGTACTTGCTTTCTGGGGTCTCTTGAGGTTTTTACGTCATGTGAGCCCTGTGCCCAATCGGCGCTTGCATCACTGTCCCCACCTTCGGACAAATCAAGCATCATGAGGCCATCAGAGAGCAGCCGCAGCCCTGGCTTCCTGTTCATGTTCAATATGTCCGAAGGAAGGAACAGTGAAGCTGCCGCTGATTGGGTGCAGGGCTCGTGTGATGTGACAACATCACATAAGCCCCGGGACAGTGAGTCTCAACACCACTGAAGTGGAGCCGGCACGCCAGCGGAGTAGGAGTGTTTTTATTTTAATGAGGCCAAACGTGAGGAATGCGGTGGACACCGCATCTGGAGGCACATTTGCCCCTCTCCTATATACTGACAAGCTCATTACCTTAGAGAGATCATTCTCCTCAATGCCTAAAGCACCATCATCCTTTCTGATAGATGCCTATAAGCTCTACACAATCTATATACCACACGTTACTGAAGAAGGTCAAATTGACCGAAACGTCTTTTTTCGTGTACTACAATAAACTGCCTTACAAATACCTTTAAGTTGAGTGCTAGGTTCATATTTGTTGCTTTAACGGTTTGGGAACCTAACCTTAGCACCATCTTGAGTTGTGCTCACTGTGTTCTTTCTAAACGTGAGGAATGAGCTCACTGAGAAAAAAATATATATATATACCATATTTTTTGCACTATAAGACACACCTAGGTTTTACAGGTAATTAGGAGAAAAAAAATTGAAGCAAAAAATGTGGTTAATTCTGTACTTAATATCCCCTATCCTGGTGTATATGGTCCCCTCATCCCTATTCTGATACACATGGCTGTTGTGAGCTCATTTTCTCGTTCACCTTTGATGTCCGATGAACTCCCTCTGCTGGTGAAAGGAGGTGGTGAAACTGATTTGAATGGGAGAAACCTGTCACCTGAACAGGTGGATTGCGATTGGACATCTGGAATCTCTGAGTGGATATAAGGCAGCCGACGCCCTGTAGGGTTGCTGGTGATTTCTCTGCTCTGAGCTCTGGCCTCCAGTTCAGTTACTGTCTTCTAAAGCTAAGTTTTGCTCTTATTGTTCCATGAGATTTCGTCTGATTTGCTTAGTTTTGTGTTCTGCCAGCCCCGGCTGGGGCTCTGCTGAATTTCAATTTTTGTCCCTGATCCGTTAAATCTCTTTTGCTCTGTCTTCAGAATATATCGGAGTGCTGAGATAGGGATTTTGAAGTCTAGTGACTTCAGGGCCGTTTTTCCTATCAGACGTGTTGGGACATTTTTGGTAGGGTTTTTGCGGATTGCAGCCAGCATCTTTTCTGTCCTTTCCTATCTAGTTAGTCGGGCCCCATCTTTTGCTCTGCCTGTCTTTCTGTCTGTGTTTGTGTTTTCATCTGTTTTCACCGACAATACATGTTGGGGGCTGTCTATTGCTTTGGGGTCTGCTCTGGGGCAGTTTAGATTGCCCCTTTCTTTCTTTAGGCTTATTTAGTTCTCTGGATGTGAAGAGGCGTCTAGGACCACCGTAGGAATGCTCCACGGCTACTGTTAGTTGTTGTGAATAGGATCAGGGGTCGGCAATCTGCTAGCTACCAACCTCTCCGGTTTTCTGGACTTAGCTTGCATTTTTGTTTTTTCCTCCTCCGGTGACTCATTCATAACAGAATCACCAGCCATACCGCAGATTCTAGGGTACTCAATAGCAGGAGGGAATTGTAAAAAAAAAAAAAAAAGTGTCAGAATTTTTTTTTTTTAATGTATATTTTTTCCTCTTTTTCTCTGGGGCCGTAGGAGGAATTTTTTCTTAATGGAGATTAAGCAATTGTCTGATCGTGTGGAGCAGCTCGCTGCTGAAGTGCGGGGAATTTCTGCCTATCTTGCTCATTCACATGCTGCTGAACCAAAGATTCATACTCCTGATGTGTTTTTTGGGGATCGGTCTAAATTTTTGAATTTTAAGAATAATTGTAAATTATTTCTTGCCTTGAAGCCTAGTTCATCGGGGAGCTCTGCGCAGCAGGTTAAAATTATCATCTCTTTGCTGCGCGGTGATCCCCAGGATTGTGCATTTTCTTTGACACCTGATGATCCTATTCTAACTAATGTGGACGCATTTTTTCAATCCTTGGGGTTGTTGTATGATGAGCCTAATGCTATTGATCAAGCTGAAAAAGCCCTGTTGGCACTGAGCCAGGGTCGGGATTCTGCAGAGTTGTACTGTCAAAAATTCCGAACGTGGGCGGTCCTTACTACCTGGAATGATGGTGCCTTGGCAGCTCTCTTTCGGAAGGGTTTGTCAGAAACCGTAAAAGATACTATGGTGGGATTTCCTGTTCCCTCTGGTCTTGGCAATTCTATGTCATTAGTAGAGTTGAGCGAAACGGGTCGAAAAATGTCAAAAGTCGCCAACTTTTGGCAAAGTCAGGTTTCATGAAACGAAACCCGACCCTAGGATGAGGTCGGCCACGAGGTCGGCGACTTACGCGCCAAAGTCGCGTTTCAAAAGTTTGTTTTGCGCTCTTTTTCAGCCAATCAGGATCCACGGACACTGTGGGCAACGTGATGACATAGGCAGGGGTCACCACCATCTTTCAGAAGGGCATGCAAGTGATTGGCTTGCTTTGGTGGGCGTCACAGGGGATATAAAAGGGCGTGCACGCCGACCGCCATCTTACTTCTGCCGATCTCAGTATAGGGAGAGGTTGCTGTTGATTCTGTAGGGAGAGCGTTAGGCAGGGAAGAAGACAAAAAAACTGCTTCTGCTGCTAGCGATTTGGCCTGCACAACACACCAGTCACTGTGTGTGCAGTGCAAGGGGAGGCTATATAGTGGTGTATCAGTGGTGTTGGTTGTTGGGCTGCCTTCTAAGGCTTCCTGACATTCCTGCATTGCTGTTTACCCACTGCTCCGCAAACTGCTTTTTTAAAAGCAATCCCAATTTTTTTTTTTTGTCCTGCTGAGAAGAAAAAAAAACTGCTTCTGCTGCTAGCGATTTGGCCTGCACAACACACCAGTCACTGTGTGTGCAGTGCAAGGGGAGGCTATATTGTGGTGTATCAGTGGTGTTGGTTGTTGGGCTGCCTTTTAAGGCTTCCTGACAGGCTGGCATTGCTGTTTACCCACTGCTCTGCAAACTGCTTTTTTAAAAGCAATCCAATCTCCCCTATCCTCTAGTCACTTTTGTCACAGCTGTGCCATCGAGCCTGTGACATAGCGCTCAGATATCAGTGGGCCTCACACAATCCAAAAGTGTCCAGTGTCCACAAGTGTCTGCAGAAATTCAAAATCTCCCTTATCCTCTTGTCACTTTTGTCACAGCTGTGCCATCGAACCTGTGACATAGCGCTCAGAT
The DNA here is from genome assembly GCF_039654945.1 of Dendrobates tinctorius. Classification (NCBI taxonomy): domain Eukaryota; kingdom Metazoa; phylum Chordata; class Amphibia; order Anura; family Dendrobatidae; genus Dendrobates; species Dendrobates tinctorius. Next base: position 3,235,596 of record NW_027362032.1, on the reverse strand, counting down.
ATCAGTGGCCCTCACACAATCCAAAAGTGTCCAGTGTCCACAAGTGTCTGCAGAAATTCAAAATCTCCCTTATCCTCTAGTCACTTTGGTCACAGCTGTGCCATCGAGCCTGTCACATAGCGCTCAGATATTCATTGGGCCTCACACAATCCAAAAGTGTCCAGTGTCCACAAGTGTGTGCAGAAATTCAAAATCTCCCTTATCCTCTAGTCACTTTGGTCACAGCTGTGCCATCGAGCCTGTCACATAGCGCTCAGATATTCATTGGGCCTCACACAATCCAAAAGTGTCCAGTGTCCACAAGTGTGTGCAGAAATTCAAAATCTCCCTTATCCTCTAGTCACTTTGGTCACAGCTGTGCCATCGAGCCTGTCACATAGCGCTCAGATATTCATTGGGTCTCACACAATCCAAAAGTGTCCAGTGTCCACAAGCGTGTGCAGAAATTCAAAATCTCCCTTATCCTCTCGTCACTTTTGTCACAGCTGTGCCATCGAGCCTGTCACATAGCGCTCAGATATTCATTGGGCCTCACACAATCCAAAAGTGTCCAGTGTCCACAAGTGTGTGCAGAAATTCAAAATCTCCCTTATCCTCTTGTCACTTTTGTCACAGCTGTGCCATCGAGCCTGTGACATAGCGCTCAGATATCAGTGGCCCTCACACAATCCAAAAGTGTCCAGTGTCCACAAGTGTCTGCAGAAATTCAAAATCTCCCTTATCCTCTCGTCACTTTTGTCACAGCTGTGCCATCGAGCCTGTGACATAGCGCTCAGATATCAGTGGGCCTCACACAATCCAAAAGTGTCCAGTGTCCACAAGTGTCTGCAGAAATTCAAAATCTCCCCTGTCCTATAGACACCTTGTACCTTGTTTTACATTACTATATAGTTTGTTGGATTTGTCTACATTTCTACCAAAAATGAGGAAGGCTGGTGGAAGAGGCCGTGGAATTGGGCGGGGGTTGGCAGCTGGTAATGATGGTGTTGGTGGTGGATCTGATGGTAGTGGCAAGAGCAAAATAGGACCGAATGCAGGAGGTGTTGAGCCTGCGTCATCGTCTGGCTACATAAGGCCTCGAACGCTTAGTTTTCTAGGAGTTGGCAAACCGCTTTTAAAGCCAGAGCATCAGGAAAAAGTTTTGTCTTACATTGCTGACTCAGCCTCCAGCTCTATCGCCTCCTCTTCTTCAGTTGTAAAAAGTAAAAGCACTGAGTCGTCATTGGAGGCTCATGTTCATGAACCACACCTTTCCTTGTGTCCTTCACCCCAACCAAGATTGAAGGATGACGCAGGCCATACTACTGATTACTCCATGGAGCTGTTTTCACATACCATGCCTGGATTATCAAGTCAAATGGTGAATTACCCAGGCCAAGATGAATCTGACATGGAGTGCACTGATGCACAGCCGCTGATGGATGATTCTGCTGGTACATTCACTCAGAGCACTACATTGTCCTCGCAGTGTACAGAGCCAGATTCTGACCCTGATGAGACTCAGGTGCCCCTTCCCGCACACAATACCACCATACACGGTGACACAGAGGAAGGTGCACATGACATAGAAGAGGAGGTGATGGATGACCCAGTTGTTGACCCAGATTGGCATCCATTGGGGGAAGAGGGTGCTGCTTCCAATAGCTCAGATGAGGAGCATCCACAGCAGACATCGACATCGCAACAGCTGTTATCTGGCAGGCCCGGAGCACTCCAAAGACAGGTTCCAAACATCAAAAGAGTTGCTGGACAGCTTGTCCAGAGGGTCAAAAGATCACAGCGTGCTAGGCCGCAAAATGTCTGCCAAAGTAGGAAGAGTGCAGTGTGGCACTTTTTTGACCAAAATCCTCATGATCAGGCCAAGGTTATCTGTAAGAAGTGCGCAAAGACCTTTAGCCGAGGGAAAAATCTGAAAAATTTGAATACCAGTTGCATGCTTAGACATTTAACCAGCATGCACTTGCAAGCGTGGACACAACACCAAACCTCAAGTGCCACATGTGCAACTGATCACAACGAAGGTAGTCAGCAACGCTACATTGTTTCCCCCACTGTAAGCCCACCGGTTAGCACAGCAGCAAATGTTGAGGTGTCGTTGCAAGGCCACAGCAGTCAGGGAATCCCACTGTTATATCAACGAAAGACTGATTCTAGGCCATCAGAAAGAACACCAACTCCATCACCATCATCAACCCTCTCTCAGTCCGCCCTGTCCACCGCTACTTCCACCATATGCAGCTCTCAAGTCCAGCTCACCCTCCCAGACACTATGAGTAGGTCAAGAAAGTACTCAGTCTCTCATCCGCGTACACTGGGTTTGAACGCCCACATTGCCAAACTAATCTCGTTTGAGATGATGCCCTTTCGGTTGGTGGAAAGCACAGCTTTCCGCGAACTCATGGCCTATGCAGTACCACGCTATGACCTACCCAGTCGCCACTTCTTCTCTCGCAAAGCCATCCCAGCCCTCCACCATCATGTGAAAGACCGCATTGTCCATGCACTCAAGCAGTCAGTGAGCGGAAAGGTGCACCTCACAACTGATGCATGGTCCAGTTGGCATGGCCAGGGCCGTTAAGTGTCCATCACTGCGCACTGGGTTAATGTGGTGGATGCAGGGTCCACAGGGGACAGCGGTGGTGGGACAGTGCTGCCTAGCCCACGGTATAGGAAACAGTTGGCTGTAGGCGTTCGACCCTCCTGCTCCTCCTCCTCCAGAAGTGAAAGCTCGTCCACAGAGCGCAGTCGTACGAGCACTCCATCTGCAGCTGCCACTGTTGCACACGATGTGTCCCCCTATCGAGCAGCTAGTGGAAAGCGTCAGCAGGCTGTGTTGCAGATGATGTGTTTGGGCAACAGACACACCGCCGAGGTGCTGGCCGAGTACTTGAAGCGACAAACTGAGTCATGGCTGGGCAGTGTACATCTTGAGGCAGGCAAGGTAGTTAGTGATAACGGCCGTAATTTTGTGGCAGCCATAGCCCTTTCAAAACTCAGCCATATACCTTGCTTGGCTCACACCTTGAACCTGGTGGTGCAGTGCTTCCTCAAAAATTATCCGGAATTAACAGCCCTGCTCCAGAAGGTGCGAAGACTGTGCGCGCACATCCGCCGGTCGCCTGTACACTCCGTTCGTATGCAGAAGCTGCAGCGATTGCTCCACCTTCCCAACCACCGCCTCATTATCGACATTGTAACAAGGTGGACCTCCACCCTGCACATGGTGGAGCGGCTGTGCGAGCAGAGGCAGGCCATAATGCATTTGTGGGAGGATACACAGCCAGGCACTTTGAGAGCAGACATGGAGTTGACAGGTGTGCAGTGGTCGAAGCTGAAAGACCTCTGTAAAGTCCTTCAGTGTTTTGAGGAATGCACACGGCTGGTAAGCGCAGACGACGCCATCCTAAGCATGAGCATCCCACTTATGCGTCTGCTCATGCAAACTTTGACGCACCTTAAGGAGCAGGCGTCTGCAGCCAATGTTGATGAGGAGGAAGAGGAGGAGGGAATCCTTGATGACATTCAGCCATTGTCTGCTCAGGGACCTCTCCTGGACGAGGTGGAGGAAGAAGAGGAGGAGGAGGAGGATGATGGGGATGATTACTTAGGGGAAGAGGATGCATCTCGTGGGGCAAGTGAAAATGTTGGCGTGGCAAGGTCTGGTACAGGGTTTGTGCGTGACTGGAGGGATGTGGATTTGCCAGAAAGTGCTCCTCCAACCAGCACTCGCAGTGCATCATTGACACCGGGAACATTGGCCCACATGTCAGATTATGCCTTGCAGATCCTAAAAAGGGACCCCCGCATTGCCAAAATGATGAACGTTGACGACTACTGGTTGGCCAGCATCCTGGATCCACGCTATAAAGGCAAATTACAAAACATCATGCCACAGGAGAACCTTGACCTAATATTGGCTAATAAACAAGCAACTCTGGTAAATCGGTTGCTTGAGGCATTTCCAGCACACAGCAGCGGTGATGGTTCTCACACGAGCCGTACGGGCTGGGGGCAGCTTGGCAGAGGTGTTCGTGGTGCACACAGCAGAAGTGGCGTTGGAGACAGGGGTTTCATGACAATGTTGTGGACTGGTTTTTCAAGTACCGCTCACACAACTGGTAATACTGCATCGATGGAAAGTGACAGGAGACAGCAGTTGTCAACTATGGTTACAAACTACTTTTCCTCCCATATCGATGTTCTCCCACACAGGTCATTCCCCTTTGACTATTGGGCCGCTAAACTGGACACCTGGCCTGAATTGGCACAATATGCCTTACAGGAGCTCGCTTGCCCAGCTGCAAGTGTGCTATCGGAAAGAGTCTTCAGTGCAGCTGGATCAATCCTGACAGAAAAAAGGACCTGTCTGTCAACCCAAAATGTGGATGATCTAACCTTCATTAAAATGAACCACGCATGGGTTTCCAAGGATTTTGTCCCACCTTCCCCTGATGACACATAGGGTGACAGAAAAATGGCTTGCTTTGGTCCACCTCTTCCTGGGACTTGACCTATTTCACCTTTTGCATCAGCTGAATGTCCAACATCAACATATGCCACTTTCTAAAATTCCCTAACTGTGCTGCCTCCCCCCCCATGGCCGGGGTCACCACCTAGCGCACGACACCGTGCGAGTGCCGTTGCCCTGGACAGGTGGGTAGGCCGACTCTTGGGCGCGGGCACTGGCACAGGGTCCTTCATAGTGCAATCAAGTGTCTCTGACGTTGGTGGTGCACACCCGCCGTCAGACACACCGCCGTACTATGAGGGGCCCAGTGCCAGTACCGACGCCCACGAGTGGGCCCCCCTTGCTTGGGCAGGGCCCCAGCATTTGCAATCTTTACCTCTCCCTGCTCCTCCGCTGTGTAGTCAAATCCATACTGTGCCTGACACCGTCTGAGCCTGCCTCCTGATGTATAGACATATATTTTGAATGTGTACGCTATCCATACATGTTATCTGGGGATACGGTACCCTTTCTAACCTTTGTGCAATCACGTGCAATCCATACTGTGCCTGACACCGTCTGAGCCTGCCTCCTGATGTACAGACATATATTTTGAATGTGTACGCTATCCATACATGTTATCTGGGGATACGGAACCCTTTCTAACCTTTGTGCAATCACGTGCAATCCATACTGGGCCTAACACCGTCTGAGCCTGCCTCCTGATGTATAGACATATATTTTGAATGTGTACGCTATCCATACGTTATCCGGGGATACGGTACCCTTTCTAACCTTTGTGCAATCACGTGCAATCCATACTGGGCCTAACACCGTCTGAGCCTGCCTCCTGATGTATAGACATATATTTTGAATGTGTACGCTATCCATACATGTTATCTGGGGATACGGTACCCTTTCTAACCTTTGTGCAATCACGTGCAATCCATACTGGGCCTAACACCGTCTGAGCCTGCCTCCTGATGTATAGACATATATTTTGAATGTGTACGCTATCCATACATGTTATCCGGGGAAACGGTACCCTTTCTAACCTTTGTGCAATCACGTGCAATCCATACTGGGCCTAACACCGTCTGAGCCTGCCTCCTGATGTATAGACATATATTTTGAATGTGTACGCTATCCATACATGTTATCTGGGGATACGGTACCCTTTCTCACCTTTGTGCAATCACGTGTAATCCATACTGGGCGTGAGAACGGCTGACGAGCTGTTAAGCAAGCTACAGCACCTGTGGTTTGCACACGTAAGTTTTTCATTTTTTCAGGAATGACGGTTAGGCCTAATTCCGGAACTGCGGTTGACCTGCACTTACTGGGAAATCATTGTTCGCGGGTAATAATTGTAATTAGGGATGGGCGAATCTACTCATTAGGACTCGTTACTCTGCGAGTAGTAGGGGACTCGCAGGAGTCGGTACTCTGCGAGTTTCCAAGCGATTACTCGCACAGTAACGAGTCCAATACAAATCAATGGCAATCCTAGTTTTTTCAGAGTTTAATTCAAGCAATCCTAGTTTCTTAGCGATTTTGTGTCCCCCTGCTGACACAAAATCGCTAAGAAACTAGATTGCTTGTACTAAACTCTGAAAAAAAAAAAAAATAGGAGTCTTAGCGATTTTGTGTCCCCCTGCTGACTAGTGTTGAGCTTTCCGATTGGCTGCCGAAATGACGTCATCATGATGCGCTGTCTGTGCGCATCATGATGCGCCGTCAGTTCGGGCCTTCGGGGGGGCTGTGCCGGCCTGCCGGTGGTCTATGCAGGCTCCGGTGGTCTGTGCCGGCCTGCCGGGGGGCTGTGCCGGCCTGCCGGTGGTCTATGCAGGCTCCGGTGGTCTGTGCCGGCCTGCCGGGGGGGCTGTGCCGGCCTGCCGGGGGGCTGTGCAGGCTCCGGGGGGCTGTGCCGGCCTGCCGGGGGGCTGTGCCGGCCTGCCGGGGGGCTGTGCAGGCTCCAGGGGTCTGTGCAGGCATCGTCCGATGGGACTACAAGTCCCATCGGGCGATGCCTGCTACCATGACAGTGATTGACACATTAGCCAATGATGGGACAGTAGTAGTCCCATCATCCGGCTAATGTGTTGAATGTAAAAAAAAAAAAAATAATAAATTACATGCTACATACATGCTACATACATACAACATGCTTACTACATATATACTACATGCAACATACATACTACATACTACATGCATGCAACATACATACTACATACATACTACATATACTACATGTAACATACATACTACATATATACTACATGCTACATACATACTACAAACATACTACATGTAACATACATACTACATATATACTACATGCTACATACATACTACATACATACTACATATACTACATGTAACATACATACTACATATATACTACATGCTACATACATACTACATACATACTACATATACTACATGTAACATACATACTACATATATACTACATGCTACATACATACTACATACATACTACATACATACTACATATACTACATGTAACATACATACTACATATATACTACATGCTACATACATGCAACATACATGCTACATACTACATGCATACTACATACATACTACATACATACAACATATATACTACATATATACTATATATACTACATGTAACATACATACTACATATATACTACATGCAACATACATACTACATATATACTACATGCAACATACATACTACATACATGCTACATGCATACTACATACATACACTACATGCATGCAACATGCATACTACATATATACTGCATATATACTACATGCATGCAACATACATATATACTACATACAATACATACATATAGACATACAGTACATATAACATAGAGTACATACTCACCGTCACTTGTCACTTTGATCCCCGAAGCCATGGTCAACTGAGGGTTAAATCTCAAAATAAAAAAACACCAATATACTTACCCCGATCCGCAGAAGTCCACGAGGGTCCCACGTCGATCTTGCGTGGAGAACAGCAGCATCAGCTGATGCTACCGTTCTCTACCAGCTCCAGGAATACAATGACGGAAGGTTGGTATCCTTCCGCACTGTATTCCTCCACCACTGTAAAAAAAAAGTCCCTAGTCTCACTTTATGCCATTGCTGCATGGGAAATTCCCACGCAGCAATGGCATAAAGTGAGACTAGGGACTTTTTTTTTTTTTAAAGTGGTGGAGGAATACAGTGCGGAAGGATACCTACCTTCCGTCATTGTATTCCTGGAGCTGGTAGAGAACGGTAGCATCAGCTGATGCTGCTGTTCTCCACGCAAGATCGACGTGGGACCCTCGTGGACTTCTGCGGATCGGGGTAAGTATATTGGTGTTTTTTTATTTTGATATTTAACCCTCAGGTGACCATGGCTTCGAGGATCAAAGTGACAAGTGACGGTGAGTATGTACTCTATGTTATATGCACTGTATGTCTATATGTATGTATTGTATGTAGTATATATGTATGTTGCATGCATGTAGTATATATGCAGTATATATGTAGTATGCATGTTGCATGCATGTAGTGTATGTATGTAGTATGCATGTAGCATGTATGTAGTATGTATGTTGCATGTAGTATATATGTAGTATGTATGTTGCATGTAGTATATATAGTATATATGTTGTATGTATGTAGTATGTATGTAGTATGCATATAGTATGTAGTATGTATGTAGTATGTATGTAGTATGTATGTTGCATGTATGTAGTATGTATGTTGCATGTATGTAGCATGTAGTGTGTATGTATGTAGCATGTAGTATATATAGTATATATGTAGTATATATGTTGTATGTATGTAGCATGTATGTAGTATGTATGTTGCATGTATGTAGCATGTATGTAGTATGTTGCATGTATGTAGCATGTATATATGTTACATGTAGTATATGTAGTATATATGTTGTATGTAGTATGTATGTAGTATGCATGTAGTATGCAGCATATATGTAGTATGTATGTAGCATGTATGTAGTATGTATGTTGCATGTAGTATATATGTAGTATGTATGTTACATGTAGTATATATAGTATATATGTTGTATGTATGTAGTATGTATGTAGTATGCATATAGTATGTAGTATGTATGTAGTATGTATGTTGCATGTATGTAGTATGTATGTTGCATGTATGCAGCATGTAGTGTGTATGTATGTAGCATGTAGTATATATAGTATATATGTAGTATATATGTTGTATGTATGTAGCATGTATGTAGTATGTATGTTGCATGTATGTAGCATGTATGTAGTATGTTGCATGTATGTAGCATGTAGAGTGTATGTATGTTACATGTAGTATATGTAGTATATATGTTGTATGCAGTATGTATGTAGTATGCATGTAGTATGCAGCATGTATGTAGTATGTATGTTGTTTGTATGTAGCATGTAGTATATATGTAGTATGTATGTTACATGTAGTATGTATGTTGCATGTAGTATATATGTAGTATGTATGTTGCATGTAGTATATATGTAGTATGCATGTTGTATGTATGTAGCATGTATGTAGCATGTAATTTTTTTTTTTTTACATTCAACACATTAGCCGGATGATGGGACTACTACTGTCCCATCATTGGCTAATGTGTCAATCACTGTCATGGTAGCAGGCATCGCCCGATGGGACTTGTAGTCCCATCGGACGATGCCTGCACAGACCACCGGAGCCTGCACAGCCCCCCGGCAGGCCGGCACAGCCCCCCGGCAGGCCGGCACAGACCACCGGAGCCTTCACAGCCCCCCGGCAGGCCGGCACAGACCACCGGAGCCTGCACAGACCACCGGCAGGCCGGCACAGACCACCGGCAGGCCGGTACAGACCCCCGGACAGTCGGCATAGCCCCCTCGAAGGCCCGAACTGATGGCGCATCATGATGCGCACAGACAGCGCATCATGATGACGTCATTTCGGCAGCCAATCAGAAAGCTCAACACTAGTCAGCAGGGGGACACAAAATCGCTAAGACTCCTATTTTTTTTTTTTTCAGAGTTTAATACAAGCAATTCTAGTTTCTTAGCGATTTTGTGTCAGCAGGGGGACACAAAATCGCTAAGAAACTAGGATTGCTTGTAGTAATATCAATCTCTCTCTCTCCCCAGCACAGGAATCGCTGCAATACTCACATCCCCATTCATTAACATTGGACTCGCTAGACTCGCAACGAATAGCGAGTTTCCGACTCGGACTCGTTACAGTCTAGCGATTCCGAGTATTTCAGGATTCGCCCATCCCTAATTGTAATCAGTGATCCCCATCACTAACGTTGTTCAGCGGGTTATCTGCACCTGTAAGCGACAAACGCTGGCCTTTTCAGTGTAGCGCACATGCAGCCACGGACATGTAAGGGCATGACACACCAGTTATTGGCCAATCTCATGTGCCAGAGCCTCACGTGTCCCTCTAGTAAGCCGGACTCGGACCGCGGGGCATGACGGAGTCTCGTTCGTTAACGGAATTAAGCTTGCAATGTGTGCATCTGTTCTGTAGCTGGCATGGTTGAGGTTTCCCAGGTGGAGTCGAATTTAACCGTAGGCTCCACTCCTGGTGGTGCCCTTCTGGACATTCCTTTAAGGTTCAGCTTTGCAACCATACTGCCCACGTAAAACAAACACTTTGCCTTCATGAACGCTGTTTGGAGGGTCATGACTCGTGGGAATAAAGCCGCCCAATCAGTTAACCTGCTAGAGAGATCGTTCGTTGCTCCCAAGCATGACATCACACTCCCTAGGAGGAAGGTAATGCCACTGTGGCGACCGTACTCCTGGGGGCGACACAAGTGCACTGATGCCCAGCCACTGCTCGATGAATCTGCTGGTACATTGACCCAGACCACTACATTCCCCTCGCATGCTACACGACCTGAATCTGACCCTGATGAAACTCAGGTTACCCTTCCCATATACAGTTCCATCTTACACGGTGACAAAGAGGAAGCTGCAGATGAAAGTGCAGGTTCGGCCCACCCGCCATCAGACACACCACCGTACTATCAGGGGCCCTGTGCCAGTGCCGTCGCCAACGAGTGGGCCCCCCCTGCTTGCTCAGGATTACAGCACTTGCAAAGTTGAAATACTGTGCAGTGAGATGGAAGATGGGGACGACGAGGAGTCCAGACAAGTACAGGGATTCCCTAGCGAGGAGACTTATTTGATTGTTTTAAATGTTGGGACAGCAATTTTTGGGGAGCACTATACTCTGGAGAATGATAGATGGGGCCCACCATACACTGGAACATTCCAAAGGTGGACATCAGACACTGGAGCAGCATTTACAGGGCCCATTATACACTAGAGCATTAGAAATGGGGCCCATTATGTTTGGAGCATTATTTGGGCCCATAAGACAGTGGAGCTTCATCCATGGGGACCAACATATACTGTAGCATTATGTGGAGCTCATCATATACTGTTTCAAACATTATATTGTACCAATGATTCTGTATGGAGAAATAGATGGGCCTCGTCATGAGATGTAAAAAGTGAAGTATTTTTCATTGTACTATACCGCTATTTCTCTGCCGTATCGGAGCATGATGAGTTGTGGTATGTGTTAAAGGGGCTGTCATGATCTGACAGTTTTAGATTGCACTGGGTGAACTTTTTTTACTTTGGAAAGTTCCAAGGTGTCTTGACTGTCCCCGGTGGTGGTTAGCGGTATCGCACTTTAGGTTTTTGTGCACTTAATTAGGGATCAGGTGTGACACCCTATAAAGGTGTGCTAGGGGTGTGTAATCACTGCCTGTGATATTGTGAGTTTGTGTTTCACTCTGGTTTGGAGGGCCTGGAGGAAGGATGGAGCTGGTGAGGAGTCCTGCGCAGCTTAGCCAGGGGGGACGTGTTGCAGCTATGGTGTCTGGGCGAAGGGCTCGCATGGTGTGGTGGGGTCGCAGTGATGGAGTCAGCGGGAGGTGTCTGCATGGTCTGGTGGAGTGGCTACAATGGAGACTGGCACTCACCATGTGGGACTTGGCCGCTGAGCTGGACTCAAGCATGCTTGACTTCGTGGCAGAAGCTGAACACTTCCTTGGGACTCTGGTACTGAGCAGCTGCAACTGGTGTTGGACTCTGCTCCAAGGTTGCACTAAGGTGAAGGATCCTGTTATGGTGATGGATCCGGGTGGAGGAGAAGATGCACTCAGGTGGAGGGCTCTGTTGCTAGGAGCGCACGCAACAGAGCAAAGCTAAGTGGTGTTTCCCCTGTATTGTCTCTTTCCTCATGTGTGTTATTAGTGCAGTGGTGGGATTAGTCTCCGCACCGACCCATTCCCTAGTGAGGGTTTAGGGTCAGGGTGAGCAAGGGCGTTAAGGTACGCATGCGGCGACAGGTGCGGAGCCTGTTTAGGGAATGTAAGGAGTGCAGGGACACTGGCTCAGGGGAGCTTAGGAGGTCTCCATGTCCCCATTCCCTATCGCAGGGCCCACCATTGTTAAAGTTTCCCAGGTTCCCCCGTTATTTGATTATTGTATGTATAACGTGTAATACCTAAATTCGCCGGGTGGAGGCGGCGTATCCACCTGCACGTTTTATTATTTAAATGCGCCCCACTGGAGGCGGTGTATCCAGGGTCACGTGTGTTATGGGTCCGCCTTGCGGTATCATCTGCGTCCCGACACACGTGACCATGACAGGGGCGCTCTTTCGCCCAGGGCACATGAAAACCTGCAGCCAGCCCTCCCCCCACAACTTTAGCCAAATAACCCCCATTTTTCAGTGCGTAACTTGTATTATGAAGTTAATTAAGGTTGACAAGCTTAAGTAAGAAGAATTGATGCTTTTGGCATTCAAATGGGCACTGTAGGTGTGTTTCCTGTCCTCCTCTCACTGCCGACTTTTATTCCCCATTGACTTACATTGGGTTTCGTGTTTCGGGACGACCCCAACTTTTCCCTATAATCGGACGATCTTGCTCGACCCAACTTTTGGAAAAGTCGGGTTTCACGAAACGAAACTCGACCCTAAAAACCCAAAAGTCGCTCAACTCTAGTCATTAGCCATTCAGGTTGATCGGCGTTTACGTGAATGTAAAATTACACGAGAAATGTTGCCACCTGTTAAACAAATGTCTGAACCTATGCAATGTGATAGAGTTTTGTCTAGGGCGCAACGTCAGGAGTTCAGAAGGCGTAATAAGCTGTGTTTTTTCTGTGGAGATGCCTCTCATAATATTTCTGTCTGCCCTAAAGGAGAGAAACGTTTTGCACACACATTTGCTGTGGGTGGTGTACAACCTAAGTTTCTTTTGGCAATTACTCTGATCTGCTCCCTGTCCACATTTTCCGCTAAGGCTTTTGTGGATTCAGGAGCGGCTCTGAACCTGATGGACTTGGATTTTGCTAAACATTGTGGGTTTCCTATGACACCTCTGCATACACCTATCCCTTTCAGGGGTATTGATGCTACTCCTTTGGCGAAGAATAAACCTCAGTCTTGGACCCAGGTGGTAATGCGGGTCGCCCCAGACCATCAAGAAAATTGCAGATTTTTGGTGTTGCATAATTTGCATGATACCATTGTTCTGGGGTTTCCCTGGTTGCAAATCCATAATCCAGTTTTGGATTGGAAATCTGTGTCTGTGGTGAGTTGGGGTTGTCAGTGTCCTGTTTTCTCCACCTCTCCCCAGTCGCATGATGTTCCTGACTATTTGGCTGATTTTTATGACGTATTTAGTGAGAATAATTCTGCGTCTTTGCCTCCTCATAGAAGTTATGACTGTGCAATTGAGCTGAGCCCTGGGTTTAAATTTCCCAAGGGTCGACTTTTCAATTTATCTGTACCCGAGCATGAGGCTATGCGATCTTATATTAAGGAGTCGTTGGAGAAGGGTCATATTAGACCATCCTCTTCACCCTTGGGTGCTGGGTTTTTTTTCGTGGCCAAGAAAGATGGTTCAATAAGGCCTTGTATTGACTATAGTTCCCTCAACAAAATTACTGTTAAATATCAGTATCCGTTACCCCTGATTTCTGATCTATTCTCCAGAGTTAAAGGTGCTTGCTGGTTTACCAAGCTTGACCTCAGGGGGGCATATAATCTTATTCGCATTAAGCATGGGGATGAATGGAAGACGGCGTTTAATACTCCGGAGGGACATTTTGAGTACCTGGTGATCACTTTTGGGCTCACTAATGCCCCTTCTGTCTTCCAGTGCTTCATGAATGATATTTTCCAGGACTTTGTGGATAAATTTTTGATCATCTATCTGGATGATATTTTGATCTTTTCCAGGGATTGGGATTCTCATGTGGAACATGTTTGGACTGTGTTCCGGATTTTGAGGGAGAATTCCCTGTATGTTAAGGTGTCGAAATGCCTTTTTGGTGTACAGAGGATTTCATTTTTGGGATTTATTTTGTCTCCATCAACTACTGAAATGGACCCGGCCAAGGTACAGGCCATTTATGATTGGGTTCAGCCCACTTCTTTGAAGGCCCTCCAGAAGTTTTTGGGTTTTGCTAATTTTTATCGTAAATTTATAGCTAATTTTTCAGGTATTGCCAAACCATTGACTGATTTGACTAAGAAGGGTGCTGATGTGCTGAATTGGTCTCCAGAGGTTGTTTCTTCCTTTCAGGAGCTGAAGCGGAGGTTCACTTCTGTTCCAGTTTTGCGGCAACCTGATGTCTCACTCCCGTTTCAGGTAGAGGTGGACTGTTGTGAGTTCATTTTCCCCTTCACTACTGAGGCCCGAGGAACTCCCTCTTCTGGTAAAGAAAGGTAGTGAGCCTGATTATCAAACACCTGAGTCTGATGAGGATGACTGGCTGAGTGGAGTTACTGACTGGATATAAGGCTGCCGACGCCCTTCTGCCCTGCGGGTGATTTCTCTGTGGGATCCTTGGAGACCAGTCTGAATTCCTGCTCCTCTAAAGCTAAGTTTTCTGCTCGGCTTTTTGCATTTGTGCTTAGACTTTGTTTTGCTTTGTTTTTCTGGATTTCTGCCTTTCCCTGCTGGGGTGTGCTGAATTCCTTTAGCTCTGTCTTCTGAAAATACCTGAGTGCTGATTTAGTTTTTGAAGCCTAGCTGCTTCAGGGTCTTTTTCATATCAGCTTGTTGGCTTATGTCTTTGATAGGGTTTTGGCAGATTGCAGACAGCAACCTTCCTTTCCTGTTCTGTTTAGCTAGCTTGGGCCCCATCGTTTGCTCAGCCTATCTTTCTATCTGTGTGAGTGTTTTTTCATCTTGCTTCACCGTCATTATATGTTGGGGGCTGCCTTTTACTTTGGGGTCTGCTCTGGGGCAGTTTAGATTTCCTTTTCGGTCTTTAGGCTATTTAGCGCTCCGGCTGTGATCGAGGGGTCTAGGGCATCGTAGGAACCCCCCACGGCTACTGCTAGTTGTGTTGATAGGTTCAGGGGTCTGCAATCTGATAGTTGCCAACTTCTCTGGTTTTCTGGACGTAGCTTCTATTTTTGTGTCTGCCTCCTACGGTGACTCAATCATAACAGAATCACCCGCCATACCGCAGATCCAGGGTACTCAATAGCAGGAAAGAATTGTATAAAAAAAAAAAAAAAGTGTGTATATTTTTTCCTCTATATCTCTGAGGCCGTAGGGGGAATTTTTTTTCTCTCAATGGAGATAAAGCAATTGTCTGATCGTGTGGAGCAGCTCGCTGCGGAAGTGCGGGGAATTTCCGCCTACCTTGCTCATTCACATGCTGCTGAACCAAAGATTCCTACACCTGATGTATTTTTTGGGGATCGGTCTAAATTTTTGAATTTCAAAAATAATTGTAAATTATTTTTTGCCTTGAAGCCTAACTCGTCAGGGAGCTCCGTGCAGCAGGTTAAAATTGTCATCTCTTTGCTGCGTGGCGATCCCCAGGATTGGGCGTTTTCTTTGAAACCAGATGATCCTATTCTGACTAATGTGAACGCATTTTTTCAGGCCTTGGGGTTGTTGTATGATGAACCTAATGCCATTGATCAGGCTGAAAAGACCCTGCTGGCATTGAACCAGGGTCGTGATTCTGCAGAATTGTACTGTCAAAAATTCCGAAAGTGGGCAGTACTTACTACCTGGAATGATAATGCCTTGGCTGCTCTCTTAAGGGGTTGTCAGAAGCCGTAAAAGATACTATGGTGGGATTTCCTGTTCCCTCTGGTCTTGACGATTCTATGTCATTAGCCATTCAGGTTGATCGGCGTTTGCGCGAACGCAAAGCTGCACGAGAGGTGTTGCCACCTGTTGAACAAATGTCTGAACCTATGCAATGTGATAGAGTTTTTTCCAGAGAGCAGCGTCAGGAGTTCAGAAGGCGTAATAAGTTGTGTGTTTTCTGTGGAGATGCCTCGCATATTATTTCTGTCTGTCCTAAACGAGAGAAACGCTTTGCACACACGTTTTCTGTTGGTGGTGTTCAACCTAAGTTTCTTCTGGCTATTACTCTGATCTGCTCCCTGTCCACATTTTCCGCCAAGGCTTTTGTGGATTCGGTAGCAGCCCTAAACCTAATGGACTTGGATTTTGCTAAGCGTTCTGGATTTCCGATGACACCTCTGCAGATGCCTATCCCTTTGAGGGGGATTGATGCTACTCCTTTGGCTAAAAATAAACCTCAGTTTTGGACCCAGGTGGTAATGCGGGTCGCCCCAGACCATCAAGAAAATTGCAGATTTTTGGTGTTGCATAATCTGCATGATACTATTGTTCTGGGGTTTCCCTGGTTACAAATTCATAATCCAGTTTTGAATTGGAAATCTGTGTCTGTAGTGAGTTGGGGTTGTCGGTGTGCCCTTAGTGAGGCTCCGGTGTTTTCCACCTCTCCTCAGTCGCATGATGTTCCTGATTATTTGGCGGACTTTTATGATGTATTTAGTGAGAATGAGTCTGCGTCTCTGCCTCCTCATAGGAGTTATGACTGTGCAATTGAACTGAGCCCGGTGTGTAAATTTCCCAAGGGTCGGCTCTTCAATTTATCTGTACCCGAGCACGAGGCTATGCGATCCTATATTAAGGAGGCGTTGGAGAAGGGTCATATTAGACCATCCTCGTCACCCTTAGGTGCCGGTTTTTTTTTTGTAGCCAAAAAGGATGGATCATTAAGACCTTGTATTGATTATCGTGCCCTCAACAAAATTACTGTTAAATATCAGTATCCGTTACCCCTGATTTCTGATCTATTCTCCAGAGTTAAAGGTGCTTGCTGGTTTACCAAGCTTGACCTCAGGGGGGCGTATAATCTTATTCGCATTAAGCATGGGGATGAATGGAAGACGGCGTTTAATACTCCGGAGGGACATTTTGAGTACCTGGTGATGCCTTTTGGGCTCACTAATGCCCCTTCTGTCTTCCAGTGCTTCATGAACGATATTTTCCGAGATTTTGTCGATAAATTTTTGATTATCTATCTGGATGATATTTTGATCTTCTCCAAGGATTGGGATTCTCATGTGGAACATATTCGGACTGTGTTCCGGATCTTGAGGGAGAATTCCCTGTATGTCAAAGGATCTAATTGCCTTTTTGGAGTACAGAGGATTTTTTTTGGGGATTTATTTTGTCCCCGTCAACTATTGAAATGGACCCGGCCAAGGTACAGGCCATTTACGATTGGGTTCAGCCCACTTCTTTGAAGGCCCTCCAGAAGTTTTGGGTTTTGCTAATTTTTATCGGAAATTTATAGCAACATTTTCTAGTATTGCCAAGCCATTGACTGATTTGACTAAGAAGGGTGCTGATGTGTTAAATTGGTCTCCGGAGGCTGTTTCTTCCTTTCAGGAGCTGAAGCGAAGATTCACCTCCGCCCCGGTTTTGCGGCAACCTGATGTCTCACTTCCGTTCCAGGTAGAGGTAGATGCTTCTGAGATTGGTGCAGGAGCTGTTTTGTCCCAAAAGGATCCTGTAACATCTAAAATGAATCCCTGTGCTTTCTTTTCCCGAAAGTTCTCTCCATCTGAACGTAACTATGATGTGGGGAATCGGGAACTGTTGGCCATGAAATGGGCATTTGAGGAGTGGAGACATTGGTTGGAGGGAGCTAAGCATCAAGTCGTGGTCCTCACTGACCACAAGAATTTGATTTACCTAGAGTCGGCTAAGCGCTTGAAACCTAGACAGGCTAGGTGGGCCTTGTTTTTTACACGTTTTGATTTTGTGGTTTCTTTTCTTCCTGGAACTAAGAATGTCAAGGCAGACGTGCTCTCTAGGAGCTTCTTTGCTGATTCTCCTGTGGTGACCAAGCCTGCTACCATCTTAGGCGAAGGGGTAGTTCTTTCTGCCATCTCGCCCGATTTGAGACGTGCTCTGGAAGAGTTCCAGGAGGACAAACCTGAGCGTTGTCCCAGTGGAAAGTTGTATGTTCCTGACCAGTGGAAGAAGAGAGTGATGTCTGAAGTTCATTGCTCTGCTTTGGCTGGTCATCCAGGTATTTTTGGTACTAGAGATCTGGTGAGTCGGTCTTTTTGGTGGCCCTCCTTGTCTCGTGATGTCAGGAATTTTGTGCAGTCCTGTGGGACGTGCTCCCGGTCTAAATCGTGTTCTCGCTCTAGTGGGTTGTTGATGCCTTTGCCTGTCCCCAAGAGGCCATGGACCCATATTTCAATGGATTTCATCTCTGATATGCCTGTCTCTCAAAGGATGACTGTTATTTGGGTGATTTGTGATAGGTTCTCTAAGATGGTTCATCTTGTACCACTCCCTAAGTTTCCGTCTTCCTCTGAGTTGGTGCCCCTGTTTTTACAACAGGTGGTTCGCTTGCACGGGATTCCTGAGAACATTGTATCTGACAGAGGAGTCCAGTTTGTGTCTAGATTTTGGAGAACTTTCTGTTCCAAGCTGGGAATTCAGTTGTCCTTCTCCTCTGCTTTTCACCCTCAGACCAATGGGCAGACAGAGAAAACAAACCAGACCTTGGAGTCATATTTGAGATGTTTTATTTCTGCTGATCAGGATGATTGGGTTTCATTTTTGCCCTTGGCCGAATTTGCTTTAAATAATAGAGCTAGTTCTGCCCCTTTGATGTCACCTTTTTTTTGTAACTTTGGGTTTCATCCTCGATTTTCTTCAGGGCAGGTGGAGCCCTCTGCCTGCCCAGGTGTTGATACTGTGCTGGAGAGAATGCACCAGATCTGGGACCAAGTGGTGGATAAGTTATCTCTCGCCCAGGAAAAGGCCCAGCGGTTTTCCAACCGACATAGGACCATTGGTCCCCCGTTTAAGGTTGGTGATATGGTGTGGTTATCATCAAAAAATATTGCTATGAAGGTGGCTTCTCCTAAGTTTAAGCCTAGATTTATTGGACCTTACAAGATTTTGGAGATTATTAATCTGGTCTCTTTTCGTTCGGCTCTTCCTGTCACATTTAAAATCCATAATGTGTTCCATAAATCTTTTTTGAAGAGGTTTGTTGAACCTGTTGTTCCGGGGGTGGCACCTCCAGACCCTGTATTGGTTGAAGGTAACATGGAATATGAGGTAGAGAAAGTACTGGATTCCCGTCTGGCTAGACGGAGACTCCAGTATTTGGTTAAGTGGAAGGGTTATGGTCAGGAGGATAATTCCTGGGTCTCTGCCTCTGATATTCATGCCAAAAGATTGGTGCGTGCCTTTCATCGGGCTCACCCTGATCGCCCTGGTGGCATGGTTGAGGGTTCGGTGACCCCTCCTCAAGGGGGAGGTACTGTTGTGAGTTCATTTTCCCCTTCACTACTGAGGCCCGAGGAACTCCCTCTTCTGGTAAAGAAAGGTAGTGAGCCTGATTATCAAACACCTGAGTCTGATGATGATGACTGGCTGAGTGGAGTTACTGACTGGATATAAGGCTGCCGACGCCCTTCTGCCCTGCGGGTGATTTCTCTGTGGGATCCTTGGAGACCAGTCTGAATTCCTGCTCCTCTAAAGCTAAGTTTTCTGCTCGGCTTTTTGCATTTGTGCTTAGACTTTGTTTTGCTTTGTTTTTCTGGATTTCTGCCTTTCCCTGCTGGGGTGTGCTGAATTCCTTTAGCTCTGTCTTCTGAAAATACCTGAGTGCTGATTTAGTTTTTGAAGCCTAGCTGCTTCAGGGTCTTTTTCATATCAGCTTGTTGGCTTATGTCTTTGATAGGGTTTTGGCAGATTGCAGACAGCAACCTTCCTTTCCTGTTCTGTTTAGCTAGCTTGGGCCCCATCGTTTGCTCAGCCTATCTTTCTATCTGTGTGAGTGTTTTTTCATCTTGCTTCACCGTCATTATATGTTGGGGGCTGCCTTTTACTTTGGGGTCTGCTCTGGGGCAGTTTAGATTTCCTTTTCGGTCTTTAGGCTATTTAGCGCTCCGGCTGTGATCGAGGGGTCTAGGGCATCGTAGGAACCCCCCACGGCTACTGCTAGTTGTGTTGATAGGTTCAGGGGTCTGCAATCTGATAGTTTCCAACTTCTCTGGTTTTCTGGACGTAGCTTCTATTTTTGTGTCTGCCTCCTACGGTGACTCAATCATAACAGTGGACGCTTCGGAGATTGGTGCAGGAGCTGTTTTGTCCCAAAAAGATCCGGTAACATCTAAAATGAATCCCTGTGCTTTCTTTTCCCGAAAGTTCTCCCCATCTGAACGCAACTATGATGTGGGGAATCGGGAACTGTTAGCCATGAAATAGGCATTTGAGGAGTGGAGACATTGGTTGGAGGGAGCTAGACATCAAGTCGTGGTCCTCACTGACCACAAGAATTTGATTTACCTTGAGTCAGCCAAACGCTTGAATCCTAGACAGGCTAGGTGGGCCTTGTTTTTCACACATTTTGATTCTGTGGTCTCTTTTCTTC
This sequence comes from Dendrobates tinctorius, assembly GCF_039654945.1. Lineage (NCBI taxonomy): Eukaryota > Metazoa > Chordata > Amphibia > Anura > Dendrobatidae > Dendrobates > Dendrobates tinctorius. Next base: position 3,215,367 of record NW_027362032.1, on the reverse strand, counting down.
TGGGCGCTAAGAATGTCAAGGCAGACGCCCTCTCTAGGAGTTTCTTTGCTGATTCTCCTATTGTGACCAGGCCTGCTACCAACTTAGGTGAGGGGGTAGTTCTTACTGCCATCTCGCCCGATTTGAGACGTGCTCTGGAAGAGTTTCAGGAGGACAAACCTGAGCGTTGTCCCATTGGAAAATTGTATGTTCCTGACCAGTGGAGGAAGAGAGTAATGTCTGAAGTTCATTGCTCCGCATTGGCTGGTCAACCAGGTATTTTTGGTACTAGAGATCTGGTGAGTCGGTCTTTTTGGTGGCCCGCATTATCTCTTGATATCAGGAATTTTGTGCAGTCCTGTGGGACTTAGTCCCAGTCTAAACCTTGCTCTCGCTCTAGTGGGTTGTTGATGCCTTTGCCGGTGCCCAGGAGGCCATGGACCTATATTTCAATGGATTTTATTTCTGATTTGCCTGTCTCTCAGAGAATGACTGTTATCTGGGTGATTTGTGATAGATTCTCTAAGATGGTCCATCTTGTACCACTCCCTAAGTTGCCATCTTCCTCAGAGTAGGTGCCCTTGTTTTTGCAACAGGTGGATCGCGTGCATGGGATTCCTGAGAACATTGTATCTGACAGAGGAGTTCAGTTTGTCTCTAGATTTTGGAGGACTTTTTGTTCCAAGCTGGGAATTCAGTTGTCCTTCTCCACTGCGTTTCACCCTCAGACCAATGGGCAGACGGAGAGAACAAACCAGACTTTGGAGTCTTATTTGAGATGTTTTATCTCTGCTGATCAGGATGATTGGGTCTCATTTTTGACCTTGGCCGAATTTGCTTTAAATAATAGAGCTAGTTCTGCAACTTTGATGTCACCTTTTTTTTTGTAACTTTGGGTTTCATCCTCTATTCTCTTCAGGGCAGGTGGAGTCTTCTGCCTGTCCAGGTGTTGACACTGTGGTTGAGAGAATGCACCAGATTTGGGACCAAGTGGTGGATAAGTTGTCTCTCTCCCAGGAAAAGGCCCAGCGGTTTTCCAACCGGCATAGGACCATTGGACCACGGTTTAAGGTGGGTGATATGGTTTGGTTGTCATCAAAGAATATCTCTATGAAGGTGGCTTCTCCAAAGTTGAAACCTAGATTTATTGGACCTTACAAGATTTTGGAGATTCTTAATCCGGTCTCTTTTCGATTGGCTCTTCCTGTTACATTTAAGATCCATAACGTGTTTCATAAGTCTCTGTTGAAGAGGTTTGTCGAGCCAGTAGTTCCTGTGGTGGCACCTCCTGACCCTGTATTGGTTGAAGGTAATGTGGAATATGAGGTTGAGAAGATACTGGATTCTCGTCTGACTAGACGGAGACTCCAGTATTTGGTTAAGTGGAAGGGTTATGGCCAGGAGGATAATTCTTGGGTCTCTGCATCTGATATTCATGCCGAAAGATTGGTTTGTGCTTTTCATCAGGCCCATCCTGATTGGCCTGGTGGCGTGGATGAGGGTTCGGTGACCCCTCCTCAAGGGGGAGGTACTGTTGTGAGCTCATTTTCTCGTTCACCTTTGATGTCCGATGAACTCCCTCTACTGGTGAAAGGAGGTGGTGAAACTGATTTGGATGGGAGAAACCTGTCACCTGAATAGGTGGATTGCGATTGGACATCCGGAATCTCTGAGTGGATATAAGGCAGCCTTGTAGGGTTGCTGGTGATTTCTCTGCTCTGAGCTCTGGCCTCCAGTTCAGTTCCTGTCTCCAAAAGCTAAGTTTTGCTCTGTTATTGTTCCATGAGATTTTGTCTGATTTGCTTATTTTTGTGTTCTGCCAGCCCCGGCTGGGGCTCTGCTGAATTTCCATTTTTGTCCCTGATCGGTCAAATCTCTTTTGCTCTGTCTTCAGAATATATCGGAGTGCTGATATAGGGATTTTGAAGTCTAGTGACTTCAGGGCCGTTTTTCCTATCAGACGTGTTGAGACATTTTTGGTAGGGTTTTTGCGGATTGCAGCCAGCATCTTTTCTGTCCTTTCCTATCTAGTTAGTTGGGCCCCATTGTTTGCTCTGCCTGTCTTTCTGTCTGTGTTTGTGTTTTCATCTGTTTTCACTGACAATACATGTTGGGGGCTGTCTATTGCTTTGGGGTCTGCTCTGGGGCAGTTTAGATTTCCCCTTTCTTTCTTTAGGCTTATTTAGTTCTCCAGCTATGAAGAGGCGTCTAGGACCACCGTAGGAACGCTCCACGGCTACTGTTAGTTGTTGTGAATAGGCTCAGGGGTCTGCAATCCGCTAGCTACCAACCTCTCCGGTTTTCTGGACTTAGCTTGCAGTTTTGTTTTTTCCTCCTCCGGTGACTCATTCATAACACATGGCCCCCTCATCCCTACCTTGGTATACATAGATCCCTCATCCCTATCCTAGTATGCATGGCCCCATCCTTATCCTGGTATGCAGAGCTCCCATTTTGTCATAGTATGCATGGTCCTCATCCTTATCCTGGTATGCAGGGCCCCCATCTTGTCCTAGTATGCAGGGTCCCATCCCTATTCTGGCATGATTGGCCCCATCCCGCTCCAGGTATGCAGTGCCCCATCTCATCGTAGTATGCATGGCCCCCATCCTTATCCTGGTATGCAGGGCACCATCACTATTCGGGTATGACTGGCCCCCCATTCCAGTCCTGGAATGCATAGCTCAATCCTTATAATTGGCCCCCATCCTGGTATCCATGGCCCCATCACAAAACTTTAAAAAAAAGCATTACACTTACCTACCCGGCACTCCCTTGCTGAATCCTGCTCTGATACCAGCAACTGCTTTATGCTTGTAAGCAGCACATGGCAGGGACATAATGCGTTGCTCACAAGCAGAGCACAGCTGCCAGAGTACTCGCCGTTAAAACGATATCAACATCATGAACATAAAAAAGGCTTCTTCTTTATGTGACGTCTCTGATGTTTATTAACAGTTGATTTCCAAGTAAAATATTTCCCACATTAAGAAAATGAAAAAGGCTTCTCCTCTGTGTGACTGCTCTGATGTCTAACAAGAAGCGCTTTCCAGTTAAAATATTTCCCACAATCTGAACAGGAAAAAGGCTTCTCCCCTGTGTGAGTTCTATGGTGAGTAACAAGCAGTGATTTACGTGCAAAACATTTCCCACATTCTGAACAGGAAAAAGGCTTCTCACCTGTGTGAGCTCTATGGTGAGTAACAAGCACTGATTTATGTGCAAAACATTTCCCACATTTAGAACAGGAAAAAGGTTTCTCTCCTGTGTGAGTTCTTTGGTGTTCATTAAGATTCCCTTTCTGGTTAAAAGATTTCCCACATTCTGAACAGGAAAAAGGCTTTTCTCTTGTGTGAGTTCTTTGGTGTATATCAAGATTCCATTTCTGTTTAAAACATTTCCCACATTCTGAACAGGAAAAAGGCTTCTTTCCTGTGTGAGTTCTTTGGTGTATATCAAGATCCCATTTCTGTTTAAAACATTTCTCACAATCTGAACAGGAAAAAGGCTTCTCCCCTGTGTGAGTTCTATGGTGAGTAACAAGCAGTGATTTACGTGCAAAACATTTCCCACATTCTGAACAGGAAAAAGGCTTCTCCCCTGTGTGAGCTCTATGGTGAGTAACAAGCAGTGATTTATGTGCAAAACATTTCCCACATTTAGAACAGGAAAAAGGCTTCTCTCCTGTGTGAGTTCTTTGGTGTTCATTAAGATTCCCTTTCCGGTTAAAACATTTCCCACATTCTGAACAGGAAAAAGGCTTCACTCCTGTGTGAGTTCTTTGGTGTATATCAAGATTCCATTTCTGTTTAAAACATTTCCCACATTCTGAACAGGAAAAAGACTTCTTTGCTTTAGGAGCAGTTTGTTTTTTAATGCCTCTTTTGTGACTTTGATTTTTCTTAGTAGTCAGTAATGAATCACAAGATGGGACCTGTTTCATAGGATCAGATGACAGATCTTTGCTGTGAATAGATGATGGTATATCTGGAGTAATGGCAATCACTTCAGTTGTATCTTGTAGGATCTCAAGATCATCAGATTTAAAAGTTGAAGATGTCAGCTGTCCCTCTGATCTCCTGATGCAGTCATTTGCTAAAATAAAATAAAACAATTATTTTTAATAAAATATCCTTGAGTTTTATATCTTTGAACGTTTCTACTTAAACTGTCCATAAAAATGGCAAGCTATGTAAAAAACTTTAATTAATTACCAAGACAATGACAGTTCACAGTCTAATAGAAAACCTTGTTGGATGAACCAGTAGTGTGTAGTGTTCAACTGTTTGTTCATTCTGCCTCCCAAATATCAAATAAAAAGAAACCAATCAGTGTTACGTAGGCGAAAATAATACCAATTCTCATCTCAAAAAAAACAAGTCCCCACTCAGGTCCATCATCTGTCAATGGAAAAACAGAGGTTCCCACACTATTAGTGGCTCATAGGCTGCTGAAAAGCAACAAGGTTTCTATAAACCAATCCAGCAAAATCTGCTCTCACTTCGGAGTCTTGCAGTGTGCGCAAACAACATTTAGGATCCCTGTATTTAGCAATATTATAGTGAGAAGAACCCACTTAATTTGCGGTGTCTCCTGGAGCACAATCTGGGCACTATGTGCTGGGTAAGAAAATGGCAAATGTGTAATTTTCACTCTCCAACATCCACTGCGTGTTAATTTCCAGAAAGTGGCTGTGGAGTCAAAATATTCACTCCTCCTACACACGTGGTCTAAATTGTTGGTACCCCTCGTTTAATGACAGATAAACCCACAATGGTCACAGAACTTTAATCTGACAAAAGTAGAAATAAATCAAAAATCTATGACAATGAACAAATGAAAGTCTGACATTGCTTTTCAGCCATGCTTCCACAGAATTTTTAAACAATTAAAACTCATGAAATAGGCCTTAACGTAATCGGTTCATGACCGCCAATGGTAGATAAACGCCGGCGCAAGCAGGACTTTGTGCAGCGCAGTCGTTTGTCTACGGTCGGCAGTTTTGTGCTCATCGGGACCCCACGTACCTTATAACTAGGGGATTCCACCCCAAAATGCTTCCTGTGACCTCCTACTTCATTGAGACCTGATCGGTACAGGTCCTTATGACATCAGTGTCACATCAGCCAATGAGACAAATCACTAGGAAAGCTTGTTGTAGCAGCGAACTTTCCCGGGCGATCTGCCCCATAAAAACGCTGTTTCTCTTCAGATCTCCTGTCAGTGAGAGATTAAAGGAGAAACAGTGTTACAAGTGCTGCTGCCAACAGCTGTGTCAGTCAGCGATTGTGCTATAAAGTAAAAAAACAGATAAGGCAGGTTAGGGTTAGTGCTATAGTTAGGGTTAGTGTTGGGACTAAAGTTAGTGTTTATTCTAAAGTTAGGGTTATGCTAAAGAATTAGGCATTTCTCAATTGTCTCCCCAATAATTTGGTCACGTCAATGTTTTCTATTTCCAGGAAAAAAAATGAATGAAATGGCCCGTCAGTATTATAGCGCAGAGGAGGCTTATACACTTTTATGTTCTGACAGTGAAGAAAGTGCAGTGTCAGATGGTGATGTGGATTTCGAGGGCTTTAGTAGCAGCGACAGTGATAACTCAGAAATGAGCAGTGATTCTGGTCCATCCTCACACACAAGGACCAGTACAACAAGAAGGACAAATAGCGCTTCTGGAGAAATATCTCCAACTCAGGGAACAATGCCCAGTACTAGCGCTGTCCCTAGTGCTCATGAATTGGCGCACACCAATGTCCAAGGGGCTTTGCCTCTTGATGTAGCATTTCCCAGATGTGTCCCAATTCATCAGCCAGAATCCACAATCCTATTATGCCAGGTCAAATTTATGGACACCAACTAATATCCTAGAAATGAAAACATTTTTAGGTCTTACATTCACTATGGGGCTTGTTAAAAAACGAGCATTCGGTCCTATTTGTCCAACCGGCCTGTTCAAGCCACCCCTATGTTTTCTGCCATTCTTCCTAGGACCCATTATGAGATGCTCATGAGGTTTTGGCATTTTAATCACAATAGTCAGTGCCTGCCCAGAAATGCCCCAGAACACGACAGACTATTCAAAGTCAGACCCATCATCGGAAACTTGACAGAAAAGTTCTTAAAGCTCTACACCCCAACAGAAAACATTTCCATTGATGAGTCCCTTGTAAAATTCAAGGGAAGACTACACCTCAAGCAATTTATTCCTTCTAAGAGGGCAAGGTTCGGAATAAAGCTCTATAAAATGTGCGAGAGTTCAACCGGATACACATCAGCTTTTCACATTTATGAGGGGAAAGACAGCGAACTAAACCCACCAGGAGGCCCTACTTATCGGGGTACGTCTGGAAAATGGTTTTGAGCCTTTTTTTTTACAAAACGGCTACAATCTGTATGTTGACAACTACTACACCAGCATACCCCTATTTAAAAGTCTGGTTGAACATAACATAGGGGCTTGTGGGACCATTCGCAAGAACCATCAGGGGTTTCCACAATGATTGGTCAAAGAAAATTTCCGAAAGGGGCAGTCAGGGGCTTTACACAATGGAGAGCTGCTTGCCATTAAGTATAAGGATAAAAAAGATATTTTTATCCTGAGCTCGATCCACACAGATGCCACAAGGACCACTGCAGACCAACAGGGATCCAATACTCCAAAACCTGTGTCTGTCATTGACTACAACAAATATATGGGGGTGTGGACCTTGCAGATCAGGTTCTACAGCCATACCAGGTATCAAGAAAATCATAGATCTGGTATAAAAAGTTAGTCATGTATTTGTTTCAGGTGGCCACATATAATTCTTTTGTGTTATACAAAAAAGCCAGAAATGCAGATACTTTCCTTGATTATCAGGAAAAGGTCACTGAAAATCTTGTTTTTGAAAATTTTGTCCCCGACAATCCTTTAGAATCTGAAGATGTGAGAAGACTCACTGAGCGACATTTTATTGCACTCATCCCAGTAACTGAAACAAGAAAGAACCCCAGAGAAGATGTCGTGTATGTTCCTAGAGAGGAATGAGGCATGATCCCCGCTATTATTACCCACAATGCCCATCACTGCCAGCCTTATGCCTCCATGACGGCTTTACAATCTTCCACACAGAACCACATTTTTTAACTGTTTTGCCATTCAAGCATTTGGTTTATTTAGTGACAGACACATTTGAGTAGAGCTGACTTAACAATTTCCGGGGGTAGGTGGGGGGAGGTCTCCAGAGACACAAGCTGGGCACAATATATTGGGCACTACAATGACATTTTTGCAATTTTTGCTCTGAAACTTCCACTACGAGTTTCTGGAAATCATCCATGTAGTGAAAATGGTCACTATATCCATAGATGAATTCCCAGAGGGGTGTCATTTCCAAAATGGGGTCACTTCAGGGGGATTCTCTTGTTCTGGCACTTAGCGGCTCTCCAAAGTGCCACAACAGCAGAATCCTCCTGAAGTGAACCCATTTTAGAAATGACACCCCTCTGGGAATTAGAAATGACACTCCTCTGTGAATTCATCTCTGGGTGTAGTGACCATTTACCTATCTACCTAATTTCCAATGTAATATCTGGGGTTAAAACAACATTTTAGTGATAAAAATGTACCATATTTTTAGGACTATAAGACGCACTTTTTGCCAAAAAATTTTGTGGGGAAATGGGGATGCGTCTTATAGTAGCAATATACTTACAAATGCTGTGGCGGCGGCGCTCTGTGCTTCGTGGAGGGCTCCACTGGAATTTTGTCAAAGTCCAGAGACCCACACAGTTCCATTGCTGTGATGCGGTGGTCTCCAGAAAAATGGCCGCTGTGAACGGCGAATGCTCAGATTCAGATCTCGCCCCGAGATCTCGTTGCCGAGATCTAAATCTGAGCATGTGCCGCCCCCAGCTGCCATTCTCCCGGAGGCCATCACATCAATGGAGCTGCAGGGGCCTAAGGCTTTGACAAAATGGCTGAAAAGCCCCCCACGCAGCACAGAGTGCCGCTGCCCCAGCACAGAGCGCTGCCGCCGCCACAGGTGCAGCGCTGCCGACCCAGCGCAGAGCACTTCCACCCAAGCACAGAGCACTGCTGCCACACCAGCCTGGAATGGGAGTTTCTGGAGGCCACCGCACCAGCCTGGACCACCGGTAAGCTGAATTCGGATGTAAGCCGGACCCCCATTTTGCACATTTTTCTCCCCTATTTTCCTTTTGAAACTTTGGGGTGCGTCTTATAGTCCGAAAAATACAGTAATTATTTTTTCTTCACTGTCCAAAGGTATAATTTTCTATGGAACAGCTGTGGCGTCAGTATGCTCACTGCACCACTGGAAGAATTCATTCAGGGAAGTATTTGGTAAAATGCAGTCACTTTTGGGGGCTTATGCTGTTCTGGCACCTCAGGGGCTCTGACAATGTGACATGTCACCCACAAACACTTCCAGCAAAATCTGCTCTCCAATATGTCGCTCCTTCCCTTCCAAGCTCTGCCATGCGCCCAAGCAGTAGTATTCTCCCACATATGGGGTATCGGCGTGCTCAAGAGAAATTGCACAACAAATTGTATGGAGCAATTTCTCCTATAACCCTTATGAAAATGCAAAATATGGAGCTAAAGATTTGTGAAAAATGTTATTTTTTTTTATTTGCATGGCGCCATGTTATAAACTTCTGTGAAGCACCTGTGGGTTCAAGGTGCTAAACACACATCTGGATAAGTTCCCTAAAGGGTCTAGTTTCCAAAATGGGGTCCCTTGTTGGGGGTTTCCACTGGTTACACACATCAGGGGCTCTTCAAACGCAACATTGCAACCGCTAATTATTACAGTAGATTTTACATTCAAAAAATCAAATGGCGCGCCTTCCCTTCTGAGCCCTGCCGCGCGCCCAAACAGTAGATTTCCCCCACATATGAGGTATCAGCATTCTCAGGAGAAATTGCAAAACAAAATGTATCGTCCATTTTCTCCTTTTACCCTGGCGAAAGTGAAAAAAAAAATAGGTCTAATGGAAAAGTAAAGTAAATATTTATTTTTTCCTTCCATATTCCATTCATTCCTGTGAAGCACCGGAAGGGTTAATTAGCTTCTTGAATGTGGTTTTGAGCACCAGGAGGGGTGCAGTTTTTAGAATGGTGTCACTTTTGGGTATTTTCTGTCATATTGACCCCCAAACTCACTTCAAATGGTCCCTAAAAAAATGGTTTTGTAAATTTTGTTGTAAAAATGAGAAATCGCTGGTCAACTTTTAACCCTTATAACTTCCTAATGAAAAAAAAAATTGATATAGTTGATATAGAGGCTACTGCGCAGGCGCCGCCATCACCAGTGACATTTTACTGGATGTAATTTCTTTCTAAGCCTCACAATAGCCACAATATTATAGGCATTATCACCAATAATATCAATGCTATTATATACATTATGTAATAATGGGGGCAGGTCAGTGAGGGGTCAGCGACCTGTCATAAGCCGATACAGATGAATATGTAATCAGAGCACCACATAAAGCCCCGCCCACAGCCCCACCCACAGCCCCGCCCCAGAGCACGAGAATCTCATTAACTGAAAACTACAAATACAGATTACACAACAGTAAACCAGAGTTGCCCTCATTTATGGTGGACCATTGGAGCTACTATGGATCCTGACCAGAAGATTAGAGAAAATAATATTGCTCCCATTTCAGGAGAGATTGTGCAGTAATCTGAATTCCTTAGGATCAGAAACAACGTAATTGGTTGTAAGTTCTATAGAAAAGGGCTTTCACTGCCCAAAGTCATGTGAACAGTTTTGGGTGGAGGAGAATGTTGTGGTCTAGAGACAAAATGGTGATCATGGTAATACGGCCGGACTACACCACCGATAAAGCAGCCACAGCCGGTGACTGAGAGGAATCTGTGACTTCTCTGCATTCAGTGGTTACTACTCACCTGGGTAGTCATATGTGGGAATCTCCTCTTTACACCGCTCATCATCTCTCACATATGTCTCTGTAGTATTAATATGGGTCAGATCTTCACCCTGAAACAAATATTGTAAAAGTCACAGACAGATGGAGAAGTCCCATCTATGATCAGCTCTAATCCTGCCATCTCCACCGTTCTCATTACACAAGTATAAAACATATAATACTGGTGGATAAAACAAGACTGAGCACAAGACCTTCACAGCCGTCTACACATCACAGGGGAGATCTCCTGACACCTTCTCTCCATCTACCTGATGATCCTGAGGAACATTGGGATCTTCTTGGTTACAGTCCTGTGGAAGAAGAGGACGGGGACATCTCTCTGGTGTTGTCCTCTTACTGGATAGATCTGGAGGAAACACATCCAGGGACTGAATTCATTCTCTACATACAGATAATTATAGGCCGTGTGTATTTAGTCCTGTCTATTACCTGGAGATGTGAAGGGCTGGGGAACCTCCATTATGATGTCCTTGTAGAGATCTCTGTGTCCTTCTAAATACTCCCACTCCTCCATGGAGAAATAGACAGCGACATCCTGACACCTTATAGGAACCTGACACATACAATGATACCGTCATCCCCCCGATCCCTTCATAGTGTTACTGTATTATGTCCCAGCATTCCCAGCAGTGTCACCTCTCCAGTCAGCAGCTCCATCATCTTGTAGGTGAGTTCTAGGATCTTCTGGTCATTGATGTCCTCATGGATCAGGGGGTGAGGTGGAGGCCCCGTGATTGGGCTCAGGGGTCTTCCACATCCCTCAGAAACAGGGTCCTGACAGCGATCACTAGAGGTCTTCTTCACCACTGTGTAATCCTGGTTATGGAGAGACACATTAATAAATCTCACTCCAGACATTTCCAGAGTCCTCACCTCTCCAGTTCTGTCCATCTGTTATTCCCATAGATAAGAATGATGTAATGTGACGTCATCAGAATCTCTCACCTCTCCAGTGAGACGGAAGAGGATCTCTAGGGTGAGGTGTAACATCCTCTCCGCCATCTTGTCTCTGTCCATATCCATCCTTGATGGGTAAATCAGGAGAATTCTCTTTTGTAGAAGATCTTCACTGAGAGGATCCGATATTGTAGAGACCTGAATGAGAAGAAGATGATCCGATGTAACATCATAAGAATCCTGTGTAATAATACAATTACTGGAGATAATAAGGGAAACATAGGAGGAGATTTATTATCTTACAGGGTTTAGTTTTCTTCCCTGACATCTACTAATAAAACCTATATATTTAGGCCACAGACAACAAGCAGTTTCCTCCTCGGAGTCGGCAGCTGAACACGTTCCTCATAGACTCATCTTCCATAACGCTAATTCTCGTCTCATTACCGACACTGGAATCGGCATTAGCAATACTGCAGGAGATATTCATTACACGCGACATGAGAAATAACTCCTTCATGATGAGGACGACATCTTCATCTTCTACTGCGGCTCTAGAGACAGATTTGGCCAGAGTCGGTCACTGCCTCCATCCCCACCGGCCGTCTATATGAAGGTTTCCTGTCTTCCCCGCACTGGAATCTTCTATCACGTTAGATCTCAGCTCTGAGTCACACACAGAAGTTTGAGGCTTTTCTGGAAGAACAGGACAGGAGAGATCTGAGGCCGATGTCTCCATGTACAGGGTTTCCCCTCGGGATAAGAGGCTTTTCTATCCCTTTCCCCCAATTAGAGGGGACACCTGCGGATATCGGGGTCTTTACCGGCTGCAGTCCTGGGGGGATTTACTCGGTAACGTGGACGTTGGACAAACGTCACCATCAATTCCCATCAGAGTGAAGGAACATCGCTCCTCTATTCAGCTCTATGGATCCAGGATGAAATCCACTGCGGCCCCTGCAAGAAAAGAGCGAAGTCTGGTGAGACCCCCGAGGCCGGAGATTTCTACAGCTGCTCTGTGCACACAGGACCTGTGATGAGGTCACAGGAGGGGCGGAGTCAGAGGTCACATGATCAGGGGCCTCAGCGTGTGCAGGACTCTGCTGTGCTGGTTGTCATGGTGCTGGATGAGGGGAAGTTTCTGTGTGGGGTCAGGAGGGGTTTACAGGGTGGATGTAGCAGAGCCGTGTGTGTACGAGGTGTACGGAGCAGAGCCGTGTGTGTACGAGGTGTACGGAGCAGAGCCGTGTGTGTACGAGGTGTATGGAGCAGAGCCGTGTGTGTATGAGGTGTACGGAGCGGAGCCGTGTGTGTACGAGGTGTACGGAGCGGAGCCGCGTGTGTACGAGGTGTACGGAGCGGATCTGTGTGTGTACGAGGTGTACGGAGCGGATCTGTGTGTGTACGAGGTGTACGGAGAGGAGCCGTGTGTGTACGAGGTGTACGGAGCGGATCTGTGTGTGTACGAGGTGTATGGAGCGGAGCTGTGTGTGTACGAGGTGTACGGAGCGGAGCCGTGTGTGTACGAGGTGTACGGAGCGGATCTGTGTGTGTACGAGGTGTATGGAGCGGAGCTGTGTGTGTACGAGGTGTATGGAGCGGAGCCGTGTGTGTACGAGGTGTACGGAGCAGAGCCGTGTGTGTATGAGGTGTACGGAGCGGAGCCGTGTGTGTACGAGGTGTACGGAGCGGAGCCGTGTGTGTACGAGGTGTACGGAGGGGATCTGTGTGTGTATGAGGTGTACGGAGCGGAGCCGTGTGTGTACGAGGTGTACGGAGCGGATCTGTGTGTGTACGAGGTGTATGGAGCGGAGCTGTGTGTGTATGAGGTGTACAGAGCGAAGCCGTGTTTGTGTGGACCCCTCTGTGTACTCTGTATACCCCCAGCTTCGGTCACAGACCCCACAGTGTACGCTGTATACACCCTTATACTCCCAGCTTCAGTCGCAGACCCTTCAGTGTGCCCTGTATACACCCATATACCCCCATCTTCGGGCACAGACCCCTGTGTACGCTGTATAGACTCATATACCCCCAGCTTCGGTTGCAGACGCCTATTTGTACGCTGTATACACCTGTATTCCCCCAGCTTCGGTCGCAGACCCCTCAGTGTACTCTTTATACACCCGTATACCCCCAGCTTCGGTCGCAGACCCCTGTGCACACTGTATACACCCATATACCCCCAGCTTCAGTCGCAGATCCTTGTGTATACTGTATACACCTGTATACCTCAATCTTCAGTCACAGACACCGCGTCTCTCACACTGTATACCCCCAACTTCAGTCTCAGAACGCTGTGTGTATGCTGTATACACCCGTATACCCCCAGCTTCGGTCGCAGACCCCTGTGTTCACTATATGCACCTGTTTATCCCCAGTTTTGGTCTCAGACCCCTGTGTACACTATATACACCCATGTACACCCAGCTTCAGTCACAGTCCCCGCGTCTCTCACATTGTATACATCAGTATACCCCCAGCTTCAGTCTCAGAACCCTGTGTGTATGCTGTATACACCCGTATACCCCCAGCTTCAGTCTCAGAACCCTGTGTGTATGCTGTATACACCCGTATACCCCCAGCTTCGGTCACAGACCCTTCTGTGTCAAGGGAGTTTCAGTCTTCCAATTAGAAATCGTCCAGACCTGAATAAGTAAGATGCTTCTTTATTGGACATGCCGGCATGGAGAGAGAATGACGGCCACACCAGGTGTGGGCCGTCCTCTGTCTAACTCAATACATATTCTTAAGAGTTTAAATAGCAAAACCCAAAGGGTGTTGAAACATTGCGTTTGCAGAAAAGAGTACATACAATATGCTGAGCTTGTTAGAAATTCTTATCTACAGTTACCAGAGAAGTCACGTAAGACAAGGAAAGCAGCTAACGTTCACAAAAAGTAACACCCAAAAGTAACACCCATGTATTACATCAGCTGAAAAGAATTTCAAAGTCTTAAGAAAAAATAAATGGCATATATGCAGTCATGTGCATAGATACACATATATACACATACATACAGTCATATGTAAAAGTTTGGGCACCCCTATTAATGTTAACCTTTTTTTCTTTATAACAATTTTGGTTTTTGCAACAGGTATTTCAGTTTCATATATCTAATAACTGATGGACTCATTTATATTTCTGGATTCAAATGAGGTTTATTGTACTAACAGAAAATGTGCAATCTGCATTTAAACAAAATTTGACCGGTGCAAAAGTATGGGCACCCTTATCATTTTCTTGATTTGAGCACTCCTAACTACTTTTTACTGACTTCCTGAAGCACTAAATTGGTTTTGTAACCTCATTGAGCTTTGAACTTCATAGCCAGGTGTATCAAATCATGAGAAAAGGTATTTAACCCCTTCCTGACATGAGACGTACTATCCCGTCCACGGTACCCGGGCCCGTATGACCGGGGACGGGATAGTACGTCTACCGCGATCAGCGGCGCCCACGTGGTGAGCGCCGCTGATGGCGGCCGGGTGTCAGCTGATTATCACAGCTGACACCCGGCACAATGTGTCAGGGGCGGTCACGGACCGCCCCCGACACGTTAACCCCTTGCACACCGCAATCAAACGCGATCGCGGTGTACCGGGAGTTAAAGGGAAGCATCGGCAGGGAGGGGGCTCCCTCCGTGCTTCCCTGAGCCCCCCACGGCAGCGCAATGTGCAGCGCTGCTGCGGGGGGCTCCTTTCCTCCAGGCCCCCGAATCCAAGATGGCGACGGGGGCCTTCGGGGGCCTGGGGAAGCTGGCTTCCTCAGTGCCTGCAAAGCGCAGGCATGAGGAAGCCTTGTGCACTGCCTGTGACAGATTGCTGATCTGTCACAGTGATCTGTGATGTGACAGATCAGCGATCTGTCACAGGACAGTGATGTCCCACCTGGGACTATGTAATAAAGTAAAAAAAAAATTAAAAAAAAGTGTAAAAATAAATTTTAAAAAATCGCCAAATAAATTAGTAAAAAAAAAAAAAATATTCCCCAATAAATTCATTTTTTGAAAATAATAAAAAAAAAAAACAATAAAAGTACACATATTAGGTATTGCCACGTCCGTAACGACCTGCCCTATAAAACTGTCCCATTAGTTAACCCCGTTAGCGAACCCCTTAAAAAATAAAAATAAAAAACGAAGCAAAAAATAATGATTTATTATCATACCGCCAAACAAAAAGTGCAATAACGCGCGATCAAAAAGACGCATATAAATATCCATGGTACCGCTGAAAACGTCATCTTGTCCCGCAAAAAACAAGCCACCACACAGCATCATCAGCGAAAAAATAAAAAAGTTATAACTCGCAGAATAAAGCGATGCAAAAATAATTATTTTTTATATAAAATAGTTTTCATTGCATAAAACCGACAAAAACATAAAAAAACGACCTAAATGAGGTATCGCTGTAACCGTACTGACCCGAAGAATAAAACCGCTTTATCAATTTTACCGCACGCGGAACGGTGTAAACGCACCCCCCCCAAAAGAAATTCATGAAACGCTGGTTTTTGTTCATTCTGCGTCCCAAAAATCGGAATAAAAAGCGATCAAAAAATTTCACGTGCCCGAAAATGGTACCAATAAAAACGTCAACTCGTCCCGCAAAAAATAAGACCTCACATGACTCAGTGGGTCAAAATACGGAAAAATTATAGCTCTCAAAATGTGGTGATGCAAAAACTATTTTTACAATAAAAAGCGTCTTTTAGCGTGCGACAGCCGCCAAACATAAAAACCGCCATAAATAGTAAATCAAACCCCCCGTTATCACCCCCTTAGTTAGGGAAAAATAATAAAATTAAAAAAATGTATTTATTTCCATTTTTCCATTAGGGTTAGGGCTAGGGTTAGGGCTAGGGGTGTGTTGGGGTAGGGTTGGGGTAGGGTTAGGGCTAGGGTTAGGGCTAGGGTTAGGGCTAGGGTTAGGGCTAGGGTTAGGGGCGTGTTGGGGTTCGGGTTGGAGTTAGAATTGGGGGTTTCCACTGTTTGGGCACATCAGGGGCTCTCCAAATGCAACATGGCGTCTGATCTCAATTCCAGCCAATTCTGAGTTGAAAAAGTCAAATGGTGCTCCTTCCCTTCCAAGCTCTGCTATGCGCCCAAACAGTGTTTTACCCCCACATGTAGGGTAGCAGCCTACTCAGGACAAATTGCAAAACAATTTTTGGGGTCCAATTTCTCCTGTTACCCTTAGGAAAATAAAAAATTGGGGGCAAAAATATCATTTTTGTAGAAAAAAATGATTTTTTTATTTTCACATCTGAGTGTTATAAACTTCTGTGAAGCACTTGGGGGTTCAAAGTGCTCACCACACATCTAGATAAGTTCCGTGGGGGGTCTAGTGTCCAAAATGGGGTCACTTGTGGGGAGTTTCAATAGTTTAGGTACATCAGGGGCTCTCCAAACGCACATGACACCCGCAGACCATTCCATCAAAGTCTGCATTCCAAAACGTCACTGCTTCCCTTCCGAGCCCCGACGTGTGTCCATACAGTAGTTTTCTCCCACATATGGGGTGTCAGCGTACTCAGGACAAATTGGACAACAACTTTTGGGGTCCAATTTCTCCTGGTACCCTTGGGAAAATAAAAAAATGGTGACTAAAAGATCATGTTTGTGGAAAAAATACGAATTTTTTATTTTTCACGCCCGGGCGTTGTAAACTTCTGTGAAGCACTGGGGGGGTCAAAGTGCTCACCACACATCTAGATAAGTTCCTTGGGGGGTCTAGTTTACAAAATGGTGTCATTTGTGGGGGGTTTCCACTGTTTAGGTACATTAGGGGCTCTCCAAAGGCAACATGACACCCGCAGACCATTCCATCAAAGTCTGCATTCCAAAACGTCACTACTTCCCTTCCGAGCCCCGACGTGTGCCCATACAGTAGTTTTCTCCCACATATGGGGTGTCAGCATACTCAGGACAAATTGGACAACAACTTTTGGGGTCCAATTTCTCCTGGTACCCTTGGGAAAATAAAAAAATGGTGACTAAAAGATCATGTTTGTGGAAAAAATACGAATTTTTTATTTTCACGCCCGGGCGTTGTAAACTTCTGTGAAGCACTGGGGGGGTCAAAGTGCTCACCACACATCTAGATAAGTTCCTTGGGGGGTCTAGTTTACAAAATGGTGTCATTTGTGGGGGGTTTCCACTGTTTAGGTACATTAGGGGCTCTCCAAAGGCAACATGACACCCGCAGACCATTCCATCAAAGTCTGCATTCCAAAACGTCACTACTTCCCTTCCGAGCCCCGACGTGTGCCCATACAGTAGTTTTCTCCCACATATGGGGTATCAGCATACTCAGGACAAATTGGACAACAACTTTTGGGGTCAAATTTCTCCTGGTACCCTTGGGAAAATAAAAAAATGGTGACTAAAAGAACATGTTTGTGGAAAAAATACGAATTTTTTATTTTCACGCCCGGGCGTTGTAAACTTCTGTGAAGCACTGGGGGGGGTCAAAGTGCTCACCACACATCTAGATAAGTTCCTTAGGGGGTCTAGTTTCCAAAATGGTGTCATTTGTGGGGGGGTTCCACTGTTTTGGTACATCAGGAGTTTTCCAAACGCGACATGGTGTCCGATCTCAATTCCAGCCAAAAACGTCAAATGGCGCTGCTTCCCTTCCGAGCTCTGCCATGCGCCCAAATAGTGGTTTACCCCCACATGTGGGGTATCAGCGTACTCAGGACAAATTGCACAATAACTTTTAGGGTCCTGTTACCCTTGGAAAAATAAGAATTGAGGTGAAAAGATCATTTTTGTGGAAAAAATATGATTTTTTAATTGTATGGCTTTATGTTATAAACTTCTGTGAAGCCCATGGGGGTTCAAAGTTCTCACCACACATCTAGATAAGTTCCTTAGGGGGTCTAGTTTCCAAAATGGTGTCATTTGTGGGGGGTTTCCACTGTTTTGGTACATCAGGGGTTTTCCAAACGCGACATGGTGTCCGATCTCAATTCCAGCCAAAAACGTCAAATGGCGCTGCTTCCCTTCCGAGCTCTGCCATGCGCCCAAATAGTGGTTTACCCCCACATGTGGGGTATCAGCGTACTCAGGACAAATTGCACAATAACTTTTAGGGTCCTGTTACCCTTGGAAAAATAAGAATTGAGGGTGAAAAGATCATTTTTGTTGAAAAAATATGATTTTTTAATTGTATGGCTTTATGTTATAAACTTCTGTGAAGCCCATGGGGGGTTCAAAGTTCTCACCACACATCTAGATAAGTTCCTTAGGGGGTCTATTTTCCAAAATGGTGTCATTTGTGGGGGGTTTCCACTGTTTTGGTACATCAGGGGTTTTCCAAACGCGACATGGTGTCCGATCTCAATTCCAGCCAAAAACGTCAAATGGCGCTGCTTCCCTTCCGAGCTCTGCCATGCGCCCAAATAGTGGTTTACCCCCACATGTGGGGTATCAGCGTACTCAGGACAAATTGCACAATAACTTTTAGGGTCCTGCTACCCTTGGGAAAATAAAAATTGGGGTGAAAAGATCATTTTTGTGGAAAAAATATGATTTTTTAATTGTACCGCTGTACGTTATAAACTTCTGTAAAGCCCTTGTGGGTTCAAAGTTCTCACCACATATCTAGATAAGTTCCTTGGGGGGTCTAGTTTCCAAAATGGGGTCACTTGTAGGGGGTTTCCACTGTTTAGGTACATCAGGGACTCTCCAAACGTGACATGGCGTCCAATCTGAATTCCAGCCAATTTTGCATTGAAAAAGTCAAACGGCGCTCCTTCCATTCTGAGCTCTGCCATGCGCCGAAACAGTCGTTCCCCCCCACATATCAGGTATCTGCGTACTCAGGACAAATTGCACAATAACTTTTGCAGTTCAATTTCTCCTGCTACCCTTGGTAAAATAAAAAAAATTGAACCTGAAGTATTTTTTTTATGAAAAAAAGTTAGATGTTCATTTTTTTTTAAATATTCAAAAAAATTCCTGTGACGCACCTAAAGGGTTAATAAACTTCTTGAATGTGGTTTTGAGCACCTTAAGGGGTGCAGTTTTTAGAATGGTGTCACTTTTGGGTATTTTCTATCATATAGACCCCTCAAAGTGGCTTCAAATGTGATGTGGTCCTAAAAATAAAATGGTGTTGTAAAAATGAGAAATCGCTGGTCAACTTTTAACCCTTATAACTTCCTAACAAAAAAAAATTTTGGTTCCAAAATTGTGCTGATGTAAAGTAAACATGTGGGAAATGTTAGTTATCAAGTTTTTTGTGTGCCGTATCTCTGTGATTTAAGGGCATAAAAATTCAAAGTTGGAAAATTGCGAAATTTTCAAAATTTTCGCCAAATTTCCGTTTTTCTCACAAATAAACGCAAGTTATTTGAATGAAATTTTACCACTATCATGAAGTACAATATATCACGAGAAAACAATGTCAGAATCACCGGGATCCATGGAAGCGTTCGAGAGTTATGACCTCATAAAGGTACAGTGGTCAGAATTGTAAAAATTGGCCCGGTCATGAAAGTGCAAACCACCCTTGGGGGTGAAGGGGTTAAGGTGGCCACTTGCAAGTAGTTCTCCTATTTGATTCTCCTATGAAGAGTGGCATCAAGGGCTCCTCAAAACAACGCTCAAATGATCTGAAAACAAAGATTATTCAACATAGCTTTTCAGGGGAAGGATACAAAAAGTTGTCTCAGAGATTTAACCAGTCAGTTTCCACTGTGAGGAACATAGTAAGGAAATGGAAGAACACAGGTACAGTTCTTGTTAAGCCCAGAAGTGGCAGGCCAAGAAAAATATCAGAAAGGCAGAGAAGAAGAATGGTGAGAACAGTCAAGGACAATCCACAGACCACCTCCAAAGACCTGCAGCATCATCTTGCTGCAGATGGTGTCACTGTGCATCGGTCAACAATACAGCGCATGCATAACGCCTTTTTGTATGACCAAACAACTCAATCTTTGTTTCATCAGTCCACAGGACCTTCTTCCAAAATGTAACTGGCTTGTCCAATTGTGCTTTTGCATACCTCAGGCGACTCTGTTTGTGGCGTGCTTGCAGAAACGGCTTCTTTCGCATCACTCTCCCATACAGCTTCTCCTTGTGCAAAGTGCTCTGTATTGTTGACCGATGCACAGTGACACCATCTGCAGCAAGATGATGCTGCAGGTCTTTGGAGGTGGTCTGTGGATTGTCCTTGACTGTTCTCACCATTCTTCTTCTCTGCCTTTCTGATATTTTTCTTGGCCTGCCACTTCTGGGCTTAACAAGAACTGTACCTGTGTTCTTCCATTGCCTTACTATGTTCCTCACAGTGGAAACTGACAGGTTAAATCTCTGAGACAACTTTTTGTATCCTTCCCCTGAAAAGCTATGTTGAATAATCTTTGTTTTCAGATCATTTGAGAGTTGTTTTGAGGAGCCCATGATGCCACTCTTCATAGGAGAATCAAATAGGAGAACTACTTGCAAGTGGCCACCTTAAATACCTTTTCTCATGATTTGATACACCTGGCTATGAAGTTCAAAGGTTAATGAGGTTACAAAACCAATTTAGTGCTTCAGGAAGTCAGTAAAAAGTAGTTAGGAGTGTTCAAATCAAGAAAATGATAAGGGTGCCCATACTTTTGCACCGGTCAAATTTTGTTTAAATGCAGATTGCACATTTTCTGTTAGTACAATAAACCTCATTTGAATCCAGAAATATAACTGAGTCCATCAGTTATTAGATATATGAAACTGAAATACCTGTTGCAAAAACCAAAATTGTTATAAAGAAAAAAGGTTAACATTAATAGGGGTGCCCAAACTTTTACATATGACTGTACATACACACCCATACATACATACACGCATGGGTATATATATATATATATATATATATATACATACATACATACATACATACACATGCACATAAAAGAAAGAACTTTATTACAATTATTATAACATTCCCTTATCTTGTAATAAAATCATCTATCTGTACACATTGGGGACAGATTTCTTTTTGTCAGATTTCACAGAAGATCTTCATATAATCTAGAGGGAGAGTAATATGTTCAGTATATTTATCATTAAGTCCAAAAAGTTTCATTCTTTCGTTGGATTCCGATGTCTCCATTCCTTGATACATAGGTTTTGTTATGGCAGAGTCAATCAGTCTTTGAACAAGTCCTCTAATGCATAGAATAGCGCAGCGTCCACAAACAATCAGCACTCCGGCCATGATGGTAAGAGATGTCAACACAGAAGTGAATAATCCGGACCATTTCCCAAACCATCATTCAGTCCAGGAATATGTCGTCATATCCAGAGTTCTCAGCTAATTCATTAGACAGGGCAGTCAGTCCATCAAGAGCTTTGGAGATACTCCCATCAGGATCTGTATCAGGGATAAAGGGTGCACCAAAAATCCTCCAAACATTTTATATACACCTCCCTTTTCTGCTAAGAACTTGTCTAATGCCATCCTATTCTACCAAGCCATGAGAGGAGTTGGTCCTAATTGCTCAGCTATCCCTTTAACTGCGTCTCGGGTATAATTAACAAATCTCTGCTGGTTATAGTATAAGTAGTTTATCCAATCTACATTCATTTTTATAATCGCCCACCAAATTATGGATTCCCACCCGGCTGCTACCTGGTTCCTACCCTTGTACTCGGTGGTCACTCCCCTGGGAACTCCAATGTCATCTCTGTAGATACTAGAATGGAAGGATCCTTGCGGAGTTTCACGCTTCTGTCTCTTCCACTACGTACCTTTGGCCATATCTCTGTTGACAACAGGTGGAACGGCATGATTGGCTGGACCACCGCACAATCCCCTCGGGAACCATGTGGTAGTCTGGCTCTTATGCTTTTATCACCGCATAACCACCATACATCGGCTCTCAGGGTAGTGTGGTCTGACCATATGGCTGAGTACTTGGCCCTGTGGGAGACAATGATCCATTCTCTACAAGAATCGCCTTGGAGCTCTCCGAAGTCGTGTCCATGCCCTGGAAGACTAAAACAAGTATAATTACCAGGATTAGCCATCACCTGTGGTGGGACATCCGGTTTCTCAAGTGGAGGATATAAAAATGATAACATTTTACATTTTCCTTCCCTTTCTGAGCAGACATAAGTTTTACTATACAACTTAAATTTTTTAAGCTTTTTGTAATGTAGTTAAGTCATTCTAACCATTCATTCTCCTCACAGCCTCTCTCTAGAGCTAGTTTATCTTCATAAGTTAGGTTAGACAATCTAACTATGAACCCTATAGA
Organism: Dendrobates tinctorius; assembly: GCF_039654945.1. Classification (NCBI taxonomy): domain Eukaryota; kingdom Metazoa; phylum Chordata; class Amphibia; order Anura; family Dendrobatidae; genus Dendrobates; species Dendrobates tinctorius. Next base: position 3,193,277 of record NW_027362032.1, on the reverse strand, counting down.
CTCTGTTAGGGTTAATTTCTGACATACCTTCCTTGGATCTATGTATGCTATTATTCTGAACATCTATGTAGAAATATCATATTGGCTCTAATCCTGACATATCAGCTCCTATAACCTTTGATCCCTCATCTTAGGGTTTTTTAAAAGTTCTCAGTAGCTGATTACAATTATTCTTATTTGTGTAAGGGGATCTCCTTTTTCCTAATGGAGAATCAGGCTTTAAATCTATGTAGCCATAAGGCTTATACCTATAGTCTCGGGCTATTATTGTCCATGCTGCTTTACTCCAGTCACACACATCCATCCCCTCTGCTATTAGAGCTCATAACACAAACATACTTATCAGACTCTAGTTTCACAGCTTGTTCCCTGTCTCTGCATCATTTATACAACAGACAGAAATCCACTAACATGGCGGCCTCCTGCCCAATTTCAAAAGTAAGATTCAAGCTTTGAGCAGGGGGTTGGACCAGATGGCCCAGGAGGTCCCTTCCAACTCTACGATTCTATGATTCTATGATTCTAAGTCTTAAATCTGAAACCATTCTACCACCCTGGACTTTCCTCTCCTGCTGGGTCTATTACCCTCCACTCTCCCATCACTATGGTCACGAAGAATATACATGTGATTAACCCTGATGTACACATCCTAGATCTGACCGTCTTGTCCGGGTAGGGGGATGAATGGGAGACTTCACCAGTTTGAGACAAGCTTTCCCTTGTGGAAAACCTCCCTTTGTAGCTGGACTTTGACAAGCAAGTCAGATCCTACTCTGTCCCTACCTGTCTGACAAGTTTACAGTATGAGAGATGGACCCAAGAATCTTGACCGCAGTAGGAGAAGTCGACAGGACTTGGTAAGGACCTTCCCACTTAGGATGGTGCTGGTGTTTCTTCTTTATCACCTTCACAAGGACCCAGTCTGCAGATTTCACAATCTCAGGTTTTGTTAGTGAGTTTCCTGGAACAAAACTACGAGTAGAAACTTCTTTGTGAGTTAATATGTTAGCCATATATTCTGCTAATGTGCAATCAACTTCCTCATCTATCCTTTTAGAGGATTTTAGCTGAGGTAACAGAAAAGATCTCCCATATATGACTTCAAAGCCTGTCAGCACTACCGATGTCCGTGTGACATACATATTTAGTACAACCAATAGGAGACAGTGCAACCAATTTTTCCTGTTTCCTGCATGGTCTTTGTCAACCTGTTTTTCAAGCTCCCACTGTGTCTCCCAACCAGTCCGGCTGACTGAGGATGACGGGCACAGCGGTTTCCCAACTCAATTGACAATGTTTTAGGTAATAATAACATTACTTAGTTTACTATATATTTTCTGGAACCCCAAATCTGGGTATGATTTCCTTTAGAAGGGCCTTCGGTACCATTAATGCATCAGGGTGGACAGCTTCAATCCACCTGCTGAAAGCATCCATAATAACAAGGCCGGACTTTTTCCCTCATACTTGTTCAATAAAATCCATACAAATGTGTTGGAATAAGTATTCAGGGTGAGGACATTGTCCTCTCTCTGGTCTCAGGTTCCCTTAGGAATTATTTTTGCACAAGTAATGCAGATTAAACAAAAAATTTTAATAGTAAAGTCATACATCATAAATACGTAAGATATGATCTCTACCATCCCTCCTGTTGAGACATAGCTTATACCATGGCTCAATACTGTGACATATCTTAGGAGGTCACTGGGCAGTTCATACATATAGGGCATCTTTAAAGATAACCACTTTGGTTACCAATTTGTTTTTATTCTTTTTTGAAAAGCCAATAGCATGTCATCCACATATAAGAGCATCTGGCTCCTTCTGGTGACTCACATTGAGCTAGGTTAGCCGATTTTACCTGGAAACAATAGTAGGTGATTCACAGTACCCTTGTGGGATTCTGGTGAATGTATACCTGCTCCCCTTATATGTGAATACAAACCAAACCTGGCTATCTGGATGTACCAGGATGCTGAAGAAGACATTACTGACATCACTGTAAAGACCTTATGTCCCGGCCTCCAGTCATTCAGCAGAGTATGGGGGTCTGGCACTGTGGGGGCTCTTGGAATCACAGCCTCGTTTACAGATGGGGGCGCCCTCCCTACTGGAAACAAGGCTGTGTTACAAGGTGAGCTGGACAGGGTATAATCACCCCTTTTATCAATCCCACATCTGCAGGTCCTGAGGACCACAAAGATCCTGGGTATGTGGTCAATTCCTCCTCTAATTCTGGGAAAGGATCAGCATTTCTCACTCGTTCCCCTGCCTCGCTGCAGGTGGACACTGGGTTTAGAAATGGTGTTCCACTTTAGTACTTGTGACCATACCTGCAGTCTGGCATTGCAAAATGAGCCATCACCCAAATCCTCCCATCGTTACTTTCCTTACACTCCAACAAAATCACCAAGGAATTTCCATGATCCACCTTCACATCTGGAGAGGGAAACATGTGGCACGGGGCCTCTAAAAAGCAAAAACAACAATTTAATTTGTTCTGACAGATTACAACTGATAGTAGAAACAAAATAGGAGAGAGGAGGGGGCTCCTGGTGTGATACCCGGTGGTCAAATAGAGTAGGTTAAGAACAAAGTCCACTAACCTGCCGTGGTTATGCTGCCGGAATAACCACGTTTGCAGAGCCTGCTGTGCTTATCGTGCACCATTCGTCATCCTGGCTTCCAGGTTCCAAGGTTAGCCGGTCACAAGGGGCGTCACGTGATGCTGATGTCAACACAGGTCCTCCGACTTTCAGGCCTTGCAGGATGGTTGGAAGCCTGCTGGGTCCGTGCTGCACCAAGCCGCTCACCCAAGAAGGGTGTAAAATGATGCATCACCTGATAAAGGTGCATTCACTGCCGAAAAGCTTTGTGAGGACATAATGACCAAGTAAAGAAGTTTCTTTTCCATCCAAAACAAGTGTCTGTCTTGGTCTGAGCGCCCTAATCAGCCATTCTTCTCTTTCCTTGTAGTTTACAACTGGCGACACAGTTCCCTTATGATCCCAGTATAGAGTGTCCAAGAACACTCCACAGGCAGAGACACAGCGTCGGACTGGAGCACCTCGGGCCCACCAGAGAAAATCATTCTTGGGGCCCACTATGTAGCTACATAGAAATAAATACAAGACCACCAATTGTGTGGTAAGACACGCTAATATCAGGGTATAATATAAGGTAGTACACGTCTTAATTATGTAGCAGGGGTTGGGGTAGAATCATAGAGGGGTAGCCCTAGAATATAATGTAGCCTCCCTCATAAAATATAATGCAACCCCCTCATAAGGTATAACACAGGCCCCACCATAGAATGTAATGTAGCACCCTCATAGGGCGTAATGCAGCCCCCCCATATAGTATAATACAGCACCAACACAGAGTATAATGCAGCCTCCCCATAGAGAATACTGTAGCCCCCTAATAGGGCATAATGCTGCCCCCTCATATAGTATGATGTAGCCCCCCAGAATATAATGTAGTCCCCTGAGAGAATAATGCCGCCCCACCACAGAATATAATGCAGCCCCCCATAGAGTATACTGTAGCCCCCTCATATAGTATGATGTAGCCCCCCAGAATATAATGTTGTCCCCTGAGAATAATGCAGTCCCCATCAGAATATAATGTAGCCCCCTCATAAAGTATAATGCAGCCCCTCTCCACCCCATCATTGTCCTCATCACCACCTCCATCATTTCCTTCTCCCCCACCATCCCTATCATTCTCCCCACCACTGCTCATTCCATCACCTCAATCATTGCCTCCTCCCCACCATCATTGTCCATTTTATCACCTCCATCATTGCCTCCCCCACCACCATCATTGCCCATCACCTCCATGATTGCCTCCCCCACCGCCATCATTGCCCATCACCTTCATTATTGCCTCTCCCCACCACCATCATTGCCCATCACCTCCATTATTGCCTCCCCCACCTCAATCATTGCATCCCCACCTCCATCATTGTCCATCACCTCCATCATTGCCTCCCCACCAATCATTGCCCATCACCTCCATCATTGCCTCCCCCACCATCATTGTCCATCACCTCCATCATTGCCTCCCCCACCACTATCATTGCCCATTACCTCCATCATTGTCCATCACCTCCATCATTGCCCATCACCTCCATCATTGGCTCCCCCACCGCCATCATTGCCCATCACCTCCATTATTACCTCCCCCCACCACCATCATTGCCCATCACCTCCATTATTGCCTCCCCCACCAATATCATTGCCCATCACCTCCATCATTGTCTCCCCCACTGCCATCATTGCCTCCCCCACCAATATCATTGCCCATCACCTCCATCATTGTCTCCCCCACTGCCATCATTGCCCATTACCTCCATCATTGTCCATCACCTCCATCATTACCCATCCCCTCCATCATTACCCATCACCTCCATCATTGGCCATCACCTCCATCATTGCCTCCTCACCGCCATCATTGCCCATCACCTCCATTATTGCTTCCCCATCAATATCATTGGCCATCACCTCCATCATTGTCTCCCCCACTGCCATCATTGCCCATTACCTCCATCATTGTCCATCACCTCCATAATTGCCCATCACCTCCATTATTGCCTCCCCCCACCACCACCATTGCCCATCACCTCCATTATTGCCTCCCCCCAACAATAACATTGCCCATCACCTCCAGTATTGTCTCCCCCACTGCCATCATTGCCTCCCCCACCAATATCACTGCCCATCACCTCCATCATTGCTTCCCCCACTAATATCATTGCCCATCACCTCCATCATTTTCTCCCCCACTGCCATCATTGATCATCACCTCCATCATTGCTTCCCAACCAATATCATTGCCCATCACCTCCATCATTGCCTCCCACCACCCCTCACACACACACACATACACACAGCACCGGTCCGCATCACTCACTCACATAGCAACTCATCACACACACACAGCACCGCATCACTCTCACACACACAGCACCACATACACACGCAGGCACACAGCACAACTCACCTCCCCGCAGCAGCACATCCCGGAAGCCTCTTTCTCTCTGGCAGCTTTCCCTCTGATACAGAACGCTGGATGATGATGTCATCCCGCTGGGCTGTCACAGACAGGAAACGCCCAGAAAGCAGGAAGCCGGGAAGTGCTGCGGCTGCGGGGAGGTGTGATGTGCTGTGTGCCTGCGTGTGTGTGTGGTGCTGTGTGTGAGAGTGATACGGTGCTGTGTGTGTGGTGCTGTGTGTGAGAGTGATACGGTGCAGTGTGTGTGGTGCTGTGTGTGAGAGTGATACGGTGCTGTGTGTGGTGCTGTGTGTGAGAGTGATACGGTGCAGTGTGTGTGGTGCTGTGTGTGAGAGTGATACGGTGCTGTGTGTGTGGTGCTGTGTGTGAGAGTGATACGGTGCAGTGTGTGTGGTGCTGTGTGTGAGAGTGATACGGTGCAGTGTATGTGGTGCTGTGTGTGAGAGTGATACGGTGCAGTGTATGTGGTGCTGTGTGTGAGAGTGATACGGTGCAGTGTGTGTGGTGCTGTGTGTGAGAGTGATACGGTGCTGTGTGTGTGGTGCTGTGTGTGAGAGTGATACGGTGCAGTGTGTGTGGTGCTGTGTGTGAGAGTGATACGGTGCAGTGTATGTGGTGCTGTGTGTGAGAGTGATACGGTGCAGTGTGTGTGGTGCTGTGTGTGAGAGTGATGCGGTGATGTGTGTGTGGTGCTGTGTGTGAGAGTGATACGGTGATGTGTGTGTGGTGCTGTGTGTGAGAGTGATACGGTGCAGTGTGTGTGGTGCTGTGTGTGTGAGAGTGATACGGTGCAGTGTGTGTGGTGCTGTGTGTGAGAGTGATACGTGCAGTGTGTGTGGTGCTGTGTGTGAGAGTGATACGGTGCAGTGTGTGTGGTGCTGTGTGTGAGAGTGATACGGTGCTGTGTGTGTGGTGCTGTGTGTGAGAGTGATACGGTGCTGTGTGTGTGGTGCTGTGTGTGAGAGTGATACGGTGCTGTGTATGTGGTGCTGTGTGTGAGAGTGATACGGTGCAGTGTGTGTGGTGCTGTGTGTGAGAGTGATACGGTGCAGTGAGTGTGGTGCTGTGTGTGAGAGTGATACGGTGCAGTGTGTGTGGTGCTGTGTGTGAGAGTGATACGGTGCTGTGTGTGTGGTGCTGTGTGTGAGAGTGATACGGTGCTGTGTGTGGTGCTGTGTGTGAGAGTGATACGGTGCAGTGTGTGTGGTGCTGTGTGTGAGAGTGATACGGTGCTGTGTGTGTGGTGCTGTGTGTGAGAGTGATACGGTGCAGTGTGTGTGGTGCTGTGAGTGAGAGTGATACGGTGCAGTGTATGTGGTGCTGTGTGTGAGAGTGATACGGTGCAGTGTATGTGGTGCTGTGTGTGAGAGTGATACGGTGCAGTGTGTGTGGTGCTGTGTGTGAGAGTGATACGGTGCTGTGTGTGTGGTGCTGTGTGTGAGAGTGATACGGTGCAGTGTGTGTGGTGCTGTGTGTGAGAGTGATACGGTGCAGTGTATGTGGTGCTGTGTGTGAGAGTGATACGGTGCAGTGTGTGTGGTGCTGTGTGTGAGAGTGATGCGGTGATGTGTGTGTGGTGCTGTGTGTGAGAGTGATACGGTGATGTGTGTGTAGTGCTGTGTGTGAGAGTGATACGGTGCAGTGTGTGTGGTGCTGTGTGTGTGAGAGTGATACGGTGCAGTGTGTGTGGTGCTGTGTGTGAGAGTGATACGTGCAGTGTGTGTGGTGCTGTGTGTGAGAGTGATACGGTGCAGTGTGTGTGGTGCTGTGTGTGAGAGTGATACGGTGCTGTGTGTGTGGTGCTGTGTGTGAGAGTGATACGGTGCTGTGTGTGAGAGTGATGTGGTGCTGTGTGTGAGAGTGATACGGTGATGTGTGTGTGGTGCTGTGTGTGAGAGTGATACGGTGCAGTGTGTGTGGTGCTGTGTGTGTGAGAGTGATACGGTGCAGTGTGTGTGGTGCTGTGTGTGAGAGTGATACGTGCAGTGTGTGTGGTGCTGTGTGTGAGAGTGATACGGTGCAGTGTGTGTGGTGCTGTGTGTGAGAGTGATACGGTGCTGTGTGTGTGGTGCTGTGTGTGAGAGTGATACGGTGCTGTGTGTGAGAGTGATGTGGTGCTGTGTGTGAGAGTGATACGGTGATGTGTGTGTGGTGCTGTGTGTGAGAGTGATACGGTGCTGTGTGTGTGGTGCTGTGTGTGAGAGTGATACGGTGCTGTGTGTGAGAGTGATGTGGTGCTGTGTGTGAGAGTGATACGGTGATGTGTGTGTGGTGCTGTGTGTGAGAGTGATACGGTGCTGTGTGTGTGGTGCTGTGTGTGAGAGTGATACGGTGCAGTGTGTGTGGTGCTGTGTGTGAGAGTGATACGGTGCAGTGTGTGTGGTGCTGTGTGTGAGAGTGATACGGTGCAGTGTGTGTGGTGCTGTGTGTGAGAGTGATACGGTGCAGTGTGTGTGGTGCTGTGTGTGTGAGTGATACGGTGCAGTGTGTGTGGTGCTGTGTGTGAGAGTGATACGGTGCAGTGAGTGTGGTGCTGTGTGTGAGAGTGATACGGTGCAGTGTGTGTGGTGCTGTGTGTGAGAGTGATACGGTGCTGTGTGTGTGGTGCTGTGTGTGAGAGTGATACGGTGCAGTGTGTGTGGTGCTGTGTGTGTGAGTGATACGGTGCAGTGTATGTGGTGCTGTGTGTGAGAGTGATACGGTGCTGTGTATGTGGTGCTGTGTGTGTGAGAGTGATACGGTGCAGTGTGTGTGGTGCTGTGTGTGAGAGTGATACGGTGCTGTGTGTGTGGTGCTGTGTGTGAGAGTGATACGGTGCAGTGTGTGTGGTGCTGTGTGTGAGAGTGATACGGTGCTGTGTATGTGGTGCTGTGTGTGAGAGTGATACGGTGCTGTGTGTTTGGTGCTGTGTGTGAGAGTGATACGGTGCAGTGTGTGTGGTGCTGTGTGTGAGAGTGATACGGTGCTGTGTGTGTGGTGCGGTGCTGGGGATGGGCTGCCCACTATTAAAGAGGAATGGTATTCACGCCTCTCCACACCCATAGGGGCGTGGAGAAGCGTGAATATTAATTTCGTTTTAGCAGCGGGGACAGGAACTTGTCTCCTGCTGCTGCTAGCTGGCACAGGGTGGGCCCCCTTGACTCAGGGGCCCCATACCCACTGACTTGGTGGCCCTCGAGCAGTGGGGGCCCTTGGAGCAGTGGGGCCCTAGGCACTTGCTGGCCAGTAAGCCAGCAGGTGTCAGTGCCTGGGCCCACCGGAGAATCCTCTGGTTCTCCGGTGGGCCAGTCCGAGCCTGCGTAGACAATGGTCCTCTGTGTCTTACCACTTGCTCCTTTTACCACTATGCAGGCAGCAGACAGTCCAATAGTCGGTGTCTCTTCTGGATGTACTAAGGTTCTAGTGCTGCTGCTGAATCAACAAGAAAAGTGACCTCATGGCTTCCCACAAGGAGAGTTACATCTGGAAATACAGTGTTTTATAAATGTATTTCTAATTTAGCCAAATTAAATATTTCCTCTCATTACACATTTCTTGTACCAAATTTTCACATTTTATCAAAGTAGTTTACCATCAAATACAACCCATCTGTCAGGGGACACACTCAGCTCTTCTAGTGGCCCCTTCTTATCTCAAAACCACAACCACATTCCACAACAATCCTCAGGCTCACAGCTTATCTCCCACCTCAGGACTGTTTGCTCTGGGTGGTGCCGTCTCCTAGTTTTTCAAGATTAAAAAGACATTGTCAGGGATATAGAATGTTTACTCTCTATTTGTTATAATATGTAAGAGTTGGGCCTATAAGTTACCAATAAGGACACATTGCACATCTGATCTGAAGACTGTTCTCTCTGGGTACCCGATGAGAAAGGACCATATCCGGTCTCATTCCAGGGATACCCTCTTGGTACAATCTTAATAACTTTCCAGCCATCAGATGAAATGGTCAATAACAATTCTGCCTTAAGGGCCTGTCACACTAAGCGATATCGCTAGCAATATCGCTATAACATCACTGGTTTTTATGACGTTATAGCGATATTGCTAGTGATATCACTGTCTGATACTTACCTACAACCCGCTCCCCCGCTGGTTATCGCTGATCGCGCGAGAACGTCCTGGACCGTTTCTCGTCGTCAGCTTCCTGCTGGCGCCGACAAGCAACGCGTGGATGCGGGCGGGAGGACATCAGGATCGTCTCGTCTGACAGGTAAGTAACGACCCCCGACCCCTGCGATGTTGCTGGTGAGATCTGCCTGTGTGGCAGCTCACTAGCGACCACTTAGCGATGCACCAGCGATCCTGACCGTGTCATATCGCTGGTCGGGATCGCTGGTGCATCGCTAAGTGTGACAGTACCTTTACAATGAGGACAAGACCTTAAAATATAGCTATGGGACAAAGTCCCATAAGGATGTTACATGAAATTCTTAAACACAAAAGACAAACAAGATGAGGACTATACACAATATAAACCCTGGAGCACAATGGATTTCTACCCACTTGTATGAAATCTCACAAATATCAGTGAAATTCATAAGTCAACAAGAAGATAGTAAACCAGTAGCAACAATACAATTACTGCTACTAATATCCAGGATCTAAATAATCCTCACTGATTACACTATGTCCAAGGTATTCACCAGCTTGTATCTCTATATCGTGCCACCGCCATCCGATGAAGGCCTGTAAGGGGCGAGTGTGACAACACAGTGTAATAATAACAAAGTGCCCCAAGGACTATGGCTACTGATATCACAAAGATACATATGCTCACAAGGACTTCGGACTAGTGCAAAGGCCCCTTTACATTTAGCGATGTACCAGCGATCTGACCAGCGATCCGACCAGGTCAGGATCGCTGGTGCATCGCTAAATGATCGCTAGTGAGCTGTCACACAGACAGACCTCACCAGCGATGCAGCAGCGACGCAGCGGACAATACTTACCTTTCACACACAGCGATCCTGATGTCCTCCCGCCCGCCTCCACGCGTCGCTCGTCGGCACCAGCAGAAAGCCCCAGCAGGAAGCTGACGACGAGAAATGGAACCGGACATTCTCGCGTGATCAACGATGGACAGCGGGGGAGCCGGTCGGAGGTAAGTATCACACATAGCGATATCACTAGCGATATCACTATAACGTCACAAAATCGGTGATGTTATAGCGATATCGCTAGCGATATCGCTATGTGTAAAACCCCCTTAACAGTACAAACACGATTTTCACAGTTAGGGACTGGACATACACACATACATAGAGACATATAAGACAAGAGAGTAAATTTCCCTCGTACTCCTACAACCTGAACTGCTGAGATAAAGTCCAATGACACCGCCTCTTTATATCCAGAGACGTTCCCGTTCTTAATATCAGGTATTCAGAGCACCACCGGCGCAGACTCTCCTCAGTGAAGCGAAGAGGGTTCAGTCACTCTGTGTTATTAAAAGAAAAACATTTAACAATACAACATAGAATATTCTCTATGGGGATCAGGTGGCGTGTACCTAGGTGATTTATACCACTATAATATCCTATGATTTGTCTCCAGTCCACAGATGAATGTTAACCACGCCTACTGGACTCCATTATACAGTCAGGATTTTATATTCCAATCCTTATACATTCACTCAAGATAACATTGAAGGAGTCTCATGTGTAACATAAAACATATATTTATGGCGCTTTAGTTCTATATAATTTTAAAAGACAGACAAAACAGCACACTTACCAGGAAACAACATTCAACAAAGTACAGAAGACAAAACAGAATACCGGCAAAAATTCATCTTATTATACTGGGTTCTATTTTAGGTTAATCCAGCGGATTCCTTAATCCGACGAGAATCTCCCTTGATTCTCCCATCTAGATCAATTTAACGTGCACACACAGTTGCCTTCTCACACTGGCTTTGTACCCATTCTACAGAATTTTTTACAAGAACAAACCCCATTCCTATGGAGCTTCGCAACTTACAGGAGTTATTATAACTCCAATTGCATGTAAACAACTTCCAACTTACAGGAGCCTCTCACAAACCCCAATTGGAAAAGTCCACAATCACAGTCCCCAATCAATTCCAAGAATAACATTCATACTGGATTAACAAGGTTACTGAATATAATGAAAACTATTAAATGTTCTTACCTGTATTCAGATACAGACGATTCCCAGAGATCCTTAGACTATACGAAATCCGTCACTTTCCCTCAGACCGGGATAACTGATAATGCCCCTGTTGACGCCTACTGTCAAGGCGGAGGACTTACTTAAGGAGTCCCAGACTCCCCCGTGCACGGTTTACAGTACTCACCGGTGAGGGAAAGGTGTTGGATTTCTCGGCCAACGCACCAAATGTCAGTGGTTTTAGTCTTCCAATTAGAAATCGTCCAGACCTGAATAAGTAAGATCCTTTATTTGTCATGCCGGCATGGAGAAAGATTGACAACCACACCAGCTGTGGGCAGTCATCTAAAGTAAACCCCGGCACTCAAATGAGGAAAAGAAGGAATGTATATGCAAAAGTGAATTTATTAATTGACACACTGCAAAGGGAACCTAACCAAAGCAACAGCACCAACGTTTCGGCATAGAGCCTTTCTCAAGGTTGTTGCATCACTGGTCAGAGCAGGGAAACATGGGTCTCAAGGATTACCGGATTATTCGAAGAGAGGTGAGGTGCCATACGGTTTGCAGAGTGTGCATGGGTGAGAGATGTGATAAGGTCACTATGGAGAGTGAATGGACACCTGCAGTAGAGGTCCAGGACAAGCGCGGGTGGCGAGGGGAGCGGCTGCAGCGGCATGGTGTAATTGGCCTTGAGACCCATGTTTCCCTGCTCTGACCAGTGATGCAACAACCTTGAGAAAGGCTCTATGCCGAAACATTGGTGCTGTTGCTTTGGTTAGGTTCCCTTTGCAGTGTGTCAATTAATAAATTCACTTTTGCATATACATTCCTTCTTTTTCTCATTTGAGTGCCGGGGTTTACTTTATTGCCTATTTATGATTCTTTACCCCCAGAGCACCTTCAGTGTGTGGTAGAGCCTGGAATTTATATACTCTCGTGGGCAGTCATCTGTCTGACTCCTTACAGATTCTTAGAGTTTAAATAAGAAAAGAATAGGGCGTTCAAAATACTACATTTGCAAAAATAGTACATACATTGGAATATGCTTAGCTGTTAACAATTCTTATCTACGTTACCAGAGAAGTAAAGGTATGACATTTTATTTTTGTACGTTAGATAAGGATAGCAAACTAAGCACACCCATGTATTACATCAGCTGAAAAGAGTGTCTAGGCATAATAATGGCATATATGCAATCATGTATATACTGTACAGTATATATATATACTCACACACATACACGTATGCATATATATATACATGCACATAAAAGAAAGGACTTTATTACTATTATTATAACATTAGTAGTTTGGGGGACATGTAGGACTTGTTTTTAATCACTTTTTATTCTGCTGTTTGTGAGGTAGGATGTAGAAACAGACGGCAATTCTGCTAATGTTTTCTATTATGTGACTGTACGGCCCCTTCACACGACCTGTCATGTTTTTCACAGATGCCACGTGTCCCCTATTTGACATACGGTGCTGCTCTTATGTCCGTGTTTTCCCAGCAGCACATGTGGGTATACAGGTGTATATGGGTCGCCCCATCCCAGGGCTGTGGGGTACTCGGTACCCGTGTCAGCGGGATGTGTCACAGCGGCGGTGACCCGGTCTGTGGCCCTGGGCGCCCAAATCAATGGTGGTGTGTAGTTAATGAAGTGGAATAGTTTGTGACGCCACCTGTGGTGTTTGGCAAGCAAGATGTTAAGCCAACGCTGCGTGCAGATCCTCTGGGGCTGATGGTGTGTTGCAGCATAGATGGTGTAGCTCCCCACAGGTGAAGCTGTAACCCCAGGGCAGTGTATAGGCGCAGGCGGTGTGAGGAATGTTGGTACCCAGATGTAGCAGTGCTGACGGTGTTGGCACACAAAGGAATGGAAGACACCAGGGCTTGTAGTTCCAAAGCTTTACTCACAGTTCATAGTACACACTGGTGCCTGCCTCCGTGCCGTGTCCTCCGGGGTAGAGACTCAATCAACCTCCCGGGCAAGTCAGGATTCTCCTCTCCAACACCCCGCCAACAAGTACCTCTCCTGAACGACTCCTCTATTGCGCCTTGTAGTGTGAAGAGCTCCAGTACCGTGGTACTCTGAAGTTCCTCCTGTCAGATGTTCCTAACAGCTCTCCTTGTACGGCAGACAGTTGTAGCCTACTTCGGGGACTCCCTTTATCCTGAGTCCCGGCTCTCTATACAGATGCTGTTGTGCCCCAAGTCTTGGATGGGAGTAGTGCATTTACAGCCAACTACTCCACCGGTGTCTGCTGCAGAACCATGTCCATACAACCTCGGGGACCGGGCCCAGGCCTTGCGCTGAGAACCTATAGGCAGGGTTCCTCTTCCAACCCACAACTCCTCTCTGTTCTCCTACTCCTTCGTTCAGTGCTGTTCCTTCTCTCTCTTATGGAAGCTTAGGTTGCAGTTCTATGTTTGCTCCTTCTCTTCCCTTCCCGTGCCAGCTGGCTCAGATCACTGAGGCAGCTGCAGAACTCCTTCCTCTCTCTCTCGGACCCATCCTCAGTCTCTCCTGACTGACTGTCCTTCTCCCGCCTGACCTCCCGTCAGACTGACCTGTCATTCTAAACCTTCCCAACCTTTTATGTATCTCAACTCCACCCACCTCCCAGCACATCTCGTGTTACAAAGCAAGGACCCACGAAAGGTGCTCTGCTATCCTCTAAGCATGGAGCCGCAATCTGGTCCATTGCTGAACTATCCTGTGTGTGGGTGCAGGTTTTGGAGCGTGGAAAGGAGTTCCCAACTTACCTAGGTGGTGGGGCACTACACCTTAGGAGAAGATGCAGTACCTCTGTGGCAACTGAGCCCCAGCGTTATGGAAGATAAGTCTATGAGGAACGTGTTCAGCTGCCGACTCCGAGGAGGAAACTGCTTGTTGTCTGTGGCCTAAATATATAGGTTTTATTAGTAGATGTCAGGGAAGAAAACTAAACCCTGTAAGATAATAAATCTCCTCATATGTTTCCCTTATTATCTCCAGTAATTGTATTATTACACAGGATTCTTATGATGTTACATCGGATCATCTTCTTCTCATTCAGGTCTCTACAATATCGGATCCTCTCAGTGAAGATCTTCTACAGAAGAGAATTTTCCTGATTTACCCATCAAGGATGGATATGGACAGAGACAAGATGGCGGAGAGGATGTTACACCTCACCCTAGAGATCCTCTTCCGTCTCACTGGAGAGGTGAGAGATTCTGATGACATCACATTACATCATTCTTATCTATGGGAATAACAGACGGACAGAACTGGAGAGGTGAGGACTCTGGAAATGTCTGTAGTGAGATTTATTAATGTGTCTCTCCATTACCAGGATTACACAGTGGTGAAGAAGACCTCTAGTGATCACTGTCAGGACCCTGTGTCTGAGGGATGGGGAAGACCCCTGAGCCCAATCACGGGGCCTCCACCTCACCCCCTGATCCATGAGGACATCAATGACCAGAAGATCTTAGGCCTCATCTACAAGATGATTGAGCTGCTGACTGGAGAGGTGACACTGCTGGGAATGCTGGGACATTATACAGTAACACTATGAAGGGATCGGGGGATGACGGTATCATTGGGGGACAATACAAAGACCTTTCTAATGATCTTTTTACTCTTAGACCTGTGACGGGGACAAGGGGGCATCCTCTACGTCTGGAGGAAAGAAGGTTTAAGCATACTCACAGACGCAGATTCTTTACTATAAGAGCAGTGAGACTATGGAACTCTCTGCCATATGATGTTGTAATGAGTGATTCACTACTAAAATTTAAGAAGGGACTGGATGCCTTTCTTGAAAAGTATAATATTACAGGGTATATACACTAGTCTCCTTAATATTGCGTTGATCCAGGGAGCTAGTCTGATTGCCGTATGTGGAGTCGGGAAGGAATTTTTTTCCCCAATGTGAAGCTTACTGTTGCCACATGGGGTTTTTTTGCCTTCCTCTGGATCAACATGTTAGGGCAAGTTAGGATAGGATATGGGTTGAACTAGATGGACTTAAAGTCTCCCTTCAACCTTAATTACTATGTTACTATGTTACTATGTATTGTATGTGTCAGGTTCCTATAAGGTGTCAGGATGTCGATGTCTATTTCTCCATGGAGGAGTGGGAATATTTAGAAGGACACAGCGATCTGTACAAGAACGTCATAATGGAGGTTCCCCAGCCCCTCACATCTCCAGGTAATAGACAGGACTAAATACATACGGCCTCTAATTATCTGTATGTAAGGAAGCAATTCAGTCCCTGTATGTGTTTCCTCCAGATCTATCCAGTAAGAGGACAACACCAGAGAGATGTCCCCGTCCTCTTCTTCCACAGGACTGTAACCAAGAAGATCCCAATGTTTCTCAGGATCATCAGGTAGATGGAGAGAAGGTGTCAGGAGATCTCCCCTATGACGTGTATACGGCTGTGAAGGTCTTGTGCTCAGTCTTGTTTTATCCACCAGTATTACATGTTTTATACTTGTGTAATGAGAACGGTGGAGATGGCAGGATTACAGCTGATCATAGATGGGACTTCTCCATCTGTCTGTGACTTTTACAATATTTGTTTCAGGGTGAAGATCTGACCCATATTAATACTACAGAGACATATGTAAGGGGTGATGAGCGGTGTAAAGAGGAGATTCCCACATATGACTACCCAGGTGAGTAGTAACCACTGAATGCAGAGAAGTCACAGATTCCTCTCAGTCACCGGCTGTGGCTGCTTTATCGGTGGTGTAGTCCGGCCGTATTACCATGATCACCATTTTGCCTCTAGACCACAACATTCTCCTCCACCCAAAACTGTTCAAAAGACTTTGGGCATTGAAAGCCCTTTTCTATAGAACTTGTCACCTAGAAGATCCACCTACCTTCTGGGTTTAGGAGACGCTGACCGTTACCTGCCCAGATCTGTAACTATAAAGCCAAATGACAGCGTACGTAGAATGTGCTGACAAGTTAGAAAATCACTTGAAGAAAAGTATTATGATGGGCCAGTAAGAGAAAGCGGAGGGTAATGATGCTGTTGGCTTCCTAGATCCCTGAGATCTTATCGGATGAATCTTCTCTCCCTTCTGTGCTGCTGAATATCTCATGGTCCTGTAGTAATGGCCCGGATTGGGGGGTGGTCCACTGCTTTCCGCGACCAGACGACACAGACACCAGACGGAGGCAGATTTTGGTTGCAACAGGTCCGAGTTTATTGGCCATCCTCCTGACGACTGTAGCCATACACCGCAGCTCCTTTACAGCTCTCCGTATTCAGGCCCAGGTACCTTCACCTTCCTTCTGTTGTAGTGACGTTCCTTGCGGATCTTTTGCTGGGGCTGCCCTAGGCCTATCTACCGCCAGCGCTTCACCAGTCCAAGGTCGTCGTCTGTCCTGCGGTTCTTTGTGTCAGGTCCACCCCCTGACTGTCTCTTCCTGTCAGTCCCCTGGTCGAGCTCTCCACAGTCGTCAGTCTTCCGTACTGAGTCTTCTCCTCCTGAGCTCCTCCCGGGACTAGCCTAGCCTGGAACCCTGTCCTGTCCTATTTATCCCCTTCCTCGGGAATTTCCCTCCTGGGTTTCTATCTCCCCGCCCCCATGACTAAGTATTTTATAAAGCCCTAAGCTGCTGTCAAGTCCTGAACTACGCTCCCCCTGCCATCTTGTGGTCAAATCTAGGTATTGCACTCCTTTTCTATCTTCCCCAGCTGTTTCCCTTCTGTCATTGCCAATATCCATCTATAGTGCACAAACCGTCCCTTCTTCCTTCAGTCAAGTCTATCCTTCAAGTCACCTTCCCACACTCCCCCTTCCTTTGTGTATTGTCATCCCCGACAATCGTACTCCTTACCTACGTTGTCCTGAAGCTTGTCCACCGTCTGTTGTCGGACCTCTTGTCGGGCCAAACCCGCCACACGCGGGGGGGGCGCCGAACCAAACCGGGAGCACCATGCTCCGAGCAGCCTACTACTACCCGCCGGCGCGCACGGCACGTGACAGCTTCTTTCAGGTTGGCGAGGTCCACCCGGACTACTCTACGTCATGTACCTCCCACTGCTCTCCGTTTCTGTTACCCTCTACTGTCCGGAACACCATGACCGAGGCCTTTCGCCTACCAGGCCATCGCTAGCGCCCGCCCATCCTTTTAGGGTGTCTGTGGTGTCGGGGGCCCACTGACGGACCACTGTCTGGCTCAATATCTTCCGTCTCTTTGTCCATCAAATTAAAAAGAGTCATGGTCGGCGTTTTTATCCTACCCTGTACCCGGGACCTGTTACACTTTTTTATACATACTACACATTAAATCAACTTGTTAGCATACCGTTACCTCTACTTTAATAACAGTATGAGTAACCCCTTTTCTTTTTTTCCTTTTTTTCTTTCAACACATTTTAAAACAGAACAGGAATACTCCCCCTTCCTTTAACATTAGCACTTTCTCCCTGCATCCCCGCTTGGTCAGGAGAAAACAATAAACAGCAAAACATAAAAACATTTTCCTTCTCTGGAACACGAAACTGTCCTCTAGGCCTGCACAACGGTGCATCGAAATCCCGGTAGTCCGGGCCATCTCCTGATAGCCGGTGTTATGCCGATAGTAGGGGGCTTCACAGCCGTGGAGCTCCCGGGATGCTGGGAGTGTCTTTGGGGGTCCCTTTTTTTACGGGGGCGCGTGGCCTTCAGGTTCGACGATCACGGCTACCGCATAATAGCCGCGGGGACAGTATTCTTTATAGTATGACACAAGTCCCCCTCCCGCAAAGCCCGGCCGTGACGGATGGAAGTCACATTAAGATATACCTTTTGGCCGGTTGCGAGGTCTCGAATGAACCCGTATCCCTTCTCCAGGTTGGTATACACGAGCCACTGGTGGATCGGAAAGCCACCATGCCTGCCTCTCCTTTTTTGTGGAGCAGGCTCCAGATCTCCCACTCTCGGGCCTTCTTCTCTATGACTTCTGCTACCCATACGGAGGGTCCGTAGTAGGCCACGTAGTTCGGTGGGAGGGACGCGGCCGGGGTCGAGAGCGGGGGAAGAGGCGGCCACAGATTCCGGCGGCCCAGCAGCTGCTGGGGCCGGACGGCGGGCAGGGGCAGCCGTGGGTCCCGGTGGATAGGCTACAGAGCCCAACAAGTGGGCCGCAGCCAGCTTCGGGAGTGAAGTGGACGCGGCCGCGGGGCAGGCCGCAACTGGAGTCGCAGACGGAGCCGGAGTGGTGGCAGGCTTCGGTGGATAGGCCGCCGACTCTCGGTGGAACGTGGCAGGGACGGCCACAGGTGGGTTCCGCACTGGCGACACAAGACATGGCGCCGCCGGGCAGGGTGGCTCGGGGACATGGGCAGAGGCGTCACTCAGCCCAGCAGAGGCCGCAAAGCCCTCTCTCACCCCATTGCCACAGCCTCCGGCAGGCCACCCCGCAGCTCCTCCCGCAGCCTCCGATCTTCACCCCGCCATCCGGCAGGGTTAGCCTCCAGGCTTGTCGGTCCCACGGGGAGGCTCCCAGGCGATGTCTTCGGCGGCTGCTCCAGCAGGGCCCACAGTCGCTCCTCTTCTCCAACCGATGTCTGGGGTGCAGTCAGTGGCTCCCAGGGGCAGGTCTCCCGATGAGATTTGACCTCTTGACGCCACTGCCACTCCAGGCGTCCAAGACCGCGGCAGCTGCAATAGGTCTGAGTTTATTGGCCGTGCTCCTGACGAATGTAGCCATACACCGCAGCTCCTTTACAGCTCTCTGTATTCAGACCCGGGTACCTTCACCTTCCTTCTGTCGTAGTGATGTTCCTCGCGGATCTTTCGCTGGGGCTGCCCTAGGCCTATGCACCGCCACCGCTTCACCAGTCCAAAGTTGTCGTCCAATCTGTACCCCTGGGGCCTCGTCTGTCCTGCAGTTCTTTGTGTTAGGGCCACCCTCCTGACTGTCTCTTCCTTTCAGTCCCCTGGTCGAGCGCTACACCATCGTCAGTCCTCTGTACTGAGTCTTCTCCTCCTGAGCTCTTCCCGGGACTAGCCTAGCCTAGAACCCTGTCCTGTCTTATTTATCCCCTTCCTCGGGAATTTCCCTCCTGGGTTCCTATCTCCCCACCCCATGACTAAGTATTTTCTAAAGCCCTAAGCTGCTGTCAAGTCCTGAACTACGCTCCCCCTGCCATCTTGTGGTCAAATCTAGGTATTGCGCTCCTTTTCTATCTTCCCCAGCTGTTTCCCTTCTGTCATTACCAATATCCGTCTAGAGTGCACAAACCGTCCCTTCTTCCTTCAGTCAAGTCTGTCCGTCAACTCACCTTCCCCACACTCCCTACAAGACCAGGTCCAGTCTTTCTGGCCAAACTTCCCTTTTATGAGCGACAACAGTAAATGTGCCGTGAGGCCAAGTGTGAATTTCTGTCCAATAACAGCAGAGTTTCCCTTTATCCTGACTTTTACATTTGTATTAAAACCAACTAACTTCCAGGAGGATTGTGATAATCTCCAGGACAAACATTCCACCTGTGCCCTGATAGATCTCTAAGCTGTGCGTGGCTGATGGCTGGAATATACATTTATTCCCGCCTGCAGGAGATGTGTTGGCTCCAGCCCTGGTGTCATGGATTCTCTCCACGTCATAAATTCCATTATGTTTTCCATCCTAAAGAATTCAAATTACTGCACAATCTTTCCTCAAATGAGGAGAACTAATAGTTTCTCTACTCTTTTGGTCAGGACTCACAGTAGCTCAAATAGTTCACCAGAAATGAGTGCAACTCTGGTTTAGTGTTCTCCCCTCATATTTACTGTACATTGTTGTTGGGGATGTAAAATAAGTTTTAACTCTGTCTTTTTCTACATCTTCATTCTGTATGATAGTTTGTGGTGGCATCGGCTTGTCTCACTTATGTAAGTCTGTAACTCCCTGATAGTCTTAACAAAAATCTCTCCATCGCCTCTTCCAAATGCCAAAGGGCTAAATTTAAAGGGAACCTGTCAGCAGGATTGTGCTCAGTAACCTACAGACACTGTCAGGTCAGCGCCGTTATACTAAATACAATGATACCTGGTGATGAAATCCGTCTTGTGGTTGTTGTTTAATCTGTATTTGTAGTTTTCAGTTAATGAGATTCTCGTGCTCTGGGGCGGGGCTGTGGGTGGGGCTTTATGTGGTGCTCTGATTATATATTCATTTGTATTGGCTAATGACAGGTCGCTGACCCCTCACTGACCTGCCCCCCATTATTACATAATGCATATAATAGCATTGATATTATTGTTGATAATGCCTATAATATTGTGGCTATTGTGAGGCTTAGAAAAAAATTACATCCAGCAAAATGTCACCGGCGATGGCGGCGCCTGCGCAGTAGCATCTATCTCTTATCAGGTGCTTCTGTGGTGCTTCTGTGGTGTCAGATGGCAAGAAGAATAGTCAGGTAGCCGGGTCAGAACCAGAAGGACAGAATACAGAATCAGAAGACACAAGAGTAGTCAGTAAACGGGCCACGGTCACAACAGAAAATAAATAGACAAGCCGCAAGCTGAGCACAGAGGACTGAACCAGAGGAGAACAACGCTGTATCTGGCAGATTCCGGCCATGTACTTTGCGCTTTAGTAGGGTGTGGTACTTTCCAATTGGCTGAAGTAGGGAGCAGATTACTCCAGCTGGACAGCAGGAACAGATCCCAGAAGAGATTGGACACACCATATGCAGAATCCCTAATATAACTAAATGACAGAAAACCAGAATAGTAAAAATCCCCATAAAGTGATTCCATTTTACAAATTAATTCACTGAGGGTTATAATCCTTAGGAGGACTGAATATTGTGACTCCACAGCCACTTTCCAGAAATTAACACACAGTGGATGTTGGAGAGTGAAAATTACACATTTGCCATTTTCTTACCCAGCACATAGTGCCCAGATTGTGCTCCAGGAGACACACACCAAAAATTAAGTGGATTCTTCTCACTATAATATTGCTAAATACAGGATCCTAAATGTTGTTTGCGCACACTGCAAGACTCCGAAGTGAGAGCGGATTTTGCTGGATTGGTTTATGGAAACCTTGTTGCTTTTCAACAGCCTTTGAGCCACTAATAGTGTGGGAACCTCTGTTTTTCCATTGACAGATGATGGACCTGAGTGGGGACTTGTTTTTTGTGAGATGAGAAATGGTATTATTTTCGCCTACATAACATTGATTGGTTTCTTTTTATTGGATATTTGGGAGGCAGAATGAACAAACAGTTGAACACCACACACTACTGGCTCATCCAACAAGGTTTTCTATTAGACTGTGAACTGTCATTGTCTTGGTAAACAAGTAAAGTTTTTTTTACATAGCTTGCCATTTTTATGGACAGTTTAAATAGAAATGTTCAAAAATATAAAACTCAAGGATATTTTATTAAAAAATAATAATTATTTTGTATCTTAGCAGATGACTGTACCAGGAGATCAGAGGGACAGCTGACATCTTCAAATTTTAAATCTGATGATCTTGAGATCCTACAAGATACAACTGAAGTGATTGCTATTACTCCAGATATATCATCATCCATTCACAGCAAAGATCTGTCATCTGATCCTATGAAACAGGTCCCATCTTCTGATTCTTCTGATTCATTACCGACTACTAAGGAAAATCAAAGTCACAAAAGAGGCATTAAAAAACAAACTGCTCCTAAAGGAAAGAAGTCATTTTCATGTTCAGAATGCGGGAAATATTTTATCCAGAAATGTAATCTTGTTATACACCAAAGAACTCACACGGGGGAGAAGCCTTTTTCCTGTTCAGAATGTGGGAAATGTTTTAAATGGAAATCGTTTCTTGTTAGGCACCAGAGAACTCACACAGGGGAAAAGCCTTTTTCCTGTTCAGAATGTGGGAAATGTTTTAACCGGAAATCAGTTCTTGATAGCCACCAGAGAACTCACACAGAGGAGAAATCTTTTTCATGTCCAGAATGTGAGAAATGTTTTGCACAAAAATCACATTTTGTTAACCACCAGAGAACTCACACAGGGGAGAAGCCTTTTTCGTGTTCAGAATGCGGGAAAGGTTTTATCCAGAAAGGAAATCTTGCTAAACACCAAAGAACTCACACAGGTGAAATCTTGAAGCCTTTTTCATGTTTAAAATGTGGGAAATGTTTTAAACAGAAATCAGACCTTGTTATTCACCAGAGAATTCACACAGGAACAAAACCTTTTTCATGTTCAGAATGTGATTAATGTTTTGTACAGAAATCAAATTTTGTTACCCACCAGAGAACTCACACAGGGGAGAAGCCTTTTTCCTGTTCAGAATGTGGGAAATGTTTTAACCGGAAATTGATTCTGGTTAAGCACCAGAGAACCCACACAGGGGAGAAGCCTTTTTCCTGTTCAGAATGTGGGAAATGTTTCAAATGGAAATCGTTTCTTGTTAAGCACCAGAGAACTCACACAGGGGAGAAGCCTTTTTCCTGTTCAGAATGTGGGAAATGTTTTAACCGGAAATCGGTTCTTGATAGCCACCAGAGAACTCACACAGAGAAATCTTTTTCATGTCCAGAATGTCGGAAATGTTTTGCACATAAATCACATTTTGTTAACCATCAGAGAGTTCACACAGGGGAGAAGCCTTTTTCCTGTTCAGAATGTGGGAAATGTTTTAACCGGAAATCAGTTCGCGATAGACACCAGAGAACCCACACTGGGGAGAAACCTTTTTCCTGTTCAGAATGTGGGAAATGTTTTAACCGGAAATCAGTTCTTGATAGCCACCAAAGAACCCACACAAGGGAGAAGCCTTTTTCATGTTCAAAATGTGGGAAATGTTTTAAATGGAAAAAAAATCTTGATAGGCACCAGAGATCCCACACAGGGGAGAAGCTTTTTTCTTGTTCAAAATGTGGGAAATATTTTAACCGGAAAGCGCTTCTTGATCACCATCAGAGCAGTCACACAGAGGAGAAGCCTTTTTCATTTTTTTAATGTGGGAAATTTTTTACCTTGAAATCAACTGTTAATAAACATCAGAGTCATCACATAGGGGAGAAGTCTTTTTTATGTTCATAATGTTGGAGTAGTTTTAACCAAAATTGGATTTTCTTAAAAGGGTTGTCTCTTGTCATTCCTCATGTTTGCTGACAAAAGGATAAAACTAAACTTTATTAACTCAAAATATAATACTATACTCATTATTCACCCCCTGAAGGTCAGTCAGAAGATGACTAATAGAAAAAACATATACCCCACATGTCAGTATATAGGGTGATTAAATAGCAATTTGTATAGCAATTTGGTTATGGACATTCTTAATGATGTTGATACTTATAGGAAAGTAACAAGTTACCCTACTAGTGTTTGTAAAAATGAATTGGAATCTTTTGCAATGGAGGGAGAAAATTTAGGGGTAATTAATAAAAAAAAATAAAACTTTTTTGAATAAAGATTTTCCTGTCACCTTGGTGTTTTACGGTCTCCCGAAAATACACAAACAAATTTTTCCCCCTCCATTTCATCCAATTATATCGAGTATAGGATCACTTAACGAAATTTTAAGTGTTTGGATTGACAGACATCTACAAACCCTAGTTTCCTAGGGGAGGGAGGTGCCGGACAACGGCCGTTTCGCGATTACTCGCTTCTACGGGTCCAGGTGAGGGGATTAGCTAAAGGTCATTCCCTATATAGGATCACAGACCTTACTAATTAACATACATAACAAGTTGTGAAACAAACATTTACAAAAAAATATATAGTTATACAATATACAGAGTGCAAGATACTAGTAAAGAATAAATCTTTCCATATCGATTTACAAGATAATCTATATTTTTACAATATCATAGGAAGATTATAATCTAAATAACTTTACATACAATTTTTTATATAACATTTTTTATAAAAATACTGATAGTCCCAAAGGACTAAACGACCGGATCGATCTATCAGTATTTTTATAAAAAATGTTATATAACAAATTGTATGTAAAGTTATTTAGATTATAATCTTCCTATGATATTGTAAAAATATAGATTATCTTGTAAATCGATATGGAAAGATTTATTCTTTACTAGTATCTTGCACTCTGTATATTGTATAACTATATATTTTTCTGTAAATGTTTGTTTCACAACTTGTTATGTATGTTAATTAGTAAGGTCTGTGATCCTATAAAGGGAATCACCTTTAGCTAATCCCCTCACCTGGACCCGTAGAAGCGAGTAATCGCGAAACGGCCGTTGTCCGGCACCTCCCTCCCCTAGCATTCCTCCACGTCCTGCATGTCCACACATTTGATGGAAATTATGTGAAATAAAGACTCACAGTTTTTCAGCTACATTGGTGAGTGCTGCATATTTCTTCTTTTTTCGCTTCACATTGAAATATTCATGTTTTTTCATGCAAGCACCTCCATTTTTTGACTGAATCATATGCCGCAATACTTCAGATAAAGAGCTCCGTCTGGTAATGTGGTGATTTGTGCCCCCTAGTATGCCGTTCATCTGTTTGCTCTTTGCTGGGATCATTCAACTTGTGTAATTGAACTGAGCACAGGGTTTATTTCACTCACTTTTTATCTATACAATGGACACAGACGTAAATATGGAGCTTTCTGATATGAATGCGGTTGAACAGGGACTTTTAGCAGGACGAGAGGATGCAATCGTAAGGAAGAGCTGCATATTATCAGCACAAGATCACTTGAATTTAAAATACAATCATTAGCTGAGAGAGAAATCCGATCATTCTGGACTGTAAAATCATTGAAATCATACACTGAATGCAAGAGAGTCCCGAGAGGTTTACGTATCTTCAAGGAAATTTCACAATTTCAAGATGATCCTATTTTCCAAAAGAAATGGACTGATCTCCTTCACCAATGTTCTTTCAATTTATTACAATTGGTAGCAGAGAAAAATGAGCAGGAGTATGATCATCTGACTGAACAGTTGGAGAAAGCGAAATCAGAAATAAAGTCACGCTACACAGAAAACCAAAATACAAATTTTTACAAAAAATTGGATAAAAAACTCGTATTACAACAAATTGATATTAAACAGAAGAAAAAAGGAAAATTTTTGAGAGATAAAAATGACTATGAAAAGAACATGATTTTTTCCTGGAATAAAAATCGTTCCTCTTTTTCTAAAAAGCGGAGATACAACATGGCTCATAAAAAGAAAAATAACTATGAAGGATGGACCACGGATTCGGACTCAAGTGTTGCAGACGATCGAGAGGACTCAAGCATGCTTACTGTTCCTTCTACCTCTAATAATACGCCCGCTTTAGGAAAAAAACAAGACGAGGCCGGAAAATTACAAAATCAAGAAACGCAAGCAAGTATCATGGAGGAAATAACACCTCCAAGGACAATCTACGTATAATAAACCTTTCAAAGCACCAATTATCCAGTGAACATACTGAAGTTCTATCTAAAGGCTTAAATTTTTGTATTCCAGAAAAATTTGATTATGTCGATTTTAGGATTGAATTGTTTAAAAGTATAAGAAAGCTACATCTAAAAAAATCTTTTTCCAATGTTTCAGCTGCAGTTTCTCTTCCTATACATGAAGGTGAGAAACCTCCAACTATTGGTCCTTTAGGCTTTATGCTAAATTCAGATATCTGTCCCAGACAATTTTTAAGTGATGTTGAAATGTTAATGAGTATAACTGAACCAGATTTCTCCCTGGAATCAGTTAATTCCAACGAAGAAATACCAATACCTTTTAAAGGAGGCATAAAATCAAATTTCATGCCTCCTATATCTCCTGGGAACAGTATCGATCTTTTCCATGATCTGGTCATCAAGGATGTAGAAGCTTTACTCTATCCCATGTCAGAAAAAAATTTGAAAGTACCTGAGATGAAAGCTTTGCAAGAAATGAAGGGATGGAATGATACTGTTTTCAGGAGATCTGATAAAGGAGGAAATTTGGGTCTTTTGGATAAGACATACTATATACAAGATGCCCTAAATCACTTGAATGATAGTAATACCTACTGTATGCTAAATGACAACCCTTTGCATAAATATAAGGACAAATTAAGATCTCTTTTAAGAAAGTATGTTCAATTGGGGATATTATCAAAAAAGAGAGCAGAAAAACTCTTTCCAGAATACCCAGAAATTCCCTATTGGTATAGTGTGCCAAAAGTGCACAAGTCTTTAAAAGAGCCTCCGGGTCGCCCTATAATTTCAGGGGAAAACTCTTTGACTGAACCACTTTCACAATACTTAGACTGGCTACTAAAACCTTTACTAAAAGCTGTGCCATCTTTTGTAAAAGACTCAGGAGATTTATTGAAAAAATTGAAAGATTTCCATTGGCAACCACATTTCTCCCTTGCATCTATTGATGTTGAGAGTCTATATACCAGCATCCCCCATGATAAAGGCATAGCAGCAATAAAGGAGATTTTACATAACACAAACAAATCACAGGATTTTATTTCCTTTATTATCGAGTCACTCGATTGTCATTGTGATTGGCATTGTGTGTCAATTATGTTTTGACACACAATGCCTTCAAATTTCTGGATAAGTGGTATATACAAAGGTGGGCACAGCAATGGGCACGCCAGTCTCTTGTGTCATACAAAGAGTGGGCACAGCAATGGGCACGCCAGTCTCTTGTGTCATACAAAGGGTGGGCACAGCAATTGGCACGCCAGTCTCTTGTGTCATACAAAGGGTGGGCACAGCAATGGGCACGCCAGTCTCTTGTGTCATACAAAGAGTGGGCACAGCAATGGGCATGCCAGTCTCTTGTGTCATACAAAGGGTGGGCACAGCAATGGGCACGCCAGTCTCTTGTGTCATACAAAGGGTGGGCACAGCAATGGGCACGCCAGTCTCTTGTGTCATACAAAGAGTGGGCACAGCAATGGGCACGCCAGACTCTTGTGTCATACAAAGAGTGGGCACAGCAATGGGCACGCCAGTCTCTTGTGTCATACAAAGGGTGGGCACAGCAATGGGCACGCCAGACTCTTGTGTCATACAAAGAGTGGGCACAGCAATGGGCACGCCAGTCTCTTGTGTCATACAAAGGGTGGGCACAGCAATGGGCATGCCAGTCTCTTGTGTTTATGCAAATTTATTCCTAGCACGATTTGAAGAGTTTTATATAAAAACAGCCCTAAATCCACACTTAAAACATTTACAAGCATATTTTCGCTTTGTGGATGATATTTTTATTATCTGGGGGGGTTCTCTGGAAGAATTTGCAGATTTTGTAAAATACCTGAACAATGTGAACAGTGACAACATGCGCTTCACATTTTCATTTGGGGGGAACACAATAGATTTTCTTGATGTCAAATTTAAAATAAAAAATGGCTCTTGAAAAACAGAAGTGTTTAGAAAAGAAACCGCAACAAATAATTACTTACATTATAAGAGCGCTCGCCCATTACACACTAAAAAGGGACTTCCATATAGTCAAATGCTAAGAGTAAGAAAACTGAATAAAGATGAAACCATTTTTAATGAACAAATTTCTGAGCTGAAACAACGTTTTTTGCAAAGGGGATATCCTATGAATTTATTAAATGAAGCATATGAAAGGGTAAAAAAATTTTCTCAGATGGATTTATTAAAGGAAAGGACTAAAAAATTAAATAGTGTACTCAAACCTACAAAAAAAATTTAATTTTTGTTTCAAACATAGTGCAATGGATAGAGCAATACAAGCAGCAGTGAGAAAACACTGGCATCTCATTGATGCAGAAAAAACCTCACACACAGATGGTAAATTAGTTCCTCAATTTGCATACAAAAGGGCACATAATATAGGGGATTTATTAGTACATCATAGACTTCGTCCCCCTCAAAAAAATTGGCTACGAGATTTATCAATAAAAGGAAATTATAAATGTGGTCACTGCAGATACTGTCATCTTCATCTGACAGGGAATTCTATACATTTCGGCTCTATGGAACATTAGGTACAAAACTACATTTCTTGTCAAACTAAATTCGTGGTTTATGTTATTTTTTGTCCATGTGGTTATTTTTATATTGGAAAAACTATAAGACCACTTACGATACGTTTTGGTGAACACTATAGATCTATTACATCAGGAAAGGGCTCACTGCGATTAATTAAGCATATTCAAGATGTGCAGAAAGCTAACCCAGAAATTTTGAGTTTTGCAGGGATTGAAAAGGTCAATTTTCCACCTCAAGGAGGGAACCGTGACAAAGCTTTACTGCAACAAGAAGCAAAATGGATCCTGAAAGCGAACGCACAAGGTCCTTTGGGACTAAATGACGGATCGATCTATCAGTATTTTTATAAAAAATGTTATATAAAAAATTGTATGTAAAGTTATTTCGATTATAATCTTCCTATGATATTGTAAAAATATAGATTATCTTGAAAATCGATATGGAAAGATTTCTTCTTTACTAGTATCTTGCACTCTGTATATTGTATATTTTTTTGTAAATGTTTGTTTCACAACTTGTTTTGTATGTTAATTAGTAAGGTCTGTGATCCTATATAGGGAATGACCTTTAGTTAATCCCCTCACCTGGACCCGTAGAAGCGAGTAATCGCGAAACGGCCGCTGTCCGGCACCTCTCTCCCCTAGCATTCCTCTAACGTCCTGCATGTCCACACATCATATTGATGGAATTTATGTGAAATAAAGACGCACAGTTTTTCAGCTACATCGGTGAGTGCTGCATATTTCTTCTTTTTTCGCTTCACATTGAAATATTCATGTTTTTTCATGCAAGCACCTCCGTTTTTTGACTGAATTATATACCGCAATACTTCAGATAAATAGCTCCGTCTGGTAATGTGGTGATTTGTGCACCCTAGTATGCCGTTCATCTGTTTGCTCTTTGCTGGGTACATATTGGGCTGTTATGAAAGAGTCACCGTAGGAGGCAGACACAAAAATAGAAGCTATGTCCAGAAAACCAGAGAAGTTGGCAACTATCAGATTGCAGACCCCTGAACCTATCAACACAACTAGCAGTAGCCGTGGGGGGTTCCTACGGTGCCCTAGACCCCTCGATCACAGCCGGAGAGCTAAATAGCCTAAAGACAGAAAAGGAAATCTAAACTGCCCCAGAGCAGACCCCAAAGTAAAAGGCAGCCCCCAACATATAATGACGGTGAAGCAAGATGAAAAAACACTCACACAGATAGAAAGATAGGCTGAGCAAACGATGGGGCCCAAACTAACTAAACAGGACAGGAAAGGAAGGTTGCTGTCTGCAATCTGCCAAAACCCTATCAAAGACATAAGCCAACAGGCTGATATGGAAAAAGACCCTGAAGCAGCTAGGCTTCAAAAGCTATATCAGCACTCAGGTACTTTCTGAAGACAGAGCTAAAGGAATTCAGCTCACCCCAGCAGGGAATGGCAGAAATCCAAAAAAACAAAGCAAAACAAAGTCAAAGCCAAAATGCAAAAGGCAGAGCAGAAAACTTAGCTTTAGAGGAGCAGGAATTCAGACTGGTCTCCAAGGATCCCACAGAGAAATCACCCGCAGGGCAGAAGGGCGTCGGCGGCCTTATATCCAGTCAGTCACTCCACTCAGCCAGTCATCATCACTAGGCTCAGGTGCTTGATAATCAGGCTCACTACCTTTCTTTACCAGAAGAGGGAGTTCATCGGGCCTCAGTAGTGAAGGGGAAAATGAACTCACAACATTGGGCCGTCTGAAAACTGAGTTTAGTCTAGGACAATTTGTCTGCACTACTAACAGCAGTTACAATACCAAACTAGGGCAGACCCTATAGGAGAAAAACACAAGAATTATACTGTATTTTCACATACTATCTATTCCTGACACTGGAGTGGGTTATAAACTTACACGGAGTGGGTTATAAACTTACACAGTATATAGTCTGAGGTCTGGGATCTGCCAATATGGGGCTAGTTTTCTGACTGTTTCGAATAACATGATACATGATTTTATTTTTTTCTTTTGTCCAGTCTCACTTGAATATAGGTCAATATTAAATAGTCTCCTGATGAGTCGCCTTTGGTCAGGACGATGAAACCCGTAGAAATGAGAGGCTTGGAGAGTGAGTGTGTATACGTCAACTCACCCTATATACTGAACTGTGGGGTACATGTTTTTTCTATTAGTCACCTACTGACTAACCTTCAGGAGGTGAATTATGGGTATAGTTTTACATTTGGAATTAATAAAGTTTAGTTTTATCCTTTTGGCAGAAAACATGAGGAATGACAAGAGACAACCCATTTAAGAAGATTCAATTTTGGTTAAAACTATTCCAACACTATGAACACAAAAAAGGCTTCTCCCCTATGTGACATCTCTGATGTTTATTAACAGTTGATTTCCAAGTAAAATCATTTCCCAGATTAAGAAAATGAAAAAGGCTTCTCCCCTGTGTGACTGCTCTGATGTCTAACAAGAAGCTCTTTCCGGTTAAAACATTTCCTACATTCTGAACAGGAAAAAGGCTTCTCCCCTGTGTGACTGCTCTGATGTCTAACAAGAAGCGCTTTCCAGGTAAAACATTTCCCACATTCTGAACAGCAAAAAGGCTTCTCCCCTGTGTGGGTTCTCTGGTGAGTAACAAGATTCCATTTCTGGATAAAACATTTCCCACATTCTGAACAGGAAAAAGGCTTCTCCCCTGTATGGATTATCTGGTGCTTAACAAAATCTGATTTCTCGTTAAAACATTTCCCACATTCTGAACAGGAAAAAGGCTTCTCCCCTGTGTGGGTTCTTTGATGGCGATCAAGACTTATTTTCCATTTAAAACAGTTCCCACGTTCTGAACAGGAAAACGGTTTCTCCCCTGTGTGATTTCTATAGTGAGTAACAAAATGTGATTTCTGGATAAAACATTTCCCACATTCTGAACATGAAAAAGGCTTCTCCCCTGTGTGACTGCTCCAATGGCGATCAAGACGTGCTTTCCAGCTAAAACATTTCCCACATTCTGAACATGAAAAAGGCTTCTCTCCTGTGTGAGTTCTCTGGTGTGTTACAAAATGTGATTTCTTGTTAAAACATTTCCCACATTCTGAACATGAAAATGACTTCTTTGCTTTAGGAGCAGTTTGTTTTTTAATGCCTCTTTTGTGACTTTGATTTTCCTTAGTAGTCGGTAATGAATCAGAAGATGGGACCTGTTTCATAGGATCAGATGACAGATCTTTGCTGTGAATGGATGATGATATATCTGGAGTAATGGCATTCACTTCAGTTGTATCTTGTAGGATCTCAAGATCATCAGATTTAAAAATTGAAGATGTCAGCTGTCCCTCTGTTCTCCTGCTACAGTCATCTGCGAAGATAATAAAACAAAGTTTTTTAATAAAATATCCTTGAGTTTTATATTTTTGAACATTTCTACTTAAACTGTCCATAAAAATGGCAAGCTATGTAAAAAAAACTTTAACCCCTTTCTGCCATATGACGTACTATCCCGTCCATGTGCCCTGGGACTTAATTCCCAAGGACAGGATAGCACGTCATAGAGATCAGCGGCGCTCACAGGGTGAGCGCCGCTGATCGCGGCCGGGTGTCAGCTGATTATCACAGCTGACACGTTAGCCCCTAGCACACTGCGATCAAACACAATCGCAGTGTACCGGGGGTTTAGGGAAGCATCGACAGGGAGGGGGCTCCCTCCGTGCTTCCCTGAGACCCCCAGCGCAGCGCGATGTGCTGCCCTGGGGGCCTCCTTACCTGCAGGTCCCTGGATCCAATATGGCTGCGGGGACCTTCAGGGGCCTGCAGGGAGGCGGCTTCGTCAGTGCCTGCAAAGCGCAGGCATGATGAAGCCTTGGGCAGTGCCTATGTGAGATCGCTGATCTGTCACAGCGATCTGTGATGTGTCAGATCAGCGATCTCACACATGACAATGATTTCCCCCCTGGGACAGTATAATAAAGTTAAATAAAGAAAAATAAGAGTAAAAATAATTTATAAAAAAAATCGCTAAATTTAAAAAAAAAAAAATATTCCCTAATAAATTCATTTTTTGGAAATGAAAAAAACCCAAAACAATAAAAGTACACATATTTAGTATCGCCGTGTCCGTAACGACCCACCCTATAAAACTGTCCCATTAGTTAACCCCTTTAGCGAACCCCTTAAAGAAGAAAAATAAAAAAATTATGCTTTATTATCATACTGCCAAACAAAAAGTGCAATAACGCGCGATCAAAAAGACGGATATATATAACCATGGTACCGCTGAAAACGTCATCTTGTCCTGCAAAAAACGAGCCACAACACAGCATCATCAGCAAAAAAATGAAAAAGTTATAGCTCACAGAATAAAGTGATGCAAAAATAATTATTTTTTATATAATAAAGACATAAATGAGGTATCGCTGTAACCGTACTGACCCGAAGAATAAAGCCGCCTTTCAATTTTACCGCATGCAGAATGGTGTAAACGCACCCCAAAAAGAAATTCTTGAAATGCTGGTTTTTGTTCATTCTGCGTCCCAAAAATAGGAATAAAAAGAGATCAAAAATGTCACGTGCCTGTAAATGGTTCCAATAAAAATGTCAACTCGTCCCACAAAAAATAAGACCTCACATGACTCGGTGGGTCAAAATATGGAAAATTATAGCTCTCAAAATCTGGTAATGCAAAAACTATTTTTACAATAAAAAGCGTCTTTTAGCGTGTGACAGCTTCCAAACATAAAAACCGCCATATATAGTAAATCAAACCCCCCGTTATCACCCCCTTAGTTAGGGAAGAATAATAAAATAAAAAAAATGTATTTATTTCCATTTTCCCATTAGGGCTAGGGTTTGGGTTAGGGGTGTGTTGGGGTTAAGGTTGGAGTTAGAATTGGGGGTTTCCACTGTTTGGGCACTACAGGTGCTCTCCAAACGCAACATGACGTCTGATCTCAATTCCAGTCAATTCTGCGTTGAAAAAGTCAAACAGTGCTCCTTCCCTTCCAAGCTCTGCCATGCGCCCAAACAGTGTTTTACCCCCACATATGGGGTAGCAGCCTACTCAGGACAAATTGCAAAACAACTTTTGGGGTCCAATTTCTCCTGTTACCTTTGGGAAAATAAAAAAATTGGGGACTAAAAGATCATGTTTGTGGAAAAAATATGATTTTTTTATTTTCACGCCCGGGCGTTATAAACTTCTGTGAAGCACTGGGGGGTTCAAAGTGCTCACGACACATCAAGGTAAGTTCCGTGGGGGGTCTAGTTTTCAAAATGGTGTCATTTGTGGGGGGTTTCCACTGTTTAAGCACATCAGTGGCTTTCCAAACGCGGCATGGCGTCCAATCCCAATTCCAGCCAAAAAAGTCAAATGGCGCCGTTTCCCTTCCGAGCTCTGCCATGCGCCCAAATAGTGGTTTACCCCCACATGTGGGGTATCAGCGTACTCAGGACAAATTGCACAATAACTTTTAGGGTCCTGTTACCCTTGGGAAAAAAAAACTGGGGGTGAAAAGATCATTTTTATGGAAAAAGTATGATTTTTTAATTGTACGGCTGTACGTTATAAACTTCTGTGAAGCCCTTGTGGGTTCAAAGTTCTCACCACATATCTAGATAAGTTCCTTGGGGGGTCTAGTTTCCAAAATCGGGTCACTTGTGGGGTTTCCACTGTTTGGGTACATCAGGGGCTCTCCAAACGTGACAAGGCGTCCGATCTGAATTCTAGCCAATTTTGCATTGAAAAAGTCAAATGACGCTCCTTCCCTTCTGAGCTCTGCCATGCGTCGAAACAGTGGTTTCCCACCACATATCAGGTATCAGCCTACTCAGGACAAATTGAACAATATCTTTTGCAGTCCAATTTCTCCTGGTACCCTTGGTAAAATAAAAAAATTGGACCTGAAGTATTTTTTTTGTGAAAAAAAGTTAAATGTTCATTTTTTTTAAACATTCAAAAAATTCCTGTGAAGCACCTGAAGGGTTAATAAATTTCTTGAATATGGTTTTGAGCACCTTGAGGGGTGCAGTTTTTAGAATGGTGTCACTTTTGGGTATTTTCTATACTATTATATATATATATATATATATATATATATGAGAGAGAGAGAGCCCTTAAAGTGACTTCAAATGTGATGTGGTCCCTAAAAATAAAATGGTGTTTCAAAAATAAGAAATCGCTGGTCAAATTTTAACCCTTATAACTTCCTAACAAAAAAAAATTTTGGTTCCAAAATTGTGCTGATTTAAAGTAAACATGTGGTAAATGCTACTTAAGTTTTTTGTGTGGCATATCTCTGTGATTTAAGGGCATAAAAATTCAAAGTTGGAAAATTGCAAAATTTTCAAAATTTTCACCAAATTTTCATTTTTTTCACAAATAAACGCAAGTTATTTGAATTAAATTTTACCACTAACATGAAGTACAATATGTCACGAGAAAACAATGTCAGAATCACCGAGATCCATGGAAGTGTTTCAGAGTTATTACCTCATAAAAGGACAGTGGTCAGAATTGTAAAAATTGGCCCGGGCATTAACGTGCAAACCACCCTTGGGGCTTAAGGGGTTAATTATTTACCAAGACAATGACAGTTCACAGTCTAATAAAAAACCTTGTTGGATGAACCAGTAGTGTGTGGTGTTCAACTGTTTGTTCATTCTGCCTCCCAAATATCGAATAAAAAGGAACCAATCAATGTTATGTAGGCGAAAATAATACCAATTCTCATCTCACAAAAACAAGTCCCCACTCAGGTCCATCATATGTCAGTGGAAAAACAGATAAGGCAGGTTACAGTTAGTGCCATAGTTAGGGTTAGTGTTGGGGCTAAAGTAAGGGTTTATTCTAAAGTTAGGGTTTATTCTAAAGTTAGGGTTAGGCAAAAGAATTAGACTTTTCTCTATTGTCTCCCAAATAATTTGGTCACATCAGAGTTTTGTATTTCCGGAAAAAAATATTAAAAAAAATAAAAATGGCCCGTCAGTGTTATAGTGCAGAGGAGACTTATCCACTTTCATGTTCTGACAGTGAAGAAAGTGCAGTGTCAGATGGCGATGTGGATTTCGAGGGCTTTAGTAGCAGCGACAGTGATAGCTCAGAAATGAGCAGTGATTCCGGTCCATCCTCACACACAAGGACCAGTACAACAAGAAGGACAAATAGCGCTTCTGGAGAAATGTCTCCAACTCAGGGAACAATGCCCAGTACTAGCGCTGTCCCTAGTGCTAGTGAATTGGCGCACACCAATGTCCAAGGGGCTTTGCCTCTTGATGTAGCATTTCCCAGATGGGAGGCTTCGGATTCGGCTAAACCATTCATCGCTCATTTTAATGCCATTCCTGGTCTAAATGTGGAGGTGGTGGAAAATTTTGGACCAATTATTTCAAAGAGGGCAAGGTTCAGAATAAAGCTCTATAAAATGTGTGAGAGTTCAACCGGATACACATCAGCTTTTCATATTTATGAGGGGAAAGACAGCCAACTAAACCCACCAGGATGCCCTACTTATCTGGGGACATCTGGAAAAATCATTTGGGAACTGATAACTCCATTTTTACAAAAAGGCTACAATCTGTATGTTGACAACTACTACACCAGCATACCCCTATTTAAAAGTCTGGTTGTACATAACATAGGGGCTTGTGGGACCATTTGCAAAAACCGTCAGGGGTTTCCACAATCAGTGGTCAAAAAAATTTCCGAAAGGGGCAGTCAGGGGTTTTACGCAATAGAGAGCTGCTTGCCCTTAAGTATAAGGATAAAAAAGATATTTTTATCCTGAGCTCGATCCACACAGATGCCACAAGAGCCACTGCAGACCAACAGGGATCCACTACTCCAAAACCTGTGTCTGTCATTGACTACCACAAATATATGGGGGTGTGGACCTTGCAGATCAGGTTCTACAGCCATACCAGGTATCAAGAAAATCATATATCTGGTATATAAAGTTAGTCATTTATTTGTTTCAGGTGGCCACATATAATTCTTTTGTGTTATACAAAAAAGGTCACTGAAACAGGGATTTTTGTGATAAACTCACCGTAAAATCCTTTTCTCCGAGATGCTCATTGGGGGACACGGGTACTGTGGGTGTATGCTACTGCCGCCTGGAGGCTGACACTAAGTGAAAAAAAGAGGTTAGCTCCTTCTCTGCCGTATACACCCTCGCCCGGATTGCGGGCGGAAACCAGTTTAGTGCAAAAGCAGTAGGACAACAACAAAAATCAGCCTTAATGCAGGTAACAATATGTTTAGAAAAGAACCACCCTAATATCATCGAAAATGCATATTAATTAAACAAGAGCTAACTGGCTATCAGGGTGGGTGCTGTGTCCCCCAATGAGCGTCTCGGAGAAAAGGATTTTACGGTGAGTTTATCACAAAAATCCCTGTTTCTCCCTCGCCTCATTGGGGGACACAGGTACTGTGGGACGTCCTAAAGCAGTTCCTGGGTGGGAAGTTGACTCACCGATCCAAGCTACATGCACCTCCTGTCTAAAAGGTGCGCCACCGCTGCTTGGAGAATCCTTCTACCTAGGCTCGCATCCACTGAAGCCTGAGTATGGGTATTGAAATGTTTGGCAAACGTGTGCAGGCTGGACCAGGTTGCTGCCTTGCAAATCTTTTCCATCGAAAAGATGGTGCTGAAGTGCCAAAGAGGCGCCCACTGCCCGAGTAGAGTGTGCTCTGATCCCTGCTGGAACCGGCGCACCCCTGATGCGGTAGGACTCCTGAATAGTCAAATGAATCCACCTCGCTATGGCCGATTTTGAGGCCACGAGTTCCTTCCTGCGCCCCTCGGGGAGCAAGAACTGAGTGTCTGTCTGCCTAAAGGGTGCCGTCCGTGACACGTACCTCCTGAGGACTCTTACCAGGTCCAACGTGTGAAGGGGCTTTTCCACTCGGTGTGCCGATGCTGGACAAAATTAAGGCAAGACAATATCCTCATTAATGTGAAACGAGGAAACGACCTTCGGTAGAAAGGGGGGAGCTGGTCTGAGAACCACCTTATCCCTGTGGAAAGTGAGAAACGGGGCTCGACAGGATAGGGCCGTCTGCTCTGAGACTCGCCTGATAGACGTTAACGCTACAAGGAATACCACCTTCCAGGAGAGGTATGACAAAGAAACATCCTGTAGCGTTTCAAATGGAGCTTCCTCCAGAATGCTTAGGACCAGGTTAAGGTCCCAGGCGTCCAGAGGCGCACTATAGGAAGGTACCAAGTGGGAGACCCCCTGGATGAAAGTCTTTACCTGCACATTTACAGCAATTCTGCGCTGGAACAGGACGGATAAAGCTGATATCTGTCTCCTGAGGGAGCTCGGGGCCAACCCTGAGTCTAGGCCAGACTGGAGAAAGGCCAAGATGTTGGGAATAGAGAATCTCAGTGGAGAATAACTGCGGCCTCGACACCAAGAAAAGAAAACCTTCCAGGTTTGATGGCAAATTCGCGCCGAGGTAGGCTTCCGGGCGCTAACCATTGTAGCAAGCACCTCGCGCCCAAACCCCACCTGGGTCAGAATCCAAGATTCAACGGCCATGCCATCAAACACAGGGCCCCTGAGCTCGAGTGGAAGATCGGGCCCTGGGACAGTAGATCTGGGCGCTCTGGCAGTCGCCAAGGAATGTCGGCGAGCAGCTGCACTAGATCCGCGTACCAAGCTTGACGGGGCCAGTTTGGGGCCAGGAGAATCACTGGAACCCCTTCTGTTTTGATCTTTTTGAAGACTCTCGGAAGTAGTGGCAGCGGGGGAAATAGATATGAGAGGCAAAACGGGTTCCACGGCAGAACCAACACATCCAAAGTGACTGCCTGCGGGTCCCTGGACCGAGCGACAAACAGGGGCACCTTGGCATTCGCCCCTGAGGCCATCAGGTCCCTATCCGGTGTCCCCCACCATTGGAAAATCTGCTGGAAGATCTCAGGGTGTAGTGATCACTCCCCGGACGCAAGACACTGCTGGCTGAGGAAGTCTACTGCCCAGTTCTCCACGCCCGGGATGTGGACTGCCGATATCACCGAGTGGTTCCTCTTGGCCCAATGCAAAACGTGCCCTACTGTTGTGAGTTCATTTTCCCCTTCACTACTGAGGCCCGATGAACTCCCTCTTCTGGTAAAGAAAGGTAGTGAGCCTGATTGTCAAGCACCTGAGCCTAATGATGATGACTGGCTGAGTGGAGTGACTGACTGGATATAAGGCCGCCGACGCCCTTCTGCCCTGCGGGTGATTTCTCTGTGGGATCCTTGGAGACCAGTCTGAATTCCTGCTCTTCTAAAGCTAAGTTTTCGGCTCTGCCTTTTGCATTTGTGCCTTGACTTTGTTTTGCTTTGTTTTTCTGGATTTCTGCCATTCCCTGCTGGGGTGAGCTGAATTCCTTTAGCTCTGTCTTCAGAAAGTACCTGAGTGCTGATATAGCTTTTGAAGCCTAGCTGCTTCAGGGTCTTTTTCCATATCAGCCTGTTGGCTTATGTCTTTGATAGGGTTTTGGCAGATTGCAGACAGCAACCTTCCTTTCCTGTCCTGTTTAGTTAGTTTGGGCCCCATCGTTTGCTCAGCCTATCTTTCTGTCTGTGTGAGTGTTTTTTCATCTTGCTTCACCGTCATTATATGTTGGGGGCTGCCTTTTACTTTGGGGTCTGCTCTGGGGCAGTTTAGATTTCCTTTTCTGTCTTTAGGCTATTTAGCTCTCCGGCTGTGATCGAGGGGTCTAGGGCACCGTAGGAACCCCCCACAGCTACTGCTAGTTGTGTTGATAGGTTCAGGGGTCTGCAATCTGATAGTTGCCAACTTCTCAGGTTTCCTGGACGTAGCTTCTATTTTTGTGTCTTCCTCCTACGGTGACTCTTTCATAACACCCTACCTTGCGCATGGTTGCTCTGCTGCGGGTGCCCCCTTGATGATTTATGTAAGCCACCGCCGTGGCGTTGTCCGATTGAATCCGGACTTGGCGGCCTGCTAGAAGGTGACGAAAATGTTGCAGAGCCAGCCAGATCGCTCGTATCTGCAACAAGTTGATCGGGAGGTGTGCCTCCTGCGGCGACCACCGTCCTTGGGTCGTGTGGTAGCGAGAAAACGCTCCCCAGCCGGGGAGGCTGGCGTCGGTTGTGACCACCAACCAATAGTCTGGGGGAAAAGGTTTCCCCTGAAGCAGGGAGGAACTGGTTATCCAACACTCGAGTGACTGTCTGACCTGAGAGGACAACCGGCACCGATGATCGAGCGAGAATGGGTTCTTGTCCCAGGATGACAAGAGGGCGCGCTGCAGGGGGCGAAGATGGAACTGGGTGAACGATATTGCTTCCATCATTTTTCCTAGAATCCTCATCCCGAAACGGATGGTATGAGGGACTGGTTGATGAAATGTCCGGACTCCCTGCCGGAGAGCTAGGGCCTTGTCCTGATTGAGAATTACCAACCCTCGAAAGGTGTCGAAGATCATCCTAAAAGGAAATCCTCTGAGCTGGAACAAGAGATGATTTCTTCACGTTGACCAACCACCCTAAGCGGGAAAGAGTAACTAGCGTGATGTTGACACTTTCCTTGCATGCCCAAATAGAAGGGCCCTTGACCAAGAGGTCATCTAAGTAAGGCAAGACGACTATGCCCTGGGAGTGCAGGATGGTCATGACGACTGCCATGACCTTTGTGAACACTCTGGGGGCGGTGGCTAGCCCGAAGGGAAGTGCTGCGAACTGAAAATGTAGACTGTTGATGGCGAAGCGTAGAAATCTTTGATGCGGAGGAAAAATGGGGATATGTAGGTAAGCATCTTGGATATCGATAGAGGCCAAGTATTCTCCCTGCCCCATGGCCGATATGACTGAACGGAGTGCCTCCATTTGGAAATGTCTGACCCTGATGAATTTGATCAGGAGCTTCAGGTCCAAAACAGACAGTCCCATCCCTCTCGGGGACCGTGAATAGGTTGGAATAGAAGTCATGAGCCTTTTCGTGTTCTGGCACGGGAATAATGACTCCATTGCGGTAGAGCGATTCGATGGCTCCTAGCAAAGCCCTTGCCTGGGTATCCACCTTGGGAAGATAGGAAAGAAAAAACCGTCTTGGGGGGGTACCTGACAAACTCTATCTTGTACCCTGAGGACACCAGCTCTCTTACCCATGTGTCGTGTGCGATGGTGAGCCAGACATGGCGAAACC
The DNA here is from genome assembly GCF_039654945.1 of Dendrobates tinctorius. Classification (NCBI taxonomy): domain Eukaryota; kingdom Metazoa; phylum Chordata; class Amphibia; order Anura; family Dendrobatidae; genus Dendrobates; species Dendrobates tinctorius. Next base: position 3,153,067 of record NW_027362032.1, on the reverse strand, counting down.
AGAGTAGGTAGCTCAGTGGATAGCACTGCAGCCTTGCAGCGCTGGATTCCTGGGTTCGAATCCCACCAAGGACAACATCTGCAAGGAGTTTGTATGTTCTCCTCGTGTTTGTGTGGGTTTCCTCCGGATACTCCGGTTTCCTCCCACATTCCAAAGACATACTGATAGGGAATCTAGAATTGTGGGCTTCATCGGCGACAGTGATGATAATGTGTGCAAACTGTAAAGCGCTGCGGAATATGTTAGCGCTATATAAAAAAAATAAAGAGAAGATCTTTGGGACCTGGATCCCCTCGACCTGGGCTGGTGAGTATGCATTCTCCCCAAGGGGTTGGCTCTATATGAGATCAGGTGGGATCAGAGATGAGCTGATCTAACTTCTCTCCGAAAAGGCTGCACTGATAAGGTAGAGAAGTCAAGGACTTCTTGGAGGCTGAATCGGCCCGCCATGTCCTTAATCATAGAGCTCTCCTAATGGAAATTGTGCTTGCGTCAGCAAGTGCCGCGCAATTGGCCGCATCCAAAGATGCATTGATTAAGTAGTCCCCAGCCATAGCGATCTGACTCGCGATCTCTGATAGTTCTGCAGGTAGGGCCCTATCCTGCAAGGCTTTGTTTAATGATTCTGACTAAGAAATCATGGCCTTGGCCACCCACGTTGCCGCGAACGAGGGAGAGAGTGAGTGCTGACCCTGATGCCTCAAATACTGAGTGAGCCAAGCTCTCTATGAGACGATCTGTGGGATCCTTCATAGAAGAACCACTAGGTACGGATAACAGGGTTTTAGAGGCCAAGCGTGACATGGGTGAGTCCACCGTTGTGGATTCCGTCCATCTTTTACAGAGGTCCGGGGCAAACGGATACCTCGCTTCGAGCGCCTTCTGGCCCGAGAAGCGTCTGTCCGGCCGTTCCCTGTGTCGTTGCACTATGTCCTCGAATTCTGGGTGAGTGCAAAATACTCTATGCGGCTGCTTAACTCGCTTAAATGACACCTTATGGCCAGAAGCCAAGGTGCAATCATCCTCAATCCCCAAAGTCTGGTTGACGGCTTCAATGAGGCTGTCCACTGTTTCTCAACACCCCGGAGTATCTAGGTCAAGGGGCTCGTCTGAGCATTGCTCGCTATCGACTACTGGTGAAGGAGAGCGAGAAGCAGAACTCACGGATGCCGAGGCACCGGATGAACCGGGAGACGCCGTGTGGGTTCGTTTCCCCCGCGTCTGCCTGGAGTGAGGGCGGCCCCTGCAGGCCGGATGCTCTTGTGAGGTAAAGGACCCCTCTAACACAGGCAAGCCACTGTCCCTGCCCCTATCTGGGGCACGAAGGGACTCGATTGCTCTCGTAAGCGACGCCATGGACTGCGACAGTGATAGGGCCCACTCGGGGGACTTGCACTGGGCTCAGTCGCAGGGTAAGGCTCCTGGGCGCGTTTGGAATCACAGGCTTCGCATAATCGCTTGCTCTGTGCCCGCGGAAACGCGGCCCGACAAGAGATGCATGCAGCGTATAGAAACGTGTGCGTCTTCGCTTTTTCAGACATGCTGTATCTACCCGGCATCAGCACTGCAGACTGCTGGGGGGGGCACTCCTCATTTTCCCGCAGCGTGGCCTCTCGGGTTGGGGGGCAGCACTTACCCCAGTCCTGTGCCCCCACGTGTCCTGGAAGTGCCGGGCATTGCTCCAGCTCAAAGAAGCGCGCGCCACAGCTGCGGGAGGGCCGTCAGAAGAAGAGGCATCCTTGGGACAGTCTTTCCAGTTTTGCGGCCTAGTGCTGGTCCGAAACCGGGGCCTCAATTTCTTCGGCGCCCGCCCAGGCCACAGGAGGCAGGCTGCCGGAAGTGACGCGAAGGAGGGTCTTCTGCCTGCGGCCTAACGCCAACCGAAACCGCGGGCTAGATTTACATCGCCTGCCCGTGACGGGGGGTGGGCGGACCCGTCTCCCACGGAGTTCCAGGCCGAGGATACATGGCTGGACATCAGGACCCGCCACCGTGCGCGATGGGGGTGCTATCTTCGGATGCTGCCGCTCTGACCCCCGAGGAAAAGGCTAAGGGCTCCATCCCTGTGGACGCTGCTGCAGGAGCCCTCCCCGGCCATCCCCCTCCGTGACCATGCTTCAGCTTCCCAGCTCAGGTAGAGGGGAGGGGGGCCACATATAGGACAGTGCAGGCACCCTAGCTCCATCTTTCCCTCCAGGGATGAGGAGAGGGACCGTCCGCTGCCTTGCAGCACCGCAGTCTAGCATTGGTGGAGCAGTGGGAGCCGCACGGACTATGCTTGTGCCTCTGTACAGCCTAGGGTTTCAATACCTTAGGGAGGTCAGGGCTAAGTCCGGCATCATGTCCCACGTTGCGGGACAGGATACATGGAGGCGACACTCGCACGTGCTCGCCCGTTGATGGTTTGGGGAAATCGGACCCTTTCAATAGGATCCATTGCCCCTATCTCATCTTCATGGAAAAAATAAAAAAGTCTGGGAAAAAAGGACCAGATGTGTCCCACGTTGCGGGAGAGGATACGTGGAGGCGACACTCGCACGTGCTTGCCCGTTGTTGGTTTGGGGAGATCGGACCCTTTCAATAGGGTCCGTCGCCCCGGTCTCATCTTCATAGAAAAAGGGAAAAAGAAAAAAAAATAAGTCTGGAGAAAAAACAGGCATGTGCCTCCAACGGACACAAAACATGAACTGGTTTCTGCCCGCAATCAGGGTGAGGGTGTTTACGGCGGAGGAGGAGCTAACCTCTTTTTTTCACTCTTAGTGTCAGCCTCCAGGCGGCAGTAGCATACACCCACAGTACCTGTGTCCCCCAATGAGGCGAAGGAGAAAATCTTGTTTTTGAAAATTTTGTCCCCGCCAATCCTTTAGAATGTGAAGATGTCAGAAGACTCACCAAGTGACATTTTATTGCACTCATCCCAGTAACTGAAACAAGAAAGAACCCCCAGAGAAGATGTCGTGTATGTTCCTAGAGAGGAATGAGGCATGATCCCCGCTATTATTACCCACAATGCCCATCATTGCCAGCCTTATGCCTCCATGACGGCTTTACAATCTTCCACACAGAACCACGTTTTTTAACTGTTTTGACATTCAAGCATTTGGATTATTTAGTGACAGACACATTTGAGTAGAGCGGACTTAACAACTTCCGGGGGTAGGTGGGGGGAGGTCTCCAGAGACACAAGCTGGGCACAATATATTGGGCACTACAATGACTTTTTTTTGCAATTTTTGCTCTGAAACTTCCACTACGTGTTTCTGGAAATCATCCTTGTAGTGAAAATGGTCACTATATCCATAGATGAATTCCCAGAGGGGTGTCATTTCCAAAATGGGGTCACTTCAGGGGGGATTTGAGGGGGAAAATTTTTGTGAAAGAAAAGTAAATGTTTATATTTTCATTCCACATTCCATTCATTCCTGTGAAGCATCTGAAGGGTTAATAAACTTCTTGAATGTGGTTTTGAGCACCTTGAGAGGTGCAGTTTTTAGAATGGTGTCATTTTTGGGTATTTTCTGTAATTTTGACCCCCTAAACTCACTTCAAATGTGAGGTGGTTCCTAAAAAAAATGGTTTTGTAAATTTTTTTGCAAAAATGAGAAATCGCTGTTTAACTTTTAATCCTTATAACTTCCTAACAATAAAAAGTTGATATAGATGCTACTGTGCAGGCGCCGCCATCGCCGCTGACATTTTGCTGGATGTAATTTTTTTTCTAAGCCTCACAATAGCCACAATATTATAGGCATTATCACCAATAATATCAATGCTATTATATGCATTATGTAATAATGGGGGCAGGTCAGTGAGGGATCAGCGACCTGTCATAAGCCAATACAGATGAATATGTAATCAGAGCACCACATAAAGCCCCGCCCACAGCCCCACCCACAGCCCCGCCCCAGAGCACGAGAATCTCATTACCTGAAAGCTACAAATACAGATTAAACAACAGTAAACCAGAGTTGCCCTCATTTATGGTGGACCATTGGAGCTACTATGGATCCTGAGCAGAAGATTAGAGAAAATAATATTGCTCCCCATTTCAGGAGAGATTGTGCAGTAATCTGAATTCCTTAGGATCAAAAAAAAATGTAATTGGTTGTAAGTTCTATAGAAAAGGGCTTTCAATGCCCAAAGTCATTTGAACAGTTTTGGGTATAGGAGAATGTTGTGGTCTAGAGGCAAAATGGGGATCATGGTAATGTGGCACCCCTGAGGGTTCAGTCGCCACAGAGGTACTGCACCTCCTCCTGAGGTGTGGTACCCCACCATCCAGGTAAGGTGAAGACACCTGACCACACTCCAACACCTACAACCCCACGCCACAAAGTAGTGTAGCAAAGCACCTTCGGCGGCTCCCTGCTTGGAGTGTAGCATAGCACCCCTTGATGGCTCCCTGCTTGGAACATGAAACGTGCTGGGAGGTGGGTGGGGTTAGTTCACATAAAAGAGCGGAAAGAGTTGAGTCAGTCATTCAGTCAGTCTTTCATTCAGTCAGTGAGTGAGGATGTAGAAGGACAGAGTATGAGACACAGAAGATCCCTGGGAGAGGGATGGAAGAAGGAAGTGCTGCAGCAGGCCACAGTGATCTGGGTCTGCTGGCACAGGAAAGAGACAGAGAAAGGAAGCTTGATTCTCCATTGGGAAGAAGGATTAGCACGGAACGTGAGGAGAATAAGACCAGGGTTAGAGGAGAACCCTTTTCAAGTTCTAAGCGCAAGGCCGGGGTCCGGTCCCCGAGGTTGTACGGATACTAATGGTCCTGCAGCAGACACCGGAGGAATAGAAGTAGTGACCACTTTATTCCCACTCAAGACTTGGGGGCACAACAGCAACATATTAGTGAGCCGGGACTTAGTAGCAAGGAGTCCCCGAAGCAGGCTACAGCTGTCTGCCGTAAAAAAATAAAAATAAAAACAAATCTGAACTGAGAAAGTAAGTTAATGTGTATGCACAATGTAAGTGCATATTAACACATGACCATTAACCATAGAAAACAAAAAGCAAAAAACACAAATATCCTGAACTAAAAAGTAAAAAATATACTGCCAATAATGCATAAAGGTAGTAATAATAATAAGGGTATTTAGTAAACATAATTCTGATCAAAATAATGTACAAGCCATCCCGCCACGTCACGGCAACCCTTGTGGGACAGTCCCTACTCTAGTATTTAAAACCTTTTCACTTGCCAAGTGACGTGAATGTTAACAAGGATCGAGCAGCTGAACCACTAGTAACAGCTTAGGCCAGACTGGATGGCTTTCCCAGCTCAGAAGCTGCCGTACAAGAAGAGTTCATAGGAACATCTGTCAGGAGGAACTCCAGTGTAATTCAGTACTGAGAGTACTTCACTCAAAGGCGCTATAAGAGGAGACGTTCAGGAAAGGCACATATGTTGGTGGAGTGTTGGAAAGGAGTACTTCATCTTGCCTGGAAGTTGGCTGAGCTCCTGGCCCGGAGGACACGGCACAGATGCGGGCACCTGTACCTGCAACAGACTGTGAGTAAAGCTTTGGAACTACATGCCCTGGTGTCCTTATTCCTGCGCCAACCTGCCCAGCACTGCTACATCTCTTGCGCCTGACACTACACCATCTAAGTGTCACTTCACCTACACTGCCCGGGGACTACAGCCCTGCCTGTGGAGGGCTATAACATCATTGCTGCACCACACCATCTGTCCCAGAGGATCTGTCTGCAGCGTCGGCTTACATCTCTATTGCCAAACACCACAGGTGGCATCACGAATCACTCATCATAAGCACACTGAACATTTCCCTTTACAATGGGCACCCAGGGCCACGGGCCAGGTCCCAGCTGCTGTGACATCTGCCATTGAAGCTTATCGGGCCCGGTACCCCACAGCCCTGGGAGGGCGTCGCAGTAACACGGTCGGACTACACCACCGATAAAGCAGCCACAGCCGGTGACTGAGAGGAATCTGTGACTTCTCTGCATTCAGTGGTTACTACTCACCTGGGTAGTCATATGTGGGAATCTCCTCTTTACACCACTCATCACCCCTCACATATGTCTCTGTAGTGTTAATATGGGTCAGATCTTCACCCTGAAACAAATATTGTAAAAGTCACAGACAGATGGAGAAGTCCCATCTATGATCAGCTCTAATCCTGCCATCTCCACCGCTCTCATTACACAAGTATAAAACATATAATACTGGTGGATAAAACAAGACTGAGCACAAGACCTTCACAGCCGTCTACACATCATAGGGGAGATCTCCTGACACCTTCTCTCCATCTACCTGATGATCCTGAGGAGCACTGGGATCTTCTTGTTTACAGTCCTCACAGACAAAAGGCAAATACAGTCAAAAGGTCAAACACCAAGTAAAAACAATTTTATTGGTATGTATAAAAATATGTATACACATATATACAGACAAACATGCATGGAAAAGGGCTGAAGGATGGAAAAAGGCTATATCAACCACATACAAAAGAGCCCAGGTAGGTGTGTCACAGGGGAGTAGCAATAAACAACAGGGTACTGTGAATACATCAATCACTCATAATGTTATGCCAACAGGTAATAAATACCGGGTACCCATGCAGGCAAATATGCCATATCAAGAACAGATTCACATGTTCATACAAGAGATGAATGCCACCAATATTAAGCAAAGTATAGAAATATACAGGTACCTTGTAGGCAAAAGGCAACCCTCCCGGACCAACCTACCAACCCCAACGCGCGTTTCGGCGTGCCTTCATCAGGGGGAATAAGGCTTAAGGTACTGGATCTGAATTTAAATACAATCCATACCGGAACCATCATCGCGGCCGCGCGGCCCCCCGGTGACGTCACGTCCGCCGGATCGCGCTCGCACGGGCAGCCGAGAGCCGGAAACACGTGGGGCCCCACGTGATCCGGAAGTCGGCGCACTACAGAGACACGAGCCGGCCGACACAACGAAAGCAGGGCGCACGTGCACCGTAATGAATAAGATAGGGCGCGCCATGGCATATGTGGGCAAGGAAATGGGCGGCTGGAAAGAATGATAGTCAAAGTATGTCACAAAGACAAAACCTAGCAGAGAATTATATACAATTTACATCACATAACAAATAATAAGAAAAAGAAAAAGAAAAAGAATTGGCTTTGTAGAAATGACATCATACAGTGGACCAATAGCATAAATCCATATAGTGAAAACCCATGCCTAGACGAACATAATTGCCATAGAATCGCAGATGAACATAACAATATAAACAAAAGCGTTAACATTATACAGGTATATGTTTATATAGAGTATCAACAAAGAAAATGAAAATGCACATACAAATATAACAAAAGTGATCCCATATGGATGCATAAAGACAGATACGTCACAAATATAATGGCCATGTCATTAATTATAGCACACATATTATCCCATACATTGAGAGTATAAATACAACATGACAGATACAACATCAATCTGTCTCACCAAAAATACGGACCCCAAAAATTATTTATATATATATACACATGTGCATATACCTGCAAGCAAAAACATTCAAGATGACAAAAAACGACACCAACGCATATAATATATATGTATAACGACGATTGTGGAATAAATCCAAAGATGAATACGCGTCCATATCAGTAACCGGATACAGATAGCCGTCAACAATAACACAAAACACTAGAAAAAAAAAGGAAAACAAAAACATAATTAAAATCAGTTAAAAACAATGTATGCGGAAGCATAACCAAGCACAGTAGACCAATGGTTAGAGAAATGGCGAAAAGCTGAGATTCTCATTTAATCCGTATGGCTGAACTGTATTAAGGGTCCAAATCCATCTACACTCCAATTGACCTAAACGTTTGGACAAATCACCACCCCTGATATTAATCTCCAACACATCAATGCCGCAAACTCTCAAAAGAGAGCTGTTGCATTGATGGAATAACTTAAAGTGTTTGGGGATAGTTTTGAGGGTGGTTGTCTCATCATGCCCGTCGGCAGCTTGAATGCCCAAAACGTGTTCTCTAATCCGGACCTTAAGCTGTCTTGTCGTCATCCCCACGTAAGTTAAACCACAAGGACAAGTGGCGAAATACACCACATACCTTGTGGTACACGTGATACGTTTCCTAATACTATAGGTTTTTGTACCAGCCGAATTAGAGAAGTCATTGCACCTGTCCACATTAGGGCATGCCACACAGCGGCCACAAGGAGAACAACCACCCACAATTGAGCCAGCGCCCAAAAACGTCTGTGACTGTAAACCCACATGGTGGCTTTTAGTTAAGAGGTCACGTAAATTTCTAGCACGTCTAAACGTAATTAAAGGTCGTTTAGGTAGAAACTTATTAATTATAGGATCCACTTGTAGAATAGGCCATGCCTTAATTAGTGCTGACCTAACACGATCCGAATGAGGATGGAACGTAGTAATGAACCTACAATGATTCATATTATCAGGTTCCCTGACCCGTTTATTGTATAATAGAGAATTCCGTTTAGAGTGCTTGGCCCTATGATAGGCCTTCTTAACAATCCGCCTACTATGTTGAATCTTTTTTATTGAAGAAGTTAAAAGATTTTAACATACAACAAACAAGACATAAGGTACAAGATACAGTATTAGACATGGTTATACACCAATCCGTACCGGATTCGCCAACATTTTACCCATAACCTGTGAGGGTGTATTACAAGTATCAAAGAGATAGGGTAAGGAAACAGAAAGAAAAGGATAACTCACAGGGAGGGGAGGGGGGGACTGAGGGATGGGTTACGGATCTCCGAGCCGGTCTCTAAGAAACATTTTCAGTTAACCGAAGTAGTCCAGGCATCTCCCTGAACACCATCCAGGGCTGCCATGTTCGAATCAAGCGAGAATTATCTCCCTCCAATTCAGCCATCAACTCCTCCATACGAAAAATGTCTATAAACTCTGATAACCACTCTGCTATAGTTGGCTTTGTCGTTGTACGCCAGTAGCGCGGGATCACCATCCTTGCTGCAGTAATACAAAACCGGAGAAGGCTCTTCTTTTGTGTTGATATGGAACCCGGAAGAATTGATAAAATGGCAATTTGTGGGGAGGGAAGGACACATTTCCCAGAGATCTCCTGGTATGCCCGAAAAACCCCCTCCCAAAAGGGTCGTATAGCAGGGCATTGCCACCATATGTGGTATAGCGTGCCTCTCTCCATTGCACATCGCCAGCATGTATCATCCAATGTCGGGAAGATGGACTTCAATCTAACGGGGGACAGATACCACCTAGTCAGTATCTTGTAATTTTTCTCTTGAGCGCCCCCGGCCGGAGACATTTTATGTGTATAAAGAAAAGCTTTATCAAGGTCCTCCTTCGAGAACTTGCATCCCATCTCTTCCTCCCATGCGCGGATGTAACTTGGAACCCCTTCCGAATCCCCTGAGTGAAGTTCCTTATATAAAAAGGAAATCAAATGTGAGGGAGGGTCTTGCATTTGTAAGAGAGCTTCCAACCGCGTCATGGGAGGGCGAGAAGTACAGTCGGCCAAACGTCCCCGTATAAACGATCGCAACTGGTTATACTCCAACCAGGAGAGTGTCCTACCTGGGAACTTTTCCCGTAAGGCGTCCCATGTCAGAAATTTTCCGTCCATTAGTGTCTGTCCCAATCGTAAGTCAGAACTCCTGTGCCAACCCAAAAATTGGTCTATGTGACACCCTGGGGGAAAGCCCGGATTACCAAATATCGGTGACAATGGGTTCAAATTACTGATCAGTTTCTGTTTATGTTTAACCCGATTCCAGACCCGTAGAACTTCTCGAGTCAAGAAACCTGTTGGTCCCTTATAGTCATTTGCAACCTGTTCAGTTCGTCTGATCCACGGGAGATGACGCAATGGGACGCCGAAAGATACCTGTTCCAATTGTACCCATTGTTTAGAATGATGACCGAACTGCCAGTCAAACAGACGTGCAAGTAGGGAAGCTCTGTGATAGAGTTCCAAGTCAGGGAGGCCCGCTCCACCTCTGGGTTTCGGGGCGGTTAGAATAGAATATTTAAGACGAGGTTTAGATGTCTGCCAGACAAAGTGTATTAACGCAGATCTAATGGTCTGAAAGAATGTCTTCGGCGGCACTATCGGGACCGCCTGGAATAGATATAAGAACCTTGTAAGAATGTCCATTTTAAATGAATTCATCCTACCAAACCATGAGATGGTCTTCCGTCCGTATTCCCTCAACCGTTTCAGAGTCGACTCCAACAAAGGCACATAATTTAACTTATATAAGTCGGTCGTGTCAGTAGGGATTTGAATGCCTAAATATTGAATGGCCCCAGTCTTCCACCGGAAGGGGAAATTTCCCATAAGTCTTATAAGTTCAGCCTGTCCTAGGGATATATTTAGGGCTTCAGTTTTCTGAAAGTTAATCTTGAAGTTACTGACCTCTCCGTATTTTTGAAACTCCTCCATCAATGATGGAAGGGTTATGTGTGGCTGGGATATGTACACTAAGAGGTCATCCGCATAAAGAGAGACTTTATACTGAATATCGTCCACCCATAGACCGTGTACACTAGGATTCTTCCTGATCGCCACTGCTAAGTGCTCCATAACTATCGCATAGAGAAGGGGCGACAAAGGGCATCCCTGCCTGGTCCCGTTCCCAATGGTCATAGAGCCCGACATTGCTCCATTTACCTTGACTCTGGCCGACGGGCCAGAGTATAGGGCTGCGACCCTATGCAGAAAGCGGTTCCCTAGGCCCAGCTGTCGCAGGGCCGAAAACATGAAGCCCCAGTGCACACGGTCGAAGGCTTTCTCCGCATCCATCGACAGTACAGCCAACGGTTTACATTTCGATTTAGCATAGGCAGTCAAGTTGAGAGTCTTACTTATGCCGTCCCTCGCCTCCCTTCCTCGCACAAACCCCACCTGATCTGAATGTATTACCGAGGGCAAGAGGGGAGCCAGACGATTAGCCAGTATTTTGGCGTATAATTTTACATCAACATTGATGAGAGATATTGGGCGATAATTTGTTACTAATTTAGGGTCCCTGCCCGGCTTTGGCAACACCGTAATAAAAGCCTGTAAAGACTGTGGGGCAAGCGGGGACTCAGCTGTGATGGAGTTAAATACCCCCGTCATAATAGGGCTAAGTTGTTCCTGAAACATCTTATAGAAATGAGGGGAAAACCCATCCGGTCCCGGGCTTTTACCAGCCGGAGTGTTTTGGATGACTTCAACAATCTCCTCTGTCGTAAAGTCCGAATCCAACGGGATGGTTAAATCCGTGGACAGTGTGGGAAGAGCGGTGTCGTGAATATACGATTCTATGCTTGGTTGAGGATCCAAAGGTGACTGAGGGGAACAATCTCCACCAATATTATATAATGTATGATAGTAATGCCTCATTATGTCCAAAATTTCTGTCGGGTTCGACGTCGCTCGACCCCCCTTTTGCTGAAGAGAAGAGATATATGTAGTCTGGTTACGCGGATGTAAGAACCTGGCCAGTAGACGTCCGCATTTGTTAGCCTGACCGTATAATATACTTTTAAAGCGATTTCTGTGGTGTCGGTATTTCTCATTCAGTAGGGACTTCAGATCGTCTCTGTATTTGATCAAGTCAATCAGCGTTTCCGTGTCCTTGTCCGTTTTATGCTTCGTCTCTAACGTCAATATCTTTTCTGTCAAGTCTGTAATCTCTTTACTTTTTATTCGTTTCAAGCGAGATCCATGCTTAATGAGGACCCCTCTGAGAACACATTTAAGGGCCTCCCATTTAACAGGGATGGCAGTAGTGTCGTGTGCATGGTCTTGTAAGAAGTCCGCTATGGTAGACTTGATGTCGGCCGCACAAGTATTATCTTTTAAAAGATTATCGTTCAATCTCCATGTCCAATGCCGCTGCCACGAGTCAGGATGGCTAATGTCCAGAAACACTGGAGCATGATCCGACCATAGAAAACTCCTGATAGAAGGTCTTGGGTTCCAGGCCAATGCACAGTGGCTAAGGAGAAAGAAATCAATCCTCCCATAAGAGTTGTGCGGTGTGGAAAAGAACGTGTAGTCTCTTTCAGTGGGATTACAAAGTCTCCAGACATCAGTGAGTCGCAAATCCTGGAGATCCCTTTTCAGTGAGGATAGCTGGCGATATGAAAGATATGACCTCGCTGCCGTGGAGTCTAGAGTCGGGTTAAGAGTCATGTTAAAGTCACCTCCCAGTATGACCACCCCCTCGGCAAACTCAGCCACGATCTTCAGGAAAGATCTAGCAGCTCGTATTTGGTCCCGGCCGGGAGCGTACCAACCCGCTATAGTATATGTGGTTGAAAAAATTTAAATTTTCAAAAGCACGTATCTGCCCTCCGCATCAACCAATGTGTCCAATATGGTATGCTGGAGGGATTTATGGAGCGCTATGGAGACCCCGCGGGAGCGTGAATCCGGGTTAGCACTATGAAACCAGGTCGTGTAATGTCTGTCGTGAATATTAGGGATGTGTCCGACTTTAAAATGTGTCTCTTGTAGGATTACTATATTTACTCTTTTCTTATGCATGCCATATAAAATATGTGACCGCTTCTGCGGAGTATTAAAGCCTCTAGTATTCAAAGAGCCCAGTGTTATCTTTTGTACAGTGTTCTTACCCGACATTGTATCTGCAGCGTGAGGCCAAGGATGCAGGCTACGGCTAACAAGATGGATCGGCTCCGGAGTCCTACGCCCATTGTTGATGAGGGAAGGAGAGCTAGGGAAGGGAGTGGGTATTAACAAAGAAAGTAGATGAGAGGTTAGAAAAAGGAAAAAGAGAAAGGAGACAAAGAAATAGGATTTTTAACTATACGAGTGTAAGTAAGCACACTCCAGGAATACCTGTTGGAGGTAAAATATAACAGCTGCGTGCCTCGATGGCAACCCAGCGCCTCCGGGGGTTAAGTGTATAGCAAAAAGAGGAGTTGGAGACACCTACTCCCCCAGTTCCCGACCCTGCAATGATTTAACCATCGTATTCCCTTTATAACGGGAACTAAACAGATAGAGAATATACGTGTAACAGCTAATTATAGGCTAGTGAAACATGCCCCAATTCTCAACTATTTTCAATATCGACAGCACTGATAGTATTATAAATACTTCGCTTTTAAACAACAAACCAGTATAACCTACTAGACTGTAAGTTAACTCTCAAAACATAACACCGCAGAGCCACCTGCAATTTAGGACAAGGCATACTATCCAGCCTCGTCGTCTACAGGATGCATGTGCCCTGGACCGTTGGGCCGACCCCTGCGACGACGTTGCTGCTGAGGGATCTGGCCTCTTTGGAGACCTTGAAGTCCATAGTATGAAGGCAGGGGTGGCCAGTCAGGTATATCCACCTCCGTTAGATCCAAGGCAGCTGAGAACGCCGGAACTCCGCCAGGATGACTCAAACAATGCACTCTACCTCCCTTCCGAACCCGAAGGCAGAATGGAAATCCCCAAGTATAGGGAAGGCCTCGTCGTTGTAGTTCGTCTAAGAGGGGGCAGAGAGCTCTGCGTCTCTGTAGTGTCCATCTGGACAAATCTGCGAAGAGCTGTATACGAGATCCCAAGTGGTTCATAGATTTTGCTTTCCTGGCTGCTCCCATGATCGCATCTTTAAGTTGGTACTTGTGAACCCGGCATATCACATCTCTTGGTGGATCTTGCTCGCCGGGACGCGGGCCCAGGGACCTGTGGGCACGATCCAGTTCCAGTTGGGCATCCTGAGGCCTATCTAGTACCGAGTTAAAGATATCTCTCAAAGTGGTGTTCAACTCTTGGGGGGATATAGTCTCAGGCAATCCCCTTATTCTTATATTGTTTCTGCGTCCCCTATTCTCGGAATCGTCCAGCATTTCAGCTAGAGTTTGCAACTGTCTTGCTTGTGCGGCTGTGGCAGTTTCCTGAGCCTCCATTCTTTCGGTTAGGGAGGCTATAAGCTGGTCATGAGATTCCACTTTCTCACCACATTGCTGGATATCATCTCTTAATACGGAAAGTTCAGCCTTATAGGAGCATTCCAGACGAGCAATGTACTGCTCCATATCCTGCTTCGTCGGGATATCTTTTATCTTATTGTATAATAGGCTGAAATCAGCTCCCATGGGTGTCACGGAGCACCCTGTCGTGGAGGAGAATGATCTCCCGTGTTGCGGTGTCAGGAGTGCGTCTGGTCGGCGGGTTACATTATTTTGTATATCTGATGCTGCGGTGTCCATCATCATAGAGTCTGCAGGGACAGCTGTAGTGGCCATGTCGACGTCTGGGGGGACACTGCCGCCTCTCTGTGACACGGGGGGTTCTGCACTCATCCCCCCGGGGTTCTTATCTGATCCGCCGGCCTGTATCTGCGCGGGACCGTCCGCATGGTGCCCCTGTGATTGACGGATCTCCTGGGCCCCAGAGGATTTATTAGGAGGAGATAGCCTCGCTGCCTGCTGGGCCCCCGTGGATGTGCCCCCTTTCCCTCCACGGGGTCCCCCTCCGGCTGCCGTCTCACCAGTTTTCTCTCCTCCCGCCTGCGCCTTACTTCCTGGTGGCGGCGGGGCCTGCACACCTGTCATGGCGCCCGCGGCCTTCCTTCTTCCCGCTCCTACAAGGTAGCGGGAAATGCCTCCGGGAGTGCTGTCGGGTGCTGAGGGGCCCGCGGACGTATTCCCCCTGGTCCTCCTAGCCGACATCAGAAGGTGGGGTAAGTATTCTGGGCTCTGTTCGGGTCGGTCACCGGTGCTGGAGCGGGAGCTCTCTTACATGCGTCCTCACTCCTCGCTCGCCATGCCACGCCCCCTTGCTTTTACTTTTTACAACTGAAGAAGAGGAGGCGATAGAGCTGGAGGCTGAGTCAGCAATGTAAGACAAAACTTTTTCCTGATGCTCTGCCTTTAAAAGCGGTTTGCCAACTCCTAGAAAACTAAGCGTTCGAGGCCTTAGGCTGGTTTCACATTTGCGTTTTTTTTCGCGGTAATTTAGCGCTAAATAGCGCATGCGTTTTTTTTCCCTATACTTTGCATGGGATGCGCTTATGTGCGCATACACATGCGTTTGTACGCGTTTTACCGCGCATGCGTTTTTTTTGCGGTATGCGCTCGGGCGCACAAAATGCAACTTGTTGCATTTTTTGTGCGTCCGATTTGCCTCAAAAAAACGCATGCGCGCGCAATGCGTTTTTTTACAGCAAGACACCCAATATAAGTCTATGGGTGCGCATATGTGCGCATTGGCATGCTTATGTATGCGTTTTTTTGCACATGCGTTTTTTTTTGTTAACCATGGAATTTAGGGGTTTGGGTTAGAGTTAGGGTTAGTTAAGGGGGTTTAGGGTTATTGTTAGGGTCAGGGTTAGGGTCAGGGTTAGGGTCAGGGTTAGGGTTAAGTATGGTTTGGTTAAGGGTTAGGGTCAGGGCTAGGGTTAAGTATGGTTTGGTTAAGGGTTAGGGTTAGGGTCAGGGTTAGGGTTAAGTATGGTTTGGTTAAGGGTTAGGGTTAGGGTTAAGTATGGTTTGGTTAAGGGTTAGGGTCAGGGTTAGGGTTAGGGTTAAGTATGGTTTGGTTAAGGGTTAGGGTCAGGGTTAGGGTTAGGGTTAAGTATGGTTTGGTTAAGGGTTAGGGTCAGGGTTAGGGTTAGGGTTAAGTATGGTTTGGTTAAGGGTTAGGATCAGGGTTAGGGTCAGGGTTAAGGTTAGGGTTAAGTATGGTTTGGTTAAGGGTTAGGGTCAGGGTTAGGGTTAGGGTCAGGGTTAGGGTTAAGTATGGTTTGGTTAAGGGTTAGGGTCAGGGTTAGGGTCAGGGTTAAGTATGGTTTGGTTAAGGGTTAGGGTTAGGGTCAGGGTTAGGGTTAGGGTCAGGGTTAGTAAAGTCATGGTTTGGGTTAGTGTGAGGGGCCACCTAATGTTGGAAAAAAAAAGCAAACGCGGTAAAAACGCACTAAAAACGCATACAAACGCATAAAAACGCTGCTTTTTTTCATGCATGCTCATAAAAATGCTTGAAAAAAACGCAGCAGTTGTATGCTTTTGTATGCGTTTTTCAATGCGTTTTTTTTGCGGGAAAAACGCGCTGCAAAAAAAAGCAAGTGTGAAACAGGCCTTATGTAGCCAGACGATGACGCAGGGTCAGCACCTCCTGCATTCGGTCCTATTTTGCTCTTGCCACTACCATCAGATCCACCACCAACACCATCATTACCAGCTGCCAACCCCCGCCCAATTCCACGGCCTCTTCCACCAGCCTTCCTCATTTTTGGTAGAAATGTAGACAAAATCCAACAAACTATATAGTAATGTAAAACAAGGTACAAGGTGTCTATAGGACAGGGGAGATTTAGAATTTCTGCACACACTTGTGGACAGTGGACACTTTTGGATTGTGTGAAGCCCACTGATATCTGAGCGCTATGTGACAGGCTCGATGGCACAGCTGCCTGTGACCAAAGTGACGAGAGGATAATGGAGATTTTGAATCTCTGCACACACTTTTGGACACTGGACACTTGTGGATTGTGTGAGGCCCACTGATATCTGAGCGCTATGTGACACGCTCGATGGCACAGCTGCCTGTGACCAAAGTGACGAGAGCATAATGGAGATTTTGAATCTCTGCGCACACTTTTGGACACTGGACACTTGTGGATTGTGTGAGGCCCACTGATATCTGAGCGCTATGTGACACGCTCGATGGCACAGCTGCCTGTGACCAAAGTGACGAGAGGATAATGGAGATTTTGAATCTCTGCGCACACTTTTGGACACTGGACACTTGTGGATTGTGTGAGGCCCACTGATATCGGAGCGCTATGTGACACGCTCGATGGCACAGCTGTGACCAAAGTGACGAGAGGATAATGGAGATTTTGAATCTCTGCGCACACTTTTGGACACTGGACACTTGTGGATTGTGAGGCCCACTGATATCTGAGCGCTATGTGACACGCTCGATGGCACAGCTGCCTGTGACCAAAGTGACGAGAGGATAATGGAGATTTTGAATCTCTGCGCACACTTTTGGACACTGGACACTTGTGGATTGTGTGAGGCCCACTGATATCTGAGCGCTATGTGACAGGCTCGATGGCACAGCTGTGACAAAAGTGACTAGAGGATAAGGGAGATTGGATTGCTTTTAAAAAAGCAGTTTGCGGAGCAGTGGGTAAACAGCAATGCCAGCGTGTCAGGAAGCCTTAAAAGGCAGCCCAACAACCAACTCCACTGATACACCACAATATAGCCTCCCCTTGCACTGCACACACAGTGACTTGTGTGTTGTGCAGGCCAAATCGCTAGCAGCAGAAGCAGTTTTTTTGTCTTCTTCCCTGCCTAACGCTCTCCCTACAGAATCAGCAGCAACCTCTCCCTATACTAAGATCGGCAGAAGTAAGATGGCGGTCGGCGTGCACGCCCTTTTATACCCCCTGTGACGCCCACCAAAGCAAGCCAATCACTTGCATGCCCTTCTGAAAGATGGTGGTGACCCGTGCCTAGGTCATCACGTTGCCCAGTGTCCGTGGATCCTGATTGGCTGAAAAAGAGCGCAAAACAAACTTTTGAAACGCGACTTTGGCGCGTAAGTCGCCGACCTCGTGGCCGACCTCATCCTAGGGTCGGGTTTCGTTTCATGAAACCCGACTTTGCCAAAAGTCGGCGACTTTTGAATTTTTTCGACCCGTTTCGCTCAACTCTAGTCAGGCCAGTAGATAACAGGCTCCAATTAAGACGCCAGACGTACATTACAATAGCCGTGGGATTTACAAAGGTGGGGGGAGGTCAGAAGTGGCATATCTTGCTTACTTCTGCCCAGGGGGTGGCAGCAGGTCGGTTGCTGCATTAAGGGCATACATCTCCTATTCGGTGTGCTGGGGGGGTTCTGTAACAATGACTCTACGTTATAAACTTCTGTGAAGCACTTAGGGGTTCAAAGTTCTCACCACACATCTAGATAAGTTCCTTGGAGGGTCTAGTTTCCAAAATGGTGTCACTTGTGGGGGGGTTCCACTGTTTAGGCACATCAAGGGCTCTGCAAACATGACATGAGGTATCGGTGTACTGATGAGAAATTGCCCAACAAATTTTAGGATCCATTTTATCCTGTTACCCATGTGAAAATGAAAAAATTGATGCTAAAAGAAAATGTCATGATCCCAGTGCAGGTTTTTGAGCTGCACACCAGGGGTTAATGTCTGGAGCTCTGTGCAGGTTTTGACCTGCACACTTGGGGTTAATGATTGTGGCCTCTTTCTGGTTCTGGGAGAGCTTCATAAACCCCTGGGTAGCTTCAATCCCTGCCAGTTATACTTTTGCCTTTGGCCGAGTGTACTGACACTGTGTGCCTGTTTGTTGCTATAGCTTGTTTATATGGTTCTGACCCGATTCTGTTTCCCGTTGTGAGTTTGCCTGTTGATGTTGATTTTGTACTGCGTTATTATCTGTGTATGACTCATTGCCTGTGACTTGACTACTCTCTGCTCGCCCCTCTTGTACCTTGCAACTATCTGTGTATGACTCATTGCCTGTGACCTGACTACTCTCTGCTCGCTCCTCTGGTACCTTGCAGCTATATCTGTGTGTGACTCATTGGCTACGTCCTGACTATTCTCACTGTCTATGCCCCTTGGTAACTTTGTCTCGCAGTTACTCTGCTAGGAATTGTCTTGCAGCTCCTAGCTCTGTGGAGTTTAGGCCACGCCCCTAGCAGTCACGTGCTTCAGGTCCTGCGGGTGTGAAGTACACATCTACTCGGTTGCTGCCCGCTCCACAGGTATATTTGAGCACTGTTTGCTTTACTCAGGACACGCGCACTGGCTCAGTGAGCAAGTTCAGTGCGGTGTCTCTGACATTATAACTGGCCTACAATTTTTTTTTCTCTCCTCACTTCTGCAGCATGGACCCAATGTGTGCTTTATCTGAGCAGGTGAAAAGCTTGACTCAGTCACTGCAGAAGCTTAGTTTGGAACACCAAGCTCTGGCCCAGTCCCAACGGCGGGTTGAGGACTCAGTTCAGGGGGTACTTTCCGCAGGCTTCCAGCAGGTGGGGAATAGAGATGTCATTTTAGTCCCACCTGAATCCCCGGTTAAATTGCCAGATATATTTTCTGGTAACAAGGATGATTTCAGGGCATTTAAGGAGGGCTGTAAGCTTTTTTTTTCTTTGAGACCCTGCTCCTCTGGGGATGAGAAACAGAGGGTGGGGATGGTGATGTCCATGCTTAGGGGGTCACCACAAGCCTGGGCATTCTCACTTTCCTCTTCTGCCCCTGAGAGAATGTCTGTGGATGCATTTTTTGAAGCCTTAGGGCTTATTTATGATGAGCCTGATAGAGTGCGGTTGGCTGAGGACAAAGTAATGAGTGTCTGTCAGGGGGAGCACTCGGCCGAATGGTTCTGTACTGAATTCAGACGTTGGGCAGCGGAGATTTCCTGGAGTGATGCCGCCCTTCGGGGGCTGTTCCACAGAGGCCTGTGTGAACGTCTGAAGGATGCTTTGGCACTTCATCCTCCGCCTGACTCCCTGGAGGATGCCATGGTCCAAGCGGTTCGCATGGATCGCAGGCTGCGGGCTAGAGGCATTATGCAATGGGAATCGCCCTTATTCTTCAGTGGAGATGAGACCCAGGCTCTTCCTATGGCTATGGAGGTGAGCACTGTCACCTGTGAGGGAAAGGAAAGAAGACGCCGCCGGGAAAAGCAGTTGTGCTTCTATTATGGGAAATCTGGACATTGGAAGAAGGACTGCCCCTCCTGTCCGTCATCCTCCAAGATGGCGGGAAACGACTAGGTCTGGGTAGTAATCGAGGAGGCTACTCAGACCTTCAGGTACAATTTTCCTCATGTGCAAAGATGGTGCTGCAGGTGGAACTGGAACTTGGTTATGGTCCTGTTCAGACTACTGCTTTTATTGACTGCGGATCGGCTGTGAACCTGATTGATACCAAGGTTATGACACTTAATAAGATAGGGACAGTCAGGCTTCATGATCCTGTTAAACTTGTGGCAATTGACTCATCTCCTCTTACCCAAGATGGTATCTGTTGCAGGTCTGATCTTTTTTCTCTAAAAGTGGGTTCCACTCATGTGGAGAAACTAAGTTGTCTGGTGCTAGATAACTTGCCTGCAGGACTGATACTGGGGATGCCTTGGCTTCAACGCCATAATCCTACCATTGATTGGGTTACAGGGGAAATCACTCAATGGGGATGCAATAATAAATGTGGTAACTGGGGACATCTTGTTAACGCTGTTAAATCCGTGTCTGTGTCGTCTGTCGATCTGGAAGGTATTCCGGAGTACCTGAAAGATTTCGAAGACGTTTTTTCCGAAAGTGAGGCTGAGGCGCTGCCACCACATAGACCCTATGATTGTGCCATTGATTTAGTACCTGGAGCCAAGTTACCTAAGGCTCGATTGTTCAATTTGTCTGGGCCAGAGCGCCAAGCCATGAAGGAGTACATAGCTGAGAGTCTCCGCAAAGGGCATATCAGGCCTTCTGTGTCACCTGTGGCAGCAGGGTTCTTCTTTGTGAAGAAAAAAGATGGTGGTTTGCGGCCGTGCCTCGACTTTCGGGAACTGAACAAGATAACGGTTAGGAACTCTTACCCGCTTCCCCTCATCCCAGACTTATGTAATCAGTTAGCTGGGGCCCAATGGTTCTCCAAGTTAGATCTGCGGGGGGCCTACAATCTGATAAGGGTTCGGGAAGGGGACGAGTGGAAAACGGAATTCCTCACATCAGAAGGACTCTTTGAGAACCTGGTAATGCCATTTGGGTTAACTAATGCACCCGCTATTTTCCAAAATTTCATCAACGTTGTGTTTTCTGATCTGATAGGCCGTTTTGTTATTATTTATTTGGATGATATTTTGGTGTATTCCCCGGACAGTCAATCTCACTTGCAACATCTAAAGACAGTTCTCCAGAGACTCAGGGAGAACCAATTGTTCGCCAAATTGGAAAAATGTTCGTTTTTTGTACAGGAGCTGTCTTTTTTGGGGTTGATTGTGTCCTCTGAGGGGTTTCATATGGATCCTAAGAAGGTGCTGGCGATCGCTGACTGGGTTCAGCCTCGAGATCTCAGGGGGCTCCAGCGCTTCTTAGGATTTGCGAACTGTTATCGGAGATTCATTAAAGGTTTCTCACAAGTGGTGAAACCACTCACAGATCTTACCCAGAAGGGAGCTGATGTAAAAAATTGGTCTGTACTCGCTAAGGAATCCTTCTCAGCGATTAAGAAATGTTTCATGTCTGCCCCGGTGTTGGTGCAACCTGACCCGTCCAAACCATTCATTGTGGAGGTGGATGCTTCTGAAGTGGGGGTGGGGGCTGTGCTGTCCCAGGGTCCGGCCACCCTTACCAATCTCAAACCCTGTGCCTTCTTCTCCAAGAAGTTCTCTTCAGCTGAGAAAAACTATGATGTAGGCAATAGAGAACTTCTTGCGGTCAAGCTGGCGTTTGAGGAATGGAGGCACTTTTTGGAAGGGGCAGCTCACCCTATCACGGTTGTCATGGATCACAAAAATTTGGCATACCTTGAATCTGCTAAGAGGCTTACTCCTAGACAGGCCCGTTGGTCACTTTTTTTTTTTCACGATTTCAGTTCTCAATTACTTTTCGACCGGGGTCCAAAAATGTTAAAGCGGATGCCCTGTCCAGAAGTTTTGATCCAGTGTCTCCCCCTGAGCCGCCGTCCTCCATTCTTCCCCCAGGGGTGGTAGTGGCGGGGGTCTCAACTGAGTTGGAACAAGAAATCCTAAGGGCTCAAGCCCTAGCTCCGGCAACCAGGCCAAGCGATAAACTGTTTGTTCCAGATTCATTGTGGCCTAGACTTCTGCAGGAGTTTCATGATTCTAGGCTGAGTGCTCATCCAGGTATCAAGTCTTCATTAAGGTCCGATGTCAAGGAATTTGTTTCTGCTTGTGACATATGTGCCCGTTCCAAAAGCTCGCATAACCGACCGGCTGGGGAACTCATACCTTTACCGGTTCCTGATAGGCCATGGACTCATCTTTCCATGGATTTTATTACCGGCCTTCCACCTTCCAGGGGCAATACCGTGATCTGGGTGGTGGTGGATAGGTTTCCTAAACAGGCCCATTTCATTCCCTTGGCAGCATTACCTTCAGCAGAAACGTTGTCAAGATTGTTTGTGCAGCATGTGGTCCGATTGCATGGGGTACCCCTGAATGTTGTGTCTGACAGAGGTGTGCAGTTTGTGGCCAAATTTTGGAGGGCGTTCTGTATGAAATTGGGCATCTCACTCTCCTTCTCGTCGGCATATCACCCGGAGAGTAATGGTCAGACAGAACGCACCAATCAATCCCTGGAACAAATTCTCAGGTGTCTGACCTCCGCCAGACAGGAGGATTGGTGTGATGCGTTACCGTTGGCTGAATTCGCTTTTAACAACCGGGTGAGTCAGTCCACCAACATGTCCCCATTCCTGATTAACTATGGCTTTAATCCGCATTTTGGGGAGTTTTCTCGGGTGGATTCCGGTTGCCCAGGAGCAGAGGGGTCCGTTCAATGGTTAAAAAACCTCTGGGCTGAAGTCCGGCGTAATATCTCTCGAGCCCAGGGGAGATACAAATATTTTGCGGACAAAAAGAGAGCCTCGGGAGACATGTTTCAGGTGGGAGAGAAGGTTTGGCTCTCCACGCGTAACATCAACTTAAAGGTGTTAAGGGAAGAATATATGGCACATGAATATATACAAGAATCAAAACTGTATCACTATATGGACGCTTTGCTGGATATTGGGATCATGTTGCTTTAAGATACTTCTGATTTTCTTATATTTTCTTAGAGTTGTTTCTGTATGGTATCACTCACCTAAGCTTCATCAAATATTGAATAAACTGGGTGGACCAGGGTGAGTCAAGCTAGAAGACAATACTTGTGTATATAAGTATTAGCTAGCAATGTGGGAGCAGCCAACGGTAGCCCAGAAATGTACATAATAATTGTGTAGCGACCTGGGAAAAGCAAATAGTAACTGGAAACATGCCCATGATGTAACTGATGATGTAGCTCAAATTCTGTTATAAGAGCTGTACACGTTTGATTAAAGACAGAGAAGAATCATATTGACACGATACCCTCTTGTCTTGTGTATTCTTTTCTCGAGTATACGTATACCTTGTGCCAAAGCTACAATTCGGCCACAGACAATTAAGACGGGTCGCACCTTAGTGTGACAGAATCATCAGTTGGCGCCCAACGTGGGGCTCAGGACGATACCAGACGATCACAGCCGCAACAAAATCTCCCCCCAGGATGGACGTCTTTCCAGCGGGACGAGGCTGCGCAGCTCGAGACCAGGTGAGAAAATATATCATCTTACCTAACCTTCTGTATTCACGTCCGGCTGGGAGGAGATAGTTGGCTGTCTTCTCTGAACCCTTAAACTGACCACGTTTGAAAGTCCTGAGCCTACGGACCCGGTCAAATATATAATTCCTTAATTGTCTGTGTGTATTGATCGATCTAACCAATTCTAAAAATTCTAAAGGCGTGTCTAGTATCTGTTAAAAAACTATTTTATGCTGCACTAGGGCTATTAGAAACATACAGAGCAGAGTTAAGGGGAGGGACACACACTGAGTTATCACCCTGGTTCCGACCTTAGACGGTCAAAGAAGTTATATATAAGTATATATATCAGATATATACATATAGGTGCTCACGTCCGGCCATACGCCCACGGTATAAACTGGGCCCGGTGACGTGAATGACACGGCATATACATTTTTAAGGAAAAAGGTGATTATTAATTTTTCCTCCTCTGCTGAAACATCAACCACCTATTTACAAGTGATTTCCACTATTTACTATACCTAAAGTGACAAAAAGCCTAGCCCTAGTTGCCTTGGTAACAAAGAAACATTGATTGTTGTATTGCAATAATTTTTGTAGAACTGACATATTGTTGAGACACGCCTGTCCGCAGCTCTTATACTGAGAAAAACTGGTTAGACCGCTACTTCAGCTGCATTTCCTGAACTCAAAGTGTTTTACAATCACGCTGAATTATCTGTAATCAGTCCGGAAGATATAACATCATATTATATAGAAGTGTAATGAGTTGTTTCATAATACACACATACACAGTAACCTTTTTGACATATTTACAACTACGGCAATATAAAAGTTTATAAGATTCTGCTAAGATACAGTGGTTGAAAATTAAGTTATAAACATGGGTCATAGTGAGTCTAAGGCTAATTATTTTTCTGCTCAAGAGGTAGTGGCACAAAGAGAAGGCAAACAGTATGTTAAAAATGCGAAACTCCTCCTAAAGCTTATAGGGTCTACAACCCGAGGAGGTAGACTTGATGAGACAGAATGGAAAAGTATGTTAATTACCAAGAAAGGTTTGTTACGTGATAGGAATGTATTGAAGGATGCGGAAGCATGGCACAGAACCGCAAGGGAAATTAAGAGACAAATGTGGGTTGAAGAATGTGATTCTGCCACTGGTGAATATATGTATAAGCCACCTCTTGATAAAATGACTCCAGTTTTGGCAGCTGCACCTGCACCATATAAACCACCTCCGTATAATCCAGGGGGGTGGACATGTGCAGTCTGTCAAAATCAGAACCCAGATTGGAGGGACACATGTGCCGTTTGTGGGGCACCCCGCCCACACAAGTTTTCTTCCTTGTACCCAGTCCTGAATGTAGACGGCACACCTCATGTACCAGAGGCCGTCTTGAGACAAACTACACACACACCTACACCAGCAGCCATTTTATGTAAGGACACACGTCATCCAGCAGCCATCTTAGCTCCGGTAGCATCTGGCATATATACAAATGGTGAGCAGAGTGAGACTGAAGGAGAGGATAAGGAAGAAAAACCAGAAACCTGTTTCTCCACAACCACATCTTTACCACAGAATACAGACCCAGAGCCAAGCAGTGGTGTAGCAGCATCAACCAATCTAGGGAGGATGTCTTTACCTTTGTATGAGGATGAAAGTCCCCCAAATAGCCCCGAATATACAAATGCTTTCTACCCACGCCGAACTAGGCATGTAGCCCCCACCAATGACATTTTTGTTCCTACCAGACGCAGTACCAGATATGTGAGCTGGAAACCGCAGGAAGCTGCCACTCTAGTTAACAGCTTACCTGATCCAGAAGGGCACCCAATGCCTTTTTATAGGAAAATGAGTCAGATACACAAAACCCATGCAGCAGCATGGATAGACTTAATTGGGTTGGCTGAGATCAAAGCAGGAGATTCATTTTGGCCTGTAATGGAACCATCCCTAAGACCCACGAGTGGAATGCCTGAATATTATCAGACCCTAGCATCTGGGGGGGACTTCCTAGAAAAGCTCCAGAGCTGGGCCAAGGACCGCCTAATAGACCAAGCCACCTCCTTACAGGATACAATGCAAGAGAAAAATGAATCGGTGGAAAAATATTACCACAGGTTGAATCAAATGTTTACTGATTTAGGATTTGACCTCGGGGACAAAGCCCACCACCAAATTTGGGTACAGGCCTTTGTGCAGGGTCTCAGAGAACCAATACGCAAGCAACTGCAAAACACCAGGCCAGAATACCGCAGACTAGAATCAGAGGTACTACATACTGTTGCAAAGGGACTAGAGTTAAACCTGTCAGCTAAACCCCGCACCACCCTTCTGTTGTCCCAAGACCCGTCCCAGAGTAATCTCAGACCACCGAGACCTAGGGTAGCCTGCTTCAACTGTGGGAGAATAGGACACCTAAGGAGGAACTGTAGATCAGCTCCACTCAGGAGAGGGCCAGAACAGCGACAACAGCCTACCCAGGGACCACCTGGACCACGTCCACAATAGGACATTGGCAAGCCGGATCCACCACACACCACATTACTCATACACTCCACAAAACAACCAAGTGGACCAACGCCCACTATCCAGTTAGAGGTTGAGGGCAAACCCCTCACTTTCTTGGTGGACACCGGTGCAGCCAGAAGTGTAATCAGAAACATTGACCTACCAGATCCAGACTGTCTGACGGATGAAATCGTGCCTTGTGTGGGGGTGGATGGAAATACTCGGTACACACCAATGACCAGACCCCTCCATGTAAGTCTCCAGCCAACACAAACCATGTTGTCTCAATTGGTAGTCTCATCCACCTGTCCAGTCAATCTGCTAGGGTCAGACCTGCTGTCAAAATTTCAAGCTAATATTCTGTTTCACGAAGACGGGACAGTCAGTCTCAAGACCCCACTTTCTTATGATCACTCTGCAGAATTATACGCTTTTTTCTCTTTGCAGTGTAACGAGCAGGGCGCGTCCATAGATCCAGTCAAACCAGAAATCATGGCATTGATCCCAGACATGTTGTGGGCGCGAGGCCAAGAAGACATTGGCCGGCTTAAGGTTCCGCCCGTGAAGGTAGAATTGAAACCTGGCGCACTGTTGCCCAGGAAACCACAATACCCGCTCTCTATCTCACAATCTGCTGCTATTACACAACAACTGAAAATCTACCTCGAGAATGGAGCCATCACACCCACCAAGTCACCCTGCAATACTCCTCTGTTTCCAGTGAAGAAGAAAACACCAAAGGGACAACCTACTAAGTTTCGCATGGTACATGATCTGCGAGCTGTCAATGAAGCCACAGTACTGGACACACCGATTGTGCCTAACCCACACACACTGCTTTCATCCATCCCACCCACCTCTAAGTGGTTCACGGTGATTGACCTAGCAAATGCATTTTTCAGTGTGCCTCTACATCCTGACTGTCAGTACCTGTTTGCTTTCACGCATGAGGGTCGGCAATATGCCTGGACTGTGATGCCTCAAGGGGCGCAAAATAGCCCCTCTATGTTTACTCAAGCCATGATGACTGTCTTAGACCCCTGGAAGATGACACATCCCACTGTTGTTCTTTTACAGTACGTAGATGACCTCCTCCTCTGTGCTGACACACTGACAGAAGCCCAAACGGAGTCCATCTCCTTACTACAGTTCTTGGCGCACAATGGATGTAAAGCATCAAAGGACAAACTGCAGTTCTGCAAGGAAAGAGTGGTATTTTTGGGACACTGTATTTCCCACCAAACCAAACACCTGACTGAGGACAGAAAAACGGCTGTACGAAATATACACCTGCCGATCAAGCCCTCACAACTGCAGACCTTTCTTGGCCTTGTCTCCTACTGCCGTCCCTGGATCCTGGATGCCTCTCTGCACATGCAACCTCTGTATGACTGCCTCAAGGTCGACCCCTTCAGCCTGACCAAAGAAGCCATCGATGGATTCCACACGCTAAAGACTGCCATCACATCCTCTCCGGCCCTAGGACTACCAGACTACAACAAGCTATTTTGCCTGTTTGTCATGGAAAAACAAGGACATGCAACTGGAGTCCTGACGCAGCTCCATGGAGGAAGACAACACCCTCTTGGGTACTACTCTGCCCGATTGGATCCAGTGGCTCGTGGAGCCCCAACTTGCATGAGAGCTGTGTTTGCAACCCACCTACTCCTGGACAAAACATCTGATGTCATACTGGGTCACCAGCTGAAGATCATGGCACCTCATGACATTACTGCCATCCTGGCCCAGACACAGCCGAAGCATCTGTCTGCCGCCCGCCACTTACGTCTCCAATGCTCCCTTCTGCTTCCAGACAACGTTACTATCTCCAGGTGTGCTGTTCTTAACCCAGCCACTCTCCTACCTCTGCCAGAAGGAGGGGAGGGCGAAGACCACATCTCTGACACATCAGTGGAAGAGGTAGTCGACTCTGAAATGGCCCAACATGATTGTCTCGCTCTGATGAGACAGGAGACCTCCGGGTTTGATTCAGTCACGGATGTTCCTTTGGAAAACCCGGACCTGACACTCTTTGTGGATGGATCACGATATGCAGACCAAGAAGGCCGGTTCCATACGGGTATGGCAATAGTTACAGAAGATACTGTGTTACTAGCACAACCATTACCCCCATCCGCCTCTGCCCAGGAAGCGGAACTGCGAGCTTTAACAGAAGCATGCCGGATGTCTGCTCAACACACAGCCACAATATACACTGACTCACGCTATGCTCATGGTGTTTGTCATGACTATGGACCAATCTGGAGAGCAAGAGACTTCATCACATCCAATGGAACGCCTGTCAGACACCACAGAGCCATACAAGAATTAATGGAGTCCTTGTTGATGCCAGAAAGAGTTGCGGTGGTAAAGGTAAAAGCACACACTGGAGGAACTTCAAAGGAAGCAGTGGGCAACAGACTGGCTGATGTCACAGCAAAAGAGGCTGCCTTACTACCACTTGACCCAGAAACTGTTCATCTTTTCTCTCTTAAGGACTCAGTATCAGAGGAAAAGGAGCCCTGGGAGAAGACACTCTCCACACTTCAGAAACAAGCATCCAAAGAAGAGAAGGACCACTGGACCCTGGATGGAGCCACAATAGATGCCAGACATCTGATGATGTACAGAGGAAAGCCCTGCCTACCAAGAGTCCTCTACCCTATGGTGGCCAAATGGGCTCATGGCACAACTCACCAGTCCAAGGTCAAGATGCACAACCTTGTCCGCCAGTATTACCACGCACCAGGCTTTTCAACAGTAGCCGCCAACATTACAAAAGGGTGTCTTGTCTGTACCCGATGCAATCCAGGAAAAACCGAAAAAACACCTCAGAAATGTACACCCAGACCCCTGTACCCTTTTCAGCGCATACAGATAGATCACATACAAATGCCACACTCAGGGGGTTTTGAGTATGCCTTAGTAGCAATAGACATATTTTCAGGGTGGCCAGAAGCCTTCCCTGTCAAGAACCAGTCAGCAAAAACCACTGCTAAAAAACTTCTCTCAGAAATAGCGTGCAGGTATGGGCTCCCAGAGACCATAGAAAGTGATCAAGGACCCGCATTCACAGCCAATCTCACAAAAGAGATATGGGAGGCCCTCGGGACCGAGTTGGCCCTACATACTCCATATCACCCACAAAGCAGTGGCAAGGTTGAGAGGTTGAATGGTACATTAAAGTGTAAGATGCTAAAAGCTGCACAGGAGACAGGAAGACCATGGCATGAGAGTCTTCCCCTCGCACTGTTCAGCATCAGACATACACCTGCTGGTCCCACCAAGCTTAGTCCATACGAGATCCTGTTTGGTAGTGCTCCAAGGCTAGGACTGTATTTCCCACAACAGTTGTCTCTGCAGTATGACACTTTGACTAAGTTTGTAATTGAACTAACTAAGCACTTAACTAAAATACATTCTCGAGTTTTTTCATCCATCCCAGATCCACAGGACCTAGAAGGAACCCATACGATCCAGCCTGGTGATTGGGTCCTCACTAAGAGGTTCAACAGACGTACCCTGGAACCCAGATACGACGGCCCATACCAAGTCCTGCTGACTACTACCACAGCTGTCAAGCTCGAGGGCAAGCCCACATGGATCCACGCTTCACACTGCAAGAAGGTCCCAGATCCAGAAGCCAGTGGCGACCACCACCCTTCATCTGCCTAATACTTATCCTTTACTTAATTCACCCTGTAGCCAACCTCCTGGGGACAATCACTCATGAGGAGGGCATGATGACTTTCTGGTATAATGTTTCCACCCCCAGGGTAACATATCAATTTGACTATTGTCTTATAGTAGACTGCCCAGGCCCCATGGGACAGTTTGATATTTGGTTAGGTACCCAATTCATCTGTGTCACCACAGCTGAAAGGGGGGAAGGGTCAAACTGTGAGGATTGGGCTCTTGTTGGATGGAACACCGGTGAACATGATTGGGGTTATCGACCACTCCCAGCCTTAGAGCGAAGGGACAAATGGGGAACCAGCCTATTATCCCGCCTGACTCTGACTAAAGCCCCTTTCAAAGGCCAGAGAGCCTTTCCAGGCTTACCCATCCCTGCCACTCACTGCCCCAGGGAGGGATGCATAGTTCTCTACCTTACTATTGACAACCCCTCAGAAAATGACCAAGGGTTGTACGTACTAGGCTCAAGTACAAAAGCCGGTAGAGCCGGGAAGGGTGACAACATGGGTAAATTCCGATTAAGAAACCTTGAATCTAGACCATCAACTGAAGAGATAGATGAACCAGTACCAGGAGCTAAGTTCCTAGTAGATTTGACATATGAGGAAGAACTTGCCATAGAAACAGGGTTTTCTGACTCCAACATCTGGCTCGAATGGGTGAGATATACCGCCACTAGTGCAAACCGCTCCTCATGCATAGCTTGCACCACCGCCAGACCCCATTTAGGCACCGTACCTTTCCCAATTAACCCCTGGGAAGATGAGAAGGGATTCCTGTGTACCCTATCTCTATACATGGATAATCAACCAGGTGACTCACAAAAATGCCAATCCATAGCCCATCTATACCCACCTCATCAAAATACCGAACCAACTGGTCATGGGATTACCCCCTACCCAGGTAATTACACCTGCTTCCAACGAGATGCCCCTGGTAGACAAGTGAACAATCTACCATCTGGTTACTGTAATAATCAAGTCATTCAGGTACAGGAAGGTAACCTATATAACGACTCCTTGTTAATAGGCCAAATTTACCAATTGCCTGATGTATATTGGTTATGTGGGGACATGAAGATCAGGCCAAGACTCACTGTTCCATGGAAAGGACAGTGTGCCATAGTAAAAGCCCTTATGCCTTTCCATATATTTGATTTACCCGGCTGGGATCAAGTACTCCAAGAAAGACGTTTGCCAAAAAGGGTAAAAAGGGAACTCCAAGGAAAGAAGGAACTTCAAGGTTCTTTTGACCCCCATATTTACATAGATTCTATTGGACTTCCACAAGGGGTACCTAATGAGTTTAAAGCCAGAAATGAGATAGCAGCTGGTTTTGAGTCAATTATTCCCATGATTGGGGTAAATAAGAATGTAAAATGGATAAATTACTTATACTATAATCAGCAGAGGTTTGTTAATTTTACTAGAGATGCTATACGGGGACTCAGTGAGCAATTAGGCCCCACATCCATCATGGCCTTCCAGAACAGGATGGCCTTAGATATGATCCTAGCAGAAAAAGGCGGAGTCTGCAAAATGATAGGTTCCAGTTGCTGCACCTATATACCGAACAATACTGCCCCCTCTGGAAGTATATCCAGAGCACTTAAAGGCCTTACTGACCTATCAGAAGAGTTAGCTCAAAACTCTGGAACCGATGACAAATGGGATACCTGGTTTGGGTGGTGGAATGGCTGGCAAAAAGCACTTACAAAGTTTGGAATAACCATATTATGTGTTCTAATTATTGTTGCCTTAATTCTATGCTGCTTAGCTCCATGTCTTAAGAAAATGATGATGAAAACTATGGAAACCACAGTGATGACCATGCATGCTGATTTCGAAGATTCCCTGTATGAAAACATGCAATCACCACCTCCGGAATATGCCTGTCTGAAGCAAGCCAATGAGGGAAAGTCCAGGATCTGACTTCCTCCTGTGCAAAGTCCGTTAGGAGGGGGTCCATCTACTAGAGATGGGTCGTCTCGTATATACGGTGAAGATTAGTTAGTTAGGTTCCAGCATTGTTGAGATAGGTAGGCCGGGAGGACAGATCGATAGGCTCGACGAGATTAGGGTTTTGATTTTGCATATCTCCAAAGGAGGGACTGTTAAGGGAAGAATATATGGCACATGAATATATACAAGAATCAAAACTGTATCACTATATGGACGCTTTGCTGGATATTGGGATCATGTTGCTTTAAGATACTTCTGATTTTCTTATATTTTCTTAGAGTTGTTTCTGTATGGTATCACTCACCTAAGCTTCATCAAATATTGAATAAACTGGGTGGACCAGGGTGAGTCAAGCTAGAAGACAATACTTGTGTATATAAGTATTAGCTAGCAATGTGGGAGCAGCCAACGGTAGCCCAGAAATGTACATAATAATTGTGTAGCGACCTGGGAAAAGCAAATAGTAACTGGAAACATGCCCATGATGTAACTGATGATGTAGCTCAAATTCTGTTATAAAAGCTGTACACGTTTGATTAAAGACAGAGAAGAATCATATTGACACGATACCCTCTTGTCTTGTGTATTCTTTTCTCGAGTATACGTATACCTTGTGCCAAAGCTACAATTCGGCCACAGACAATTAAGACGGGTCGCACCTTAGTGTGACAGAATCATCAAAGGTACCATCAGTTAAGTTGGGACCAAAGTTCATTGGTCCGTACGAGATTATGGAGATAGTCAACCCTGTGGCATATAGGTTGCGTCTCCCCGCCTCCTTAAAAATATCTAATGTGTTCCATAAGTCTCTGTTGAAACCAGCAGGATCTGTCAAAGAGAACTATGAGACTGTTGTTCCTCCAGTGCTGGTGGAGGGTCAATTGGAGTATGAGGTCGGACATATTGTGGACTCTCGGCGGGTGCGCCGCTCTTTGCAGTACCTGGTCCACTGGAAGGGATATGGACCAGAAGAGCGCTCATGGGTCCCTGCTCGCTCGGTACATGCAGATCGCCTGGTTCAGGCGTTCCATGCCAAGTACCCGGGGAAGCCTGGGGGTCCAGAGGCCCCCCGTTGAGAGGGTGGTACTGTCATGATCCCAGTGCAGGTTTTTGAGCTGCACACCGGGGGGTTAATGTCTGGAGCTCTGTGCAGGTTTTGACCTGCACACTTGGGGTTAATGATTGTGGCCTCTTTCTGGTTCTGGGAGAGCTTCATAAACCCCTGGGTAGCTTCAATCCCTGCCAGTTATACTTTTGCCTTTGGCCGAGTGTACTGACCCCCGTGTGCCTGTTTGTTGCTATAGCTTGTTTATATGGTTCTGTCCCGATTCTGTTTCCCATTGTGAGTTTGCCTGTTGATTTTGTACTGCGTTATTATCTGTGTATGACTCATTGCCTGTGACTTGACTACTCTCTGCTCGCCCCTCTTGTACCTTGCAACTATCTGTGTATGACTCATTGCCTGTGACCTGACTACTCTCTGCTCGCCCCTCTGGTACCTTGCAGCTATATCTGTGTGTGACTCATTGGCTACGTCCTGACTATTCTCCCTGTCTATGCCCCTTGGTAACTTTGTCTCGCAGTTACTCTGCTAGGAATTGTCTTGCATCTCCTAGCTCTGTGGAGTTTAGGCCACGCCCCTAGCAGTCACGTGCTTCAGGTCCTGCGGGTGTGAAGTACACATCTACTCGGTTGCTGCCCGCTCCACAGGTATCTTTGAGCACTGTTCGCTTTACTCAGGACACGCGCACTGGCTCAGTGAGCAAGTTCAGTGCGGTGTCTCTGACAGAAAATTTTTGTGAAAAAAAAGTACTTTTTCATTTTTATGGATCAATTTGTGAAGCACCTGGGGGTTCAAAGTGCTCATATGCATCTAGATAAGTTCCTTGGGGGTCTAGTTTACAAAATGGGGTCACTTGAGGGGGAGCTCCAATGTTTAGGTACACAGGGGCTCTCCAAACGCGACATGGCAACCGCTAAATATTCCAGCATATTTTCCATTCAAAAAGTCAAATAGCGCTCCTTCCCTTCCGAGCCCTGCCGTGCACCCAAACAGTGGTTTATGACCACATATGAGGTATCGGTTTACTCAGGAGAAATTGCTCAACAAATTTTGCGAACCATTTTATCCTGTTGCCCATGTGAAAATGAAAAAATTGATGCTAAAAGAACATTTTTGTTGGAAAAATTAAAGTGTCCATTTTTCCTTCCACGTTGCTTTAGTTCCTGTGAAGCACCTGAAGGGTTAATAATCTTCTTGAATGTAGTTTAGAGCACCTTGAGGGGTGCAGTTTTTAGAATGGTGTCACTTTTGGGTATTTTCTGCCATAGAAACCCCTCAAAGGGAAATCAGAGGGACAGGTGGTCGCTAAAAAAAAATGGTTTTGTAAATTTTGTTGTAAAGATGAGAAATCACTGTCAACTTTTCCATGATTCCAATTTCACATGGTTGAGCGCACTTGGGATCTGCCCCCAAGGCCCTGCCCATGCCCAATGTTTGGTCCGTAGACCGCGGCTAGGAGTTAGTCCCGCTTTTGTGCCCAGCAGTGATGGTGGATCTGCTGGGCTTCAGGGCGCTGGATGCTTAGGTTTCCTGTCTTTCAGATGGTTCTAGGGCAACAGTGACAACAAGCAAATACTCGAGCAGCCCTGGATAATCCACGCCGGCAGGATGATAAGATCCGGCGGAAGATGGAGCCTATGAGAAGAGAAGTGAATATAATGTAAGTGATGGGACGCCATCGGACATGATACTACTGTGCGGTCACTGTGGCCGGACGGCAGAGGAATATTATCACACAGAGGTCAGGGGTCATTGTCAGCCATCATACATGTGATAATCC
Organism: Dendrobates tinctorius; assembly: GCF_039654945.1. Lineage (NCBI taxonomy): Eukaryota > Metazoa > Chordata > Amphibia > Anura > Dendrobatidae > Dendrobates > Dendrobates tinctorius. The sequence goes on along the minus strand of NW_027362032.1, from coordinate 3,118,748 downwards.
CATCACTGACAGATGACATCTGCTCCACATGAGTGATTCTCACTGATATCACACAACATGGGGCTGATTCTCACACTTACCTCGTCTCTTTTTCCCCTTTTTTCCTTTTTCTGATTTTTCTTCTTTATTACTCAGATTTGTTGCAGATATTCTTTCTGTCTGAGCTGGAAAATCTGATCAGAAAGTAAAAAACAAAACCTCAGTAATGACATATCCTAATGGGATCTGCTTTGTCTCCTGTATATAGTAGGATTGTTCTAGTCCTGTCTCCTATAGTCCTGATAATCTGGTATTATATCATAATAGGGCAGAATAAGTCCTATATAATGTACATAATCCCATCTGAGGGGCATTAGATGTGTCACTGATATAGAGCAGTAAGCGCCCTGTGTGCCGCCATGTGGTGCATCACTGATGAGCGATATTCTACTATAGGAGACAATGTCGCCTTATGATGATGTAGGTTATTGGATCCCACAACGCATCTCACAGAATCCATGAAAAAGCTCCTGTGCAAAATTAGTGAAATAGAGATGCAGTATGGGCCCATGGGCAACATAAATAACAAAGGAGACCTATTACAGAAAAACCATGTGGAGATATTGGAGCCTTGAAGTCAACATTCACATTGTTTTTGCTGTAGACATGGACATACCTGATAGTGGGGACGAGGATGGTAAGATGGTAATAGCGTCGTCGTCTCCATCAGATACGGGGACAGATCCTTTCTGCCTGTTAGGAAGAAAAAAACTCATAAATCACAAGTAAACACATTATAAAAGGGGTTGTCTATAAGAACACCAACTATAAGGCCTAATGGGAGATATGACTGCCATAGTAGGGAAGGTCTTCTGCTCAACGCTACCTTCTACTAAGAATGTGTGGCATGTAATACTACATCTCTCCTACAGTGTCGGCAGCACGAAAAATGCTCAACCGGCGGCAGATATGGGCTGTTATCACCAATGGTTTCTGAAGCCAAATGCACAATGACCGCTAACCATGGGATGGTGGGTGCTGCATGTGATATTCTGGTATTTATGTCCTATATTTGGTGATGAGCTCCCAGTAATGACCCCATAATCTACTTACTTTTCTGAAACGTTTGTGTTGGATTTTGGTGCACACTCTGGAGGGGACTCGGGATCCTCCTCATCCTCTGAGTCCAGATGTTTCTTTATCTCAGAATGATCTACAAGACATAGGTAATGAAGTGTTATTAGAGGTTGTCAGTATAACGTAGTCACCATTTATACATGAAACATGGAAAACATAAAAACCATGTGGAGATATTTGAGCCTTGAAGTCAACATTCACATTGTTGGTGCTGTAGACATAGACATACCTGATAGATGGGACAAGGATGGCAAGAGAAAAGCAGAATCGTCACTATCAAATATGAGGACAGATTCTTTCTGCCTGTATGGAAGAAGAAAAACAAGTAAATCATAAGTAAACGCATTATAAAAGGGGTTGTCTCACTATAAGAACACCGACTATAAGGCCTAATAGGACATATGACTGCCATAGTGGGGAAGGTCTTCTGCTCAAAACTAACTTTTATAGAGCAGAGCAGAAAACAAATACCATGAATATCTGGCATATTATATGACATCTCTCCTATAGTGTTGGGGGGCAGCACTAAAAATGCATAACCATCCACAATTATGGGCTGTTATCACCAGAAGTTACTAATGCCAAATGCACAATGACCGCTAACCAAGGGATGGTGGATGCTGCATGTGATATTATGGTATTTATGGCCTATATTTGGTGATGAGCTCCCAGTAATGACCCCATAATCTACTTACTTTTCTGAAACGTTTGTGTTGGATTTTGGTGCACACTCTGGAGGGGACTCGGGATCCTCCTCATCCTCTGAGTCCAGATGTTTCTTTATCTCAGAATGATCTACAAGACATAGGTAATGAAGTGTTATTAGAGGTTGTCAGTATAACATAGTCACCATTTATACATGAAACATGGAAAACATAAAAACCATGTATGGATATTTGAGCCTTGAAGTCAACATTCACATTGTTGGTGCTGTAGACATGGACATACCTGATAGATGGGACAAGGATGGCAAGCGAAAAGCAGAATCATCACTATCAAATATGAGGACAGATTCTTTCTGCCTGTATGGAAGAAGAAAAACAAGTAAATCACAAGTAAACGCATTATAAAAGGGGTTGTCTCACTATAAGAACACCGACTATAAGGCCTAATAGGACATATGACTGCCATAGTGGGGAAGGTCTTCTGCTCAAAACTAACTTTTATGGAGTGGAGCAGAAAACAAGTACCAAGAATATCTGGCATATTATACGACATCTCTCCTACAGTGTTGGGGGCAGCACTAAAAATGCATAACCATCCACAATTATGGGCTGTTATCAGAAGAAGTTACTAAGACCAAATGCACAATGACCGCTAATCATGGGATGGTGGATGCTGCATGTGATATTATGGTATTTATATCCTATATTTGGTGATGAGCTCCCAGTAATGACCCCATAAGCTACTTACTTTTCTGAGACATTTGTGCTAGATTTTGGTGCACACTCTGGAGGGGACTCGGGATCCTCCTCATCCTCTGAGTCCAGATGTTTCTTCATCTCAGAATGATCTAGAAGACATAGGTAATGAAGTGTTATTAGAGGTTGTCAGTATAACATGGTCACCATTTATACATGAAACATGGAAAACTTAAGAGACCTATTACAGAAAAACCATGTGGAAATATTGGAGCCTTGAAGTCAACATTCCCATTGTAGGTGCTGTAGACATGGACATACCTGACAGTTGGAACAAGAATGGCAAGAAATAAATAGCGTTGTCGCTATCAGATAAGGGAACAGATTCTTTCTGCCTGTTTGGAAGAAGAAAAACATGTAAATCACAAGTAAACGCATTATAAAAGGGGTTGTCTCACTATAAGAACACCGACAATAAGGCCTAATAGGACATATGACTGCCATAGCGGGGAAGGTCTTCTGCTCAAAACTAACTTTTATCGAGTAGAGTGGAAAACAACTACCATGAATATCTGGCATATAATAATACATCTCTCCTTCAGAGTGGGCAGTTCTAAAAATGCATGACTGGCCTCGATCATAGGCTGTTATCACCAGCAATTACTAAGGCCAAAAGCACATTGACTGCTAACCATGGGATGGTGGATGTTGCATTTGATATTATGATATTTATGTCCCATATTTGGTGTGCACATAATCAGCCTCGAGATCCCAGTAATAGCCCCATAATCTACTCACATTTCTGAGATATTTGTGCTGGATTCTAGGGTACAATCTGGAGAAGACTTGGGATTCTCATTAATCTTCATTATGTTAGCGGTGGTAAGGAGCTACATGCGGAAGCAATAAGATATGAAATAATTGTATGTCTACCTTCATAGGTCTTTTTATACATATTTTTGATTTATTAATCACATACTTACTTTAAAAAGCCTTTCAGAAGATGATGTAAAATTTTTAAAGTCAAGGCTCTCATTGTCCTCACTTGTGGCCTTCTCATCCTCTGAGACCAGATGTTTCTTCATATCCCAAAGGTCTGCAAGACATAGGTAATGAAGTGTTATTAGAGATTGTCAGTATAATAGAGTCACCATTTATTAATGGGAACCAATTGTCACAAAATAAGGAAGACGAGACAAACAGACACTTAGTCTAGATGATGGCTCCTTCTACTTACTGGTAAATAAGCTGGTGTCCACAAGCTGAGGAACGTACACTAGCTTTTGACTTAGAAGGGAATCAAAGTCTAAGTCAACAAGAAATGGATGACCCCTGATCTCAAAAGCTCCTCCTGGATAAAGGAAAACAAAAGTGATTCGGACATTGTCAGAGACAGCTTCATATCTGAACAGTTTATCTTAATTAGAACTAATTACACAACTGAGCAGACATGTAGGAAATAGAATGAAAATCTTAGTAGGGAGAACTATAAATGATGAAGCTGATAGAGAAGTAATGATCCTCATGGACATGAGTGATACGTCATCGGTGTAACAAGGGAATATTGATATTATTGTATCTGTTACCTGTCCCAAGTCTATCCACAGGATTTGCTCTGAGCAGCTGACTGATGAGGTCCTGCAGAAGGCTATCCACAGGATTTATACTGAGCAGCTGAGTGATGAGGTCCTGCAGCTGAGTGATGGGGTCCTGATCATCGGATAGAGTAGCTTGATAAGTATCCCAAATTATATCTCCTGTTATATAGAAAGTTACAGAAAATAAATCCTCTGTATTGGACTATAAGGTAAAGCAAAGGAAATAACTAAAGCCATGTAACCAGGCAAAGCAATGATGGGATTATTCTACTTACCACCGACAATATTTTTATTCAGCCCAGTTTGGAAATCCCCATCAAATGGTGTATAGCCATGGACAAATTCATATATTATGATGCCCATTGACCACCAGTCAATAGGTCTTCCGTAGCCTTTCTTCAGGATGACCTCAGGGGCTGTGTACCACGGGGTGCCGCACACCTGGAAACCAACAGAAGATAGAGATGAGAATCGATGAAACGATTATTATGACAAGTTCTTGACATAATAACAGAATTAGAGAAGATAAAATATCAGTGGAAAAGCTGTCTAAAAATGAAGAATGTGGGGAAGAGAAAATAGAGTTATGAGATTTGTACAGAACAAGCTAAGTTCCTGTGTGTAATGCTGACCTCCTCATCCTGGAACTCTCTGGAGATGTCCTCTGCTGATTGCTTGTAGATGTTGGTGTGTGGTATCATGACACCAACTTTTGAAAGTCCAAAGTCGCTAATTTTAATATGTCCAGCAGATGTTATCAGGAAGCTGTGAAAGAGAAGATGATTTTAGCTTTATTGTCCGTGAGATGATAAGGGATAACTTCCCCCCTTTGTTATACTACAGGTATGCACTTACTTCTCCGGCTTCAGGTCTCTGTGCACCACACCGTAACTATGCAGGTATTCCACACCAAGGACCGCTTCTGCAAAGTACAAGCGGGCCAACAAGACAGGGAAATGACCCATCATGTTTAGAAGGGTCCGACAGTCTCCACCTATAGAAGAAAGGAAATATGACCGGTGAGGGGTTTATACAGCAGAACACCATGATCTATAAAGAGAAGTGAGCAGAAACATTGGGGCAGGAGAAAATATATAAGCACAGAATGTACAGAATATTAGTCTGAGGTCATGATGAAATTGTTGTCCAAGTAACTAATGACATAAAGTGATGTCACATCTCGTCTACAGCTGGAGATATTGACGTGCTCAGTGCGGACCGACAGGGAGATCCCACACATCAATGACTTTCCGGGCACCATGGTAAGAGATAACCTATAGTAAATGCTCTGTGGGGATGTAACCGTCCATGGGGATAAGTCTTAATGATGTGAGAGGTGATAAGATGTCAGCAGACATGGGCTGAATATAACACAAGGTGTGGGTCCTACCTCCTACATACTCCATGACCATACAAAGGTCAGATCTCGTAGGGAAAGAGCAGAGCATGGAGGCCACAAAGGGACAATCTGCGAATGTTAGGATGTCCCGCTCCAGAAAGGCCATGTCCACTCTAATAGGAGTTTTCAGGCTCCTCTTGGTCACTTTCTTCATGGCAAAGGTCTGTTGTGATTCTTTGTGGCGCACTAGGTAGACGGCCCTGAAGAGAAGGAGAATCCATGGTTTATAATAAAGCCTTATTAACAGTCTATATACACAAGTCATTCCATGATCTTTTATACTAATGTTTAATACCAGCTAGAAATCCACATCTAGAACCCATGAAATAACACTCCATAGATGATGGGAGGTCTGCACCACGCCACGTCTGCCCTCACCAGGTCACATTGTAGATGAGAGAATCTACCGAAATTCATCTTGGGCAGATTCCCTATAACCCACCAATAGATAGGATTCAGTAAAAATAAAAATTGGATAAAATTGAAAATGCTCCAATAGTCGTAAGAAGTTGGTTTTTGGCTTTCTCCACAGCCCGTGGCAGAATAAATGGAGGGGCAGGAAGAGGTTAAAATTTAATTAAACACATTAGACCCACTTGTCCTCGTCCCTGCCCATCCATCATTGCAGTGCTCCGTCCTCTGTGCCGGTCTTTGGCTGTTCTTCCTCCTGCTGCTGGGGCCGGTGATCAGACTCACATGGTTATGGTGGAGGGTGGGGGTGCAGATGTCATTACCGTCAGTATCGTGTCACCCCTCACGTGACCGTGTGCAACCAATTACTCTTATCAGCTCCATAATGGGGCCCCAAAAAACCTAAGATCGATGCGGAGGACAGGGAAACTGGTGTAGGCGGATGCAGAAGAGCAGAGGAGGTCTAGGACCGGGGAGTGTCGTCTATTATATCATCCCTTTCCTTACAGACTGATTGGTTACAGAACAGTTCGCTCAGCTGTATATAACTGAGCTGAATAGTGACCTGGAGATGTGGACTCCAATCGTTTCCCTATGACAACACTGACTGGTAGAGCACAGAGGCCGAAGCATTGTCATAGGGAACCCTGAGAAATGGGGATTATGGGAATAGAAATCTCACCCAAAACCTCCTCTGCCGATCAGTTTAGATGTTTCATAGTCGCTCATACGCGGTTCTCCTGCCGGGATCAATGATTTCATCAAGTCCTAAAAAAGAATAAGAAATAATACTAAGATCTAGAAGCTGCAGGAAAACATCTCAGGATGAATCTGTCAGCAGCATAAACCTGGTGACAGATTCCATTTACTATAAATACTATTCTCTAACACCAAAGAGTCATCTACGCTTAGAACAGAGCCGTCCCATGGTTATATGGGGATAATACTGGATGGGTCACTCACACCCCATGATCTGGTGATACACAGACACCCCCTATGGCTCTATAATACTTACACCGGCAGATTCTTGGATCTCCGGGATCCCACAGATTCCACTGTTGGGATTCGCCAGCGCTGATGGTACTAAAATAGTGATAAAGTGATGAATAAATAAAATATATTAGTCGATATCAATCCTACATACATAATACTGCAACATAAGGGAGAAATAACAAGACGTCTGTAAACGGGAATAATACGGACGTATGGTGCATCCATAGATTAATGTAAGGTAAGTGGTGGCGGACCCCCAATCATCACATGAATGAGGACCCCCACCCTCGCTGCACACTCCTATATGTAACATGTGCTGACAGGTCCCATTACATGGAGTAGAGAGTGATCTGCCATTATTCCCTGCTGTGTAATATCTGTATATAATAGGGGAACGTCCTACACCGTCATCCCACCACTCCTATATGTAACATGTGCTGACAGGTCCATTACATGGAGTAGGGAGTGATCTGCCATTATTCCCTGCTGTGTAATATCTGGATATAATAGGGGAACGTCCTACACCGTCATCCCACCACTCCTATATGTAACATGTGCTGACAGGTCCATTACATGGAGTAGAGAGTGATCTGCCATTATTCCCTGCTGTGTAATATCTGGATATAATAGGGGAACGTCCTACACCGTCATCCCACCACTCCTATATGTAACATGTGCTGACAGGTCCATTACATGGAGTAGAGAGTGATCTGCCATTATTCCCTGCTGTGTAATATCTGTATATAATAGGGGAACATCCTACACCGTCATCCCACCACTCCTATATGTAACATGTGCTGACAGGTCCATTACATGGAGTAGAGAGTGATCTGCCATTATTCCCTGCTGTGTAATATCTGGATATAATAGGGGAACGTCCTACACCGTCATCCCACCACTCCTATATGTAATATGTGCTGACAGGTTCCATTACATGGAGTAGAGAGTGATCTGCCATTATTCCCTGTTGTGTAATATCTGTATATAATAGGGGAACATCCTACACCGTCATCCCACCACTCCTATATGTAACATGTGCTGACAGGTCCATTACATGGAGTAGGGAGTGATCTGCCATTATTCCCTCCTGTGTAATATCTGGATATAATAGGGGAACGTCCTACACCGTCATCCCACCACTCCTATATGTAATATGTGCTGACAGGTTCCATTACATGGAGTAGAGAGTGATCTGCCATTATTCCCTGCTGTGTAATATCTGGATATAATAGGGGAACGTCCTACACCGTCATCCCACCACTCCTATATGTAATATGTGCTGACAGGTTCCATTACATGGAGTAGAGAGTGATCTGCCATTATTCCCTGCTGTGTAATATCTGTATATAATAGGGGAACGTCCTACACCGTCATCCCACCACTCCTATATGTAACATGTGCTGACAGGTCCCATTACATGGAGTAGGGAGTGATCTGTCATTATTCCCTGCTGTGTAATATCTGTATATAATAGGGGAACATCCTACACCGTCATCCCACCACTCCTATATGTAACATGTGCTGACAGGTCCCATTCCATGGAGTAGGGAGTGATCTGCCATTATTCCCTGCTGTGTAATATCTGGATATAATAGGGGAACGTCCTACACCGTCATCCCACCACTCCTATATGTAATATGTGCTGACAGGTTCCATTACATGGAGTAGAGAGTGATCTGCCATTATTCCCTGCTGTGTAATATCTGGATATAATAGGGGAACGTCCTACACCGTCATCCCACCACTCCTATATGTAATATGTGCTGACAGGTTCCATTACATGGAGTAGAGAGTGATCTGCCATTATTCCCTGCTGTGTAATATCTGGATATAATAGGGGAACGTCCTACACCGTCATCCCACCACTCCTATATGTAATATGTGCTGACAGGTCCATTACATGGAGTAGAGAGTGATCTGCCATTATTCCCTGCTGTGTAATATCTGGATATAATAGGGGGAACGTCCTACACCATCATCCCACCACTCCTATATGTAACATGTGCTGACAGGTCCCATTACATGGAGTAGAGAGTGATCTACCATTATTCCCTGCTGTGTAATATCTGTATATAATAGGGGAACGTCCTACACCGTCATCCCACCACTCCTATATGTAACATGTGCTGACAGGTCCTATTCCATGGAGTAGAGAGTGATCTGTCATTATTCCCTGCTGTGTAATATCTGGATATAATAGGGGAACGTCCTACACCGTCATCCCACCACTCCTATATGTAATATGTGCTGACAGGTTCCATTACATGTAGTAGAGAGTGATCTGCCATTATTCCCTGCTGTGTAATATCTGGATATAATAGGGGAACGTCCTACACCGTCATCCCACCACTCCTATATGTAATATGTGCTGACAGGTCCCATTACATGGAGTAGAGAGTGATCTGCCATTATTCCCTGCTGTGTAATATCTGGATATAATAGGGGGAACGTCCTACACCGTCATCCCACCACTCCTATATGTAATATGTGCTGACAGGTCCATTACATGGAGTAGAGAGTGATCTGCCATTATTCCCTGCTGTGTAATATCTGGATATAATAGGGGGAACGTCCTACACCGTCATCCCACCACTCCTATATGTAATATGTGCTGACAGGTCCATTACATGGAGTAGAGAGTGATCTGCCATTATTCCCTGCTGTGTAATATCTGGATATAATAGGGGGAACGTCCTACACCATCATCCCACCACTCCTATATGTAACATGTGCTGACAGGTCCCATTACATGGAGTAGAGAGTGATCTACCATTATTCCCTGCTGTGTAATATCTGTATATAATAGGGGAACGTCCTACACCGTCATCCCACCACTCCTATATGTAACATGTGCTGACAGGTCCCATTCCATGGAGTAGAGAGTGATCTGCCATTATTCCCTGCTGTGTAATATCTGGAGATTCATTGTAGGAGGTTATGTGATCGGTTCACCTGTGATCAGATCGCTGCTCAGCTCCGGCTGACTCCTATTAGAGTCAGGGGTTTCCTGGGTCACAGTCGCCCCATATTCGTCGTCGCCTTCTGGTGTTTCCTGATAGATATAATACAGTTAATTAATATGTGGAAGATTTCACTAAATCACCAAATACATGAATCAGGAAGGAGTAAACCAACATTTACTGATGCACCAACTGTAACTCTACAAATCACGCGCCATCATGAGAACTTTTCTTAGAAACGTCTCTCACTTATGTGGATTATGTGACACCAGATCTTCTGATATCTGATTGGTGATCTGGAGAAGATCAGAAAACAAGGACGTGTGATAGAGAAGATGATGGCTCCTTACCGGGCGTTCCGGCGAGCAGGCCGGACCTTCTAATACACGCAGGACTTCTTCGGCCAGTTCCTTAACAAAAGCCAAATCTCCATATTGAGATCTATTTTCAGCCTATAAAGAAGAAAAGACACAAAAAGAAAAATTCAGAGATAAGAAAGGAAACAATGGAGGCGGCCATTGTATGTGTCCTCTGCTCCTCTCTGCAGATACAACGACTCCATATCTAGGGACTCGTTGTGTTTTATATGGAAGGAAAGAAGCTTCTCTCCCACCATTATTATCTATGACTATGGAGAAGATTTGTGCCGAGTGTCCGCCACTTACCTGCTGTAGTAATGTTCTGATGTTGTGACGTAAATCCGTCAGATACTCTGATGTTAGTTTATCTTCATTGTTTTTGGTCAGGCAGTCATTGACTAGCTCCACCACCAGCCGGTGAGTGAAGCAGAGGACGCCATCGGGTGGTAGAAGCTCAGTGTTAGGGAGATTGTTGGTAAGAGTCTCCAACAGAGCATCTACCTGAAAATCGCTCAGACATAATCCAGACATAGTGAAAAATTGCAAACGCTCTCAGTCACTATAGAACCATAAATGGCACCGGTGACCCTGTGAACATTCTATAAGTAGGGACTGAGCTGTGATGTCACAATGGCCAAGAATCACCTGTGATGTCATAATGGGCTAGCATCACCAGTGATGTCATAATGGGCTAGCATCACCAGTGATGTCATAATGGGCTAGCATCACCAGTGATATCATAATGGGCTAGCATCACCAGTGATGTCATAATGGGCTAGCATCACCAGTGATGTCACAATGGGCTAGCATCACCAGTGATGTCACAATGGGCTAGCATCACCAGTGATGTCATAATGGGCTAGCATCGCCAGTGATGTCACAATGGGCTAGCATCACTCTGTCACTCTGATGGTCCGTATGGCATGTGACTGTTTTCTGGCTCTGTCTGGTTTTTTCCCATGCTGAATACAAGTATTTGCTGTGCTTTTACATGCATTTTTTAATTCACTTGAATAAGTAAAATTTGCTGCAAAACTCCTGAAACACTTGACAAACCACTGACTTAAAAAAACGCTGAGATTTCAGAATCCTTGTTTTCTAGGTCAGTACTATAAAATGAGTCTACATATTAGTCCATAAGAAATTGACCAGGTCACACTCCGTACATTAGATTCCTAAACAAGAGCCCCGATCATGGAAAAAAGGAGAGTCTCTATACAGGAGCCTCTCACATCATTAGAAGATCATCAAAAGGGAATTGATTTCAGTTCTTCAATACAAAAAGTGAGAGTCACCTATTCTATAGAGTCATTACACACAGACATCTCCATCTGTGATACTCACACTGACAGACTCATGGATCTCCGGGGGCTACGATTTTCCATTATCAGGATTTGCCAGCACATTTGTTCCTAAAATCTGAATAAAAAAATCTGAATAAATATAATATATTAGATTGTACCAATCCTAAATATGTAATGCAATGATATCATTAGGAAATGACAAATCTCCATGTTACACTGGGCAACACATTTTTTCCAAAGTTTTGCTTCCTTGAAAATGTGACGTGATTATAATAAACCCATTAGAGCCCAGCAGAAATATAATTTCAGATCGTCTGCATCACTTTACTGAACTTGAAAGGATTCAAAGGCGGGCTACTAAAATGATAAATGGGGTTGGTTCACTACAATACCCAGAAAGGTTATCAAAATTAGGTCTATTTACTCTAGAAAAGAGAAGACTTAGGGGAGACCTAATATATATGTGCAAGTATATCAGAGGGCAATACAGAGATCTCTCCAATGAACTGTTTGTACCAAGGACTGTGACAAGAACAAGGGGGCATTCTCTTCGTTTGGAGGAAAGACAATTTCTGCACCAGCATAGAAGAGGGTTCTTCACGGTAAGAGCAGTGAGGCTCTGGAATTCTCTTCCTGAGGAAGTGGTGATGGCCAACTCACTGAATGAATTTAAGAAAGGAATGGAGGCTTTTCTTGTGAGTAACAGTATAGAAGGTTACGAATAACAGAATATTATAGGTAGATGGTTGACCCAGCTTAGGGGAAGGAATTTTTTTCCCTATGGAGAAAATTGGCTTCTACTCTGAGTTTTTTGCCTTCCCCTGGATCAACAATGCAGAACAGCTGCACTAAAAATAGGCTGAACTAGATGGACATAAGGTCTTCCTTCAGCCTTCAAAACTATGTTACTATGTTACTTAGAAACGTTGTGAAACATGAGATGACGTTTTACGGATTATGAAGCATTAGGTCATTTGTAGTCACCGTCTGGTGCGTCCCGTACTAGTGTCCGGCAATAGTCAGCCAGCATTGATGGAGTCCAGGACACTTGATAACGCTTTTTCATAGTAGCAATATCTTTGGGAAACCATTCGCCATGGTCATTACTAATGGCACCAAGATTTACAGGGAAGAATTCCAAATGTGAATGCAAGAAATGAATGTTCAATGACATGTTGCACTTCATCGCTTTGTAAGCTTCCAGAAGGTTGATGACAGTTTGATGTAATTTGGGGTTGGGTTGTTGCGAAAAAAATTCTGGGAATCATCCTTGAATGATTTCCAAGCAATTTTCTCATTCCCCGCCAGCAGCTCCTTGAATTGCTTGTCATTCATGATGTGTCAGATTTGTGGACCAACAAAAATGCCTTCCTTAATCTCAGCGTCGGTTATTCTTGGGAACATTTGAATATTGAATTATTGATTAGTATTGGTATTGGACGGTGAACATTACCATTGTGTAACAAGACAGCCTGGAGTCTTTACACTGATGAGTCAATTAGGAGACACCACTGTCTTAACTCATGCGAGCAATCCAAAGCTGCAAACAACCCACCAATGTCGGTGCAAAAGCTCAGGTTGTCAACCAGTTCTAAAAACTGTGTTATGACATCTTAGCGGCTTCGAAAGACAGAAACTTTTGTAGCGGGTGACAGCAAATGCCATCCTTGAAGTCTTGAAGCCAGTAACTGCATTTGGTTTTGGCAAACATAAGTTCTGGAACAAGTCATTAAGTTCTGGCTGTGATATAAGATGAGGCTCACCAGACATACATGGCTCAATGTCTGAATCAGCATTGTTCCCCATCGCTGACCCATGGACAGCAACATCTTCATTGGATGCCTCCACTAGGCTCCTTGTCTCTAGAGGCTTTGCTACTGGACGAGGGTCATCATGTGGCACTGGTCTCATAACTGAAGGCAGATTAGGATATTCCATGGACTTCTTGCTCTTTTGTAGGAAAACCTGGGACATTGGTTAGACAGAAGTAACAGTCATGTGATCCTTCTGTTCCTGGCACTGACTTATGAGAACCTCTCATCCAACCTGTAAGATCAACAGATGTGAGGAGCCCAGGATTTGTCTTGATCAAGCTCATAGGCTTTCATGATGAGAGCTGTCATGGTGCATCTTTGAGGCTTCAACATGTAAGAGGAAATCCCCTGTGACGTCACATAACCTCACCGTATCATATGAATGATGCCGTCAGCAATGTTTCTAGTCTCACTGCACATCAGGCATGCGCACTAACCTGTTACCATGTTTATTGTGGGCTAATGAAAGGGCAGGAATACAGTCACCAAATACTGCTTTACATAGCAGCCAATAAGACCTATATTGCATAAATAAGAATGATTAAATATGAATTCTGAAGCGGAACCTGTATAAAGTGCTATGTGCAAGTTAAAGTGACAGTGTACCTATTTATCAATTCAATAAAAACATGAAAAAGGAACTAGATGAGAGATAAACCCGATAATGTCTAGATATAATAAGTAAATGTGAATTAATAGCTGCCCCTAAAAGTGCTAATCAGTAGTGACAGAGTTCCGTTTCAATCCTAATGCACTGAGTCTACAAGTGGAAAACATTTTTTATTATTATGATCAAATATAGTGACTAATAAGATCATAATGTGCGGGTAAAGGGAACGCTACCCCACAACAAGCAAATGCTTCATAGTTCATTCCCACATTTGAAAAGTAAGTCCAAGAAGAAAATTGTATTGCAAATACCAACTATAGATTGTCATCTCGGTAGCACAAGGTTGTGGATGGAGGATCCTATCCACCAAAAGGATCATTTTCTGATGCGATCATTGATATAATGATGCCATATATGATGTAATATATCACCAAGGGATTCAGGAATCATCAGGGGTTAGAAACAAATAACATTTAATGGAAATAAACACACAAATTAAAATCTAAATAAGAGACAACATATTTAGAAATATGGGACAAAACTCAAATGTTCATTTAAACCTGATGGTGTCATGGTATCAAGGACTAAATCAATATCGTCTTTGAAGACAATGGAGTCTACGAGACAAGGGTGAGAGGGTGATGAAGGCTAAATTTATGTATAGCCGAAACGCGTTGTATGTCTAACAATAAACTGGATATTCCTTGAAATATTCGGAGTAATTAATGAATCAGCTGGAAGCGCTCCTTGACAAACTGGAAATCCTTTTCTGCATGGTTTCAAGGACTGCAATCCACCTAAATTCCCTATGAAGCACTGTAATCCACCTACATTCTCTTTGATGAACTGTGATTCACTTACATTCCCTATGAAGGACTGTAATCCACCTACATTCCCTTTGAAGGACTGTAATCCACCTACATTCCCTATGAAGGACTGTAATCCACCTATATTCCATATGAAGGACTGTAATTCACCTACGTACCCTATGAAGGACTGTAGTCCACCTACATTACCTTTGATGGACTGTGATTCACTTACATTCCCTTTGAAGGACTGTAATCCACCTACATTCCCTATGAAGGACTGTAATCCACCTATATTCTCTATGAAGGACTGTAATCCACCTATATTCCATATGAAGGACTGTAATCCACCTACGTACCCTATGAAGGACTGTAGTCCACCTACATTACCTTTGAATGACTGTATTCCACCTACATTCCTTTGGAAGGACTGTAACTCGCCTACATTGCATTCCCTTTGAAGGACTCTAATCCACCTACATTCCCTTTGAAGGACTGTAATCCACCTACATTCCCTCTGAAGGACTGTAATCCACCTACGTTCCCTTTGAAGGACTGTATTCCACCTACGTTCTGTTGGAAGGACTGTAATCCACCTGCAGTACATTCCCTTTAAAGGACTGTAATCCATGTACATTACCTTGGAAGGACTGTAATCTACCTACAGTACATTTCCTTTGAAGGACTGTAATCCATCTACATTCCCTTTGAAGGACTGCAATCCACCTACATTCTATTTGAAGGACTGAAATCCACCTACATTCCCTATGAAGGACTTTGAAGGACTGTAATCCATCCACAATCCTTTTGAAGAAACGTAATCCACCTACATTCCCTTTGAAGGACTGTAATCCACCTATATTCCCTTTGAAGGAATGTAAACCACCTATATTCCCTTTGAAGGACTGTAATCCACCTACATTCCCTGTGATGGACTGTAAACCACCTATATTCCCTTTGAAGGTCTGTAATCCACCTACATTCCCTTTGAAGGACTGTAATCCACCTACATTCCCTTTGAAGGACTGTAATGCACCTATATTCCCTTTGAAGGACTGCAATCCACCTACATTCCCTTTGAAGGACTGTAAACCACCTATATTCCCTTTGAAGGACTGTAATCCACCTACATTCCCTTTGAAGGACTGTAATCCACCTATATTCCCTTTGAAGGACTGTAAACCACCTATATTCCCTTTGAAGGACTGTAATCCACCTACATTCCCTTTGAAGGACAGTAATCCACCTACATTCCCATTGAAGGACTGAAATCCATCTACATTCCCTATGAAGGACTGTAATCCACCTACGTTCCCTTTGAAGGACTGTAATCCACCTATATTCCCTTTGAAGGACAGTAATCCACCTATATTCCCTTTGAAGGACAGTAATCCACCTACATTCCCTTTGAAGGACTGAAATCCACCTACATTCCCTATGAAGGACTGTAATCCACCTACGTTCCCTATGAAGGACTGTAATCCACCTACATTCCCTATGAAGGACTTTGAAGGACTGTAATCCACCTACATTCCCTTTGTATGACTGTAATCCACCTACATTCCCTTTAAAGGACTGTAATCCACCTACGTTCTTTTTGAAGGACTATAATCCCCCTGCATTCCCTTTGAAGCAATGGGATGAAATTGAATGGGAGGAGACACAGATTAGATATTAGAAAAAACTTTTTGACAGTTAGAGTGATCAATGAGTGGAACAGACTGCCACGAGAGGTGGTGAGTTCTCTTTCAATAAAAGTCTTCAAACCGCGGCTGGACAGACATCTGTCTGGGATGATTTAGCGAATCCTGCTTTGAGCAGGGGGTTGGACCAGATGGCCCAGGAGATCCCTTCCAACTCTACGATTCTATGATTCTTTGATAGCCTGTAATCCACCTACATTCCCTATGATGGACTGTAATCCACCTATATTCCCTCTGAAGGACTGTAATCCACCTATATTCCCTTTGAAGGACTGAAATCCACCTACATTCCCTATGAAGGACTGTAATCCACCTACATTCCCTTTGAAGGACTGAAATCCACCTATATTCCCTTTGAAGGACTGAAATACACCTACATTCCCTATGAAGGACTTTGAAGGACTGTAATCCATCCACAATCCTTTTGAAGGACTGTAATCCACCTACATTCCCTTTGAAGGACTGTAATCCACCTACATTCCCTTTGTAAGACTGTAATCCACCTACATTCCCTTTAAAGGACTGTAATCCACCTACATTCCCTTTGAAGCAATGGGATGAAACTGAATGGGAGGAGACACAGATTAGATATAAAAAACTTTTTGACAGTTAGAGTGATCAATGAGTGGAACAGACTGCCACGAGAGGTGGTGAGTTCTCCTTCAATAGAAGTCTTCAAACAGAGGCTGGACAGACATCTGTCTGGGATGATTTAGCGAATCCTGCATTGAGCAGGGGGTTGGACCAGATGGCTCAGGAAATCCCTTCCAACTCTACGATTCTATGAAAGACTGTAATCCACCTACGTTCCCTTTGAAGGACTGTAAGCCACCTACATTCCCTTTGAAGGACTGTAATCCCCCTACATTCCCTTTGAAGGTCTGTAATCCCCCTACATTTCCTTTGAAGGACTGTAATCCACCTACATTCCCTTTGCGCCAACTGGTGACTGATATCTCCACCCCTTATTCTGGTATAAACTCTGTCAATACCCTTGACCTTCATTGTACATTTATGGTACAATTTGAAGTGCATGAGGATTGTTTAGAGTACCTGTATCCTCGGCATTTTGCGTGGACATGATGTCCCTCACATGTTCTCGAGTCCTGACACGCAGTTCGTGAGATGTGAATCCAATATAGACCATCTTACATGATATACTACGTGCGTTGTGTGACATGTGATATAATCTTTTATCTGTAACCCCTTCTCATGTACAACACTGTGGAATCAATGGTGCTATATAAATAATAATAATATTAATATTTTGTACTCTCTAAGGCCATCTGATGGTGTAAAGGATGAGGCGCGCAGTACGTTCTTACAGGCGTCGCAGTCACAGCAAGGGTTACCTCCACATTTTTTTCTCCCCGCCTTAAAAAGTTCATGGGATTTCGGCACACAATGGATATTAACTAGAAAATCTTTCAGGGTTTTATTTCTTCTAGCTGTCATCAGGGCTGCCATCAGGGCATTACTGCCCTGACTGGCGTATGGGGCCCGGTGGGCACAGGGTGCCCACATCGGGCCCCGTCTCATCTGTTCACCGGGCCTTACCGGCAGGCTAAACCAGGCCCGCACGTCAATAGTTCACAGTCGCCAGCCAATTGGAGTCTGGCAGCTGACGTCAGCCGCAGCGCGCATGGTGAGTGCCTGCTTCAGCTGCGTGGAGGGGGCTTTGCCGCAGGAGTGCGGGCAGGTAAGAAGGACTTTTTATTTTTTAATTGAAAGCGGCAATCTGGGGGGGCCCAGGGCAGACTGTGAGACACGGGGGCAGAATGTGAGACATGGGGGCAGAATGCAAGACATGGGGGCAGAATGTGAGACACGGGGGCAGAATGCAAGACATGGGGGCAGAATGCAAGACATGGAAGCAGAATGGACATGGGGCAGAATGTGAGACATGGGGGCAGAATGCAAGACATGGGGCAGAATGTGAGACATGGGGGCAGAATGCAAGACATGGGGCAGAGTGTGAGACATGGGGCAGAATGCGAGATACAGGGGCAGAATGGACATGGGGCAGAATGTGAGACGCGGGACAGAATTCGAGACAAGAGGGCAGTATGTGAGACATGGGGGCAGAATGCAAGACATGGGGGCAGAATGGACACGGGGCAGAATGTGAGACATGGGGGCAGATTATGACAGTGAGACACAGGAGGGGGGCAGAATGGATACGGGGCAGAATGTGACATTGAGACAAAGGAGGGGCAGAATGGACATGGGGAAGAATATGACAGTGAGACACAGGAGGGGGCAGAATGTGAGACATGGGGGCAGAATGTGAGACATGGGGGCAGAATGTGACAGTGAGACACAGGAGGGGGCAGAATGTGACAGTGAGACAAAGGAGGAGGCAGAATGGACGCGGGGGAAGAATGTGACTGTGAGACACAGGATGGGGCAGAATGGATACGGGGCAGAATGTGACAGTGAGACAAAGTAGGGGGCAGAATGTGAGGCACAGGGGCAGAATGTGACAGTAAGACACAGGAGGGGGCAGAATGTGACTGAGACACAGGAGGGGGCAGAATGGACATGGGGCAGAATGTGACAGTGAGACACAGGAGGGGGCAGAATATGAGGCACAGGGGCAGAATGTGACAGTAAGACACAGGAGGGGGTAGAATGTGACAGTGAGACACAGGAGGGGGCAGAATGGACAAGGGGGCAGAATGTGACAGTGAGACACAGGAGGGGGCAGAATGTGAGGCATGAGGCAGAATGTGACATTGAGACACAGGAATCCAGAAGAATCCAGGATATCTATAAGCAGAAAGATAGTGAGGAAACACTTAGCTAACCTAAATGAATTCAAGTCTCCAGGTCCAGATGAATTACACCCCAGAGTACTGAAGGGGATAGCAGAAGAAATTTTTGAACCCCTCTCCATAATCTTTGAAAATTCTTGGAGAACAGGAGAAGTGCCAGAAGACTGGAGAAGAGCAAATGTTGCTCCTATCTTCAAAAAGGGGAAGAAGGTGGACCCAGGCAACTATAGGCCGGTGAGTCTGACTTCTATACCAGGAAAGATCTTTGAACAAATTATTAAACATGTATGTCAGTACCTGGATAAGAATGTGGTGATTAAACAGAGTCAGCATGGGTTTGTAACTAATAAGTCATGTCAGACTAACTTAATTTCCTTCTATGACGGAATCACTGATTGGGTGGATCAAGGAAATGCTGTAGATATAGTATATCTTGACTTCAGCAAAGCATTTGACAAAGTCTCTCATACAATCCTTATTGAAAAAATGACTAAGTATGGAATGGACAAGGCAACTGTTAGGTGGATTCATAACTGGCTTAGTGATCGGACCCAAAGAGTGGTCGTAAATGGCTGCACATCCAGTTGGAAGAATGTCTCAAGTGGGGTACCACAGGGCTCTGTCCTGGGCCCTGTATTGTTCAACATCTTTATCAACCATTTAGATGAAGGAATTGAGGGTAAACTGATTAAATTTGCTGATGAGACAAAGCTAGGAGGGATAGCTAACACTAGAGAAGAGAGAGGATTCAAAAAGATATAAATAAACTGGAGAAGTGGGCAGCAATTAACAGAATGGTTTTTAACAGGGAGAAATGCAAAGTACTACATCTGGGCAATAAAAATGAAAAAAGCATATACAGAATGGGAGGAATAGCGCTAAGTGACAGCACATGTGAAAAAGACTTGGGTATACTAATAGATCACAGACTGAATATGAGTCAACAGTGTGATGCAGCAGCAAAAAAGGCAAATGCAATTCTAGGATGTATTAACAGAAGCATACAGTCTAGATCACGTGAAGTCATTATTTCCCTCTACTCCTCTTTGGTCAGACCTCATCTGGAATATTGTGTCCAGTTTTGGGCACCACATTTTAAAAAAAAGACATCAACAAACTGGAGCAAGTTCAGAAAAGAGCGACCAGAATGGTGACCGGTCTGCAAACCCTGTCTTATGAGGAAAGGTTGCAGGATTTGGGAATGTTTAGTTTGCAAAAGAGAAGACTGAGAGGAGACTTAATAGCTGTCTATAAATATCTAAAGGGCTGTCACACTGTAGAAGGATCAACTTTATTCTCATTTGCACAAGGAAAGACTAGAAGCAATGGGATGAAACTGAATGGGAGGAGACGCAGATTAGATATTAGAAAAAACTTTTTAACAGTTAGAGTGATCAATGAGTGGAACAGGCTGCCACGAGAAGTGGTGAGTTCTCCTTCAATGGAAGTCTTCAAACAGAGGCTGGACAGACATCTGACTGGGATGATTTAGCGAATCCTGCTTTGAGCAGGGGGTTGGACCAGATGGCCCAGGAGGTCCCTTCCAACTCTCCGATTCTATGATTCTAGGAGGGGGCAGAATGTGAGACACAGAAAGGGGCAGGATGCGAGACACATGGCATGAAGGGAGACACATGGTGCAAGATCATGGGGCAGGATGGATACAATGTAGACAGATGGGACAGAATGGGGAGATCATATGGGGGTAGAATGGATACTCCTGAGGGCAGGATGAGGGAAAATATCGCTGGAGCCAGGAATGAGACACACGGGGGACAGGATGGGGGATATTATTACCATAGGGCCTAATTAAGGGATATTATTACTGCAGTGATGTATTTTATTTTTTTGAGGACACTTTTAAATGGGGGAAGGTCCTGTTACTGTGCAGAGCGACACTATGTTGCCTTTTTTTTCTTGATCTGGTGTAGTGTAAAAGTTGGGAAAAAAATTAAGTAATGTGTTCTGCAAGTGGAGCTCTAGATAACTGTGTTATTTCCTGCAGAGACAAGTCCTGGCTGGAAGACATGATGGCGGTCTGTGCTGGATGAAAGACTTAACCTAGAGACATCACTGGTGAGTCAGTGTGTTACCTGTACACTGACACTATACACTATATACAGAGTGCCTTTGTACAATGTCACCAGTGATCACTGTATTATCTGTGCATTGACACTATACACTATATACAGAGTTCCTGTGAACAATGTCACCAGTGATCACTGTATTACCTGTACACTGGCACTATATACAGAGGTCCTGTGCATAAGGTCACCGGTGATCACTGTATTACCTGTACACTGGCACTATATAAAAAGCTCCTGTGTGTAATGTTACTGGTGATCACTGTATTACCTGTACACAGACACTGCATACTAAGTACAGATCTCCTGTGCATAATGACACTTATGGTGATAGTATTTTTTTTTATTAATGATCAATATTGTAGTATTAAGTCAACATGTGGTGGTAATATGTGGTTTGGGCATGGTGCGGTGGTAGTTGTCCCTTGTATGTGCTATTATTCTGTCACTGTGGTGGTAATATGTGGTCTGGTCATGGTGTGGCTGTATTTGTTCCTTGTATGTGGTATTATAGGTCACTGTGTGATGGTAATATGTAGTCTGGACATGGTGTGGTGGTATTTGTCAGTTTGGATATGATATTATTGGTCATTTTAAAAACTGAAAAATAAATATACCAAAATTGTATTTGAATATTTTAACAAATATTTAATAGGTTAGAGTACAGTAGGGCCAGGCCAAAAGAGTCCACCTTGTTGTGGTGGTAAATTTAAAAAAATCTTTTAGCCAAAACAAGAGCTGCTGGCTGTGTGATCTGGAGATGGGAACTGTTAATGTGTGATTGGTGAGAAGTCGAGTTTTTCCAAGAGAGAGCAGTGGGACTGTGGACAGTTTGAGGGGTGGAGCCTGGGTGGAGTCTCAAGGGGGCCCCGAAAATTTTGCCTGTATGGGGCCCCGAAATTCCTAGTGGCAGCCCTGGCTGTCATTAATGGCGATTGAGAGAGATGTTTGGATAATGTGGCCTTAGTCCTGAGCACTGGCCAGTGTTTCTGAAAAATCCTGCTCCTAGCATCCCATTGATGATTGTACATGGATATATACCGTATCTACTTATCACCACATATCTTTTTGTGGGATGAGTAGATTATTCCTAGTGCTCTCCTTGGCTCTTACATAGCCTTTTTTGATTTTTCTATGATCCATGCTGCCTGCGGACTGGGCAGCATGAGTAAGAGGACTGGTTCCCTTTAAGAAGGGGTCTGGCAGCAGCATCGGGGTGTATTAGAAGGGGTAGAAATCTTAGGGCTTTATGTGGCAATTATAAGAAACTCAAAACTGTAAAGCTATTTTGTGAGCCTACATCAATGGCATTTTAGCATCATGGGTCATTATTATAAATATGACCAGATTGGTGAAAGGTTAGATGCAATTGTTGCACAACAAACCTTCCAAGAACACTCGACAGAAAGCTCTATGGTGGGTTTAATCACTATTGCTGAAAAATCTTACAATTAGTGGATGCAAAACTTAAAGGTTATAGATTATTTTCTTGCTAAATGCAAAGTGAAGCAACTTTTTAAACTGTTTTTCATTAGAAATATTCTACCATTTTGCTTCTGTCTGTAAGCCCTTCATCTGGCTGACTGATCTGCAACAATTATAGTCCGTCAGAAATCCTACTCAGCACTGATGGCTTTCTCTGCTGTCAGCCTCCTTTCTCTCATTGGTAGAGAAAGCAGCATAGAAGGGGTTGTACATAGAGATGGCCGAATCCGAACGCTAAAGTTCGGGATCCATACCAGACATCTAGAGTGTGGGCATGGACCCCGAACAAGGACTTCTCAAGGAAGTCCATGTTACTGTTTGGGTCTGGGAGTGCAGCCAGTCAACAAGCTTTTTCTGTCTGAGCACTTCCAGCCCCATCACAGCACCATATGAAAAAAAGACAAGGGGTCCTCACTGTTTTCGATAACCGGCATTATGTTCTCGTTAGTGTAGGGATAGGACGCATCTGGAATGAGGGAGATTGTAACTGCGCACTCTACAAACACAAAGCTGTGTGTACTCTGTAAGCCATATCTGTGCTAGTACTGTGCTATAAGTTGGTGTGTGTACTCTGTAAGCCATATCTGTGCTAGTACTGTGCTATAAGTTGCTGTGTGTACTCTGTAAGTCATATCTGTGTTAGTACTGTGCTAAAAGCTGCTGTGTGTACTCTGTAAGCCATATCTGTGCTAGTACTGTGCTATAAGTTGCTGTGTGTACTCTGCAAGTCATATCTGTGCTAGTACTGTGCTAAAAGCTGCTGTGTGTACTCTGTAAGCCATATCTGTGCTAATACTGTGCTAAAAGCCATTGTGTGTACTCTATAAGTCATATCTGTGCTAGTACTGTGCTATAAGACGCTGTGTTTTCTATTAGTCTGAGAAATACATATTGGCATCAGTTGTCTCTTTGCTATTAGTAGAAAAAAGTGGAATTGCAAATTTTTGCAATTTCACCACACATGGAATGGTGTCATTCAAAAGTATAACTCGTCCCCACCAAAAAAAAGCCATACTTATATGAATGCGGTACACTATTATCTTTTGAACAATTACAAGCTAAGTGCAATGTCCCGAGGTCACAATTCTTCCGATATTTGCAAATAAGATCAGCCTTTCAATCGCACATGAGACATGTCAGTATGAATAATGCTATTTCGTCTCTACCCTTGATAGGCATTCTCAAATCACAGGGTCCCCAGGGTCTCATCTCCTCTCTGTACACACACATGCTATCGGTGGGGACGGAATCTGCCGTATGCTTGGTTAGGGGGAAATGGGAAAGGCTCATCCCTGATACTCAGGGAGAGGAGTGGGAGGAAATTCTGGAGTCACCAACTAAGGAGTCTCCGTCAATTAACAATAGAATGATACAACTTTATATCATAAACCAATCATGTTTGAATCCGACTCGACTTTTTAAGATGGGCCGTTTCCAATCTTCGGAGTGTCTGAGATGCCATGCATCCGATGCAGATTTTGTGCACATGATTTGGCAATGTCCGATTATAGTACACTACTGGAAAGAGGTGACGTTATTATTAACCTCCCTGGCACAGATTCCTGTTCCCCTTGAGCCATTGGTTTGTCTGTTTGGGGTGTGGGATGATGAGACATGGGGACACTATACGGGGATTTTCTTACGGGAGACATTGTTCATGGCACGGAAGGTGTTGGCACTGCGGTGGATGGGGGGTTCGGATTCCTCCCTTAGGGCCTGGAAAGAATTGGTGAACTCGATTATCCCATATGAGCGTACGCTTTACCAAAACAGAGGGTGCCCGGGTAAATTTGAGAAGATATGGGAGAGGTGGAACTCCTCTCACCTCAGGTTGTAGGACGGAGATATCGCATGATAAAGAGCTAAACATATAGACATAGGCTGCAAATAGTTGTTTTGTAGTAGTGGTAATGTTTTAGAAGTAGGCAGGCTTTATTATTTGAATAATAATACAGACTAATGTAAGGCAATTGACAGTATGTTTTATTCAATGCACAGTTGGTGTACACACGCTGTTTGACATTGATCCTCTGTGATATGTATGTGTGTTACATGATATTGTCATTGCTGTCAGTTTGCATACTGTATACCCTGCCTTTGGTTCAATAAACGAATTTAAAAGAAAAAAAGCCATACTGATGGAAAAATAAAAAAGTTGTGGAACAAAGGCAAAATCGGAAAATTGTCCAGGGGTGACGGGGTTAAGATAAAACGAGGGAGGGTGGATTTAAATTATAGCCTGACTCAGGTTTTCTGCCTAATTTGATACCCAAAATGGCAATTTTAATATCAAGGAGTGTTTACTTTGTAATATACAACGCCTGGATAAAATCTTCATACCCTCAAAACATTTTTTACATTACACCCACAAACATAAATGTTTCTTTAATGGGATTTTCAGTGATAAATCAACACAGTAGCAAGTTTGTGACATGTAAAAGGAAATGATACATGGTTTTCTAAATATCATAAAATATATACAGTGGGGAAAAAAAGTATTTAGTCAGTCAGCAATAGTGCAAGTTCCACCACTTAAAAAGATGAGAGGCGTCTGTAATTTACATCATAGGTAGACCTCAACTATGGGAGACAAACTGAGAAAAAAAAATCCAGAAAATCACATTGTCTGTTTTTTTCATTTTATTTGCATATTATGGTGGAAAATAAGTATTTGGTCAGAAACAAGCAATCAAGATTTCTGGCTCACACAGACTTGTAACTTCTTCTTTAAGAGTCTCCTCTTTCCTCCACTCATTACCTGTAGTAATGGCACCTGTTTAAACTTGTTATCAGTATAAAAAGACACCTGTGCACATCCTCAAACAGTCTGACTCCAAACTCCACTATGGTGAAGACCAAAGAGCTGTCAAAGGACACCAGAAACAAAATTGTAGCCCTGCACCAGGCTGGGAAGACTGAATCTGCAATAGCCAACCAGCTTGGAGTGAAGAAATCAACTGTGGGAGCAATAATTAGAAAATGGAAGACATACAAGACCACTGATAATCTCCCTCGATCTGGTGCTCCACGCAAAATCCCACCCCGTGGGGTCAGAATGATCACAAGAACGGTGAGCAAAAATCCCAGAACCACGCGGGGGGACCTAGTGAATGAACTGCAGTGAGCTGAGACCAATGTAACAAGGCCTACCATAAGTAACACACTACGCCACCATGGACTCAGATCCTGCAGTGCCAGACGTGTCCCACTGCTTAAGCCTGTACATGTCCGGGCCCGTCTGAAGTTTGCTAGAGAGCATTTGGATGATCCAGAGGAGTTTTGGGAGAATGTCCTATGGTCTGATGAAACCAAACTGGAACTGTTTGGTAGAAACACAACTTGTCGTGTTTGGAGGAAAAAGAATACTGAGTTGCATCCATCAAACACCATACCTACTGTAAAGCATGGTGGTGGAAACATCATGCTTTGGGGCTGTTTCTCTGCAAAGGGGCCAGGACGACTGATCCGGGTACATGAAAGAATGAATTGGGCCATGTATCGTGAGATTTTGAGTGCAAACCTCCTTCCATCAGCAAGGGCATTGAAGATGAAACGTGGTTGGGTCTTTCAACATGACAATGATCCAAAGCACACCGCCAGGGCAACGGAGTGGCTTCGTAAGAAGCATTTCAAGGTCCTGGAGTGGCCTAGCCAGTCTCCAGATCTCAACCCTATAGAAAACCTTTGGAGGGAGTTGAAAGTCCGTGTTGCCAAGCGAAAAGCCAAAAACATCACTGCCCTAGAGTAGATCTGCATGGAGGAATGGGCCAACATACCAACAACAGTGTGTGGCAACCTTGTGAAGACTTACAGAAAACGTTTGACCTCTGTCATTGCCAACAAAGGATATATCACAAAGTATTGAGATGAAATTTCGTTTCTGACCAAATACTTATTTTCCACCATAATATGCAAATAAAATGAAAAAAAAACAGACAATGTGATTTTCTGGATTTTTTTTTCTCAGTTTGTCTCCCATAGTTGAGGTCTACCTATGATGTAAATTACAGACGCCTCTCATCTTTTTAAGTGGTGGAACTTGCACTATTGCTGACTGACTAAATACTTTTTTTCCCCACTGTAAATTGTAGCGTGCAATTGTGTTCAGCCCCTGAGTCAATACTTTTTAGGGCCACATTTCATTGTAATTACTGCTGCAGGTCTTTTGGGGTCGGTGTCTACACATGGCTTTGCTCATCTAGAGGTGACAGTTGTGCCTTTTCTTCTTTGCACACTTGCTTAGTGAGATTGCATGGAGATGCCTGAGAACAATTTTCATATCTTGTCATGGATGCTCACTGGGATTTGGGTCTGGACAGTGACTGGGCCGATGATGCTGAAATATTCTTTGATCTAAACCATCCATTGTAGCTTTGACAGGATGTTTAGGGTCATTGTCCTGTCGGAAGGTGAATCTATGCCCCAGTCTTAAGTCTTCTGCAGCCTGTAACAGGTTTTCCACCAGGATTGTCCTGTATTTAGCTCCATCCATCTTACCATCATCTCTGACCAGTTTCCCTGCCCCTGCTGAAGAAAAACCTCCCCAGTAGAGTTGAGTGAAATGGGTTGGTCAAATTCAAAAGTCGCCCACTTTCGACAAAGTCGGGTTTTGCCGAGCGAAACCCAACCATAGCGTGAGGTCGGCCATGCAGTCGCCGACCCAAACGCCAAAGTTGCGTTTCCCATAATGCTTTCAGGTGCCTTTTCTCTGCCAATGAGCAAGGACGCACACTGTGGGCAAGGCGATGACATGGGCAGCGGCCACCACCATCTTAGAGAAGGGCATTGCAGTGATTAGCTTGCTTTGTGTGGCGTCACAGTGCCTATAAAAGCCCTGACCGCAGACCGCCATTAGACTTCTGCCGATCTTAGCATAGGGAGAGGTTGCTGCCGCTGTTTCTCAATAGGGAGAGTGTTAGGCAGGAAAGCAAACAGATAGGCAGGGAAGAAAAAACATTCTGTGCTTGTGCTGATAGCAATTGTCCTGTACAGTTAGTGTGCAGTGACAGGAGAGGATTTTTGTGTGTGCAGCAGTGCTGGTTATTAGGCTGCCTTATTAGGCTACCTGATAGCTGCATTACTGTGTGCACAATGCTGTGCAGACTGCTTTTTACACAGCACTCCTACTTTTATTCTTTTTTTCTGCACAGTTACCGAGCATTTATTTTTTCCCACACCGTATAGAGGTGTACGCTCCTCACACACTACTGTGTACCGGCTGGTATCACGGACAAATACATGCTATGTGTGTGTGACTCTGGAAAAAAATAGACGGAGATTTACATTTTTCCATACATACACCGTATAGAGCTGTCTGCTTCTGATACAGTACCGTATATCTGCTGTTTGGATTACGGTCAAATCCATACTAAGACAGCATGTGTGTGTGATTCCAGAAATACATATACAGAGATTTACATTTTCCCCTACACCATATTCAGCTGTACGATTCTGATACAGTACCATATATTTGCCGCTTGGATTACGGTCAAATACATACTGGGAGAGAGTTATAGATATGCACATGGTTGAGAGGCTGTGCGAACAGAGGCAGGCTGTAATGCATTTGTGGGAGGATACACGGGCAGGCAGTTTGAAGGCAGACATGGAGTTGTCGGGTGTGCAAGCTGAAAGACCTCTGTAAAGTCCTTCAGTGTTTTGAGGAATGCACACGGCTGGTAAGCGCAGACGACGCCATCATAAGCATGAGCATCCCACTTATGTGTCTGCTCATGCAAACTTTGACACACATTTAGGATCAGGCATCTGCAGCGGAGGACAAAGAGGAGGAGGAGGGAAGCCTTGATGACAGTCAGCCATTGTCTGCCCAGGGAACTGTCCTGGATGAGGTGGAGGAAGAGGAGGAGGAGAGGATTAGGGGAAGGATTATTTTGGGGAGGAGGATGCTTCTCGGGGGCAAGAGAAAATGTTGACTTGCCAAGGTCAGGTACAGGGTTTGTGCGTGACTGGAGGGATGTGGATTTGGCAGAAAGTGCTCCTCCACCCACCACTGGCAGTGTATCATTGACACCTGGAACATTGGCCCACATGTGTGATTATGTATTGCAGATCCTAAAAAGTGACCCCCGCATTGCCAAAATTATGAAGGATGACGACTACTGGTTGGACAGCATCCTCGATCCACGCTATAAAGGCAAATGACAGAACATCATGCCACAGGAGAACCTAGAGCTAATATTGGCGAACAAACAAGCAACTCTGGTAAACCGTTTGTTAGAGGCATTCCCAGCACACAGCAGCGGTGCAGGTTCTACCACGAGCCATACTGGGCCAAATGGAAGAGGTGTTCGTGGTCCACACAGCCGATCTGGCGTTGGAGACAGGGGTTTCATGACCATGTTGTGGACTGATTTCTCGAGGACCGCTCACACGACTGGTAATACTGAATCGATTGCAACAGACAGGAGACAGCAGTTGTCAACTATGGTTCAAAATTACCTCTCTTCCCCTATCGATGTTCTCCCTCACAGGTCATTCCCCTTTGACTACTGGGCCTTACAGGAGCTCGCTTGCCCTGCTGGTAGTGTGCTATCAGGTTACTTTAAAGCTTCAGCACCATGATTACATCATCTAGGTTAAAGAACATTGGGGGGGTTGAACTTATATAAGATAGCCCACACTCCAATCTACACTGATGACACCGCTAACCTGTGGCTCCACCAGAACTTCTTCTGATTTGACACCACCAAAAAAGTGATATCTATTAGAAGACCCATATGACGAAGAAAAATTTCATTACCAGCTGGACCGGCGCAGGGAGTAATAGGACCAACGGCGAAAAGGATAAAGAAAAGGGGAAAAAGGTAAAGATAACAACGGAAGGGATCAGTTTGAAGAAGAAGGCACCTACCTAGAAAACGAGGAGAACCAAAAAAACTTTTAAATGTGAAATTGAAAGAACATGATGATGACGAACTAAACACACCTGCAAGTGACAGGGAAAGGGGACGACACAGGCGGGAAAACCCCAAAACAGACACCAAGGTTCAAGGGCCAAAGGTCACACCAAGACCTATTCCCAGGGTGACCACCCAGGGGGGGGCGGGACCAAGGAGGTAGAAAAGAATTTAGTTGAATTAAGAAAAAACAAAAAATTATTTATTAAAAACAAGTCAGAAATCTCATTTAGCCCTCCAGGATTTATCGTGCCTAATTTATAAATCCAAAAAAATTTCACGTTTATTCAAGGCTTGAACCCTGTTCAGAGTATCAATGGGAATATGGTCTATAGGGGTAACCTTCAATTCGACATGACCCCTATACATAGCACTAACATGCCTCGATTACCCATGTTTTAAAAAACTTATTTTAATGTTGTGTCATTAATCCTTTTGTGTAGGGGTTAGATAGTTCTACCTATATACTGTTTACCGCATATACACTCTACAAGGTAGAGTACAAAACTTGACTGGCAATCTAGCCTGTACATGATGTTAAAAATTGTCCCTTTATCATTATGGGAAAAAAAGGTGGACGCTTTATGATTAATCTACAAACAGTTTTTTTTATTGCACCTATACAAACCCACAGACATTATCCTAGAGAAGGTATTAAATCCCTTTATAGCCGATTTCTTTTTCCTAAGTCTACTGGGGGCCAATATACTTTTTAAGGAAGGTGCTCTCTTGAATGTCGCCAATGGGGTCAGGGGTAAACATTTCTTGCATATGGGGTCATTTAGCAAGATCCCCCAATGTTTATGAATGATATCCTTAATCTCTTTATTTTGGATGAGAAGGTGGAGATAAAATTAACTGAAACCTCCAGAGTATTTTTATCTTATTTTCCCGAGACCAAACTGCAGAGTCGGCCGCCTATGCGATTTGTAAAAACTTCATCCAAGTGTACGGCTGCCCGCAACAAATACATTGGGATCAGGGAACGTGCTTCCTAGGAAGAGTCATGGAAGAACTGCATCATCTCTACGGTATCGATAAGTCTCGGACTACACCATATCACCCGCAGGGGAACGGATCCCGCGAACGATTTAATCGGACACTAATTCAAATTCTGCGTACCCTGGAAGCGACCGAAAGGCCCGCTGGCCTGAGTATGTCCCTGAACTGGTAACATAGTTATTAAGGTTGAAGGGAGACTTTAAGTCCATCTAGTTCATCCCATATCCTGTCCTAACTCGCCCTAACATGTTGATCCAGAGGAAGGCAAAACAAACCCATGTGGCAAACAGTAAGCTTCACATTGGGGAAAAAAATTCCTTCCCGACTCCACATACAGCAATCAGACTTGCTCCCTGGATCAACGCCATATTAAGGAAACTAGTGTATATACCCTGTAATATTATACTTTTCAAGAAAGGCATCCAGTCCCTTCTTAAATTTTAGTAGGGAATACAACATCATATGGCAGAGAGTTCCATAGTCTCACTGCTCTTACAGTAAAGAATCCGCGTCTATGAGTATGCTTAAACCTTCTTTCCTCCAGACGTAGAGGATGCCCCCTTGTCCCCGTCACAGGTCTAAGAGTAAAAAGATCATTAGAAAGCTCTTGGTACTGTCCCCGCATTTATTTATACATTGTAATAAGAGCATCCCGAAGCCTTCGATTTTCCAAACTAAATAACCCCAAGTGTAATAACCTGTCTTGGTATTGCAGACCCCCCAGTTCCCTAATAACCTTGGTCGCTCTTCTCTGCACCCGCTCCAGTTCAGCTATGTATTTCTTATACACCGGAGACCAGAACTGTACACAGTATTCTAAGTGTGGTCGCACTAGTGACTTATATAGAGGTAAAATTATGTTCTCCACATGAGCATCTATGCCTCCTTTAATACATCCCATTATTTTATTTGCCTTTGCAGCAGCTGCCTGACACTGGCCACTAAATGTGAGTTTGTCGTCCACCCATACACCCAGGTCTTTTTCAGTGACTGTTTTGCCCAGTGTTTTACAATTAAGCACATAATTATACATCTTGTTCGTTCTACCCAAGTGCATGACCTTACATTTATCCCCATTAAAGCTCATTTGCCATTTATCAGCCCAAGCTTCTAGTTTACGCCTGTAATATAAAATTGTCCTCCTCTGTATTGATTACCCTGCAGAGTTTAGTATCATCTGCAAATATTGAAATTCTACTCTCTATGCCCCCTACAAGGTCATTAATAAATGTTACCCCACTGCTAACCGTGACCCAGTCCGAGTGTGCTCCATTAATAACCACCCTTTGTTTCCTATCCCTGAGCCAGCTCTTAACCCACTTACACATATTTTCCCCTATCCCCATTGTTCTCATTTTATGTATCAACCTTTTGTGTGGCACCGTATCAAAAGCTTTTGAAAAGTCCATGTACACCACGTCCACTGCATTCCCTTGGTCCAGTCCGAAACTTACCTCTTCATAAAAGCTTATCAGATTAGTCTGACAGGAACGGTCCCTTGTAAACCCATGTTGCTATTGGGTCATGAGGTTATTCTTCTCCAGATACTCCAGTATAGTATCTCTTAGAAAACCCTCCAGGATTTTACCCACAGTCGAGGTTAAACTTACTGGCCTATAATTTCCAAGTTCAGTTTTTGTCCCCTTTTTGAATATTGGCACCACATTTGCTATACGCCAGTCCTGTGGTACAGACCCTGTTATTATGGAATCTTTAAAGATTAAAAATAATGGTCTATCTATGACTGTGCTTAATTCCTGCAGTACTCGGGGGTGTATCCCAACAGGGCCCGGGGATTTGTCAATTTTAGTGATTTTTAGATGCCGCCGTACTTCCTGCTGGGTTAAGCAGGTGACATTTAATGGAGAATTTCTATCCCTGATCATGTTAACCGTCATGGGATTTTCTTGTGTAAATACTGTTGGAAAAAAGTCATTTAGCATATTGGCTTTTTCCTCATCCTCATCCACCATTTCACCCAGACTATTTTTAAGGGGGCCAACACTATCATTTTTTAGTTTCTTACTATTTATGTAGTTAAAGAATATTTTGGGATCATTTTTACTTTCTCTGGCAATGAGTCTCTCTGTCTCAATCTTTGCTGCCTTGATTTGCTTTACAGAATTTATTTAATCTTCTGTATTTATTTAATGCCTCATCACTACCTACTTGCTTTAATTCTTTAAATGCTTTATTTTTATCTCTTATTGCGCCCCTTACAGCTCTATTTAGCCATAGTGGTTTCCTCCTATTTCTATCATGTTTATTCTCATACGGTATATATTGTGCACAGGTCCTATTCAGGATACTAATAAACGTCTCCCATTTTCTTTGTGTATTTTTATGTCTTAGGACATCGTCCCAGTTAATTGCACCAAGATCATCATCTCTCATCCGTTGGAAATTTGCTTTCCTGAAGTTTAGTGTCCTTGTAACCCCTCTACTACACATCTTATTAAAGGATACATGAAAACTCATCTGGAATATTGTGTCCAGTTTTGGGCACCACATTTTAAAAAAGACATCAACAAACTGGAGCAAGTTCAGAAAAGAGCGACCAGAATGGTGACCGGTCTGCAAACCCTGTCTTATGAGGAAAGGTTGCAGGATTTGGATATGTTTAGTTTGCAAAAGAGAAGACTGAGAGGAGACTTAATAACTGTCTACAAATATCTAAAGGGCTGTCACATTGTAGAAGGATCAACTTTATTCTCATTTGCACAAGGAAAGACTAGAAGCAATGGGATGAAACTGAATGGGAGGAGACACAGATTAGATATTAGAAAAAACTTTTTGACAGTTAGAGTGATCGATGAGTGGAACAAGCTGCCACGAGAAGTGGCGAGTTCTCCTTCAATGGAAGTCTTCAAACAGAGGCTGGACAGACATCTGACTGGGATGATTTAGCGAATCCTGCTTTGAGCAGGGGGTTGGACCAGATGGCCCAGGAGGTCCCTTCCAACTCTACGATTCTATGACTATTCCCCCAGTGACCCCCAACCCTTATATCTGATCTGCGGTCTGGCCTGTGGGGTAATATTAGGTCTAGCAGTGCCCCCCTCTTGTTGGGTCCTGAACCAGTTGTGAAAGGTAATTGTCTCTCAAAGTGGTCAGACACCTATTACCTTTGCTGGAACTGCAGGTTTCTGTTCCCCAATGTATTTCAGGGTAGTTGAAGTCCCCCATAATAATGACTTCTCCTTGAGTCGCAGCTTCATCTATTTGCTTTATGAGGATATTCTCTGTTGCTTCCATTATTTTTGGAGACTTATAACAAACCCCTATCAGTAATTTATTATTTTTCCCCCCTCCCCTTATCTCCACCCACAGAGACTACATTTTCATTAGATTCATATATATTATCACGCAGGATGGGTTTTAAGGATGATTTTACATATAAACACACGCCTCCCCCTCGCTTATTTGTTCGGTCATTTCTGAACAGACTATAGCCCTGTAAATTAACAGCCCAGTCATGGCTCTCGTCCAGTCATGTCTCAGATATCACCACCATGTCAGAATCATGTTCCAACAACATTAACTCCAATTCCTCCATGTTGTTGGTGAGGCTTCTGGCATTAGTATACATGCACTTTATGTATCTCTCTGTACCTCTATTCTTTCTTAATTAACTGTTCTAACCCCACCCCCCATGCCACCCCCACCCCAATTTCATTATTTGTGCCCAGGTCTCTATCTGCACTGTCTTCCCCTCCTATAAAAGGAATACCCTCCCCCCATCCCTAGTTTAAACACTCCTCCAACCTTCTAGCCATTTTCTCCCCCAGCACAGCTACACCCTCCCCATTGAGGTGCAGCCCGTCCCTAGCGTAGAACCTGTACCCAGTTCTGCAGGAACCCAAACCCCTCCTTCCTTTACCAACTCCTGAGCCACTTATTAACCTCCCTAATCTCCCGTTGCCTCTCTGGCGTGGCACGTGGTACAGGAAGTATTTCCGAAAATACCACCTTGGAGGTCCTTGCTTTAAGCTTACAGCCTAATTCCCTGAAATCATCTTTAAGGACCTTCCACCTACCTCTAACTTTGTCAATTGTGCCAATGTGCACCATGACCGCTGGATCCTCACCAGATGCTCTATAGATTTTACCCCCATATGCTGCCCCCCATAAGATGCTCTATAGATTTTACCCCCATATGCTGCCCCCATAAGATGCTCCATAGATTTTACCCCCATATGCTGCCCCCATAAGATGCTCCATAGATTTTACCCCCATATACTGCCCCCATAAGATGCTCCATAGATTTTACCCCCATATGCTGCCCCCATAAGATGCTCCATAGATTTTACCCCATATACTGCCCCCATAAGATGCTCCATAGATTTTACCCCCATATGCTGCCCCTATAAGATGCTCCATAGATTTTACCCCCATATGCTGCCCCCATAAGATGCTCCATAGATTTTACCCCCATATGCTGCCCCCATAAGGTGCTCCATAGATTTTACCCCCATATGCTGCCCCCATAAGATGCTCCATAGATTTTACCCCCATATGCTGCCCCCATAAGATGCTCCATAGATTTTACCCCCATATGCTCCCCCCCATAAGATGCTCCATAGATTATGCCCCCATGTGCTGTCGCTGCTGCATTTAAAAATAAAAAAAAATGACATACTCACCTCTCTGTTGCTGGGGGCCAGGTGCTGGTGTCACTGCTGGCACCTGAGATATTCACCTGTCCAGGGTCCATCGCTGATTGCTGCTGTTTGGCACGTCATCTGTCAGTGACGTTCAGACTGCAGGGGGCGCGGCGCGCACTAACCACTTCACCGTGCCCTCTGCTGTCTGAACATCACTGACATGACGTGCCAGACAGCAACAACACAAACAAAAAAGCACAGAATGACAAATGTGCAAAAATACCTTGCAATAAGACATATAACAGTCAGCAAGTGCTGATAAAAGGTAATAACAAACACAGGGTATTTAGTCGATACTTTTTTTGCAAAAAAATGTATACCAAGCTGCCTCACCAACGTCAAGGTAACCCGTATTGAAGCAGTCCCTATCTAATGTATTTAATACCTGAACATATGAACAGTGTCTAAATGAGCAGGATTAAGACAGGCACTTTCTGGTATGGGCATGTGATGCAAGACAGCTCCTTATGTGCATGTCACACAAGAGAGGGGTGGGGTCTCTCAAATCATGCATAAGCACGAAAAAAACTGGATTAAAAACACACATGTGGTGTGAACATGGTCCAACAGACTTGTTCACATTGTGCATGTCACGTGTGTTTTTATTTCAGACAGCAGCAAGCAGCGATGGAACGGGGACAGGTGAATATTGCTACACTTACCCATCCTGGCGCAGCCTCGTTCTCCCGCGGTCTCCCTTCCTGCCTTCAGCAGTCACATGGTACCGCTCATTACACTCATAAATATGCTCATATTCATGAGTGTAATGAGCGGTACCACGTGACCGCTGAAGGAAGGGAGATCGCGGAGAAGCTGGGGGCTGCAGAGATCGTGCCAGGACAGGCAAGTATGACCTGACACCCCCGCCCCCCCTTCCCTCTGACCCCCTGTTGTATATGACTTGAATATAAGTCGAGAGGGGGACTTTGTTAAGAATCTGTCCTACCATACTTATGCAGAGATCCAGATCCTCACATTTGTCTCCAGAGGCTAAGTCCTTTCAGCCAGCTTCTGAGCATGCTCCTGGAATGAGCTCCCATTGGAGTTCAGGAGTCAGGTGCTCAGGTCCTGCTCCTGATTCCATTGGCTTAGCTCAGGGCTCTGGAGATTTCTGGCAGGTCCCGTACGCTATAAAAAGTGCGCATGGCCGCTATGCCATGCGCTAGTATTTTCATACTGCTGCTGTATGTATGGTGATGGATGCTTGGACTGGTGACTGACTTATTCTGAAACCCCTTCCCTCTGATATTACGATTGTGTGAGTGATTGGGCAGCTGCCAGTAGCAGCGCTAGCGCCAGCGCGCTCCAGCTATACGTTTTCAGCAGCTAGCGTCCTGCATCGCGCCAGCTAGATTGCGGTGTCTTCTCTGTGGCTCCATTCACACCGCGCTGCGATTGCAGTTTTCCGCGTCTGCAGTTGCGACGCCTCCTGTCTGATTTCACGGTAGGTCTAGAGGGAGTAGTCCTGCTGCCTAAGGCTACTTCTGTGACTATTTTTACCGTGACAGTTTCGCTGTTATTCTGTGTCCCCGAACAGACGTAGCGTGTCACTTTATTCTTTTCCCTGCAGCTCTGTGAGCATAACAGAGCTCTCTTCTGTGCACTTAGGGTGCAGTTAACCCCGTGCACATTACCGCCATAGTGCTCTGCCTCTCTAGCAGCGGTTATATCACCTGCCGCACGGTGGACCCCGGGCGGCGAACACGTTTATTTATATTTTTTTTAAGCGTGTACCGCCGCCGTAACATAATACTAGCGCCAGGGTCTAGATGCTGCCGTCCAGGCACTTATGGACGCGGTAGGGCGTATGTCCATGTCCGCCCTTGCGCCGACAGTTACCCGCCTCCCGTTGCCCGATAAATATGCTGGGGATGGAGTCCCTCCTCCATCAGCGGACCCGGGTGCATCTGTAGGAGATGGTCGCGAGCAGTTGATGTCGCTGGTTCGTTCGTCGGTGACTTCGTCTACGTGGCAAGCCTATGATGCCGTTAGACCGACTGTCTGGTTACTAGGACACTCCTACATATTTTGGGCAGCGCAGCGAGCTGAGTGCCGCCCTGGCGGGAGGCATCTAGGTTTCCGTGACGTGGCCTTCATGTGGAGAGGCATCAGGGGCTTGCAATGGCCGCAAGTTCTACCGGAAGTGGTATCGATTGCAAGAGGAGCCAGGGGTCCTATGATTTTGGATTCTGCACGCGGGGGGGGGGGAATGTTCTATGTTCATACAAGGTGGCAGAGCTTCTCACAATGATGCGGGCTGATATGGAACGTTTCCATGTTTTTTTTTTCAGGAATTGGTGCTAGTCTGGTCTGAGATTGTCCCGAGGGCGGTGTGGCAAGGAGCTAGGGATGGTATTGCCGTTGAGCGCACTAGGAGGACCATACACGCCTGTATTTCTAAGATGGTGCGTGAGAGGTTTGGTTGTTAGACACAGACAACTAGAAGGGGATAATGCTGCTTTATTGAGACCTGACGGGGTGCACTTGAACGATATCGGGCTCGATAGCTTATCCGGTCTCCAAGATGGCATAGAGCAGGCATTGCTACTGATGGGTGGGGGTCGGAGTCCTGTTTGAGAAACAGGATCCTCCGTGGCGGTGGAGAAGTAATGGCACATAAGTTATGGCTTGCTGGCTGACTTGCCTGCGAATATGGAGTAGGGCATTAGGCAGCGAGCGCGTTTTTAAGAAAGCTAAGTGCCTTTTCAAATGGTTGGTAAGAAAACATTTAATAAAGCTGTGACCGACCTTCCCCCATCACTTGGTCTCTGAGTTTTGATTTGTATGGTTAAGTGGGGCTGAGGAAATGCGCCAAGGGGTTGTTTAGCCCTATGTCAACACATTCATACAGGAGGAGAGGTACTGTGCAGTATATACATATACAGGAGTGGTACTGTGCAGTGTATATATATACAGGATGAGTGGTACTGTGCAGTATATACATATACAGGAGTGGTACTGTGCAATATATATACAGGAGGAGTGGTACTGTGCAGTGTATATATACAGGAGGAGTGGTACTGTGCAGTATATACATATACAGGAGTGGTACTGTGCAGTGTATATATATATATACACAGGATGAGTGGTACTGTGCAGTATATACATATATAGGAGTGGTACTGTGCAGTGTATTTATACAGGAGGAGTGGTAATGTGCAGTATATACATATACAGGAGTGGTACTGTGCAGTGTATATATATATATACAGGATGAGTGGTACTGTGCAGTATATACATATATAGGAGTGGTACTGTGCAGTGTATATATACAGGAGGAGTGGTACTGTGCAGTATATACATATACAGGAGTGGTACTGTGCAGTGTGTATATATACAGGAGGAGTGGTACTGTGCAGTATATACATATACAGGAGTGGTACTGTGCAGTGTATATATACAGGAGGAGTGGTACTGTGCAGAGTTTATATAAAGGAGGAGTGGTACTGTGCAGTATATACATATACAGGAGTGGTACTGTGCAGTATATATACAGGAAAGGAGGAGTTGTACTGTGCAGTGTATATATACAGGACAGAAGGAGTGGTACTGTGCAGTGTATATATACAGGAGGAGTGGTACTGTGCAGTGTGTATATACAGGAGGAGTGGTACTGTGCAGTGAATATATACAGGACTGGAGTGGTACTGTGCAGTGTATATATACAGGACAGGAGGAGTGGTACTGTGCAGCGTATATATACAGGACAGGAGTAGTGGTACTGTGCAGTGTATATATACAGGAGTGGTACTGTGCAGTGTGTATATACAGGAGGAGTGGTACTGTGCAGTGTATATATACAGGAGTGGTATTGTGCAGTGTATAAATACAGGAGTGGTACTGTGCAGCGTATATATACAGGACAGGAGGAGTGGTACTGTGCAGTGTATATATACAGGAGGAGTGGTACTGTGCAGTGTATATATACAGGACAGGAGTGGTACTGTGCTGTGTATATATACAGGAAAGGAGGAGTGATGTGCAGTGTATATATACAGGATTGGTATTGCGCAGTGTATACATACAGGAGGAGTGGTACTGTGCAGTGCATATATACAGGACTGGAGTGGTACTGTGCAGTGTATATATACAGGATTGGTACTGTGCAGCGTATATACACAGGACAGGAGTAGTGGTACTGTGCAGTGTATATATAGGAGTGGTACTGTGCGGTGCATATATACGGGACAGGAGGAGAGGTACTGTGCAGTGCATATATACAGGACAGGAGTGGTACTGTGCAGTGTATATATACAGGAGTGGTGCTGTGCAGTGTATAGATAAATGAGGAGTGGTACTGTGCAGTGTACATATGCAGGACAGGAGTGTTACTGTGCAGTGCATATATGCAGGACAGGAGTGGTACTGTGCAGTGTATATATACAGGAGTGGTACTGTGCAGTGCATATATGCAGGCCAGGAGGAGTGGTGCTGTGCAGTGTATATATACAGGACAGGAGGAGTGGTGCTGTGCAGTGTATATATACAGGACAGGAGGAGTGGTACTGTGCAGTGTATATATACAGGACAGGAGGAGTGGTACTGTGCACTGTATATATACAGGAGGAGTGGTACTGTGCAGTATATATACAGGACAGGAGTGGTACTGAGCAGTATATATACAGTAGGAGTGGTACTGTGCAGTGCATATATACAGGACAGGAGGAGTGGTACTGTGCAGTGTATATATACAGGAGGAGTGGTACTGTGCAGTGTATATATACAGGACAGGAGGAGTGGTGCTGTGCAGTGTATATATACAGGACAGGAGGAGTGGTGCTGTGCAATGTATATATACAGGACAGGAGTGGTACTGTGCAGTGTATATACACAGGAGTGGTACTGTGCAGTATATATTTACAGGAGGAGTGGTACTGTGCAGTGTGTATATGCAGGACAGGAGTGGTACTGTGCAGTGTATATATACAGGAGTGGGACTTGCAGTGTATATAGACAGGAGTGGTACTGTGCAGTGTATATATATGCAGGACAGGAGTGGTACTGTGCAGTGCATATATGCAGGACAGGAGTGGTACTGTGCAGTGCATATATGAAGGACAGGAGTGGTACTGTGCAGTGCATATATACAGGACAGGAGTGGTATTGTGCAGTGCATATATGCAGGAGGAGGGGTACTGTGCAGTGTATATAGACAGGAGTGGTACTGTGCAGTGTATATATACAGGACAGGAGTGGTACTGTGCAGTGTATATATACAGGACAGGAGTGGTACTGTGCAGTGCATACATACAGGACAGGAGTGGTACTGTGCAGTGCATATATACAGGACAGGAGTGGTACTGTGCAGTGTATATATACAGGACAGGAGGAGTGGTACTGTGCAGTGTATATATACAGGACAGGAGGAGTGGTACTGTGCAGTATATATACAGGAGTGGTACTGTGCAGTGTATATATACAGGAGGAGTGGTACTGTGCAGTTTATATATACAGGACAGGAGGAGTGGTACTGTGCAGTGTATATATACAGGAGTGGTAGTGTGCAGTGTATATATACAGGAGGAGTGGTACTGTGGAGTGTATATATACAGGACAGGAGTGGTGCTGTGCAGTGTATATATACAGGAGGAGTGGTACTGTGCAGTGCATATATATACAGGACAGGAGGAGTGTTACTGTGCAGTGTATATGTACAGGACAGGAGTGGTGCTGTGCAGTGTATATATACAGGACAGGAGGAGTGGTGCTGTGCAGTGTATATATACAGGACAGGAGGAGTGGTGCTGTGCAATGTATATATACAGGACAGGAGTGTTGCTGTGCAGTGCATATATACAGGACAGGAGTGGTACTGTGCAGTGCATATATACAGGACAGGAGGCGTGGTGCTGTGCAGTGTATATATACAGGACAGGAGTGGTACTTGTGATGTACAATGTCTGTGAGGTATGGGGTTTTGTCCACAAAATATGATGTTTTCTGTTGTAACTTTCCAGAAAGATCCGGCAGATATGACAATCCAGGCTGCTAGCTCTGCAGCTTCATCCCTCCTCCCTTCACACACACACAGAGCAGTGCCACCCCCCCTCCTCTACAGCCTGTGTTCGCACTAGGAATAGGAGACCCCCCTGCTGTTACAACCATTTGTTTCCTTCTCTCCTCTTCAGAGCGGGAAAAACTTCTTTGTTTGAAACGAATAAAACTATGAGAGACTATACCATAAGAACCAAATACCCTAGAGATATGAAAATCACATTTTTGTAATCCGGGCGGTCACAGCGTCGCTGCCGTGGTTCTGGCGAAGCGTAATCCTTTCAGAACCTGAGATATGTGTTCCAGCTAAACGGTGTATCAGAACTACTGCATATTTGGTCTTGAATTGTTGTACTCAACAAATCACAACCAATGATGCCCTATATGTGTCTGTGCGGGCTGCCCCCACGGAGTTATGATTAGTATAAGTTTTCTAGTGTAATTCTACATCCAAAAGAGAGAGGTGGGATTAACCCAGCATGCATCTCTCCGTGATGTCACATAGCAAGTCTTTAAAGCATTTCCTGGACAAAACCAGAGCAGAACAGCTCAAGTCGTCGTGCTAGAAAGACCCAGATGAGCGGAGAAGTGCAGCTCCGCCTCCACCCACCTTAGCCGCATGGTCTGCCTAACAACAATATGGAACCGTGAGTATAATCTCTTTGTTTTCTCCACTTTTATTTTATACCTGTACTGTACATATTTTATGTCTCAATTTTATAGCAACTTTTATCTGTAATCACTGTCCTCTTTCGGAAAATAAATGAAATAATTATTTAGATCTGTCTCTATGCTCTAAGACTCGAACTATACGCCTTTGATAGATAATGGCTACTAATTCAAGGGGTTTGCCACGGACCCTCTTAATTTAACACTGTGAATTAAGTAACCGTGACTGGTGGCAGCGCGTTGTGCACGGCTATTGCGGCTTGCTGGCAGTCTAGAAGGGTCTTATAGCGCTGAATAAGGGTCTGCGGCACCAGCATTCATAATTCCCTTACTGCAGAAGCCTAATTGCCGGTTCACAACAGGCAGCCCGTCCGGCGACCAATTATC
Source organism: Dendrobates tinctorius (assembly GCF_039654945.1). Taxonomy (NCBI): domain Eukaryota; kingdom Metazoa; phylum Chordata; class Amphibia; order Anura; family Dendrobatidae; genus Dendrobates; species Dendrobates tinctorius. The sequence continues at coordinate 3,076,338 of NW_027362032.1, read as the reverse complement.
CTAGGTGCAGTTCCCTGACTGACCTGAGGGTAAGGGGGGCGCCGGAGAGCTGCAAGTTCAAAAGTGGAACTGAGAAAGTGGGATATACATAAATCCCCGCAGTACTTGGAAGATTGATAGCAGTGGTGGGGCATCCAAATTAAACTCCCCCTGCGGCAAATTGTAGAGCGAGATTAGCTTGCTGGATATTTTTGGTCACATGGTGCCAGTGTTGGGATAACTAAGATAAGCCCCACTGCGCCTGTGATAGCCGTGTGCCGGCATTGTGTCACGCCCCTCCGTCCGCTGATACACCGGTGTCAGTGGTGGGATTGTGACATAGTGGTGACACAGGGTCCGCTGTCCGTCGCGTTTTGGTGGCAGCGGGACCCCCGTTAGTGTCGCCCGTAAGTGGATGAACGGCGGTGGGCTGTTCGTCACATATTGGTGGCAGAGCGGTGGGATAATCCTAGAGCATTAGTGATTTGGTTTGAGCAATCATTCCTCTCACTAAAGACCTGCACGGTTCCTGCGGGAATCCTGCATCATAGGTTTTGGAGAACAGACTCAGTGGTTACTAGTCCTGAGACATTAGTGTGTACTTGCAAGTATTCCCTCCCTTTTTCTCCGTTTTTCTTTTCTGTCTTTTATTTGGCAACCATGGCTACGATGGGAGCAGAGTGGTATAAGCAGCATAACAAGGCATCTCTTATTGCCCTCTGCGGGGTGTGGCGGATCGACACCACGAACAAAAAACAAAGCCCAAATGATCGCGGCTCTGGTGCAACGGGAAAACGACCAGAGCCCAGCGAACGCAGAAGCGGGCTCAAGTAACAATGGGGCTGCAGCAGAGGCTCCACTCATGAGCGCTGGCCCCACATTCAACCATAACGGGGTGGACCCCTATCTGCAAATGGCCTTGGACGAACTCCCTGCCGAAGACAGTGAGGGTCGTCTGACACTGATCCGGCAATATCGGCAGGAGGCCCAGGCCGAGCGTCAAGCCCAGGCTGAGAGAGCCGAACGTGAGCGTCAATCCCAGGCTAAGAGAGCTGAGCGCCATGCAGAAGCTCAGAGGGCCCATGAGCTGGAGATGCTCCAGCGGGGGTGGAATGCCCCCACAGCCCGAACCAGTGAGCCCAGCAGCGTCCAGACTCCTAAACCCCGGACAGAGCATTTTCCCGTGATGGAAAAGGACGGGGACTTGGACACGTTTCTGCGAGCCTTTGAGAAAGCCTGCAGACAGTACCGACTGCCCGAAGACCAATGGGCCAGGTACTTGACCCCAGGGCTAAAAGGCAAAGCTCTGGAGGCGTTTGCTTCTCTTCCGCAAGCGCATGATGATGACTATCGCGCCATAAAAGAGGCGCTGATCGCCAAATATCGGCTGACACCTGAGGTATACCGAAAGAAGTTCCGACACCTCCAACGTGGCCCACATGATAGCTACAGTGATGTGGTGCAAGGACTCAGGACCCACTTTGACCAGTGGATCCATGGACTGTCCGTTGAAACCTTTGAGCAGCTACGGGACCTGATGATCAAAGACCAGTTCCTGCATCTCTGCCCAGCTGAGGTCCGACAGTTCATCCTGGACCGCGAACCAACGAACGCGGACAAAGCGGCGCAGATCGCCGACAACCACGAGGCCAACCGGAAGCCCGAGACGCGGAGGCCAGTCGCCACCAGCTGGAAAGGGGGTAAGCCAGCAACCAACCCCAATGCCCCAGCTAGCCGTCCCTCCGGAGGCCCTGTCCCTGTTGCCAACAACAGGCCGGCTACTGACAGTCGCCTGTGTCACCACTGCCAGCGGCCTGGTCACTTCTTTTACGCCTGTCCGAACAGGCCGAAGAACCCCCCAGCCAAGGCCCCCGGGCCCAAAGCCTCTGTTCTTTTGGTGGGAGGTGTGGTTGGGAGGGCTGACGACAACGTTCAACTTGTTCAGGTGGGGGCCCGTCTTGCTACAGGCCTCAAGGACACCGGGGCTGAACGAACCCTCATCCGTCCTGGACTGGCGGCCCCTGAAGAGTTTGTTGAGGGGAAAACCCTGACTGTCACCGGGATTGGAGGCACCCGTTGTCCTTTGCCAGTGGCACGAGTTTATCTCGATTGGGGTGCTGGGAGCGGGTTGAGGGAGGTGGGAGTGTCTGAAAACCTGCCCACTGATGTTTTATTGGGGACTGACTTGGGGCGGATGGTTGCATACTACGTCAGGAGTGGTACTGTGCAGTGCATATATGCAGAACAGGAGTGGTGCTGTGCAGTGCATATATGCAGGACAGGAGTGGTACTGTGCAGTGTATATATACAGGACAGGAGTGGTACTGTGCAGTTGCGACGCCTCCTGTCTGATTTCACGGTAGGTCTAGAGGGAGTAGTCCTGCTGCCTAAGGCTACTTCTGTGACTATTTTTACCGTGACAGTTTCGCTGTTATTCTGTGTCCCCGAACAGACGTAGCGTGTCACTTTATTCTTTTCCCTGCAGCTCTGTGAGCATAACAGAGCTCTCTTCTGTGCACTTAGAGTGCAGTTAACCCCGTGCACATTACCGCCATAGTGCTCTGCCTCTCTAGCAGCGGTTATATCACCTGCCGCACGGTGGACCCCGGGCGGCGAACACGTTTATTTATATTTTTTTAAGCGTGTACCGCCGCCGTAACATAATACTAGCGCCAGGGTCTGGCTAGAGATGGCAGATCAGAAGCAGCTGTTACAGCTTGTGCGTCAGCTCGAGGCTCGTCTTGCTACCCTTGAGAGGTCTCTCGCAGCTGCGCAGGCCACAGATGCTGCCGTCCAGGCACTTACGGACGCGGTAGGGCGTATGTCCATGTCCACCCTTGCGCCGACAGTTACCCGCCTCCCGTTGCCCGATAAATATGCTGGGGATGGAGTCCCTCCTCCATCAGCGGACCCGGGTGCATCTGTAGGAGATGGTCGCGAGCATTTGATGTCGCTGGTTCGTTCGTCGGTGACTTCGTCTACGTGGCAAGCCTATGATGCCGTTAGACCGACTGTCTGGTTACTAGGACACTCCTACATATTTTGAGCAGCACAGCGAGCTGAGTGCCGCCCTGGGGGGAGGCATCTAGGTTTCCGTGACGTGGCCTTCATGTGGAGAGGCATCAGGGGCTTGCAATGGCCGCAAGTTCTACCGGAAGTGGTATCGATTGCAAGAGGAGCCAGGGGTCCTATAATTTTGGATTCTGCACGCGGGGGGAATGATCTATGATCGTACAGGTGGCAGAGCTTCTCACAATGATGCGGGCTGATATGGAACGTTTCCATGGTTTTTTTTTCAGGAATTGGTGCTAGTCTGGTCTGAGATTGTCCCGAGGGCGGTGTGGCAAGGAGCTAGGGATGGTATTGCCGTTGAGCGCACTAGGAGGACCATACACGCCTGTATTTCTAAGATGGTGCGTGAGAGGTTTGGTTGTTAGACACAGACAACTGGAAGGGGATAATGCTGCTTTATTGAGACCTGACGGGGTGCACTTGAACAATATCGGGCTCGATATCTTATCCGGTCTCCAAGATGGCATAGAGCAGGCATTGCTACTGATGGGTGGGGGTCGGAGTCCTGTTTGAGAAACAGGATCCTCCGTGGCGGTGGAGAAGTAATGGCACATAAGTTACGGCTTGCTGGCTGACTTGCCTGCGAATATGGAGTAGGGCATTAGGCAGCGAGCGCGTTTTTAAGAAAGCTAAGTGCCTTTTCAAATGGTTGGTAAGAAAACATTTAATAAAGCTGTGACCGACCTTCCCCCATCACTTGGTCTCTGAGTTTTGATTTGTATGGTTAAGTGGGGCTGAGGAAATGCGCCAAGGGGTTGTTTAGCCCTATGTCAACACATTCATACAGGAGGAGAGGTACTGTGCAGTATATACATATACAGGAGTGGTACTGTGCAGTGTATATATACAGGAGGAGTGGTACTGTGCAGTATATACATATACAGGAGTGGTACTGTGCAGTGTATATATACAGGAGGAGTGGTACTGTGCAGTATATACATATACAGGAGTGGTACTGTGCAGTGTATATATATATATATATATATATACAGGATGAGTGGTACTGTGCAGTGCATATACACTCACTGGCCACTTTATTAGGTACACCATGCTAGTAAGGGGTTGGACCCCCTTTTGCCTTCAGAACTGCCTCAATTCTTCGTGGCAGAGATTCAACAAGGTGCTGGAAGCATTCCTCAGAGATTTTGGACCATATTGACATGATGGCATCACACAGTTGGCGCAGATTTGTCGGCTGCACATCCCTGATGCGAATCTCCCGTTCCACCACATCCCAAAGATGCTCTATTGGATTGAGATCTGGTGACTGAGGAGGCCATTTGAGTACAGTGAACTCATTGTCATGTTCAAGAAACCAATCTGAGATGATTCGAGCTTTATGACATGGCGCATTATCCTGCTGAAAGTAGCCATCAGATGCCTGTTCTTAGCTGAGAGGAGTGGTACCCAGTGTGGTCTTCTGCTGCTGTAGCCCATCTGCCTCAAAGTTCGACGCACTGTGCGTTCAGAGATGCTCTTCTGCCTACCTTGGTTGTAACGGGTGGCAATTTGAGTCACTGTTGCCTTTCTATCAGCTCGAACCAGTCTGCCCATTCTCCTCTGACCTCTGGCATCAACAAGGCATTTCCGGCCACAGAACTGCCGCTCACTGGATTTTTTTTCTTTTTCGGACCATTCTCTGTAAACCCTAGAGATGGTTGTGCGTGAAAATCCCAGTAGATCAGCAGTTTCTGAAATTCTCAGACCAGCCCTTCTGGCACCAACAATCATGCCACGTTCAAAGGCACTCAAATCACCTTTCTTCCCCATACTGATGCTCGGTTTGAACTGCAGGAGATTGTCTTGACCATGTCTACATGCCTAAATGCACTGAGTTGCCGCCATGTGATTGGCTGATTAGAAATTAAGTCTTAACACACAGTTGGACAGGTGTACCTAATAAAGTGGCCAGTGAGTGTATATACAGGGCAGGAGGAGTGGTACTGTGCAGTGTGTATATGCAGGACAGGAGTGGTACTGTGCAGTGTATATATACAGGACAGGAGTGGTGCTGTGCAGTGTAAATATACAGGACAGGAGTGGTACTGTGCAGTGCATATATACAGGCCAGGAGGAGTGGTGCTGTGCAGTGTATATATACAGGACAGGAGGAGTGGTAATGTGCAGTGTATATATACAGGAGGAGTGGTACTGTGCAGTGCATATATACAGGACAGGAGGAGTGGTACTGTGCAGTGTATATATACAGGAGGAGTTGTACTGTGCAGTGTGTATATGCAGGATAGGAGTGGTACTATGCAGTGTGTATATACAGGACACGAGTGGTACTGTGCAGTGTATATATACAGGACAGGAGGAGTGGTGCTGTGCAGTGTATATATACAGGACAGGAGGAGTGGTGCTGTGCAGTGTATATATACAGGAGTGGGACTGTGCCGTGTATATAGACAGGAGTGGTACTGTGCAGTGTGTATATATACAGGACAGGAGTGGTACTGTGCAGTGCATATATGCAGGACAGGAGTGGTACTGTGCAGTGCATATATGCAGGACAGGAGTGGTACTGTGCAGTGCATATATGCAGGACAGGAGTGGTACTGTGCAGTGTATATATACAGGACAGGAGTGGTACTGTGCAGTGCATATATGCAGGAGGAGGGGTACTGTGCAGTATATATAGGAGTGGTACTGTGCAGTGTATATATACAGGAAAGGAGGAGTGATGTCGTGCAGTGTATATATACAGGATTGGTACTGTGCAGTGTATATATACAGGACTGGAGTGGTACTGTGGAGTGTATATATACAGGACAGGAGTGGTACTGTGCAGTGTATATACAGGAGTGGTACTGCGCAGTGTATATATATACAGGAGGAGTGGTACTGTGCAGTGCATATATATACAGGACAGGAGGAGTGGTACTGTGCAGTGTGTATATGCAGGACAGGAGTGGTACTGTGCAGTGTATATATACAGGACAGGAGTGGTGCTGTGCAGTGTAAATATACAGGACAGGAGTGGTACTGTGCAGTGCATATATACAGGCCAGGAGGAGTGGTGCTGTGCAGTGTATATATACAGGACAGGAGGAGTGGTACTGTGCAGTGTATATATACAGGAGGAGTGGTACTGTGCAGTGCATATATACAGGACAGGAGGAGTGGTACTGTGCAGTGTATATATACAGGAGGAGTTGTACTGTGCAGTGTGTATATGCAGGATAGGAGTGGTACTATGCAGTGTGTATATACAGGACACGAGTGGTACTGTGCAGTGTATATATACAGGATAGGAGGAGTGGTGCTGTGCAGTGTATATATACAGGAGTGGGACTGTGCCGTGTATATAGACAGGAGTGGTACTGTGCAGTGTATATATACAGGACAGGAGTGGTACTGTGCAGTGCATATATGCAGGACAGGAGTGGTACTGTGCAGTGTATATATACAGGACAGGAGTGGTACTGTGCAGTGTATATATACAGGACAGGAGTGGTACTGTGCAGTGCATATATGCAGGAGGAGGGGTACTGTGCAGTGTATATATAGGAGTGGTACTGTGCAGTGTATATATACAGGAAAGGAGGAGTGATGTTGTGCAGTGTATATATACAGGATTGGTACTGTGCAGTGTATATATACAGGAAAGGAGGAGTGATGTCGTGCAGTGTATATATACAGGATTGGTACTGTGCAGTGCATATATACAGGACTGGAGTGGTACTGTGGAGTGTATATATACAGGAGTGGTACTGTGCAGTGTATATATACAGGATTGGTACTGTGCAGCGTATATACACAGGACAGGAGTAGTGGTACTGTGCAGTGTATATATATATAGGAGTGGTACTGTGCGGTGCATATATACGGGACAGGAGGAGAGGTGCAGTGCATATATACAGGACAGGAGTGGTACTGTGCAGTGTATATATACAGGAGTGGCGCTGTGCAGTGTATAGATAAAGGAGGAGTGGTACTGTGCAGTGTACATATGCAGGACAGGAGTGGTACTGTGCAGAGTATATATACAGGACAGGAGGAGTGGTGCTGTTCAGTGTATATATACAGGACAGGAGTGGTACTGTGCAGTGTATATATATACAGGACAGGAGTGGTACTGTGCAGTGTATATAGACAGGAGTGGTACTGTGCAGTGTATATAGACAGGAGTGGTACTGTGCAGTGTATATATACAGGACAGGAGTGGTGCTGTGCAGTGTATATATAGATCACAGGATGAGTGGTGCTGTGCAGTGTATATATGCAGGACAGGAGTGGGACTGTGCAGTGTATATAGACAGGAGTGGTACTGTGCAGTGTATATATACAGGACATGAGTAGTACTGTGCAGTGCATATATGCAGGACAGGAGGAGTGGTGCTGTTCAGTGTATATATACAGGACAGGAGTGGTACTGTGCAGTGTATATATACAGGACAGGAGTGGTACTGTGCAGTGTATATACAGGAGTGGTGCTGTGCAATGTATATATGCAGGAGTGGTACTGTGCAGTGTGTATATGCAGGACAGGAGTGGGACTGTGCAGTGTATATATACAGGAGTGGGACTGTGCAGTGTATATAGACAGGAGTGGTACTGTGCAGTGTATATATATACAGGGCATGAGTGGTACTGTGCAGTGTATATATACAGGACAGGAGGAGTGGTGCTGTGCAGTGTATATATACAGGACACGAGTGGTACTGTGCAGTGTATACAGGAGGAGGGGTACTGTGCAGTGTATATATAGGAGTGGTGCTGTGCAGTGTATATATACAGGAGGAGTGGTACTGTGCAGTGTATATATACAGGACAGGAGTGGTACTGTGCAGTGTATATATACAGGAGTGGGACTGTGCAGTGTGTAAAGACAGGAGTGGTACTGTGCAGTGTATATATACAGGACAGGAGGAGTGGTACTGTGCTGTATGTATATATACAGGAGGAGTGGTACTGTGCTGTATGTATATGCAGGACAGGAGTGGTACTGTGCAGTGTGTATATACAGGACAGGAGTGGTGCTGTGCAGTGTATATATACAGGACAGGAGGAGTAGTGCTGTGCAGTGTATATATACAGGACAGGAGTGGTACTGTGCAGTGTATATATACAGGACAGGAGGAGTGGTGCTGTGCAGTGTATGTATACAGGACAGGAGGAGTGGTGCTGTGGAGTGTATATATACAGGACAGGAGTGGTACTGTGCAGTGTATATACAGGAGTGGTACTGTGCAGTGTATATATACAGGAGGAGTGGTACTGTGAAGTGCATATATATACAGGACAGGAGGAGTGGTACTGTGCAGTGTGTATATGCAGGACAGGAGTGGTACTGTGCAGTGTATATATACAGGACAGGAGTGGTGCTGTGCAGTGTAAATATACAGGACAGGAGTGGTACTGTGCAGTGCATATTTACAGGCCAGGAGTGGTGCTGTGCAGTGTATATATACAGGACAGGAGGAGTGGTACTGTGCAGTGTATATATACAGGAGTGGTACTGTGCAGTGCATATATACAGGACAGGAGGAGTGGTACTGTGCAGTGTATATATACAGGAGGAGTGGTACTGTGCAGTGTATATATACAGGAGGAGTGGTACTGTGGAGTGTATATATACAGGAGGAGTGGTACTGTGGAGTGTATATATACAGGACAGGAGTGGTGCTGTGCAGTGTATATATACATCACAGGAGGAGTGGTGCTGTGCAGTGTATATATGCAGGACAGGAGTGGTACTGTGCAGTGCATATTTACAGGCCAGGAGGAGTGGTGCTGTGCAGTGTATATATACAGGACAGGAGGAGTGGTACTGTGCAGTGTATATATACAGGAGTGGTACTGTGCAGTGTATATATACAGGAGGAGTGGTACTGTGGAGTGTATATATACAGGACAGGAGTGGTGCTGTGCAGTGTATATATACATCACAGGAGGAGTGGTGCTGTGCAGTGTATATATGCAGGACAGGAGTGGTACTGTGCAGTGTATATATACAGGAGTGGGACTGTGCAGTGTATATAGACAGGAGTGGTACTGTGCAGTGTACATAGACAGGACATGAGTGGTACTGTGCAGTGCATATATGCAGGACAGGAGGAGTGGTGCTGTGCAGTGTATATATACAGGACAGGAGTGGTACTGTGCAGTGTATATATACAGGACAGGAGTGGTACTGTGCAGTGTATATACAGGAGTGGTGCTGTGCAATGTATATATGCAGGAGTGGTACTGTGCAGTGTGTATATGCAGGACAGGAGTGGGACTGTGCAGTGTATATATACAGGAGTGGGACTGTGCAGTGTATATAGACAGGAGTGGTACTGTGCAGTGCATATATGCAGGACAGGAGGAGTGGTGCTGTGCAGTGTATATATACAGGACAGGAGTGGTACTGTGCAGTGTATATATACAGGACAGGAGTGGTACTGTGCAGTGTATATACAGGAGTGGTGCTGTGCAATGTATATATGCAGGAGTGGTACTGTGCAGTGTGTATATGCAGGACAGGAGTGGGACTGTGCAGTGTATATATACAGGAGTGGGACTGTGCAGTGTATATATACAGGGCATGAGTGGATAGTGCAGTGCATATATGCAGGACAGGAGGAGTGGTGCTGTGCAGTGTATATATACAGGACACGAGTGGTACTGTGCAGTGTATATATACAGGAGGGGTACTGTGCAGTGTATATACAGGAGGAGTGGTGCTGTGCAGTGTATATATACAGGAGGAGTGGTACTGTGCAGTGTATATATACAGGACAGGAGTGGTACTGTGCAGTGCATATATACAGGAGTGGGACTGTGCAGTGTGTATAGACAGGAGGAGTGGTACTGTGCAGTGCATATATACAGGACAGGAGGAGTGGTACTGTGCAGTGTATATATACAGGACAGGAGGAGTGGTGCTGTGGAGTGTATATATACAGGACAGGAGTGGTACTGTGCAGTGTATATATACAGGAAAAGTGGTACTGTGCTGTGTGTATATGCAGGACAGGAGTGGTACTGTGCAGTGTGTATATACAGGACAGGAGTGGTGCTGTGCAGTGTATATATACAGGACAGGAGGAGTGGTGCTGTGCAGTGTATATATACAGGACAGGAGGAGTGGTGCTGTGCAGTGTATATATACAGGACAGGAGGAGTGGTGCTGTGGAGTGTATATATACAGGACAGGAGTGGTACTGTGCAGTGTATATACAGGAGTGGTACTGTGCAGTGTATAAATACAGGAGGAGTGGTACTGTGCAGTGTGTATATGCAGGACAGGAGTGGTACTGTGCAGTGTATATATACAGGAGTGGAACTGTGCAGTGTATATAGACAGGAGTGGTACTGTGCAGTGTGTATATATACAGGACAGGAGTGGTACTGTGCAATGCATATATGCAGGACAGGAGTGGTACTGTGCAGTGTATATATACAGGACAGGAGTGGTACTGTGCAGTGCATATATACAGGACAGGAGTGGTACTGTGCAGTGTATATATACAGGAGTGGTACTGTGCAGTGTATATATACAGGAGGAGTGGTACTGTGCAGTGTATATATACAGGAGGAGTGGTACTGTGGAGTGTATATATGCAGGACAGGAGTGGTGCTGTGCAGTGTATATATACATCACAGGAGGAGTGGTGCTGTGCAGTGTATATATGCAGGACAGGAGTGGTACTGTGCAGTGTATATATACAGGAGTGGGACTGTGCAGTGTATATAGACAAGAGTGGTACTGTGCAGTGTATATAGACAGGACATGAGTGGTAGTGTGCAGTGCATATATGCAGGACAGGAGTGGTGCTGTGCAGTGTATATATACAGGACAGGAGTGGTACTGTGCAGTGTATATATACAGGACAGGAGTGGTACTGTGCAGTGTATATACAGGAGTGGTGCTGTGCAATGTATATATGCAGGAGTGGTACTGTGCAGTGTGTATATGCAGGACAGGAGTGGGACTGTGCAGTGTATATAGACAGGAGTGGTACTGTGCAGTGTATATATACAGGAGGAGTGGTACTGTGCAGTGCATATATACAGGACAGGAGGAGTGGTACTGTGCAGTGTATATATACAGGAGGAGTGGTACTGTGCTGTGTGTATATGCAGGACAGGAGTGGTACTGTGCAGTGTATATATACAGGAGGGGTACTGTGCAGTGTATATACAGGAGGAGTGGTGCTGTGCAGTGTATATATACAGGAGGAGTGGTACTGTGCAGTGTATATATACAGGACAGGAGTGGTACTGTGCAGTGCATATATACAGGAGTGGTACTGTGCAGTGTATATATACAGGAGTGGAACTGTGCAGTGTATATAGACAGGAGTGGTACTGTGCAGTGTGTATATATACAGGACAGGAGTGGTACTGTGCAATGCATATATGCAGGACAGGAGTGGTACTGTGCAGTGTATATATACAGGACAGGAGTGGTACTGTGCAGTGCATATATACAGGACAGGAGTGGTACTGTGCAGTGTATATATACAGGAGTGGTACTGTATATATACAGGAGGAGTGGTACTGTGCAGTGTATATATACAGGAGGAGTGGTACTGTGCAGTGTATATATACAGGAGGAGTGGTACTGTGGAGTGTATATATGCAGGACAGGAGTTGTGCTGTGCAGTGTATATATACATCACAGGAGGAGTGGTGCTGTGCAGTGTATATATGCAGGACAGGAGTGGTACTGTGCAGTGTATATATACAGGAGTGGGACTGTGCAGTGTATATAGACAAGAGTGGTACTGTGCAGTGTATATAGACAGGACATGAGTGGTAGTGTGCAGTGCATATATGCAGGACAGGAGGAGTGGTGCTGTGCAGTGTATATATACAGGACAGGAGTGGTACTGTGCAGTGTATATATACAGGACAGGAGTGGTACTGTGCAGTGTATATACAGGAGTGGTGCTGTGCAATGTATATATGCAGGAGTGGTACTGTGCAGTGTGTATATGCAGGACAGGAGTGGGACTGTGCAGTGTATATAGACAGGAGTGGTACTGTGCAGTGTATATATACAGGAGGAGTGGTACTGTGCAGTGCATATATACAGGACAGGAGGAGTGGTACTGTGCAGTGTATATATACAGGAGGAGTGGTACTGTGCTGTGTGTATATGCAGGACAGGAGTGGTACTGTGCAGTGTATATATACAGGAGGGGTACTGTGCAGTGTATATACAGGAGGAGTGGTGCTGTGCAGTGTATATATACAGGAGGAGTGGTACTGTGCAGTGTATATATACAGGACAGGAGTGGTACTGTGCAGTGCATATATACAGGAGTGGGACTGTGCAGTGTGTATAGACAGGAGGAGTGGTACTGTGCAGTGCATATATACAGGACAGGAGGAGTGGTACTGTGCAGTGTATATATACAGGACAGGAGGAGTGGTGCTGTGGAGTGTATATATACAGGACAGGAGTGGTACTGTGCAGTGTATATATACAGGAAAAGTGGTACTGTGCTGTGTGTATATGCAGGACAGGAGTGGTACTGTGCAGTGTGTATATACAGGACAGGAGTGGTGCTGTGCAGTGTATATATACAGGACAGGAGTGGTACTGTGCAGTGTATATATACAGGAGTGGGACTGTGCAGTGTGTATAGACAGGAGTGGTACTGTGCAGTGTATATATACAGGAGGAGTGGTACTGTGCAGTGCATATATACAGGACAGGAGGAGTGGTACTGTGCAGTGTATATATACAGGAGGAGTGGTACTGTGCTGTGTGTATATGCAGGACAGGAGTGGTACTGTGCAGTGTATATATACAGGAGTGGAACTGTGCAGTGTATATAGACAGGAGTGGTACTGTGCAGTGTGTATATATACAGGACAGGAGTGGTACTGTGCAATGCATATATGCAGGACAGGAGTGGTACTGTGCAGTGTATATATACAGGACAGGAGTGGTACTGTGCAGTGCATATATACAGGACAGGAGTGGTACTGTGCAGTGTATATATACAGGAGTGGTACTGTGCAGTGTATATATACAGGAGGAGTGGTACTGTGCAGTGTATATATACAGGAGGAGTGGTACTGTGCAGTGTATATATACAGGAGGAGTGGTACTGTGGAGTGTATATATACAGGACAGGAGTGGTGCTGTGCAGTGTATATATACATCACAGGAGGAGTGGTGCTGTGCAGTGTATATATGCAGGACAGGAGTGGTACTGTGCAGTGTATATATACAGGAGTGGGACTGTGCAGTGTATATAGACAAGAGTGGTACTGTGCAGTGTATATAGACAGGACATGAGTGGTAGTGTGCAGTGCATATATGCAGGACAGGAGGAGTGGTGCTGTGCAGTGTATATATACAGGACAGGAGTGGTACTGTGCAGTGTATATATACAGGACAGGAGTGGTACTGTGCAGTGTATATACAGGAGTGGTGCTGTGCAATGTATATATGCAGGAGTGGTACTGTGCAGTGTGTATATGCAGGACAGGAGTGGGACTGTGCAGTGTATATAGACAGGAGTGGTACTGTGCAGTGTATATATATACATGGCATGAGTGGTACTGTGCAGTGCATATATGCAGGACAGGAGGAGTGGTGCTGTGCAGTGTATATATACAAGACACGAGTGGTACTGTGCAGTGTATATAGGAGGAGTGGTGCTGTGCAGTGTATATATACAGGAGGAGTGGTACTGTGCAGTGTATATATACAGGACAGGAGTGGTACTGTGCAGTGTATATATACAGGAGTGGGACTGTGCAGTGTGTATAGACAGGAGTGGTACTGTGCAGTGTATATATACAGGAGTGGTACTGTGCAGTGCATATATACAGGACAGGAGGAGTGGTACTGTGCAGTGTATATATACAGGAGGAGTGGTACTGTGCTGTGTGTATATGCAGGACAGGAGTGGTACTGTGCAGTGTATATATACAGGAGTGGTACTGTGCAGTGCATATATACAGGACAGGAGGAGTGGTACTGTGCAGTGTATATATACAGGAGGAGTGGTACTGTGCTGTGTGTATATGCAAGACAGGAGTGGTACTGTGCAGTTTATATATACAGGAGGAGTGGTACTGTGCAGTGCATATATACAGGACAGGAGGAGTGGTGCTGTGCAGTTTATATATACAGGACAGGAGTGGTACTGTGCAGTGTATATATACAGGACAGGAGGAGTGGTGCTTCCCTGAGGAAGTTGTTTTTCTAGCTCCGAAACGCGCGTCGGGGATAGGACCGACCTTGCTGCTTCCCCCCGTACTTCAGGTATAGTAATGCAGTTTATTAGGTCATTAGTATGACGTGTATTATGCATCAATTTTGCATGTGCGCATTTGCACTTTGTCAGGGTATACTTCTTATGAAGGATTGTAGCACTTGCTGTATGATTTGTCTTATTATACTTTATATAACCCCTTAACTCTTATTAGCTATACCATCTAGCTCTGCATTTTACTATCCTGGCGGGGTGTTTGCAGCTTCGTTGGCCCTTCATGACCATTGTGTTCATTTATATGCTGTTCCTTTTCCCTGTCCAAACACTGTGTGTCCATATCTATTAATGTTTTAAATTATCTTTAATAAATATCATAGTTTTATGGATTTTTTGACTGCTTCTTTGTTTGGTACTTTCTATATACAGGAGTGGTACTGTGCAGTGTATATATACAGGAGGAGTGGTACTGTGCAGTGTGTATATGCAGGACAGGAGTGGTACTGTGCATTGTATATATACAGGAGTGGAACTGTGCAGTGTATATAGACAGGAGTGGTACTGTGCAGTGTGTATATATACAGGACAGGAGTGGTACTGTGCAGTGCATATATTCAGGACAGGAGTGGTACTGTGCAGTGTATATATACAGGACAGGAGTGGTACTGTGCAGTGCATATATGCAGGAGGAGTGGTACTGTGCAGTGTATATATACAGGACAGGAGTGGTGCTGTGCAGGGTATATATACAGGACAGGAGGAGTGGTACTGTGCAGTGTATATATACAGGAAAGGAGGAGTGGTACTGTGCAGTGCATATATGCAGGAGGAGGGTTACTGTGCAGTGTATATATAGGAGTGGTACTGTGCAGTGTATATATACAGGACAGGAGTGGTACTGTGCAGTGCATATATGCAGGAGGAGGGTTACTGTGCAGTGTATATATAGGAGTGGTACTGTGCAGTGTATATATACAGGACAGGAGGAGTGGTGCTGTGCAGTGTATATATACAGGACAGGAGTGGTGCTGTGCAGTGCATATATACAGGACAGGAGTGGTACTGTGCAGTGCATATATACAGGACAGGAGGAGTGGTGCTGTGCAGTGTATATATACAGGACAGGAGTGGTACTGTGCAGTGTATATACAGGAGTGGTACTGTGCAGTGTATATGTACAGGAGTGTTACTGTGCAGTGTGTATATGCAGGACAGGAGTGGTACTGTGCAGTGTATATATACAGGAGTGGGACTGTGCAGTGTATATAGACAGGAGTGGTGCTGTGTATATACATATACAGGAGTGGTACTGTGCAGTGTATATATACAGGAGTGGGACTGTGCAGTGTATATAGACAGGAGTGGGACTGTGCAGTGTATATATACAGGACAGGAGTGGTACTGTGCAGTGCATATATGCAGAACAGGAGTGGTACTGTGCAGTGTATATATACAGGACAGGAGTAGTACTGTGCAGTGCATATATGCAGGAGGAGGGGTACTGTGCAGTGTATATATAGGAGTGGTGCTGTGCAGGGTATATATACAGGAGGGGTACTGTGCAGTGTATATATACAGGAGGAGTGATACTGTGCAGTGTATATATACAGGAGGAGGGGTACTGTGCAGTGTATATATACAGGAGGAGGGGTACTGTGCAGTGTATATATAGGAGTGGTACTGTGCAGTATATACATATACAGGAGTGGTACTGTGCAGTATATACATATACAGGAGTGGTACTGTGCAGTGTATATATACAGGAGGAGTGGTACTGTGCAGTATATACATATACAGGAGTGGTACTGTGCAGTGTATATATATACAGGATGAGTGGTACTGTGCAGTATCTGTATCGAACATTCTGCCCCAGCTCACAGCCTGCCCCCATGTCCAGCATTCTGCCTCAGTCTCGAGCATTCTGCCCCAGCTTCGAGCATTCTGCCCCATGTCCAGAATTCTGCCCCAGCGTCCAGCATTCTTCTGCCCCATGTCCAGAATTCTGCCCCAGCGTCCAGCATTCTTCTGCCCCATGTCCAGCATTCTGCCCCGTCTCACAGTCTGCCCTCATATCCAGCATTCTGCCACCAGCGTCCAGCATTCTGTCCCCAGCGTCCAGCATTCTGCCCCCAGCGTCCAGCATTCTGCCCCCAGCGTCCAGCATTCTGCCCCCAGTGTCCAGCATTCTGCCCCAGGCTCCCTGGATAGCCGCTCTCAAAAAAAAAAAAAAAAAAAATTCTTACCTTGTTATCTGGCTGTGCTCCAGCGGCGAGGCTCCCTCCCTCTCCCAGTCCCACGTGGCACACTGACTGAATGAGGAAGTGGAGGAGCAGAGCAGTGTGTGACGTCAGGTGAGGGCGGAGCTGTGGCTGGACCATTGTGCAGGGGGGGATTTCGGCGCTGGCTGGACCATGGTGCGGGGGGGGGGGCCTGCCCGAGGGGCCCGGCAGGCGCTGAGTCTGAATTTAAAATATAGCTGCAGAAGCCTGTATAAAATGTAGGGGGGCCCCAGCGCGGATCGGGCTGCCAGCATGGTCGGGCCCCCCTAATCACCGGGCCCCATACACATGTAAGGCCTGTCATGCCCTGATGGCGGCCCTGGTTTCAGGATGCTTGACAGTTGGCATGAGACAAGACTGGTGGTAGCGCTCACCTGGTCTTCTCCGAATAAGCCGTTTTCCAGATGTCCCAAACAATCGAAAAGGGGATTCATCAGAGAAAATGACTTTACCCCAGTCCTCAGCAGTCCACTCCCTGTACCTCTTGCAGAATATCAGTCTGTCCATGATGTTTTTTCTGGAGAGAAGTGGCTTCTTTGCTGTCCTCCTTGAGACCAGGCCTTGCTCCAAGAGTCTCCGCCTCACAGCGTGTGCAGAAGCACTCACACCTGCCTGCTGCCATTCCTGAGCAAGCTCTGCACTGCTGGTAGTCCGATCCCACAGCTGAAGCACTTTTAAGAGACGGTCCTGGCGCTTGCTGGTCTTTCTTGGGCGCCCTGGAGCCTTTTTGGCAACAAGGGAACCTCTCTCCTTGAAGTTCTTGATGATGCGATAGATTGTTGACTGAGGTGCATTCTTTCTAGCTGCGATACTCTTCCCTGTTAGGCCATTTTTGTGCAGTGCAATGATGACTGCACGTGTTTCTTTAGAGATAACCATGGTTAACAGAAGAGAAACAATGATGCCAAGCACCAGCCTCCTTTTAAAGTGTCCAGTGGTGTCATTCTTACTTAATCATGACAGATTGATCTCCAGCCCTGTCCTCATCAACACCCACACCTGTGTTAATGGAGCAATCACTGAAACGATGTTAGCTGGTCCTTTTAAGGCAGGGCTGCAATGATGTTGAAATGTGTTTTGGGGGATAAAGTTAATTTTCTAGGCAAATATTGACTTTGCAAGTAATTGCTGTTAAGCTGATCACTCTTTATAACATTCTGGAGTATATGCAAATTGCCATTAGAAAAAATGAAGCAGTAGACTTTGTAAAAATTATTATTTGTGTCATTCTCAAAATTTTTAGCCATGGCTGTACAGACCAAAGTTTGGACACACCTTCTCATTCAAAGAGTTTGCTTTATTTTCATGACTATGAAAATTGTAGATTCACTCTGAAGGCATCAAAGCTATGAATTAACACATGTGGAATTATATAATTAACAAAAAAGTGTGAAACAACTGAAAATGTGTCTTATATTCTAGGTTCTTCAAAGTAGCCACCTTTTGCTTTGATTACTGCTTTGCACACTCTTGGCATTCTGTTGATGAGCTTCAAGAGGTAGTCACTGGAAATGGTCTTCCAACAGTCTTGAAGGAGTTCCCAGAGATGCTTAGCACTTGTTGGCCCTTTGGCCTTCACTCTGCGGTCCAGCTCACCCCAAACCATCTCGATTGGGTTCAGGTCTGGTGACTGTGGAGGCCAGGTCATCTGGCGTAGCACCCGATCACTCTCCTTCTTGGTCAAATAGCCCTTACACAGCCTGGAGGTGTGTTTGAGGTCATTGTCCTGTTGAAAAATAAATGATGGTCCAGCTAAACACAAACCGGATGGAATAGCATGCCGCTGCAAGATGCTGTGGTGGCCATGCTGGTTCAGTATGCCTTCAATTTTGAATAAATCCCCAACAGTGTCACCAGTAAAGCACCCCCACACCATCACACCTCCTCCTCCATGCTTCACGGTGGGAACCAGGTATGTAGAGTCCATCCGTTCACCTTTTCTGCGTCGCACAAAGACAAGGTGGTTGGAACCAAAGATCTCAAATTTGGACTCATCAGACCAAAGCACAGATTTCCACTGGTCTAATGTCCATTCCTTGAGTTCTTTAGCCCAAACAAGACTCTTCTGCTTGTTGCCTGTCCTTAGCAGTGGTTTCCTAGCAGCTATTTTACCATGAAGGCCTGCTGCACAAAGTCTCCTCTTAGCAGTTGTTGTAGAGATGTGTCTGCTGCTAGAACTCTGTGTGGCATTGACCTGGTCTCTGATCTGAGCTGCTGTTAACCTGCGATTTCTGAGGCTGGTGACTCGGATGAACTTATCCTCCGCAGCAGAGGTGACTCTTGGTCTTCCTTTCCTGGAGCGGTCCTCATGTGAGCCAGTTTCTTTGTAGCGCTTGATGGTTTTTGCCACTGCACGTGGGGACACTTTCAAAGTTTTCCCAATTTTTCAGACTGACTGACCTTCATTTCTTAAAGTAATAATGGCCACTCGTTTTTCTTTACTCAGCTGCTTTTTTCTTGCCATAATACAAATTCTAACAGTCTATTCAGTAGGACTATCAGCTGTGTATCCACCAGACTTCTGCACAACTGATGGTCCCAACCCCATTTATAAGGCAAGAAATCCCACTTATTAAACCATAGTCATGAAAATAAAGAATACGCTTTGATTGAGGTGTGTCCAAACCTTTGGTCTGTACTGTGTGTGTGTATGTGTATATATATATATATATACACACACACACACACACTATGACTTATCTCGGCTAAGACAAAGCCTAGATCCTCAGGCTACATCCACATCATGGGCGTAGCCAGGATCAAACCTGGGGGGGGCAGAACCTCATACTGCACACCCCTACACTTGAAAATAAAGCCTGCACCTTAAGAAGATGTGGTGGTGAATGCAGTATATTTATTCCAACTATCAGTTGATGTTACTGAAGACGAGCAATGCCTGTCCTGGGCGTCCTTTTGGGCAGCTATGAGGTGGACCTGACTGGTGCTAAAAAAAAGGAGTGTTAGTCTGTGTGCTATCCGGCTTTCATTCTTTTTGGTACAGATATGATATGGATAGACAGATATATAAATAAAAGCAGATTAGAAATCTGCTCTGATATTGAAAACATTATCTATGAGCTCAAAAACCTTTCAGGTGATGCAGTTTTTAAAAAGCTGATCTGCTTTTGCAACTGAAAAACGTATCCTCAAAAAACGCAGCAAAAACGCTGTGTGTGAATGTAGCCTTAGATCAGGAATAGAACAGCCATTTATAGGACATTTCATAACTTTCCCAAATTCCTATGAAAAAATATTCAGCACATTCTGCATTGAACTACTGTACCCAATTTATTATATATTTTAGGAGTCGGAATCGGTCCATTTTATACCAACTCAGACTCCACAGCCCTACATACTAAGGTTATGTTTTATCTCCCGTCCACCACACTCCAGCTCCGGCTCCGCCCCCCAAGCACCAGCCTCTGCTCCCCCCCCCATGCTCAGCCTCTGCTCCCCCCCCATGCTCAGCCTCTGCTCCCCCCCCATGCTCAGCCTCTGCTCCCCCTCCCATGCTCAGCCTCTGCTCCCCCTCCCACGCTCAGCCTCTGCTCCCCCTCCCACGCTCAGCCTCTGCTCCCCCTCCCACGCTCAGCCTCTGCTCCCCCTCCCACGCTCAGCCTCTGCTCCCCCTCCCACGCTCAGCCTCTGCTCCCCTCCATGCTCAGCCTCTGCTCCCCCCCATGCTCAGCCTCTGCTCCCCCCCCCATGCTCAGCCTCTGCTCCCCCCCATGCTCAGCCTCTGCTCCCCCTCCCATGCTCAGCCTCTGCTCCCCCTCCCATGCTCAGCCTCTGCTCCCCCTCCCATGCTCAGCCTCTGCTCCCCCTCCCATGCTCAGCCTCTGCTCCCCCTCCCATGCTCAGCCTCTGCTCCCCCCCATGCTCAGCCTCTGCTCCCCCCCATGCTCAGCCTCTGCTCCCCCCCCCATGCTCAGCCTCTGCTCCCCCCCCCCATGCTCAGCCTCTGCCCCCCCCATGCTCAGCCTCTGCTCCCCCCCCATGCTCAGCCTCTGCTCCCCCCCCATGCTCAGCCTCTGCTCCCCCCCCATGCTCAGCCTCTGCTCCCCCCCATGCTCAGCCTCTGCTCCCCCCCCCCATGCTCAGCCTCTGCTCCCTCCCATGCTCAGCCTCTGCTCCCCCCCCCATGCTCAGCCTCTGCTCCCCCCCCATGCTCAGCCTCTGCTCTCCCCCCCATGCTCAGCCTCTGCTCCCCCCCCATGCTCAGCCTCTGCTCCCCCCCCCATGCTCAGCCTCTGCTCCCCCCCCCATGCTCAGCCTCTGCTCCCCCCCCATGCTCAGCCTCTGCTCCCCCCCATGCTCAGCCTCTGCTCCCCCCCCATGCTCAGCCTCTGCTCCCCCCCCATGCTCAGCCTCTGCTCCCCCCCCCCATGCTCAGCCTCTGCTCCCCCCCCCCATGCTCAGCCTCTGCTCTCCCCCCATGCTCAGCCTCTGCTCCCCCCCCATGCTCAGCCTCTGCTCCCCCCCCATGCTCAGCCTCTGCTCCCCCCCCATGCTCAGCCTCTGCTCCCCCCCATGCTCAGCCTCTGCTCCCCCCCTATGCTCAGCCTCTGCTCCCCCCCCCATGCTCAGCCTCTGCTCCCCCCCCCATGCTCAGCCTCTGCTCCCCCCCCCCATGCTCAGCCTCTGCTTCCCCCCCCCATGCTCAGCCTCTGCTCCCCCCCCATGCTCAGCCTCTGCTCCCCCCCCCATGCTCAGCCTCTGCTCCCCCCCCATGCTCAGCCTCTGCTCCCCCCCATGCTCAGCCTCTGCTCCCCCCCATGCTCAGCCTCTGCTCCCCCCCCCCATGCTCAGCCTCTGCTCCCCCCCCATGCTCAGCCTCTGCTCCCCCCCCCATGCTCAGCCTCTGCTCCCCCCCCATGCTCAGCCTCTGCTCCCCCCCATGCTCAGCCTCTGCTCCCCCCCATGCTCAGCCTCTGCTCCCCCCCCCATGCTCAGCCTCTGCTCCCCCCCCATGCTCAGCCTCTGCTCCCCCCCCATGCTCAGCCTCTGCTCCCCCCCATGCTCAGCCTCTGCTCCCCCCCTATGCTCAGCCTCTGCTCCCCCCCCCCATGCTCAGCCTCTGCTCCCCCCCCCATGCTCAGCCTCTGCTCCCCCCCCCATGCTCAGCCTCTGCTCCCCCCCCCCATGCTCAGCCTCTGCTCCCCCCCCATGCTCAGCCTCTGCTCCCCCCCCATGCTCAGCCTCTGCTCCCCCCCATGCTCAGCCTCTGCTCCCCCCCTATGCTCAGCCTCTGCTCCCCCCCCCCATGCTCAGCCTCTGCTCCCCCCCCCATGCTCAGCCTCTGCTCCCCCCCCCCATGCTCAGCCTCTGCTCCCCCCCCATGCTCAGCCTCTGCTCCCCCCCCATGCTCAGCCTCTGCTCCCCCCCATGCTCAGCCTCTGCTCCCCCCCCATGCTCAGCCTCTGCTCCCCCCCCATGCTCAGCCTCTGCTCCCCCCCCCCATGCTCAGCCTCTGCTCCCCCCCATGCTCAGCCTCTGCTCCCCCCCCCCATGCTCAGCCTCTGCTCCCCCCTATGCTCAGCCTCTGCTCCCCCCCCATGCTCAGCCTCTGCTCCCCCCCCATGCTCAGCCTCTGCTCCCCCCCATGCTCAGCCTCTGCTCCCCCCCTATGCTCAGCCTCTGCTCCCCCCCCCATGCTCAGCCTCTGCTCCCCCCCCCATGCTCAGCCTCTGCTCCCCCCCCCCATGCTCAGCCTCTGCTCCCCCCCCCCATGCTCAGCCTCTGCTCCCCCCCCATGCTCAGCCTCTGCTCCCCCCCATGCTCAGCCTCTGCTCCCCCCCCATGCTCAGCCTCTGCTCCCCCCCCATGCTCAGCCTCTGCTCCCCCCCCATGCTCAGCCTCTGCTCCCCCCCCATGCTCAGCCTCTGCTCCCCCCCCATGCTCAGCCTCTGCTCCCCCCCCCATGCTCAGCCTCTGCTCCCCCCCCATGCTCAGCCTCTGCTCCCCCCCCATGCTCAGCCTCTGCTCCCCCCCCATGCTCAGCCTCTGCTCCCCCCCCATGCCCAGCCTCTGCTCCCCCCCCCATGCTCAGCCTCTGCTCCCCCCCCCCATGCTCAGCCTCTGCTCCCCCCCCCCCCATGCTCAGCCTCTGCTCCCCCCCTCCCCCCATGCTCAGCCTCTGCTCCCCCCCCCCATGCTCAGCCTCTGCTCCCCCCCCATGCTCAGCCTCTGCTCCCCCCCCATGCTCAGCCTCTGCTCCCCCCCCATGCTCAGCCTCTGCTCCCCCCCCCATGCTCAGCCTCTGCTCCCCCCCCATGCTCAGCCTCTGCTCCCCCCCCATGCTCAGCCTCTGCTCCCCCCCCCATGCTCAGCCTCTGCTCCCCCCCCATGCTCAGCCTCTGCTCCCCCCCCATGCTCAGCCTCTGCTCCCCCCATGCTCAGCCTCTGCTCCCCCCCCCCATGCTCAGCCTCTGCTCCCCCCCCATGCTCAGCCTCTGCTCCCCCCCCATGCTCAGCCTCTGCTCCCCCCCCATGCTCAGCCTCTGCTCCCCCCCCCATGCTCAGCCTCTGCTCCCCCCCCATGCTCAGCCTCTGCTCCCCCCCCCATGCTCAGCCTCTGCTCCCCCCCCCATGCTCAGCCTCTGCTCCCCCCCCATGCTCAGCCTCTGCTCCCCCCCCATGCTCAGCCTCTGCTCCTCCCCCCATGCTCAGCCTCTGCTCCCCCCCCCATGCTCAGCCTCTGCTCCCCCCCCCATGCTCAGCCTCTGCTCCCCCCCCCATGCTCAGCCTCTGCTCCCCCCCCATGCTCAGCCTCTGCTCCCCCCCCATGCTCAGCCTCTGCTCCCCCCCCCATGCTCAGCCTCTGCTCCCCCCCCATGCTCAGCCTCTGCTCCCCCCCCATGCTCAGCCTCTGCTCCCCCCCCCATGCTCAGCCTCTGCTCCCCCCCCATGCTCAGCCTCTGCTCCCCCCCATGCTCAGCCTCTGCTCCCCCCACTCTCTCCCCCCACACACCGTCTCCCTTCTGTCCTCTGCGGGGTGTCGCCGCTCCCTCCTCCGGGCTTTGTGTTGTGCCGCGCTCTTCCCCGCTGACAGCTCCGCTCCTCTGCTGCGCTCTCCACAGCAAACATTACGACACCACCGTCGCCTCCTCCATGACTCAGTCCGGCCTCCCACGTCTCCTCACCACACGTCACTTCCCCGCCCGGCCGCCATTTTAGTTCCTGTGGTGGCGGAGCACAGGCGGAAGTGCCGCCATCTGTAGCAGCGGCTGCGGTCCTCCTCACCGTGTCTCCGCCGAGTCAGGAGGTTTTCGTGAGGGGGAGATCTCGGCGGCCTGATACCATAATGCCGTCCACCCCGCTCCGTGTGGCCGTGGTGTGCTCCAGAACCGCAGCATGGAGGCGCACAATCTCCTCAGGTAATGGCGGAACCCCTTCTTCTTCAGTCTGTGCGCGTAGTTCGGGCCGTGTGAGGCCGGTGATGTCTCTAGGCCTCTGTGTGTGATGGAGGACCCTGGGAGCGGCCATACCTTCTTACACACACCTCCATGGTGGCCTTTTCCCCCTCAGATGTAGGAAAATTACACATTTGTAACTGAATGTGTTAGAAACTTTTTTTGGGTGGGAACTTGCGCCATATAACAACTCTCCGGCCATTTTTTTTAAAATTCTTTTATATGACTGGGAAAGGATTAAAAGCATAACAGTAGTGGCCTTTTCAGTTACCGGGGCCGACTAGGCCTCACACGGGTTCTGGTCGGGTCGTCATCAGTCCAGTCTGGGCAGGTGGTGTGTATATATATATATAATTTAGTTTTCACCCCCCCCAGTCTCTTCACTAGTTTTAAGCTTCAGGGGCCTGAAGGTCCTGGAAACCCTTTTATTTCGAGTGATTTCTGGCCGAAGCAAACTTAGGTTTGTTTGTGTCTGGTGGAAACTGATTGCCTTCACTCTGTTTTTTTTTCTGTTTTTGGAGTAAAAAAAAAATAATATATATATTAGGTTCTTTTCACACCAGGACGTGTACACTGAATATATTCTATAGGGTATAACAGGCACCCGTCTGCCGAGAGAACGTCCTTCTCAAATCCATCTGACCACTGTACATCCAAAAAAACTTACCAGCTGATTCATCAGTTTAATTTTTTTTTTTTTTTTTTTTAAGCCAAAAAATGTCTCTTGATGTTTTTACAGCCTCTCTGTTAACTTTGTGAAAAGTTGAATAAAATGCCTTTATCTACGATCATCTGATGTCTTGTTACAAAGAAATTAGACAGGGACAGAGTTTTGAATATTGGAATATTACAATTTTTTTCTCATGTAGGGTGACCAGCCAATGTTACTGGGCACAGTGAGGCTACATGAAAGCTCCACATGTCCACTGTTAACTCCTGGTGGATTGTTTTATTAGTCATCTGTTCATTGTGGTATAAGTTGTATGCACAACTTTTTGTGTTTTTTGTGTTGTATTTGAATTCAAATGGAATTTGAATTCAGGGGGTCAGAGCCTGGCTGTCCATGGATAAAAGTGGTCCTTGTGGTGCAGGCTTGAGGGTGCACAAATGCCCAACAGAGCACCACACAGCCCCAAGAACTGCTCCCTCACCTCAGTCTGGTAATTAGCTTTCAAATGACATCCCAATGTCCCCTCTGGCTTTGCCAGAAGTCCCACCAGGGGCCCCAATGTCTGATTTGGACAGCAGATCTGTACTGAAGTCCCTGGTGGTGCAAACTCTTGTGTCACCAGGGAGCATGTCAATGTCAGCAGTCAGGATGGCCTAGTGGTCTAAGGCACTGTGTTCAGGTTGCAGTCTCCCGTGGAGGCGTGGGTTCGAATCCCACTCCTGACAGCAGCAGTACTGGTCCCTGGAGGTGCAAGCTGTTGTGCACCAGGGAGCGTGTTAAGCGTCTGCAGTCACCACATGTGGAGGCGTGGGTTCAAATCCCACTCCTTGACAGCAGCAGTACTGGTCCCTGGAGGTGCAAGCTGTTGTGCACCAGGGAGCGTGTTCAGCGTCTGCAGTCACCACGTGGAGGCGTGGGTTCGAATCCCACTCCTGACAGCGACAGTTTTTTTTTTTGTTTTTTTTTAAAGAAAAGAAAATAAACCTAGTGGCAGCATGTGTAATAACAGTCTCCAGGTCTTATAGCCTAATGTATACACCATAAATATTTATATGTGTGTCTATACAGTTGGTGTATATATGTGTGAGTATATTTTTTAGCCTTAAAGTTTTGATTCTCCATCCTCATTTCTTTCTTTTCCAAATCAAAAAAACACTCGTGTGAGAGCAATCTGCATCCAAAAAAACTTAGGGATAGGGACAATTTAGTGAGTACGTCGGGCTCCCTTAAAAGGTCAATTCACCCAACGAACAAGGGTGCTGCTCAGGGTGGATTGATTTAAATCACGCCGATTTAAATCATGATTTAAATCACGATTTAAATCAAAAGATTTTTTTCTATTTAAATCGGATCGATTTAAATCATGATTTTAATCATGATTTAAATCACTGATTTAAATCAAAAGGTTTTTTTTTAATATAAATCACGATTAAAATGAGAAGTGAGAGCAGTGTGCATGTGCGCCCATAGTTACACGGACGAAAGTAGGGGCAACGATCTAACGCCAGGGTGAGGGGGGGACCCCAAAGTAAGTAAAAATCTTTTTTGTTTTACTATATGGCAATAGGTAGGTGTTTAAAAGCAGCATGTCTTAATTGTATAAACTATTAATAGCCTCCACATTTTGTTCATACTGCCCCTTTAATTCCACACTTCTAGCTTGGTTTCAGTTTTGGTTTAGTTTCTTTTTCCCTGCATTCAGTTGACATGCCCAAACTTGTTGGATAGTCAGCAGTACTTGGCTCAGGCTGTAGTAACATCAGCAGTGCTTGGCTCAGGCTGTAGTAACAATCAAACTTCATAAGTGATCTGTGTGAGCCATGGCAGCAGGTCGTAAGAGAGACCCTATTTGGGTTCATTTTGTTGAGATGCCAGCAGCAGATCTTGGAAAGAAAGGTGCAAGAGCAAAGTGCAAATACTGTCAAAAGGATATCCAAGGACTTGTTTGCCGTTTGAAATCACATTATGAAAACTGCAATCAAATGATTTAAATCAAAAAAATCTGATTTTTTTGATTTTTTTAAAAAATTCAAGATTTTTATCCACCCTGGTGCTGCTTGCTCGTCGGGTGAGATGGGCAGCACGATTATTATCATCTAACACGCTTTCCTAGGATAATCTGCCAACACAAATCTCTTCTTGAATGGACAATCGTTTCTTAAATGACAATTTATGCTGATAAAAAAAACCCAAAAGCTCTAAATTAGGAAGGAGGCTGGAGGGGGGGGCGTCAGGGACTGGAGGGGGGAGACAGAGGCTGGAGGAGGAAGTGTGGTGGTGTAGACGGGGCTGCGGGAGGCTGTGTGGTGCTGTAGAGCGGGTTGCGGGAGGCTGTGTGGTGGTGTAGAGGCCTACAGGGCCACACAGCCCCCTGGTGTGACTTCCCGAGTGCCATGACAGCTGACTGTATATACATGTTTACACATACATGTATGTACATGTGCCATGACCGCTCCTTAGACCATACATACATGGATTGTCACTTACCCAAACCGAGGATGAAGAGGCTTAGCTGCTCCACATGATGATGGTGGCCGGAGAGCTGTGTTCCTCCATAGCGATGTCGTCCATTAGGCAAACTTGGTGTCCTTGTCCCGCCAGTTCTTGAGCCAGTTTAGTGTCCACGATGCCTTGTTACCTATTGGAAAAAAAAGGGAAAAGGAAATTATTGAATTTTGACACAGAATAAAAATTAAGTCCTATGAATTGTACTGGTACATTAACCCCTTTTTCTACGAGCGTATATTGCCAGCAGACACACAGAGAGCGGGCGACTGCCCCAAGTGTTACCTACTGAGAGACAGAGAAATAAAAAAACAATAATTAATAAGGGAAATATTGCATTCATAATTAGTGTTCACAGCAGAGTGACAACACAGCCCCCCTAACCCTCCCCTACCCCACAGGGAACGCCTGTACCCCGCCATGCCCCCCACAGCTGTGCCCATACACTGTCCTCACCTCCCCCTGCAGGGACCACCTGTCTCCCACGCAGTGCCCCCCACAGCTGACCCCAAACACTCTGCAGGGACCCCCTGTCTCCCACGCAGTGCCCCCCACAGCTGACCCCATACACTCTGCAGGGACCCCCTGTCTCCCCCGTAGTGCCCCCCACAGCTGACCCCATACACTCTGCAGGGACCCCCTGTCTACCCGCAGTGCCCCCCACAGCTGACCCCATACACTCTGCAGGGACCCCCTGTCTACCCGCAGTGCCCCCCACAGCTGACCCCATACACTCTGCAGGGACCCCCTGTCTACCCGCAGTGCCCCCCACAGCTGACCCCATACACTCTGCAGGGACCCCCTGTCTACCCGCAGTGCCCCCCACAGCTGACCCCATACACTCTGCAGGGACCCCCTGCCTCCCCCCACAGCTGACCCCATACAGGCATACAGTTACCGGCCGGCAGCTCCAAGGTTCAAATCTGGCGCTCAGGTGACGTCATTGTTGCTGCAGTTAGACCGAGAAAGCAGGGGGTGGGCTCGGAGCCACGTGACACAGAGCCCGGCCGCCCATCCCCCAGCCTCACTGTACTGCAAGCCAGGGAGAGACTGTTTGTGTGCTGCACGGAGCTGACTCCGCCCCCCGAGCCAGGGGATGAGTCACAGGCAGCTCGGCGTGTCACACGACTCCTCCCTCTGCCACCTTCTATGCAGGCCGGATCTTGGTTCCCATAGCACAGTGACCCTGCCCATCGGCCAGTCACTGCCGCCCCTCCCCCACCACTAAGCGATCTTACACAGCAGCACAGAGCCAGGGAGGAGATGGGAGATGACCCCGCACCACACAGCGGAGCACTATGAGCCCTGGGGGTGCAGCGCTGACCCCGCCCACGCCGCACCACACAGCGCAGCGCTATAAGCCCTGGGGGCGCAGCGCTGACCCCACCCACCCCGCACCACACAGCGGAGCACTATGAGCCCTGGGGGCGCAGCGCTGACCCTGCCCACCCCGCACCACACAGCGCAGCACTATGAGCCCTCGGGGCAGTCTACCGTAGAGGCGTGGGTTCGAATCCCACTCCTGACAGCAGCAGTACTGGTCCCTGGAGGTGCAAGCTGTTGTGCACCAGGGAGCGTGTTCAGCGTCTGCAGTCACCACGTGGAGGCGTGGGTTCGAATCCCACTCCACACAGCGCAGCACTATGAGCCCTCGGGGCGCAGCCAGGGGTGGGATTCAGCGGGTTCTCCCCGGTTCGGTGGAACCGGTTGTTAAAGCTATTGCTCTCATTTTTGGCACCATTAGCCGGCTCTCACTTTTGAAAATGAGATTTCAAATTTTGAGGTCTGCGGCAGATTCTTTCCGGCGTCCATGCTCCCGGAGGCCACTGCAACATGGCGGCGGCCAGCAAGGGAAGTGCGGGGGCCTCCGGGCTGCGAAGAAATCGCGGCGGAGCCGCCGTCCCTGTACCTGAGCACAGCCCGCTGCCACCACCGCACCGCAGAGCGCCGCCCGCTGCCACCACCACAGAGCCCACCTGCCCCAGCGCAGCTGCCCCTGCCCCAGCGCTGCTGCCCCTGCCCCAGCGCTGCTGCTGCCCCTGCCTCAGCGCTGCTGCTGCCCCTGCCTCAGCGCTGCTGCTGCCCCTGCCTCAGCGCTGCTGCTGCCCCTGCCTCAGCGCTGCTGCTGCCCCTGCCTCAGCGCTGCTGCTGCCCCTGCCTCAGCGCTGCTGCTGCCCCTGCCTCAGCGCTGCTGCTGCCCCTGCCTCAGCGCTGCTGCTGCCCCTGCCTCAGCGCTGCTGCTGCCTCTCCCCCAGCGCAGCTGCCCCAGCACAACCAACCTGCCCTAGCACAGAGCCGCCACCGCACGAGCCTGGACCACTGAATGACCCCTGTGACTACTTCACCTGTGCCAGATCCCTTCCCAGGTAAGCTGAATTCGGACTGTAAGACGGACCCCCATTTGACACATTATTTTTTTTCCCCCTATTTTCCTACTGAAAATTGGGGTGTTCTTATGGTCCGTTGCATCTTATAGTCCGAAAAATACGGTAATTTATCCTGAGATTACAGAGTCTGCAACTTTTCTATCTAGCCAGTTAGAAGTGACTCATTGTAACACTTAGGGTACCGTTACACCTAGCGATGCACCAGCGATCCCGACTAGCGATATGACGCGGTCAGGATCGCTGGTGCATCGCTAGGTGGTCGCTAGTGAGCTGCTACACAGGCAGATCTCACCAGCGACATTGCTGGGGACGGGGATCGCTACTTACCTGTCAGACGCGGCGATCCTGCGTCCTCCCGCCCTGGGCGCCACAGGAAGCCCAGCAGGAAGTGGCCGACGAGGAATGGACCAGGAGCTTCTCGCGCGATCAGTGATAACCAGCGGGGGAGCCGGTCGGAGGTAAGTATCACATGCAGGGATATCGCTAGCAATATCGCTGCAACGTCACAAAATCGGTGACTTTACAGCAATATAGAATCATAGAATCGTAGAGTTGGAAGGGACCTCCTGGGCCATCTGGTCCAACCCCCTGCTCAAAGCAGGATTCGCTAAATCATCCCAGTCAGATGTCTGTCCAGCCTCTGTTTGAAGACTTCCATTGAAGGAGAACTCACCACTTCTCGTGGCAGCCTGTTCCACTCATTGATCACTCTAACTGTCAAAAAGTTTTTTCTAATATCTAATCTGTGTCTCTTCCCATTCAGTTTCATCCCATTGCTTCTAGTCTTTCCTTGTGCAAATGAGAATAAAGTTGATCCTTCTACAATGTGACAGCCCTTTAGATATTTGTAGACAGCTATTAAGTCTCCTCTCAGTCTTCTCTTTTGCAAACTAAACATTCCCAAATCCTGCAACCTTTCCTCATAAGACAGGGTTTGCAGACCGGTCACCATTCTGGTCGCTCTTTTCTGAACTTGCTCCAGTTTGTTGATGTCTTTTTTAAAATGTGGTGCCCAAAACTGGACACAATATTCCAGATGAGGTCTGACCAAAGAGGAGTAGAGGGAAATAATGACTTCACGTGATCTAGACTGTATGCTTCTGTTAATACATCCTAGAATTGCATTTGCCTTTTTTGCTGCTGCATCACACTGTTGACTCATATTCAGTCTGTGATCTATTAGTATACCCAAGTCTTTTTCACATGTGCTGTCACTTAGCCCTATTCCTCCCATTCTATATATGCTTTTTTCATTTTTATTGCCCAGATGTAGTACTTTGCATTTCTCCCTGTTAAAAACCATTCTGTTAGTTGCTGCCCACTTCTCCAGTTTATTTAAATCTTTTTGAATCCTCTCTCTCTCTTCTCTAGTTTTAGCTATCCCTCCTAGCTTTGTGTCATCAGCAAATTTAATCAGTTTACCCTCAATTCCTTCATCTAAATCGTTGATAAAGATGTTGAACAATACAGGGCCCAGGACAGAGCCCTGTGGTACCCCACTTGAGACATTCTTCCAACTGGATGTGCAGCCATTTACGACCACTCTTTGGGTCCGATCACTAAGCCAGTTATGAATCCACCTAACAGTTGCCTTGTCCATTCCATACTTAGTCATTTTTTCAATAAGGATTGTATGAGAGACTTTGTCAAATGCTTTGCTGAAGTCAAGATATACTATATCTACAGCATTTCCTTGATCCACCCAATCAGTGATACCGTCATAGAAGGAAATTAAGTTAGTCTGACATGACTTATTAGTTAGAAACCCATGCTGACTCTGTTTAATCACTTCATTCTTATCCAGGTATTGACATACATGTTGTTTAATAATTTGTTCAAAGATCTTTCCTGGTATAGAAGTCAGACTCACCGGCCTATAGTTGCCTGGGTCCACCTTCTTCCCCTTTTTGAAGATAGGAACAACATTTGCTCTTCTCCAGTCTTCTGGCACTTCTCCTGTTCTCCAAGAATTTTCAAAGATTATGGAGAGGGGTTCAAAAATATTGCTAGCGATATCGCAGTGTGTAACGGGGTCTTTACAGACAATGGCGTTTACCATCTGTCTGCAGAACTAAAGTAATGAAAAAGAAGCTGGTAATTAGCTTTCAAATGACATCCCAATGTCCCCTCTGGCTTTACCAGAGGCCCCAATGTCTGATTTGGACAGCAGATTTGAAAAGACATTTTCAGTCTGGGGCAGTCTTGGGGGTTCTCAATCCCCTTAACTACTCTGCAGAAGGGGTCAGGCAAATCAAGCTTGGCAGGAACATCATCCAGGAGGCCACCTACATACAGCAACATCACTTGTCCCCCTGCTCCAAATGGAATTTGAATTCAGGGGGTCAGAGCCTGGCTGTCCATGGATAAAAGTGGTCCTTGTGGTGCCGGCTTGAGGGTGCACAAATGCCCAACAGAGCACCACACAGCCCCAAGAACTGCTCCCTCACCTCAGTCTGGTAATTAGCTTTCAAATGACATCCCAATGTCCCCTCTGGCTTTGCCAGAAGTCCCACCAGGGGCCCCAATGTCTGATTTGGACAGCAGATCTGTACTGAAGTCCCTGGTGGTGCAAACTCTTGTGTCACCAGGGAGCATGTCAATGTCAGCAGTCAGGATGGCCTAGTGGTCTAAGGCACTGTGTTCAGGTTGCAGTCTCCCGTGGAGGCGTGGGTTCGAATCCCACTCCTGACAGCAGCAGTACTGGTCCCTGGAGGTGCAAGCTGTTGTGCACCAGGGAGCGTGTTAAGCGTCTGCAGTCACCACATGTGGAGGCGTGGGTTCAAATCCCACTCCTTGACAGCAGCAGTACTGGTCCCTGGAGGTGCAAGCTGTTGTGCACCAGGGAGCGTGTTCAGCGTCTGCAGTCACCACGTGGAGGCGTGGGTTCGAATCCCACTCCTGACAGCGACAGTTTTTTTTTTTGTTTTTTTTTAAAGAAAAGAAAATAAACCTAGTGGCAGCACGTGTAATAACAGTCTCCAGGTCTTATAGCCTAATGTATACACCATAAATATTTATATGTGTGTCTATACAGTTGGTGTATATATGTGTAAGTATATTTTTTAGCCTTAAAGTTTTGATTCTCCATCCTCATTTCTTTCTTTTCCAAATCAAAAAAACACTCGTGTGAGAGCAATCTGCATCCAAAAAAACTTAGGGATAGGGACAATTTAGTGAGTACGTCGGGCTCCCTTAAAAGGTCAATTCACCCAACGAACAAGGGTGCTGCTCAGGGTGGATTGATTTAAATCACGCCGATTTAAATCACGATTTAAATCAAAAGATTTTTTTCTATTTAAATCGGATCGATTTAAATCATGATTTAATTATTATATTGGAAAAAAAAGGGAAAAGGAAATTTTTGAATTTTGACATAGAATAAAAATTAAGTCCTATGAATTGTACTGGTACATTAACCCCTTTTTCTACGAGCGTATATTGCCAGCAGACACACAGAGAGCGGGCGACTGCCCCAAGTGTTACCTACTGAGAGACAGAGAAATAAAAAACAATAATTAATAAGGGAAATATTGCATTCATAATTAGTGTTCACAGCAGAGTGACAACACAGCCCCCCTAACCCTCCCCTACCCCACAGGGAACGCCTGTACCCCGCCATGCCCCCCACAGCTGTGCCCATACACTGTCCTCACCTCCCCCTGCAGGGACCACCTGTCTCCCACGCAGTGCCCCCCACAGCTGACCCCAAACACTCTGCAGGGACCCCCTGTCTCCCACGCAGTGCCCCCCACAGCTGACCCCATACACTCTGCAGGGACCCCCTGTCTCCCCCGTAGTGCCCCCCACAGCTGACCCCATACACTCTGCAGGGACCCCCTGTCTACCCGCAGTGCCCCCCACAGCTGACCCCATACACTCTGCAGGGACCCCCTGCCTCCCCCCACAGCTGACCCCATACAGGCATACAGTTACCGGCCGGCAGCTCCAAGGTTCAAATCTGGCGCTCAGGTGACGTCATTGTTGCTGCAGTTAGACCGAGAAAGCAGGGGGTGGGCTCGGAGCCACGTGACACAGAGCCCGGCCGCCCATCCCCCAGCCTCACTGTACTGCAAGCCAGGGAGAGACTGTTTGTGTGCTGCACGGCGCTGACTCCGCCCCCCGAGCCAGGGAATGAGTCACAGGCAGCTCGGCGTGTCACACGACTCCTCCCTCTGCCACCTTCTATGCAGGCCGGATCTTGGTTCCCATAGCACAGTGACCCTGCCCACCGGCCAGTCACTGCCGCCCCTCCCCCACCACTAAGCGATCTTACACAGCAGCACAGAGCCAGGGAGGAGATGGGAGATGACCCCGCACCACACAGCGGAGCACTATGAGCCCTGGGGGTGCAGCGCTGACCCCGCCCACGCCGCACCACACAGCGCAGCGCTATAAGCCCTGGGGGCGCAGCGCTGACCCCACCCACCCCGCACCACACAGCGGAGCACTATGAGCCCTGGGGGCGCAGCGCTGACCCTGCCCACCCCGCACCACACAGCGCAGCACTATGAGCCCTCGGGGCAGTCTACCGTAGAGGCGTGGGTTCGAATCCCACTCCTGACAGCAGCAGTACTGGTCCCTGGAGGTGCAAGCTGTTGTGCACCAGGGAGCGTGTTCAGCGTCTGCAGTCACCACGTGGAGGCGTGGGTTCGAATCCCACTCCACACAGCGCAGCACTATGAGCCCTCGGGGCGCAGCCAGGGGTGGGATTCAGCGGGTTCTCCCCGGTTCGGTGGAACCGGTTGTTAAAGCTATTGCTCTCATTTTTGGCACCATTAGCCGGCTCTCACTTTTGAAAATGAGATTTCAAATTTTGAGGTCTGCGGCAGATTCTTTCCGGCGTCCATGCTCCCGGAGGCCACTGCAACATGGCGGCGGCCAGCAAGGGAAGTGCGGGGGCCTCCGGGCTGCGAAGAAATCGCGGCGGAGCCGCCGTCCCTGTACCGGAGCACAGCCCGCTGCCACCACCGCACCGCAGAGCGCCGCCCGCTGCCACCACCACAGAGCCCACCTGCCCCTGCCCCAGCACAGCTGCCCCTGCCCCAGCGCTGCTGCTGCCCCTGCCTCAGCGCTGCTGCTGCCCCTGCCTCAGCGCTGCTGCTGCCCCTGCCTCAGCGCTGCTGCTGCCCCTGCCCCAGCGCTGCTGCTGCCCCTGCCCCAGCGCTGCTGCTGCCCCTGCCCCAGCGCTGCTGCTGCCCCTGCCTCAGCGCTGCTGCTGCCCCTGCCTCAGCGCTGCTGCTGCCCCTGCCTCAGCGCAGCTGCCTCTCCCCCAGCACAACCAACCTGCCCTAGCACAGAGCCGCCATCGCACGAGCCTGGACCACTGAATGACCCCTGTGACTACTTCACCTGTGCCAGATCCCTTCCCAGGTAAGCTGAATTCGGACTGTAAGACGGACCCCCATTTGACACATTATTTTTTTTCCCCCTATTTTCCTACTGAAAATTGGGGTGTTCTTATGGTCCGTTGCATCTTATAGTCCGAAAAATACGGTAATTTATCCTGAGATTACAGAGTCTGCAACTTTTCTATCTAGCCAGTTAGAAGTGACTCATTGTAACACTTAGGGTACCGTTACACCTAGCGATGCACCAGCGATCCCGACTAGCGATATGACGCGGTCAGGATCGCTGGTGCATCGCTAGGTGGTCGCTAGTGAGCTGCTACACAGGCAGATCTCACCAGCGACATTGCTGGGGACGGGGATCGCTACTTACCTGTCAGACGCGGCGATCCTGCGTCCTCCCGCCCTGGGCGCCACAGGAAGCCCAGCAGGAAGTGGCCGACGAGGAATGGACCAGGAGCTTCTCGCACGATCAGTGATAACCAGCGGGGGAGCCGGTCGGAGGTAAGTATCACATGCAGGGATATCGCTAGCAATATCGCTGCAACGTCACAAAATCAGTGACTTTACAGCAATATAGAATCATAGAATCGTAGAGTTGGAAGGGACCTCCTGGGCCATCTGGTCCAACCCCCTGCTCAAAGCAGGATTCGCTAAATCATCCCAGTCAGATGTCTGTCCAGCCTCTGTTTGAAGACTTCCATTGAAGGAGAACTCACCACTTCTCGTGGCAGCCTGTTCCACTCATTGATCACTCTAACTGTCAAAAAGTTTTTTCTAATATCTAATCTGTGTCTCTTCCCATTCAGTTTCATCCCATTGCTTCTAGTCTTTCCTTGTGCAAATGAGAATAAAGTTGATCCTTCTACAATGTGACAGCCCTTTAGATATTTGTAGACAGCTATTAAGTCTCCTCTCAGTCTTCTCTTTTGCAAACTAAACATTCCCAAATCCTGCAACCTTTCCTCATAAGACAGGGTTTGCAGACCGGTCACCATTCTGGTCGCTCTTTTCTGAACTTGCTCCAGTTTGTTGATGTCTTTTTTAAAATGTGGTGCCCAAAACTGGACACAATATTCCAGATGAGGTCTGACCAAAGAGGAGTAGAGGGAAATAATGACTTCACGTGATCTAGACTGTATGCTTCTGTTAATACATCCTAGAATTGCATTTGCCTTTTTTGCTGCTGCATCACACTGTTGACTCATATTCAGTCTGTGATCTATTAGTATACCCAAGTCTTTTTCACATGTGCTGTCACTTAGCCCTATTCCTCCCATTCTATATATGCTTTTTTCATTTTTATTGCCCAGATGTAGTACTTTGCATTTCTCCCTGTTAAAAACCATTCTGTTAGTTGCTGCCCACTTCTCCAGTTTATTTAAATCTTTTTGAATCCTCTCTCTCTCTTCTCTAGTATTAGCTATCCCTCCTAGCTTTGTGTCATCAGCAAATTTAATCAGTTTACCCTCAATTCCTTCATCTAAATCGTTGATAAAGATGTTGAACAATACAGGGCCCAGGACAGAGCCCTGTGGTACCCCACTTGAGACATTCTTCCAACTGGATGTGCAGCCATTTACGACCACTCTTTGGGTCCGATCACTAAGCCAGTTATGAATCCACCTAACAGTTGCCTTGTCCATTCCATACTTAGTCATTTTTTCAATAAGGATTGTATGAGAGACTTTGTCAAATGCTTTGCTGAAGTCAAGATATACTATATCTACAGCATTTCCTTGATCCACCCAATCAGTGATACCGTCATAGAAGGAAATTAAGTTAGTCTGACATGACTTATTAGTTAGAAACCCATGCTGACTCTGTTTAATCACTTCATTCTTATCCAGGTATTGACATACATGTTGTTTAATAATTTGTTCAAAGATCTTTCCTGGTATAGAAGTCAGACTCACCGGCCTATAGTTGCCTGGGTCCACCTTCTTCCCCTTTTTGAAGATAGGAACAACATTTGCTCTTCTCCAGTCTTCTGGCACTTCTCCTGTTCTCCAAGAATTTTCAAAGATTATGGAGAGGGGTTCAAAAATATTGCTAGCGATATCGCAGTGTGTAACGGGGTCTTTACAGACAATGGCGTTTACCATCTGTCTGCAGAACTAAAGTAATGAAAAAGAAGCTGGTAATTAGCTTTCAAATGACATCCCAATGTCCCCTCTGGCTTTACCAGAGGCCCCAATGTCTGATTTGGACAGCAGATTTGAAAAGACATTTTCAGTCTGGGGCAGTCTTGGGGGTTCTCAATCCCCTTAACTACTCTGCAGAAGGGGTCAGGCAAATCAAGCTTGGCAGGAACATCATCCAGGAGGCCACCTACATACAGCAACATCACTTGTCCCCCTGCTCCAAATGGAATTTGAATTCAGGGGGTCAGAGCCTGGCTGTCCATGGATAAAAGTGGTCCTTGTGGTGCAGGCTTGAGGGTGCACAAATGCCCAACAGAGCACCACACAGCCCCAAGAACTGCTCCCTCACCTCAGTCTGGTAATTAGCTTTCAAATGACATCCCAATGTCCCCTCTGGCTTTGCCAGAAGTCCCACCAGGGGCCCCAATGTCTGATTTGGACAGCAGATCTGTACTGAAGTCCCTGGTGGTGCAAACTCTTGTGTCACCAGGGAGCATGTCAATGTCAGCAGTCAGGATGGCCTAGTGGTCTAAGGCACTGTGTTCAGGTTGCAGTCTCCCGTGGAGGCGTGGGTTCGAATCCCACTCCTGACAGCAGCAGTACTGGTCCCTGGAGGTGCAAGCTGTTGTGCACCAGGGAGCGTGTTAAGCGTCTGCAGTCACCACATGTGGAGGCGTGGGTTCAAATCCCACTCCTTGACAGCAGCAGTACTGGTCCCTGGAGGTGCAAGCTGTTGTGCACCAGGGAGCGTGTTCAGCGTCTGCAGTCACCACGTGGAGGCGTGGGTTCGAATCCCACTCCTGACAGCGACAGTTTTTTTTTTTGTTTTTTTTTAAAGAAAAGAAAATAAACCTAGTGGCAGCATGTGTAATAACAGTCTCCAGGTCTTATAGCCTAATGTATACACCATAAATATTTATATGTGTGTCTATACAGTTGGTGTATATATGTGTGAGTATATTTTTTAGCCTTAAAGTTTTGATTCTCCATCCTCATTTCTTTCTTTTCCAAATCAAAAAAACACTCGTGTGAGAGCAATCTGCATCCAAAAAAACTTAGGGATAGGGACAATTTAGTGAGTACGTCGGGCTCCCTTAAAAGGTCAATTCACCCAACGAACAAGGGTGCTGCTCAGGGTGGATTGATTTAAATCACGCCGATTTAAATCACGATTTAAATCAAAAGATTTTTTTCTATTTAAATCGGATCGATTTAAATCATGATTTTAATCATGATTTAAATCACTGATTTAAATCAAAAGGTTTTTTTTAATATAAATCACGATTAAAATGAGAAGTGAGAGCAGTGTGCATGTGCGCCCATAGTTACACGGACGAAAGTAGGGGCAACGATCTAACGCCAGGGTGAGGGGGGGACCCCAAAGTAAGTAAAAATCTTTTTTGTTTTACTATATGGCAATAGGTAGGTGTTTAAAAGCAGCATGTCTTAATTGTATAAACTATTAATAGCCTCCACATTTTGTTCATACTGCCCCTTTAATTCCACACTTCTAGCTTGGTTTCAGTTTTGGTTTAGTTTCTTTTTCCCTGCATTCAGTTGACGTGCCCAAACTTGTTGGATAGTCAGCAGTACTTGGCTCAGGCTGGAGTAACATCAGCAGTGCTTGGCTCAGGCTGTAGTAACAATCAAACTTCATAAGTGATCTGTGTGAGCCATGGCAGCAGGTCGTAAGAGAGACCCTATTTGGGTTCATTTTGTTGAGATGCCAGCAGCAGATCTTGGAAAGAAAGGTGCAAGAGCAAAGTGCAAATACTGTCAAAAGGATATCCAAGGACTTGTTTGCCGTTTGAAATCACATTATGAAAACTGCAATCAAATGATTTAAATCAAAAAAATCTGATTTAAATCAAAAAAATCTGATTTTTTTGATTTTTTTTTTAAAAAATTCAAGATTTTTATCCACCCTGGTGCTGCTTGCTCGTCGGGTGAGATGGGCAGCACGATTATTATCATCTAACACGCTTTCCTAAGATAATCTGCCAACACAAATCTCTTCTTGATTGGACAATCGTTTCTTAAATGACAATTTATGCTGATAAAAAAAACCAAAAGCTCTAAATTAGGAAGGAGGCTGGAGGGGGGGCGTCAGGGACTGGAGGGGGGAGACAGAGGCTGGAGGAGGAAGTGTGGTGGTGTAGACGGGGCTGCGGGAGGCTGTGTGGTGCTGTAGAGCGGGTTGCGGGAGGCTGTGTGGTGGTGTAGAGGCCTACAGGGCCACACAGCCCCCTGGTGTGACTTCCCGAGTGCCATGACAGCTGACTGTATATACATGTTTACACATACATGTATGTACATGTGCCATGACCGCTCCTTAGACCATACATACATGGATTGTCACTTACCCAAACCGAGGATGAAGAGGCTTAGCTGCTCCACATGATGATGGTGGCCGGAGAGCTGTGTTCCTCCATAGCGATGTCGTCCATTAGGCAAACTTGGTGTCCTTGTCCCGCCAGTTCTTGAGCCAGTTTAGTGTCCACGATGCCTTGTTACCTATTGGAAAAAAAAGGGAAAAGGAAATTATTGAATTTTGACATAGAATAAAAATTAAGTCCTATGAATTGTACTGGTACATTAACCCCTTTTTCTACGAGCGTATATTGCCAGCAGACACACAGAGAGCGGGCGACTGCCCCAAGTGTTACCTACTGAGAGACAGAGAAATAAAAAAACAATAATTAATAAGGGAAATATTGCATTCATAATTAGTGTTCACAGCAGAGTGACAACACAGCCCCCCTAACCCTCCCCTACCCCACAGGGAACGCCTGTACCCCGCCATGCCCCCCACAGCTGTGCCCATACACTGTCCTCACCTCCCCCTGCAGGGACCACCTGTCTCCCACGCAGTGCCCCCCACAGCTGACCCCAAACACTCTGCAGGGACCCCCTGTCTCCCACGCAGTGCCCCCCACAGCTGACCCCATACACTCTGCAGGGACCCCCTGTCTCCCCCGTAGTGCCCCCCACAGCTGACCCCATACACTCTGCAGGGAACCCCTGTCTCCCCCCCACAGCCTCCGGGCTGCGAAGAAATCGCGACGGAGCCGCCGTCCCTGTACCGGAGCACAGCCCGCTGCCACCACCGCACCGCAGAGCGCCGCCCGCTGCCACCACCACAGAGCCCACCTGCCCCAGCGCAGCTGCCCCAGCGCAGCTGCCCCTGCCCAGCTGCCCCTGCCCCAGCGCTGCTGCTGCCCCTGCCTCAGCGCAGCTGCCCCAGCGCAGC
Organism: Dendrobates tinctorius; assembly: GCF_039654945.1. NCBI lineage: Eukaryota > Metazoa > Chordata > Amphibia > Anura > Dendrobatidae > Dendrobates > Dendrobates tinctorius. The sequence goes on along the minus strand of NW_027362032.1, from coordinate 3,036,130 downwards.
TGCCCCTCCCCCAGCGCAGCTGCCTCTCCTCCAGCGCAGCTGCCCCAGCACAACCAACCTGCCCTAGCACAGAGCCGCCACCGCACGAGCCTGGACCACTGAATGACCCCTGTGACTACTTCACCTGTGCCAGATCCCTTCCCAGGTAAGCTGAATTCGGACTGTAAGACGGACCCCCATTTGACACATTATTTTTTTTCCCCCTATTTTCCTACTGAAAATTGGGGTGTTCTTATGGTCCGTTGCATCTTTTTTTTTTTTAAAGAAAAGAAAATAAACCTAGTGGCAGCATGTGTAATAACAGTCTCCAGGTCTTATAGCCTAATGTATACACCATAAATATTTATATGTGTGTCTATACAGTTGGTGTATATATGTGTGAGTATATTTTTTAGCCTTAAAGTTTTGATTCTCCATCCTCATTTCTTTCTTTTCCAAATCAAAAAAACACTCGTGTGAGAGCAATCTGCATCCAAAAAAACTTAGGGATAGGGACAATTTAGTGAGTACGTCGGGCTCCCTTAAAAGGTCAATTCACCCAACGAACAAGGGTGCTGCTTGCTCGTCGGGTGAGATGGGCAGCACGATTATTATCATCTAACACGCTTTCCTAGGATAATCTGCCAACACAAATCTCTTCTTGAATGGACAATCGTTTCTTAAATGACAATTTATGCTGATAAAAAAAACCAAAAGCTCTAAATTAGGAAGGAGGCTGGAGGGGGGGGCGTCAGGGACTGGAGGGGGGAGACAGAGGCTGGAGGAGGAAGTGTGGTGGTGTAGACGGGGCTGCGGGAGGCTGTGTGGTGCTGTAGAGCGGGTTGCGGGAGGCTGTGTGGTGGTGTAGAGGCCTACAGGGCCACACAGCCCCCTGGTGTGACTTCCCGAGTGCCATGACAGCTGACTGTATATACATGTTTACACATACATGTATGTACATGTGCCATGACCGCTCCTTAGACCATACATACATGGATTGTCACTTGCCCAAACCGAGGATGAAGAGGCTTAGCTGCTCCACATGATGATGGTGGCCGGAGAGCTGTGTTCCTCCATAGCGATGTCGTCCATTAGGCAAACTTGGTGTCCTTGTCCCGCCAGTTCTTGAGCCAGTTTAGTGTCCACGATGCCTTGTTACCTATTGGAAAAAAAAGGGAAAAGGAAATTATTGAATTTTGACATAGAATAAAAATTAAGTCCTATGAATTGTACTGGTACATTAACCCCTTTTTCTACGAGCGTATATTGCCAGCAGACACACAGAGAGCGGGCGACTGCCCCAAGTGTTACCTACTGAGAGACAGAGAAATAAAAAAACAATAATTAATAAGGGAAATATTGCATTCATAATTAGTGTTCACAGCAGAGTGACAACACAGCCCCCCTAACCCTCCCCTACCCCACAGGGAACGCCTGTACCCCGCCATGCCCCCCACAGCTGTGCCCATACACTGTCCTCACCTCCCCCTGCAGGGACCACCTGTCTCCCACGCAGTGCCCCCCACAGCTGACCCCAAACACTCTGCAGGGACCCCCTGTCTCCCACGCAGTGCCCCCCACAGCTGACCCCATACACTCTGCAGGGACCCCCTGTCTCCCCCGTAGTGCCCCCCACAGCTGACCCCATACACTCTGCAGGGACCCCCTGTCTACCCGCAGTGCCCCCCACAGCTGACCCCATACACTCTGCAGGGACCCCCTGCCTCCCCCCACAGCTGACCCCATACAGGCATACAGTTACCGGCCGGCAGCTCCAAGGTTCAAATCTGGCGCTCAGGTGACGTCATTGTTGCTGCAGTTAGACCGAGAAAGCAGGGGGTGGGCTCGGAGCCACGTGACACAGAGCCCGGCCGCCCATCCCCCAGCCTCACTGTACTGCAAGCCAGGGAGAGACTGTTTGTGTGCTGCACGGCGCTGACTCCGCCCCCCGAGCCAGGGGATGAGTCACAGGCAGCTCGGCGTGTCACACGACTCCTCCCTCTTCCACCTTCTATGCAGGCCGGATCTTGGTTCCCAAAGCACAGTGACCCTGCCCACCGGCCAGTCACTGCCGCCCCTCCCCCACCACTAAGCGATCTTACACAGCAGCACAGAGCCAGGGAGGAGATGGGAGATGACCCCGCACCACACAGCGGAGCACTATGAGCCCTGGGGGTGCAGCGCTGACCCCGCCCACGCCGCACCACACAGCGCAGCGCTATAAGCCCTGGGGGCGCAGCGCTGACCCCACCCACCCCGCACCACACAGCGGAGCACTATGAGCCCTGGGGGCCCAGCGCTGACCCTGCCCACCCCGCACCACACAGCACAGCACTATGAGCCCTCGGGGCAGTCTCCCGTAGAGGCGTGGGTTCGAATCCCACTCCTGACAGCAGCAGTACTGGTCCCTGGAGGTGCAAGCTGTTGTGCACCAGGGAGCGTGTTCAGCGTCTGCAGTCACCACGTGGAGGCGTGGGTTCGAATCCCACTCCACACAGCGCAGCACTATGAGCCCTCGGGGCGCAGCCAGGGGTGGGATTCAGCGGGTTCTCCCCGGTTCGGTGGAACCGGTTGTTAAAGCTATTGCTCTCATTTTTGGCACCATTAGCCGGCTCTCACTTTTGAAAATGAGATTTCAAATTTTGAGGTCTGCGGCAGATTCTTTCCGGCGTCCATGCTCCCGGAGGCCACTGCAACATGGCGGCGGCCAGCAAGGGAAGTGCGGGGGCCTCCGGGCTGCGAAGAAATCGCGGCGGAGCCGCCATCCCTGTACCGGAGCACAGCCCGCTGCCACCACCGCACCGCAGAGCGCCGCCCGCTGCCACCACCACAGAGCCCACCTGCCCCAGCACAGCTGCACCTGCCTCAGCGCTGCAGCTGCCCCTGCCTCAGCGCTGCAGCTGCCCCTGCCTCAGCGCTGCAGCTGCCCCTGCCTCAGCGCTGCTGCTGCCCCTGCCTCAGCGCTGCTGCTGCCCCTGCCTCAGCGCTGCTGCTGCCCCTGCCTCAGCGCTGCTGCTGCCCCTGCCTCAGCGCTGCTGCTGCCCCTGCCTCAGCGCTGCTGCTGCCCCTGCCTCAGCGCTGCTGCTGCCCCTGCCTCAGCGCTGCTGCTGCCCCTGCCTCAGCGCTGCTGCTGCCCCTGCCCCAGCGCTGCTGCTGCCCCTGCCTCAGCGCAGCTGCCTCTCCCCCAGCGCAGCTGCCCCAGCACAACCAACCTGCCCTAGCACAGAGCCGCCACCGCACGAGCTTGGACCACTGAATGACCCCTGTGACTACTTCACCTGTGCCAGATCCCTTCCCAGGTAAGCTGAATTCGGACTGTAAGACGGACCCCCATTTGACACATTATTTTTTTTCCCCCTATTTTCCTACTGAAAATTGGGGTGTTCTTATGGTCCGTTGCATCTTATAGTCCGAAAAATACGGTAATTTATCCTGAGATTACAGAGTCTGCAACTTTTCTATCTAGCCAGTTAGAAGTGACTCATTGTAACACTTAGGGTACCGTTACACCTAGCGATGCACCAGCGATCCCGACTAGCGATATGACGCGGTCAGGATCGCTGGTGCATCGCTAGGTGGTCGCTAGTGAGCTGCTACACAGGCAGATCTCACCAGCGACATTGCTGGGGACGGGGATCGCTACTTACCTGTCAGACGCGGCGATCCTGCGTCCTCCCGCCCTGGGCGCCACAGGAAGCCCAGCAGGAAGTGGCCGACGAGGAATGGACCAGGAGCTTCTCGCGCGATCAGTGATAACCAGCGGGGGAGCCGGTCGGAGGTAAGTATCACATGCAGGGATATCGCTAGCAATATCGCTGCAACGTCACAAAATCGGTGACTTTACAGCAATATAGAATCATAGAATCGTAGAGTTGGAAGGGACCTCCTGGGCCATCTGGTCCAACCCCCTGCTCAAAGCAGGATTCGCTAAATCATCCCAGTCAGATGTCTGTCCAGCCTCTGTTTGAAGACTTCCATTGAAGGAGAACTCACCACTTCTCGTGGCAGCCTGTTCCACTCATTGATCACTCTAACTGTCAAAAAGTTTTTTCTAATATCTAATCTGTGTCTCTTCCCATTCAGTTTCATCCCATTGCTTCTAGTCTTTCCTTGTGCAAATGAGAATAAAGTTGATCCTTCTACAATGTGACAGCCCTTTAGATATTTGTAGACAGCTATTAAGTCTCCTCTCAGTCTTCTCTTTTGCAAACTAAACATTCCCAAATCCTGCAACCTTTCCTCATAAGACAGGGTTTGCAGACCGGTCACCATTCTGGTCGCTCTTTTCTGAACTTGCTCCAGTTTGTTGATGTCTTTTTTAAAATGTGGTGCCCAAAACTGGACACAATATTCCAGATGAGGTCTGACCAAAGAGGAGTAGAGGGAAATAATGACTTCACGTGATCTAGACTGTATGCTTCTGTTAATACATCCTAGAATTGCGTTTGCCTTTTTTGCTGCTGCATCACACTGTTGACTCATATTCAGTCTGTGATCTATTAGTATACCCAAGTCTTTTTCACATGTGCTGTCACTTAGCCCTATTCCTCCCATTCTATATATGCTTTTTTCATTTTTATTGCCCAGATGTAGTACTTTGCATTTCTCCCTGTTAAAAACCATTCTGTTAGTTGCTGCCCACTTCTCCAGTTTATTTAAATCTTTTTGAATCCTCTCTCTCTCTTCTCTAGTATTAGCTATCCCTCCTAGCTTTGTGTCATCAGCAAATTTAATCAGTTTACCCTCAATTCCTTCATCTAAATCGTTGATAAAGATGTTGAACAATACAGGGCCCAGGACAGAGCCCTGTGGTACCCCACTTGAGACATTCTTCCAACTGGATGTGCAGCCATTTACGACCACTCTTTGGGTCCGATCACTAAGCCAGTTATGAATCCACCTAACAGTTGCCTTGTCCATTCCATACTTAGTCATTTTTTCAATAAGGATTGTATGAGAGACTTTGTCAAATGCTTTGCTGAAGTCAAGATATACTATATCTACAGCATTTCCTTGATCCACCCAATCAGTGATACCATCATAGAAGGAAATTAAGTTAGTCTGACATGACTTATTAGTTAGAAACCCATGCTGACTCTGTTTAATCACTTCATTCTTATCCAGGTATTGACATACATGTTGTTTTAATAATTTGTTCAAAGATCTTTCCTGGTATAGAAGTCAGACTCACCGGCCTATAGTTGCCTGGGTCCACCTTCTTCCCCTTTTTGAAGATAGGAACAACATTTGCTCTTCTCCAGTCTTCTGGCACTTCTCCTGTTCTCCAAGAATTTTCAAAGATTATGGAGAGGGGTTCAAAAATATTGCTAGCGATATCGCAGTGTGTAACGGGGTCTTTACAGACAATGGCGTTTACCATCTGTCTGCAGAACTAAAGTAATGAAAAAGAAGCTGGTAATTAGCTTTCAAATGACATCCCAATGTCCCCTCTGGCTTTACCAGAGGCCCCAATGTCTGATTTGGACAGCAGATTTGAAAAGACATTTTCAGTCTGGGGCAGTCTTGGGGGTTCTCAATCCCCTTAACTACTCTGCAGAAGGGGTCAGGCAAATCAAGCTTGGCAGGAACATCATCCAGGAGGCCACCTACATACAGCAACATCACTTGTCCCCCTGCTCCAAATGGAATTTGAATTCAGGGGGTCAGAGCCTGGCTGTCCATGGATAAAAGTGGTCCTTGTGGTGCCGGCTTGAGGGTGCACAAATGCCCAACAGAGCACCACACAGCCCCAAGAACTGCTCCCTCACCTCAGTCTGGTAATTAGCTTTCAAATGACATCCCAATGTCCCCTCTGGCTTTGCCAGAAGTCCCACCAGGGGCCCCAATGTCTGATTTGGACAGCAGATCTGTACTGAAGTCCCTGGTGGTGCAAACTCTTGTGTCACCAGGGAGCATGTCAATGTCAGCAGTCAGGATGGCCTAGTGGTCTAAGGCACTGTGTTCAGGTTGCAGTCTCCCGTGGAGGCGTGGGTTCGAATCCCACTCCTGACAGCAGCAGTACTGGTCCCTGGAGGTGCAAGCTGTTGTGCACCAGGGAGCGTGTTAAGCGTCTGCAGTCACCACATGTGGAGGCGTGGGTTCAAATCCCACTCCTTGACAGCAGCAGTACTGGTCCCTGGAGGTGCAAGCTGTTGTGCACCAGGGAGCGTGTTCAGTGTCTGCAGTCACCACGTGGAGGCGTGGGTTCGAATCCCACTCCTGACAGCGACAGTTTTTTTTTTTTTTGTTTTTTTTTAAAGAAAAGAAAATAAACCTAGTGGCAGCATGTGTAATAACAGTCTCCAGGTCTTATAGCCTAATGTATACACCATAAATATTTATGTGTGTCTATACAGTTGGTGTATATATGTGTGAGTATATTTTTTAGCCTTAAAGTTTTGATTCTCCATCCTCATTTCTTTCTTTTCCAAATCAAAAAAACACTCGTGTGAGAGCAATCTGCATCCAAAAAAACTTAGGGATAGGGACAATTTAGTGAGTACGTCGGGCTCCCTTAAAAGGTCAATTCACCCAACGAACAAGGGTGCTGCTTGCTCGTCGGGTGAGATGGGCAGCACGATTATTATCATCTAACACGCTTTCCTAGGATAATCTGCCAACACAAATCTCTTCTTGAATGGACAATCGTTTCTTAAATGACAATTTATGCTGATAAAAAAAACAAAAGCTCTAAATTAGGAAGGAGGCTGGAGGGGGGGGGGCGTCAGGGGCTGGAGGGGGGAAGACAGAGGCTGGAGGAGGAAGTGTGGTGGTGTAGACGGGAATCTATCTGATTCCCAAAAGGAAGATGGAAGTCCACAGCATCCATGGGGTCCCTAGGAATTATCTAGTGTCCAGAGTAATCATTCTAAAGACATACTAATAGGGAATTTAGATTGTGAGCCCCATCGGGGACAGTGATGATGTGTGCAAACTGTTAAGCGCTGCGGAATATGTTAGCGCTATATAAAAAAATAAAGATTGAGACACCCACGATTATTACCAGCCATGACGTCCCTGTAGTCCTGGACTTGCCATTCCCTATTGTAAAAGGCCGGGACTTTAAATGGTTTTGGGAACTGAGGGAGGAGAGGGAAATGTCTGAAGAGAGTGCGGCAAGGTGGACTCGAGTAAAAATGGCAAGGGTTCCCCTGGTCGCCAGGGACATGGCGGCTGCAGAAAGGCAGGTCAGGCTGAACACTCTGAAGAAGAGACGGGGTCAGGTGCAAACAAACTTAATGTCCTAGATAAAGAGGTCACATTGCCGCTGACAAACCCCAGCACAGAGGTAACAGTTGATGTGCTGAAAATTAAACTGACATATTGTGATGGTGGAGATGCCTCAGCAAAGATCGTGGTAGGAGAAATCCCAGAGAGTGCAGGTGGAGTGAAAACCCACAAAGGTTATGGAGAGTGGACTGGTGGTTCATTTGCCTCAGAGGTGGTGGAAAATGACAACTGTGCCAAAATTCTGGAAGAGGAAGGGAACTATACTGAGGCGTGTGACAACAGGACAGTAGGGGGTGAGAACTCCAGAGAACCCGAGAGTGGAGAGATGGAGTCTGGGAGCGAGAACATTGACTCTTCAGAGAGCCCTGTTGAGGCCCTAGGGGTGGTTGATGGTAATGGAGGGAAGACCCACAAAAATCTTAACCTGCAGATGAAGAAATAGGTTGAACTCTGAAGCAGCAGAGAGTGGGTTGGCAAGCTGCCCCATCTGAAACTTTAATTAATGAATTTATGGTCCGACACGTGCTAGCCAAAAGGGAACAGGCTCACGAAGTGGAGATGGTTAAAGAGACAATAAGAGACCATGTCGAGCGAGAAAAGGACCTGAGACAAGTGGCTGAGTACAGAGTTAATGAGCTGGAGAAGGAAGTCTCTGAGCTCAGAGGTCACTTGTCAACGTGTCAATCAGTGAACAAGGCCATATTGGAAAATATAGAGGTGCTTATATCGTAGATAAGTCTGCTGTGACTAGAGTGAGGATTCCGGCTGATGATGAAGCCCAGGTAGCTGGTGAAGGTGGGATGGTTCCATTCTTCCTTGTCGGATCAATCTAGAGCCTTGAGAATATCCGAATGCTCCTGGAACATCGCATGGCGTACCTAAGAGTGGTAGAGCAGCTGACACTTGAGAGACTGCAAATTAATAAACAGCTGCAGGAAAGACGAAGAAGATGGCGGCCATTTTCAACTCGAGGTATTGAGAGACGAGGGTTTCTTTAAAGGCTTGAAGTACTCAACCGGAAGATAAATGGAACGACTCCTCTCTGGGTAATAAAGACAAAAGGAGAAACTGTCAATAGAGAGACAACCGAAAGTGGCCTGATGGAAGAGGACAAGGAAGAGTTAGAAGTAGTGACTCTTCTGTGAGTTCAGTGATGCGTGACCTAGGCAGGAAACCCCTGTAGCAGACGTGGTGACAAAGGGTCAGACCAGACAGAAGGTATAGGTGTCAGGGAATCACCACACTGTACTGACCGCCAGGGATGGGGGTGGTCCAACAAAGGGGCAACACTATCAGAGGAGGTGAAGGAGTCGGACGACGGATAATTCCAAAAGGGTTCAGTGATTCGGCCCGATTTTGACAGACGGTGTGACTTTCAGAGGCGACTGAGATGGGTTTCTGGTCGGGTAATAGCAAGTGCCAAGCCACGGAGCCTTAGACAGAGTGGGGAGGTATGTGGTATGGCGAGTGTCCATGTGGTTAATGGGCGGTATGTATCACAGAGGTGGGTGGCCCTGTGATGGAAGCCTGGGCTTGTTTTGCTCAGCAGATGTACTGCTGAAGGTTAATATACATTGGGAAGGCTTCCAGGTGACTTGGAGAGATGGGTGGATCCAGACACCTACATACCCCACCCAAGGGGGTGTGTCTGAAGACCCAAGATGGAGTCTGTGTGTTTGTGCACGGGCAGTGCTGGCTAGGCTGTGCCAGAGAGAGAAAACCTGTGGTATACCTCGGGAGAGGATGCCTCTGAGGATAAGAGGTATCGAGGAACCTGTGGACAGTTAATGGACACTAATCCGTGTTAGGTACACCAAGACTCAGTGAGGTCCATGGGTACTGTAGAGCCGAACAGTGCACGGGGTGCTGCAAGTTACCAAGTACCTGAGATTCGGTTTATGCTCAGTATTAATAAATCGATTGGACTTTTGTTTTAACCCTGAGTGTCCCAGCGTATGCCTCAACGACTGGCCAAGTGAGTATTCCCCGTCCACAGATAGTCGAAGTGTCACAATGCATATACATACAGTCATACACATATTCCATGCATGTTTACACATACAGGCATATATCTACACATATACCATCATACATTCATACAGGCATATACCATGCATACATATGTTGAGGAGAGCCTTAAGATCAAATACTTAAATAACCTCGACATAAGAGATTGAGAACTACCCATAAAGTGTATTATTTCACCTTACATGAGCTTTTTCAGATCAAAGTGGGACACTAAAGATAGCTGCCATTTCCTGTTTCACCACACACCATGTGCTGGTATCCAAGATGACGCCCACTCTGATGACCTCATGGATCCGCCCACGATGACGCCCACTCTGATGACCTCATGGACCAACCCAGCCAGATTACCTTATGGATCCGCCCACGGACTAGCTCACTGCCCAACCCACTAACCAATGGAATACATCCGATCACTCCCATTTTAGAGCCCCCTTACAGGGGATATATAAACCTATGTTTGGATTAATAAAGCTCTTGGAGTTGTGCCATAGATTGATCGAAGAGAGGTTACATCCGCCTGTGTCTCTGGTGTGATTTCTTTATTGCACACTAATCAGTATCCATTTGGCCAGGAGCATGCAACTAGTGAACATTTCTTATTGCATACCTCCCAACTTTTGAAGAAGGAAAAGAGGGAAAAATAATGCGGCGCGCACAGCGAGCCGTGGCAAAATTTAGGCCACGCCCCTGACCACACCCATTTCACAACTATTCACACTCATGTCCATGCCCAACTGCACCCATTTAGCACTGCTGAATACACTGACTGGTAAAGAGGGCACAGTGGCTGGCATTATGGGCACAGTGGCTGGTACTATAGGCACACTGACAGGTACTGAGAAAAGAAAGAGAGAAAAAAGAAAACAGAGAAAGGAGAGCGAGAGAAAGAAAGAACAGAGAGAGGAAGAACAGCAAGAGAAGAAAGGACAGAGAAAGAACAGAAAGAAAGAGGGGAAGAAAGAACAGAGCAAAAGTAAGAACAGAGAGAAAGAGAGAGGGGAAGAAAGAAAGAACAGGGAGAGAGAAAGGGGAAAGAAAGAACAGAGAGAAAGAGGGGAAAGAAAGCAAGAACAGAGAGAGAAAGAAAGAGGGGAAAGAAAGAAATAACACAGAGACAGAGAAAGAACAGAGAGAGAGAAAGAAGTAAAGAAAGAGGAAAGAAAAAGAAAGAAAGAACAGTGAGAGAGAAAGGAAAAAAAGAAAGATTAGAGAACGAAAGACCAGAGAGGGAGAAAGAAAAATAGAGGGAAAGACAGAACATAGAATGAGAAAGAAAGATTCTATAGCAGCCCAGCTCCCATTGTAACGCCCACCTGACCCTCCCGGTGCAGGACATATCATGATCCACTCACATGGCCAACATCCCCGATTCCAAGGCGATCCTGCTGTCCGCACTGTCGGAGGAGGACATGGTGATGGATCCGAAGCATTCCTGGTTCCGTCACAATCTCCTCATGAATTTACCTAATTTCCAGTACATCACTTCTGGTGAACTGTCATGTGCAAGTTTTAAAGTGCTCCGCCATGTACTCCTGTGTCCTTTGGGAAAAGCCTGCTTTGTATGCCTTGTACACACTTGGCTCCACTCTGTACATCCCATACACATATGGCTCCGCTACATACACCAAGTACACACACAACTCTGCTCTGTACACCTCATACATGTGCAGCTCCGCTCTGTACACCTAATACACACATGACGCGGCTCCATACACACGTGATTCCACTCCGTACGCCCCACACACACACGCGCAGCTCCGCTCTGTACACATGTGGCTTCGCTCTGTACACTTCATACACACACGGCTCTGCTCTGTACACACACAGCTCTGCTACATCCACCCTGTAAAGCACTCCTGACCCCACACAGAAACTTTACCTCATCCAGCACCAAGACAACCAGCACAGCAGAGTCCTGCAGAGTGCAGACACAGAGGCCCCTGATCATGTGAACCCTGACTCCTCCCCTCTCACAGGTCCTGTGCGTACAGAACACACAGCCCAGCCACATCATTACTGTTAGGTGTTGGGTTCCTGCAGTGGTTCAACAGGAATCCAGAACCTCACATTCTGCGGTATCCCATTGTCTTTCGACCGCAGAGAAGATTGCTCAGCAATCCCGGCTTCCCAGAGGCTCTGCCCAGACCTGCTCTGTGGGGCTGGCTATTGCTGCCACCTTTGGGTCAGCAATGGCAATGCAGGCTGCTCAGCAGCAAATCGCTCCAGAGGCTGTCCTTCTGTCGCTCCACTGAGTATGCTCACGAGACGATCTCCCATTGGAGATCGGGAGCCACATGTCCAGATCCTTCTCCAGATCTGATTGGTCCATTTCAGGGATCTGGAAGCTTCCGGAAGGTCCTGGCTATAAAAAGTTTGCATGGCCACTCTGCTACTATGTGAATGATGATGGATGCATGAACCTGCGAATGACTCATTAAGATCCCCTCCCTCTGATATTACGAGTGTGTATAGGGACTTAGCTTTAGAGTCAGCGCCAGCCAGTGGCAAGCTATAGCCACAATAAGTATCCACACAGTACTAGCGTCCGACAGTGCGCCCCCTCTTGGGCATTGTCGACTAGCGGCAGTGTCTGTCGCTGCGCTGCAGTCTGCAGCTCCTTTTGGCGTCCGCAGTTGCGACGCCGCATACACGGTAGGTCTAGACGGATGCTGATCCTCTGCCAAGGGCCCAGCTCCTGTGACCATATACCGTGCGTGCACACCTCTGAGACCTGTGACACTGACAGGCTCAGCCCTTTTGTGTTTTGCACTTAAGGCATCTCTGTGAGTAAAACAGAGATCGCTCAGCGCACCTGGGTGACGTTCAACCTACGTGCGCTATACCGCCATATCGTACGTCCGGCATCAGCTAGCAGCAGTGTTAACACCTTCTGCACGGTGGACCCCGGGTGGCAAACGCACTTTACGTTATTTTATATTTAGTGCGTTCCGCCGTCCCTAACATTATACTAGCGCCAGGGTCTGGCTAGTAATGGCGGACCAGCAGCAGCTATTGCAGTACATTCGGCAGCTGGAGGGCAGGTTGGCGACTCTCGAGAGTTCCGCCTCAGCTGTGAAGGTTACTGAGGCTGCTGTGCAGTCAGTCGCAGAGGCTGTCTCGCATGTGTCCACGTCTGCACCGACAGTTTGCCGCCTCCCGTTGCCTGATAAATTTTCTGGTGACACTGCCTCCTGCAGGGGTTTCGTGAGCCAGTGCTCTATCCAGCTTGTTACTGGCCGCGTGATTCCCTACAGAGCGGGCTAAGGTGGGGTTTATCGTTTCCCTTCTGTCGGGCAGGGCGTTGGAGTGGGCCACGCCACTGTGGGAGCGTGGTGACCCTGTGATTCGGACCACTGCTCAGTTCCTAACATCTCTGAAGCAGGTCTTTTTGGGGCCACGGGTCACTCACGACACCTCTCTCCAGTTACTAGCATTAACACAGGGATCCCTCTCGGTCAGCCAGTACGCCGTCCGTTTCCGGACACTGGCTTCCGAGCTGGAATGGCCTGATAAAACCCTCATCCCTGTGTTCTGGAGAGGTTTGGCGGAGCATGTTAAGGATGCTCTATCTACCAGGGAGGTTCCCATAAGTCTGGAAGAGCTGATTGCTATTTCCACCCGCATCGATCTCCGTTTTTCGGAGCGCGGGCTGGAGCGTGCTCAATCCAGACGGAAGATTAGCTTGGCTCCCAACCTCTTTGAACCTCTAGAACCTCTTGAGCAAGAGAGTTTACCTCCAGAGCCCATGGAGGTGTCCCACGCCGGTCTCAAGACACGGCCGGCACAACGTTCCACACGCTGTTACCAGTGTCGACAGTCTGGTCACGTGGCTAACAGGTGTTCGCAGCGGCCGAAAAAACGACCACGTCCACTGGTAATTGGTGAGGGTCTATTCGCTATGGAGACCGTCTCCCCCAATCCAGCGCTCCAAGGGATGTTAGATAGCGGTGATTCCTCCTGGGAGGTACAGGTCACAGTGGATTCCGGGGCAGAAGGGAACTTTATGTCCTCGTTCTTCGCCCAACAGCACGCTATCCCGTTGGTACCACTTCCTCACTCAGTACCCATCAGGGTGGTAAACGGGTCGACCTTATCATCCCAGATTACCCACCAAACAGCACCCCTTTAAGCTCTCAATTCCACCTTTTCATCGGGAGACGGTGTCCCTGCTCATTATGCCAGAGGGCATCGATCAGGTGCTCCTCGGGGTTCCCTGGCTCTGTTGCCATTCCCCTCATATAGAGTTCTCCTCGGGGAGAATAATAGAATGGAGCAAAGACTGTGTGGGAAAGTGCATGGGGGGAGTCGTCCAAGTAGCCTCTGCGGAGGTGCCTGCAGATCTTTCCGCGCCACCTACTGGGAATCTGAAGACCGTGGCTCCGGTCGTCCTCGAATCACTGCTGCCAGGCAAGACCTTTGTCCCGCCTCATCTATGGTCCAAGGTTCTCACGTGGGCACACGCGTCCAGGGTGGATGGTCACTTTGGCTACAAGCAGACCACAAAACTCCTGGCAAGCTCTTATTGGTGGCCGCACAGGGCTCGGGACGCTAAAAAATACATTCAGGCATACGCCTCTTATGCTCGGAGCAGCTCCTCTAAACAGAGGCTGGCTGGGTTACTGTATCCCTTGCCGGTGGCAGACCGGGCAATGGAGGTTCGCGACAGTCTGGGTCGCACCCCGCATGTCACTCTATCCTCTAAAGTGAGTGAAGACGCCCGTCGACACACATCGGTGCCCCGCTCCAACTTCTCCTGGCGACTTAGCCATCCCTGACGCCTTCCACGTGTCCCTTCTCAAACCTGTTCACATGTCCCTGTTTTCCGAGTCATCTGCGGAGTCAGACTTGTCTTCGGACGAGCCTGAGGCCTATGCCTCTGTGGGACACAAGGTGGTACGTGGCAAAAAACTTTATTTGGTGGATTGGAAGGCTCAAGGGGAAGGGGGCCCTAGGGGGGGTAATGTTAGGTGTCGCGTTCCTGCTGCGGTTCTACAGGAATCCAGAGCCTCACATTCTGCAGTCTCCCATTGTCTTTCGACCGACCGACCGCAGAGGAGATTGCTCAGCAATCCCAGCTTCCCAGACACTCTGCCCAGACCTGCTCTGTGGGGCTGGCTATTGCTGCCACCTTTGGGTCAGCAATGGCAATGCAGTCTGCTCAGCAGCAAATCGCTCCAGAGGCTAAGTCCTTCTGTCGCTCCACTGAGCATGCTCACGAGACAATCTCCCATTGCAGAACGGGAGCCACATGTCCAGATCCTTCTCCAGATCTGATTGGTCCATCTCAGGGATCTGGAAGCTTCCGGAAAGTCCTGGCTATAAAAGGTTCGCATGGCCGCTCAGCCATGCGCTAGTATAGTCTCTAGTTGCTACTGTGTGAATGATGATGGTTGCATGAACCTGCGAATGACTCATTAAGATCCCCTCCCTCTGATATTATGAGTGTGTATAGGGACTTAGTGGGTCGCCCTCCCAGGGCCGTGGGGTACTCTGTACCGGGCCGGTGTCAGTGGGATGTGTCACAGCAGCGGTGGCCCTGGGCGCCCAAGTCAATGGCGGGGATGTGAATGGTGTAATGGAATGGAATAGTTTGTGACGCCACCTGTGGTGTTCGGCAAGGGAGGTGTTAAGCCGACGCTGCAAAGAGATCCTCTGGGACAGATGGTGTGATGCAGCAATGATGGTATAGCCCTCCACAGGCAGGGCTGTTGTCCCAGGGCAGTGTAGATGTGGGGACACTTTGATGGTGTAGTGTCCGGCGCAGGGGATGTAGCAGTGTCAGGCAGACGGACACAGGAAGGAATGGAGGACACCAGGGCATGTAGTTCCAAGGCTTTACTCACAGTCAGTAGTGCCCGCTTCTGTGCCGTGTTCTCCAGGTCAGGGACCCAGTCAACCTCAGGCAAGATGGAAAGCTCCCCTCCACACTCCGCCAACTTATGTGCTTTTCCTGAACGTCTCCTCTATAGCGCCTTGAAGTGTGAAGATCTCCAGTACCGTGGTACGCTGGAGTTCCTCCTGTCAGATGTTCCCAAGAACCTACTTGTACGGCAGACAGCTGTAGCCTGCTTCGGGGACTCCCTCCTCCTGAGTCCCGGCTCCCTATACAATTGCTGTTGTGCCCCAAGTCTTAGATGGGAGTAGTGCATTTACAGCCATCTACTCCACCGGTGTCTGCTGCAGAACCATAAGTGTCCATACAACCTCGGGGATCGGGCCCCAGCCTTGCGCTGAGAACCTATAGTCAGGGTTCCTCTTCTAACCCACGTCCTCTCTGTTCTCTCTACTCCTTTGTTCCGTACTTGTCTTTCTTTCTTATGGAAGCTTAGGTTTCAGTTTTATGTCTTTCTCCTTCTGTTCCTTTCCTGTGCCAGGTGGCTCAGATCACTGAGGCAGCTGCAGCACTCCTTCCTCCATCCCTTCTTCCAGGGATCCTCACTCCTGTCTGAGTGACTTCCTACCCTCCCGACCTTCTGTCAGACTGAACCTCACATCCTATACTTTCCCACTCTTTTATGTATCTTAACTCCACCCACCTCCCAGCACATCCAGTGTTCCAAGCGGGGAACCACCAAAGGTGCTCTGCTACCCTCTGAGCATGGAGCCGCAATGTGGTTGTGCAGAACTACCCTGTTGTGTGGGGTGCGAGTGTTGGAGTGTAGAAAGGGAGTTCCCACCTTACTTGGATGGTGGGGTACCCCACCTTGGAGAGAGAGCAAGGTGCAGTACCTCTGTGGTGACTGAGCCTCAGGGGCGTCACACTTAGCTTTAGCGTCAGTAACAGCCAGTGGCAAGCTCTAGCCACAATAAGCATCTACACAGTACTAGCGTCCGACAGTGCGCCCCTCTTGGGCATTGTCGACTAGCGGCAGTGTCTGTCGCCGCGCTGCAGTCTGCAGCTCCTTTTGGCGTCCGCAGTTGCGACGCCGCACGCACGGTAGGTCTAGACGGACGCTGATCCTCTGCCTAGGGCCCAGCTCCTGTGACCATATACCATGCGTGCACTCCTCTGAGACCTGTGATGCTAACAGGCTCAGCCCTTTTGTGTTTTGCACTTAAGGCATCTCTGTGAGTAAAACAGAGATCGCTCAGTGCACCTGGGTGACGTTCAACCCGCGTGCGTTATACCGCCATATTGTACGTCCGACATCAGCTAGCAGCAGTGTTAACACCTTCTGCACGGTGGATCCCGGGCAGCGAACACACTTTACGTTATTTTATATTTAGTGCGTTCCGCCGTCCCTAACAATTGCAGGCTGCGGTGGCTCTCTGGGAGGGTGAGGATCATGGGGTCGGTGAATGGTGGGGCATGGCGGCTCAGTGCAATGCGGGAAAAATAGCGTCCCGGGCGGGACGCGGGTTGGGGGTGTCAAAAACAGGACTGTCCCGCGAGAATCGGGACTGTTGGGAGCTTTGCTTATTGTTCAACCTAACACATACACATATACCATGCATACATACACATCCAGGCATATACCATGCATATATACACATCCAGGCATATACCATGCATACATACACATATACTATGCTATATTAACAAGTTATTACACTAAGGTTCAGATACGGCTTTAAATAAGGCTACTACTTATTTTAAAGTACAAAATTAAAGGAATAGTATAATTGAATAGTATGATTGCGTACACTTTTGTATATTTTAAGATACAAAGGTTAAGTACATATAAAGATTAAATACATATAATGATTAAGCACATATAAACATTAACTACATACTGTATACTCACATCATCACCAAGAAGCTTTTAAACATCATCCATCTGGAATATCAGAGATGCACCAAGACAGAGAACCCCTGGGAAATTCACAACACTGCATGGGCGTCCCCACTTGTGCAGGTATTACAACACTGTACACGTGTACAGGTACCCAGGTTTCTGCTTCTGTCTTAGTTATGTTTCTCTGGCCTTATATACAGAGTGGGCCATTTATATGGATACACCTGGGTGGGCCATTTATAAAGTTGGATCTAAAATGGCCCACTTCAAAATGGCCGCCATGGTCACCACCCATCTTGAAAAGTTTCCCCCTCCATATACTAATGTGCCACAAACAGGAAGTTGATATCACCAACCATATAGGAATAAATGTTAGCACAGCCAAACAGGGAGGTGCCACACAGTAGGTTCCCAAACCTTATAACCAAGTATCAAATACCAGGCACACTCAAGGATTTTTGGTGCAAAAAAATCAGAATTTTAATGCATACAGTAGCCACTAATTACAAACGTTTCGGTCGTGATAGACCTTCATCAGTGTACTAGGGTTAATTTCTAGATGCTAGTGTGAGTAAATCACAAATAGTAGCCAAATAGCCAAAGATCAGGTAAAGAGTGTAGCCCGGAACTTAGGTGGTCAGTGACCTGCAGTATGCCAAAATAGGTATATGCCAGGTATCCTATGTCACAGTATCCACCGCAAGACAGGGAGCTGTCACCTCCCTATGTTCCGTACTACACTCTTTACCCGATCTTTGGCTACTATTTGTGATTTACTCACACTAGCATCTAGAAACTAACCCTAGTACACTGATGAAGGTCTATCACGACTGAAACGTTTGAAACTAGTGGCTATTGTATATATTAAAATTCTGATTTTTTTTTGCACCAAAAATCCTTGGGTGTGCCCGGTATTTGATATCACCAACCATTCCCATTTTATTTAGGTGCATCTATATATATGGCCCACCCTGTAGTGATTTACACTGTGTAACTCTGGTTTCACCATGCCCTTCCAGTGGCCAGCTTTCAAGATTAGGTGAAATGGAGATACCATGGCTATTTGCTGGCTTTCATGCCAGTTCTCATGGTCATAACCCATTCGGGCCGGGTTCAGTCATTTAACCCTTTCAGTAACGCCCTTCGGTGCCCACTTAGATGCCCTTTTTATGCAGTTTTATCATATTTGTAGCTGCTTTTAAGCGTTATTCACAGCAGGGCTCCTCGCCGCATTGTATTTTATTAGAGCAGGTGGAGGCGTTGGTCTGCTCCTATCACCAAAATGTACCTTTCAGGTTATCCCTCAAGTACCCTCACTTGTCTCTTCTTTTGAGGTCCATGCCGTCAGACTCTACACCCCCTTCTCAATGCAAGTGGCGGTGGTATATCATTCTCCCGGCCCCTCCCATCAGTTCCTGGATCATTTTGCCACTTGGCTTCCACATTTTCTCTCGTGACATCCCTACCCTCATCATGGGCGATTTCAACATCCCCATTGCTCTTCCCCTCTCCCTATCTGCTACTCACCTTTTATCTCTAACCTCCTCGTTCAGCCTTTCGCAGCTTACTAATTCTCCAATGCATGGAGACAGAAACTCCCTCGACTTGGTCTTCTCTCGGCTTTGTGCAGTGGATGATTTTGCAAACTCCCCTCTCCCGCTCTCTGACCACAACCTTCTTTCATTCTCTATCAAGAACTGCCAGGCCGCTCAGGTCACCCCCACTGTCCATACTTATAGAAACATACAGGCCATTAACACCCAGAAACTTATGGAGAACTTGCAGTCTTCATTGGCCCCTATCTCCTCCCTCTCATGTCCTGATTCTGCATTGAAACATTACAATGAAACACTTCAAAGTGCCCTGGATGAATTTGCACCTCCTAAACATAGACCACCACAACACAGATGGCGACAACCCTGGCATACCCTGCAAACACGTTTCCTGCAGCGGCGCTCCAGGTGCGCTGAACGTCTGTGGAGAAAATCCAATCTACACGAAGATTTCATCCATTATAAGTTTATGCTTAGAACATACAACACTGCCCTTCACATCTCAAAACAAACCTATTTCAACACGCTCATCACCTCACTGTCCAATAACCCTAAACGTCTCTTTGACACTTTTCATTCTTTACTCAACCCAAGAGTACAGGCCCCAACCACGGAGCTTCAACCTAACGATCTGGTGAATTACTTCAAAGAAAAAATTGACCAGCTCGGACAGGAAATTATCTCCCTATCACCTCATACCATGCACTGTCCTCTGTTGTGAGTTCATTTTTCCCTTCACCAGTGAGGTCTGATGAACTCCCTCTTCTGGCGAAGGAAGGTAGTGAGGCTGATCACCAAACAGCTGAGCAGGTAGATGATGACTGGGTCACAGGAACTGATGACTGGATATAAGGCAGCCGACGCCCTGCTGCCTCGCTGGTGAATTCCTGCTGGATTCTTGGAGACCAGTCTGATTTCTGCTTCTCAAAGCTAAGTGTTGCTCTGCCTTTTGTACACTTTAGTTCTGGTTTTGTTTGCCTTGTTTTTTGGAGTTCAGCCATCCCCGGCCGGGGGTGAGCTGAATTCCATTTTTGTCTCTGATCTGTTGATCTCTGGCTCTGTCTTCAGAATATACCTAAGTGCTGATATAGTCTTTTTGAAGCCTAGTGACTTCAGGGCCTGTTTTTCCTATTAGTCTGTTGGTTCATTTTTGGATAGGGTTTTTGCGGATTGCAGACAGCAGCTTTTCTATCCTGTCCTATTTAGTTAGCTTGGGCTCCATCATTTGCTCAAACTATCTTTCTATCTGTGTTAGTGTTTTTCATCTTTCTTCACAGTCATTATATGTTGGGGGCTGCCTATTCCTTTGGGGTCTGCTCTGGGGCAGTTTAGATTTCCCCTTTCTGTCTTTAGGCTAATTTAGTTCTCCGGCTGTGATCGAGGGGTCTAAGGCACCGTAGGAACCCCCCACGGCTACTGCTAGTTGTTGTGGATAGGTTCAGGGGTCTGCAATCCGATAGCTTCCAACTTCTCTCGTTTTCTGGACTTAGCTATTATTTTTGTTTTTTCCTCCTTCGGTGACTCATCCATAACAGTCCTCCCTCCCCCACTGCATCTAGCGCACTCTATGATTTTGAACCAGTCACAGAAGAAGTAGTAAGCAGGCTCCTTGCATCATCTCGCCCAACTACTTGCACCAGTGACCCATTTCTGTCACATCTCCTCCAGTCCCTTTCCCCTGCTCTCACCCCTCACCTAACTAAAATAACCTCTCTCTCTCTTCTGGTATCTTTCCCTCCTCATTTAACCATGCCATCATATATCCACTACTTAAAAAAACCATCCCTCGACCAAAACTGTGCCGCTAAGGGTACCGTTACACCTAGCGACTCACCAGCGATCCTGACCAGCGATATGATGCGGTCAGGATCGCTGCCACACAGGCAGATCTCACCAGCGACATCGCAGGGGACGGGGATCGCTACTTACCTGTCAGACGCGGCGATCCTGCGTCCTCCCGCCCGGCTCCACGCGTCGCTCATCGTCACAGCAGGAAGCGCCGCAGGAAGCTGACGATGAGAAATGATCCAGGAGCTTCTCGCGCGATCAGCAATAACCAGCGGGGGAGCCGGTCGGAGGTAAGTATCACATGCAGCGATATCGCTAGCAATATCGCTGCAACGTCACAAAATCGGTGACTTTACAGCAATATTGCTAGCGATATCACAGTGTGTAACGGGGGCTTTACTATAGACTTGTCTCTAATCTTCCCTTCATCTCTAAACTCCTGGATTGCCTGTCAACTCCCGTCTTATCTACTATTTCTTTGATAACTCTCTTCTCGACCCTCTCCAATCCAGTTTCCGTTCTTTACGCCCTACTAAAACTGCCCTCACTAAAGTCTCTAATGATCTACTAACAGCTAAATCAAATGGTCATTAGTCCATGCTAATTCTCTTGGATCTCTCTGCAGCATTTGACACTGTGGATCATCAGCTCTTCCTCACTATGCTCCGTTCCATTGGCCTCAAGGACACCGTTCTCTCCTGGTTCTCCTCCTATCTCTCTGACCGCTCCTTTACTGTATCTTTTGCAGGTTCCTCCTCCTCTCATCTTCCCCTTACTGTTGGGGTTCCTCAAGGATCAGGTCAAACAATCAGTAGATTGGTCAAACAATCAGTAGATTTGGTTTCCAGTACCATCGCTATGCTGATGACACCCAATTATACGCTTCTTCTTCTGACATCACGCCTGCCTTTCTAGAAAACACCAGCGATTGTCTAAACGCTGTGTCTAACATCATGTCCTCACTATATCTGAAACTGAACCTGTCAAAGACTGAACTCCTTGTGTTTCCTCCCGTTGCTAATGTACCTATACCCGACATTGCCATTTCCGTGTGTGGTTCCACTATTACTCCCCAGCAACATGCCCGCTGTCTTGGGGTCATACTTGACTCCGAGCTTTCCTTTGCCCCCCACATCCGATCACTGGCTCGCTCTTGTTATCTGCACCTCAAAAACATTTCTAGAATTCGACCTTTTCTTACTTTTGACTCCACAAAAACTCTTAGGCTGTGTGCCCATGTAAGCGTTTTTGAAGCATTTGTCCAGGTCAAAATGCTTCAAAAACGCATACAAGAAGCATCCCATTCGTTTTAAATGAAGTCCACACATTTTGTGCACATTGATGCGCTTTTTTTCCGCGAAAAACGCTTCACGGTAAAAAATGCAGCATGCTCATTAATTTTGCAGAAAAGTCAGCGTTTTTGCTCTTTCCTATGAGTCAGAAAACACATGGAAAAAAACGCATAAACGCGCGGTTTTCGCGCGGAAATAAAACGCGCGTTTTCTGGGAAGGAGTCCGATTTTGAAGCAGAAATTTTCTGCATACGTGGGCACATAGCCTCACTGTTTCTCTTATTATTCTTGTCTTGACTATTGTAACTCTCTTCTAATCGGTCTCCCTCTTACCAAACTCTCCCCCCTCCAATCTGTCTAGAATGCTGCAGCCGGGATCATATTCCTCGACAATCGTTAGGCTAAGTTCACACATAGCGGAATTCCCACGGAAGTTACCGCGAGAATTCCGGAATTCCATTCCGCGGGAAAATCGCATTTTAAATTCCCGCGATTTTCCCGTGGAAAAACTAGCGATTTGCAAGCGTAATTAGCTTACGGAATGCTAGCGTTTTCCAAGCGATCTGGAGCATCGCTTGGAGAACTGATTCACAGGTTGGTCACACTCGTCAAACATAGTGTTTGACGAGTGTGACCAACATTTTACTATTGAGGCTGCCTATGCAGCATCAGTAGTAAAAGAATGTAAAAAATAATCAAAAAAAATATTGTTATTCTCATCTTCCGGCGTCCCACGCAGCCTTTCCGCCTCTCTCCACGCTCCCGGCATCGTCCGGTCCGAGACCGCGACGTCATTGCAGTCATTCTCGCAAAGGATTACTGGGACCGGAAGATTCTGGGAGCGTGGAGAGAGGCGGGAAGTCCTCACCCACAAAGCTCTCCGTGGCTCAGCGCCACCCTACATCTCCTCCCTCGTTTCAGTCTACCACCCTATCCGCGCCCTCCGTTCTGCTGACCTGAGGTTAGCATCCTCAATAATCAGAACCTCCCACTCCCGTCTCCAAGACTTTACACGTGCTGCACCAATTCTTTGGAATGCACTTCCCAGGCCAATACGATTAGTCCCCAATCCCCACAATTTTAAGCGTGCCCTGAAAACCACATTTATTCAGACTGGCCTATCGCCTCAACACATTAACCTAATCTATCCCTGTGTGGCACAGCCAAAAGTTTTACCATAACCAGGTTCCCCGCGTCATGTTCCCACATGCTTTATGCATCCATTAGCCCTCTGTGTCTGTACTGTTACACACTTAACATTATGGCTGGTCCATACAATCAGGGCAACTGTTACCACCCACCTTTCGTGTCTACCTCTTTCCTCATAGACTGTAAGCTTGCGAGCAGGGCCCTCATTCCTCTTGGTATCTGTTATAATCTATGTGATTATTGTTATGCTGTAATGTCTATTGTCTGTACAAGTCCCCTCTGAAATGTAAAGTGCTGCGGAATATGTCAGCGCTATAAAAATAAAATTTATTATTATTTATTTTTAAGTTTTGTCATTAAATCTGTAAAAAAAAAAAAAAAACTAAAAAAAAAAAAAGGGGGAAAAAAAATTCTGAATAAAAAAAAAAAAAAGCTTCAGTTTGGTAAAACATGGCTTCTGGAATAAGATGAAGAAAATTCCCCTCTAGGGGCCACAAGCTGCATTCCCCCTGGTGACGGTGTGCCTTCCTGTCGTCCACACTTCTCTCCTATGGGGAGATGCTGGACAGTGTGGGCGGGGCCACAGCTTCCTCCCGTCTGCTCTATGGAGGAGGAGGCGCCGCCCCTTCTGGTCACATGGGCATGACGTCACCACAGGTCCTGTGTGCACAGAGCAGTCATATATGTGGCGGACGCTCCTGGACCTTCTGCTTTCTGGGCCGGTTCCTCCTGTAAGTCCTATTAACCCTTCCGCCCCCTGTCTTCTCCTTTCTGACAGGACAATCTCTGAATTCGGACAGTGTGACAGGAATTTCAGCAATGTGGAAGGAAGAAATGACAATTTTACTGTTTTCCTCACAGAAATGTCACTTTAGCCCCAAATATATCATTGTCCTAAAGGTGACAGGAGCGCTGAGGCCGCACAGTGCGCCGTGTCTAATGAGTGCCGATACCCCACAGGCTCGGGAGGGAAGGGGCGCCATTGTGGCTGGGATAGACGGCGGACGCCGTGTGACGAGCTCTGACACCAGAACAGCAGAGACCCCACAAGTGGCCCTATGTTACCCCCTCCACCTCTGGGGGCTCATCTAGGGGGCAGGGAGGATTATTAACCCTCAGGGGTCACAGAATTGTGTAACATTGAGCGGAGGAATGAAATGTTCCCACTAAAATGTTGCTCCGTCCCCAAGTCTGTAATTATCACACGGGAGAAGAGGAGAAAACAGAAACCACTTGTTCCACAATTTCCCCTGAGCGCCGATACCCCATAAGGGGCCGGACACTCCTCAGGAGGGAAGGGGCGCCATTGTGGCTGGGATAGACGGTGGACGCCATGTGAAAAGCTCTGACACCAGAACAGCAGAGACCCCACAAGTGGCCCCATGTTACCCCCTCCACCTCTGGGGGCTCATCTAGGGGGCAGGGAGGATTATTAACCCTCAGGGGTCACAGAATTGTGTAACATTGAGCGGAGGAATACATACATACTACATACATAATATATACTACATGCATGCTACATACATACTACATGCATCCTACATACATACTACATGCTACATACATGCTACATATATACTACATGGATGCTACATACATACTACATGCTACATACATGCTACATACTACATATCTACTACATATCTACTACATACATACTACATACATACTACATGCATGCTACATACATACTATATGCTACATACATACTACATACATGCTACATACATACTATATACACTCACTGGCCACTTTATTAGGTACACCATGCTAGTAACGGGTTGGACCCCCTTTTGCCTTCAGAACTGCCTCAATTCTTCGTGGCAGAGATTCAACAAGGTGCTGGAAGCATTCCTCAGAGATTTTGGACCATATTGACATGATGGCATCACACAGTTGGCGCAGATTTGTCGGCTGCACATCCCTGATGCGAATCTCCCGTTCCACCACATCCCAAAGATGCTCTATTGGATTGAGATCTGGTGACTGAGGAGGCCATTTGAGTACAGTGAACTCATTGTCATGTTCAAGAAACCAATCTGAGATGATTCGAGCTTTATGACATGGCGCATTATCCTGCTGAAAGTAGCCATCAGATGTTGGGTACATTGTGGTCATAAAGGGATGGACATGGTCAGCAACAATACTCAGGTAGGCTGTGGCGTTGCAACGATGCTCAATTGGTACCAAGGGGCCCAAAGAGTGCCAAGAAAAAATTCCCCACACCATGACACCACCACCACCAGCCTGAACCGTTGATACAAGGCAGGATGGATCCATGCTTTCATGTTGTTTACGCCAAATTCTGACCCTACCATCCGAATGTCGCAGCAGAAATCGAGACTCATCAGACCAGGCAACGTTTTTCCAATCTTCTACTGTCCAATTTCGATGAGCTTGTGCAAATTGTAGCCTCAGTTTCCTGTTCTTAGCTGAGAGGAGTGGTACCCAGTGTGGTCTTCTGCTGCTGTAGCCTATCTGCCTCAAAGTTCGACGCACTGTGCGTTCAGAGATGCTCTTCTGCCTACCTTGGTTGTAACGGGTGGCAATTTGAGTCACTGTTGCCTTTCTATCAGCTCGAACCAGTATGCCCATTCTCCTCTGACCTCTGGCATCAACAAGGCATTTACGGCCACAGAACTGCCGCTCACTGGATTTTTTTTCTTTTTCGGACCATTCTCTGTAAACCCTAGAGATGGTTGTGTGTGAAAATCCCAGTAGATCAGCAGTTTCTGAAATACTCAGACCAGCCCTTCTGGCACCAACAATCATGCCACGTTCAAAGGCACTCAAATCACCTTTCTTCCCCATACTGATGCTCGGTTTGAACTGCAGGAGATTGTCTTGACCATGTCTACATGCCTAAATGCACTGAGTTGCCGCCATGTGATTGGCTGATTAGAAATTAAGTCTTAACACACAGTTGGACAGGTGTACCTAATAAAGTGGCCAGTGAGTGTATATACTACATACATACTACATACATACTACATGCTACATATATACTACATGCATGCTACATACATACTATATGCTACATACATACTACATACATGCTACATACATACTACATATATACTACATACATGCTACATACATACTACATGCTACATACATACTACATACATACTACATACATACATACTACATATATACTACATGCTACATACATACTACATGCATGCTACATACAATACATTCATACAATACATACATAGACATACAGTACATATAACAGAGTACATACTTACCAATACTTGTCACATTGTTCCCCGAAGCCATTGTCTTCTGCGGAATAAATACTAAAATAACAAACCACCAAAATACTCACCCATGATCCGAAGCAGTCCACGAGTGTGTCCCACGACGATCTTGGGTAGAGAACTGCAGCATCAGCTGATGCTACCGCTCTCTACGGGCTCCAGGAATCCAATGACGGAAGGTAGGTATCCTTCCGCACTGTATTCCTCCGCCACTTAAAAAAAAAAAAGTCCCTAGTCTCACTTTATGGTAAAAGCTGTGTGGGAATTTCCCATGCAGCTTTTACCATAAAGTGAGACTAGGGACTTTTTTTTTTAAGTATGTATGTAGCATGTATGTAGCATGTATGTAGTATGTATGTAGCATATAGTATGTATGTAGCATGCATGTAGTATATATGTAGTATGTAGTATATATGTAGCATGTATGTAGCATGTAGTATGTATGCAGCATGCATGTAGTATATATGTAGTATCTATGTAGTATGTATGTAGTATATATGTCGTATATATGTAGTATGTATGTAGCATGTATGTAGCATGCATGTAGTATATATGTAGCATGTAGTATATATGTAGCATGTATGTAGCATGTAGTATGTATGTAGCAGGCATGTAGTATGTATGTAGCAGGCATGTAGTATATATGTAGCATGTATGTAGCATGTAGTATGTATGTAGCATGCATGTAGTATATATGTAGCATGTATGTAGCATGTATGTAGCAGGCATGTAGTATATATGTAGCATGTAGTATGTATGTAGTATATGTCGTATATATGTAGCATGTATGTAGCATGTAGTATGTATGTAGCATGCATGTAGTATATATGTAGCATGTATGTAGCATGTAGTATGTATGTAGCAGGCATGTAGTATATATGTAGCATGTAGTATGTATGTAGTATATGTCGTATATATGTAGCATGTATGTAGCATGTAGTATGTATGTAGCATGCATGTAGTTTACATGTAGCATGCATGTAGTATATATGTAGTATGTATGTAGTATGTATGTAGCATGTAGTATGTAGCATTATTATTATTATTATTTATTGTTATAGCGCCATTTATTCCATGGCGCTTTACATGTGAGGGGGGTATACATAAATGTAGTATGTATGTAGCATGTAGTATGTAGCATGCATGTAGTATGTATGTAGCATGCATGTAGTATGTATGTAGCATGCATGTAGTATGTATGTAGCATGCATGTAGTATGTATGTAGCATGTATGTAGTATGTATGTAGCATGTAGTATGTATGTAGTATGTTGTATATATGTAGTATGTATGTAGCATGCATGTAGTATGTATGTAGTATATATGTAGTATGTAGTTTGTAAATTTTTTTTTTTTTTTTTACATTTAACACATTAGCCAGATGATGGGACTACTACTGTCCCATCATTGGCTAATGTGTCAATCACTGTCATGGTAGCAGGCATCGCCAGATGGGACTTGTAGTCCCATCGGACGATGCCTGCACAGACCCTCGCAGGCTGCACAGACCCCCGGACATCAGCACAGCCCCCCGGCAGGCCGGCACAGCCCCCCGGCAGGCCGGCACAGCCCCCCGTAGGCTGCACAGACCACCGGAATCGGCGATTCCCGATATTTTTTTTAGATCGGGCGATACCGTCCGATACGATATTTTCAAGTATCGGACGGTATCGCTCAACTCTACTAATGATCAAGGATAAGCGCACAATAAAAGTCAATATTACCGGCTTACACAAACAAAAGTCTGTTTTCTTGACCAACCAGAAATCAACACTTACATTTAAAGCCAACATACAGACAACATTCTATTATTCTTTGTTTGCTAAAAAATAGTTGTCTGGTTACTTAAGATACAATGCTGTATGTCTTCACAATGCCAAAAGTGAAAAAAAAAAAGGTTTTTAAAACTATTAAAGAAAAATATATAAAAGTTCAAATCACCCCCCTTTCACCCCATTCAAAATAAAATAAAAAAATCAAACACAGTTATTTGGTATCGCCGCTTTCAGAATCGGCCGATCTATCAATATAAAAAGGAATTAACCCTATCGCTAAATGGCGTAATGAGAAAAAAGTCAAAACGCCAGAATTACGTTTTTTGGTTGCTGCAACGTTGCATTAAAATACAATAACGGGCGATCAAAAGATCGTATCTGCACCAAAATGGTATCATTAAAAGCGACAGCTCGGCACACAAAAAATAATCCCTCACCCAACCCAAGATCATGAAAAATGGAGACGCGACTGGTATCGGAAAATGGTGCAATTCTTTTTATACTTTACCTAATAAAGTTGAGTTATTTTTACTGATAAATGTTTGTTTTGGGTCATTTATTTTCTGTTGGTATTTGGTTTATCCTATAAAACTCCCATATAATATTCTCACCCTGAATTTATCCTATAAACTCCCATATAATATTCTCACCTTGAATTTATCCTATAAAACTCCCATATAATATTCTCATCTTGAATTTATTCTATAAAACTCCCATATAATATTCTCACCTTGAATTTATCCTATAAATCTCCCATATAATATTCTCACCTTGAATTTATCCTATAAAACTCCCATATAATATTCTCACCTTGAATTTATCCTATAACACTCCCATATAATATTCTCACCTTGAATTTATCCTATAAAACTCCCATATAATATTCTCACCTTGAATTTATCCTATAAAACTCCCATATAATATTCTCACCTTGAATTTATCCTATAAAACTCCCATATATTCTCACCTTGAATTTATCCTATAAAACTCCCATATAATATTCTCACCTTGAATTTATCCTATAAAACTCCCATATAATATTCTCATCTTGAATTTATTCTATAAAACTCCCATATAATATTCTCACCTTGAATTTATCCTATAAATCTCCCATATAATATTCTCACCTTGAATTTATCCTATAAAACTCCCATATAATATTCTCACCTTGAATTTATCCTATAAAACTCCCATATAATATTCTCACCTTGAATTTATCCTATAAAACTCCCATATAATATTCTCACCTTGAATTTATCCTATAAAACTCCCATATAATATTCTCACCTTGAATTTATCCTATAAAACTCCCATATAATATTCTCACCTTGAATTTATCCTATAAAACTCCCATATAATATTCTCACCTTGAATTTATCCTATAAAACTCCCATATAATATTCTCACCTTGAATTTATCCTATAAAACTCCCATATAATATTCTCACCTTGAATTTATCCTATAAAACTCCCATATAATATTCTCACCTTGAATTTATCCTATAAAACTCCCATATAATATTCTCACCTTGAATTTATCCTATAAAACTCCCATATAATATTCTCACCTTGAATTTATCCTATAAAACTCCCATATAATATTCTCACCTTGAATTTATCCTATAAAACTCCCATATAATATTCTCACCTTGAATTTATCCTATAAAACTCCCATATAATATTCTCACCTTGAATTTGTCCTATAAAACTCCCATATAATATTCTCACCTTGAATTTGTCCTATAAAACTCCCATATAATATTCTCACCTTGAATTTGTCCTATAAAACTCCCATATAATATTCTCACCTTGAATTTATCCTATAAAACTCCCATATAATATTCTCACCTTGAATTTATCCTATAAAACTCCCATATAATATTCTCACCTTGAATTTATCCTATAAAACTCCCATATAATATTCTCACCTTGAATTTATCCTATAAAACTCCCATATAATATTCTCACCTTGAATTTATCCTATAAAACTCCCATATAATATTCCATTCTTGAACGCACGCCGCGTGCATCATGTTTTTGTACAATTTGTGAATAATATATATAGGTTCTCCTCGTCTGAGTTATTTTTGAAGGTCAACAAAATACGATTTTCCTGTAATTCATTTCTCGCACTCTAGGTATAATAATGACTTTTCCCTGTGTGGGATTTTTGATAAAGAGGTTGACAACTAGTTGGACAACCCCTTCTCATTCCTCATGTTCGGTCCTGTTAATATAAAAACACTTACACAAACCTCCCATGCTGGCTCCGTTTCAGTGATGTTAGCACTTGCGTTCTTGGGCTCTTTTGAGGTTGTTACATGATGTGAGCCCTGTGCCCAATCAGCGCTGATGTCACTGTCCCCACCTTCAGACAAATCAAGCATCATGAGGCCGTCAGAGAGCAGCCGCAGCCCTGGCCTCCTGTTGATGTTCAATATGTCCGAAGGAACAGTGAAGCTGCCGGTGATTGGGTGCAGGGCTCGTGTGATGTGAGAACCTCACATAAGCCTCGGGACAGTGAGTCTCAACACCGCTGAAGTGGAGCCGGCACGCCAGCGGAGTAGGAGTGTTGTTATTTTAATGAGGCCAAACATGAGGAATGAGTTCAGAGAAAATTTATATATAGGAAGAAGCTGAGCGGTGAAACACGTGTCGGGGTGTCAGGAAGAGTGTCACAACTCTGCATCAGGTGAATCGCTCTCCCTTTACTACTTATAACTTTTATTATTGACATTTGGGATTATTTAGCGTTCAGTCAGCTGATTATAGTATGCATACTGTTTAGAATTAGTGACATTTTGGTCTATTACCTTACATGGCATGGTATAATCAGTGAATTAGATGCACTGCTTTCCCTTTACTATTCACACCTCTTGCTATTGACTTTTGGGATTACTTAGCAGTCTTCTATTCAGCTGTTCATTGTAGTGAATACTGTCTATGCTAAGTGGCTGTTTGGTCTTTTGACCTTATATGATGTGGCACAATCAATGGAAAATAATGCCTTAATTTCGTTTTAGTCGAAGAATAATATATGTTTTCATATATCTGGCACTGTGCATTTTATGATAAACAATTATTTGCATATTTTTGGCATTAAACTTTGGATATATGGGCATTCATTACCTTTGTATTTTCCACTGATTTTTGCACGAGTTGTTCCGTCCTGATTTTTGAGGCATTCTGCTTAATTTTACATAAATTGTTGTTTTTAATATTTGAAACAAAAATGTTATTTTTATGGATCTCTTCTTTTGTCCTTACGTTATCATAAGGAAGGATTGGAGTTAAATATTTATGCTGAAGGGCCATATATCTTTATTGTCTCTTCTGGACATTTACTTGATGGTATATATATATATATATATATATATATATATATATATATATACACACACTCACTGGCCACTTTATTAGGTACACCTGTCCAACTGTGTGTTAAGACTTAATTTCTAATCTGCCAATCACATGGCGGCAACTCAGTGCATTTAGGCATGTAGACATGGTCAAGACAATCTCCTGCAGTTCAAACCGAGCATCAGTATGGGGAAGAAAGGTGATTTGAGTGCCTTTGAACGTGGCATGATTGTTGGTGCCAGAAGGGCTGGTCTGAGTATTTCAGAAACTGCTGATCTACTGGGATTTTCACGCACAACCATCTCTAGGGTTTACAGAGAATGGTCCGAAAAAAAAAAAAATCCAGTGAGCGGCAGTTCTGTGGCCGGAAATGCCTTGTTGATGCCAGAGGAGAATGGGCAGACTGGTTCGAGCTGATAGAAAGGCAACAGTGACTCAAATTGCCACCCGTTACAACCAAGGTAGGCAGAAGAGCATCTCTGAACGCACAGTGCGTCGAACTTTGAGGCAGATGGGCTACAGCAGCAGAAGACCACACCGGGTACCACTCCTCTCAGCTAAGAACAGGAAACTGAGGCTACAATTTGCACAAGCTCATCGAAATTGGACAGTAGAAGATTGGAAAAACGTTGCCTGGTCTGATGAGTCTCGATTTCTGCTGCGACATTCGGATGGTAGGGTCAGAATTTGGCGTAAACAACATGAAAGCATGGATCCATCCTGCCTTGTATCAACGGTTCAGGCTGGTGGTGTCATGGTGTGGGGAATTTTTTCCTGGCACTCTTTGGGCCCCTTGGTACCAATTGAGCATCGTTGCAACGCCACAGCCTACCTGAGTATTGTTGCTGACCATGTCCATCCCTTTATGACCACAATGTACCCAACATCTGATGGCTACTTTCAGCAGGATAATGCGCCATGTCATAAAGCTCGAATCATCTCAGATTGGTTTCTTGAACATGACAATGAGTTCACTGTACTCAAATGGCCTCCTCAGTCACCAGATCTCAATCCAATAGAGCATCTTTGGGATGTGGTGGAACGGGATATTCGCACCAGGGATGTGCAGCCGACAAATCTGCGCCAACTGTGTGATGCCATCATGTCAATATGGTCCAAAGTCTCTGAGGAATGCTTCCAGCACCTTGTTGAATCTCTGCCACGAAGAATTGAGGCAGTTCTGAAGGCAAAAGGGGGTCCAACCCGTTACTAGCATGGTGTACCTAATAAAGTGGCCAGTGAGTGTGTGTGTGTGTATATATATATATATATATATATATATATATATATATATATATATATATATACATATACACACACACATGCACTACCATTCAAAAGTTTAGGGTCACTGAGAAATTTCCATATTTTTGAAAGAAAAGCAGTTTTTTACAATGACGCTAACATTAAATGATTCAGAAATACATTCTATACATTGTTAATGTGGTAAATGACTTTTCTAGCTGCAAACGTCTGGTTTGTAATGCAATATCGTCATAGGTGTATAGAGGCCCATTTCCAACAACCATCACTCCAGTGTTCTTATGGCACTTTGTTTGCTAACTGTGTAAGAAGGCTAATGGATGGTTAGAATACCCTTGAAAACCCTTGTGCAAGTATGTTAGCACAGCTGAAAACAGTTTGGCTGATTAGAGAAGCTATAAAACTGACCTTCCTTTGAGCTAGTTGAGAATCTGAAGCATTACATTTGTTGGTTCCATTAAACTCTCAAAATGGCCAGAAAAAAAGAACTTTCATGTGAAACTCTACAGTCTATTCTTGTTCTTAGAAACGAAGACTATTCCATGCGAGAAATTGACAAGAAATTGAAGATTTCCTACAACGGTGTGTACTACTCCCTTCAGAGGAGAGCACAAACAGGCTCTAACCAGAGTAGAAAGAGAAGTGGGAGGCCCCGCTGCACAACTGAGCAACAAGACAAGTACATTAGAGTCTGTAGTTTGAGAAATTGTTACCTCACAGGTCCTCAACTGGCAGCTTCATTAAATAGTACACGCAAAACGCCAGTATCAACGTCTACAGTGAAGAGGCGACTCCGGGATGCTGGCCTTCAGGGCAGAGTGGTAAAGAAAAAGCCATATCTGAGACTGGCTAATAAAAGGAAAAGATTAATATGGGCAAAAGAACACAGACATTGGACAGAGGAAGATTGGAAAAAAGTGTTATGAACAGACGAATCCAAGTGTGAGGTGTTTGGATCACACAGAAGAACATTTGTGAGACGCAGAACAACTGAAAAGATGCTGGAAGAGTGCCTGACGCCATCTGTCAAGCATGGTGGAGGTAATGTGATGTCTGGGGTTGCTTTGGTGATTGTGGAGATTTGCACAAGGTAAAAGGGATTTTGAATAAGGAAGGCTATCACTCCATTTTGCATCGCCATACCCTGTGGACAGTGCTTGATTGGAGCCAATTTCATCCTACAACGGGTCAATGATCCAAAGCACACCTCCAAATTATGCAAGAACTATTTAGGGAAGAAGCAGATAGCTGGTATTCTATCTGTAATGGAGTGGCCAGCGCAGTCACCAGATCTCAACCCCATTGAGCTGTTGTGGGAGCAGCTTGACCGTATGGTACGCATGCCAATGGTCTGCAATGCTGGACTTGCTGCAAAGGGAGCATTCTTTGACGAAAGAAAAATTTGAAGGAGAAAATTATTATTTCAAATAAAAATCTTTTTTTCCAACCTTGTCAATGTCTGGACGAGATTTTAAATTAATTTGGCAACTCATTTGATTAATAAAAGTATGAGTTTTCATAGAAAACACAGTTGTCTGGGTGACCCCAAACTTTTGAACGGTAGTGTATATACATATATATACACACACACGTAATTATCCCTTGATTAGAAGATTCACTGACAAAATGATAAAACTAAACTTTATTAATTCCAAATGTAAAACTATAATTCACTCCCTGAAGGTTAGTCAGAAGGTGACTATTAGAAAAAACATGTACCCCACATCTCAGCATATAGGGTAAGGTGACGTATGCACACTCACTCTCCAAGCCTCACATTTCTACGGGTTTCATCGTCCTCACCAAAGGCGACTCATCAGGAGATTATTTATTATTGATCTATATTCAAGCAGGACTAGATGAAGAAAACCCTAAAATCATGTTATCTGAAACAGTCAGAAAGCTAGCCACATATTGTCAGATCCCAGACCTCAAACTATATACTGTGTAAGTTTATAAGCCCCTCCAGTGTCAGGAATAGATAGTATGTGATAATACCGTATATACCGCTCAGGGAACACTTACCTTTCAGAGATAATTTCCATATTCATACTAAATAATGGCACAGATCTCCCAGACATTATGACTGCACATATCCCTAGTCTTTATAACGATATTGCACTCATTCCCTTCCAGACCGCAGCATGGCCATTAGTTAGAGGCTGCTAATGATCTTTGGAGCAGGTACGTTTTCCCTGAGTGGTACATATTGGGCCGTCTGAAGACTGAGTTTAGTCTAGGACAATTTGTCTGCACTACTAATTAACAGCAGTTACATTACCAAACTAGGGCAGTCCCTATAGGAGAAAACACAAGAATGATACTGTATTGTCACATACTATCTATTCCTGACACTGGAGGGGCTTATAAACTTACACAGTATATAGTCTGAGGTCTGGGATCTGCCAATATGGGGCTAGTTTTCTGACTGTTTCGGATAACATGATACATGATTTTAGTTT
Organism: Dendrobates tinctorius; assembly: GCF_039654945.1. Classification (NCBI taxonomy): domain Eukaryota; kingdom Metazoa; phylum Chordata; class Amphibia; order Anura; family Dendrobatidae; genus Dendrobates; species Dendrobates tinctorius. The sequence continues at coordinate 3,001,254 of NW_027362032.1, read as the reverse complement.
TTTGTCTAGTCTCTCTTGAATATAGGTCAATATTAAATAGTCTCCTGATGAGTCGCCTTTGGTGAGGACGATGAAACCCGTAGAAATGAGAGGCTTGGAAATGTGGATATGTTTTGTCTATTAAGCTATGTGCACATGGTGCGTATTCTGCTTTGGAATTTTCCACGCAAAATTTACTAAATCCGCAGGTCAAATGACCTGCATTTTTCCTGCAGATTTAGTGCATTTTTTGTGCGATTTTACTGCATATTTTGTGCAGTTTTCCCCTGCGGTTTTCCACCTGCAGATTTCTAGAATGGAGCAGGTGGAAAACTGCAGCAAACCGGCACAAAAGAAGTGACATGCTGCATTTTTCATTCCACACCAAATCTGCACGGAAAAAAACGCAGCATGTGCACTGCGGATTTTGTTTTACATAGCCTTTAATGCTACTGTACATCACATGCAGTTCTGCTGCGAATCCGCAGGGCCAAATGCGCTGTGGATCTGCAGCAGAATTCGCACCATGTGCACATAGCCTCAATCACCTTCTGACTAACCTTCAAGGGGTGAATTATTTGTATAATTTTACATTTGAAATTAATAAAGTTTAGTTTTATCCTTTTGTCAGCAAACATGAGGAATGACAAGAGACAACCTATTTAAGAAGATTCAATTTTGGTTAAAACTATTCCAACATTATGAACAAAAAAAAGGCTTCTCCCCTATGTGACATCTCTGATGTTTATTAACAGTTGATTTCCAAGTAAAATATTTCCTACATTAAGAAAATGAAAAAGGTTTCTCCCCTGTGTGACTGCTGTGATGCTTAACAAAATATGATTTGTGCGCAAAATATTTCCCACATTCTGAACAGGAAAAAGGTTTCTCCCCTGTGTGGGTTCTATGGTGAATAACCAAATTTAATTTCCGGTTAAAACATTTCCCACATTCTGAACAGGAAAAAGGCTTCTCCCCTGTGTGAATTCTCTGGTGATTAACTAAATCTGATTTCTTGTTAAAACATTTCCCACATTCTGTACAAGAAAAAGGCTTCTCCCCTGTGTGGGTTCTATAGTGAGTAACAAAATTTGATTTCTCGTTAAAACATTTCCCACATTCTGAACAGGAAAAAGGCTTCTCCCCTGTGTGGGTTCTATAGTGAGTAACAAAATTTGATTTCTCGTTAAAACATTTCCCACATTCTGAACAGGAAAAAGGCTTCTCCCCTGTGTGGGTTCTTTGATGGCGATCAAGACGTGTTTTCCCTTGAAAACATTTTCCACATTCTGAACATGAAAAAGCTTCTCCCCTGTGTGAGTTCTATGGTGAGAAACAAGCAGTGATTTATGTGCAAAACATTTCCCACATTGTGAACATGAAAAAGGTTTCTCTCCTGCGTGAGTTATTTGGTGTGCAACAAGACTCCCTTTTTGGTTAAAACATTTTCCACATTCTGGACAGGAAAAAGGCTTTTCCCCTGAGTGAGTTTTTTGGTGTTGAACAAGATTCCCTTTCTGGTTAAAACATTTTCCACATTCTGAACAGGAAAAAGGCTTCTCCCCTGTGTGAGTTCTTTGGTGCTTAACAAGATTCCCTTTCTGGTTAAAACATTTTCCACATTCTGAACATGAAAAAGGCTTCTGCCCTGTGTGCGTTCTATGGTGTGTAGCACAAAGTGATATCTTGTTAAAACATTTCCCACATTCTGAACATGAGTATGACTTCTTTGCTTTAGGAGCAGTTTGTTTTGTAATGCCTCTTTTGTGACTTTGATTTTCCTTAGTAGTCAGTAATGAATCAGAAGATGGGACCTGTTTCATAGGATCAGATGACAGATCTTTGCTGTGAATGGATGATGGTATATCTGGAGTAATAGAAATCACTTCAGTTGTATCTTGTAGGATCTTAAGATCATCAAATTTAAAAATTGAAGATGTCAGCTGTCCCTCTGATCTCCTGGTACAGTCATCTAAGATAAAAAAAAAACATTTTTTTTAAATAAAATATCCTTGAGTTTTATATTTTTGATCATTTCTACTTAAACTGTACATAAAAATGGCAAGCTATGTAAAAAACTTTAATTATTTACCAAGACAATGACAGTTCACAGTCTAATAGAAAACCTTGTTGGATGAGCCAGTAGTGTGTGGTGTTCAACTGTTTGTTCATTCTGCCTCCCAAATATCCAATAAAAAGAAATCAATCAATGATATGTAGGCGAAAATAATACCAATTTTCATCTCACAAAAAACAAGTCCCCACTCAGGTCCATCTGTCAATGGAAAAACAGATAAGGCATGTGATGTACAATGTCTGAGGTATGGGATTTTGTCCACAAAATATGATGTTTTCTGTTGTAACTTTCCAGAAAGATCCGGCAGATATGACAATCCAGGCTGCTAGCTCTGCAGCTTCATTCCTCCTCCCTTCACACACACACAGAGCAGTGCCACCCCCCCTCCTCTACCGCCTGTGTTCGCACTAGTAATAGGAGACCCCCCTGCTGTTACAACCATTTGTTTCCTTCTCTCCTCTTCAGAGCGGGAAAAACTTCTTTGTTTGAAACGAATAAAACTATGAGAGACTATACCATAAGAACCAAATACCCTAGAGATATGAAAATCACATTTTTGTAATCCGGACGGTCACAGCGTCGCTACCGTGGTTCTGGCGAAGCGTAATCCTTTCAGAACCTGAGATATGTGTTCCAGCTAAACGGTGTATCAGAACTACTGCATATTTGGTCTTGAATTATTGTACTCAACAAATCACAACCAATGATGCCCTATATGTGTCTGTGCGGGCTGCCCCCACGGAGTTATGATTAGTATAAGTTTTCTAGTGTAATTCTACATCCAAAAGAGAGAGGTGGGATTAACCCAGCATGCATCTCTCCGTGATGTCACATAGCAAGTCTTTAAAGCATTTCCTGGACAAAACCAGAGCAGAACAGCTCAAGTCGTCGTGCTAGAAAGACCCAGATGAGCGGAGAAGTGCAGCTCCGCCTCCACCCACCTTAGCCGCATGGTCTGCCTAACAACAATATGGAACCGTGAGTATAATCTCTTTGTTTTCTCCACTTTTATTTTATACCTGTACTGTACATATTTTATGTCTCAATTTTATAGCAACTTTTATCTGTAATCACTGTCCTCTTTCGGAAAATAAATGAAATAATTATTTAGATCTGTCTCTATGCTCTAAGACTCGAACTATACGCCTTTGATAGATAATGGCTACTAATTCAAGGGGTTTGCCACAGACCCTCTTAATTTAACACTGTGAATTAAGTAACCGTGACTGGTGGCAGCGCGTTGTGCACGGCTATTGCGGCTTGCTGGCAGTCTAGAAGGGTCTTATAGAGCTGAATAAGGGTCTGCGGCACCAGCATTCATAATTCCCTTACTGCAGAAGCCTAATTGCCGGTTCACAACAGGCAGCCCGTCCGGCGACCAATTATCCTAGGTGCAGTTCCCTGACTGACCTGAGGGTAAGGGGGGCGCCGGAGAGCTGCAAGTTCAAAAGTGGAACTGAGAAAGTGGGATATACATAAATCCCCGCAGTACTTGGAAGATTGATAGCAGTGGTGGGGCATCCAAATTAAACTCCCCCTGCGGCAAATTGTAGAGCGAGATTAGCTTGCTGGATATTTTTGGTCACATGGTGCCAGTGTTGGGATAACTAAGATAAGCCCCACTGCGCCTGTGATAGCCGTGTGCCGGCATTGTGTCACGCCCCTCCGTCCGCTGATACACCGGTGTCAGTGGTGGGATTGTGACAGTGGTGACACAGGGTCCGCTGTCCGTCGCGTTTTGGTGGCAGCGGGACCCCCGTTAGTGTCGCCCGTAAGTGGATGAATGGCGGTGGGCTGTTCGTCACATATTGGTGGCAGAGCGGTGGGATAATCCTAGAGCATTAGTGATTTGGTTTGAGCAATCATTCCTCTCACTAAAGACCTGCACGGTTCCTGCGGGAATCCTGCATCATAGGTTTTGGAGAACAGACTCAGTGGTTACTAGTCCTGAGACATTAGTGTGTACTTGCAAGTATTCCCTCCCTTTTTCTCCGTTTTTCTTTTCTGTCTTTTATTTGGCAACCATGGCTACGATGGGAGCAGAGTGGTATAAGCAGCATAACAAGGCATCTCTTATTGCCCTCTGCGGGGTGTGGCGGATCGACACCACGAACAAAAAACAAAGCCCAAATGATCGCGGCTCTGGTGCAACGGGAAAACGACCAGAGCCCAGCGAACGCAGAAGCGGGCTCAAGTAACAATGGGGCTGCAGCAGAGGCTCCACTCATGAGCGCTGGCCCCACATTCAACCATAACGGGGTGGACCCCTATCTGCAAATGGCCTTGGACGAACTCCCTGCCGAAGACAGTGAGGGTCGTCTGACACTGATCCGGCAATATCGGCAGGAGGCCCAGGCCGAGCGTCAAGCCCAGGCTGAGAGAGCCGAACGTGAGCGTCAATCCCAGGCTGAGAGAGCTGAGCGCCATGCAGAAGCTCAGAGGGCCCATGAGCTGGAGATGCTCCAGCGGGGGTGGAATGCCCCCACAGCCCGAACCAGTGAGCCCAGCAGCGTCCAGACTCCTAAACCCCGGACAGAGCATTTTCCCGTGATGGAAAAGGACGGGGACTTGGACACGTTTCTGCGAGCCTTTGAGAAAGCCTGCAGACAGTACCGACTGCCCGAAGACCAATGGGCCAGGTACTTGACCCCAGGGCTAAAAGGCAAAGCTCTGGAGGCGTTTGCTTCTCTTCCGCAAGCGCATGATGATGACTATCGCGCCATAAAAGAGGCGCTGATCGCCAAATATCGGCTGACACCTGAGGTATACCGAAAGAAGTTCCGACACCTCCAACGTGGCCCACATGATAGCTACAGTGATGTGGTGCAAGGACTCAGGACCCACTTTGACCAGTGGATCCATGGACTGTCCGTTGAAACCTTTGAGCAGCTACGGGACCTGATGATCAAAGACCAGTTCCTGCATCTCTGCCCAGCTGAGGTCCGACAGTTCATCCTGGACCGCGAACCAACGAACGCGGACAAAGCGGCGCAGATCGCCGACAACCACGAGGCCAACCGGAAGCCCGAGACGCGGAGGCCAGTCGCCACCAGCTGGAAAGGGGGTAAGCCAGCAACCAACCCCAATGCCCCAGCTAGCCGTCCCTCCGGAGGCCCTGTCCCTGTTGCCAACAACAGGCCGGCTACTGACAGTCGCCTGTGTCACCACTGCCAGCGGCCTGGTCACTTCTTTTACGCCTGTCCGAACAGGCCGAAGAACCCCCCAGCCAAGGCCCCCGGGCCCAACGCCTCTGTTCTTTTGGTGGGAGGTGTGGTTGGGAGGGCTGACGACAACGTTCAACTTGTTCAGGTGGGGGCCCGTCTTGCTACAGGCCTCAAGGACACCGGGGCTGAACGAACCCTCATCCGTCCTGGACTGGCGGCCCCTGAAGAGTTTGTTGAGGGGAAAACCCTGACTGTCACCGGGATTGGAGGCACCCGTTGTCCTTTGCCAGTGGCACGAGTTTATCTCGATTGGGGTGCTGGGAGCGGGTTGAGGGAGGTGGGAGTGTCTGAAAACCTGCCCACTGATGTTTTATTGGGGACTGACTTGGGGCGGATGGTTGCATACTACGTCAGGAGTGGTACTGTGCAGTGCATATATGCAGAACAGGAGTGGTGCTGTGCAGTGCATATATGCAGGACAGGAGTGGTACTGTGCAGTGTATATATACAGGACAGGAGTGGTACTGTGCAGTTGCGACGCCTCCTGTCTGATTTCACGGTAGGTCTAGAGGGAGTAGTCCTGCTGCCTAAGGCTACTTCTGTGACTATTTTTACCGTGACAGTTTCGCTGTTATTCTGTGTCCCCGAAGAGACGTAGCGTGTCACTTTATTCTTTTCCCTGCAGCTCTGTGAGCATAACAGAGCTCTCTTCTGTGCACTTAGAGTGCAGTTAACCCCGTGCACATTACCGCCATAGTGCTCTGCCTCTCTAGCAGCGGTTATATCACCTGGCGCACGGTGGACCCCGGGCGGCGAACACGTTTATTTATATTTTTTTAAGCGTGTACCGCCGCCGTAACATAATACTAGCGCCAGGGTCTGGCTAGAGATGGCAGATCAGAAGCAGCTGTTACAGCTTGTGCGTCAGCTCGAGGCTCGTCTTGCTACCCTTGAGAGGTCTCTCGCAGCTGCGCAGGCCACAGATGCTGCCGTCCAGGCACTTACGGACGCGGTAGGGCGTATGACCATGTCCACCCTTGCGCCGACAGTTACCCGCCTCCCGTTGCCCGATAAATATGCTGGGGATGGAGTCCCTCCTCCATCAGCGGACCCGGGTGCATCTGTAGGAGATGGTCGCGAGCATTTGATGTCGCTGGTTCGTTCGTCGGTGACTTCGTCTACTTGGCAAGCCTATGATGCCGTTAGACCGACTGTCTGGTTACTAGGACACTCCTACATATTTTGAGCAGCACAGCGAGCTGAGTGCCACCCTGGGGGGAGGCATCTAGGTTTCCGTGACGTGGCCTTCATGTGGAGAGGCATCAGGGGCTTGCAATGGCCGCAAGTTCTACCGGAAGTGGTATCGATTGCAAGAGGAGCCAGGGGTCCTATAATTTTGGATTCTGCACGCGGGGGGAATGATCTATGATCGTACAGGTGGCAGAGCTCACAATGATGCGGGCTGATATGGAACGTTTCCATGGTTTTTTTTTCAAGAATTGGTGCTAGTCTGGTCTGAGATTGTCCCGAGGGCGGCGTGGCAAGGAGCTAGGGATGGTATTGCCGTTGAGCGCACTAGGAGGACCATACACGCCTGTATTTCTAAGATGGTGCGTGAGAGGTTTGGTTGTTAGACACAGACAACTGGAAGGGGATAATGCTGCTTTATTGAGACCTGACGGGGTGCACTTGAACAATATCGGGCTCGATATCTTATCCGGTCTCCAAGATGGCATAGAGCAGGCATTGCTACTGATGGGTGGGGGTCGGAGTCCTGTTTGAGAAACAGGATCCTCCGTGGCGGTGGAGAAGTAATGGCACATAAGTTACGGCTTGCTGGCTGACTTGCCTGCGAATATGGAGTAGGGCATTAGGCAGCGAGCGCGTTTTTAAGAAAGCTAAGTGCCTTTTCAAATGGTTGGTAAGAAAACATTTAATAAAGCTGTGACCGACCTTCACCCATCACTTGGTCTCTGAGTTTTGATTTGTATGGTTAAGTGGGGCTGAGGAAATGCGCCAAGGGGTTGTTTAGCCCTATGTCAACACAGTCATACAGGAGGAGAGGTACTGTGCAGTATATACATATACAGGAGTGGTACTGTGCAGTGTATATATACAGGAGGAGTGGTACTGTGCAGTATATACATATACAGGAGTGGTACTGTGCAGTGTATATACACAGGAGGAGTGGTACTGTGCAGTATATACATATACAGGAGTGGTACTGTGCAGTGTATATATCTATATACAGGATGAGTGGTACTGTGCAGTATATACATATATAGGAGTGGTACTGTGCAGTGTATATATACAGGAGGAGTGGTACTGTGCAGTATATACATATACAGGAGTGGTACTGTGCAGTGTATATATATACAGGATGAGTGGTACTGTGCAGTATATACATATATAGGAGTGGTACTGTGCAGTGTATATATACAGGAGGAGTGGTACTGTGCAGTACATACATATACAGGAGTGGTACTCTGCAGTGTGTATATATACAGGAGGAGTGGTACTGTGCAGTATATACATATACAGGAGTGGTACTGTGCAGTGTATATACACAGGAGGAGTGGTACTGTGCAGAGTATATATAAAGGAGGAGTGGTACTGTGCGGTATATACATATACAGGAGTGGCACTGTGCAGTGTATATATACAGGACAGGAGGAGTTGTACTGTGCAGTGTGTATATATACAGGAGGAGTGGTACTGTGCAGTGTGTATACACAGGAGGAGTGGTACTGTGCAGTGAATATATACAGGACTGGAGTGGTACTGTGCAGTGTATATATACAGGACAGGAGGAGTGGTACTGTGAAGTGTATATATATATATACAGGAGGAGTGGTACTGTGCAGTGTGTATATACAGGAGGAGTGGTACTGTGCAGTGTATATATACAGGACAGAAGGAGTGGTACTGCGCAGTATATATATACAGGAGGAGTGGTACTGTGCAGTGTATATATACAGGAATGGTACTGTGCAGTGTATATATACAGGAGGAGTGGTACTGTGCAGTGTGTATATACAGGAGGAGTGGTATTGTGCAGTGAATATATACAGGACTGGAGTGGTACTGTGCAGTGTATATATACAGGACAGGAGGAGTGGTACTGTGCAGCGTATATATACAGGACAGGAGGAGTGGTACTGTGCAATGTATATATACAGGAGTGGTACTGTGCAGAGTATATATATACAGGAGGAGTGGTACTGTGCAGTGTATATATACAGGAGGAGCGGTACTGTGCAGTGTATATATACAGGACAGGAGGAGTGGTACTGTGCAGTGTATATATATATACAGGAGGAGTGGTACTGTGCAGTGTATATATATACAGGAGGAGTGGTACTGTGCAGTGTGTATATACAGGAGGAGTGGTACTGTGCAGTGAATATATACAGGACTGGAGTGGTACTGTGCAGTGAATATATACAGGACTGGAGTGGTACTGTGCAGTGTATATATACAGGACAGGAGGAGTGGTACTGTGCAGCGTATATATACAGGACAGGAGTAGTGGTACTGTGCAATGTATATATACAGGAGTGGTACTGTGCAGTGTATATATACAGGAGGAGCGGTAATGTGCAGTGTATATATACAGGAGTGGTACTGTGCAGTGTATATATACAGGAGGAGTGGTACTGTGCAGTGTATATATACAGGAGGAGTGGTACTGTGCAGTGTATATATACAGGAGGAGTGGTACTGTGCAGTGCATATATATATACAGGGCAGGAGGAGTGGTACTGTGCAGTGTGTATATGCAGGACAGGAGTGGTACTGTGCAGTGTATATATACAGGACAGGAGTGGTGCTGTGCAGTGTAAATATACAGGACAGGAGTGGTACTGTGCAGTGCATATATACAGGCCAGGAGGAGTGGTGCTGTGCAGTGTATATATACAGGACAGGAGGAGTGGTAATGTGCAGTGTATATATACAGGAGGAGTGGTACTGTGCAGTGCATATATACAGGACAGGAGGAGTGGTACTGTGCAGTGTATATATACAGGAGGAGTTGTACTGTGCAGTGTGTATATGCAGGATAGGAGTGGTACTATGCAGTGTGTATATACAAGACACGAGTGGTACTGTGCAGTGTATATATACAGGACAGGAGGAGTGGTGCTGTGCAGTGTATATATACAGGACAGGAGGAGTGGTGCTGTGCAGTGTATATATACAGGAGTGGGACTGTGCCGTGTATATAGACAGGAGTGGTACTGTGCAGTGTATATATACAGGACAGGAGTGGTACTGTGCAGTGCATATATGCAGGACAGGAGTGGTACTGTGCAGTGCATATATGCAGGACAGGAGTGGTACTGTGCAGTGCATATATACAGGACAGGAGTGGTACTGTGCAGTGCATATATACAGGACAGGAGTGGTACTGTGCAGTGCATATATGCAGGAGGAGGGGTACTGTGCAGTGTATATATAGGAGTGGTACTGTGCAGTGTATATATACAGGAAAGGAGGAGTGATGTCGTGCAGTGTATATATACAGGATTGGTACTGTGCAGTGTATATATACAGGACTGGAGTGGTACTGTGGAGTGTATACATACAGGAGTGGTACTGTGCAGTGTATATATAGGAGTGGTACTGTGCAGTGTATATATACAGGAAAGGAGGAGTGATGTCGTGCAGTGTATATATACAGGATTGGTACTGTGCAGTGCATATATACAGGACTGGAGTGGTACTGTGGAGTGTATATTTACAGGAGTGGTACTGTGCAGTGTATATATACAGGATTGGTACTCTGCAGCGTATATACACAGGACAGGAGTAGTGGTACTGTGCAGTGTATATATATATATAGGAGTGGTACTGTGCGGTGCATATATACGGGACAGGAGGAGAGGTACTGTGCAGTGCATATATACAGGACAGGAGTGGTACTGTGCAGTGTATATATACAGGAGTGGCGCTGTGCAGTGTATAGATAAAGGAGGAGTGGTACTGTGCAGTGTACATATGCAGGACAGGAGTGGTACTGTGCAGTGTATATATACAGGACAGGAGTGGTGCTGTGCAGTGTATATATACAGGAGTGGTACTGTGCAGTGTATATATACAGGAGGAGTGGTACTGTGGAGTGTATATATACAGGACAGGAGTGGTGCTGTGCAGTGTATATATACATCACAGGAGGAGTGGTGCTGTGCAGTGTATATATGCAGGACAGGAGTGGTACTGTGCAGTGTATATATACAGGAGTGGGACTGTGCAGTGTATATAGACAGGAGTGGTACTGTGCAGTGTATATATACAGGACATGAGTGGTACTGTGCAGTGCATATATGCAGGACAGGAGGAATGGTGCTGTGCATTGTATATATACAGGACAGGAGTGGTACTGTGCAGTGTATATATACAGGACAGGAGTGGTACTGTGCAGTGTATATACAGGAGTGGTGCTGTGCAATGTATATATGCAGGAGTGGTACTGTGCAGTGTGCATATGCAGGACAGGAGTGGGACTGTGCAGTGTATATATACAGGAGTGGGACTGTGCAGTGTATATAGACAGGAGTGGGACTGTGCAGTGTATATAGACAGGAGTGGTACTGTGCAGTGTATATATATACAGGGCATGAGTGGTACAGTGCAGTGCATATATGCAGGACAGGAGGAGTGGTGCTGTGCAGTGTATATATACAGGACACGAGTGGTACTGTGCAGTGTATATATACAGGAGGATGGGGTACTGTGCAGTGTATATATAGGAGGAGTGGTGCTGTGCAGTGTATATATACAGGAGGAGTGGTACTGTGCAGTGTATATATACAGGAGGAGTGGTACTGTGCAGTGTGTATATATACAGGACAGGAGTGGTACTGTGCAGTGTATATATACAGGAGTGGGACTGTGCAGTGTGTATAGACAGGAGTGGTACTGTGCAGTGTATATATACAGGAGGAGTGGTACTGTGCAGTGCATATATACAGGACAGGAGGAGTGGTACTGTGCAGTGTATATATACAGGAGGAGTGGTACTGTGCTGTGTGTATATGCAGGACAGGAGTGGTACTGTGCAGTGTGTATATACAGGACAGGAGTGGTGCTGTGCAGTGTATATATACAGGACAGGAGGAGTGGTGCTGTGCAGTGTATATATACAGGACAGGAGTGGTACTGTGCAGTGTATATATATACAGGACAGGAGGAGTGGTGCTGTGCAGTGTATGTATACAGGACAGGAGGAGTGGTGCTGTGGAGTGTATATATACAGGACAGGAGTGGTACTGTGCAGTGTATATACAGGAGTGGTACTGCGCAGTGTATATATATACAGGAGGAGTGGTACTGTGCAGTGCATATATATACAGGACAGGAGTGGTACTGTGCAGTGTGTATATGCAGGACAGGAGTGGTACTGTGCAGTGCATATATACAGGCCAGGAGGAGTGGTGCTGTGCAGTGTATATATACAGGACAGGAGGAGTGGTACTGTGCAGTGTATATATACAGGAGGAGTGGTACTGTGCAGTGCATATATACAGGACAGGAGGAGTGGTACTGTGCAGTGTATATATACAGGAGGAGTTGTACTGTGCAGTGTGTGTATGCAGGATAGGAGTGGTACTATGCAGTGTGTATATACAGGACACGAGTGGTACTGTGCAGTGTATATATACAGGATAGGAGGAGTGGTGCTGTGCAGTGTATATATACAGGAGTGGGACTGTGCCGTGTATATAGACAGGAGTGGTACTGTGCAGTGTATATATACAGGACAGGAGTGGTACTGTGCAGTGCATATATGCAGGACAGGAGTGGTACTGTGCAGTGTATATATACAGGACAGGAGTGGTACTGTGCAGTGTATATATACAGGACAGGAGTGGTACTGTGCAGTGCATATATGCCGGAGGAGGGGTACTGTGCAGTGCATATATGCAGGAGGAGGGGTACTGTGCAGTGCATATATGCAGGAGGAGGGGTACTGTGCAGTGTATATATAGGAGTGGTACTGTGCAGTGTATATATACAGGAAAGGAGGAGTGATGTTGTGCAGTGTATATATACAGGATTGGTACTGTGCAGTGTATATATACAGGAAAGGAGGAGTGATGTCGTGCAGTGTATATATACAGGATTGGTACTGTGCAGTGCATATATACAGGACTGGAGTGGTACTGTGGAGTGTATATATACAGGAGTGGTACTGTGCAGTGTATATATACAGGATTGGTACTGTGCAGCGTATATACACAGGACAGGAGTAGTGGTACTGTGCAGTGTATATATATAGGAGTGGTACTGTGCGGTGCATATATACGGGACAGGAGGAGAGGTGCAGTGCATATATACAGGACAGGAGTGGTACTGTGCAGTGTATATATACAGGAGTGGCGCTGTGCAGTGTATAGATAAAGGAGGAGTGGTACTGTGCAGTGTACATATGCAGGACAGGAGTGGTACTGTGCAGTGTATATATACAGGACAGGAGTGGTACTGTGCAGTGCATATATACAGGACAGGAGGTGTGCTGTTCAGTGTATATATACAGGACAGGAGTGGTACTGTGCAGTGTATATATACAGGACAGGAGTGGTGCTGTGCAGTGTATATATAGATCACAGGAGGAGTGGTGCTGTGCAGTGTATATATGCAGGACAGGAGTGGGACTGTGCAGTGTATATAGACAGGAGTGGTACTGTACAGTGTATATATACAGGACATGAGTGGTACTGTGCAGTGCATATATGCAGGACAGGAGGAGTGGTGCTTTTCAGTGTATATATACAGGACAGGAGTGGTACTGTGCAGTGTATATATACAGGACAGGAGTGGTACTGTGCAGTGTATATACAGGAGTGGTGCTGTGCAATGTATATATGCAGGAGTGGTACTGTGCAGTGTGTATATGCAGGACAGGAGTGGGACTGTGCAGTGTATATATACAGGAGTGGGACTGTGCAGTGTATATAGACAGGAGTGGTACTGTGCAGTGTATATATATACAGGGCATGAGTGGTACTGTGCAGTGTATACAGGAGGAGGGGTACTGTGCAGTGTATATATAGGAGTGGTGCTGTGCAGTGTATATATACAGGACAGGAGTGGTACTGTGCAGTGTATATATACAGGACAGGAGTGGTACTGTGCAGTGTATATATACAGGACAGGAGTGGTACTGTGCAGTGTATATATACAGGAGTGGGACTGTGCAGTGTATATATACAGGAGGAGTGGTACTGTGCAGTGCATATATACAGGACAGGAGGAGTGGTACTGTGCAGTGTATATATACAGGAGGAGTGGTACTGTGCTGTATGTATATGCAGGACAGGAGTGGTACTGTGCAGTGTGTATATACAGGACAGGAGTGGTGCTGTGCAGTGTATATATACAGGACAGGAGGAGTAGTGCTGTGCAGTGTATATATACAGGACAGGAGTGGTACTGTGCAGTGTATATATACAGGACAGGAGGAGTGGTGCTGTGCAGTGTATGTATACAGGACAGGAGGAGTGGTGCTGTGGAGTGTATATATACAGGACAGGAGTGGTACTGTGCAGTGTATATACAGGAGTGGTACTGTGCAGTGTATATATACAGGAGGAGTGGTACTGTGTAGTGCATATATATACAGGACAGGAGGAGTGGTACTGTGCAGTGTGTATATGCAGGACAGGAGTGGTACTGTGCAGTGTATATATACAGGACAGGAGTGGTGCTGTGCAGTGTAAATATACAGGACAGGAGTGGTACTGTGCAGTGCATATTTACAGGCCAGGAGGAGTGGTGCTGTGCAGTGTATATATACAGGACAGGAGGAGTGGTACTGTGCAGTGTATATATACAGGAGGAGTGGTACTGTGCAGTGCATATATACAGGACAGGAGTGGTACTGTGCAGTGTATATATACAGGAGGAGTGGTACTGTGCAGTGTATATATACAGGACAGGAGTGGTGCTGTGCAGTGTATATATACATCACAGGAGGAGTGGTGCTGTGCAGTGTATATATACAGGACACGAGTGGTACTGTGCAGTGTATACAGGAGGAGGGGTACTGTGCAGTGTATATATAGGAGTGGTGCTGTGCAGTGTATATATACAGGAGGAGTGGTACTGTGCAGTGTATATATACAGGACAGGAGTGGTACTGTGCAGTGTATATATACAGGAGTGGGACTGTGCAGTGTGTAAAGACAGGAGTGGTACTGTGCAGTGTATATATACAGGAGGAGTGGTACTGTGCAGTGCATATATACAGGACAGGAGGAGTGGTACTGTGCAGTGTATATATACAGGAGGAGTGGTACTGTGCTGTATGTATATGCAGGACAGGAGTGGTACTGTGCAGTGTGTATATACAGGACAGGAGTGGTGCTGTGCAGTGTATATATACAGGACAGGAGTAGTGCTGTGCAGTGTATATATACAGGACAGGAGTGGTACTGTGCAGTGTATATATACAGGACAGAAGGAGTGGTGCAGTGTATGTATACAGGACAGGAGGAGTGGTGCTGTGGAGTGTATATATACAGGACAGGAGTGGTACTGTGCAGTGTATATACAGGAGGAGTGGTACTGTGCAGTGCATATATATACAGGACAGGAGGAGTGGTACTGTGCAGTGTGTATATGCAGGACAGGAGTGGTACTGTGCAGTGTATATATACAGGACAGGAGTGGTGCTGTGCAGTGTAAATATACAGGACAGGAGTGGTACTGTGCAGTGCATATTTACAGGCCAGGAGGAGTGGTGCTGTGCAGTGTATATATACAGGACAGGAGGAGTGGTACTGTGCAGTGTATATATACAGGAGTGGTACTGTGCAGTGCATATATACAAGACAGGAGTGGTACTGTGCAGTGTATATATACAGGAGGAGTGGTACTGTGCAGTGTATATATACAGGAGGAGTGGTACTGTGCAGTGTATATATACAGGAGGAGTGGTACTGTGCAGTGTATATATACAGGAGGAGTGGTACTGTGGAGTGTATATATACAGGACAGGAGTGGTGCTGTGCAGTGTATATATACATCACAGGAGGAGTGGTGCTGTGCAGTGTATATATACATCACAGGAGGAGTGGTGCTGTGCAGTGTATATATGCAGGACAGGAGTGGTACTGTGCAGTGCATATTTACAGGCCAGGAGGAGTGGTGCTGTGCAGTGTATATATACAGGACAGGAGGAGTGGTACTGTGCAGTGTATATATACTGGAGGAGTGGTACTGTGCAGTGCATATATACAGGACAGGAGGAGTGGTACTGTGCAGTGTATATATACAGGAGGAGTGGTACTGTGCAGTGTATATATACAGGAGGAGTGGTACTGTGGAGTGTATATATACAGGACAGGAGTGGTGCTGTGCAGTGTATATATACATCACAGGAGGAGTGGTGCTGTGCAGTGTATATATGCAGGACAGGAGTGGTACTGTGCAGTGTATATATACAGGAGTGGGACTGTGCAGTGTATATAGACAGGAGTGGTACTGTGCAGTGTATATAGACAGGACATGAGTGGTACTGTGCAGTGCATATATGCAGGACAGGAGGAGTGGTGCTGTGCAGTGTATATATACAGGACAGGAGTGGTACTGTGCAGTGTATATATACAGGACAGGAGTGGTACTGTGCAGTGTATATACAGGAGTGGTGCTGTGCAATGTATATATGCAGGAGTGGTACTGTGCAGTGTGTATATGCAGGACAGGAGTGGGACTGTGCAGTGTATATATACAGGAGTGGGACTGTGCAGTGTATATAGACAGGAGTGGTACTGTGCAGTGCATATATGCAGGACAGGAGGAGTGGTGCTGTGCAGTGTATATATACAGGACAGGAGTGGTACTGTGCAGTGTATATATACAGGACAGGAGTGGTACTGTGCAGTGTATATACAGGAGTGGTGCTGTGCAATGTATATATGCAGGAGTGGGACTGTGTAGTGTGTATATGCAGGACAGGAGTGGGACTGTGCAGTGTATATATACAGGAGTGGGACTGTGCAGTGTATATAGACAGGAGTGGTACTGTGCAGTGTATATATACAGGGCATGAGTGGATAGTGCAGTGCATATATGCAGGACAGGAGGAGTGGTGCTGTGCAGTGTATATATACAGGAGGGGTACTGTGCAGTGTATATACAGGAGGAGTGGTGCTGTGCAGTGTATATATACAGGAGGAGTGGTACTGTGCAGTGTATATATACAGGACAGGAGTGGTACTGTGCAGTGCATATATACAGGAGTGGGACTGTGCAGTGTGTATAGACAGGAGGAGTGGTACTGTGCAGTGCATATATACAGGACAGGAGGAGTGGTACTGTGCAGTGTATATATACAGGACAGGAGGAGTGGTGCTGTGGAGTGTATATATACAGGACAGGAGTGGTACTGTGCAGTGTATATATACAGGACAGGAGTGGTACTGTGCAGTGTATATACAGGAGTGGTGCTGTGCAATGTATATATGCAGGAGTGGGACTGTGTAGTGTGTATATGCAGGACAGGAGTGGGACTGTGCAGTGTATATATACAGGAGTGGGACTGTGCAGTGTATATAGACAGGAGTGGTACTGTGCAGTGTATATATACAGGGCATGAGTGGATAGTGCAGTGCATATATGCAGGACAGGAGGAGTGGTGCTGTGCAGTGTATATATACAGGAGGGGTACTGTGCAGTGTATATACAGGAGGAGTGGTGCTGTGCAGTGTATATATACAGGAGGAGTGGTACTGTGCAGTGTATATATACAGGACAGGAGTGGTACTGTGCAGTGCATATATACAGGAGTGGGACTGTGCAGTGTGTATAGACAGGAGGAGTGGTACTGTGCAGTGCATATATACAGGACAGGAGGAGTGGTACTGTGCAGTGTATATATACAGGACAGGAGGAGTGGTGCTGTGGAGTGTATATATACAGGACAGGAGTGGTACTGTGCAGTGTATATATACAGGAAAAGTGGCACTGTGCTGTGTGTATATGCAGGACAGGAGTGGTACTGTGCAGTGTGTATATACAGGACAGGAGTGGTGCTGTGCAGTGTATATATACAGGACAGGAGGAGTGGTGCTGTGCAGTGTATATATACAGGACAGGAGGAGTGGTGCTGTGCAGTGTATATATACAGGACAGGAGGAGTGGTGCTGTGCAGTGTATATATACAGGACAGGAGGAGTGGTGCTGTGCAGTGTATATATACAGGACAGGAGGAGTGGTGCTGTGGAGTGTATATATACAGGACAGGAGTGGTACTGTGCAGTGTATATACAGGAGTGGTACTGTGCAGTGTATAAATACAGGAGGAGTGGTACTGTGCAGTGTATATGCAGGACAGGAGTGGTACTGTGCAGTGTATATATACAGGAGTGGAACTGTGCAGTGTATATAGACAGGAGTGGTACTGTGCAGTGTGTATATATACAGGACAGGAGTGGTACTGTGCAATGCATATATGCAGGACAGGAGTGGTACTGTGCAGTGTATATATACAGGACAGGAGTGGTACTGTGCAGTGCATATATACAGGACAGGAGTGGTACTGTGCAGTGTATATATACAGGAGGAGTGGTACTGTGGAGTGTATATATACAGGAGGAGTGGTACTGTGCAGTGTATATATACAGGAGGAGGGGTACTGTGCAGTGTATATATACAGGAGGAGTGGTACTGTGGAGTGTATATATACAGGACAGGAGTGGTGCTGTGCATTGTATATATACATCACAGGAGGAGTGGTGCTGTGCAGTGTATATATGCAGGACAGGAGTGGTACTGTGCAGTGTATATATACAGGAGTGGGACTGTGCAGTGTATATAGACAAGAGTGGTACTGTGCAGTGTATATAGACAGGACATGAGTGGTAGTGTGCAGTGCATATATGCAGGACAGGAGGAGTGGTGCTGTGCAGTGTATATATACAGGACAGGAGTGGTGCTGTGCAGTGTATATATACAGGACAGGAGTGGTACTGTGCAGTGTATATATACAGGACAGGAGTGGTACTGTGCAGTGTATATATACAGGACAGGAGTGGTACTGTGCAGTGTATATACAGGAGTGGTGCTGTGCAATGTATATATGCAGGAGTGGTACTGTGCAGTGTGTATATGCAGGACAGGAGTGGGACTGTGCAGTGTATATAGACAGGAGTGGTACTGTGCAGTGTATATATATACATGGCATGAGTGGTACTGTGCAGTGCATATATGCAGGACAGGAGGAGTGGTGCTGTGCAGTGTATATATACAAGACACGAGTGGTACTGTGCAGTGTATATAGGAGGAGTGGTGCTGTGCAGTGTATATATACAGGAGGAGTGGTACTGTGCAGTGTATATATACAGGACAGGAGTGGTACTGTGCAGTGTATATATACAGGAGTGGGACTGTGCAGTGTGTATAGACAGGAGTGGGACTGTGCAGTGTATATATACAGGAGGAGTGGTACTGTGCAGTGCATATATACAGGACAGGAGGAGTGGTACTGTGCAGTGTATATATACAGGAGGAGTGGTACTGTGCTGTGTGTATATGCAGGACAGGAGTGGTACTGTGCAGTGTATATATACAGGAGTGGTACTGTGCAGTGCATATATACAGGACAGGAGGAGTGGTACTGTGCAGTGTATATATACAGGAGGAGTGGTACTGTGCTGTGTGTATATGCAGGACAGGAGTGGTACTGTGCAGTTTATATATACAGGAGGAGTGGTACTGTGCAGTGCATATATACAGGACAGGAGGAGTGGTGCTGTGCAGTTTATATATACAGGACAGGAGTGGTACTGTGCAGTGTATATATACAGGACAGGAGGAGTGGTGCTTCCCTGAGGAAGTTGTTTTTCTAGCTCCGAAACGCGCGTCGGGGATAGGACCGACCTTGCTGCTTCCCCCCGTACTTCAGGTATAGTAATGCAGTTTATTAGGTCATTAGTATGACGTGTATTATACATCAATTTTGCATGTGCGCATTTGCACTTTGTCAGGGTATACTTCTTATGAAGGATTGTAGCACTTGCTGTATGATTTGTCTTATTATACTTTATATAACCCCTTAACTCTTATTAGCTATACCATCTAGCTCTGCATTTTACTATCCTGGCGGGGTGTTTGCAGCTTCGTTGGCCCTTCATGACCATTGTGTTCATTTATATGCTGTTCCTTTTCCCTGTCCAAACACTGTGTGTCCATATCTATTAATGTTTTAAATTATCTTTAATAAATATCATAGTTTTATGGATTTTTTGACTGCTTCTTTGTTTGGTACTTTCTATATACAGGAGTACTGTGCAGTGTATATATACAGGAGGAGTGGTACTGTGCTGTGTGTATATGCAGGACAGGAGTGGTACTGTGCATTGTATATATACAGGAGTGGAACTGTGCAGTGTATATAGACAGGAAAGGAGGAGTGATGTCGTGCAGTGTATATATACAGGATTGGTACTGTGCAGTGCATATATACAGGACTGGAGTGGTACTGTGGAGTGTATATTTACAGGAGTGGTACTGTGCAGTGTATATATACAGGATTGGTACTCTGCAGCGTATATACACAGGACAGGAGTAGTGGTACTGTGCAGTGTATATATATATATAGGAGTGGTACTGTGCGGTGCATATATACGGGACAGGAGGAGAGGTACTGTGCAGTGCATATATACAGGACAGGAGTGGTACTGTGCAGTGTATATATACAGGAGTGGCGCTGTGCAGTGTATAGATAAAGGAGGAGTGGTACTGTGCAGTGTACATATGCAGGACAGGAGTGGTACTGTGCAGTGTATATATACAGGACAGGAGTGGTGCTGTGCAGTGTATATATACAGGAGTGGTACTGTGCAGTGTATATATACAGGAGGAGTGGTACTGTGGAGTGTATATATACAGGACAGGAGTGGTGCTGTGCAGTGTATATATACATCACAGGAGGAGTGGTGCTGTGCAGTGTATATATGCAGGACAGGAGTGGTACTGTGCAGTGTATATATACAGGAGTGGGACTGTGCAGTGTATATAGACAGGAGTGGTACTGTGCAGTGTATATATACAGGACATGAGTGGTACTGTGCAGTGCATATATGCAGGACAGGAGGAATGGTGCTGTGCATTGTATATATACAGGACAGGAGTGGTACTGTGCAGTGTATATATACAGGACAGGAGTGGTACTGTGCAGTGTATATACAGGAGTGGTGCTGTGCAATGTATATATGCAGGAGTGGTACTGTGCAGTGTGCATATGCAGGACAGGAGTGGGACTGTGCAGTGTATATATACAGGAGTGGGACTGTGCAGTGTATATAGACAGGAGTGGGACTGTGCAGTGTATATAGACAGGAGTGGTACTGTGCAGTGTATATATATACAGGGCATGAGTGGTACAGTGCAGTGCATATATGCAGGACAGGAGGAGTGGTGCTGTGCAGTGTATATATACAGGACACGAGTGGTACTGTGCAGTGTATATATACAGGAGGATGGGGTACTGTGCAGTGTATATATAGGAGGAGTGGTGCTGTGCAGTGTATATATACAGGAGGAGTGGTACTGTGCAGTGTATATATACAGGAGGAGTGGTACTGTGCAGTGTGTATATATACAGGACAGGAGTGGTACTGTGCAGTGTATATATACAGGAGTGGGACTGTGCAGTGTGTATAGACAGGAGTGGTACTGTGCAGTGTATATATACAGGAGGAGTGGTACTGTGCAGTGCATATATACAGGACAGGAGGAGTGGTACTGTGCAGTGTATATATACAGGAGGAGTGGTACTGTGCTGTGTGTATATGCAGGACAGGAGTGGTACTGTGCAGTGTGTATATACAGGACAGGAGTGGTGCTGTGCAGTGTATATATACAGGACAGGAGGAGTGGTGCTGTGCAGTGTATATATACAGGACAGGAGTGGTACTGTGCAGTGTATATATATACAGGACAGGAGGAGTGGTGCTGTGCAGTGTATGTATACAGGACAGGAGGAGTGGTGCTGTGGAGTGTATATATACAGGACAGGAGTGGTACTGTGCAGTGTATATACAGGAGTGGTACTGCGCAGTGTATATATATACAGGAGGAGTGGTACTGTGCAGTGCATATATATACAGGACAGGAGTGGTACTGTGCAGTGTGTATATGCAGGACAGGAGTGGTACTGTGCAGTGCATATATACAGGCCAGGAGGAGTGGTGCTGTGCAGTGTATATATACAGGACAGGAGGAGTGGTACTGTGCAGTGTATATATACAGGAGGAGTGGTACTGTGCAGTGCATATATACAGGACAGGAGGAGTGGTACTGTGCAGTGTATATATACAGGAGGAGTTGTACTGTGCAGTGTGTGTATGCAGGATAGGAGTGGTACTATGCAGTGTGTATATACAGGACACGAGTGGTACTGTGCAGTGTATATATACAGGATAGGAGGAGTGGTGCTGTGCAGTGTATATATACAGGAGTGGGACTGTGCCGTGTATATAGACAGGAGTGGTACTGTGCAGTGTATATATACAGGACAGGAGTGGTACTGTGCAGTGCATATATGCAGGACAGGAGTGGTACTGTGCAGTGTATATATACAGGACAGGAGTGGTACTGTGCAGTGTATATATACAGGACAGGAGTGGTACTGTGCAGTGCATATATGCCGGAGGAGGGGTACTGTGCAGTGCATATATGCAGGAGGAGGGGTACTGTGCAGTGCATATATGCAGGAGGGGTACTGTGCAGTGTATATATAGGAGTGGTACTGTGCAGTGTATATATACAGGAAAGGAGGAGTGATGTTGTGCAGTGTATATATACAGGATTGGTACTGTGCAGTGTATATATACAGGAAAGGAGGAGTGATGTCGTGCAGTGTATATATACAGGATTGGTACTGTGCAGTGCATATATACAGGACTGGAGTGGTACTGTGGAGTGTATATATACAGGAGTGGTACTGTGCAGTGTATATATACAGGATTGGTACTGTGCAGCGTATATACACAGGACAGGAGTAGTGGTACTGTGCAGTGTATATATATAGGAGTGGTACTGTGCGGTGCATATATACGGGACAGGAGGAGAGGTGCAGTGCATATATACAGGACAGGAGTGGTACTGTGCAGTGTATATATACAGGAGTGGCGCTGTGCAGTGTATAGATAAAGGAGGAGTGGTACTGTGCAGTGTACATATGCAGGACAGGAGTGGTACTGTGCAGTGTATATATACAGGACAGGAGTGGTACTGTGCAGTGCATATATACAGGACAGGAGGTGTGCTGTTCAGTGTATATATACAGGACAGGAGTGGTACTGTGCAGTGTATATATACAGGACAGGAGTGGTGCTGTGCAGTGTATATATAGATCACAGGAGGAGTGGTGCTGTGCAGTGTATATATGCAGGACAGGAGTGGGACTGTGCAGTGTATATAGACAGGAGTGGTACTGTACAGTGTATATATACAGGACATGAGTGGTACTGTGCAGTGCATATATGCAGGACAGGAGGAGTGGTGCTTTTCAGTGTATATATACAGGACAGGAGTGGTACTGTGCAGTGTATATATACAGGACAGGAGTGGTACTGTGCAGTGTATATACAGGAGTGGTGCTGTGCAATGTATATATGCAGGAGTGGTACTGTGCAGTGTGTATATGCAGGACAGGAGTGGGACTGTGCAGTGTATATATACAGGAGTGGGACTGTGCAGTGTATATAGACAGGAGTGGTACTGTGCAGTGTATATATATACAGGGCATGAGTGGTACTGTGCAGTGTATACAGGAGGAGGGGTACTGTGCAGTGTATATATAGGAGTGGTGCTGTGCAGTGTATATATACAGGACAGGAGTGGTACTGTGCAGTGTATATATACAGGACAGGAGTGGTACTGTGCAGTGTATATATACAGGACAGGAGTGGTACTGTGCAGTGTATATATACAGGAGTGGGACTGTGCAGTGTATATATACAGGAGGAGTGGTACTGTGCAGTGCATATATACAGGACAGGAGGAGTGGTACTGTGCAGTGTATATATACAGGAGGAGTGGTACTGTGCTGTATGTATATGCAGGACAGGAGTGGTACTGTGCAGTGTGTATATACAGGACAGGAGTGGTGCTGTGCAGTGTATATATACAGGACAGGAGGAGTAGTGCTGTGCAGTGTATATATACAGGACAGGAGTGGTACTGTGCAGTGTATATATACAGGACAGGAGGAGTGGTGCTGTGCAGTGTATGTATACAGGACAGGAGGAGTGGTGCTGTGGAGTGTATATATACAGGACAGGAGTGGTACTGTGCAGTGTATATACAGGAGTGGTACTGTGCAGTGTATATATACAGGAGGAGTGGTACTGTGTAGTGCATATATATACAGGACAGGAGGAGTGGTACTGTGCAGTGTGTATATGCAGGACAGGAGTGGTACTGTGCAGTGTATATATACAGGACAGGAGTGGTGCTGTGCAGTGTAAATATACAGGACAGGAGTGGTACTGTGCAGTGCATATTTACAGGCCAGGAGGAGTGGTGCTGTGCAGTGTATATATACAGGACAGGAGGAGTGGTACTGTGCAGTGTATATATACAGGAGGAGTGGTACTGTGCAGTGCATATATACAGGACAGGAGTGGTACTGTGCAGTGTATATATACAGGAGGAGTGGTACTGTGCAGTGTATATATACAGGACAGGAGTGGTGCTGTGCAGTGTATATATACATCACAGGAGGAGTGGTGCTGTGCAGTGTATATATACAGGACACGAGTGGTACTGTGCAGTGTATACAGGAGGAGGGGTACTGTGCAGTGTATATATAGGAGTGGTGCTGTGCAGTGTATATATACAGGAGGAGTGGTACTGTGCAGTGTATATATACAGGACAGGAGTGGTACTGTGCAGTGTATATATACAGGAGTGGGACTGTGCAGTGTGTAAAGACAGGAGTGGTACTGTGCAGTGTATATATACAGGAGGAGTGGTACTGTGCAGTGCATATATACAGGACAGGAGGAGTGGTACTGTGCAGTGTATATATACAGGAGGAGTGGTACTGTGCTGTATGTATATGCAGGACAGGAGTGGTACTGTGCAGTGTGTATATACAGGACAGGAGTGGTGCTGTGCAGTGTATATATACAGGACAGGAGTAGTGCTGTGCAGTGTATATATACAGGACAGGAGTGGTACTGTGCAGTGTATATATACAGGACAGAAGGAGTGGTGCAGTGTATGTATACAGGACAGGAGGAGTGGTGCTGTGGAGTGTATATATACAGGACAGGAGTGGTACTGTGCAGTGTATATACAGGAGGAGTGGTACTGTGCAGTGCATATATATACAGGACAGGAGGAGTGGTACTGTGCAGTGTGTATATGCAGGACAGGAGTGGTACTGTGCAGTGTATATATACAGGACAGGAGTGGTGCTGTGCAGTGTAAATATACAGGACAGGAGTGGTACTGTGCAGTGCATATTTACAGGCCAGGAGGAGTGGTGCTGTGCAGTGTATATATACAGGACAGGAGGAGTGGTACTGTGCAGTGTATATATACAGGAGTGGTACTGTGCAGTGCATATATACAAGACAGGAGTGGTACTGTGCAGTGTATATATACAGGAGGAGTGGTACTGTGCAGTGTATATATACAGGAGGAGTGGTACTGTGCAGTGTATATATACAGGAGGAGTGGTACTGTGCAGTGTATATATACAGGAGGAGTGGTACTGTGGAGTGTATATATACAGGACAGGAGTGGTGCTGTGCAGTGTATATATACATCACAGGAGGAGTGGTGCTGTGCAGTGTATATATACATCACAGGAGGAGTGGTGCTGTGCAGTGTATATATGCAGGACAGGAGTGGTACTGTGCAGTGCATATTTACAGGCCAGGAGGAGTGGTGCTGTGCAGTGTATATATACAGGACAGGAGGAGTGGTACTGTGCAGTGTATATATACTGGAGGAGTGGTACTGTGCAGTGCATATATACAGGACAGGAGGAGTGGTACTGTGCAGTGTATATATACAGGAGGAGTGGTACTGTGCAGTGTATATATACAGGAGGAGTGGTACTGTGGAGTGTATATATACAGGACAGGAGTGGTGCTGTGCAGTGTATATATACATCACAGGAGGAGTGGTGCTGTGCAGTGTATATATGCAGGACAGGAGTGGTACTGTGCAGTGTATATATACAGGAGTGGGACTGTGCAGTGTATATAGACAGGAGTGGTACTGTGCAGTGTATATAGACAGGACATGAGTGGTACTGTGCAGTGCATATATGCAGGACAGGAGGAGTGGTGCTGTGCAGTGTATATATACAGGACAGGAGTGGTACTGTGCAGTGTATATATACAGGACAGGAGTGGTACTGTGCAGTGTATATACAGGAGTGGTGCTGTGCAATGTATATATGCAGGAGTGGTACTGTGCAGTGTGTATATGCAGGACAGGAGTGGGACTGTGCAGTGTATATATACAGGAGTGGGACTGTGCAGTGTATATAGACAGGAGTGGTACTGTGCAGTGCATATATGCAGGACAGGAGGAGTGGTGCTGTGCAGTGTATATATACAGGACAGGAGTGGTACTGTGCAGTGTATATATACAGGACAGGAGTGGTACTGTGCAGTGTATATACAGGAGTGGTGCTGTGCAATGTATATATGCAGGAGTGGGACTGTGTAGTGTGTATATGCAGGACAGGAGTGGGACTGTGCAGTGTATATATACAGGAGTGGGACTGTGCAGTGTATATAGACAGGAGTGGTACTGTGCAGTGTATATATACAGGGCATGAGTGGATAGTGCAGTGCATATATGCAGGACAGGAGGAGTGGTGCTGTGCAGTGTATATATACAGGAGGGGTACTGTGCAGTGTATATACAGGAGGAGTGGTGCTGTGCAGTGTATATATACAGGAGGAGTGGTACTGTGCAGTGTATATATACAGGACAGGAGTGGTACTGTGCAGTGCATATATACAGGAGTGGGACTGTGCAGTGTGTATAGACAGGAGGAGTGGTACTGTGCAGTGCATATATACAGGACAGGAGGAGTGGTACTGTGCAGTGTATATATACAGGACAGGAGGAGTGGTGCTGTGGAGTGTATATATACAGGACAGGAGTGGTACTGTGCAGTGTATATATACAGGACAGGAGTGGTACTGTGCAGTGTATATACAGGAGTGGTGCTGTGCAATGTATATATGCAGGAGTGGGACTGTGTAGTGTGTATATGCAGGACAGGAGTGGGACTGTGCAGTGTATATATACAGGAGTGGGACTGTGCAGTGTATATAGACAGGAGTGGTACTGTGCAGTGTATATATACAGGGCATGAGTGGATAGTGCAGTGCATATATGCAGGACAGGAGGAGTGGTGCTGTGCAGTGTATATATACAGGAGGGGTACTGTGCAGTGTATATACAGGAGGAGTGGTGCTGTGCAGTGTATATATACAGGAGGAGTGGTACTGTGCAGTGTATATATACAGGACAGGAGTGGTACTGTGCAGTGCATATATACAGGAGTGGGACTGTGCAGTGTGTATAGACAGGAGGAGTGGTACTGTGCAGTGCATATATACAGGACAGGAGGAGTGGTACTGTGCAGTGTATATATACAGGACAGGAGGAGTGGTGCTGTGGAGTGTATATATACAGGACAGGAGTGGTACTGTGCAGTGTATATATACAGGAAAAGTGGCACTGTGCTGTGTGTATATGCAGGACAGGAGTGGTACTGTGCAGTGTGTATATACAGGACAGGAGTGGTGCTGTGCAGTGTATATATACAGGACAGGAGGAGTGGTGCTGTGCAGTGTATATATACAGGACAGGAGGAGTGGTGCTGTGCAGTGTATATATACAGGACAGGAGGAGTGGTGCTGTGCAGTGTATATATACAGGACAGGAGGAGTGGTGCTGTGCAGTGTATATATACAGGACAGGAGGAGTGGTGCTGTGGAGTGTATATATACAGGACAGGAGTGGTACTGTGCAGTGTATATACAGGAGTGGTACTGTGCAGTGTATAAATACAGGAGGAGTGGTACTGTGCAGTGTATATGCAGGACAGGAGTGGTACTGTGCAGTGTATATATACAGGAGTGGAACTGTGCAGTGTATATAGACAGGAGTGGTACTGTGCAGTGTGTATATATACAGGACAGGAGTGGTACTGTGCAATGCATATATGCAGGACAGGAGTGGTACTGTGCAGTGTATATATACAGGACAGGAGTGGTACTGTGAAGTGCATATATACAGGACAGGAGTGGTACTGTGCAGTGTATATATACAGGAGGAGTGGTACTGTGGAGTGTATATATACAGGAGGAGTGGTACTGTGCAGTGTATATATACAGGAGGAGGGGTACTGTGCAGTGTATATATACAGGAGGAGTGGTACTGTGGAGTGTATATATACAGGACAGGAGTGGTGCTGTGCATTGTATATATACATCACAGGAGGAGTGGTGCTGTGCAGTGTATATATGCAGGACAGGAGTGGTACTGTGCAGTGTATATATACAGGAGTGGGACTGTGCAGTGTATATAGACAAGAGTGGTACTGTGCAGTGTATATAGACAGGACATGAGTGGTAGTGTGCAGTGCATATATGCAGGACAGGAGGAGTGGTGCTGTGCAGTGTATATATACAGGACAGGAGTGGTGCTGTGCAGTGTATATATACAGGACAGGAGTGGTACTGTGCAGTGTATATATACAGGACAGGAGTGGTACTGTGCAGTGTATATATACAGGACAGGAGTGGTACTGTGCAGTGTATATACAGGAGTGGTGCTGTGCAATGTATATATGCAGGAGTGGTACTGTGCAGTGTGTATATGCAGGACAGGAGTGGGACTGTGCAGTGTATATAGACAGGAGTGGTACTGTGCAGTGTATATATATACATGGCATGAGTGGTACTGTGCAGTGCATATATGCAGGACAGGAGGAGTGGTGCTGTGCAGTGTATATATACAAGACACGAGTGGTACTGTGCAGTGTATATAGGAGGAGTGGTGCTGTGCAGTGTATATATACAGGAGGAGTGGTACTGTGCAGTGTATATATACAGGACAGGAGTGGTACTGTGCAGTGTATATATACAGGAGTGGGACTGTGCAGTGTGTATAGACAGGAGTGGGACTGTGCAGTGTATATATACAGGAGGAGTGGTACTGTGCAGTGCATATATACAGGACAGGAGGAGTGGTACTGTGCAGTGTATATATACAGGAGGAGTGGTACTGTGCTGTGTGTATATGCAGGACAGGAGTGGTACTGTGCAGTGTATATATACAGGAGTGGTACTGTGCAGTGCATATATACAGGACAGGAGGAGTGGTACTGTGCAGTGTATATATACAGGAGGAGTGGTACTGTGCTGTGTGTATATGCAGGACAGGAGTGGTACTGTGCAGTTTATATATACAGGAGGAGTGGTACTGTGCAGTGCATATATACAGGACAGGAGGAGTGGTGCTGTGCAGTTTATATATACAGGACAGGAGTGGTACTGTGCAGTGTATATATACAGGACAGGAGGAGTGGTGCTTCCCTGAGGAAGTTGTTTTTCTAGCTCCGAAACGCGCGTCGGGGATAGGACCGACCTTGCTGCTTCCCCCCGTACTTCAGGTATAGTAATGCAGTTTATTAGGTCATTAGTATGACGTGTATTATACATCAATTTTGCATGTGCGCATTTGCACTTTGTCAGGGTATACTTCTTATGAAGGATTGTAGCACTTGCTGTATGATTTGTCTTATTATACTTTATATAACCCCTTAACTCTTATTAGCTATACCATCTAGCTCTGCATTTTACTATCCTGGCGGGGTGTTTGCAGCTTCGTTGGCCCTTCATGACCATTGTGTTCATTTATATGCTGTTCCTTTTCCCTGTCCAAACACTGTGTGTCCATATCTATTAATGTTTTAAATTATCTTTAATAAATATCATAGTTTTATGGATTTTTTGACTGCTTCTTTGTTTGGTACTTTCTATATACAGGAGTACTGTGCAGTGTATATATACAGGAGGAGTGGTACTGTGCTGTGTGTATATGCAGGACAGGAGTGGTACTGTGCATTGTATATATACAGGAGTGGAACTGTGCAGTGTATATAGACAGGAGTGGTACTGTGCAGTGTGTATATACAGGACAGGAGTGGTACTGTGCAGTGCATATATTCAGGACAGGAGTGGTACTGTGCAGTGTATATATACAGGACAGGAGTGGTACTGTGCAGTGCATATATGCAGGAGGAGTGGTACTGTGCAGTGTATATATACAGGACAGGAGTGGTGCTGTGCAGGGTATATATACAGGACAGGAGGAGTGGTACTGTGCAGTGTATATATACAGGAAAGGAGGAGTGGTACTGTGCAGTGTATATATACAGGACAGGAGTGGTACTGTGCAGTGCATATATGCAGGAGGAGGGTTACTGTGCAGTGTATATATAGGAGTGGTACTGTGCAGTGTATATATACAGGACAGGAGGAGTGGTGCTGTGCAGTGTGTATATATACAGGACAGGAGTGGTGCTGTGCAGTGCATATATACAGGACAGGAGTGGTACTGTGCAGTGCATATATACAGGACAGGAGGAGTGGTGCTGTGCAGTGTATATATACAGGACAGGAGTGGTACTGTGCAGTGTATATACAGGAGTGGTACTGTGCAGTGTATATGTACAGGAGTGTTACTGTGCAGTGTGTATATGTACAGGACAGGAGTGGTACTGTGCAGTGTATATATACAGGAGTGGGACTGTGCAGTGTATATAGACAGGAGTGGTGCTGTGTATATACATATACAGGAGTGGTACTGTGCAGTGTATATATACAGGAGTGGGACTGTGCAGTGTATATAGACAGGAGTGGTACTGTGCAGTGTATATATACAGGACAGGAGTGGTACTGTGCAGTGCATATATGCAGAACAGGAGTGGTACTGTGCAGTGTATATATACAGGACAGGAGTAGTACTGTGCAGTGCATATATGCAGGAGGAGGGGTACTGTGCAGTGTACATATAGGAGTGGTGCTGTGCAGGGTATATATACAGGAGGGGTACTGTGCAGTGTATATATACAGGAGGAGTGATACTGTGCAGTGTATATATACAGGAGGAGGGGTACTGTGCAGTGTATATATATACAGGAGGAGGGGTACTGTGCAGTGTATATATAGGAGTGGTACTGTGCAGTATATACATATACAGGAGTTGTACTGTGCAGTATATACATATACAGGAGTGGTACTGTGCAGTGTATATATACAGGAGGAGTGGTACTGTGCAGTATATACATATACAGGAGTGGTACTGTGCAGTGTATATATATACAGGATGAGTGGTACTGTGCAGTGTATATATATACAGGATGAGTGGTACTGTGCAGTATCTGTATCCAACATTCTGCCCCAGCTCACAGCCTGCCCCCATGTCCAGCATTCTGCCTCAGTCTCCAGCATTCTGCCCCAGCTTCGAGCATTCTGCCCCATGTCCAGAATTCTGCCCCAGCGTCCAGCATTCTTCTGCCCCATGTCCAGAATTCTGCCCCAGCGTCCAGCATTCTTCTGCCCCATGTCCAGCATTCTGCCCCAGCGTCCAGCATTCTTCTGCCCCATGTCCAGCATTCTGCCCCGTCTCACAGTCTGCCCTCATATCCAGCATTCTGCCACCAGCGTCCAGCATTCTGCCCCCAGTGTCCAGCATTCTGCCCCCAGTGTCCAGCATTCTGCCCCCAGTGTCCAGCATTATGCCCCATGTCCAGCATTCTGCCCCAGGCTCCCTGGATAGCCGCTCTCAAAAAAAAAAAATTCTTACCTTGTTATCTGGCTGTGCTCCAGCGGCGAGGCTCCCTCCCTCTCCCAGTCCCACGTGGCACACTGACTGAATGAGGAAGTGGAGGAGCAGAGCAGTGTGTGACGTCAGGTGAGGGCGGAGCTGTGGCTGGACCATTGTGCAGGGGGGGATTTCGGCGCTGGCTGGACCATGGTGCGGGGGGGGGGGCCTGCCCGAGGGGCCCGGCAGGCGCTGAGTCTGAATTTAAAATATAGCTGCAGAAGCCTGTATAAAATGTAGGGGGGCCCCAGCGCGGATCGGGCTGCCAGCATGGTCGGGCCCCCCTAATCACCGGGCCCCATACACATGTAAGGCCTGTCATGCCCTGATGGCGGCCCTGGTTTCAGGATGCTTGACAGTTGGCATGAGACAAGACTGGTGGTAGCGCTCACCTGGTCTTCTCCGAATAAGCCGTTTTCCAGATGTCCCAAACAATCGAAAAGGGGATTCATCAGAGAAAATGACTTTACCCCAGTCCTCAGCAGTCCACTCCCTGTACCTCTTGCAGAATATCAGTCTGTCCATGATGTTTTTTCTGGAGAGAAGTGGCTTCTTTGCTGTCCTCCTTGAGACCAGGCCTTGCTCCAAGAGTCTCCGCCTCACAGCGTGTGCAGAAGCACTCACACCTGCCTGCTGCCATTCCTGAGCAAGCTCTGCACTGCTGGTAGTCCGATCCCACAGCTGAAGCACTTTTAAGAGACGGTCCTGGCGCTTGCTGGTCTTTCTTGGGCGCCCTGGAGCCTTTTTGGCAACAAGGGAACCTCTCTCCTTGAAGTTCTTGATGATGCGATAGATTGTTGACTGAGGTGCATTCTTTCTAGCTGCGATACTCTTCCCTGTTAGGCCATTTTTGTGCAGTGCAATGATGACTGCACGTGTTTCTTTAGAGATAACCATGGTTAACAGAAGAGAAACAATGATGCCAAGCACCAGCCTCCTTTTAAAGTGTCCAGTGGTGTCATTCTTACTTAATCATGACAGATTGATCTCCAGCCCTGTCCTCATCAACACCCACACCTGTGTTAATGGAGCAATCACTGAAACGATGTTAGCTGGTCCTTTTAAGGCAGGGCTGCAATGATGTTGAAATGTGTTTTGGGGGATAAAGTTAATTTTCTAGGCAAATATTGACTTTGCAAGTAATTGCTGTTAAGCTGATCACTCTTTATAACATTCTGGAGTATATGCAAATTGCCATTAGAAAAAATGAAGCAGTAGACTTTGTAAAAATTATTATTTGTGTCATTCTCAAAATTTTTAGCCATGGCTGTACAGACCAAAGTTTGGACACACCTTCTCATTCAAAGAGTTTGCTTTATTTTCATGACTATGAAAATTGTAGATTCACTCTGAAGGCATCAAAGCTATGAATTAACACATGTGGAATTATATAATTAACAAAAAAGTGTGAAACAACTGAAAATGTGTCTTATATTCTAGGTTCTTCAAAGTAGCCACCTTTTGCTTTGATTACTGCTTTGCACACTCTTGGCATTCTGTTGATGAGCTTCAAGAGGTAGTCACTGGAAATGGTCTTCCAACAGTCTTGAAGGAGTTCCCAGAGATGCTTAGCACTTGTTGGCCCTTTGGCCTTCACTCTGCGGTCCAGCTCACCCCAAACCATCTCGATTGGGTTCAGGTCTGGTGACTGTGGAGGCCAGGTCATCTGGCGTAGCACCCGATCACTCTCCTTCTTGGTCAAATAGCCCTTACACAGCCTGGAGGTGTGTTTGAGGTCATTGTCCTGTTGAAAAATAAATGATGGTCCAGCTAAACACAAACCGGATGGAATAGCATGCCGCTGCAAGATGCTGTGGTGGCCATGCTGGTTCAGTATGCCTTCAATTTTGAATAAATCCCCAACAGTGTCACCAGTAAAGCACCCCCACACCATCACACCTCCTCCTCCATGCTTCACGGTGGGAACCAGGTATGTAGAGTCCATCCGTTCACCTTTTCTGCGTCGCACAAAGACAAGGTGGTTGGAACCAAAGATCTCAAATTTGGACTCATCAGACCAAAGCACAGATTTCCACTGGTCTAATGTCCATTCCTTGAGTTCTTTAGCCCAAACAAGACTCTTCTGCTTGTTGCCTGTCCTTAGCAGTGGTTTCCTAGCAGCTATTTTACCATGAAGGCCTGCTGCACAAAGTCTCCTCTTAGCAGTTGTTGTAGAGATGTGTCTGCTGCTAGAACTCTGTGTGGCATTGACCTGGTCTCTGATCTGAGCTGCTGTTAACCTGCGATTTCTGAGGCTGGTGACTCGGATGAACTTATCCTCCGCAGCAGAGGTGACTCTTGGTCTTCCTTTCCTGGAGCGGTCCTCATGTGAGCCAGTTTCTTTGTAGCGCTTGATGGTTTTTGCCACTGCACGTGGGGACACTTTCAAAGTTTTCCCAATTTTTCAGACTGACTGACCTTCATTTCTTAAAGTAATAATGGCCACTCGTTTTTCTTTACTCAGCTGCTTTTTTCTTGCCATAATACAAATTCTAACAGTCTATTCAGTAGGACTATCAGCTGTGTATCCACCAGACTTCTGCACAACTGATGGTCCCAACCCCATTTATAAGGCAAGAAATCCCACTTATTAAACCATAGTCATGAAAATAAAGAATACGCTTTGATTGAGGTGTGTCCAAACCTTTGGTCTGTACTGTGTGTGTGTATGTGTATATATATATATATATACACACACACACACACACACACTATGACTTATCTCGGCTAAGACAAAGCCTAGATCCTCAGGCTACATCCACATCATGGGCGTAGCCAGGATCAAACCTGGGGGGGGCAGAACCTCATACTGCACACCCCTACACTTGAAAATAAAGCCTGCACCTTAAGAAGATGTGGTGGTGAATGCAGTATATTTATTCCAACTATCAGTTGATGTTACTGAAGACGAGCAATGCCTGTCCTGGGCGTCCTTTTGGGCAGCTATGAGGTGGACCTGACTGGTGCTAACAAAAAGGAGTGTTAGTCTGTGTGCTATCCGGCTTTCATTCTTTTTGGTACAGATATGATATGGATAGACAGATATATAAATAAAAGCAGATTAGAAATCTGCTCTGATATTGAAAACATTATCTATGAGCTCAAAAACCTTTCAGGTGATGCAGTTTTTAAAAAGCTGATCTGCTTTTGCAACTGAAAAACGTATCCTCAAAAAACGCAGCAAAAACGCTGTGTGTGAATGTAGCCTTAGATCAGGAATAGAACAGCCATTTATAGGACATTTCATAACTTTCCCAAATTCCTATGAAAAAATATTCAGCACATTCTGCATTGAACTACTGTACCCAATTTATTATATATTTTAGGAGTCGGAATCGGTCCATTTTATACCAACTCCGACTTCACCAAAATGAGCACCGACTCCGACTCCACAGCCCTACATACTAAGGTTGTGTTTTATCTCCCGTCCACCACACTCCAGCTCCGGCTCCGCCCCCCACGCACCATCCTCTGCTCCCCTCCATGCTCAGCCTCTGCTCCCCCCCCATGCTCAGCCTCTGCTCCCCCCCCATGCTCAGCCTCTGCTCCCCCCCCATGCTCAGCCTCTGCTCCCCCCCCATGCTCAGCCTCTGCTCCCCCCCATGCTCAGCCTCTGCTCCCCCCCCATGCTCAGCCTCTGCTCCCCCTCCATGCTCAGCCTCTGCTCCCCCCCCCATGCTCAGCCTCTGCTCCCCCCCCATGCTCAGCCTCTGCTCCCCCCCCATGCTCAGCCTCTGCTCCCCCCATGCTCAGCCTCTGCTCCCCCCCCCCATGCTCAGCCTCTGCTCCCCCCCCATGCTCAGCCTCTGCTCCCCCCCCATGCTCAGCCTCTGCTCCCCCCCCCCATGCTCAGCCTCTGCTCCCCCCCCCCATGCTCAGCCTCTGCTCCCCCCCCATGCTCAGCCTCTGCTCCCCCCCCATGCTCAGCCTCTGCTCCCCCCCCCATGCTCAGCCTCTGCTCCCCCCTCCATGCTCAGCCTCTGCTCCCCCCCCATGCTCAGCCTCTGCTCCCCCCCCCATGCTCAGCCTCTGCTCCCCTCCATGCTCAGCCTCTGCTCCCCCCCCATGCTCAGCCTCTGCTCCCCTCCCATGCTCAGCCTCTGCTCCCCCCCCCATGCTCAGCCTCTGCTCCCCCCTCCATGCTCAGCCTCTGCTCCCCCCCCATGCTCAGCCTCTGCTCCCCCCCCCATGCTCAGCCTCTGCTCCCCTCCATGCTCAGCCTCTGCTCCCCCCCCATGCTCAGCCTCTGCTCCCCTCCATGCTCAGCCTCTGCTCCCCCCCATGCTCAGCCTCTGCTCCCCCCCCCATGCTCAGCCTCTGCTCCCCCCCCATGCTCAGCCTCTGCTCCCCCCCCCATGCTCAGCCTCTGCTCCCCCCCCATGCTCAGCCTCTGCTCCCCCCCCCCATGCTCAGCCTCTGCTCCCCCCCCCATGCTCAGCCTCTGCTCCCCCCCCCATGCTCAGCCTCTGCTCCCCCCCATGCTCAGCCTCTGCTCCCCCCCCCATGCTCAGCCTCTGCTCCCCCCCCATGCTCAGCCTCTGCTCCCCCCCCATGCTCAGCCTCTGCTCCCCCCCATGCTCAGCCTCTGCTCCCCCCCATGCTCAGCCTCTGCTCCCCCCACTCTCTCCCCCCACACACCGTCTCCCTTCTGTCCTCTGCGGGGTGTCGCCGCTCCCTCCTCCGGGCTTTGTGTTGTGCCGCGCTCTTCCCCGCTGACAGCTCCGCTCCTCTGCTGCGCTCTCCACAGCAAACATTACGACACCACCGTCGCCTCCTCCATGACTCAGTCCGGCCTCCCACGTCTCCTCACCACACGTCACTTCCCCGCCCGGCCGCCATTTTAGTTCCTGTGGTGGCGGAGCACAGGCGGAAGTGCCGCCATCTGTAGCAGCGGCTGCGGTCCTCCTCACCGTGTCTCCGCCGAGTCAGGAGGTTTTCGTGAGGGGGAGATCTCGGCGGCCTGATACCATAATGCCGTCCACCCCGCTCCGTGTGGCCGTGGTGTGCTCCAGAACCGCAGCATGGAGGCGCACAATCTCCTCAGGTAATGGCGGAACCCCTTCTTCTTCAGTCTGTGCGCGTAGTTCGGGCCGTGTGAGGCCGGTGATGTCTCTAGGCCTCTGTGTGTGATGGAGGACCCTGGGAGCGGCCATACCTTCTTACACACACCTCCATGGTGGCCTTTTCCCCCTCAGATGTAGGAAAATTACACATTTGTAACTGAATGTGTTAGAAACTTTTTTTGGGTGGGAACTTGCGCCATATAACAACTCTCCGGCCATTTTTTTTAAAATTCTTTTATATGACTGGGAAAGGATTAAAAGCATAACAGTAGTGGCCTTTTCAGTTACCGGGGCCGACTAGGCCTCACATGGGTTCTGGTCGGGTCGTCATCAGTCCAGTCTGGGCAGGTGGTGTGTATATATATATATATAATTTAGTTTTCACCCCCCCAGTCTCTTCACTAGTTTTAAGCTTCAGGGGCCTGAAGGTCCTGGAAACCCTTTTATTTCGAGTGATTTCTGGCCGAAGCAAACTTAGGTTTGTTTGTGTCTGGTGGAAACTGATTGCCTAAACTCTGTTTTTTTTTTTTGTTTTTGGAGTAAAAAAAAATAATATATATATTAGGTTCTATATATATTAGGTTCTTTTCACACCAGGACGTGTACACTGAATATATTCTATAGGGTATAACAGGCACCCGTCTGCCGAGAGAACGTCCTTCTCAAATCCATCTGACCACTGTACATCCAAAAAAACTTACCAGCTGATTCATCAGTTTACATTTTTTTTTTTTTTTTTTTTAAGCCAAAAAATGTCTCTTGATGTTTTTACAGCCTCTCTGTTAACTTTGTGAAAAGTTGAATAAAATGCCTTTATCTACGATCATCTGATGTCTTGTTACAAAGAAATTAGACAGGGACAGAGTTTTGAATATTGGAATATTACAATTTTTTTCTCATGTAGGGTGACCAGCCAATGTTACTGGGCACAGTGAGGCTACATGAAAGCTCCACATGTCCACTGTTAACTCCTGGTGGATTGTTTTATTAGTCATCTGTTCATTGTGGTATAAGTTGTATGCACAACTTTTTGTGTTTTTTGTGTTGTATTTGAATTCAAATGGAATTTGAATTCAGGGGGTCAGAGCCTGGCTGTCCATGGATAAAAGTGGTCCTTGTGGTGCAGGCTTGAGGGTGCACAAATGCCCAACAGAGCACCACACAGCCCCAAGAACTGCTCCCTCACCTCAGTCTGGTAATTAGCTTTCAAATGACATCCCAATGTCCCCTCTGGCTTTGCCAGAAGTCCCACCAGGGGCCCCAATGTCTGATTTGGACAGCAGATCTGTACTGAAGTCCCTGGTGGTGCAAACTCTTGTGTCACCAGGGAGCATGTCAATGTCAGCAGTCAGGATGGCCTAGTGGTCTAAGGCACTGTGTTCAGGTTGCAGTCTCCCGTGGAGGCGTGGGTTCGAATCCCACTCCTGACAGCAGCAGTACTGATCCCTGGAGGTGCAAGCTGTTGTGCACCAGGGAGCGTGTTAAGCGTCTGCAGTCACCACATGTGGAGGCGTGGGTTCAAATCCCACTCCTTGACAGCAGCAGTACTGGTCCCTGGAGGTGCAAGCTGTTGTGCACCAGGGAGCGTGTTCAGCGTCTGCAGTCACCACGTGGAGGCGTGGGTTCGAATCCCACTCCTGACAGCGACAGTTTTTTTTTTTGTTTTTTTTTAAAGAAAAGAAAATAAACCTAGTGGCAGCATGTGTAATAACAGTCTCCAGGTCTTATAGCCTAATGTATACACCATAAATATTTATATGTGTGTCTATACAGTTGGTGTATATATGTGTGAGTATATTTTTTAGCCTTAAAGTTTTGATTCTCCATCCTCATTTCTTTCTTTTCCAAATCAAAAAAACACTCGTGTGAGAGCAATCTGCATCCAAAAAAACTTAGGGATAGGGACAATTTAGTGAGTACGTCGGGCTCCCTTAAAAGGTCAATTCACCCAACGAACAAGGGTGCTGCTCAGGGTGGATTGATTTAAATCACGCCGATTTAAATCATGATTTAAATCACGATTTAAATCAAAAGATTTTTTTCTATTTAAATCGGATCGATTTAAATCATGATTTTAATCATGATTTAAATCACTGATTTAAATCAAAAGGTTTTTTTTTAATATAAATCACGATTAAAATGAGAAGTGAGAGCAGTGTGCATGTGCGCCCATAGTTACACGGACGAAAGTAGGGGCAACGATCTAACGCCAGGGTGAGGGGGGGACCCCAAAGTAAGTAAAAATCTTTTTTGTTTTACTATATGGCAATAGGTAGGTGTTTAAAAGCAGCATGTCTTAATTGTATAAACTATTAATAGCCTCCACATTTTGTTCATACTGCCCCTTTAATTCCACACTTCTAGCTTGGTTTCAGTTTTGGTTTAGTTTCTTTTTCCCTGCATTCAGTTGACATGCCCAAACTTGTTGGATAGTCAGCAGTACTTGGCTCAGGCTGTAGTAACATCAGCAGTGCTTGGCTCAGGCTGTAGTAACAATCAAACTTCATAAGTGATCTGTGTGAGCCATGGCAGCAGGTCGTAAGAGAGACCCTATTTGGGTTCATTTTGTTGAGATGCCAGCAGCAGATCTTGGAAAGAAAGGTGCAAGAGCAAAGTGCAAATACTGTCAAAAGGATATCCAAGGACTTGTTTGCCGTTTGAAATCACATTATGAAAACTGCAATCAAATGATTTAAATCAAAAAAATCTGATTTTTTTGATTTTTTTAAAAAATTCAAGATTTTTATCCACCCTGGTGCTGCTTGCTCGTCGGGTGAGATGGGCAGCACGATTATTATCATCTAACACGCTTTCCTAGGATAATCTGCCAACACAAATCTCTTCTTGAATGGACAATCGTTTCTTAAATGACAATTTATGCTGATAAAAAAAACCCAAAAGCTCTAAATTAGGAAGGAGGCTGGAGGGGGGAGACAGAGGCTGGAGGAGGAAGTGTGGTGGTGTAGACGGGGCTGCGGGAGGCTGTGTGGTGCTGTAGAGCGGGTTGCGGGAGGCTGTGTGGTGGTGTAGAGGCCTACAGGGCCACACAGCCCCCTGGTGTGACTTCCCGAGTGCCATGACAGCTGACTGTATATACATGTTTACACATACATGTATGTACATGTGCCATGACCGCTCCTTAGACCATACATACATGGATTGTCACTTACCCAAACCGAGGATGAAGAGGCTTAGCTGCTCCACATGATGATGGTGGCCGGAGAGCTGTGTTCCTCCATAGCGATGTCGTCCATTAGGCAAACTTGGTGTCCTTGTCCCGCCAGTTCTTGAGCCAGTTTAGTGTCCACGATGCCTTGTTACCTATTGGAAAAAAAAGGGAAAAGGAAATTATTGAATTTTGACATAGAATAAAAATTAAGTCCTATGAATTGTACTGGTACATTAACCCCTTTTTCTACGAGCGTATATTGCCAGCAGACACACAGAGAGCGGGCGACTGCCCCAAGTGTTACCTACTGAGAGACAGAGAAATAAAAAAACAATAATTAATAAGGGAAATATTGCATTCATAATTAGTGTTCACAGCAGAGTGACAACACAGCCCCCCTAACCCTCCCCTACCCCACAGGGAACGCCTGTACCCCGCCATGCCCCCCACAGCTGTGCCCATACACTGTCCTCACCTCCCCCTGCAGGGACCACCTGTCTCCCACGCAGTGCCCCCCACAGCTGACCCCAAACACTCTGCAGGGACCCCCTGTCTCCCACGCAGTGCCCCCCACAGCTGACCCCATACACTCTGCAGGGACCCCTTGTCTCCCCCGTAGTGCCCCCCACAGCTGACCCCATACACTCTGCAGGGACCCCCTGTCTACCCGCAGTGCCCCCCACAGCTGACCCCATACACTCTGCAGGGACCCCCTGCCTCCCCCCACAGCTGACCCCATACAGGCATACAGTTACCGGCCGGCAGCTCCAAGGTTCAAATCTGGCACTCAGGTGACGTCATTGTTGCTGCAGTTAGACCGAGAAAGCAGGGGGTGGGCTCGGAGCCACGTGACACAGAGCCCGGCCGCCCATCCCCCAGCCTCACTGTACTGCAAGCCAGGGAGAGACTGTTTGTGTGCTGCACGGCGCTGACTCCGCCCCCCGAGCCAGGGGATGAGTCACAGGCAGCTCGGCGTGTCACACGACTCCTCCCTCTTCCACCTTCTATGCAGGCCGGATCTTGGTTCCCATAGCACAGTGACCCTGCCCACCGGCCAGTCACTGCCGCCCCTCCCCCACCACTAAGCGATCTTACACAGCAGCACAGAGCCAGGGAGGAGATGGGAGATGACCCCGCACCACACAGCGGAGCACTATGAGCCCTGGGGGTGCAGCGCTGACCCCGCCCACGCCGCACCGCGCAGCGCTATAAGCCCTGGGGGCGCAGCGCTGACCCCACCCACACCGCACCACACAGCGGAGCACTATGAGCCCTGGGGGCGCAGCGCTGACCCTGCCCACCCCGCACCACACAGCGCAGCACTATGAGCCCTCGGGGCAGTCTCCCGTAGAGGCGTGGGTTCGAATCCCACTCCTGACAGCAGCAGTACTGGTCCCTGGAGGTGCAAGCTGTTGTGCACCAGGGAGCGTGTTCAGCGTCTGCAGTCACCACGTGGAGGCGTGGGTTCGAATCCCACTCCACACAGCGCAGCACTATGAGCCCTCGGGGCGCAGCCAGGGGTGGGATTCAGCGGGTTCTCCCCGGTTCGGTGGAACCGGTTGTTAAAGCTATTGCTCTCATTTTTGGCACCATTAGCCGGCTCTCACTTTTGAAAATGAGATTTCAAATTTTGAGGTCTGCGGCAGATTCTTTCCGGCGTCCATGCTCCCGGAGGCCACTGCAACATGGCGGCGGCCAGCAAGGGAAGTGCGGGGGCCTCCGGGCTGCGAAGAAATCGCGGCGGAGCCGCCGTCCCTGTACCGGAGCACAGCCCGCTGCCACCACCGCACCGCAGAGCGCCGCCCGCTGCCCCTGCCTCAGCACTGCTGCTGCCCCTGCCCCAGCACAGCTGCCCCTGCCTCAGCGCTGCTGCTGCCCCTGCCTCAGCGCTGCTGCTGCCCCTGCCTCAGCGCTGCTGCTGCCCCTGCCTCAGCGCTGCTGCTGCCCCTGCCTCAGCGCTGCTGCTGCCCCTGCCTCAGCGCTGCTGCTGCCCCTGCCCCAGCGCTGCTGCTGCCCCTGCCTCAGCGCTGCTGCTGCCTCTCCCCCAGCGCAGCTGCCCCAGCACAACCAACCTGCCCTAGCACAGAGCCGCCACCGCACGAGCCTGGACCACTGAATGACCCCTGTGACTACTTCACCTGTGCCAGATCCCTTCCCAGGTAAGCTGAATTCGGACTGTAAGACGGACCCCCATTTGACACATTATTTTTTTTCCCCCTATTTTCCTACTGAAAATTGGGGTGTTCTTATGGTCCGTTGCATCTTATAGTCCGAAAAATACGGTAATTTATCCTGAGATTACAGAGTCTGCAACTTTTCTATCTAGCCAGTTAGAAGTGACTCATTGTAACACTTAGGGTACCGTTACACCTAGCGATGCACCAGCGATCCCGACTAGCGATATGACGTGGTCAGGATCGCTGGTGCATCGCTAGGTGGTCGCTAGTGAGCTGCTACACAGGCAGATCTCACCAGCGACATTGCTGGGGACGGGGATCGCTACTTACCTGTCAGACGCGGCGATCCTGCGTCCTCCCGCCCTGGGCGCCACAGGAAGCCCAGCAGGAAGTGGCCGACGAGGAATGGACCAGGAGCTTCTCGCGCGATCAGTGATAACCAGCGGGGGAGCCGGTCGGAGGTAAGTATCACATGCAGGGATATCGCTAGCAATATCGCTGCAACGTCACAAAATCGGTGACTTTACAGCAATATAGAATCATAGAATCGTAGAGTTGGAAGGGACCTCCTGGGCCATCTGGTCCAACCCCCTGCTCAAAGCAGGATTCGCTAAATCATCCCAGTCAGATGTCTGTCCAGCCTCTGTTTGAAGACTTCCATTGAAGGAGAACTCACCACTTCTCGTGGCAGCCTGTTCCACTCATTGATCACTCTAACTGTCAAAAAGTTTTTTCTAATATCTAATCTGTGTCTCCTCCCATTCAGTTTCATCCCATTGCTTCTAGTCTTTCCTTGTGCAAATGAGAATAAAGTTGATCCTTCTACAATGTGACAGCCCTTTAGATATTTGTAGACAGCTATTAAGTCTCCTCTCAGTCTTCTCTTTTGCAAACTAAACATTCCCAAATCCTGCAACCTTTCCTCATAAGACAGGGTTTGCAGACCGGTCACCATTCTGGTCGCTCTTTTCTGAACTTGCTCCAGTTTGTTGATGTCTTTTTTTAAAATGTGGTGCCCAAAACTGGACACAATATTCCAGATGAGGTCTGACCAAAGAGGAGTAGAGGGAAATAATGACTTCACGTGATCTAGACTGTATGCTTCTGTTAATACATCCTAGAATTGCATTTGCCTTTTTTGCTGCTGCATCACACTGTTGACTCATATTCAGTCTGTGATCTATTAGTATACCCAAGTCTTTTTCACATGTGCTGTCACTTAGCCCTATTCCTCCCATTCTATATATGCTTTTTTCATTTTTATTGCCCAGATGTAGTACTTTGCATTTCTCCCTGTTAAAAACCATTCTGTTAGTTGCTGCCCACTTCTCCAGTTTATTTAAATCTTTTTGAATCCTCTCTCTCTCTTCTCTAGTATTAGCTATCCCTCCTAGCTTTGTGTCATCAGCAAATTTAATCAGTTTACCCTCAATTCCTTCATCTAAATCGTTGATAAAGATGTTGAACAATACAGGGCCCAGGACAGAGCCCTGTGGTACCCCACTTGAGACATTCTTCCAACTGGATGTGCAGCCATTTACGACCACTCTTTGGGTCCGATCACTAAGCCAGTTATGAACCACCTAACAGTTGCCTTGTCCATTCCATACTTAGTCATTTTTTCAATAAGGATTGTATGAGAGACTTTGTCAAATGCTTTGCTGAAGTCAAGATATACTATATCTACAGCATTTCCTTGATCCACCCAATCAGTGATACCGTCATAGAAGGAAATTAAGTTAGTCTGACATGACTTATTAGTTAGAAACCCATGCTGACTCTGTTTAATCACTTCATTCTTATCCAGGTATTGACATACATGTTGTTTAATAATTTGTTCAAAGATCTTTCCTGGTATAGAAGTCAGACTCACCGGCCTATAGTTGCCTGGGTCCACCTTCTTCCCCTTTTTGAAGATAGGAACAACATTTGCTCTTCTCCAGTCTTCTGGCACTTCTCCTGTTCTCCAAGAATTTTCAAAGATTATGGAGAGGGGTTCAAAAATATTGCTAGCGATATCGCAGTGTGTAACGGGGTCTTTAC
The DNA here is from genome assembly GCF_039654945.1 of Dendrobates tinctorius. Taxonomy (NCBI): domain Eukaryota; kingdom Metazoa; phylum Chordata; class Amphibia; order Anura; family Dendrobatidae; genus Dendrobates; species Dendrobates tinctorius. Next base: position 2,957,704 of record NW_027362032.1, on the reverse strand, counting down.
AGACAATGGCGTTTACCATCTGTCTGCAGAACTAAAGTAATGAAAAAGAAGCTGGTAATTAGCTTTCAAATGACATCCCAATGTCCCCTCTGGCTTTACCAGAGGCCCCAATGTCTGATTTGGACAGCAGATTTGAAAAGACATTTTCAGTCTGGGGCAGTCTTGGGGGTTCTCAATCCCCTTAACTACTCTGCAGAAGGGGTCAGGCAAATCAAGCTTGGCAGGAACATCATCCAGGAGGCCACCTACATACAGCAACATCACTTGTCCCCCTGCTCCAAATGGAATTTGAATTCAGGGGGTCAGAGCCTGGCTGTCCATGGATAAAAGTGGTCCTTGTGGTGCAGGCTTGAGGGTGCACAAATGCCCAACAGAGCACCACACAGCCCCAAGAACTGCTCCCTCACCTCAGTCTGGTAATTAGCTTTCAAATGACATCCCAATGTCCCCTCTGGCTTTGCCAGAAGTCCCACCAGGGGCCCCAATGTCTGATTTGGACAGCAGATCTGTACTGAAGTCCCTGGTGGTGCAAACTCTTGTGTCACCAGGGAGCATGTCAATGTCAGCAGTCAGGATGGCCTAGTGGTCTAAGGCACTGTGTTCAGGTTGCAGTCTCCCGTGGAGGCGTGGGTTCGAATCCCACTCCTGACAGCAGCAGTACTGGTCCCTGGAGGTGCAAGCTGTTGTGCACCAGGGAGCGTGTTAAGCGTCTGCAGTCACCACATGTGGAGGCGTGGGTTCAAATCCCACTCCTTGACAGCAGCAGTACTGGTCCCTGGAGGTGCAAGCTGTTGTGCACCAGGGAGCGTGTTCAGCGTCTGCAGTCACCACGTGGAGGCGTGGGTTCGAATCCCACTCCTGACAGCGACAGTTTTTTTTTTTTTTTTTTTTTTAAAGAAAAGAAAATAAACCTAGTGGCAGCATGTGTAATAACAGTCTCCCGTGGAGGCGTGGGTTCGAATCCCACTCCTGACAGCAGCAGTACTGGTCCCTGGAGGTGCAAGCTGTTGCGCACCAGGGAGCGTGTTAAGCGTCTGCAGTCACCACATGTGGAGGCGTGGGTTCAAATCCCACTCCTGACAGCGACAGTTGTTTTTTTTTTTTGTTTTTTTTTAAAGAAAAGAAAATAAACCTAGTGGCAGCATGTGTAATAACAGTCTCCAGGTCTTATAGCCTAATGTATACACCATAAATATTTATATGTGTGTCTATACAGTTGGTGTATATATGTGTGAGTATATTTTTTAGCCTTAAAGTTTTGATTCTCCATCCTCATTTCTTTCTTTTCCAAATCAAAAAAACACTCGTGTGAGAGCAATCTGCATCCAAAAAAACTTAGGGATAGGGACAATTTAGTGAGTACGTCGGGCTCCCTTAAAAGGTCAATTCACCCAACGAACAAGGGTGCTGCTCAGGGTGGATTGATTTAAATCACGCCGATTTAAATCAAAAGATTTTTTTCTATTTAAATCGGATCGATTTAAATCATGATTTTAATCATGATTTAAATCACTGATTTAAATCAAAAGGTTTTTTTTTAATATAAATCACGATTAAAATGAGAAGTGAGAGCAGTGTGCATGTGCGCCCATAGTTACACGGACGAAAGTAGGGGCAACGATCTAACGCCAGGGTGAGGGGGGGACCCCAAAGTAAGTAAAAATCTTTTTTGTTTTACTATATGGCAATAGGTAGGTGTTTAAAAGCAGCATGTCTTAATTGTATAAACTATTAATAGCCTCCACATTTTGTTCATACTGCCCCTTTAATTCCACACTTCTAGCTTGGTTTCAGTTTTGGTTTAGTTTCTTTTTCCCTGCATTCAGTTGACATGCCCAAACTTGTTGGATAGTCAGCAGTACTTGGCTCAGGCTGTAGTAACATCAGCAGTGCTTGGCTCAGGCTGTAGTAACAATCAAACTTCATAAGTGATCTGTGTGAGCCATGGCAGCAGGTCGTAAGAGAGACCCTATTTGGGTTCATTTTGTTGAGATGCCAGCAGCAGATCTTGGAAAGAAAGGTGCAAGAGCAAAGTGCAAATACTGTCAAAAATCTGATTTTTTTTGATTTTTTAAAAAAATTCAAGATTTTTATCCACCCTGGTGCTGCTTGCTCGTCGGGTGAGATGGGCAGCACGATTATTATCATCTAACACGCTTTCCTAGGATAATCTGCCAACACAAATCTCTTCTTGAATGGACAATTGTTTCTTAAATGACAATTTATGCTGATAAAAAAAAACAAAAGCTCTAAATTAGGAAGGAGGCTGGAGGGGGGGGCGTCAGGGACTGGAGGGGGGAGACAGAGGCTGGAGGAGGAAGTGTGGTGGTGTAGACGGGGCTGCGGGAGGCTGTGTGGTGCTGTAGAGCGGGTTGCGGGAGGCTGTGTGGTGGTGTAGAGGCCTACAGGGCCACACAGCCCCCTGGTGTGACTTCCCGAGTGCCATGACAGCTGACTGTATATACATGTTTACACATACATGTATGTACATGTGCCATGACCGCTCCTTAGACCATACATACATGGATTGTCACTTGCCCAAACCGAGGATGAAGAGGCTTAGCTGCTCCACATGATGATGGTGGCCGGAGAGCTGTGTTCCTCCATAGCGATGTCGTCCATTAGGCAAACTTGGTGTCCTTGTCCCGCCAGTTCTTGAGCCAGTTTAGTGTCCACGATGCCTTGTTACCTATTGGAAAAAAAAGGGAAAAGGAAATTATTGAATTTTGACATAGAATAAAAATTAAGTCCTATGAATTGTACTGGTACATTAACCCCTTTTTCTACGAGCGTATATTGCCAGCAGACACACAGAGAGCGGGCGACTGCCCCAAGTGTTACCTACTGAGAGACAGAGAAATAAAAAAACAATAATTAATAAGGGAAATATTGCATTCATAATTGGTGTTCACAGCAGAGTGACAACACAGCCCCCCTAACCCTCCCCTACCCCACAGGGAACGCCTGTACCCCGCCATGCCCCCCACAGCTGTGCCCATACACTGTCCTCACCTCCCCCTGCAGGGACCACCTGTCTCCCACGCAGTGCCCCCCACAGCTGACCCCAAACACTCTGCAGGGACCCCCTGTCTCCCACGCAGTGCCCCCCACAGCTGACCCCATACACTCTGCAGGGACCCCCTGTCTCCCCCGTAGTGCCCCCCACAGCTGACGCCATACACTCTGCAGGGACCCCCTGTCTACCCGCAGTGCCCCCCACAGCTGACCCCATACACTCTGCAGGGACCCCCTGTCTCCCCCCCCACAGCCTCCGGGCTGCGAAGAAATCGCGACGGAGCCGCCGTCCCTGTACCGGAGCACAGCCCGCTGCCACCACCGCACCGCAAAGCGCCGCCCGCTGCCACCACCACAGAGCCCACCTGCCCCAGCACAGCTGCCCCAGCGCTGCTGCCCCTGCCCAGCTGCCCCTGCCCCAGCGCTGCTGCTGCCCCTGCCTCAGCGCAGCTGCCCCTCCCCCAGCGCAGCTGCCTCTCCCCCAGCGCAGCTGCCCCAGCACAACCAACCTGCCCTAGCACAGAGCCGCCACCGCACGAGCCTGGACCACTGAATGACCCCTGTGACTACTTCACCTGTGCCAGATCCCTTCCCAGGTAAGCTGATTTCGGACTGTAAGACGGACCCCCATTTGACACATTATTTTTTTTCCCCCTATTTTCCTACTGAAAATTGGGGTGTTCTTATGGTCCGTTGCATCTTTTTTTTTTTTTTAAAGAAAAGAAAATAAACCTAGTGGCAGCATGTGTAATAACAGTCTCCAGGTCTTATAGCCTAATGTATACACCATAAATATTTATATGTGTGTCTATACAGTTGGTGTATATATGTGTGAGTATATTTTTTAGCCTTAAAGTTTTGATTCTCCATCCTCATTTCTTTCTTTTCCAAATCAAAAAAACACTCGTGTGAGAGCAATCTGCATCCAAAAAAACTTAGGGATAGGGACAATTTAGTGAGTACGTCGGGCTCCCTTAAAAGGTCAATTCACCCAACGAACAAGGGTGCTGCTTGCTCGTCGGGTGAGATGGGCAGCACGATTATTATCATCTAACACGCTTTCCTAGGATAATCTGCCAACACAAATCTCTTCTTGAATGGACAATCGTTTCTTAAATGACAATTTATGCTGATAAAAAAAACCAAAAGCTCTAAATTAGGAAGGAGGCTGGAGGGGGGGGGGCGTCAGGGACTGGAGGGGGGAGACAGAGGCTGGAGGAGGAAGTGTGGTGGTGTAGACGGGGCTGCGGGAGGCTGTGTGGTGCTGTAGAGCGGGTTGCGGGAGGCTGTGTGGTGGTGTAGAGGCCTACAGGGCCACACAGCCCCCTGGTGTGACTTCCCGAGTGCCATGACAGCTGACTGTATATACATGTTTACACATACATGTATGTACATGTGCCATGACCGCTCCTTAGACCATACATACATGGATTGTCACTTACCCAAACCGAGGATGAAGAGGCTTAGCTGCTCCACATGATGGTGGCCGGAGAGCTGTGTTCCTCCATAGCGATGTCGTCCATTAGGCAAACTTGGTGTCCTTGTCCTGCCAGTTCTTGAGCCAGTTTAGTGTCCACGATGCCTTGTTACCTATTGGAAAAAAAAGGGAAAAGGAAATTATTGAATTTTGACATAGAATAAAAATTAAGTCCTATGAATTGTACTGGTACATTAACCCCTTTTTCTACGAGAGTATATTGCCAGCAGACACACAGAGAGCGGGCGACTGCCCCAAGTGTTACCTACTGAGAGACAGAGAAATAAAAAAAACAATAATTAATAAGGGAAATATTGCATTCATAATTAGTGTTCACAGCAGAGTGACAACACAGCCCCCCTAACCCTCCCCTACCCCACAGGGAACGCCTGTACCCCGCCATGCCCCCCACAGCTGTGCCCATACACTGTCCTCACCTCCCCCTGCAGGGACCACCTGTCTCCCACGCAGTGCCCCCCACAGCTGACCCCAAACACTCTGCAGGGACCCCCTGTCTCCCACGCAGTGCCCCCCACAGCTGACCCCATACACTCTGCAGGGACCCCCTGTCTCCCCCGTAGTGCCCCCCACAGCTGACCCCATACACTCTGCAGGGACCCCCTGTCTACCCGCAGTGCCCCCCACAGCTGACCCCATACACTCTGCAGGGACCCCCTGTCTACCCGCAGTGCCCCCCACAGCTGACCCCATACACTCTGCAGGGACCCCCTGCCTCCCCCCACAGCTGACCCCATACAGGCATACAGTTACCGGCCGGCAGCTCCAAGGTTCAAATCTGGCGCTCAGGTGACGTCATTGTTGCTGCAGTTAGACCGAGAAAGCAGGGGGTGGGCTCGGAGCCACGTGACACAGAGCCCGGCCGCCCATCCCCCAGCCTCACTGTACTGCAAGCCAGGGAGAGACTGTTTGTGTGCTGCACGGCACTGACTCCGCCCCCCGAGCCAGGGGATGAGTCACAGGCAGCTCGGCGTGTCACACGACTCCTCACTCTTCCACCTTCTATGCAGGCCGGATCTTGGTTCCCATAGCACAGTGACCCTGCCCACCGGCCAGTCACTGCCGCCCCTCCCCCACCACTAAGCGATCTTACACAGCAGCACAGAGCCAGGGAGGAGATGGGAGATGACCCCGCACCACACAGCGGAGCACTATGAGCCCTGGGGGTGCAGCGCTGACCCCGCCCACGCCGCACCACACAGCGCAGCGCTATAAGCCCTGGGGGCGCAGCGCTGACCCCACCCACCCCGCACCACACAGCAGAGCACTATGAGCCCTGGGGGCGCAGCGCTGACCCTGCCCACCCCGCACCACACAGCGCAGCACTATGAGCCCTCGGGGCAGTCTCCCGTAGAGGCGTGGGTTCGAATCCCACTCCTGACAGCAGCAGTACTGGTCCCTGGAGGTGCAAGCTGTTGTGCACCAGGGAGCGTGTTCAGCGTCTGCAGTCACCACGTGGAGGCGTGGGTTCGAATCCCACTCCACACAGCGCAGCACTATGAGCCCTCGGGGCGCAGCCAGGGGTGGGATTCAGCGGGTTCTCCCCGGTTCGGTGGAACCGGTTGTTAAAGCTATTGCTCTCATTTTTGGCACCATTAGCCGGCTCTCACTTTTGAAAATGAGATTTCAAATTTTGAGGTCTGCGGCAGATTCTTTCCGGCGTCCATGCTCCCGGAGGCCACTGCAACATGGCGGCGGCCAGCAAGGGAAGTGCGGGGGACTCCGGGCTGCGAAGAAATCGCGGCGGAGCCGCCGTCCCTGTACCGGAGCACAGCCCGCTGCCACCACCGCACCGCAGAGCGCCGCCCGCTGCCACCACCACAGAGCCCACCTGCCTCAGCACAGCTGCCCCTGCCTCAGCGCTGCTGCTGCCCCTGCCTCAGCGCTGCTGCTGCCCCTGCCTCAGCGCTGCTGCTGCCCCTGCCTCAGCGCTGCTGCTGCCCCTGCCTCAGCGCTGCTGCTGCCCCTGCCTCAGCGCTGCTGCTGCCCCTGCCTCAGCGCTGCTGCTGCCCCTGCCTCAGCGCTGCTGCTGCCCCTGCCTCAGCGCTGCTGCTGCCCCTGCCTCAGCGCTGCTGCTGCCCCTGCCCCAGCGCTGCTGCTGCCCCTGCCCCAGCGCTGCTGCTGCCCCTGCCCCAGCGCTGCTGCTGCCCCAGCGCTGCTGCTGCCCCTGCCTCAGCGCAGCTGCCTCTCCCCCAGCGCAGCTGCCCCAGCACAACCAACCTGCCCTAGCACAGAGCCTGGACCACTGAATGACCCCTGTGACTACTTCACCTGTGCCAGATCCCTTCCCAGGTAAGCTGAATTCGGACTGTAAGACGGACCCCCATTTGACACATTATTTTTTTTCCCCCTATTTTCCTACTGAAAATTGGGGTGTTCTTATGGTCCGTTGCATCTTATAGTCCGAAAAATACGGTAATTTATCCTGAGATTACAGAGTCTGCAACTTTTCTATCTAGCCAGTTAGAAGTGACTCATTGTAACACTTAGGGTACCGTTACACCTAGCGATGCACCAGCGATCCCGACTAGCGATATGACGCGGTCAGGATCGCTGGTGCATCGCTAGGTGGTCGCTAGTGAGCTGCTACACAGGCAGATCTCACCAGCGACATTGCTGGGGACGGGGATCGCTACTTACCTGTCAGACGCGGCGATCCTGCGTCCTCCCGCCCTGGGCGCCACAGGAAGCCCAGCAGGAAGTGGCCGACGAGGAATGGACCAGGAGCTTCTCGCGCGATCAGTGATAACCAGCGGGGGAGCCGGTCGGAGGTAAGTATCACATGCAGGGATATCGCTAGCAATATCGCTGCAACGTCACAAAATCGGTGACTTTACAGCAATATAGAATCGTAGAGTTGGAAGGGACCTCCTGGGCCATCTGGTCCAACCCCCTGCTCAAAGCAGGATTCGCTAAATCATCCCAGTCAGATGTCTGTCCAGCCTCTGTTTGAAGACTTCCATTGAAGGAGAACTCACCACTTCTCGTGGCAGCCTGTTCCACTCATTGATCACTCTAACTGTCAAAAAGTTTTTTCTAATATCTAATCTGTGTCTCTTCTCATTCAGTTTCATCCCATTGCTTCTAGTCTTTCCTTGTGCAAATGAGAATAAAGTTGATCCTTCTACAATGTGACAGCCCTTTAGATATTTGTAGACAGCTATTAAGTCTCCTCTCAGTCTTCTCTTTTGCAAACTAAACATTCCCAAATCCTGCAACCTTTCCTCATAAGACAGGGTTTGCAGACCGGTCACCATTCTGGTCGCTCTTTTCTGAACTTGCTCCAGTTTGTTGATGTCTTTTTTAAAATGTGGTGCCCAAAACTGGACACAATATTCCAGATGAGGTCTGACCAAAGAGGAGTAGAGGGAAATAATGACTTCACGTGATCTAGACTGTATGCTTCTGTTAATACATCCTAGAATTGCATTTGCCTTTTTTGCTGCTGCATCACACTGTTGACTCATATTCAGTCTGTGATCTATTAGTATACCCAAGTCTTTTTCACATGTGCTGTCACTTAGCCCTATTCCTCCCATTCTATATATGCTTTTTTCATTTTTATTGCCCAGATGTAGTACTTTGCATTTCTCCCTGTTAAAAACCATTCTGTTAGTTGCTGCCCACTTCTCCAGTTTATTTAAATCTTTTTGAATCCTCTCTCTCTCTTCTCTAGTATTAGCTATCCCTCCTAGCTTTGTGTCATCAGCAAATTTAATCAGTTTACCCTCAATTCCTTCATCTAAATCGTTGATAAAGATGTTGAACAATACAGGGCCCAGGACAGAGCCCTGTGGTACCCCACTTGAGACATTCTTCCAACTGGATGTGCAGCCATTTACGACCACTCTTTGGGTCCGATCACTAAGCCAGTTATGAATCCACCTAACAGTTGCCTTGTCCATTCCATACTTAGTCATTTTTTCAATAAGGATTGTATGAGAGACTTTGTCAAATGCTTTGCTGAAGTCAAGATATACTATATCTACAGCATTTCCTTGATCCACCCAATCAGTGATACCGTCATAGAAGGAAATTAAGTTAGTCTGACATGACTTATTAGTTAGAAACCCATGCTGACTCTGTTTAATCACTTCATTCTTATCCAGGTATTGACATACATGTTGTTTAATAATTTGTTCAAAGATCTTTCCTGGTATAGAAGTCAGACTCACCGGCCTATAGTTGCCTGGGTCCACCTTCTTCCCCTTTTTGAAGATAGGAACAACATTTGCTCTTCTCCAGTCTTCTGGCACTTCTCCTGTTCTCCAAGAATTTTCAAAGATTATGGAGAGGGGTTCAAAAATATTGCTAGCGATATCGCAGTGTGTAACGGGGTCTTTACAGACAATGGCGTTTACCATCTGTCTGCAGAACTAAAGTAATGAAAAAGAAGCTGGTAATTAGCTTTCAAATGACATCCCAATGTCCCCTCTGGCTTTACCAGAGGCCCCAATGTCTGATTTGGACAGCAGATTTGAAAAGACATTTTCAGTCTGGGGCAGTCTTGGGGGTTCTCAATCCCCTTAACTACTCTGCAGAAGGGGTCAGGCAAATCAAGCTTGGCAGGAACATCATCCAGGAGGCCACCTACATACAGCAACATCACTTGTCCCCCTGCTCCAAATGGAATTTGAATTCAGGGGGTCAGAGCCTGGCTGTCCATGGATAAAAGTGGTCCTTGTGGTGCAGGCTTGAGGGTGCACAAATGCCCAACAGAGCACCACACAGCCCCAAGAACTGCTCCCTCACCTCAGTCTGGTAATTAGCTTTCAAATGACATCCCAATGTCCCCTCTGGCTTTGCCAGAAGTCCCACCAGGGGCCCCAATGTCTGATTTGGACAGCAGATCTGTACTGAAGTCCCTGGTGGTGCAAACTCTTGTGTCACCAGGGAGCATGTCAATGTCAGCAGTCAGGATGGCCTAGTGGTCTAAGGCACTGTGTTCAGGTTGCAGTCTCCCGTGGAGGCGTGGGTTCGAATCCCACTCCTGACAGCAGCAGTACTGGTCCCTGGAGGTGCAAGCTGTTGTGCACCAGGGAGCGTGTTAAGCGTCTGCAGTCACCACATGTGGAGGCGTGGGTTCAAATCCCACTCCTTGACAGCAGCAGTACTGGTCCCTGGAGGTGCAAGCTGTTGTGCACCAGGGAGCGTGTTCAGCGTCTGCAGTCACCACGTGGAGGCGTGGGTTCGAATCCCACTCCTGACAGCGACAGTTTTTTTTTTTTTTTAACCCCTTCACCCCCAAGGGTGGTTTGCACGTTCATGACCGGGCCAATTTTTACAATTCTGACCACTGTACCTTTATGAGGTCATAACTCTCGAACACTTCCATGGATCCCGGTGATTCTGACATTGTTTTCTCGTGACATATTGTACTTCATGTTAGTGGTAAATTTTCATTCAAATAACTTGCGTTTATTTGTGAGAAAAACGGAAATTTGGCGAAAATTTTGAAAATTTCGCAATTTTCCAACTTTGAATTTTTATGCCCTTAAATCACAGAGATACGGCACACAAAAAACTTGATAACTAACATTTCCCACATGTTTACTTTACATCAGCACAATTTTGGAACCAAAATATTTTTTTGTTAGGAAGTTATAAGGGTTAAAAGTTGACCAGCGATTTCTCATTTTTACAATACCATTTTATTTTTAGGACCACATCACATTTGAAGCCACTTTGAGGGGTCTATATGATAGAAAATACCCAAAAGTGACACCATTCTAAAAACTGCACCCCTTAAGGTGCTCAAAACCACATTCAAGAAGTTTATTAACCCTTTAGGTGCGTCACAGGAATTTTTTTGAATATTTAAAAAAAAATGAACATCTAACTTTTTTTCATAAAAAAAATACTTCAGGTTCAATTTTTTTTATTTTACCAAGGGTAACAGGAGAAATTGAACTGCAAAAGTTATTGTGCAATTTGTCCTGAGTACGCAGATACCTGATATGTGGGGGGGAACGACTGTTTCGGCGCATGGCAGAGCTCAGAATGGAAGGAGCGCCGTTTGACTTTTTCAATGCAAAATTGGCTGGAATTCAGATCGGACGCCATGTCACGTTTGGAGAGTCCCTGATGTACCTAAACAGTGGAAACCCCCTACAAGTGACCCCATTTTGGAAACTAGACCCCCCAAGGAACTTATCTAGATATGTGGTGAGAACTTTGAACCCACAAGGGCTTTACAGAAGTTTATAACGTACAGCGGTACAATTAAAAAATCATATTTTTTCCACAAAAATGATCTTTTCACCCCAATTTTTATTTTCCCAAGGGTAACAGGACCCTAAAAGTTATTGTGCAATTTGTCCTGAGTACGCTGATACCCCACATGTGGGGGTAAACCACTATTTGGGCGCATGGCAGAGCTCGGAAGGGAAGCAGCGCCATTTGACGTTTTTGGCTGGAATTGAGATCGGACACCATGTCGCGTTTGGAAAACCCCTGATGTACCAAAACAGTGGAAACCCCCCACAAATGACACCATTTTGGAAACTAGACCCCCTAAGGAACTTATCTAGATGTGTGGTGAGAACTTTGAACCCCCATGGGCTTCACAGAAGTTTATAACATAAAGCCATACAATTAAAAAATCATATTTTTTCAACAAAAATGATCTTTTCACCCTCAATTCTTATTTTTCCAAGGGTAACAGGACCCTAAAAGTTATTGTGCAATTTGTCCTGAGTACGCTGATACCCCACATGTGGGGGTAAACCACTATTTGGGCGCATGGCAGAGCTCGGAAGGGAAGCAGCGCCATTTGACGTTTTTGGCTGGAATTGAGATCGGACACCATGTCGCGTTTGGAAAACTCCTGATGTACCAAAACAGTGGAACCCCCCACAAATGACACCATTTTGGAAACTAGACCCCCTAAGGAACTTATCTAGATGTGTGGTGAGCACTTTGACCCCCCCCAGTGCTTCACAGAAGTTTACAACGCCCGGGCGTGAAAATAAAAAATTCGTATTTTTTCCACAAACATGATCTTTTAGTCACCATTTTTTTATTTTCCCAAGGGTACCAGGAGAAATTGGACCCCAAAAGTTGTTGTCCAATTTGTCCTGAGTATGCTGATACCCCATATGTGGGAGAAAACTACTGTATGGGCACACGTCAGGGCTCGGAAGGGAAGTAGTGACGTTTTGGAATGCAGACTTTGATGGAATGGTCTGCGGGTGTCATGTTGCCTTTGGAGAGCCCCTAATGTACCTAAACAGTGGAAACCCCCCACAAATGACACCATTTTGTAAACTAGACCCCCCAAGGAACTTATCTAGATGTGTGGTGAGCACTTTGACCCCCCCAGTGCTTCACAGAAGTTTACAACGCCCGGGCGTGAAAATAAAAAATTCGTATTTTTTCCACAAACATGATCTTTTAGTCACCATTTTTTTTATTTTCCCAAGGGTACCAGGAGAAATTGGACCCCAAAAGTTGTTGTCCAATTTGTCCTGAGTACGCTGACACCCCATATGTGGGAGAAAACTACTGTATGGACACACGTCGGGGCTCGGAAGGGAAGCAGTGACGTTTTGGAACGCAGACTTTGATGGAATGGTCTGCGGGTGTCATGTGCGTTTGGAGAGCCCCTGATGTACCTAAACTATTGAAACTCCCCACAAGTGACCCCATTTTGGACACTAGACCCCCCACGGAACTTATCTAGATGTGTGGTGAGCACTTTGAACCCCCAAGTGCTTCACAGAAGTTTATAACACTCGGACGTGAAAATAAAAAAATCATTTTTTTTCCACAAAAATGATATTTTTGCCCCCAATTTTTTATTTTCCTAAGGGTAACAGGAGAAATTGGACCCCAAAAATTGTTTTGCAATTTGTCCTGAGTAGGCTGATACCCTACATGAGGGGGTAAAACACTGTTTGGGCGCATAGCAGAGCTTGGAAGGGAAGGAGCACCATTTGACTTTTTCAACTCAGAATTGGCTGGAATTGAGATCAGACGCCATGTTGCATTTGGAGAGCCCCTGATGTGCCCAAACAGTGGAAACCCCCAATTCTAACTCCAACCCGAACCCCAACACGCCCCTAACCCTAGCCCTAACCCTAGCCCTAACCCTAACCCTACCCCAACACACCCCTAGCCCTAACCCTAGCCCTAACCCTAATGGAAAAATGGAAATAAATACATTTTTTTTATTTTATTATTTTTCCCTAACTAAAGGGGTGATAACGGGGGGTTTGATTTACTATTTATGGCGGTTTTTATGTTTGGCGGCTGTCGCACGCTAAAAGATGCTTTTTATTGTAAAAATAGTTTTTGCATCACCACATATTGAGAGCTATAATTTTTCCGTATTTTGACCCACCGAGTCATGTGAGGTCTTATTTTTTGCGGGACGAGTTGACGTTTTTATTGGTACCATTTTCGGGCACGTGAAATTTTTTGATCGCTTTTTATTCCGATTTTTGGGACGCAGAATGAACAAAAACCAGCGTTTCATGAATTTCTTTTGGGGGGGGGTGCGTTTACACCGTTCCGCGTGCGGTAAAATTGATAAAGCAGTTTTATTCTTTGGGTCAGTACGGTTACAGCGATACCTCATTTAGGTCGTTTTTTTATGTTTTTGTCGGTTTTATGCAATGAAAACTATTTTATATAAAAAATAATTATTTTTGCATCGCTTTATTCTGCGAGTTATAACTTTTTTATTTTTTTGCTGATGATGCTGTGTGGCGGCTTGTTTTTTGCGGGACAAGATGACGTTTTCAGCGGTACCATGGATATTTATATGCGTCTTTTTGATCTCGCGTTATTGCACTTTTTGTTTGGCGGTATGATAATAAATCATTATTTTTTGCTTCGTTTTTTATTTTTATTTTTTAAGGGGTTCGCTAAAGGGGTTAACTAATGGGACAGTTTTATAGGGCAGGTCGTTACGGACGCGGCGATACCTAATATGTGTACTTTTATTGTTTTTTTTTTTTTATTATTTTAAAAAAATGAATTTATTGGGGAATATTTTTTTTTTTTTTTACTAATTTATTTGGCGATTTTTTTTAATTTATTTTTACACTTTTTTTTAATTTTTTTTTTACTTTATTACATAGTCCCAGGTGGGACATCACTGTCCTGTGACAGATCGCTGATCTGTCACATCACAGATCACTGTGACAGATCAGCAATCTGTCACAGGCAGTGCACAAGGCTTCCTCATGCCTGCGCTTTGCAGGCACTGAGGAAGCCAGCTTCCCCAGGCCCCCGAAGGCCCCCGTCGCCATCTTGGATTCGGGGGCCTGGAGGATAGGAGCCCCCCGCAGCAGCGCTGCACATTGCGCTGCCGTGGGGGGCTCAGGGAAGCACGGAGGGAGCCCCCTCCCTGCCGATGCTTCCCTTTAACTCCCGGTACACCGCGATCGCGTTTGATCGCGGTGTGCAAGGGGTTAAAGTGTCGGGGGCGGTCCGTGACCGCCCCTGACACATTGTGCCGGGTGTCAGCTGTGATAATCAGCTGACACCTGGCCGCGATCAGCGGCGCTCACCACGTGGGCGCCGCTGATCGCGGTAGACGTACTATCCCGTCCCCGGTCATACGGGCCCGGGTACCGTGGACGGGATAGTACGTCTCATGTCAGGAAGGGGTTAAAGAAAAGAAAATAAACCTAGTGGCAGCATGTGTAATAACAGTCTCCCGTGGAGGCGTGGGTTCGAATCCCACTCCTGACAGCAGCAGTACTGGTCCCTGGAGGTGCAAGCTGTTGCGCACCAGGGAGCGTGTTAACCGTCTGCAATCACCACATGTGGAGGCGTGGGTTCAAATCCCACTCCTTGACAGCAGCAGTACTGGTCCCTGGAGGTGCAAGCTGTTGTGCACCAGGGAGCGTGTTCAGCGTCTGCAGTCACCACGTGGAGGCGTGGGTTCGAATCCCACTCCTGACAGCAGCAGTACTGGTCCCTGGAGGTGCAAGCTGTTGCGCACCAGGGAGCGTGTTAACCGTCTGCAGTCACCACATGTGGAGGCGTGGGTTCAAACCCCACTCCTTGACAGCAGCAGTACTGGTCCCTGGAGGTGCAAGCTGTTGTGCACCAGGGAGCGTGTTCAGCGTCTGCAGTCACCACGTGGAGGCGTGGGTTCGAATCCCACTCCTGACAGCGACAGTTTTTTTTTTTTTTTGTTTTTTTTTAAAGAAAAGAAAATAAACCTAGTGGCAGCATGTGTAATAACAGTCTCCAGGTCTTATAGCCTAATGTATACACCATAAATATTTATATGTGTGTCTATACAGTTGGTGTATATATGTGTGAGTATATTTTTTAGCCTTAAAGTTTTGATTCTCCATCCTCATTTCTTTCTTTTCCAAATCAAAAAAACACTTGTGTGAGAGCAATCTGCATCCAAAAAAACTTAGGTATAGGGACAATTTAGTGAGTACGTCGGGCTCCCTTAAAAGGTCAATTCACCCAACGAACAAGGGTGCTGCTCAGGGTGGATTGATTTAAATCACGCCGATTTAAATCAAAAGATTTTTTTCTATTTAAATCGGATCGATTTAAATCATGATTTTAATCATGATTTAAATCACTGATTTAAATCAAAAGGTTTTTTTTTAATATAAATCACGATTAAAATGAGAAGTGAGAGCAGTGTGCATGTGCGCCCATAGTTACACGGACGAAAGTAGGGGCAACGATCTAACGCCAGGGTGAGGGGGGGACCCCAAAGTAAGTAAAAATCTTTTTTGTTTTACTATATGGCAATAGGTAGGTGTTTAAAAGCAGCATGTCTTAATTGTATAAATTATTAATAGCCTCCACATTTTGTTCATACTGCCCCTTTAATTCCACACTTCTAGCTTGGTTTCAGTTTTGGTTTAGTTTCTTTTTCCCTGCATTCAGTTGACATACCCAAACTTGTTGGATAGTCAGCAGTACTTGGCTCAGGCTGTAGTAACTATGTAGGTGACTATACAGTTTTTTTTTCTTGTATCGGAGGCAGCGGCAGCAGCAACATGTTGGGGCCACTCACTGTGCAGCAAAGCTGGGGCCACTCACTGTGCAACATAACTGGGGCCACTCACTGTGCAGCATTATCTGGGGCCACCCACTGTGCAGCATTATCTGGGGCCACTCACTGTGCAGCATTTTCTGGGGCCAGTCACTGTGCAGCATTATCTGGGGCCAGTCACTGTACAGCATTATCTGGGGCCAGTCACTGTGCAGCATTATCTGGGGCCACTCACTGTGCAGCATTATCTGGGGCCACTCACTGTGCAGCATTATCTGGGGCCACTCACTGTGCAGCATTATCTGGGGCCACACACTGTGCAGCATTATCTGGGGCCACTCACTGTGCAGCATTATCTGGGGCCACTCACTGTGCAGCATTATCTGGGGCCACTCACTGTGCAGCATTATCTGGGGCCACTCACTGTGCAGCATTATCTGGGGCCACTCACTGTGCAGATAACTGGGGCCACTCACTGTGCTGCATTATCTGTGGTCACTCACTGTGCAGCATAACTGGGGCCACTCATTGTGCAGCATTATCTGGGGCCACTCACTGTGCAGCATAACTGGGGCCACTCACTGTGCAGATAACTGGGGCCACTCACTGTGCAGCATTATCTGTGGTCACTCACTGTGCAGCATAACTGGGGCCACTCATTGTGCAGCATTATCTGGGGCCACTCACTGTGTAGCATTATCTGAGGCCACTCACTGTTCAGCATTATCTGGGGCCACTCACTGTGCAGCATAACTGGGGCCACTCACTGTGCAGCATTATCTGGGGCCACTCACTGTGCAGCATTATCTGGGGCCACTCACTGTGCAGCATTATCTGGGGCCACTCACTGTGCAGCATAACTGGGGCCACTCACTGTGCAGATAACTGGGGCCACTCACTGTGCAGCATTATCTGTGGTCACTCACTGTGCAGCATAACTGGGGCCACTCATTGTGCAGCATTATCTGGGGCCACTCACTGTGTAGCATTATCTGGGGCCACTCACTGTGCAGCATTATCTGGGGCCACTCACTGTGCAGCATTATCTGGGGCCACTCACTGTGCAGCATTATCTGGGGCCACTCACTGTGCAGCATTATCTGGGGCCACTCACTGTGCAGCATTATCTGGGGCCACTCACTGTGCAGCATTATCTGGGGCCACTCACTGTGCAGCATTATCTGGGGCCACTCACTGTGCAGCATTATCTGTGGCCACTCACTGTGTAGCAATATCTGGGGCCACTCGCTGTCCTCATTATCTGGGGCCACTCACTGTGCAGCATTATATGGGCCTCTCACTGTGCAGCATTATCTGGGGCCACTCACTGTGTAGCATTATCTGGGGCCACTCACTGTGCAGCATTATCTGGGGCCACTCACTGTGCAGCATAACTGGGGCCACTCACTGTGCAGCATTATCTGTGGTCACTCACTGTGCAGATAACTGGGGCCACTCACTGTGCAGCATTATCTGGGGCCACTCACTGTGCAGCATTATCTGGGGCCACTCACTGTGCAGCATTATCTGTGGCCACTCACTGTGTAGCAATATCTGGGGCCACTCGCTGTCCTCATTATCTGGGGCCACTCACTGTGCAGCATTATCTGGGGCCACACACTGTGCAGCATTATCTGGGACCACTCACTGTGTAGCATTATCTGGGACCACTCACTGTGCAGCATTATCTGGGGCCACTCACTGTGCAGCATTATCTGGGGCCACTCACTGTGCAGCATTATCTGGGGCCACTCACTGTGCAGCATTATCTGGGGCCACTCACTGTGCAGCATTATCTGGGGCCACTCACTGTGCAGCATTATCTGGGGCCACTCACTGTGCAGCATTATCTGGGGCCACACACTGTGCAGAATTATCTGAGGCCACTCACTGTGCAGCATAATTGGGGCCACTCACTGTGCAGCATTATCTGGGGCCACTCACTGTGCAGCATTATCTGGGGCCACTCACTGTGCACCCTCGGCTTATACGCGAGTCAATAAGTTTTTTTGTGACAAAATTAGGGGGGTCGGCTTATACACGGGTCGGTGTATATAAGGTAGTACCACAGCCCCAAGGGGTAAATTGCAATGCTATATACAAAAAAAACAAAAAATAATCAAAACATAAAATAGAATGATAAAAATAATAATTAATTATGATGGAGCAACATTATGATTAAGACCCCGGCGGGGTGAAAACATCAACAACTGTAGTTGCTTCCTCACATTGTAAATTATCGCTCCCTTGTGAAAACCCCAATAAATCTTTTCTATTTATGCATGAACACCCGGCACTGCCGCTGGCATTCGGACCAGAGCTTGCGGCTGCATAGAAATACATACTGCACACTCTGGTCCGAGTGTCGGCGGCAGTGCCCGGTGTTCATGCGAGAGACTCGCACGAGAATCGTGAGTTTCTTGCATGTGTGTCCCCGGCCTTATCCTGGTCTAGGGCCTATATGGTCCATTACCCCAGCCCCTCACTTTAATTCTCACAGTGTGCAGGCTAATTCTAAATTTCACTGCATCTGTAGTTGCACAAAAACTCAACTAGCACCATTAACAAGCACGTCCACATCCTTGTCCCACCGCAGCGTTCAGTTGTCCACACCCCAGTCCATGGAACGCAAGTGTGGCGCCCCTGAGGCTGTTGCCACAGAGGTACTGCACCTTCTCCTAAGGTGTAGTGCCCCACCGCCTAGGTAAGTTGGGAACTCCTTTCCTCACTCCAACACCTGCATCCCACACACAGGATAGTTCAGCAGGACCACATTGCGGCTTCATGCTTAGAGGGTAGCAGAGCACCTTTCGTGGTTCCTGGCTTTATAACACGAGATGTGCTGGGAGGTGGGTGGAGTTGAGATACATAAAAGAGTGGGAAAGTGTAGGATTACAGGTCAGTCTGGCGGGAGGTCAGGCAAAAGAAGGACAGTCAGTCAGGAGAGTCTGAGGATGGGTCCAAGAGGGAAGGAAGAAGGAGTGCTGCAGCTGCCTTAGTGATCTGAGACAGCTGGCATGGGAAAGGAACAAGGAGAAAGATGTAGAACTGCAACCTAAGCTTCCATTAGAGAGAGAAAGAACAGTACGGAACGAAGGAGTAGAGAACAGAGAGGAGTTGTGGGTTGGAAGAGGAACCCTGCCTATAGGTTCTCAGCGCAAGGCCGGGGCCCGGTCTCCGAGGTTGTATGGATACTTATGTGTTATGAATGAGTCACCGGAGGAAAAAACAAAAATGCAAGCTATGTCCAGAAAACCGGAGAGGTTGGTAGCTAGCGGATTGCAGACCCCTGATCCTATTCACAACTAACAGTAGCCGTGGAGCGTTCCTACGGTGGTCCTAGACGCCTCTTCACAGCCGAAGAACTAAATAAGCCTAAAGAAAGAAAGGGGAAATCTAAACTGCCCCAGAGCAGACCCCAAAGCAATAGCCCCCAACATGTATTGTCGGTACAAACACAGACAGAAAGAAAGGCAGAGCAAACGATGGGGCCCAACTAACTAGATAGGAAAGGACAGAAAAGATGCTGGCTGCAATCCACAAAAACCCTACCAAAAAATGTCCCAACACGTCTGATAGGAAAAACGGCCCTGAAGTCACTAGACTTCAAAATCCCTATATCAGCACTCCGATATATTCTGAAGACAGAGCAAAAGAGATTTAACCGATCAGGGACAAAAATGGAAATTCAGCAAAGCCCCAGTCGGGGCTGCCTGAACACAAAACTAAGCAAATCAGACAAAATCTCATAGAACAATAACAGAGCAAAACTTAGCTTTAGAAGACAGACACACTGAACATGTGGCATGAACTGGCTCTCTCTACTGCGCATGTGTGCTGTACTCATGGTCAAGGAGTGCACGGTGACTCGCTCTCTGGCGGTCACTGGGCACACGGCACCTCGCTAAATGGCAGTACCACTTTTACAGTTGTGGCCAAAAGTATTGACACCCCTGCAATTCTGTCAAATACTCAGTTTCTTCCTGAAAATGATTGCAAACACAAATTCTTTGTTATTATTATCTTCATTTAATTTGTCTTAAATGAAAAAACACAAAAAGAATTGTCCTAAAGCCAAATTGGATATAATTCCACACCAAACATAAAAAAGAGGGTGGACAAAAGTATTGGCACTGTTCGAAAAATCATGTGATGCTTCTCTAATTTGTGTAATTAACAGCACCTGTAACTTACCTGTGGCACCTAACAGGTGTTGGCAATAACTAAATCACACTTGCAGCCAGTTGACATGGATTAAAGTTGGCTCAACCTCTGTCCTGTGTCCTTGTGTGTACCACATTGAGCATGGAGAAAAGAAAGAAGACCAAAGAACTGTCTGAGGACTTGAGAAACCAAATTGTGAGGAAGCATGAGCAATCTCAAGGCTACAAGTCCATCTCTAAAGACCTGAATGTTCCTGTGTCTACCGTGCGCAGTGTCATCAAGAAGTTTAAAGCCCATGGCACTGTGGCTAACCTCCCTAGATGTGGACGGAAAAGAAAAATAGACAAGAGATTTCAACCCAAGATTGTGCGGATGTTGGATAAAGAACCTCGACTAACATCCAAACAAGTTCAAGCTGCCCTGCAGTCCGAGGGTACAACAGTGTCAACCCGTACTATCCATCGGCGTCTGAATGAAAAGGGACTGTATGGTAGGAGACCCAGGAAGACCCCACTTCTTACCCCGAGACGAGTTTGCCAAAACTTACCTGAAAAAGCCTAAAACGTTTTGGAAGAATGTTCTCTGGTCAGATGAGACAAAAGTAGAGCTTTTTGGGCAAAGGCATCAACATAGAGTTTACAGGAGAAAAAAGAGGCATTCAAAGAAAAGAACACGGTCCCTACAGTCAAACATGGCGAAGGTTCTCTGATGTTTTGGGGTTGCTTTGCTGCCTCTGGCACTGTACTGCTTGACCGTGTGCATGGCATTATGAAGTCTGAAGACTACCAACAAATTTTGCAGCATAATGTAGGGCCCAGTGTGAGAAAGCTGGGTCTCCCTCAGAGGTCATGGGTCTTCCAGCAGGACAATGACCCAAAACACACTTCAAAAAGCACTAGAAAATGGTTTGAGAAAGCACTGGAGACTTCTAAGGTGGCCAGCAATGAGTCCAGACCTGAATCCCATGGAACACCTGTGGAGAGATCTAAAAATGGCAGTTTGGAGAAGGCACCCTTCAAATATCAGGGACCTGGAGCAGTTTGCCAAAGAAGAATGGTCTAAAATTCCAGCAGAGCATTGTAAGAAACTCATTGATGATTACTGGAAGCGGTTGGTCGCAGTTATTTTCGCTAAAGGTTGTCTAACCAAGTATTAGGCTGAGGGTGCCAATACTTTTGTCTGGCCCATTTTTGGAGTTTTGTGTGAAATGATCAATGTTTTCCTTTTTGCTTCATTCTCTTTTGTGTTTTTTCATTTAGGACAAATTAAATGAAGATAATACCAAAGAATTTGTGATTGCAATCATTTTCAGGAAGAAACCGAGTATTATCTGACAGAATTGCAGGGGTGTCAATACTTTTGGCCACAACTGTATTGGCAGGAGCTGACGGGAAGTCCTTTGCGGTGCCTGTGCTCTAAGGACAGAGCACGCCGCTCAGCCTCCTCTGCGCTGCTTGTCCACACCAAAAATCTCTGCTGTCGTGCCCTTTCTCTTAAGCTGGCCCCCTGCCTCTAGGTCACAGGGTCTGTCTGCTGCAGTTCGCTGCAGCGTTGGCACTTCGAGTGCATTGTGCACTACCCCCCTTGCTGCTCACACGCTCACAGCTGGGGACTCACTCCTGCTTTGTGTTTTTTTCCCTCAGCTTCCGACCACGTTCCCTGTCTATACATGCCCCCTCTTCCTGGGTAATGGAGCCTGTCCATTCCCCTATTACTTCCCTCGGGAAACGCAGCCTTGACAGTTCCGAACCCGGCACAGCACAGGTACCCGCAGCACGGTCATCCTGACTGCGTACATATCTGGCCAATCAGTTCTTTAATGCAAAAATCATAGAAGGCATGTTCTTCCAATTTTCAAGAGAAAATTGTACATTACATCCAGAACACTTTCACTTTGAAGGACTTTGTGGCTCATATCAATCCACAAGATGACACTAGTCTCATACTTCAAAATTTCGGTGGTAAATCATTTCCCCACTGATAGGCTGGGTATGTTCTGACATATGTAACATCATTTGGGTGATAATAATTATTCATACCTATTTGCTTCACAATATATTCATCTTTTTCTTAAAGGCTTCGGAATCTAATGTAAAAGTGAAAGCAAGTTGGTGAAGTGTGTTTTAACTCAAATGTGAAACGAATTGTCATCTTTACTATTTCTCCATTCCGTGTGCGGCTAACCACCTCATTGATCTTATTGAGTTTCTTTGGCAAGAAAACAACAGCACCATCAATACCACGTGCTTTTCCTATTAATTCATCGTGCTGGTAAAGTAGAGGTGAGATTAGTGATCTAGATAACATCTGTGGACTGTAGTCAACATGACACTGTGCCAAGACCCACTGGGATCTAGCTACCAATTTGACAGTTTGTGCACAGCTGAACAGAGTTGTCAGAAAAACGATTTTGATTCAATAACATGTTGGATGGTTTGTCTAGTGGAAACACCCATATAGTATTATTATAATTATTTATTTATATAGCGCCATTAATTCCATGGTTCTGTACATGAGAAGAGGTTACATACAAAGTAATAGATATCGTTTACAGTAAACAAATTTACAATGACAGACTGGTACAGAGAGTAGAGGACCTTGTCCTTGTGGACTAACATTCTACAGGATAATGGGGATGAGACAGAAGGTCGAGGGTGCGGTGCCTCAGCTGGTGGAGAGGCAGCAGCTCATGTGGTGGTGTAGAAGTCACATCTATGACCACCACGCTCTCCAATTGACACCTCTTGAAATGCAGCCGAAATGTCAAAATCTCCGTTACAGAAAGTGCAGGGGCTCCTTTTTTACGTCATCATCCAACCAGTTCAGTATTAGTAGGTAATGGATTTTCAGATTGCGGCCCAGGAACAGCAGCCTTCAGTAGTTGCGAGTCCTGCTCTTCCGCGTGATCTTGCTCTGGCTCTTTCAGTCATGATTTAATCTAGAAGATTTTGCCTTTAAATTCAGAGACAGAGTACAACACCGCCCAAGCGTTAACCCTCTGCTCCTCAGACTTTCTATCTGCGCAATGAATGCCTCTAGGCAAAAGATGATGGTGGTAGTAGTTGGAGTATTTAAGACAGTCATGAAGCAGCCATAATGACTTGAAACAGAAGTATTTTTACCGAGATATCACACTGTTCAATATGTGGCCTGTATTTTTACCCCAAAATAGTGTAGAGGACTAGGGTATCTGACAGCAAATACAGTGGAATATTGGCCAGAATTGCCACAATTTGTATGCATATGATATGTATATACACACATAGAGTGCTTGCCGGCCTTGCACTAATATGTATAGAGCGACGTACACTCCCCTGTCCACATAACACTGCAACCTATATACTCCGGAATTAGTCCTTAGAAGGACTGTTGGTTTAGCTGGATGTGAGTATTTAGGATGGTAGACCCCACACTGACTAATAACTCCCCAAATCTGACCCTATCTCTGCAGCAGCTCTCCCTACACTATCTCAATCCAGAGTTGAATGCACCGATCAGGGTGGTGTCCGGTCTCTTATACCCTTGATGATGCTGTGTGGCCAGCCAATAACTGCACGACCATAACAAAGATGGCTGCGGCATTACAGTGCCTGGCAGACAATCCCTGCATGGTGATTGGGTCTCTAAAGACCGCCAAAAATGCTGGGTGGAGCATTTCCCGCCGAGTAGTCCCGGATATGCACTGTGCTTGCCGAGTACAGTGATACTCAGGCGAGTAACGAGGAATAGCAAGCACGTTCGCTCATCACTAATCAGAAAATACATAAATGTAATTTATGACAAACAAATGAATGTGATATTGAAAGGATACGTTATGATGTAGAATATCGATGAGGGCACTGTTTATTAAGTAGATATTATAATATATTGCGCAAAAAAAATAAAGGGAACACTTATACAACACGATGTAACTCAAAGTCAATCACTTCTGTAAGATAACCTGTCCAGTGATGATACAACACTGATTGTGAATCAGTTCCTCCTGCTGTTGTGCAAATGGAACAAACAACAGGTAGAAATGATCGGCAATTAGCATGACAACCCTATAAAGGAGGATTCTGCAGGGGGTGACAACAGACCATTTCTCTGATCTCATCCTTCTTGGCTGTTGTTTTGGTCACTTTTGCGTTTTGTCATTGCTGTCATCTCTAGAGCGTGTACAGTAGCATGAGGCAGTATCTACAACCCATAGAAGTTGCTCAGGTAGTGCAGCTCTTCCAGGATGGCACATCAGTGCGAGCTGTGGCGAGAACGGTAGCTGTGTTTGTCAGCAGTGTCCAGAGCATGGAGCAGATACCAGGAAGCAGGCCAGTACACCAGGAGACATGGAGGGGGCCATAGGAGGGCCACAATCCAGCAGCAGGACTGCTACCTCCTCCTTTGTGCAAGGAGGAATATGAGGAGCAGTGCCAGAGACCTGCAAAACGACCTCCAGCAGTCCACTAACATCCATGTGTCTGCTCAGACTGTCTGGCTTGGCTTTTATCCTAAGTCATGTAACAAGGCTCGTTAAAGGGTCGACATTGACTTTTAGGATTGCTACTTCCAATAGGTGGCACTAGAGTTCTGGTCCTCTTCCTCTCTGATGAGACAATTTGCATAATTAGCTCAGACTGTCAGAAACAGACTCCATAAAGATGGTTTGAGGGCCCAATGTCCACAAGTGGGTGTTGTGCTTACAGCCCAACACTGTGCACGGTGATTGGCATTTGCCAGAGAACACCAAGATTGGCAGATTCAACATTGGTGCCTTGTGCTCTTCATGAATGACAGCAGGTTCACCCTGAGCATGTTACAGACGTGAGTCTGGAGACACTGTGGAGAAAGTTCTGCTGCCTGCAACATCCTCCAGCATGACCGGTTTGGCAGTGGGTCAGTAATGATATGGGAAGGCATTATTTTGGAGGGCCACACATCCCTTTATGTGCTAGCCAGAGGTACTCTGACTGCCATTAAGTACCGGGATGAGACCCTCAGACCCATTGTGAGATCATGGGCCCGTGCAGTGGGTCCGGAGTTCCTTCTGCTGCATGACAATGCTAGGCCTCATGTGGCTGAAATGTCATCAGTTCCTGCATGATGAAGGCACTGATGCTATTGACTGACGTGCCCATTCCCCAGACCTGAATCCAATCAAGCATATCTGTGACTTTGTATCTCGTTCCATCCACCACGTTGCACCACAGACTGTCCAGGAGTTAACTGATACATTAATCCTGGTCAGGGATGAGATCCCTGAGGAGAACATTCGCCTCATCAGGAGAATGCCCAGGCATTGTAGGGAGGTCATACAGGCAGATGGAGGCCACACACATTCCTGAGCATCATTTCTTTTTCTAGAGGACTTTCCACTGAAGTTGGACCAGCCTGTAATTAGATTTTTCTCCTTGATTTTGAGCATCATTCCAAATCCAGCTCTCCGTGGGATACTGTAATTTACATTGATCATTATGTTTTATTGTTATCAACACATTCCACTATTATTATTATTATTATTATTTATTGTTATAGCGCCATTTATTCCATGGCGCTTTACATGTAAGGAGGGGTATACATAATAAAAGTACAATAATCTTAAACAATACAAGTCATAACTGGTACAGGAGGAGAGAGGACCCTGCCCGCGAGGGCTCACAATCTACAAGTATGTAATGAACTGCTCAGCCCACGCATCTAAAGATTTCTGGAAGATGTAATTTCTCAACCAATGTGGCCTGAAGACTCTGACTACACAGATTTGTTTCTAGTCTGTTACCATAGGGCTGCATCTGAGCTGTTCACACCAACAAGCAGAGATCAAGCTGTTTTATTTTACATGTCTCTTTATTTTTTTTAAACTTTCTCCCAAATCATACACAGATGCCCTTCCAGTATTACCAATTTATGGAAATCTGCCATGAAGAATAAGAGCAAGATTTCACCACTTCTTTAAGATGAGTATCTCAAGGAGTTTTTGAAGAAAAAATTGAACAAAAAAAATTCAAAAACTTTAGTTTCAGCTCCAAAAAGTCAGGAAAAAAAATTAGGAAAAAATTAAAAACCAGACCTCAGACACTTCCTGCCTAGCCCCCACACACACTCTACTCTCTGCTTGATCCCCACACGCACTCTACTCTCTGCCTGACCCCCCACACACACTCTACTCTCTGCTTGATCCCCACACACACACATGCTAGGTTAGGATATGGGTTGAACTAAATGGACTTAAAGTCTTCCTTCAACCTTAATAGCTATGTTACTATGTTACTGACTAACCTGCAGGGGGTGAATTATGGGTACAATTTTAGATTTGGAATTAATAAAGTTTAGTTTTGTCAGCAAACATGAGGAATGACAAGAGACAACCCATTTAAGAAGATCCAATTTCCGTTAAAACTATTTCAACACTATGAACATAAAAAAGGCTTCTCCCCTATGTGACGTCTCTGATATTTATTAACAGTTGATTTCCAAGTAAAATATTTCCCACATTAAGAAAATGAAAAAGGCTTCTCCTCTGTGTGACTGCTCTGATGTCTAACAAGAAGAGCTTTCCGTTTAGAACATTTCCCACATTCTGAACATGAATATGGCTTCCCTCCTGTGTGAGCTCTCTGGTGGCTAACAAAATGTGATTTACATGCAAAACATTTTCCACATTCTGAACAAGAAAAAGGCTTCTCCCCTGTGTGAGTTCTTTGGTGTTTAACAAGATTCCCTTTATGGTTGAAACATTTCTCACATTCTGAGCAGGAAAAAGGCTTCTCCCCTGTGTGAGTTCTATGGTGATTAACCAAATCTGATTTCCGGTTAAAACGTTTCCCACATTCTGAACAGGAAAAAGGCTTCTTTGCTTTAGGAGCAGTTTGTTTTTTAATGAATCTTTTTTTACTTTGATTTTCCTTAGTAGTCAGTAATGAATCAGGAGATGGGACCTGTTTCATAGGCTTATATGACAGATCTTTGCTGTGAATGGATGATGATATATCTGGAGTAATGGCATTCACTTCAGTTGTATCTTGTAAGATCTCAAGATCATCAGATTTAAAATCTGAAGATGTCAGCTGTCCCTCTGATCTCCTGGTACAGTCATCTGCTTAGATAAAAACAATTATTTTTTTAATAAAATATCCTTGAGTTTTATATTTTTGAACATTTCTATTTAAACTGTCCATAAAAATGGCAAGCTATGTAAAAAAAACTAATTATTTACCAAGACAATGACAGTTCACAGTCTAACATAAAACCTTGAAGGATGAACGAGTAGTGTGTGGTGTTCAACTGTTTGGTTTCTTTATATTTGATATTTGGGAGGCAGAATGAACAATCAATGTTATGTAGGCGAAAATAATACCAATTCTCATCTCACAAAAAACAAGTCCTCACTCAGGTCCATCATCTGTCAGTGGAAAAACAGAGGTTCCCACACTATTAGTGGCTCAAAGGCTGTTGAAAAGCAACAGAGTTTCTATAAACCAATCCAGCAAAATCCGCTCTCACTTCGGAGTCTTGCAGTGTGCGCAAACAACATTTAGGATCTCTGTATTTTGCAATATTATAGGAAGAAGAACCCACTTAATTTGCGGTGTGTGTCTCCTGGAGCACAATCTGGGCACTATGTGCTGGGTAAGAAAATGGCAAATGTGTAATTTTCACTCTCCAACATCCACTGCGTGTTAATTTCCGGAAAGAGGCTGTGGAGTCAAAATATTCACTCCTCCTACACACGTGGTCAAAATTGTTGGAACCCCTCGTTTACTGACAGATAAACCCACAATGGTCACAGAAATAACTTGAAGCAAATGAAAGTCAGATATTGCTTTTCAACCATGCTTCCACAGTACTTTTAAAAAAATAAAACTTATGAATTTGGCCTGGACAGAAATTATGGTGCCTTTAACCCCTTACCTACAATTGACGTAATATTCCGTCCATGTGACCATGGACCTAATTACCATGGACGGAATATTACGTCATCGCGATCAGCGGCGCCCACGTGGTGAGCGCCGCTGATCGTGGCCGAGTGTCAGCTAATTATCATAGCTGACACCCGGCACAATGTGTCAGGGGCGGTCACGGACCGCCCCCGACACGTTAACCCCTTGCACACCGCGATCAAACGCGATCGCGGTGTACCGGGGGTTAAAGGGAAGCATCGGCAGGGAGGGGGCTCCCTCCGTGCTTCCCTGAGCCCCCCACGGCAGCGGAATGTGCAGCGCTGCTGCGGGGGGCTCCTTTCCTCCAGGCCCCCGAATCCAAGATGGCGACGGGGGCCTTCAGGGGCCTGAGGAAGCTGGCTTCCTCAGTGCCTGCAAAGCGCAGGCATGAGGAAGCCTTCAGCAGTGCCTGTGTCAGATCGCTGATCTGTCACAGTGATCTGTGATGTGACAGATCAGCGATCTGTCACAGGACAGTGATGTCCCACCTGGGACAAGGTAATAAAGTAAAAAAAAAGTGTTAAAAATAATTTAAAAAAAATCGCTAAATAAATTAGTAAAAAAAAAAAAAATATTCCCCAATAAATCCATTTTTCCAAAATAAAAAAAAACAAAAACAATAAAAGTACACATATTTGGTATCGCCGCGTCCGTAATGACCTGCCCTATAAAACTGTCCCATTAGTTAACCCCTTTAGCGAACCCCTTAAAAAATAAAAAACGAAGCAAAAAATAATGATTTATTATCATACCACTGAACAAAAAGTGCAATAACGCGCGATCAAAAAGGCAGATATAAATATGCATGGTACCGCTGAAAACGTCATCTTGTCCCGCAAAAAACGAGCCACCATACAGCATCATCCACAAAAAAATAAAAAAGTTATAGCTCGCAGAATAAAGCGATACAAAAATAATTATTTTTTATATAAAATAGTTTTCATTGCAAAAAACCGACAAAACATAAAAAAACGACCTAAATGAGGTATCGCTGTAACCGTACCGACCCGGAGAATAAAAATGCGTTATCAA
This sequence comes from Dendrobates tinctorius, assembly GCF_039654945.1. Taxonomy (NCBI): domain Eukaryota; kingdom Metazoa; phylum Chordata; class Amphibia; order Anura; family Dendrobatidae; genus Dendrobates; species Dendrobates tinctorius. The sequence continues at coordinate 2,929,104 of NW_027362032.1, read as the reverse complement.
TTTTACCGCACGCGGAACGGTGTAAACGCACCCCCCCCAAAAGAAATTCATGAAACGCTGGTTTTTGTTCATTCTGCTCCCCAAAAAGCGATCAAAAAATGTCACGTGCCCGAAAATGGTACCAATAAAAACGTCAACTTGTCCCGCAAAAAATAAGACCTCACATGACTCGGTGGGTCAAAATACGGAAAAATTATAGCTCACAATATGTGGTGATGCAAAAACTATTTTTACAATAAAAAGCGTCTTTTAGCGTGCGACAGCCGCCAAACATAAAAACCGCCATAAATCGTAAATCAAACCCCCCGTTATCACCCCCTTAGTTAGGGAAAAATAATAAAACTAAAAGAAAATGTATTTATTTCCATTTTCCCGCTAGGGCTAGGGTTAGGGCTAGGGTTAGGGCTAGGGTTAGGGCTAGGGTTAGGGCTAGGGCTCAGATTAGGGTTAGGGGTGTGTTGAGGTTAGGGTTGGAGTTATAATTGGGGGTTTCCACTGTTTGGGCACATCAGGTGCTCTCCAAAGGCAACATGGCGTCTGATCTCAATTCCAGCCAATTCTGCGTTGAAAAAGTCAAATGGTGCTCCTTCCCTTCCAAGCTCTGCCATGTGCACAAACAGTGTTTTACCCCCACATGTAGGGTATCAGCCTACTCAGGACAAATTACAAAACAACTTTTGGGGTCCAATTTCTCCTGTTACCCTTAGGAAAATAAAAAATTGGGGGCAAAAATATAATTTTGCGGAAAAAAATGTTTTTATTTTCACGCCCAGGCGTTATAAACTTCTGTGAAGCACTTGGGGGTTCAAAGTGCTCTCCACACATCTAGATAAGCTCCGTGGGGGGTCTAGTTTCCAAAATGGGGTCACTTGTGGGGAGTTTCAATAGTTTAGGTACATCAGGGGCTCTCCAAACGCACATGACACCCGCATACCAATCCATCAAAGTCTGCATTCCAAAACGTCACTACTTCCCTTCCGAGCCCCGACGTGTGCCCATACAGTAGTTTTCTCCCACATATGAGGTATCAGCGTACTCAGGACAAATTGGACAACAACTTTTGGGGTCCAATTTCTCCTGTTACCCTTGGGAAAATAAAAAAAATGGGGACTAAAAGATGATGTTTGTTGAAAAAATACGATATTTTTATTTTCACGCCCGGTCGTTATAAACTTCTGTGAAGCACTGGGGGGTTCAAAGTGCTCACCACACATCTAGATAAGTTCATTAGGGGGTCTAGTTTCCAAAATGGGGTCACTTGTGGGGGGTTTCCACTGTTTAGGTACATCAGGGGCTCTCCAAACGCACATGACACCCGCAGACCAATCCATCAAAGTCTGCATTCCAAAATGTCACTACTTCCCTTCCGAGCCCCGACGTGTGCCCATACAGTAGTTTTCTCCCACATATGAGGTATCAGCGTACTCAGGACAAATTGGACAACAACTTTTGGGGTCCAATTTCTCCTGTTACCCTTGGGAAAATAAAAAAATGGGGACTAAAAGATCATGTTTGTGGAAAAAATACGATTTTTTTATTTTCACGCCCGGACGTTATAAACTTCAGTGAAGCACTGGGGGGTTCAAAGTGCTCACCACACATCTAGATAAGTTCCTTGGGGGGTCTAGTTTCCAAAATGGTGTCATTTGTGGGGGGTTTCTACTGTTTTGGTACATCAGGGGCTTTCCTAACGCGACATGGTGTCTGATCTCAATTCTAGCCAAAAACGTCAAATGGCGCTGCTTCCCTTCCGAGCTCTGCTATGCGCCCAAATAGTCATTTACACCCACATATGGGGTATCAGCGTACTCGGGACAAATTGCCCAATAACTTTTAGGGTCCTGTTACCCTTGGAAAAATAAAAATTGGGGGTGAAAAGATCATTTTTGTGGAAAAAATATGATTTTTTAATTGTACCGCTGTACGTTATAAACTTCTGTGAAGCCCTTGTGGGTTCAAAGTTCTCACCACATATCTAGATAAGTTCCTTGGGGGGTCTAGTTTCCAAAATGGAGTCACTTGGGGGGTTTCCACTGTTTAGGTACATCAGGGGCTCTCCAAACGCGACATGGCGTCCGATCTGAATTCCAGCCAATTTTGCATTGAAAAAGTCAAACAGCGCTCCTTCCCTACTGAGGTCTGCCATGCGCCGAAACAGTGGTTCCCCCCCACATATCAGGTATCAGCGTACTCAGGACAAATTGCACAATAACTTTTGCAGTCCAATTTCTCCTGTTACCCTTGGTAAAATAAAGAAAATTGAACCTGAAGTATTTTTTTTGTGAAAAAAAGTTAAATGTTCATTTTTTTTTTAATATTCAAAAAATTCCTGTGACGCACCTAAAGGGTTAATAAACTTCTTGAATGTGGTTTTAAGCACCTTAAGGGGTGCAGTTTTTATAATGGTGTCACTTTTGGGTATTTTCTATCATATAGACCCCTCAAAGTGGCTTCAAATGTGAAGTGGTCCCTAAAAATAAAATGGTGTTGCAAAAATGAGAAATCGCTGGTCAATTTTTAACCCTTATAACTTCCTAACAAAAAAAAATTTGGGTTCCAAAATTGTGCTGATGTAAAGTAAACATGTGGGAAATGTTATGTATTAAGTTTTTTGTGTGCCGTATCGCTGTGATTTAAGGGCATAAAAATTCAAAGTTGGAAAATTGCGAAATTTTCAAAATTTTCGCCAAATTTCCGTTTTTTTCACAAATAAATGCAAGTTATTTGAATGCAATTTTACCACTACCATGAAGTACAATATGTCACGAGAAAACAATGTCAGAATCACCGGTATCCATGAAAGCGTTCCAGAGTTATGACCTCATAAAGGTACAGTGGTCAGAATTGTAAAAATTGGCCCGGGAGTTAACGTGCAAACCACCCTTGGTAGTGAAGGGGTTAACTTAACCGCTTTGTGACCACCAATAGTACATAAATGTCGGCGCTAGCAGGGCTTTGTGCAGCACTGACGTTTATCTACGGTCGGCGGTTTTGTGCTCATCAGGCCCCCATGTACCTTATAACGAGGGGATTCCAGCGCACAACGTATCCTGTGACCCTCGACCTCATTGAGACCTGGTTGGTTCAGGTCCTTATGACGTCAGCATCACACCAGGCAACGAGACAAATCACTAGGAAAGTTTGTTGTAGCAGCGAACTTTCCCGGGCAATCTGCATCATAAAAACACTGTTTCTCCTCAGATCTCCTGTCAGTGAGAGATTAGAGGAGAAACAGTGTTACAAGTGCTGCTGGCACCAGCTGTGTCAGTCAGCGATTGTGCTATAAAGTAAAAAAACAACTAAGGCAGGTTAGGGTTAGTGCTATAGTTAGGGTTAAAGTTAGGGTTACTGTTGGGCTAAAGTTAGGGTTTATTCTAAAGTTAGGGGTAGGTGTTGTGAATTCTCTTACTTCTGGGTCAGGGCTCCCTCTGGTGGTTACTGGAGGTAGTGGAGCTGGCCGGATTGACAGAGGTCTGCCACCTGATGATGATGACGATTGGAGATCTGGGGTTACTGATTGGAGTATTTAAGTCAGCAGACTTCCTTCAATCCCGGGTGATGATTGCTTTCCTGTGCATTCTGAGGTCTGACGTCTCCTGCCCTGATCCTACAATGTTCAGCTAAGTTGTTCATATGCTAATCCTTTGCATCTGATCTGGTTTTGTCTCTTTCTGCTTGTTGTGAGGGTTCAGCTTGCTCCCTGCTGGGGGCTGTAAGAGACCACCGCTCCATATGTTACAGCTTGTGTCAGTTTGTTCAGTCCCCTGTTATATTAGTCTCTTTTGCTTTGCTTCCAGTTCATACCAGAATGCTGATATAGTGGGGGCGAGGTCGTGAGACCTCAGTGTTTTTTTGTACATCAGACATGTTGGATTTTTCAGGGTTTTGCGTAATTGCAGTGTCTTTCCTTTCCTATCCTATCTAGTCAGCTTGGGCCCCATCATTTGCTCAGTCTATTTTCTGCCTGTGTTTGTGTTTCATCTTGTCTCACCGACAATATATGTTTGGGGGCTATCTATTCCTTTGGGGTCTACTCCAGAGCAGTTTAGATTTCACGTTTCTTGCTTTAGGCTTAGCTAGCTCTCCGGCTGTGCCAAGGCATCAAGGGTATTGTAGGTACGCTCCACGGCTGCTGTTAGTTGTGTTGTTAGGACTAGCGGTCTGCAATCCGCTAAGTGACCAACCTTTCTGGTGGCCTAGCCTATTCCTGCCATCCTCCTCGGTGACCTGTTTATAACAGGTAGGCTAAAGAATTAGGCTTTTCTCAATTGTCTCCCCAATAATTAGGTCACGTCAGTCACGTCGTAGTTTTCTATTTACGGAAAAAAAATAAAAACGAATAAAATGGCCCGCCAGTATTATAGTGCAGAGGAGGCTTATGCACTTTTATGTTCTGACAGTGAAGAAAGTGCAGTGTCAGATGGCGATGAGGATGGCGAGGGCTTTATTAGCAGCCACAGTGATAGCTCAGAAATGAGCAGTGATTCTGGTCCATCCTCACACACAAGGACCAGTACAACAAGAAGGACAAATAGCGCTTCTGGAGAAATGTCTCCAACTCAGGGAACAATGCTCAGTACTAGCGTTGTCCCTAGTGCTCGCGAATTGGCGCACACCAATGTCCAAGGGGCTTTGCCTCTTGATGTAGCATTTCTCAGAAGGGAGGCTTCGGATTCGGCTACTCCATTCATCCCTAATTTTAATGCCACTCCTGGTATAAATGTGGAGGTGGAAAATTTTGGACCAATTATTTTTTTTAATTTGTTTATGACAGATAGCTTGCAAGAGCATATTGTCCTACAAATTTATATGCGTCCAAATTCATCAGCCAGAATCCACGATCCTATTATGCTAGGTCAAATTTATGGAACCAACTAATGTCCTAGAAATGAAAACATTTTTAGGACTTATATTCGCTATGTGGCTTGTTAAAAAACGATCATTCAGTCCTATTTGTCCAACCGCCCTGTTCAAGCCACCCCTATGTTTTCTGCCATTCTTCCTAGGACCCGTTATGAAATGCTCATGAGATTTTGGCATTTTAACGTCAATAGTCAATGCCTGCCCAGAGATGTCCCAGAACATGACAGACTATTCAAAATCAGACCCATCATCGAAGACTTGACAGAAAAGTTCTTATAGCTCTACACCCCAACAGAAAACATTTCCATTGATGAGTCCCTTGTAAAATTCAAAGGAAGACTGCACCTCAAGCAATTTATTCCTTCTAAGAGGGCAAGGTTCGGAATAAAGCTCTATAAAATGTGCGAGAGTTCAACCGGATACACATCAGCTTTTCACATTTATGAGGGGAAAGATAGCCAACTAAACCCACCAGGATGCCCTACTTATCTGGGGACATCTGGAAAAATGGTTTTGATTACCAGGAAAAGATCAATGAAAATCTTGTTTTTGAAAATGTTGTCCCCGCCAATCCTTTAGAATCTGATGTCAGAAGACTCACTGAGCGACATTTTATTGCACTCATCTCAGTAACTGAAACAAGAAAGAACCCCCAGAGAAGATGTCGTGTATGTTCCAAGAGAGGAATGAGGCATGATACCCGCTATTATTACCCACAATGCCCATCATTGCCAGCCTTATGCCTCCATGACAGCTTTCAAAATAGTACACTATAGGAACAAAAAAGCACAAATAGGGTCTTATCTGGGTTAATAATAAATATAAAAGAAATCCACTCACCTATTGCAGGAGAGATCAGGCACGTACGATTAGTAGTCAGCTGCTGCACGTCCAAAGGTCAAACAAGTGACCGCTGATATATCAATTCTTATGGAACTAATTTATGGACTTCCATGCACTGCTTGACAAAATACAGGAGGTGGCTCTTTTACTTAAAAACGCCTGAAGGGGGTGACAGGTTCCTTTTAACAATTTCCGGGGTAGGTCTCCAGAGACACAAATTGGGCACAATATATTGGGCACTACAATGACATTTTTGCAATTTTTGCTCTGAAACTTCTATGAGTTTCTGGAAATCATCCATGTAGTGAAAATGGTCACTATATCCATAGATGAATTCCCAGAGGGGTGTCATTTCCAAAAAGGGTCACTTCAGGGGAAATTCTGGTGTTCTGGAACTTAGCGGCTCTCCAAAGTGCAACAACAGCAGAATCCCCCCCTGAAGTGACCCCATTTTGGAAATGACTCCCCTGTGGGAATTGGAAATGACACCCTTCTTCGAATTCATCTATGTTATGAATGGGTCACCGAGGAGGAAAGCGCAAAAGGCTATGCCACCAGAACACCAGAGAGGTTGGTCACTCAGCGGATTGCAGACCCCTGATCTTAACACAACTAGCAGTAGCCGTGGAGCGTTCCTACGATGCCCTAGACGCTTCGTCACAGCCGGAGGACTAACTAAGCCTAAAGACAGAAAGGTGAAATCTAAACTGCCCCAGAGCAGATCCCCAAAGGAATAGACAGCCCCCAAACATATATTGTCGGGGAGACAAGATGAGACACAGACAGAAAATAGACTGATCAAATGATGGGGCCCACACTGACTAGATAGGACAGGACAGAAAAGGCACTGTCTGCAATCACGCAAAAACCCTAAAAATTCCAACACGACTGAAGCACAAAAATACTGAGGTTAGCACAACCTCGCCCCCACTAAATCAGCACTCAGGTGTGAAATGGCGGCTAGCAACAGGCTAAGGCTAATTTCACACTAGAGTTTATTCGACGCAGCGCACGGCGCCGCTAAGCCCCGCCCCCTGCCGACTCCCTGCCCGCCCCATCCGGTCATCACCGCCTACTATCGCACATGGATGCTTGCGATCTGCGCACCCTATCTTTAGCTTTTAACCCTTATAACTTCCTAAGGAAAAAAATTTTGTTTCCAAAATTGTGCTGATATATATATAGTTGATATAGATACTACTATGCAGGCGCCGCCATCGCCGGTGACATTGTGCTGGATGTAATTTTTTTTCTAAGCCTCACAATGACCACAATATTATAGGCATTATCACCAATAAATTTTCACCAATAATATCAATGCTATTATATGCATTATGTAATAATGGGGGCAGGTCAGTGAGGGATCAGCGACCTGTCATAAGCCAATACAGATGCATGCGAGTATTATTTCTTCTCTTAACCCCCCTTTTATAAAACAACTGAAAATATGTCTTATATTCTAGGTTCTTCAAAGTAGCCACCTTTTGCTTTGATTACTGCTTTGCACACTCTTGATGAGCTTCAAGAGGTAGTCACCGGAAATGGTTTTCACTTCACAGGTGTGGCCTGTCAGGTTTAATAAGTGGGATTTCTTGCCTTATAAATGGGGTTGGGACCATCAGTTGTGTTGTGCAGAAGTCTGGTGGATACACAGCTGATAGTCCTACTGAATAGACTGTTAGAATTTGTATTATGGCAAGAAAAAAGCAGTAAAGAAAAACGAGTGGCCATCATTCCTTTAAGAAATGAAGGTTAGTCAGTCTGAAAAATTGGGAAAACTTTGAAAGTGTCCCCAAGTGCATTGGCAAAAACCATCAAGCGCTACAAAGAAACTGGCTCACATGAGGACCGCCCCAGGAAAGGAAGACCAAGAGTCACCTCTGCTGCGGAGGATAAGTTCATCCGAGTCACCAGCCTCAGAAATCGCAGGTTAACAGCAGCTCAGATTAGAGACCAGGTCAATGCCACACAGAGTTCTAGCAGCAGACACATCTCTACAACTGTTAAGAGGAGACTTTGTGCAGCAGGCCTTCATGGTAAAATAGCTGCTAGGAAACCACTGCTAAGGACAGGCAACAAGCAGAAGAGACTTGTTTGGGCTAAGAACACAAGGAATGGACATTAGACCAGTGGAAATCTGTGCTTTGGTCTGATGAGTCCAAATTTGAGATCTTTGGTTCCAACCACCGTGTCTTTGTACGACGCAGAAAAGGTGAACGGATGGACTCTACATGCCTGGTTCCTACCGTGAAGCATGGAGGAGGTGTGATGGTGTGGGGGTGCTTTGCTGGTGACACTGTTGGGGATTTATTCAAAATTGAAGGCATACTGAACCAGCATGGCTACCACAGCATCTTGCAGCGGCATGCTATACCATCCGGTTTGTGTTTAGTTGGACCATCATTTATTTTTCAACAGGACAATGGCCTCAAACGCACCTCCAGGCTGTGTAAGGGCTATTTGACCAAGAAGGAGAGTGATGGGGTGCTACGCCAGATGACCTGGCCTCCACAGTCACCAGACCTGAACCCAATCGAGATGGTTTGGGGTGAGCTGGACCACAGAGTGAAGGCCAAAGGGCCAACAAGTGCTAAGCATCTCTGGGAACTCCTTCAAGACTGTTGGAAGACCATTTCTGGTGACTACCACTTGAAGCTCATCAAGAGAATGCCAAGAGTGTGCAAAGCAATAATCAAAGCAAAAAGTGTCTACTTTGAAGAATCTAGAATATGACATATTTTCTGTTGTTTCACACTTTAATTATATAATTCCACATGTGTTAATTCATTGTTTTGATGCCTTCAGAATGAATCTACAATTTTCATAGTCATGAAAATAAAGAAAACTCTTTGAATGAGGAGGTGTGTCCAAACTTTGGTCTGTACCGTATACATGTATACAGTGTATTACATATTTACAATTTATTAGTTTTTTGTGTTATAAAGTTGTATTCCAATAAATAGATATTATGTTCTATCTACATATCTTGATTATTGGATCATAGAAATGATTAAATGTCTGTTGTTCACATTGTACAACAATAAATTTTTCACTTAAATATAAGCAATATATGTGGGAGTTGGAGTCGGTGTAAGGGAAATTGAGGAGTCTGAGTCGCAGGTTTGGCTTACCGACTCAACAGCCCTGCTGTTGTGAGTTAATTTTCCCCTTCACCATTGAGGTCTGATGAACTCCCTCTTCTGTGAAGGAAGGTAGTGAGGCTGATTACCAAGCACCTGAGCAGGATGATGATGACTGGGTGGCTGGAATTGCTGACTGGATATAAGGCAGCCGACATCCTTCTGCCTTGCTAGTGATTTCTCAGAGGGATTCTAGGAGACCAGTCTGATTCCTGCTCCTCAAAAGTTAAGTTTTCTGCTCTGCTTTTTGCATTTGTGTTTTGGTTTTGTTTTGCCTTGTTTTTCTGGAATTCTGCCATTCCCTGCTGGGGTGAGCTGAATTCCTTTTTGCTCTGTCTTCAGAAAATACCTGAGTACTGATATAGTCTTTTGAAGCCTAGCGTCTTCAGGGCTTTTTTCCCTATCAGTCTGTTGGCTCTTGTTTTGATAGGGTTTTGGTGGATTGCAGACAGCAGCTTTTCTATCCTGTCCTATTTAGTTAGCTTGGGCCCCATCATTTGCTCAGCCTATCTTTCTATCTGTGTGAGTGTTTTTTCATCTTGCTTCACCGTCATTATATGTTGGGGGCTGCCTATTGCTTTGGGGTCTGCTCTGGGGCAGTTTAGATTTCCCTTTCTGTCTTTAGGTTATTTAGTTCTCCGGCTGTGATCGAGGGGTCTAGGGCACCGTAGGAACCCCCCACAGCTACTGCTAGTTGTTGTTGATAGGTTCAGGGGTCTGCAATCCGATAGCTGCCAACTTCTCTGGTTTTCTGGACTTAGCTAGTATTTCTGTTTTTGCCTCCTACGGTGACTCATTCATAACACCCTGCTATGAACATAAAAAAGGCTTCTCCCCTATGTGACGTCTCTGATATTTATTAACAGTTGATTTCCAAGTAAAATATTTCCCACATTAAGAAAATGAAAAAGGCTTCTACTCTGTGTGACTGCTCCGATGTCTAACAAGAAGAGCTTTCCGTTTAGAACATTTCCCACATTCTGAACATGAATATGGCTTCTCTCCTGTGTGAGCTCTCTGGTGGCTAACAAAATGTGATTTACATGCAAAACATTTCCCACATTCTGAACATGAAAAAGGCTTTTCGCCTGTGTGAATTCTTTGGTGTTTAACAAGATTCCCTTTATGGTTAAAACATTTCCCACATTCTGAGCAGGAAAAAGGCTTCTCCCCTGTGTGAGTTCTATGGTGATTAACCAAATCTGATTTCCGGTTAAAACGTTTCCCACATTCTGTACATGAAAAAGGCTTCTCTCCTGTGTGGGTTCTTTGGTGATCATCAAGATTCCCTTTCTAGTTAAAACATTTCCCACATTCTGAACAGGAAAAAGGCTTCTCTCCTGTGTGAGTTCTATGGTGAGTAACAAGCAGTGATTTATGTGCAAAACATTTCGCACATTCTGAACAGGAAAATGACTTCTTTGCTTTAGGAGCAGTTTGTTTTTTATTGCCTCTTTTTTTACTTTGATTTTCCTTAGTAGTCAGTAATGAATCAGAAGATGGGACCTGTTTCATAGGATCAGATGACAGATCTTTGCTGTGAATGGATGATGATATATCTGGAGTAATAGCAATCACTTCAGTTGTAGCTTGTAGGATCTCAAGATCATCCGATTTAAAAGTTGAATATGTCAGCTGTCCCTCTGATCTCCTGGTACAGTCATCTGCTAAGATAAAAACAATTATTACTTATTAATAAAATATCCTTGAGTTTTATATTTTTGAACATTTCTACTTAGCTTGCCATTTTTATGGACAGTTTATGTAAAAACTTTAATTATTTACCAAGACAATGACAGTTCACAGTCTAATAGAAAACCTTGTTGGATGAGCCAGTAGTGTGCGGTGTTCAACTGTTTGTTCATTCTGCCTCCCAAATATCAAATAAAAAGAAACCAATCAATGTTATGTAGGCGAAAATAATACCAATTCTCATCTCACAAAAACAAGTCCCCACTCGGGTCCATCATCTGTCAGTGGAAAAACAGAGGTTCCCACACTATTAGTGGCCCAAAGGCTGTTGAAAAGCAACAAGGTTTCTATAAACCAATCCAGCAAAATCCGCTCTCACTTCGGAGTCTTGCAGTGTGCGCCAACAACATTTAGGATCCCTGTATTCAGCAATATTATAGTGAGAAGAACCCACTTAATTTTTGGTGTGTGTCTCCTGGAGCACAATCTGGGCACTATGTGCTGGGTAAGAAAATGGCAAATGTGTAATTTTCACTCTCCAACATCCACTGCGTGTTAATTTCCAGAAAGAGGCTGTGGAGTCAAAATATTCACTCCTCCTACACACGTGGTCAAAATTGTTGGAACCCCTCGTTTACTGACAGATAAACCCACAATGGTCACAGAAATAACTTGAAGCAAATGAAAGTCAGATATTGCTTTTCAACCATGCTTCCACAGTACTTTAAAAAAAATAAAACTCATGAATTAGGCCTGGACAGAAATTATGGTGCCTTTAACTTAACCGCTTTGTGACCACCAATAGTACATAAATGTCGGCGCTAGCAGGGCTTTGTGCAGCACTGACGTTTATCTACGGTCGGCGGTTTTGTGCTCATCAGGCCCCCATGTACCTTATAACGAGGGGATTCCAGCGCACAACGTATCCTGTGACCCTCGACCTCATTGAGACCTGGTTGGTTCAGGTCCTTATGATGTCAGCATCACACCAGGCAACGAGACAAATCACTAGGAAAGTTTGTTGTAGCAGCGAACTTTCCCGGGCAATCTGCATCATAAAAACACTGTTTCTCCTCAGATCTCCTGTCAGTGAGAGATTAGAGGAGAAACAGTGTTACAAGTGCTGCTGGCACCAGCTGTGTCAGTCAGCGATTGTGCTATAAAGTAAAAAAACAACTAAGGCAGGTTAGGGTTAGTGCTATAGTTAGGGTTAAAAATGACAAAAATCTTGGCACTCAATATGTGAAATATTCAGACACTTTTATTTTGTGCATCCAGACAGAAAGGTTTAAACGTTTTCAGTCCAGCATAGGACCTTCATCAGAAAAATCTCGTTTACTGAAATAAATAAATCCTTCCAATGGTAGCCAAAAGAAGGACAAAGTAGAGAGCCTGGATGGCCAGTGGAAATGTTAAATGGCTGGCGTCTGGAAAGCGTATGTGGACTGAGCCGTCCAAAATTAGAACAGGCAGCTGTACAGCGTAGGGCTTCAGAAAAAGGACCTCTAGGGTCACTAAAATAAGGAGTGAAGACAGCACTGATAGCAGTGGTTATACAACCTCTAGAATTGAATTGCACTGGTGAAGCCCTGGTCCGTGGTCTGGCTGCCCTGTGTGTAAGACTGAAAACGTTTAAACCTTTCTGTCTGGATGCACAAAATAAAAGTGTCTGAATATTTCACATAATGAGTGCCAAGATTTTTGTCATTTTTGATTGATGGGTTGGATATCCGACTTGAGCACCAACAACCAAACTATTCCTGAGTGCCGTGCTCTCTTTATAGGATAGTTAGGGTTAAAGTTAGGGTTACTGTTGGGCTAAAGTTAGGGTTTATTCTAAAGTTAGGGGTAGGTATTGTGAATTCTCTTACTTCTGGGTCAGGGCTCCCTCTGGTGGTTACTGGAGGTAGTGGAGCTGGCCGGATTGACAGAGGTCTGCCACCTGATGATGATGACGATTGGAGATCTGGGGTTACTGATTGGAGTATTTAAGTCAGCAGACTTCCTTCAATCCCGGGTGATGATTGCTTTCCTGTGCATTCTGAGGTCTGATGTCTCCTGCCCTGATCCTGCAATGTTCAGCTAAGTTGTTCATGTGCTAATCCTTTGCATCTGATCTGGTTTTGTCTCTTTCTGCTTGTTGTGAGGGTTCAGCTTGCTCCCTGCTGGGGGCTGTAAGAGACCACCGCTCCATATGTTACAGCTTGTGTCAGTTTGTTCAATCCCCTGTTATATTAGTCTCTTTTGCTTTGCTTCCAGTTCATATCAGAAAGCTGATATAGTGGGGGCGAGGTCGTGAGACCTCAGTGTTTTTTTGTACATCAGACATGTTGGATTTTTCAGGGTTTTTTGCGTGATTGCAGACAGTGTCTTTCCTTTCCTATCCTATCTAGCCAGCTTGGGCCCCATTATTTGCTCAGTCTATTTTCTGCCTGCGTTTGTGTTTTATCTTGTCTCACCGACGATATATGTTTGGGGGCTATCTATTCCTTTGGGGTCTACTCCAGGGCAGTTTAGATTTCACCTTTCTTGCTTTAGGCTTTGCTAGCTCTCCGGCTGTGCCAAGGCATCAAGGGTATCATAGGTACGCTCCACGGCTGCTGTTAGTTGTGTTGTTAGGACTAGGGATCTGCAATCCGCTAAGTGACCAACCTTTCTGGTTTTCTGGTGGCCTAGCCTATTCCTGCCATCCTCCTCGGTGACCTGTTCATAACAGGTAGGCTAAAGAATTAGGCTTTTCTCAATTGTCTCCCCAATAATTAGGTCACATCAGTCACGTCGTAGTTTTCTACTTACGGGAAAAAAAATAAAAACGAATAAAATGGCCCGTCAGTTTTATAGTGCAGAGGAGGCTTATGCACTTTTATGTTCTGACAGTGAAGAAAGTGCAGTGTCAGATGGCGATGAGGATGGCGAGGGCTTTATTAGCAGCCACAGTGATAGCTCAGAAATGAGCAGTGATTCTGGTCCATCCTCACACACAAGGACCAGTACAACAAGAAGGACAAATAGCGCTTCTGGAGAAATGTCACCAACTCAGGGAACAATGCCCAGTACTAGCGTTGTCCCTAGTGCTCGCGAATTGGCGCACACCAATGTCCAAGGGGCTTTGCCTCTTGATGTAGCATTTCTCAGAAGGGAGGCTTCGGATTCGGCTACTCCATTCATCCCTAATTTTAATGCCACTCCTGGTATAAATGTGGAGGTGGAAAATTTTGGACCAATTAATTTTTTTAATTTGTTTATGACAGCTTGCAAGAGCATATTGTCCTACAAATTTATATGCGTCCAAATTCATCAGCCAGAATCCACGATCCTATTATGCTAGGTCAAATTTATGGTACCAACTAATATCCTAGAAATTAAAACATTTTTAGGACTTACATTCGCTATGGGGCTTGTTAAAAAACGATCATTCAGTCCTATTTGTCCAACCGCCCTGTTCAAGCCACCCCTATGTTTTCTGCCATTCTTCCTAGGACCCGTTATGAAATGCTCATGAGATTTTGGCATTTTAACGTCAATAGTCAATGCCTGCCCAGAGATGTCCCAGAACATGACAGACTATTCAAAATCAGACCCATCATCGAATACTTGACAGAAAAGTTCTTACAGCTCTACACCCCAACAGAAAACATTTCCATTGATGAGTCCCTTGTAAAATTCAAAGGAAGACTGCACCTCAAGCAATTTATTCCTTCTAAGAGGGCAAGGTTCGGAATAAAGCTCTATAAAATGTGCGAGAGTTCAACCGGATACACATCAGCATTTCACATTTATGAGGGGAAAGACAGCCAACTAAACCCACCAGGATGCCCTACTTATCTGGGGACATCTGGAAAAATGGTTTTGATTACCAGGAAAAGATCACTGAAAATCTTGTTTTTGAAAATGTTGTCCCTGCCAATCCTTTAGAATCTGATGTCAGAAGACTCACTGAGCGACATTTTATTGTACTCATCTCAGTAACTGAAACAAGAAAGAACACCCAGAGAAGATGTTGTGTATGTTCCAAGAGACGAATGAGGCATGATACTTGCTATTACCCACAATGCCCATCATTGCCAGCCTTATGCCTCCATGACAGCTTTCAATATAGTACACTATAGGAACAAAAAAGCACAAATAGGGTCTTATCTGGGTTAATAATAAATATAAAAGAAATCCACTCACCTATTGCAGGAGAGATCAGGCATGTATGATTAGTAGTCAGCTGCTGCACATCTAAAAGGTCAAACAAGTGACCGCTGATATATCAATTCTTATGGAACTAATTTATGGACTTCCATGCACTGCTTGACAAAATACAGGAGGTGGCTCTTTTACTTAAAAACGCCTGAGAGGGGTGACAGGTTCCTTTTAACATTTTCCGGGGGTAGGTCTCCAGAGACACAAATTGGGCACAATATATTGGGCACTACAATGACATTTTTGCAATTTTTGCTCTGAAACTTCTAAGAGTTTCTGGAAATCATCCATGTAGTGAAAATGGTCACTATATCCATAGATGAATTCCCAGAGGGGTGTCATTTCCAAAAAGGATCACTTCAGGGGAAATTCTGGTGTTCTGGCACTTAGAGGCTCTCCAAAGGGCAACAACAGCAGAATCCCCCCTGAAGTGACCCCATTTTGGAAATGACACCCCTCTGGGAATTGGAAATGACACCCTTCCTCGAATTTATCTATGTTATGAATGGGTCACTGAGGAGGAAAGCGCAAAAGGCTATGCCACCAGAACACCAGAAAGGTTGGTCACTCAGCGGATTGCAGACCCCTGATCTTAACAACACAACTAGCAGTAGCCGTGGAGCGTTCCTACGATGCCCTAGACGCCTCGTCACAGCCGGAGGACTAACTAAGCCTAAAGACAGAAAGGTGAAATCTAAACTGCCCCAGAGCAGATCCCCAAAGGAATAGACAGCCCCCAAACATATATTGTCGGGGAGACAAGATGAGACACAGACAGAAAATAGACTGATCAAATGATGGGGCCCACACTGACTAGATAGGATAGGACAGAAAAGGCACTGTCTGCAATCACGCAAAAACCCTACAAATTCCAACATGACTGAAGCACAAAAATACTGAGGTTAGCACAACCTCGCCCCCACTAAATCAGCACTCAGGTGTGAAATGGAGGCTAGCAACAGGCTAATACAGCAGGTGACTGAGCAAACAAACACAAGATACAAAAATACAGGGCAGGAGCCAGAAGCCCCAGGGGGAGCCAGCTGACTCCTGACAGCAAGGCAAAATCAGATGCAAAGGATTTAGCAAATGACACTTAGCTGGAAAATGCAGGATCAGGCAGGAGACAGATATCCTCACTATGCACAGACAGGAGTATCCCCGGCAGCCACTGAGAGAAGTCTGCTCGCTTATGTACTCCCAGTCTCTACCCCCACTTCTCCAATCATCCTCTGCAGCTGTTGGATTAACATCAAATTGACCAGCTCCACTACCAGCAGTATCCACCAGAGGGAGCCCTGCCTCAAAAGTAAGATTAAGAGAGTTCACAACACATCTATGTACACCCTTAGTTTTACCTATGTTGACCATATACTTATCTACCTATTTTCCAATGTAAAATCTGGGCTTAAAACAACATTTTAGCGGTAAAAATGTACCATATTTTTCGGACTATAAGACGCACTTTTTCCCAAAAATTTTTTAGAGTCGGAATATACTTACAAATGCTGCGGCGCATCGCAGCAATGGAGCTGTGGGGACTCCGGCTTTGACAAAATGGTGGCGGAGGCCCCTCGCAGCACAGAGCACTGCCGCCCCAGCACAGAGCATTGCCGCCGCACCAGCACAGAGCGCTGCCGCCGCACCAGCCTTGACCACCGAACGTCTGTGACCACTCATGCACCTTTGCTGATCCCTCCCAGTAAGCTGAATTCAGACTCTCCAAACGCGACATGGCAACCGCTAATTATTCCAGCAAATTTTACATTCAAAAAGTCAAATGGTGCGCTTTCCCTTCTGAGCTCTGCCGTGCGCACACACAGTAGATTTCCCCCAAATATGGGGTATCAGCATGCTCAGGAGAAATTTCAAAACAAAACGTATCATCCATTTTCTCCTGTTACCCTTGCAAAAGTAAAAAAAAAATTAGGTCTACATGAAAATTTTTGTGAAAGAAAAGTAAATGTTTATTTTTTCCTTACACATTCCAATCATTCCTGTGAAGCACCTGAAGGGTTAAGAAACTTCTTGAATGTGATTTTGAGTACCTTTAGGGGTGCAGTTTTTACAATGGTGTCACTTTTGGGTATTTCCTGTCATACTGACCCCCCCAAACTCACTTCAAAGGTGAGGTGGTCCCTAAAAAAAATGGTTTTGTAAATTTTGTTGTAAAAATGAGAAATCGCTGTTTAGCTTTTAACCCTTATAACTTCCTAAGGAAAAAAAATTTGTTTCCAAAATTGTGCTGATATATATATATATATATAGTTGATATAGATGCTACTGTGCAGGCGCCGCCATCGCCGGTGACATTTTGCTGGATGTAATTTTTTTTATAAGCCCAACAATAGCCACAATATTATAGGCATGTACATATTTTAATTGTCTCCCATTGTAAGATCTTTTTATATCTCTGTAAACAGTGCCTACTTTTTGGAGTAAATATAAAATTTATTAGTTCCGTCTCCTTGTTCTGTGACGAATTCACGTGCCTATAAGCTAATTACGCTACTATTTGGGTTGGCTTCGGAACCCCTGTATTAATTTTAAATAATATAGAGAATCAGAAGTTGGTGGCAGCGGTGTGTTTTGGCTAGGTGGGTAGAGCTGGTAGTGACTGAGCGGGTTTTATAGGCAGATTGTGTAGCTGCGGCCAAAGCATTTATAATTCCCGCACTGCAAGTGGACCTAATAGCCATTGCACAACAAGTAGCCCGTCCGGCGACTTCCTAGGTGCAGTTCTCTGACTGACCTGAAGGTAAGGGGGGGCGCCTGCGAGCTCCAAAGTGGAACTGGAAAGTGGGATATACATAAATCTCGGCAGTTCGTGACATATTGTGGCAGCAGTGGGATATCTACAATAAACCCCTGCGGTAAATTGTTGGGGCAAGACAAGCTTGCTGCTTTCATCTCATTGTTGACAGCAGTGGGATGACTAAGATAAGCCCCCCTGCACATGTGATAGCCGTGTGCGGTCAAAGGTCACACCACTGTCCCCTCCAACCTCCCTTATCTCTGCCGAGGAATTTGGCACACACTTCAAAAATAAGATCTACCAAACAAGCCAAGTCTTCATCATTCAACCAACACAACCCCTTTGTATACCAGACCACTGCCCAAACCCCATAACCTCCCTCTCCAACATCGCTGAAGGGGAGCTTAATTGTCTCTTCTCCAAATCGCACCTCACAACCTGTGCACTCGACCACATCCCATCCCCTCCCCAACTTCAACACCACACTTATCTCATCCCTAACCCACCTCTTCAACCTATCACTAACGTCTGGTACCTTCCCTTCTGCTTTCAAACATGCCACAATCACGCCTATCCTTTAAAAGCCAACCCTCGACCCAACCGCAATGTCCAGCTATCGTCCAATATCACTGCTCCCATTTGCTTCCAAACTCCAGGAGCAGCACGTCCACGCTGAACTTTCTTCCCATCTATCATCTAACTTGCTCTTTGACAATCTACAATCTTTATTTATGCCCCCATCACTCCACTGAGACAGCCCTGACCAAAATTACTAACAACCTAATTACAGCAAAATTAAATGGACAATACTCTCTACTCCTGCTTCTAGACCTGTCTTCTGCATTCGACACAGTTGACCACTGCCTCCTACTACATATCCTCTCCTCCTTTGGCATCAAAGACATCGCCCTATCCTGGATCTCCGCATACCTTTCCAACCGCACATTCAGCGTCTCCCACTCCCACACTACCTTCCTCATCCCACCCTCTCTCTCTGTTGGAGTCCCCCAAGCCTCTGTTCTAGGACCCCTACTCTTAATCTATACACTTGGCCTGGGGCAACTCAAAGTCCCACAGATTCCAGTACCACCTTTATGCCGATGACACTCAGATCTACCTCTCTGAGTGGGTACATTTTGGGTACAACATTTTGGCCCAGATGTCACCTCTCTGCTGTACAGAATCCCGGAGTGTCTATCAGCCATATCCTCCTCCATCTCCTCTCGCTTCCTCAAGCTCAATGTGGACAAATCTGAAGTCTTCTTTCCTCCATCTCACAGATCTTCCTTACCTGACCTATCACGATTAATGACATCACGCTTTCCCCAGTAACAGAAGTCTGCTGCCTCGGAGTAACCTTTGACTCTGCCCTGTGCTTCAAACCTCACATCCAAGCTCTTTCTACCTCCTCTTGCCTCCAGCTCAAAAATATTTCAAGAACCCGTCCTTTCCTCAACCTACTAAAATACTTGTGCATGACCTCATCTCCCGCCTCGACTACGGCAGAATTCTTTTCTGTGGTCTCCCTGCTAACACCCTCGCACCTCTCCAGTCCATCCTTAACTCTGCTGCCCGACTAATTAATCTCTCTCCTCGCTACTCCTCCACTTCTCCCCTCTGCAAATCTCTTCACTGGCTCCCACTCCCTCAGCGTATCCAGTTCAAATTACTAATACTGACCTACAAGGCCATCTATAACCTGTCTCCCCCATATGCCTCTGAACTAATCTCCCGATACCTTCCCTCACGTAATCTCTGGTCCTCCTCACCTCCACAATTATTCGCTCCTCACCCAACTGCCTCCAAGACTTCTCCCGAACTGCCCCAATTCTCTAGAATTCTTTGCCCCAACAAGTCCAAATATCAACCACATTTGGATCCTTCAGACGGAACCTGAAAACCCACCTCTTCAAGAAAGCCTACAGCCTGCAATGACCCCGCTACCTCCTTCTCTCTCACCACTACCGGGGATATCACCTCAACCAACACCGGAACTGCTACGACCCACCAACCTACTGTCTCCTTACCCACCATCCTGTAGCATGTAAGCCCTAAAGGGCAGGGTGCTCTCTCCCCTCTATCAATCTGTGATTGTTAGCTTGTTTACTGTGACATCTGCAATTTGTATGTAACCCCCTCTCATGTACAGCACCATGGAATCAATGGTGCTATATAAATAATAAAAAAAAATGTAATCAGAGCACCACATAAAGCCCCGCCCAGAGCATGAGAATCTCATTAACTGAAAACTACAAATACAGATTACACAGCAGTAAACCAGAGTTGCATTCATTTATGGTGGCTCATTGGAGCTACTATGAATCCTGAGCAGAAGATTAGAGATAGTTTTGCTCCCCATTTCAGGAGAGATTGTGCAGTAATCTGAATTCCTTAGGATCAAAAACAATGTAATTGGTTGTAAGTTCTATAGAAAAGGGCTTTCAATGCCCAAAGTCATTTGAACAGTTTTGGGTGGAGGAGAATGTTGTGGTCTAGAGGCAAAATGGTGATCATGGTAATGTGGCCGGACTACACCACCGATGAAGCAGCCAAAGCCAGTGACTGAGAGGAATCTGTGACTTCTCTGGATTCAGTGGTTACTACTCACCATTCATCACCCCTCACATATGTCTCTGTAGTATTAATATGGGTCAGATCTTCACCCTGAAACAAATATTGTAAAAGTCACCGACAGATGGAGAAGTCCCATCTATGATCAGCTCTAATCCTGCCATCTCCACCGTTCTCATCACACAAGTATAAAACATATAATACTGGTGGATAAAACAAGACTGAGCATAAGACCTTCACAGCCGTCTACACATCATAGGGGAGATCTCCTGACACCTTCTCTCCATCTACCTGATGATCCTGAGGAGCACTGGGATCTTCTTGGTTACAGTCCTGTGGAAGAAGAGGACGGGGACATCTCTCTGGTGTTGTCCTCTTACTAGATAGATCTGGAGGAAACACATACAGGGACTGAATTCATTCTCTACATACAGATAATTATAGGCCGTGTGTATTTAGTCCTGTCTATTACCTGGAGATGTGAGGGGCTGGGGAACCTCCATTATGACGTCCTTGTACAGATCTCTGTGTCCTGCTAAATACTCCCACTCCTCCATGGAGAAATAGACAGCGACATCCTGACACCTTATAGGAACCTGACACATACAATGATACCGTCATCCCCCGATCCCTTCATAGTGTTACTGTATAATGTCCCTGCATTCCCAGCAGTGTCACCTCTCCAGTCAGCAGCTCCATCATCTTGTAGGTGAGTTCTAGGATCTTCTGGTCATTGATGTCCACATGGATCAGGGGGAGAGGTGGAGGCCCCGTGATTGGGCTCAGGGGTCTTTCACATCCCTCAGACACAGGGTCCTGACAGCGATCACTAGAGGTCTTCTTCACCACTGTAATCCTGGTTATGGAGAGAGACATTAATAAATCTCACTCCAGACATTTCCAGAGTCCTCACCTCTCCAGTTCTGTCCATCTGTTATTCCCATAGATAAGAATGATGTAATGTGACATCATCAGAATCTCTCACCTCTCCAGTGAGACGGAAGAGGATCTCTAGGGTGAGGTGTAGTATCCTCTCCGCCATCTTGTCTCTGTCCATATCCATCCTTGGTGGGTAAATCAGGAAAATTCTCTTCTGTAGAAGATCTTCACTGAGAGGATCCGATATTGTAGAGACCTGAATGAGAAGAAGATGATCCGATGTAACACCATAAGAATCCTGTGTAATACAATTACTGGAGATAATAAGGGAAACATATGAGGAGATTTATTATCTTACAGGGTTTAGTTTTCTTCCCTGACATCTACTAATAAAACCTATATATTTAGGCCACAGACAACAAGCAGTTTCCTCCTCGGAGTCGGCAGTTGAACACGTTCCTCATAGACTCATCTTCCATAACGCTAATTCTCGTCTCATTACCGACACTGGAATCGGCATTAGCAATACTGCAGGAGATATTCATTACACGCGACATGAGAAATAACTCCTTCATGATGAGGACAACATCTTCATCTTCTACTGCGGCTCTAGAAACAGATTTGGCCAGAGTCAGTCACTGACTCCATCCCCACCGGCCGTCTATATGAAGGTTTCCCGTCTTCCCCATACTGGAATCTTCTCTCACGTTAGATCTCAGCTCTGAGTCACACACAGAAGTTTGAGGCTTTTAGAAAAGATTTTTAGGTTCCACAATCACAACGGACAGAAATGATCTGATCCCAAAGTCTCCATGTACAGTGATTTATGGGGTTTATTTCTGGCCTTAGGCTTTCCTATATTACAAGAAAAACTCCAGAAAAAGCCGATATTAAAATGTTTCTACAGAAAATTGGCTCCAACAATTCTTGTAAAAATAAAAACATAAAAAAAGCAGAAGACACATTATATTTTAACAAGTGAAACTCTTTGGGCCCCATAACATAGATGTACACCGCAGGAACGGCACAGGAGCGTCTGCAACAAAACCCTGGCAGTTTAAAGGGAAGGTGCCATCAAAGCCGGATGTGGCGTTGGCGCGCGTTCCACTTGCCGGATGTGGCGTTGGCGTGCGTTCCACTTGCCGGATGTGGCATTGGCGCGCGTTCCACTTGCCGGATGTGGCATTGGCGTGCGTTCCACTTGCCGGATGTGGCATTGGCGTGCGTTCCACTTGCCGGAGATACAAGGCTGTGGACCGTGCGCCATCAAGCCAACTTGGTTTCATATTCTACTTCTATGCGGTTCAAGAAACCGGAAGTTATTTTGGCGTGTGTTCCACGTACCGGAAACACTAGGTTGTGGAGCGCACGCCTCTACCTCATTGGACACAATTAGTAGCCCGCCTTCATTTGAGTGTGGTGGATTTTTTCCTTGTGGCTCACGCGCCTTTATGGCACACTGGCGTGCGTTTCAACCACCAGAAGTACCATGGTATGTTCTCCCCCTGCCTTTCTCTGGGGTAACACGCGTCTGTAAGACGTCCTAGTGATTGGAGACATAATGGCATGCACACCATATGTTCAGTGTTAACACCTGTGGGAATTCCTAATGGGAAGTGGTAATTAATTTCTCCTCATCTATGTAAAGTTAACCCTTTTTGTCCTGCCGTTCCTCACAGCTTCAGACAAGGAGTGGAGGGATCCATTCCTCTCTAGCTCAGCACTATGGCACCTCACCTCCTATCACAAGCAGAAGTCCCCTGATGACTCAGCTTGGAAGAAACGCGTTGGGCCCTTCCATGGGGGAATGCAGGGCTTGTTTAGCACAGGGGGAGCTGTGGACGGTCGGGGGGGGAGTCTTGGGGATAGACTACTGTTAGCCCTTTGGGGTCTTGTAGGGCATTTTCTTCCCCTTGTCCTGTATGGATCATCCTGGACCCAGGATCTCCTTTTCCTCCCGCACCGGCTTCATGAATTGCTGAGCTTGTGCCTTTCCTTCCTTATTGCTCTGGCATATTTCGGGTGGTAACTCTATAACTGTCATCCAGATTCCAGTCATTCCTGTTATATGCAGCCAGAATCTGTCAGTCGTTATTTGCGGGGTTCTGTGGGATTCTCCCAGATCCACAAGGTGAGATTCTGGGACTTGCTGATTGCAGTTCAGCCATTTCAAGTGGGAATCATTCCTCCTGATCGGGCTGTGCTCCTCACGCCCCTTTATTTGTGACTTCACCCAAACATTTATATTCATTCACTCTGGGGGACACAAAATTGTATTTATTCTACTATCTAACTAAAGGTTATGTTTTATCTCCCGTCCACCACACGCCAGCTCCAGCTCCGCCCCCGTCCACCACACGCCGACTCCGCCTCCGCTCCCATCCACCACACGCCAGCTCCAGCTCCGCCCCCGTCCACCACACGCCGGCTCCGCCTCCGCTCCCGTCCACCACACGCCAGCTCCGCCTCCGCTCCCGTCCACCACACGCCAGCTCCGCCTCCGCTCCCGTCCACCACACGCCGGCTCCGCCTCCGCTCCCGTCCACCACACGCCGGCTCCGCCTCCGCTCCCGTCCACCACACGCCGGCTCCGCCTTCGCTCCCGTCCACAACACGCCGGCTCCACCTCCGCTCCCGTCCACCACACGCCAGCTCCGGCTCTGCTCCCGTCCACCACGCGCCAGCTCCGGCTCTGCTCCCGTCCACCACGCGCCAGCACCACGCGCCAGCTCCGGCTCTGCTCCCGTCCACCACACGCCAGCTCCGCCTCCGCTCCCGTCCACCATGCGCCAGCTCCGCCCCCGTACACCACGCGCCAGCTCCGGCTCTGCTCCCGTCCACCACGTGCCAGCTCTGCTCCCGTCCACCACGCGCCAGCTCCGCCCCCGTACACCACACGCCAGCTCCGGCTCTGCTCCCGTCCACCACACGCCAGCTCCGCCTCCGTCCACCACGCGCCAGCTCCAGCTCCGCCTCCGTCCACCACGCGCCAGCTCCAGCTCTGCTCCCGTCCACCACGCGCCAGCTCCGCCTCCGCTCCCGTCCACCACACGCCAGCTCCGCCTCCGCTCCCGTCCACCACACGCCGGCTCCGCCTCCGCTCCCGTCCACCACACGCCGGCTCCGCCTCCGCTCCCGTCCACCACATGCCGGCTCTGCCTCCGCTCCCGTCCACCACGCGCCGGCTCCGCTCCCGTCCACCACGCGCCGGCTCCGCTCCCGTCCACCACGCGCCGGCTCCGCTCCCGTCCACCACGCGCCGGCTCCGCTCCCGTCCACCACGCGCCGGCTCCGCTCCCGTCCACCACGCGCCAGCTCCGGCTCTGCTCCCGTCCACCACGCGCCAGCTCCGCCCCCGTCCACCACACTCCAGCTCCGGCTCTGCTCCCGTCCACCACGCGCCAGCTCCGGCTCTGCTCCCGTCCACCACGCCCCAGCTCCGCCTCCGCTCCCGTCCACCACGCGCCAGCTCCGCCTCCGCTTCCGTCCACCACGCGCCGGCTCCGGCTCTGCTCCCGTCCACCACGCGCCGGCTCCGGCTCTGCTCCCGTCCACCACGCGCCGGCTCCGGCTCTGCTCCCGTCCACCACGCGCCGGCTCCGGCTCTGCTCCCGTCCACCACGCGCCAGCTCCGGCTCTGCTCCCGTCCACCACGCGCCAGCTCCGGCTCTGCTCCCGTCCACCACGCGCCAGCTCCGGCTCTGCTCCCGTCCACCACGCGCCAGCTCCGGCTCTGCTCCCGTCCACCACGCGCCAGCTCCGGCTCTGCTCCCGTCCACCACGCGCCAGCTCCGCCCCCGTCCACCACGCGCCAGCTCCGCCCCCGTCCACCACGCGCCAGCTCCGGCTCTGCTCCCGTCCACCACGCGCCAGCTCCGGCTCTGCTCCCGTCCACCACGCGCCAGCTCCGGCTCTGCTCCCGTCCACCACGCGCCAGCTCCGGCTCTGCTCCCGTCCACCACGCGCCAGCTCCGGCTCTGCTCCCGTCCACCACGCGCCAGCTCCGGCTCTGCTCCCGTCCACCACGCGCCAGCTCCGGCTCTGCTCCCGTCCACCACGCGCCAGCTCCGGCTCTGCTCCCGTCCACCACGCGCCAGCTCCGGCTCTGCTCCCGTCCACCACGCGCCAGCTCCGGCTCTGCTCCCGTCCACCACGCGCCAGCTCCGGCTCTGCTCCCGTCCACCACGCGCCAGCTCCGGCTCTGCTCCCGTCCACCACGCGCCAGCTCCGGCTCTGCTCCCGTCCACCACGCGCCAGCTCCGGCTCTGCTCCCGTCCACCACGCGCCAGCTCCGGCTCTGCTCCCGTCCACCACGCGCCAGCTCCGGCTCTGCTCCCGTCCACCACGCGCCAGCTCCGGCTCTGCTCCCGTCCACCACGCGCCAGCTCCGCCCCCGTCCACCACGCGCCAGCTCTGCTCCCGTCCACCACGCGCCAGCTCTGCTCCCGTCCACCACGCGCCAGCTCCGCCCCCGTCCACCACGCGCCAGCTCCGGCTCCGCCCCCGTCCACCACGCGCCAGCTCTGCTCCCGTCCACCACGCGCCAGCTCCGCCCCCGTCCACCACGCGCCAGCTCCGGCTCCGCCCCGTCCACCACGCGCCAGCTCCGCTCCCGTCCACCACGCGCCAGCTCCGGCTCCGCTCCCGTCCACCACGCGCCAGCTCCGCCTCTCCCCACCCCACATTGGCAGCCTCTGCCTGTTACCCCATGCCCAGCCTCTGCCCCCCCACACTCTCTCTCCACAGACCGTCTTCTTTCTGTCCTCTGCGGGGTGTCGGCTGCTCCCTCCTCCGCGCTCTTCCCCGCTGAAAGCTCCGCTCCTCTGCTGCGCGCTCTCCACACTGCTCTCCTATGGTGAATGCTGGACAGTGTGGGCGGGGCCACAGCTTCCTCCCGTCTGCTCTATGGAGGAGGAGGCACCGCCCCTTCTGGTCACATGGGCATGACGTCACTACAGGTCCTGTGTGCACAGAGCAGCCATATATGTGGTGGACACTCCTGGACCTTCTGCTTTCTGGGCCGGTTCCTCCTGTGAGTCCTATTAACCCTTTCGCTCCCTGTCTTCTCCTTTCTGACAGGACAATCTCTGAATTCGGACAGTGTGACGGGAATTTCAGCAATGTGGAAGGAAAAAATGACAATTTTCCTGTTTTCCTCACAGAAATGTGACTTTCCCCCCAATGTATCATTGTCCTAAAGGTGACAGGAGCGCTGAGGCCGCACAGTGCGCCGTGTCTCCTGAGTGCCGATACCCCACAGGCTCAGGAGGGAAGGGGCGCCATTGTGACTGGGATAGACGGCGGACGCCGTGTGACGTGTGAAGAGCGCTGACACCAGAACAGCAGAGACCCCACAAGTGGCCCCATGTTACCCCCTCCACCTCTAGGGGACAGGGAGGATTATTAACCCTCAGGGGAATCGCTTGTGTAACACACGACCGCTCCAAAGCTTGGGGTCACCCAGACAATTTTGTGTTTTCCATGAAAACTCCGACTTTTATTCATCTATTGAGTTGCCAAATTAATTTAACCACTTAAAGGGAGTCTGTCACCCCATTTTAGCACTATAAGCTGGGGCCGCCGCCATCAGGGGCTTATCTGCAGCATTCTGTAATGCATTCTGTAATGCTGTAGATAAGCCCCGATGTAACCCGAAAGATAAGGAAAACACGTTAGATTATACTCACCCCGGCGTACGGTGCCTCCCATCTTCATACGATGACGTCCTCCTCCTAACTTCTCCCTCGGCTCCTGTGCAGGCGTACTGATCTGACCTGTAGAGGGCAGAGTAAAGTACTGCAGTGCGAGGGGCCGGGAAGGGCACAGAGGTCCCGCGCCTGCGCACTGCAGTACTCTGCTCTGCCTTCTACAGGACCGATAAAGCACGCCTGCGCGGCAGCCGAGGTAGAAGTTAGGAGGAGGACGTCATCGTATGAAGATGGGAGGCCCTGGACCAGACTGCAACGCCCCCCGGTGAGTATAATCTCACGTGTTTTTCTTATCTTTCAGGTTACATCAGGGGCTTATCTGCAGCATTACAGAATGCTGTAGATAAGCCCCTGATGGCGGTGGCCGCAGCTGATAGGGCTAAAATGGGGTGACAGACTCCCTTTAATGAACGGAGCTTTTTTCATTTTTCGCTCCCCTTATTTCCAGAGCCATAACTTTTTTATTTCTCCGTCAGTATGGCTGTATGCAGGATGAGTTGTGCTTTTGAACGACACCATTCGTTTTATCATGTCTTGTACTCAAAACCGGGAAAAAAAATTCTAAATGCGGTAAAATTGCAAAAAAAGTGCAAACCCTCACTTTTTTGTTTGGCTTTTTTGCTAAGTTCACTAAATGCTAAAACTGCCCTGCCATCATGATTCTCCAGCTCATTACGAGTTCATAGACTCCAAACATGTCTAGGTTCTCTTTTATCCAAGTGGTGGAAAAAAATTCCAAAATTTGCTAAAAAATAAGCACAATTTTTCGAGCCCCGTAGCGTCTCCATTTTTCGTGATCTTGTGCTTGGTGAGGGCTTATTTTTTGCATGCCGAGCTGATGTTTTTAATGATACCATATTTGTGCAGATACATTCTTTTGATCACCCGTTATTGCATTTTAATGCAATGTCACGGCGACCAAAAAACCGTAATTCTGGCGTTTTGATTTTTTTTCTCGCTACGCCATTTAGCAGTCGGGTTAATCCTTTTTTTATTGATAGATCGGGCGATTCTGAATGCGGCGATACCAAATATCTGTAGGTTTGATTTTTTTTATTGTTTATTTTGATTGGGGCGAAAGGGGGGTGATTTGAATTTTTATGATTTTTATTTTCTTTAATTTTTAAACACTTTTTTTTTATTTTTGGCACGCTTCAATAGTCTCCACGGGAGAGTAGAAGCATGCCATACTTGATCGGCTCTGCTACATATGGGAGATGAGCAGATCGCTCATATGTAGCAGTAATACAGCATTGCTATGAGCGCCAACAACAGAGTGGCACTCATAGCAATCTGACGGCAACAACCATAGAGGTCTCTATGAGACCTCTGATTGTCATGGCAACGCGTCGCTGACCCCCGATCACGTGACGGGGGTTGGTGATACGCTCATTTCCGGCTGGACGCCGGAAATACTAGTTTAATGCCCGCTGTCAGTGTTTGACAGTGGGATTAACTAGTTAATAGGCGCGGGCAGATCTTGATTCCGCCCGCGCCTATTGCCGGCACATGTCACCTGTTTATAACAGCTGACATGTCGAGGTTTTGAAGTGGGCTCACCGCCGGAGCCCACATCAAAGCAGAGGATACTGACCGCTGATGTACTATCCCGTCAGCGGTCTGTAAGGGGTTAAAATCTCGTCCAGACATTGACAAGGTTCGAAAAAAAGATTTTTATTTGAAATAATAATTTTCTCCTTCAAATTTTGCTTATGTCAGAGAATGCTCCCTTTGCTGCAATTCCAGCATTGCAAACCTTTGGCATTCTAGCAGTTAATTTGCTGAGGTAATCTGGAGAAATTTCACCCCATGCTTCCAGAAGCCTCTCCCACAAGTTGGTTTGTCTTGATGGGCACTTTTTGCGTGCCATACGGTCAAGCTGCTCCCACAACAGCTCAATGGTGTTGAGATCTGGTGACTGCCCTGGCCATTCCATTACAGATAGAATACCAGCTGCCAGCTTCTTCCCTAAATAGTTCTTTCATAATTTGGGTCATTGTCCTGTTGTAGGATGAAATTGGCTCCATTCAAGCGCTGTCCACAGGGTATGGTGTTGTGAGTTCATTTTTCCCTTCACCAGTGATGTCTGATGAACTCCCTCTTCTGGCGAAGGAAGGTAGTGAGGCTGATTACCAAACAGCTGAGCAGGTAGATGATGACTGGGTCACAGGAACTGATGACTGGATATAAGGCAGCCGACGCCCTGCTGCCTTGATGGTGATCTTCCTGCTGCATTCTTGGAGACCAGTCTGATTTCTGCTTCTCAAAGCTAAGTTTTGCTCTGCTTTTTGTACACTTTAGTTCTGGTTTTGTTTGCCTTGTTTTTTGGGAGTTCTGCCATCCCCGGCCAGGGGTGAGCTGAATTCCATTTTTGTCTCTGATCTGTTGATCTTTGGCTCTGTCTTAAGAATTTACCTGAGTGCTGATATAGTCTTTTTGAAGCCTAGCGACTTCAGGGCCTGTTTCTCCTATCAGTCTGTTGGTACATTTTTGGATAGGGTTTTTGCGGATTGCAGACAGCAGCTTTTCTGTCCTGTCTTATTTAGTTAGCTTGGGCCCCATCATTTGCTCAGCCTATCTTTCTATCTGTGTTAGTGTTTTTCATCTTGCTTCACAGTCATTATATGTTGGGGGCTGCCTATTGCTTTGGGGGCTGCTCTGGGGCAGTTTAGATTTCCCCTTTCTGTCTTTAGGCTAATTTAGTTCTCTGGCTGTGATCGAGGGGTCTAGGGCACCGTAGGAACCCCCCACGGCTACTGCTAGTTGTTGTGGATAGGTTCAGGGGGTCTGCAATCCGATAGCTTCCAACTTCTCTGGTTTTCTGGACTTAGCTATTATTTTTGTTTTTTCCTCCTTCGGTGACTCATCCATAACAGTATGGCATGGCGTTGCAAAATGGAGTGATAGCCTTCCTTATTCAAAATCCCTTTTACCTTGTACAAATCTCACACTTTACCATCACCAAAGCAACCCCTGACCATCACGTTACCTCCACCATGCTTGACAGATGGCGTCAGGCACTCTTTCATCATCTTTTCAGTTAATCTGCGTCTCACAAATGTTCTTCTGTGTGATCCAAACACCTCAAACTTGGATTCGTCTGTCCTTAACACTTTTTTCCAATCTTCCTCTGTCCAATGTCTGTGTTCTTTTGCCCATATTAATCTTTTCCTTTTATTAGCCAGTCTCAGATATGGCTTTTTCTTTTCCACTTTGCCCTGTAGGCCAGCATCCCGGAGTCGCCTCTTCACTGTAGGTGTTGATACTGGTGTTTTGTGTGTATTTAATGAAGCTGCCAGTTGAGGACCTGTGAGGCGTCGATTTCTCAAACTACAGACTCTAATGTACTTGTTACTCAGTTGTGCAGTGGGGCCTCCTACTTCACTTTCTACTCTGGTTAGAGCCTGTTTGTCGTCTCCTCTGAAGGGAGTAGTACACACCGTGGTAGGAATTCTTCAGTTTTCTGGCAATGTCTCACAAATAATTCATTTCTAAGAACAAGAATAGACTGTCAAGTTTCACACGAAAGTCCTTTTTTCTGGCCATTTTGAGAGTTTAATGGAACCAACAAATATAATGCTCCAGATTCTCAACTAGCTCAAAGGAAGGTCAGATTTATAGCTTCTCTAATCAGCCAAACTGTTTTCAGCTGTGCTAACATACTTGCACAATGGTAATCTAACCATCCATTAGCTTCTTACACAGTTATCAAAGTACCATAAGAACACTGTAGTGATGGTTGTTGGAAATGGGCCTCCTTACACCTATGAAGATATTGCATTACAAACCAGACATTTGCAGCTAGAATAGTCACACGGTAGTGTACTTTAATATTGGCCCTATTTCCTGTTGGCAGGTATACCTTTTCTTTTAGGATTTGATAAAAACGGCCACCAGTGGAGAAGAAACCTCTTCTACTAATATTTTGCAGAACTCCCCTGGCAGCCCATCTGGTCCGGGTGCCTCGCTATTTTTCAGGGAGTTAATAGTGTCCACTATCTCTTCCTTTCTTATTGTAGAGTTGAATCTTTCTCACCTTCTGAGACTGTTGGGAGGGATAGTCTATCTAGGAATGTCTTCCCCTCTTCTCCATCTACTGGTTCTTGTTCATACAATGTGTTATAGTATTTATGCCAGATGTCATTTATGATTTTTGGGTCTGTTTGTGGTGAACCTTTGTGATCATTCAATCTACCTATAAATCTCATAGGTGTTCGGCTTTTTGCCAAGCGAGCCAATAATGAACCAGCCTTATTACCGTATCTAAAAAATTCAGATGTTTTTTGGTTCCCCCTTATTCTTTCTAGTCTGTCCAGCTAAAGGTCAAATTCTGCTTTAGCTTTAATCCATTTATGCCTATTTTCTAAATTGGGTCGGTTAAGTGCTTGGTGTATAGGCCGCTTAGCTCTTCACTTGCTGTGTTATAGGATAATGTAGTTTTAGTCCGTGTTTA
Source organism: Dendrobates tinctorius (assembly GCF_039654945.1). Taxonomy (NCBI): domain Eukaryota; kingdom Metazoa; phylum Chordata; class Amphibia; order Anura; family Dendrobatidae; genus Dendrobates; species Dendrobates tinctorius. The sequence goes on along the minus strand of NW_027362032.1, from coordinate 2,898,012 downwards.
CCACAATGTCACACAGGTTGGGAAACACCGGCTTTTGTGCTGGGTATGTTCGGCTATATTTGGTGATTTAATCGATGATTAAATTGTTGAATATTGCAATTTCGGCGATCGTGAGCCGAACTTTAACCCCTTTCTGACATGAGACGTACTATCCCATCCATGGGACCCGGGCCCCTATGCCCATGGACGGGATAGTACGTCTACCGAGATCAGCGGCGCCCACGTGGTGAGCGGCGCTGATCGCGGCCGGGTGTCAGCTGATTATCGCAGCTGACACCCGGCACAATGTGTCAGGGGCGGTCACGGACCGCCCCCAACATGTTAACCCCTTGCACACCGCGATCAAACATGATCACGGTGTACCGGGGGTTAAAGGGAAGCATCGGCAGGGAGGGGGCTCCCTCCGTGCTTCCCTGAGCCCCCCACGGCAGCGCAATGTGCAGCGCTGCTGCGGGGGGCTCCTTTCCTGCAGGCCCCCGAATCAAAGATGGCGACGGGGGCCTGCAGGAAGCTGGCTTCCTCAGTGCCTGCAAAGCGCAGGCATGAGGAAGCCTTCTGCAGTGCCTGTGACAGATTGCTGATCTGTCACAGTGATCTGTGATGTGACAGATCAGCGATCTGTCACAGGACAGTGATGTCCCACCTGGGACTATTTAATAAAGTAAAAAAAAAAATAAAAAAAAAAGTTAAAATAAATTAAAAAAAATCGCCAAATAAATTAGAAAAAAAAAAAATATTCCCCCAAATAAATCCATTTTTTAGAAATAAAAAAAAAACAATAAAAGTACACATATTAGGTATCGCCGCGTCCGTTACGACCCGCCCTATAAAACTATCCCATTAGTTAACCCCTTTAGCGAACCCCTTAAAAAATAAAAATAAAAAACGAAGCAAAAAATAATGATTTGTTATCATACCGCCAAACAAAAAGTGTAATAACGCGCGATCAAAAAGACGCATATAAATATCCATGGTACCGCTGAAAACGACATCTTGTCCCGCAAAAAACGAGCTGCCAAACAGCATCATCAGCAAAAAAATAAAAAAGTTATAGCTCGCAGAATAAAGCGATGCAAAAATAATTATTTTTTATATAAAATAGTTTTCATTGCATAAAACCAACAAAACATAAAAAAAACCGACCTAAATAAGGTATCGCTGTAACCGTACTGACACGAAGAATAAAAACGCTTTATCAATTTTATCGCACGCGGAACGGTGTAAACGCACCCCCCCAAAAGAAATTCATGAAACGCTGGTTTTTGTTCATTCTGCGTCCCAAAAATCGGAATAAAAAGTGATCAAAAAATGTCACGTGCCCGAAAATGGTACCAATAAAAACGTCAACTCGTCCCGCAAAAAATAAGACCTCACATGACTCGGTGGGTCAAAATACGGAAAAATTATAGCTCTCAATATGTGGTGATGCAAAAACTATTTTTACAATAAAAAGCGTCTTTTAGCGTGTGACAGCTGCCAAACATAAAAACCGCCATAAATAGTAAATCAAACCCCCCGTTATCACCCCCTTAGTTAGGGAAAAATAAAATTAAAAAATGTATTTATTTCCATTTTCCCGTTAGGGTTAGGGCTAGGGTTAGTGCTAGGGTTAGGGCTCAGATTAGGGTTAGGGGTGTGTTGGGGTTAGGGTTGGAGTTATAATTGGGGGTTTCCACTGTTTGGGCACATCAGGGGCTCTCCAAATGCAACATGGCGTCTGATCTCAATTCCAGCCAATTCTGAGTTAAAAAAGTCAAATGGTGCTCCTTCCCTTCCAAGCTCTGCCATGCGCCCAGTGTTTTACCCCCACATGTATCAGCCTACTCAGGTCAAATTGCAAATCAATTTTTGGGGTCCAATTTCTCCTGTTACCCTTAGGAAAATAAAAAATTGGGGGCAAAAATATCATTTTTGTGGAAAAAAATGATTTTTTTATTTTCACGTCCGAGCGTTATAAACTTCTGTGAAGCACTTGGGGGTTCAAAGTGCTCACCACACATCTAGATAAGTTCCGTGGGGGGCCTAGTGTCCAAAATGGGGTCACTTGTGGGGAGTTTCAATAGTTTAGGTACATCAGGGGCTCTCCAAACGCACATGACACCCGCAGACCATTCCATCAAAGTCTGCATTCCAAAATGTCACTACTTCCCTTCCGAGCACCGACGTGTGTCCATACAGTAGTTTTCTCCCACATATGGGGTGTCAGCGTACTCATGACAAATTGGACAACAACTTTTGGGGTCCAATTTCTCCTGTTACCCTTGGGAAAATAAAAAAAATTGGGGACTAATTGATCATGCTTGTGGAAAAAATACGATTTTTTTATTTTCATGCCCGGGCATTATAAACTTCTGTGAAGCCTTTGGGGGTTCAAAGTGCTCACCTCACATCTAGATAAGTTCCTTAGGGGGTCTCGTTTCCAAAATGGGGTCATTTGTGGGGGTTTCCACTGTTTAGGTACATTAGGGGCTCTCCAAAGGCAACATGACACCCGCAGACCATTCCATCAAAGTCTGCATTCCAAAATGTCACTACTTCCCTTCCGAGCCCCGACGTGTGTCCATACAGTAGTTTTCTCCCACATATGGGGTATCAGCATACTCAGGACAAATAGGACAACAACTTTTGGGGTCCAATTTCTCCTGGTACCGTTGGGAAAATAAAAAAATGGTGACTAAAAGATCATGTTTGTGGAAAAAATACGAATTTTTTATTTTCACGCCCGGGCGTTATAAACTTCTGTGAAGCACTGGGGAGTTCAAAGTGCTCACCACACATCTAGATAAGTTCCTTGGGGGGTCTAGTTTACAAAATGGTGTCATTTGTGGGGGGTTTCCACTGTTTAGGTACATCAGGGGTTTTCCAATCGCGACATGGTGTCCGATCTCAATTCCAGCCAAAAACATCAAATGGCGCTGCTTCCCTTCCGAGCTCTGCCATGCGCCCAAATAGTGGTTTACCCCCACATGTGGGGTATCAGCGTACTCAGGACAAATTGCACAATAACTTTTAGGGTCCTGTTACCCTTGGAAAAATAAGAATTGAAGGTGAAAAGATCATTTTTGTGGAAAAAATATGATTTTTTAATTGTACGGCTTTATGTTATAAACTTCTGTGAAGCCCTTGGGGGTTCAAAGTTCTCACCACACATCTAGATAAGTTCCTTAGGGGGTCTAGTTTCCAAAATGGTGTCATTTGTGGGGGATTTCCACTGTTTAGGTACATCAGGGGTTTTCCAATCGCGACATGGTGTCCGATCTCAATTCCAGCCAAAAACGTCAAATGGCGCTGCTTCCCTTCCGAGCTCGGCCATGCGCCCAAATAGTGGTTTACCCCCACATGTGGGGTATCAGCGTACTCAGGACAAATTGCACAATAACTTTTAGGGTCCTGTTACCCTTGGAAAAATAAGAATTGAGGGTGAAAAGATCATTTTTGTGGAAAAAATATGATTTTTTAATTGTACGGCTGTATGTTATAAACTTCTGTGAAGCCCTTGGGGGTTCAAAGTTCTCACCACACATCTAGATAAGTTCCTTAGGGGGTCTAGTTTCCAAAATGGTTTCATTTGTGGGGGGTTTCCACTGTTTTGGTACATCAGGGGTTTTCCAATCGCGACATGATGTCCGATCTCAATTCCAGCCAAAAACGTCAAATGGCGCTGCTTCCCTTCCGAGCTCTGCCATGCGCCCAAATAGTGGTTTACCCCCACATGTGGGGTATCAGCGTACTCAGGACAAATTGCACAATAAATTTTAGGGTCCTGTTACCCTTGGGAAAATAAAAATTGGGGTGAAAAGATCATTTTTGTGGAAAAAATGATTTTTTAATTGCACCGCTGTACGTTATAAACTTCTGTAAAGCCCTTGTGGGTTCAAAGTTCTCACCGCATATCAAGATAAGTTCCTTGGGGGTCTAGTTTCCAAAATGGGGTCACTTGTAGGAGGTTTCCACTGTTTAGGTACATCAGGGACTCTCCAAACGTGACATGGCGTCCGATCTGAATTCCAGCCAATTTTGCATTGAAAAAGTCAAACGGCACTCCTTCCATTCTGAGCTCTGCCATGCGCCGAAACAGTCGTTCCCCCCCACATATAAGGTTTCAGCGCACTCAGGACAAATTGCACAATAACTTTTACAGTCCAATTTCTCCTGTTACCCTTGGTAAAATAAAAAAAATTGAACCTGAAGTTTTTTTTTGTGAAAAAAAGTTAGATGTTCATTTTTTTTTAAATATTCAAAAAAATTCCTGTGACGCACTTAAAGGGTTAATAAACTTCTTGAATGTGGTTTTGAGCACCTTAAGGGGTGCAGTTTTTAGAATGGTGTCACTTTTGGGTATTTTCTATCATATAGACCCCTCAAAGTGGCTTCAAATGTGATGTGGTCCTAAAAATAAAATGGTGTTGTAAAAATGAGAAATCACTGGTCAACTTTTAACCCTTATAACTTCCTAACAAAAAAAAAATTTTGGTTCCAAAATTGTGCTGATGTAAAGTAAACATGTGGGAAATATTAGTTATCAAGTTTTTTGTGTGCCGTATCTCTGTGATTTAAGGGCATAAAAACTCAAAGTTGGAAAATTGCGAAGTTTTCAAAATTTTCGCCAAATTTCCATTTTTCTCACAAATAAACGCAAGTTATTTGAATGAAATTTTACCACTAACATGAAGTACAATATGTCACGAGAAAACAATGTCAGAATCACCAGGATCCATGGAAGCGTTCCAGAGTTATGACCTCATAAAGGGACAGTGGTCAGAATTGTAAAAATTGGCCCAGTCATGAACGTGCAAACCACCCTTGGGGGTGAAGGGGTTAATCTGTAAGACCTGTAGCCACCATCTTTTAGCCACATTTAAAAAGCCATCCTGTAAGATTCCAGCCGCTTGCAAACTTAAGAAAATAATCATTCTCCTTCTCGTAAGCTAATCGGCAGCGTCCAGTCGGATGAGTGTCTATGGTCCCTGCTTAGCACCTCCTCTGACCCCACAATTGCCATCCTCCTGCCTTTACTGACGTGGCTGACGCCTCCTATGTCATCCAGTCTGTTGCGCTGCGCAGCTCCTGTTCCCTCCTGTGCAGGTGCGAGAGCTGGACAGACAGTGGATGACACAGGAGACGTCAGCCATGTCAATCAAGGCAGGAGAGACGGTGAATCAGGCCCATAGTGAGCAACAAAAACCGCTGTGCACATGATGCTGAAAATTCAGCGCGGAAACACAGCGGTTTATTTTCCACAGCATGTCAATTCTTTGTGCGGATTCCGCAGCGGTTTTACACCTATTCCATTATAGAGAAAACCAAAAACAAAACACAAAACAAATATCCTGGAATAAAAAAGTAAAAAAATATATTGCAAAAATTGCATGAAGGTAGTAATAATAGTAATAATAAGGGTATTTAGTTAACATAATTTTGATCAAAATAATGTAGAAGCCATCCCGCCACGTCACGGCAACCCTTGTGGGACAGTCCTAACTCTTGTATTTAAAACCTTTCCACTTGTCAAGTGACGTAAATGTGAACAAGGACAGAGGGACTGAACCACCAGTAATAGTGTAGGCCAGACAGGATGGATTTTCCAACTCAGAAGCAGGGCGGTCACACCCTTATATGCACAGAATGTGCAATGAAACAAATGAGAAACTGGGTCTGAGCAGAAAAAGTAAATTAATGTGCATGCAAATTGTAATTGCATATGAACACATGACCTTTACACAGAGAAAACCAAAAGCAAAACACAAAACAAATATCCTGGAATAAAAAAGTAAAAAAATATATTGCAAAAATTGCATGAAGGTAGTAATAATAGTAATAATAAGGGTATTTAGTTAACATAATTTTGATCAAAATAATGTAGAAGCCATCCCGCCACGTCACGGCAACCCTTGTGGGACAGTCCTAACTCTTGTATTTAAAACCTTTCCACTTGTCAAGTGACGTAAATGTGAACAAGGACAGAGGGACTGAACCACCAGTAATAGTGTAGGCCAGACAGGATGGATTTTCCAACTCAGAAGCAGGGCGGTCACACCCTTATATGCACAGAATGCGCAATGAAACAAATGAGAAACTGGGTCTGAGCAGAAAAAGTAAATTAATGTGCATGCAAATTGTAATTGCATATGAACACATGACCTTTACACAGAGAAAACCAAAAGCAAAACACAAAACAAATATCCTGGAATAAAAAAGTAAAAAAATATATTGCAAAAATTGCATGAAGGTAGTAATAATAGTAATAATAAGGGTATTTAGTTAACATAATTTTGATCAAAATAATGTAGAAGCCATCCCGCCACGTCACGGCAACCCTTGTGGGACAGTCCTAACTCTTGTATTTAAAACCTTTACCTATTCCATTATAGGAATCTGCAGGTGTAAAAACGCAGAGCAAATCCGCACTAAATCCGCAGGAACCTGCAGGTAAAACACAGGTCGTCTTACCTGCGGATTCTGCAGAATCCATGCAGAAAAATCCACAATGGAATAAGCAACGTGTGCACATACCCTTAGTCTCTGTCCAGCTTGCAGGATAAACAAGACATAAAAGTTTAAAGGGGTTGTCCACTACATTAAATTAACCCCCAAAGTATCCCCCCAGGCCCCTAATGAATTTTGTAAATACCTCATGTTGCCTATACTGCCTGTGAGTGGCGTTATCGCTGGCCGCTCACAGGCAGCACGTAACCCAGCGCTGATGTCACAAGTGAGGCGTGACTCAGCGCTGGGTCCCCGCAGTGGCTGCTGGGTTGTGGGCGGGGTTACCCCCGGGGTCACACCCAGCATCCACCCAGCATCCACTGCGCGCTTTCTCAATGAATGGGCGCTTGGTGGATGCCGGGTGTGATGCGGGGGGATAATCGCTCCCACAGCCTGGCAGCCAGCGCGGAAGGAGGAAGATGGACCCCCGGCTGCTGCCAGCACTTGTCGGGACGTCAGCGGAAGCAAGAGCCGGCTGCAGCCAGGGGTCATGTGCTGCCTGTGAGCGGCCAGCGATAGCGACGCTCACAGGCAGTATAGGCAACATGAGGTATTTACAAAATTCATTAGGGGCGCCAGGGGGATACATTGGGGGGTTAATTTAAAGTAGTGGACAACCCCTTTAAGAACCTTCATTGCTTTATATATCTGTATGTATATATTCGACCAACAGATTAGACATATCAAATAGTAAATGACATGTGCCAAGACACTCATCAGTCCTCATGTTGTGTCCAGTGAGTCCCTGGTCCTCGGTGCTGCTCCTAGCCTCCTTGGCTGTCAGGCTCCTTCCAGACAGAAGCAGAAGAGTGCAGACAGTGAGCTCAGCTCACAGTCAGAGGCAGAGCAAGCCCCGCTGCGTCCAGGCTTTTGGGGCTGATGACTTCTCTGCAGCAGGGAGCTTTGAAGGAGAGCGCGCTCATCCTGGATTGGGTGGGTAACCTTCCTTCCCCCTCTCCTCCACAAACTGCAGAAGAGTGGTTACATGACTCACTCCCTGCACTCTGATACATGTGAAGTACAAACGCCAGCCCTGACAGTAGCTCCAGGTGGGCCCGCTCTCAAGCACAGTGTTACATCGCATCATCTTCTTCTCATTCAGGTCTCTACAATATCGGATCCTCTCAGTGAAGATCTTCTACCAAAGAAAATATTCTTGATTTACCCATCAAGGATGGGTATGGACAGAGACAAGATGGCGGAGAGAATGTTACACCTCACCCTAGAGATCCTCTTCCGTCTCACTGGAGAGGTGAGAGATTCTGATGACGTCACATTCTATCATTCTTATCTATGGGAATAACATATGGACAGAACTGGAGAGGTGAGGACTCTGGAAATGTCTGTAGTGAGATTTATTAATGTGTCTCTCCATAACCAGGATTACACAGTGGTGAAGAAGACCTCTAGTGATCGCTGTCAGGACCCTGTGTCTGAGGGATCTGGAAGACCCCTGAGCCCAATCACGGGGCCTCCACCTCACCCCCTAATCCGTGAGGATATCAATGACCAGAAGATCCTAGAACTCATCTACAAGATGTTTGAGCTGCTGACTGGAGAGGTGACACTGCTGGGAATGCCTGGACATTATACAGAAACACTATGAAGGGATCGGGGGATGACGGTATCATTGTATGTGTCAGGTTCCTATAAGGTGTCAGGAGGTCGCTGTCTATTTCTCCATGGAGGAGTGGGAGTATTTAGAAGGACACAGCGATCTAGAATCATAGAATCGTAGAGTTGGAAGGGACCTCCTGGGCCATCTGGTCCAACCCCCTGCTCAAAGCAGGATTCGCTAAATCATCCCAGTCAGATGTCTGTCCAGCCTCTGTTTGAAGACTTCCATTGAAGGAGAACTCACCACTTCTCGTGGCAGCCTGTTCCACTCATTGATCACTCTAACTGTCAAAAAGTTTTTTCTAATATCTAATCTGTGTCTCCTCCCATTCAGTTTCATCCCATTGCTTCTAGTCTTTCCTTGTGCAAATGAGAATAAAGTTAATCCTTCTACAATGTGACAGCCCTTTAGATATTTGTAGACAGCAATTAAGTCTCCTCTCAGTCTTCTCTTTTGCAAACTAAACATTCCCAAATCCTGCAACCTTTCCTCATAAGACAGGGTTTGCAGACCGGTCACCATTCTGGTCGCTCTTTTCTGAACTTGCTCCAGTTTGTTGATGTCTTTTTTAAAATGTGGTGCCCAAAACTGGACACAATATTCCAGATGAGGTCTGACCAAAGAGGAGTAGAGGGAAATAATGACTTCACGTGATCTAGACTGTATGCTTCTGTTAATACATCCTAGAACTGCATTTGCCTTTTTTGCTGCTGCATCACACTGTTGACTCATATTCAGTCTGTGATCTATTAGTATACCCAAGTCTTTTTCACATGTGCTGTCACTTAGCCCTATTCCTCCCATTCTATATATGCTTTTTTCATTTTTATTGCCCAGATGTAGTACTTTGCATTTCTCCCTGTTAAAAACCATTCTGTTAGTTACTGCCCACTTCTCCAGTTTATTTAAATCTTTTTGAATCCTCTCTCTCTCTTCTCTAGTATTAGCTATCCCTCCTAGCTTTGTGTCATCAGCAAATTTAATCAGTTTACCCTCAATTCCTTCATCTAAATCGTTGATAAAGATGTTGAACAATACAGGGCCCAGGACAGAGCCCTGTGGTACCCCACTTGAGACATTCTTCCAACTGGATGTGCAGCCATTTACGACCACTCTTTGGGTCCGATCACTAAGCCAGCTATGAATCCACCTAACAGTTGCCTTGTCCATTCCATACTTAGTCATTTTTTCAATAAGGATTGTATGAGAGACTTTGTCAAATGCTTTGCTGAAGTCAAGATATACTATATCTACAGCATTTCCTTGATCCACCCAATCAGTGATACCGTCATAGAAGGAAATTAAGTTAGTCTGACATGACTTATTAGTTACAAACCCATGCTGACTCTGTTTGATCACTTCATTCTTATCCAGGTATTGACTTACATGTTGTTTAATAATTTGTTCAAAGATCTTTCCTGGTATAGAAGTCAGACTCACCGGCCTATAGTTGCCTGGGTCCACCTTCTTCCCCTTTTTGAAGATAGGAACAACATTTGCTCTTCTCCAGTCTTCTGGCACTTCTCCTGTTCTCCAAGAATTTTCAAAGATTATGGAGAGTGGTTCAGAAATTTCTTCTGCTATCTCCTTCAGTACTCTGGGGTGTAATTCATCTGGACCTGGAGACTTGAATTCATTTAGGTTAGCTAAGTGTTTCCTCACTATCTTTCTGTTTATAGATATCCTGGATTCTTCTATTCCCTTAATAGGACAGTGAATAACAGTTGGTGTTACATTTCCTTTCTGAGAGAAAACAGATGCAAAATAGGAATTTAAAAGTTCAGCCTTCTCAACATCCTGTCTTACCATTTCATCATTTTCATCCTGTAAAAATCCTATAGCATCTTTGACTTTTCTTTTACTTTTGACATATCCCCAAAATCCTTTATTATTGCTTTTGACATCTCTTGCAAGCCTCAATTCATTTTCAGCTTTAGCTAATCTGATTTGTGCCCTGCAGATTCTGCAGACAGCATTATATTCTTCTTTAGATATGCCTCCCTCTTTCCATTTTATAAACATTTTTTTCTTCCTTTTTAGCATGTGCTTAAGTTCTGTGTTCACCCATCCTGGTTTCCTTAAATGCTTCCTATTCTTCCCTCTTTTCGGAATTGTTAACAACTGTGCTTTGAGAATTTCATTTTTCAAGATTTCCCATCCTTCCTGGACATTTTTGTCTTTAAGGATATCCAGCCATTGGATCCCTCCTATTATCTTTCTGAATCCCTTAAAATCTGCCTTTCTGAAATCTAACCTTGACGTCTGAGTCTTCACAGGTCTTCCGCCTCTAGTTATCCAAAATTCTAAAATAGCATGGTCGCTACCTCCTAGGGTTCCAGCCACTTTTACCTCCTCAACCATTTCCTCCCTGTTTATAAGGATTAGATCCAAGGTAGCAGTTCCCCTTGTTTTCTCCCCTACCTTTTGGAAGATAAAGTTGTCAGCAAGAGAGGATAAGAATTTCCTTGACCTGTTAGTTTTGCCTGAGAGAGATTCCCAACAAATGTCTGGATAGTTGAAATCTCCCATGACAACTATGTCATATTTTTTGGAGAACTTGGCCATTTGATGCATAAAGAGTTCATCCATATCTTCAGCTTGCACAGGCGGCCTGTAGTAAATGCCTACAATGGTGTCCTTTCCATTGTTCTGTCCTTGTATTCTTACCCAAACAGTTTCCACAGAACTCCCAGTCTCTGAAGCTTCAATCTCTGTGCAGATATATGCGTTTCTAACATACAATGCAACACCCCCTCCTCGTTTATCAAGTCTGTTTCTTGCAAATAAGTTGTATCCTTCTAGTCTTGTATTCCAATCATGTGTATCGTCCCACCAAGTTTCAGTGATTCCAATGACATCATATTTCTTTTCCTGTGTTAGTAGTTCCAATTCTCCTTGTTTGTTGCCCATGCTTTGTGCATTAGTATAGAAACATTTTAGTTTGTGATTGGTTTCTCTTTCTCCAATGTTGTTATTAATTAGATTCTTTCGTCTTTGTTCTTCCTTTCCACTTCTATTAGCAGAGTTCTCAATAGCATCTGTCAGGTGTATGGCTTTTTCTGGTCTTTTGCTTCCCTTCCCATGTTGTTCTAGTTTAAAGCTCTCCTTACAAGTGTAGCAAGGCGACTTCCAAATACCTGCTTTCCAGTCTTCGTAAGGTGCACCCCATCTCTAGCAAGTAGTCCATCGTATAAGTAGTTCACTCCGTGATCCAGAAATCCAAATCGTTGCTGACGGCACCATCGACGTAGCCAGTTGTTCACCTGCAGAATGTTATTCCACCTCCTTGTTCCATGGCCATCCACTGGGAGGATGGAAGAGAAGACCACCTGCGCTCCCAGTTCTTTCACTTTCTTGCCTAAGTCTTCAAAGTCTCTGCAGATGGTTTCCAGGTCGTTTCTTGCGGTGTCATTTGTCCCCACATGTAGTAGCAGGAATGGGTAGTCATCTGTAGGTCTGAAGAGTCCTGATATCCTGTCAGACACATCTTTAATTTTTGCACCTGGAAGACAGCACATTTCTCTTGAAGTTATATCCGGTCTGCAGATAGCGGCCTCTGTTCCTCTCAACAGGGAATCCCCCATGACCACCACTCTCCGTTTCTTCTTCACAACATTTTTCTTTCTCCATCCAGGAGGACTCTGAAGGCGTACAAGGTTGCTGTTTGTTGGCAAAGTCTTATCCTGATGTATTTCTTCATCATTTTCCTGCGTGAGAGCCTGGTACTGGTTTCTGAGCAGTATGGGTGCTGACTGCCTCCTGATCCTCCTGCTTCTCTGGGTCACATGTCTCCATTCCTCTGTTTCTTCAGGTGCACTTCGAATTTCTTCTCTTTCTGTAACATGAAGAGATAATTCTGCTCTGTCCAAGAACTCTTCACCTTCCTTAATGATCTTCAACGTAGCCAACCTCTCTTCGAGATTTTGCAACTTTTCCTCCAACAGGGACACAAGCTTGCATTTGTGGCATGTGAAGTTTGGCTTTTCCACTGGTAAGTCTGTGAACATGTAGCAAGAAATGCAGCTCACCAAATGGCTCCTGGCCTCTTCCATCTTGAGATTTCTTAAAAACGATGAAAGATGAGCCGAAATTCGCGCGCCTATCGGCGCGCGGTTTTTCCGATTTCCTCTTTTCAGCTGCAACGGCCAAAACCCAGTGATCGTTGAGCTCGCGGAGACTCTTCACTTATCCCAGAAGGCACTGGGAATATGCAAATGATCTCCTCAAGACTCTTCCCCTGGTTTTCCGATTTCCTCTTTTCAGCTGCAACGGCCAAAACCCAGTGATCGTTGAGCTCGCGGAGACTCTTCACTTATCCCAGAAGGCACTGGGAATATGCAAATGATCTCCTCAAGACTCTTCCCCTGGTTTTCCGATTTCCTCTTTTCAGCTGCAACGGCCAAAACCCAGTGATCGTTGAGCTCGCGGAGACTCTTCACTTATCCCAGAAGGCACTGGGAATATGCAAATGATCTCCTCAAGACTCTTCCCCTGGTTTTCCGATTTCCTCTTTTCAGCTGCAACGGCCAAAACCCAGTGATCGTTGAGCTCGCGGAGACTCTTCACTTATCCCAGAAGGCACTGGGAATATGCAAATGATCTCCTCAAGACTCTTCCCCTGGTTTTCCGATTTCCTCTTTTCAGCTGCAACGGCCAAAACCCAGTGATCGTTGAGCTCGCGGAGACTCTTCACTTATCCCAGAAGGCACTGGGAATATGCAAATGATCTCCTCAAGACTCTTCCCCTGGTTTTCCGATTTCCTCTTTTCAGCTGCAACGGCCAAAACCCAGTGATCGTTGAGCTCGCGGAGACTCTTCACTTATCCCAGAAGGCACTGGGAATATGCAAATGATCTCCTCAAGACTCTTCCCCTGGTTTTCCGATTTCCTCTTTTCAGCTGCAACGGCCAAAACCCAGTGATCGTTGAGCTCGCGGAGACTCTTCACTTATCCCAGAAGGCACTGGGAATATGCAAATGATCTCCTCAAGACTCTTTCCCTGGTTTTCCGATTTCCTCTTTTCAGCTGCAACGGCCAAAACCCAGTGATCGTTGAGCTCGCGGAGACTCTTCACTTATCCCAGAAGGCACTGGGAATATGCAAATGATCTCCTCAAGACTCTTCCCCTGGTTTTCCGATTTCCTCTTTTCAGCTGCAACGGCCAAAACCCAGTGATCGTTGAGCTCGCGGAGACTCTTCACTTATCCCAGAAGGCACTGGGAATATGCAAATGATCTCCTCAAGACTCTTCCCCTGGTTTTCCGATTTCCTCTTTTCAGCTGCAACGTCCAAAACCCAGTGATCGTTGAGCTCGCGGAGACTCTTCACTTATCCCAGAAGGCACTGGGAATATGCAAATGATCTCCTCAAGACTCTTCCCCTGGTTTTCCGATTTCCTCTTTTCAGCTGCAACGGCCAAAACCCAGTGATCGTTGAGCTCGCGGAGACTCTTCACTTATCCCAGAAGGCACTGGGAATATGCAAATGATCTCCTCAAGACTCTTCCCCTGGTTCTGTACAAGAACGTCATAATGGAGGTTCCCCAGCGCCTCACATCTCCAGGTAATAGACAGGACTAAATACACACGGCCTATAATTATCTGTATGTAGAGAATGAATTCAGTCCCTGTATGTGTTTCCTCCAGATCTATCCAGTAAGAGGACAACACCAGAGAGATGTCCCCGTCCTCTTCTTCCACAGGACTGTAAACAAGAGGATCCCAGTGCTCCTCAGGATCATCAGGTAGATGGAGAGAAGGTGTCAGGAGATCTCCCCTATGATGTGTAGACGGCTGTGAAGGTCTTGTGCTCAGTCTTGTTTTATCCACCAGTGTTATATGTTTTATACCTGTGTAATGAGAACGGTGGAGATGGCAGGATTAGAGCTGATCATAGATGGGACTTCTCCATCTGTCGGTGACTTTTACAATATTTGTTTCAGGGTGAAGATCTGACCCATATTAATACTACAGAGACATATGTAAGAGATGATGAGCGGTGTAAAGAGGAGATTCCCACATATGACTACCCAGGTGAGTAGTAACCACTGAATGCAGAGAAGTCACAGATTCCTCTCAGTCACCGGCTGTGGTTGCTTTATCGGTGGTGTAGTCCGGCCGTATTACCATGATCACCATTTTGCCTCTAGTACCACAACATTCTCCTCCACCCAAAACTGTTCATTGATTTTGGACATTGAAATCCCTTTTCTATAGAACTTACAACCTGGTAGATCCACCTACCCCCTGGGATTAGGAGACGCTGACTGTTCCCTGCCCAGATCTGTAACTAAATCCAAATGACAGCGTACGTAGAATGTGCTGACAAGATAGAAAATCACTTGTAGAAAAATCTTATGCTGGGCCTGTAAGAGAAAGCGGAGGGTAATGATGCTGTTGGCTTCCTAGATCCCTGAGATCTTATCGGATGAATCTTCTCTCCCTTCTGTGCTGCTGAATGTCTCATGGTCCCTACAAGACCAGGTCCAGTCTTTCTGGCCAAACATCTCTTTTATGATCCACAACAGTAAATGTGCAGTGAGGCCAAGTGTGAATTTCTGTACAATAACAGCAGAGTTTCCCTTTATCCTGACTTTCCAATTTGTATTAAAACTACCGTATTTTTCGGACTATAAGACACACTTTTATCCTTCAAAAATGTGGAGGAAAATGGGGGTTGCGTCTTATAGTCCGGATGTACCGGCTCTGGCTTTGGTGTGGAGGTGAGGGAACTGCATCAGCGGAGCAGCGGGTCACAGGAGGCTGGAGCCGGTGACTGCGGCTAAATCTTGTTCCCGCTGCTAAAGAGAAATGAATATTCACTGCATTACACGCCCATGGGCTTGGAGGGCAATGAATATTCATTTCTCTTTAATAATAGTATCTTGAGATGATTAGCCCCTAACCCCGGTCCTGGTATGCATGGCCCCATCCTTATAATTGGCCCCCACCCCCGTCCCCATCCTGGTATGCATGGTCCCATCAGAAAACATTAAAAAACAAATCATTACACTTACTTACCCCGCGCTCCCTCGCAGCGTCCTGCTCCGGTGCCAGCAACTGCTATATGCTTGTAAGCAGCGCATGGCAGGGACGTGCACGCAAAGGGCAGTGAGTATTCATTGCTCTTCAGTAGCGCGCAGTGTCAGCCACCGGCTTCCTGCTGCTACCGGCGGTCACGTGTGCCGCTACTTAAGAGAAATGAATATTCATGAATGCTCACTGTTCTCAGCGCTGCTTACAAGCAAATAGCAGATGCTGGCACCAGAGGTAAGCGTAATGGTTTGGTTTTTTTTTAATGTTTTGTGATGGGCCATGCACACCAGGGTAGGAATGGGGGTGGGGGCTTCTTATAAGGATGGGGCCCTACATACCAGGACGAAATAAGTCACTGAATACCAGGACGAGATGGGGTCCATGCATACCAGGATAAGGTTGGGGCCATGCTTTCCAGGATAGGGATGATGGGGCCATGCATACCAGGATAGCGATGAGGTGCCATGCATACTAGGATGAGATGGGGCCCTGCATACCAGGATGAGATGGGGCCATACCTACTAGGACAAGATGGGGACCCTGCATACCAGGATTGGGTTGGGACCATGCATACTAGAACGAGATGGGGACCCTGCATACAAGGATAGGGATGGGACCATGCATACTAGAACGAGATGGGGACCCTGCATACAAGGATAGGGATGGGACCATGCATACCAGGACAAGATGGGAGCTCTGCATACCAGGATAGGGATGGGATCATGCATACCAGGACAAGATGGGGACCCTGCATACCAGGATTGGGATGAGGCCATGCATACCAGGATAGAGATGAGTGGGCCATGTGTATCAGAATGGTTATGAGGGGACCATATATACCAGGATAGGGGATATTAAGTACAGAATTGACCACATTTTTTGCTTCAATTTTTTTTCCTAATTTCATTCTCTAAAACCTAGGTGCATCTTATGGTCCAAAAAATACAGTAATTTCAAGGAGGATTGTGATAATCTCCAGGACAAACATTCCACCTGTGCCATGATAGATCTCTAAGCTGTGTGTGGCTGATGGCTGTAATATACATTTATTCCCGCCTGCAGGAGATGTGTTGGCTCCAGCCCTGGTGTCATAGATTTACTAAACGTCATGAATTCCAATATGTTTTCCATCCTAAGGAATTCAGATAACTGCACAATCTCTCCTGAAATGGGGGCGCTAATACTTTCTCTACTCCTCCGGTCAGGACTCATAGTGGCTGCAATGGTCCACCATAAATGAGTGCAACTCGTTTAGTGTTCTCCCCTTGTTGGGGATGTAACATATTTTTTTATTCTGTGTCTTTTTTTTATAACCTGTTCATTCTGTATGATAGTTTGATTGTGGTGGGATCGGCCTTCCTGCCTAATGTGAGTCTGTAACTCCCTGATAGTCTTGAAAAAAATCTCTCCATTGCCTCTTCCAAATGCCTAAGATCTAAATTTAAAGGGATCCTGTCAGCCGGATTGTGCACAGTAACCTACAGACACTGTCAGGTCAGCGTCGTTATACTGATTACAGTGATACCTGGTGATGAAATCCGTCTTGTGGTTTATGTTTAATCTGTATTTGTAGTCTTCAGTTAATGAGATTCTCGTGCTCTGGGGCGGGGCTGTGGGCGGAGCTTTATATGATGGTCTGTTTACATATGCATCTGTATTGGCTTATGACAGGTCGCTGACCCCTCACTGACCTGCCCACATTATTACATAATGCATATAATAGTGTTGATATTATTGGTGATTATGCCTATAATATTGTGGCTATTGTGAGGCTTAGAAAAAAGAAATTACAAATGACACTGGCGGCGCCTGGCCAGTAGCATCTATCTCTTACTTATAGATGGTACTGCGCAGGCGCCACCATCGCCGGTGACATTTTTCTGGATGTAATTTTTTATGTAAAATAGGGGGCAGGTCACTGAAGGGTCAGTGTCATAAGCCAATACAGATGAATATATACGCAGAGCACCACATAAGGCCCCTCCCACAGCCCAACCCACAGCCACTCCCACAATCCCACCCCGAAGCACAAGAATCTCATTAACTGAAAACTACAAATACAGATTAAACAATAACCAGCCCGCAGCTGCCCAGAAAACCCAGAAATTCCGACACTTTGCCCGGCTCTTCCTACTTACCCTGTGTTTTGTTTTATCTCTAATAAAAGACTTTATTCTGGCTGTGATTTATTTACCATATATCTATAGGATTAGTAATGGATAGGTGTCTTACTCTCCATTACTAAGCCGTGGGCTTGATGTCACCTGACAATACAACCCCACAAATATGAAGCCCACTTGCCATCACTACAGGGCAAGTGGGAAGAGCCGGGCAAAGCACCAGAATAGGCGCATTTAATAGATTTTCCTTTTCTGGGCAGCTGCAGGCTGCTATTTTTAGGCTGGGGGGTCAATATCTATGGCCCCTTACAAGCCTGAGAATACTAGCCCCCAGTTGTCAGCTTTAGCAAGGTTGGTTGTCAAAAATGGAGGGGAACTCACGCCGTTTTTTTAAATTATTTAATTAATTAAAAAAACTGTTTGGACCCCTCTATTCTTGAAAACCAGCCTTGCCAAAGCTGACAGATGAGGGTTGCAGCCCCCAGTTGTGAGTTTTTCCGGACTGGTTATAGAAAATAAAAGGGAACGCACGCCGTTTTTTCATTCCTTTATTTAGTTATAGCGCAGGCGGCGGGTGAGGAATACTCCCATCATCTGCTCCTGCTGTCATTGTTCTTAGCATCAGGTGTAGGTTGATGGGAGTAATAGTCATCATTCTTACTTTAATATAGCTATCATTATTCTCCCCGCCGGCAGAGCAGGGGAGAATGATGTGAGCGTCTTCAGCACCCGCTGCCGGGGAACAGCGCTTACTGTAGCGCTTCTTCCCTGTCGGCCGTCCTTGTGGTACTGATGCTGCACTAGGGCGGCACACGGTTGTCACACATGTGCCACAAGTATTACACACATGGACATCTCCGGTACCGGAAATATCAGGACGTGTGAAACCGGCCTTATACACAGTTCTCTTTAAATGCCTAATATTTCTTCTTGAAACTCATCTGACAGAAAATATTGGAGCTTAGGATAGTATAGATTGTGAAGTCTCCGAGACCCATACTCTAGTTACACCAGAGAGGTTTCACCACTAGTTACTCATTTAGTACTGATGGAGACTGTGGAGTTTGATCATTTCAGTAGTTCCTAATCAGGCCCCATTATTAACCCCTTCCTGCCATCCGACGTACTATCCCGTCCACGGTACCCGGGCCCGTATGACCGGGGACGGGATAGTACGTCGGGCCCTTTAATGCGATACCGCGACTAAAGTCGCGGTGATCGCATTAAAATTCCGACGCCATCTCACCTTAGAAAAGATGGCGTCGGCATCCCGGGCTGCGATCCCGCCCCCCCGGCATCCAGAGCGCTGTGATTGGCTGTTCAATTCTGAACAGCCAATCGCAGCGTTTCTCATTGTTTCAGCCAATCAGCTTGGCTGAAACAATGATGTCCTAGGCGGGGATCGAGTACCGATGTACTCGATCCTAGAGCCGGTGCCTGGCAACGCCAGGCACCGGCAAAAAGCACCCGGATTGGCGCGATCGCCGATCTGATCGATCGCGCCAATCGCAGTGCACAGCGGCGCTATATCGCTGCTGTGCCCTGCCAGTACCGGCCAGGATCGGTGCTATATTAGCACCGATCATGCTGGAGCCTGATGCAGGCCCAGTAGGGCCTGCAGGAGTTGGCTGGCGCGATCGATTAGATCGGCGATCGCGCCAACCACAGGGCACAGCTGCGGTCACCATGTGACCGCTCTGTGCCCTGCTGGTGACCTGGGCATGACCTGCCTAGTAATCGGAGCTGTGAGCTCCGATTCTAGGCAGTTGCCATGGTCACCAGGCAGATCAGGGATTGGTGGGATCGATGTAATCATTCGATCCCACCAATGACAGGTCACAGCAGCGATGTGACCGCTCTGTGACCTGCCCCCTGACCTGCCTCTGACCTGTCTGCAGGGGTCCTCACTCTAGCTGAGGATTCCTGCAGAGAAGTCGGACGCAGCAAGAGCTCCTGTGCTGGGTATTGTGGTGCCACAGCTTGTAGCATCACAATCCCTGCAGAAGAAAGAAGAAGAAGAAGAAAGAAAACTACAATTGTAAGTGTTAATTGATCCCTGATCCCCTGCCCAATCTATCTTCACCCCCCCAATCTATCTTCATCCCCCCATCCCCCCTCCACCCCCCCTCTTACCCCCCTTTTACCCCCCTCCACCCCACTTTTGCGTCACCTCCGTGCGCAGCCGGCGAGCGTTGATCGGTGACGCAGTTCACCGATCAACACTCGCGCTCGCTTTTTTTACCTTAGCCCCCTTTGCGCCACTTCCGTTCACACATTCCGCAGCCGCAAAAGTTGGATAAGTGACACACGTCACTTATCCAAGCTTGTGCCTGCCGTTTTTCATTTTTTTCACCCCCCTTTGTGCCACCTAACTACAACCCTAACTGTTGATCCCTGCCCAATCTATCTTCATCCACCCCAATCCCCCCATCCCCCTTCCCCCTATTTTTACCCCCCTCCACCCCACTTTTGCGCCACCTCCGTGCGCAGCTGCCGAGCGTTGATTGGTGACGAGGTTCACCGATCAACACTTGAGCTCGTTTTTTTTTCCTTAGCCCCTTTTGCGCCACTTCCGTACACACATCCCGCAGCCGCAAAAGTTGGATAAGTGACACACGTCACTTATCCAAGCTTGTGCCTGCCGCTTTTCATTTTTTTCACCCCCCTTTGTGCCACCTAACTACAACCCTAACTGTTGATCCCTGCTCAATCTCTCTTCTTCCACCCCAATCCCCCCATCCCCCTTCCCCCTATTTTTACCCCCCTCCATCCCACTTTTGCGCCACCTCCGTGCGCAGCCGCCGAGCGTTGATTGGTGACGCAGTTCACCGATCAACACTTGAGCTCGCTTTTTTTTCCTTAGCCCCTCCGTACACACATCCCGCAGCTGCGAAACTTGGATAAGTGACACAGTTCACTTATCAGAGTTTGCCGTTTTCCTTTTTTTTTTTTTTTTCCACCCCCCCCTGCGCCACCCCGTGCGCACATCCAGCAGCCTAGTTTTGATAAGTGACACTTATCAGCTAGGGCCTGCTGTTTTATACTTTTTTCCACAGCTTTTTCTTTACAGAAAGTTTACACCAATCACTCCCCCCCCCTCACGTACACATACAGTTTTCAATAAAGTGTACACCCAAGCACCATATTTACACAAAAATGTCATCAAATTCATCCCAACAGCGCTATTCATATGCTTTACTTGCCTCCGAAACTGATAGCGATTTGGATGACGATCCGACTTTTCTTTATTTTTCGGATTCTTCATCCTCTTCTTCTTCCTCTTCTCCCTCCTCATCTTCCTCCTCGGGTCCTGCGGAACCGCCACGCAGACGCTCCAGGACAGAAGATGAGGCAGCGCCCACCATGCCCGCAGCTGACCCAGTGCTCCCCGTATGGACCTCGCCCCCCGAAAATTACGAGCCACTGATTCCTGATTTTGTGGCAGAATCAGGAATCAAGTTTGACACCACCGGCCTCACAGAAATTGACTTTTTCAAAGTCTTTTTCTCTGAGGATTTTGTTAACCTCATGGTGGAGCAAACTAATTTGTACGCTCGTCAATTTTTGGAGCAAAACCCGCGTTCAACATTTTCAAACTGGTCTCCTGTAGACGCAGTTGAAATGACGCAGTTTTGGGGCCTGGTCCTCCATATGGGGATACTGAAGAAACCGGAAATTCGGCAATATTGGAGTGTTGATATTTTATACAACACTCCAGTGTTCCGAATGGTCATGGCCCGGACGCGTTTTGAGGCCATCCACAAGTTTCTGCATTATACTGATAATGCAGCGTGTCCCGCACAAGATGACCCCAACTTTGACCGTCTGTTCAAAGTTCGGCCGGTCATCGAACACTTCAACAAAAAGTTTGCTGAAGTGTACGTGCCCCAAAGGGACATCTGCGTGGATGAGTCCTTGGTTCACTTCAAGGGAAGGCTGCGATTCCGTCAATACCTGCCCAGTAAGAGGGCCAGGTACGGAATCAAACTCTATAAGTTGTGTGAGAGTACCTCAGGGTACACCCACAAGTTTAGAGTTTACGAAGGGAAGGACACCCGGATTGAACCCCCTGAGTGTCCTCCTTTCCTGGGAGTGAGTGGGAAAATTGTGTGGGATTTGGTGCACCCACTGCTGGATAAAGGTTATCACCTCTACACTGATAACTTTTATACCAGCATCCCACTCTACAAATCCCTCTCTGAGCGACGTACCGCAGCCTGCGGTACTGTCCGCAAAAATCAGAGAGGCCTCCTGAAGACGCTACTTGGGCAGATGCTCCGAAAAGGTGAGAGCAGAGCCCAATGTAGCGACCACCTGCTGGTGGTCAAGTACAAGGACAAGAGAGATGTCCATCTCTTGACCACCATACACGGTGATGGCAGTACCCTCTGCACTGTACGGGGTACCTCTACACAGGTCCTCAAACCGACATGTGTAGTGGGGTACAACAAAAAAATGGGGGGAGTTGATCTCTCCGATCAACTCCTCCAACCGTACAATGCATTGAGGAAGGCCAAGGTGTGGTACAAAAAGCTGGCCGTGCACATCGTCCAAATGGCAATGCTCAACGCATTCCTGCTGTCACAATGTGCATGCCCCAGCGATACGGCGTACCTTCATTTCCAGGAGGTAGTGGTTAAGGCCATGATGTTTGGCGCTCAGGAAGGAGCGGGCCCCAGTACTTCAGGAACTGAAGGTGCTCGTATTGTCCCAGGTCAGCATTTTCCGGGGGTGGTCCCGCCAACCCCAAGAAAAGGTAAGCCGCAAAAAAGGTGTCGAGTGTGTTACAAAGAAATGGAATACGCAGGGACACCACTTACCAGTGCGACACCTGCCCCGAAAAACCTGGCCTGTGCATGAAGGATTGCTTCAAATTGTACCACACCTCCATGCACTACTAATTTACATTAGATTAGTTGGGGGCACATCTAGATTTGTTCATTGGGGGTCTAGTATCCAAAATGATGTCATATGTGGGGTTTTTTCCTGTTTAGGCACATCAGGGACTCTGCAAATGGAACATGACGCCAGCAGACCATCAAAGTCTGCATTCCAAAACAACACTACTTCCCTTTCGAGCCCCAACGTGTGCCTAAACAGTTTTTTCCCACATGTGGGGTACCAGAGTACCCAGGACAAATTGGACAACGACTTTTGGGGTCCAATTTCTCCTGTTACTCTTGGGAAAATTAAAAATTGGGGACTAAATGATCATTTATGTGGGAACAAAACAGGATTTTATATTTTCACGCCTGGGCATTATAATCTTTAGTGAAACACTTGGGGGTTCAAAGTGCTCACCACACATCTAGATAAGTTCCTTAGGGGGTCTAGTTTCCAAAATGGGGTCACTTATGGGGGGTTTCTACTGTTTAGGAACATCAAGGGCTCTGCAAATGGAACATGACGCCCACAGACCATTCCATCAAAGTCTGCTTTCCAAAACGTCATTACTTCCCTTTCGAGCCCTGACGTGTGCCCAAACAGTAGTTTTCTCCCACATGTGGGGTATCAGGGTACTCAGGACAAATTGGACAACAACTTTTGGGGTCCAATTTCTCCTGTTACTCTTGGGAAAATTAAAAATTGGGGACTAAATGATCATTTATGTGGGAACAAAACAGGATTTTATATTTTCACGCCTGGGCATTATAATCTTTAGTGAAACACTTGGGGGTTCAAAGTGCTCACCACACGTCTAGATAAGTTCCTTAGGGGGTCTAATTTCCAAAATGGGGTCACTTATTGGGGGTTTCTACTGTTTAGGAACATCAAGGGCTCTGCAAATGGAACATGACGCCCACAGACCATTCCATCAAAGTCTGCTTTCCAAAACGTCATTACTTCCCTTTCGAGCCCTGACGTGTGCCCAAACAGTAGTTTTCTCCCACATGTGGGGTATCAGGGTACTCAGGACAAATTGGACAACAACTTTTGGGGTCCAATTTCTCCTGTTTCTCTTGGGAAAATTAAAAATTGGGGACTAAATGATCATTTATGTGGGAACAAAACAGGATTTTATATTTTCACGCCTGGGCATTATAATCTTTAGTGAAACACTTGGGGGTTCAAAGTGCTCACCACACGTCTAGATAAGTTCCTTAGGGGGTCTAGTTTCCAAAATGGGGTCACTTATGGGGGGTTTCTACTGTTTAGGAACATCAAGGGCTCTGCAAATGGAACATGACGCCCACAGACCATTCCATCAAAGTCTGCTTTCCAAAACGTCATTACTTCCCTTTCGAGCCCTGACGTGTGCCCAAACAGTAGTTTTCTCCCACATGTGGGGTATCAGGGTACTCAGGACAAATTGGACAACAACTTTTGGGGTCCAATTTCTCCTGTTACTCTTGGGAAAATTTAAAAATTGGGGACTAAATGATCATTTATGTGGGAACAAAACAGGATTTTATATTTTCACGCCCGGGTGTTATAAACTTCTGTGAAGCCCTTGGGGGTTCAAAGGGCTCACCACACATCTAGATAAGTTCCTTAGGGGGTCTAGTTTCCAAAATGGGGTCACTTGTGGGGGGTTTCCACTGTTTAGGCACATCAGACGCTCGTCAAACGTGACATGGCGTCCGATCTCAATTCCAGCCAATTTTAGGTTGAAAAAGTCAAACGGGGCTCCTTCCCTTCTGAGCCCTGCCATGTGCCTAAACAGTGGTTCCCCCCCACATATTGGGTATCAGCGTACTCAGGACAAATTTGACAACAACCTTTGGGGTCCAATTTCTCCTGTTACCCTTGGGAAAACAAAATATTGGGGACTAAATGATCATGTTTGTGGAAAAAATATGATTTTTTATTTTCACGCCCGGGTGTTATAAACTTCTGTGAAGCCCTTGGGGGTTCAAAGTGCTCACCACACATCTAGATAAGTTCCTTAGGGGGTCTAGTTTCCAAAATGGGGCCACTTGTGGGGGGTTTCCACTGTTTAGGCACATCAGACGCTTGTCAAACGCGACATGGCGTCCGATCTCAATTCCAGCCAATTTTAGGTTGAAAAAGTCAAACGGGGCTCCTTCCCTTCTGAGCCCTGCCATGTGCCTAAACAGTGGTTCCCCCCCACATATTGGGTATCAGCGTACTCAGGACAAATTTGACAACAACCTTTGGGGTCCAATTTCTCCTGTTACCCTTGGGAAAACAAAATATTGGGGACTAAATGATCATGTTTGTGGAAAAAATATGATTTTTTATTTTCACGCCTGGGTGTTATAAACTTCTGTGAAGCCCTTGGGGGTTCAAAGTGGTCACCACACATCTAGATAAGTTCCTTAGGGGGTCTAGTTTCCAAAATGGGGTCACTTGTGGGGGGTTTCCACTGTTTAGGCACATCAGACACTCGTCAAACGCGACATGGCGTCCGATCTCAATTCCAGCCAATTTTAGGTTGAAAAAGTCAAACGGGGCTCCTTCCCTTCTGAGCCCTGCCATGTGCCCAAACAGTGGTTCCTCCCCACATATTGGGTATCAGCGTACTCAGGACAAATTTGACAACAACTTTTGGGGTCCAATTTCTCCTGTTACCCTTGGGAAAACAAAATATTGGGGACTAAATGATCATGTTTGTGGAAAAAATATGATTTTTTATTTTCACGCCTGGGTGTTATAAACTTCTGTGAAGCCCTTGGGGGTTCAAAGTGGTCACCACACATCTAGATAAGTTCCTTAGGGGGTCTAGTTTCCAAAATGGGGTCACTTGTGGGGGGTTTCCACTGTTTAGGCACATCAGACACTCGTCAAACGCGACATGGCGTCCGATCTCAATTCCAGCCAATTTTAGGTTGAACAAGTCAAACGGGGCTCCTTCCCTTCTGAGCCCTGCCTTGTGCCCAAACAGTGGTTCCCCCCCATATATTGGGTATCAGCGTACTCAGGACAAATTTGACAACAACTTTTGGGGTCCAATTTCTCCTGTTACCCTTGGGAAAATAAAAAAATTGTTGCTAAAATATTATTTTTGTGACTAAAAAGTTAAATGTTCATTTTTTCCTTCCACGTTGCTTCTGCTCCTGTGAAGCACCTGAAGGGTTAATAATCTTCTTGAATGTAGTTTTGAGTAGCTTCAGGGGTGCAGTTTTTAGAATGGTGTCACTTTTGGGTATTTTCTGCCATATAGACCCCTCAAAGTGACTTCAAATGTGAGGTGGTCCCTAAAAAAAATGGTTTTGTAAGTTTTGTTGTAAAAATTAGAAATCGCTTGTCAAATTTTAACCCTTATAACTTCCTAACAAAAAAAAATGTTTCCCAAATTGTGCTGGTGTAAAGTAGACATGTGGGAAATGTTATTTAGTAACTATTTTGTGTCACATATTTCTCTGTTTTAAGGGCATACAAATTCAAAGTTTGAAAATTGCAAAATTTTCAAAATTTTTGCCATATTTCTGTTTTTTTCATAAATAAACGCAAGTTATAGCGAAAATTTTTTACCACTAAAGTGAAGTACAATATGTCACGAGAAAACAATCTCAGAATCGCCTAGATCCGTTGAAGCGTTCCAGAGTTATAACCTCATAAAGGGACAGTGGTCAGAATTGTAAAAATTGGCCCGGTCATGAACGTGCAAACCACCCTTGGGGGTGAAGGGGTTAATATCTGACGTGTGTCACTTTATGTGGTGATAAATTCTTCACAAAGGATAATAGAAAACAACTGGATCTTACAAATTATTTTCCAGCTTCGCACTATACCCTACATACGATTGTACACTACTGTCTGGGCACATGGCAGTGTTCAGAAGGGAAGGAGCGCCATTTAGCTATTTGAATGAAGATCTAGCTGGAATAGTTTGCAGACACAATGTATTGGGAGCACTGTTCATGGTCACCTGGCAGCTCAAAAGAAGTCCACCATGAACATGCTTGGCTCTATCTTCTCTGCTTTCCATATCCCAAGGATTGCCTTGCTCATCGCCCTTTAATACCATTACATGAATCTGGACTTACACTGGGACCCCTAGGCTTGGACCATGGTGTTACCTGCTATTCTGTGCTGTTAGATGGCAAGAAGAATAGTCAGATAGCTGGGTTAGAACCAGAAGGACAGAATACAGAATCAGAAGACACAAGAGTAGTCAGTAAACGGGCCACGGTCACAGCAGGAAACAAATACACAAGCCGCAAGCTGAGCACAGAGGACTCAACCAGAGGAGAACAGCGCTGTATCTGGCAGATTCCGGCCATGTGCTTTGCGCTTTAGTAAGGTGTGGTACTTTCCAATTGGCTGAAGTAGGGAGCAGATTACTCCAGCTGGACAGCAGGAACAGATCCCAGATGAGATTGGACACACCATATGCAGAAGCCCTAACTAGTGTTGAGCGATACCTTCCGATATCGGGAAATATAGGATCGGATTGGATCGTACCGATACCCCAAAAATATCGGGTATCGCCGATTCAGATACCGGAAACCCATGCAAGTCAATGGGGCACAAATATCGGAATGAAAATAAACCCTTTCTTTCCTTGCACATCCAGTTCGGGAGGGGGGAAGAGTGTGGGCGGAGGCTGTGCGTGTGTGTGTGTGTGTGTGTGCAGGCGGGGTCTGTGCGGGCCTGCCGGAGGTCTGTGCGGGCCTGCCGGAGGTCTGTGCGGGCCTGCCGGGGGTCTGTGCGGGCCTGTAGGGGGTCTGTACGGGCCTGCCGGGGGTCTGTGCGGGCCTGCCGGGGGTCTGTACGGGCCGGCCGGGGGTCTGTGCGGGCCTGTAGGTTGTGTGTGTGGGCCTGTCGGTTGTGTGTGTGTGCAGGCATCGTCCGATGGGACTACAAGTCCCATCGGGTGATGCCTGCTACAATGATAGTGATTGACACATTAGCCAATGATGGGACAGTAGTAGTCCCATCATCCGGCTAATGTGTTGAATGTAAAAAAAAAAAAAAAGCATACATACTACATATATACTACATTCATACAACATGCTACATACATACAACATACAATACATTCATACAATACATTCACATAGACATACAGTACATACAGTTGTGGCCAAAAGTATTGACACCCCTGCAATTCTGTCAGATAATACTCAGTTTCTTCCTGAAAATGATTGCAAACACAAATTCTTTGATATTATTATCTTCATTTAATTTGTCTTAAATGAAAAAACACAAAAAGAATTGTCCTAAAGCCAAATTGGATATAATTCCACACCAAACATAAAAAAGAGGGTGGACAAAAGTATTGGCACTGTTCGAAAAATCATGTGATGCTTCTCTAATTTGTGTAATTAACAGCACCTGTAACTTACCTGTGGCACCTAACAGGTGTTGGCAATAACTAAATCACACTTGCAGCCAGTTGACATGGATTAAAGTTGACTCAACCTCTGTCCTGTGTCCTTGTGTGTACATTGAGCATGGAGAAAAGAAAGAAGACCAAAGAACTGTCTGAGGACTTGAGAAACCAAATTGTGAGGAAGCATGAGCAATCTCAAGGCTACAAGTCCATCTCCAAAGACCTGAGTGTTCCTGTGTCTACCGTGCGCAGTGAACTGTATAACAGAGTACATACTCACCATCACTTGTCACTTTGATCCCCGAAGCCAGTGTCATCTATAAAAAATATTAAAATAACAAACAACCAATATACTCCCTGGTCCGCAGAAATCCACGAGTGTCCCACGACGATCTCCCGTGGAGAGCAGCAGCATCAGCTGATGCGACTGCCCTCTAGGGGCTCCAGGAATACAATGACGGGAGGTAGGCATTCCTCCGCCACTGTAAAAAAAATAGTCCCTAGTCTCACTTTTGGCATTGCTGTGTGAGAAAGTTCCCACGCAGCTTTTGCCATAAAGTGAGACTAGTGAACTATAGTAACCTCTCAGTGATGCACTGCAGGAGATCGTCGTGGGACACTAGTGGATTTCTGCGGATCACAGAGTATATTGGTTGTTTGTTATTTTAATATTTTTTACAGATGACACTGGCTTCGGGGATCAAAGTGACAAGTGATTTTGAGTATGTACTCTATGTTATATGTACTGTATGTCTATATGTATGTATTGTATGTTGTATGAATGAAGTATATATGTAGTAAGTATGTATTATGTAGTATGTATGTTGTATGAATGTAGTATGTATGGTTGTATGAATGTAGTATATACCGTATTTTTCGCTTTATAAGACGCACCTGATTATAAGACGCACCCCCAAATGTGGTGAAGGAATAGAGAATTTTTTAATAAATGGGGTCCGTCTTATAATGCCAGTGTCCGTCTAACAAATCATATAGGGTATATGTCCCTCATAGCCCCCCCACCCTAAAATTAGCCCCCTTAATCTGGATATGGCCACCTTATATTGAATATAGCCCCCTTGTGCTGGCACACGGGCCCCCTGTGGCTGGCACACATCACCCTGTGGCTGGCACACTGGCCCCTGTGGCTGGCACACATCACCCTGTGGCTGGCACACTGGCCCCCTGTGGCTGGCACACATCACCCTGTGGCTGGCACACTGGCCCCCCTGTGGCTGGCACACTGGCCCCCCTGTGGCTGGCACACTGGCCCCCCTGTGGCTGGCACACATCACCCTGTGGCTGGCACACATCACCCTGTGGCTGGCACACTGGCCCCCCTGTGGCTGGCACACATCACCCTGTGGCTGGCACACTGGCCCCCCTGTGGCTGGCACACTGACCCCCCTGTGGCTGGCACACATCACCCTGTGGCTGGCACACATCACCCTGTGGCTGGCACACGGCCCCCAGTGGCTGGCACACATCACCCTGTGGCTGGCACACTGGCCCCCCTGTGGCTGGCACACATCACCCTGTGGCTGGCACACTGGCCCCCTGTGGCTGGCACACTGGCCCCCCTGTGGCTGGCACACATCACCCTGTGTTAGATATCGCCTCCATGCTGCTGCTTTTATTAAAATAAACTCTTTCCTTACCTTCTCAGCGCTGTCCCTCCTCGTGTCTCCCTCAGTGTGGTTGAGCTCCTCCTCCACTTCCTGGTTCTCAGAGCCGGTCATGTGATCAGCACAGCAGAGTGCTGATGACAGCAGCAGCAGAGACACCGGGAGATCAGCGCTGGAGGAGGTAAGGAAAGAGTTTTTTATTTTACTATGGGCAGCAGCATGGGGGCGATATCTAACACAGGGGATCATGTGCGATCAAAGGAGGGCGCAGGCAGCTATAATATGCACCGCTCCCCCAGCCAGTCACCATGGTGATGGACAGCGGCAGTGCATATTATATGAGCGGGAGCAGGAGATCAAAGGCTCCCTTCGGCAGCTTTTACCAGCTCACAGCACCGCTCCAAAGCTGCCCCCACCTCCCCTGGACCCTGCAGTACATATATATATATATACACCCCCTCCCCCGTATATTCGGATTATAAGACGCACCCCCTACTTTCCCCCAAAATTTGGGGGAACAAAAGTGCGTCTTATAAAGCGAAAAATACGGTATGTAGTATGTATGTTGTATGAATGTAGTATGTATGTATGTTGTATGAATGTTGTGTGTATATATGTAGTATGTATGAATGTAGTATATATGTAGTATGTTGTATGAATGTAGTATGTATGTTGTATGAATGTTGTGTATATATGTAGTATGTATGTATGTTGTATGAATGTAGTATATATGTAGTAAGTATGTATGTTGTATGAATGTAGTATATATAGTATGAATGTAGTATGTATGCATGTTGTATGTATGTAGTATGTATAGTTTTGTTTTTTTTTACATTCAACACATTAGCCGGATGATGGGACTACTACTGTCTCATCATTGGCTAATGTGTCAATCACTGTCATTGTAGCAGGCATAGCCCGATGGGACTTGCAGTCCCATCGGATGATGCCTGCACACACACACAACCCCCGGCAGGCCCGCACAGACCCCTGGCAGGCCCGCACAAACCGCGCATCATGATGACATTTCAGCAGTCAATCACAGCCATGCCATTAGTTAACATGGCTAACACAACTGGCTCATGTATTATGGGAACTTCCGATTCCGGTATTCGATAGTGTAAAAATATCGGAACTCCGATAAAGCGAATATCAGCC
This sequence comes from Dendrobates tinctorius, assembly GCF_039654945.1. Lineage (NCBI taxonomy): Eukaryota > Metazoa > Chordata > Amphibia > Anura > Dendrobatidae > Dendrobates > Dendrobates tinctorius. Next base: position 2,867,731 of record NW_027362032.1, on the reverse strand, counting down.
GATACCCGATATTTGCAGTATCGGAATGCTCAACACTAGACCTAACATAACTAAATGACAGAAAACCAGAACAATCGAAATCCCCATAAAGTGATTCTATTTTATAAATTAATTCACTGAGGGTTATAATCCTTAGGAGGAGTGAATATTTTGACTCCACAGCCACTTTCTGCAAATTAACACGCAGTGGATGTTGGAGAGTGAAAATTACACATTTTCCATTTTATTACCCACCACATAGTGCCCAGATTGTGCTCCAGGAGACACACACCGCAAATTAAGTGGATTCTTCTCACTATAATATTACTAAATACAGGGATCCTAAATAGAGTTGAGCGACTTTTGGTTTTTTAGGGTCGCGTTTCGTTTCGTGAAACCCGACTTTTCCAAAAGTCGGGTCGAGCAAGATCGTCCGATGATAGGGAAAAGTCGGGGTCGTCCCGAAACACGAAACCCAATGTAAGTCAATGGGGAATAAAAGTCGGAAGTGAGAGGAGTACAGGAAACACACCAACAGTGCCCATTTGAATGCCAAAAGCATCAATTCTTCTTACTTAAGCTTGTCAACCTTAATTAACTTCATAATACAAGTTATGCACTGAAAAATGGGGGTTATTTGGCTACAGTTGTGGGGGGAGGGCTGGCTCCAGGTTTTCATGTGCCCTGGGAGAAAGAGCACCCCTTTAACACATACCACAACTCATCATGCTCCGATACGGCAGAGAAATAGCGGTATATAGTACAATGAAAAATACTTCACTTTTTACATCTCATGACGAGGCCCATCTATTTCTCCATACAGAATCATTGGTCCCATATAATGTTTGAAACAGTATATGATGAGCTCCACATAATGCTACAGTATATGTTGGTCCCCATGGATGAAGCTCCACTGTCTTATGGGCCCAAATAATGCTCCAAACATAATGGGCCCCATTTCTAGTGCTCTAGTGTATAATGGGCCCTGTAAATGCTGCTCCAGTGTCTAATGTCCACCTTTGGAATGTTCCAGTGTATGGTGGGCCCCATCTATCATTCTCCAGAGTATAGTGCTCCCCAAAAATTGCTGTCCCAACATTGAAAACAATCAAATAAGTCTCCTCGCTAGGGAATCCCTGTACTTGTCTGGACTCCTCGTCGTCCCCATCTTCCATCTCACTGCACAGTATTTCAACTTTGCAAGTGCTGTGATCCTGAGCAAGCAGGGGGGGCCCACTCGTTGGCGACGGCACTGGCACAGAGCCCCTGATAGTACGGTGGTGTGTCTGATGGCGGGTGGGCCGAACCTGCACTTTCATCTTCAGCTTCCTCTTTGTCACCGTGTAAGATGGAACTGTATATGGGAAGGGTAACCTGAGTTTCATCAGGGTCAGATTCAGGCCGTGTAGCGTGCGAGGGGAATGTAGTGGTCTGGGTCAATGTACCAGCAGATTCATCGAGCAGTGGCTGGGCATCAGTGCACTTGTGTCGCCCCCAGGAGTACGGTCGCCACAGTGGCATTACCTTCTTCCTAGGGAGTGTGATGTCATGCTTGGGAGCAACGAACGATCTCTCTAGCAGGTTAACTGATTGGGCGGCGTTATTCCCACGAGTCATGACCCTCCAAACAGCGTTCATGAAGGCAAAGTGTTTGTTTTACGTGGGCAGTATGGTTGCAAAGCTGAACCTTAAAGGAATGTCCAGAAGGGCACCACCAGGAGTGGAGCCTACAGTTAAATTCGACTCCACCTGGGAAACCTCAACCATGCCAGCTACAGAACAGATGCACACATTGCAAGCTTAATTCCGTTAACGAACGAGACTCCGTCATGCCCCGCGGTCCAAGTCCGGCTTACTAGAGGGACACGTGAGGCTCTGGCACATGAGATTGGCCAATAACTGGTGTGTCATGCCCTTACATGTCCGTGGCTGCATGTGCGCTACACTGAAAAGGCCAGCGTTTGTCGCTTACAGGTGCAGATAACCCGCTGAACAACGTTAGTGATGGGGATCTGTGATTACAATTATTACCCGCGAACAATGATTTCCCAGTAAGTGCAGGTCAACTGCAGTTCCGGAATTAGGCCTAACCGTCATTCCTGAAAAAATGAAAAACTTACGTGTGCAAACCACAGGTGCTGTAGCTTGCTTAACAGCTCGCCAGCCGTTCTCACGCCCAGTATGGATTGCATGTGATTGCACAAAGGTTAGAAAGGGTACCATATCCCCGGATAACATGTATGGATAGCGTACACATTCAAAATATATGTCTATACATCAGGAGGCAGGCTCAGACGGTGTTAGGCCCAGTATGGATTGCACGTGATTGCACAAAGGTGAGAAAGGGTACCGTATCCCCAGATAACATGTATGGATAGCGTACACATTCAAAATATATGTCTATACATCAGGAGGCAGGCTCAGACGGTGTTAGGCCCAGTATGGATTGCACGTGATTGCACAAAGGTGAGAAAGGGTACCGTATCCCCAGATAACATGTATGGATAGCGTACACATTCAAAATATATGTCTATACATCAGGAGGTAGGCTCAGACGGTGTTAGGCCCAGTATGGATTGCACGTGATTGCACAAAGGTTAGAAAGGGTACCGTATCCCCGGATAACATGTATGGATAGCATACACATTAAAAAGATATGTCTATACATCAGGAGGCAGGCTCAGACGGTGTTAGGCCCAGTATGGATTGCACGTGATTGCACAAAGGTGAGAAAGGGTACCGTATCCCCAGATAACATGTATGGATAGCATACACATTCAAAATATATGTCTATACATCAGGAGGCAGGCTCAGACGGTGTCAGGCCCAGTATGGATTGCACGTGATTGCACAAAGGTGAGAAAGGGTTCCGTATCCTCAGATAACATGTATGGATAGCGTACACATTCAAAATATATGTCTATACATCAGGAGGCAGGCTCAGACGGTGTTAGGCCCAGTATGGATTGCACGTGATTGCACAAAGGTGAGAAAGGGTACCGTATCCCCAGATAACATATATGGATAGCGTACACATTCAAAATATATGTCTATACATCAGGAGGCAGGCTCAGACGGTGTTAGGCCCAGTATGGATTGCACGTGATTGCACAAAGGTTAGAAAGGGTACCGTATCCTCAGATAACATGTATGGATAGCGTACACATTCAAAATATATGTCTATACATCATGAGGCAGGCTCAGACGGTGTTAGGCCCAGTATGGATTGCACGTGATTGCACAAAGGTGAGAAAGGGTACCGTATCCCCAGATAACATGTATGGATAGCATACACATTCAAAATATATGTCTATACATCAGGAGGCAGGCTCAGACGGTGTTAGGCCCAGTATGGATTGCACTTGATTGCACAAAGGTGAGAAAGGGTACCGTATACCCAGATAACATGTATGGATAGCGTACACATTCAAAATATATGTCTATACATCATGAGGCAGGCTCAGACGGTGTTAGGCCCAGTATGGATTGCACGTGATTGCACAAAGGTGAGAAAGGGTACCGTATCCCCAGATAACATGTATGGATAGCGTACACATTCAAAATATATGTCTATACATCAGGAGGCAGGCTCAGATGGTGTTAGGCCCAGTATGGATTGCACGTGATTGCACAAAGGTTAGAAAGGGTACCGTATCCCCAGATAACATGTATGGATAGCGTACACATTCAAAATATATGTCTATACATCAGGAGGCAGGCTCAAACGGTGTCAGGCCCAGTATGGATTTGACGGCCCAGACTACACAGCGGAGGAGCAGGGAGAGGTAAAGATTGCAAATGCTGGGGCCCCGCCCAAGCAAGGGGGGCCCACTCGTGGGCGTCGGTACTGGCACTGGGCCCCTCATAGTACGGCGGTGTGTCTGACGGCGGGTGTGCACCACCACCGTCAGAGACACTTGATTGCACTATGAGGGACCCTGTGCCAGTGCCCGCGCCCAAGATTCGGCCTACCCACCTGTCCAGGGCAACGGCACTCGCACGGTGTCGTGCGCTAGGTGGTGACCCCGGCCATGGGGGGGAGGCAGCACAGTTAGGGAGTTTTAGAAAGTGGCATATGTTGATGTTGGACATTCAGCTGATGCAAAAGGTGAAATAGGTCAAGACCCAGGAATAGGTGGACCAAAGCAAGCCATTTTTCTGTCACCCTATGTGTCATCAGGGGAAGGTGGGACAAAATCCTTGGAAACCCATGCGTGGTTCATTTTAATGAAGGTTAGATCATCCACATTTTGGGTTGACAGACGGGTCCTTTTTTCTGTCAGGATTGATCCAGCTGCACTGAAGACTCTTTCCGATAGCACACTTGCAGCTGGGCAAGCGAGCTCCTGTAAGGCATATTGTGCCAATTCAGGCCAGGTGTCCAGTTTAGCAGCCCAATAGTCAAAGGGGAATGACCTGTGTGGGAGAACATCGATATGGGAGGAAAAGTAGTTTGTAACCATAGTTGACAACTGCTGTCTCCTGTCACTTTCCATCGATGCAGTATTACCAGTTGTGTGAGCGGTACTTGAAAAATCAGTCCACAACATTGTCATGAAACCCCTGTCTCCAACGCCACTTCTGCTGTGTGCACCACGAACACCTCTGCCAAGCTGACCCCGGCCCGTACGGCTCGTGTGAGAACCATCACCGCTGCTGTGTGCTGGGAATGCCTCAAGCAACCGATTTACCAGAGTTGCTTGTTTATTAGCCAATATTATGTCAAGGTTCTCCTGTGGCATGATGTTTTGTAATTTGCCTTTATAGCGTGGATCCAGGATGCTGGCCAACCAGTAGTCGTCATCGTTCATCATTTTGGCAATGCGGGGGTCCCTTTTTAGGATCTGCAAGGCATAATCTGACATGTGGGCCAATGTTCCCGGTGTCAATGATGCACTGCGAGTGCTGGTTGGAGGAGCACTTTCTGGCAAATCCACATCCCTCCAGTCATGCACAAACCCTGTACCAGACCTTGCCACGCCAACATTTTCACTTGCCCCACGAGATGCATCCTCCTCCCCTAAGTAATCATCCTCCTCCTCCTCTTCTTCCTCCACCTCGTCCAGGAGAGGTCCCTGAGCAGACAATGGCTGAATGTCATCAAGGATTCCCTCCTCTTCCTCATCAACATTGGCTGCAGAAGCCTGCTCCTTAAGGTGCGTCAAAGTTTGCATGAGCAGACGCATAAGTGGGATGCTCATGCTTAGGATGGCGTCGTCTGCGCTTACCAGCCGTGTGCATTCCTCAAAACACTGAAGGACTTTACAGAGGTCTTTCAGCTTCGACCACTGCACACCTGTCAACTCCATGTCTGCTCTCAAAGTGCCTGGCCGTGTATCCTCCCACAAATGCATTATGGCCTGCCTCTGCTCGCACAGCCGCTCCACCATGTGCAGGGTGGAGTTCCACCTTGTTGCAATGTCGATAATGAGGCGGTGGTTGGGAAGGTGGAGCAATCGCTGCAGCTTCTGCATACGAACGGAGTGTACAGGCGACCGGCGGATGTGCGCGCACAGTCTTCGCACCTTCTGGAGCAGGGCTGTTAACTCCGGATAATTTTTGAGGAAGCACTGCACCACCAGGTTCAAGGTGTGAGCCAAGCAAGGTATGTGGCTGAGTTTTGAAAGGGCTATGGCTGCCACAAAATTACGGCCGTTATCACTAACTACCTTGCCTGCCTCAAGATGTACACTGCCCAGCCATGACTCAGTTTGTCGCTGAAAGTACTCGGCCAGCACCTCGGCGGTGTGTCTGTCACCCAAACACATCATCTGCAACACAGCCTGCTGACGCTTTCCACTAGCTGCTCGATAGGGGGACACCTCGTGTGCAACAGTGGCAGCTGCAGATGGAGTGCTCGTACGACTGCGCTCTGGACGAGTTTTCGCTTCTGGAGGAGGAGGGTCGAACGCCTACAGCCAACTGTTTCCTATACCGTGGGCTAGGCAGCACTGTCCCACCACCGCTGTCCCCTGTGGACCCTGCATCCACCACATTAACCCAGTGCGCAGTGATGGACACGTAACGGCCCTGGCCATGCCGACTGGACCATGCATCAGTTGTGAGGTGCACCTTTCCGCTCACTGACTGCTTGAGTGCATGGACAATGCGGTCTTTCACATGATGGTGGAGGGCTGGGATGGCTTTGCGAGAGAAGAAGTGGCGACTGGGTAGGTCATAGCGTGGTACTGCATAGGCCATGAGTTCGCGGAAAGCTGCGCTTTCCACCAACCGAAAGGGCATCATCTCAAACGAGATTAGTTTGGCAATGTGGGCGTTCAAACCCAGTGTACGTGGATGAGAGACTGAGTACTTTCTTGACCTATTCATAGTGTCTGGGAGGGTGAGCTGGACTTGAGAGCTGCATATGGTGGAAGTAGCGGTGGACAGGGCGGACTGAGAGAGGGTTGATGATGGTGATGGAGTTGGTGTTCTTTCTGATGGCCTAGAATCAGTCTTTCGTTGATATAACAGTGGGATTCCCTGACTGCTGTGGCCTTGCAACGACACCTCAACATTTGCTGCTGTGCTAACCGGTGGGCTTACAGTGGGGGAAACAATGTAGCGTTGCTGACTACCTTCGTTGTGATCAGTTGCACATGTGGCACTTGAGGTTTGGTGTTGTGTCCACGCTTGCAAGTGCATGCTGGTTAAATGTCTAAGCATGCAACTGGTATTCAAATTTTTCAGATTTTTCCCTCGGCTAAAGGTCTTTGCGCACTTCTTACAGATAACCTTGGCCTGATCATGAGGATTTTGTTCAAAAAAGTGCCACACTGGACTCTTCCTACTTTGGCAGACATTTTGCGGCCTAGCACGCTGTGATCTTTTGACCCTCTGGACAAGCTGTCCAGCAACTCTTTTGATTTTTGGAACCTGTCTTTGGAGTGCTCCGGGCCTGCCAGATAACAGCTGTTGCGATGTCGATGTCTGCTGTGGATGCTCCTCATCTGAGCTATTGGAAGCAGCACCCTCTTCCCCCAATGGATGCCAATCTGGGTCAACAACTGGGTCATCTATCACCTCCTTTTCAATGTCATGTGCACCTTCCTCTGTGTCACCGTGTATGGTGGTATAGTGTGCGGGAAGGGGCACCTGAGTCTCATCAGTGTCAGAATCTGGCTCTGTACACTGCGAGGACAATGTAGTGCTCTGAGTGAATGTACCAGCAGAATCATCCATCAGCGGCTGTGCATCAGTGCACTCCATGTCAGATTCATCTTGGCCTGGGTAATTCACCATTTGACTTGATAATCCAGGCATGGTATGTGAAAACAGCTCCATCGAGTAATCAGTAGTATGGCCTGCGTCATCCTTCAATCTTGGTTGGGGTGAAGGACACAAGGAAAGGTGTGTTTCATGAACATGAGCCTCCAATGACGACTCAGTGCTTTTACTTTTTACAACTGAAGAAGAGGAGGCGATAGAGCTGGAGGCTGAGTCAGCAATGTAAGACAAAACTTTTTCCTGATGCTCTGGCTTTAAAAGCGGTTTGCCAACTCCTAGAAAACTAAGCCTTCGAAGCCTTATGGAGCCAGACGATGACGCAGGCTCAACACCTGCATTTGGTCCTATTTTGCTCTTGCCACTACCATCAGATCCACCACCAACACCATCATTACCAGCTGCCAACCCCCGCCCAATTCCACGGCCTCTTCCACCAGCCTTCCTCATTTTTGGTAAAAATGTAGACAAAATCCAACAAACTATATAGTAATGTAAAACAAGGTACAAGGTGTCTATAGGACAGGGGAGATTTTGAATTTCTGCTCACACTAGTGGACACTGGACACTTTTGGATTGTGTGAGGCCCACTGAATATCTGAGCGCTATGTGACAGGCTCGATGGCACAGCTGTGACCAAAGTGACTAGAGGATAAGTGAGATTTTGAATTTCTGCAGACACTTGTGGACACTGGACACTTTTGGATTGTGTGAGGCCCACTGAATATCTGAGCGCTATGTGACAGGCTCGATGGCACAGCTGTGACCAAAGTGACTAGAAGATAAGTGAGATTTTGAATTTCTGCAGACACTTGTGGACACTGGACACTTTTGGATTGTGTGAGGCCCACTGAATATCTGAGCGCTATGTGACAGGCTCGATGGCACAGCTGTGACCAAAGTGACTAGAGGATAAGTGAGATTTTGAATTTCTGCAGACACTTGTGGACACTGGACACTTTTGGATTGTGTGAGGCCCACTGAATATCTGAGCGCTATGTCACAGGCTCGATGGCACAGCTGTGACCAAAGTGACTAGAGGATAAGTGAGATTTTGAATTTCTGCAGACACTTGTGGACACTGGACACTTTTGGATTGTGTGAGGCCCACTGAATATCTGAGCGCTATGTGACAGGCTCGATGGCACAGCTGTGACCAAAGTGACTAGAGGATAAGTGAGATTTTGAATTTCTGCAGACACTTGTGGACACTGGACACTTTTGGATTGTGTGAGGCCCACTGAATATCTGAGCGCTATGTGACAGGCTCGATGGCACAGCTGTGACCAAAGTGACTAGAGGATAAGTGAGATTTTGAATTTCTGCAGACACTTGTGGACACTGGACACTTTTGGATTGTGTGAGGCCCACTGAATATCTGAGCGCTATGTCACAGGCTCGATGGCACAGCTGTGACCAAAGTGACTAGAGGATAAGTGAGATTTTGAATTTCTGCAGACACTTGTTGACACTGGACACTTTTGGATTGTGTGAGGCCCACTGAATATCTGAGTGCTATGTCACAGGCTCGATGGCACAGCTGTGACCAAAGTGACTAGAGGATAAGTGAGATTTTGAATTTCTGCAGACACTTGTGGACACTGGACACTTTTGGATTGTGTGAGGCCCACTGAATATCTGAGCGCTATGTCACAGGCTCGATGGCACAGCTGTGACCAAAGTGACTAGAGGATAAGTGAGATTTTGAATTTCTGCAGACACTTGTGGACACTGGACACTTTTGGATTGTGTGAGGCCCACTGAATATCTGAGCGCTATGTGACAGGCTCGATGGCACAGCTGTGACCAAAGTGATTAGAGGATAAGTGAGATTTTGAATTTCTGCAGACACTTGTGGACACTGGACACTTTTGGATTGTGTGAGGCCCACTGAATATCTGAGCGCTATGTCACAGGCTCGATGGCACAGCTGTGACCAAAGTGACTAGAGGATAAGTGAGATTTTGAATTTCTGCAGACACTGGACACTTTTGGATTGTGTGAGGCCCACTGAATATCTGAGTGCTATGTCACAGGCAGAAATTGGCTAGTGTATCACAAACTACAAGGTGTATGTAGAATTGGGCAGAGTAGGAATCTCCCTAGAGTACAGGTCTGTAAGAACGGAACATGTCCTCGACTTATTCTCACAGAGTGACACAGATAGCTTCACTGTGGCTGTGATAACAGCCGTTACACGGTACTGTGTGAGGAGCGTACACCGCTGTATGGTGTGAAAAAATGCAGGCTCAGTACCTCAGCAGGACAAAAAAAACAAATTGGGATTGCTTTTAAAAAAGCAGTTTGCAGCTCAGTACCTCAGCAGGACAAAAAAAAAAATTGGGATTGATTTTAAAAAAGCAGTTTGCAGAGCAGTGGGTAAACAGCAACGCCAGCTGTCAGGAAGCCTTAGAAGGCAGCCCAACAACCAACACCACTGATACACCACAATATAGCCTCCCCTTGCACTGCACACACAGTGACTGGTGTGTTGTACAGGCACAATCGCTAGCAGCAGAAGCAGTTTTTTTTTCTTCCCTGCCTAACACTCTCCCTACAGAATCAGCAGCAACCTCTCCCTATACTGAGATCGGCAGAAGTAAGATGGCGGTCAGCGTGCACGCCCTTTTATACCCCCTGTGACACCCACCAAAGCAAGCCAATCACTTGCATGCCCTTCTGAAAGATGGTGGTGACCCGTGCCTATGTCATCACGTTGCCCACAGTGTCCGTGGATCCTGATTGGCTGAAAAAGAGCGCAAAACAAACTTTTGAAACGCGACTTTGGCGCGCAAGTCGCCGACCTCGTGGCCGACCTCATCCTAGGGTCGGGTTTCGTTTCATGAAACCCGACTTTGCCCAAAGTCGGCGACTTTTGAAATTTTTCGACCCGTTTCGCTCAACTCTAATCCTAAATGTTGTTTGCGCACATTGCAAGACTCCGAAGTGAAAGCGGATATAACTGGATTGGTTTATGGAAACCTTGTTGCTTTTCAACAGCCTTTGAGCCACTAATAGTGTTTACAGATGATGGACCTGAGTGGGGACTTGTTTTTTGTGAGATGAGAATTGGTATTATTTTCACCTACATAACATTGATTGGTTTCTTTTTATTTGATATTTGGGAGGCAGAATGAACAAACAGTTGAACACCACACACTGCTGGTTCATCCAACAAGGTTTTCTATTAGACTGTGAACTGTCATTGTCTTGGTAAATAATTAAAGTTTTTTACATAGGTTGCCATTTTTATGTACAGTTTAAGTAGAAATGTTCAAAAATATAAAACTTAATATTTTATTAAATTTTTTTTTTTATCTTCGCAGATGACTGTAGCAGGAGATCAGAGGGACAGCTGACATCTTCAATTTTTAAATCTGATGATCTTGAGATCCTACAAGATACAACTGAAGTGATAGCTATTACTCCAGATATATCATCATCCATTCACAGCAAAGATCTGTCATCTGATCCTATGAAACAGGTCCCATCTTCTGATTCATTACTGACTATTAAGGAAAATCAAAGTCACAAAAGAGGCATTAAAAAACAAACTGCTCCTAAAGGAAAGAAGCCATTTTCATGTTCAGAATGTGGGAAATGTTTTAACAAGAAATCAGATTATGTTAAGCACCAGAGAACTCACACAGTGGAGAAGCCTTTTTCCTGTTCAGAATGTGGGAAATATTTTGCACAGAAATCAAATTTTGTTACCCACCAGAGAACTCACACAGGGGAGAAGCCTTTTTCCTGTTCAGAATGTGGGAAATCTTTTGCACAGAAATCACAATTGGTTACCCACAAGAGAACTCACACAGGGGAGAAGGCTTTTTCATGTTCAGAATGTGGGAAATGTTTTAACAATAAATCACATTGTGTTAAGCACCAGAGAACTCACACAGGGGAGAAACTATATTCATGTTCAGAATGTGGGAAATGTTTTGTACATAAATCACATTTTGTTATCCACCAAATAACTCACACAGGAGAGAAGCCTTTTTCATGTTCAGAATGTGGGAAATGCTTTAACAATAAATCAAATTTTGTTAAGCACCAGAGAACTCACACAGGGGAGAAGCCATTTTCATGTTCAGAATGTGGGAAACATTTTAACCAGAAAGCGCTTCTTCATCGCCATCAGAGCAGTCACACAGATGAGAAGCCTTTTTTATTTTCTTAATGTGGGAAATATTTTACTTGGAAATCAACTGTTAATAAACATCAGAGACATAACAAAGGGGAGAAGACTTTTTATGTTCATAATGTTGGAATAGTTTTAACCAAAATTAAATCTTCTTAAATGGGTTGTCTCTTGTCATTCCTCATGTTTGCTGACAAAAGGATAAATATAAACCTTATTAATTCCAAATGTAAAACTATACCCATAATTCACCCCCTGAAGGTTAGTCAGTAGGTGACTAATAGAAAAAAACATGTACCCTACATCTCAGTATATAGGGTGAGGTGATGTATACACACTCACTCTCCAAGCCTCTCATTTCTACGGGTTTCATCGTCCTCACCAAAGGCGTCATCAGGAGACTAATTAATATTGATCTATATTCAAGCGAGACTAGACAAAAAAAACTAAAATCATGTATCATGTTATCCGAAACAAAACTAGCCACATATATGCAGATCCCAGACTTCAAACTATATACTTCATACAGTTTTTACATCACGAGGGACACGGATCTATAATTCTATAGGAAACAATCTAGGGGTGACAGTGAGTGGTGTCAGGAAACAAAACAATGCATGTGAAAAGAGCCAAATGTGACACCACCAAGTGGCCAGTGAAAGTGCAACGGATAAGAAAAGAGAATAAAAAGTGATATGGTAAAGTTATAACGATAAAAGCAGCTTAAAAAACAGTGATGGATAATAAAATATATGGAAAAGTGTTTGTTGTGAAGTGTATACACTCATAGAAATGTTTTCTTTGAAATATAAATAAATCAGTATTAGGATGTGTAAAAAAAGAGAAATATGTTATTTTGAGAAAATGTAATGAACAATAAGTTAAGTGAATAATCGTGAATGAAATTGTTATTAAAAAATATAATTAAATCCCAGAACCTGACACTTCCCAGGATATATGGGCTTATATTGGAATCCCAATTAACCAACTGGAAAGTTAAAAATAAAGGATACAAAAAAACAAGCCCAAAACACCTCATAACCCACAATGTAAGGTCAGAAAAATACAGAAAAAATATAAGTTTATATTCACACTGCAATATCAGTCACATGTGATCTGTGTCTCCCAGAAGAAAAGTCATCATAGTGTCATTCCCAGTAATAACCGTACAGAGGAGTAAATGAATGTGGAGAGACCGTTCATTGTTAGAATAGTGGGTAGACACAGATGGTATCCAATGTTCCTGACTGTCCGGATGTAATGCTAAGTAGATATGATTTTACGGAACATTCTAGTATCTCCCATTGCTACTCTACTGATGAGAAAATCTACCTGTCAGCTGAAAACCCCCCTTACTCACTTACAGCTCTGTGTCTGCATTAGTAATAGGACACCAGACATTTCCTGTTGCAAGCAGCTGTCTCTCTCTTCCCCCCTCCCTGCACAGCCAGGAAAGGAAGTCTTTGTTTAAACCATACGGGGCAAGCTTATGAATGAGAGATATTAAAATAAGCCTAGCGCAGGCTCCGGTCGCAACAGAAAAATGAAACACATTTCTGTGATCTGCGCGGACCCGGCTTCGCTACGGTGGCTCTTGCGAAGTTCTAGCACTCTCATAAACGGAGATATGGATTACTCCCAAATGTTGTGTCCTAACTACTGCATGTTTGGTTTTGTTTTATTGTATTCGATAAATGGGGAAAAACGATGCCATCTGCGTGTTTATGTGAGCTTGCCTCATCGAGATATAGTTAGTATAAATTTTACAGTTAGATTGTAACTTAGAGAAAGGGGGGCCAAACGTCTCCAGCAACCCCTTCTGTGATGTCACACAGCAGACGCCATAAGGCATGCCAGTAAACAAACCAGTCAGTTAAGCTGGAGTTTTCATGCTGAAAGGACCCACCAGATGTTGGGAGATGTCTGGCTGGCTGCCTGCCCATCTCCCAGCCACATGATTTGCCTAAAGATAATTGAGCAACTGTAAGTTTTAATTTCTGCTTTTCATCCCTGTTATTTTATATTTGCAATGTACATATCTAATGTTTCAACTTTGTAACAACTTTTTATCTATGTAATCACTGCCCGCCTTTGGGGAATAAATCATAAAATTATCAGTCTGTCTTCATGCTCTAAGAAACGAACACGTGCCTTTAGATAATTATGCTACCGAATTGGGTTGGCTTCGAACCCCTCTATTAAGTCTATAACTTAAGCAGAGAAACCAGGGGCTGGTGGCGTGGTGTGTTTGGTTGGTTGGGCTAGCTGGCAGTACGCAAGGGTCTTATATGCTGATTGGGTGACTGAGGCCAGAGCACTGATAATCCCCTTACTGCAGCAGTCTAATCGCCTGTGCACAACAAGCAGCCAGTCCGGCGACTAATTATCCTAGGTGTAGTTCCCTGACTGACCTGAGAATAAGGGGGGCGCCGGAGAGCTGCAAGTTCCAAAGTGGAACTGAGAAAGTGGGATATACATAAATCCCCGCAGTTCTTGGAAGGTTGTTAGCAGTGTTGGGGCATCCAAAATAACCCCCCTGCGATAAATTGTTAGGGCAAGACTAGCTTGCTGTATTTTTGTCACATGGTGCCAGTGGTGGGTTAACTAAGATAAGCCCCCACTGTGCCTGTGAGAGCCATGTGTCGACAGTGCGTCGCATTCCCCCGTCTGTGACATATCGGTGTCAGCAGTGGGATCGTGACATATTGGTGGCAGCGGTGATATCGTGACACCGGATGTCTAGAGGATCTTCACCATAGGAGAGTAAAGTGCAGATAGGCTATCTTGTGACTGTTTTATGAGGAAACCTTTTAAATAAAAGGGAAATGAAAAACAAATAAGACACATGGAAATCAGATAAAACTTTTATTTAAAAAAGAGTGTAGAGAACAAATTCTACCAAACCCCCTATAGGAAAGGGGAGATGCTGAGAACTTCATTTACACCATTGGGATATAAGGTAATTGCCAGATCCATTTAGTTTCTAATTGTGACCAGTAGTGATGGGCGAACCCCCCCCCCCCCCCGATGATCGGGATCGCTGGGTTCGCCCGAGATTTTTTGTAAAGTTCAAGCTCGGGGCCGGAGATGACGCGAACTTGCGTCCAAACCCAGAGCTTGGACTTTACAGATATGGGGTGGGGGGGCTGTAAAAGCATAAAATTAATAATAAACATTATAATTATACTTACTAGTCCAGTGACGCGTCCTCCCGCCTTGTCTCCCGGCTGCATCTACTTCCGGGGCCGCTCATTAACTTCCGGCTTATTCACTCCACTGCTCGGAAATTTTCAGCCAGTGTCAGTGGCGTTCGTGTGGTGACGTCAGGGTTCACCCCAGTTAATGCGCGGCCCCAGAAGCAGATGCGGCCAGGAGACAGCAGGATTGGAGGATGCGACCCAGGACAGGTAAGTATAATATTTATTATTAATTTTATGCTATTACAGGCTTTGGACCCCAACTGTAACACAGGTATCCCATGGAAACCCATGTTCAGAACTTTGTGACCGAGCACTATGTGTTCGGTACGGGTCCAGAACTTTACAGTTTGGGTTCGCCCATCCCTAGTGACCAGATCTTTTTCCATTCGCCACCCCTTTTGGTAACCAGGACCCTATTGATGCCAGAGACACGTAGTAAGCTGGAATCACAGTTATGTTTTGTCTTGAAATGTCTCGGCAAGGGTTTTATTTGAGTCATGTCTTCAATCTTTTTAGAATTGTTGATGCTCAAGACATGTTCACTTAGGCTGGGTCACACTGCGTTATGGCAATCCGTTTAACGTATTGCGTTACACCGAGGCATAACACAGTGTAACGCAATCTGTTAACGCTGCCATTAACCCCCATTATTGGGCACATCGCCAACTCATGCCATAATCAGCATGCGCTAGCGATGTGCCATTATTCTGTGATGGACCCTCGGACACGTGCTGCAGCATCTGAGCTTCCGTCACCGTTAGCGCATATGAAGCATCTGCACTAGCGGTATAGCATAACGCGATCGCGTTATGCTATAGTGTTAACGCAGCCCATCAACGCTATGCGTTGAACGGACTGCTTTAGCGCAGTAAGAAGCTGACCTTATTCGGTCTCTAGGTTTTCTAAGGTGTCACAGGCACTGCCTAGGGAGCGCTATCAGGGGGCACATGAATGAGCGCGGGGAGTGCAGGCAGAAGGCATGCAGCACACAAGGACCTGAGGCTAGGGCAGCAAGCACAGGACCCAGCACTAAGCGATCACGTGACCAGGGGGCAGAGACACCACACGTGAGTGCAGGGAAAGAAACTGAGCATGCAGAGCACAGGACAAAGACAGTAAACCTGGTCAAAGAGAGCCGAGGGTCAAAAGCCAGATGAGCGCGCAGTACCTAGCGACAAGACAAAGAGTAAACGGAGACAAGCCAAGGGGATCAGATAAACAGGAGAGACAGAGAAGTACAAAGCAGAATACAGAGGCAAAAGTCAGGGGACAAAGGCATACCTTTACGATGAGTCACCTGGGTCAGCGACCACAAACAAGGTATACAGAAGTATCACCGACACTAAATCCAGGAACTGCCAAGATTAAATAGCCGCCCCAAAACCAAAGAGAGGCAGACTAAAATTAACCCTGACCTGACCAGGATGGAGGCGGAACCATCCTGTCCAGAGTCATGACACGTGAGTCCTATATATTAGCTTGCAAGGACAAGTGGCAAAGTAAATGACAAACTCTGTGTCACATGTTCTGTGATGGATAATGTTGTACTTGACACTTCCATTTCTCAAGCTAAATGTCAATCTCACCTCCATATTTGGGCAAGCTATACATTAACGACAAGGAGAAAAAATCACCATTTATTACCCTTCGTGCCAAAGTAGTTAGGTGTCTTGGCTAAGTTACTTGTGACACATAAGAACCAGCTGTGTGCTGAATGTATTACAAAGATCCTAAAGAAGGAGCAGACCTCATTCATGGCTGACATGAGGTCTATAATTGGGGAAGACGCGCTAAGCACAGTTTCCAGTCCAGTTCCCCCTCAGACAGTACAGGTCATGTCCCATCATAAGAGAGAAAGGTGGGAAATGGAAGTATCATCAGAGAAAGATGAAGGTTCTTATGATCGGTACCAATATCTGGAGGGTGGAGAGGAAATGCCTCAGGTTCTCCCAGAGGAAAGGAATAAAGATTATTTTTCATCCGACGATACAGAACGAGTACAATGAAAACTGAGGAAGCACAAATGGCTCACTCAATACAGGATGAAATGTTTAGGGGCTGTGAACCCAGAGAAACAGAGTCTTTCCAGCTAACAAACACATAAGAGCCATGATAATGGAAGAGTGGGAAGATGAAAAAATAGCTAAAAAGAGACCCTCCTACTACTTACAACAATTTTAATACTTTAAAAAGGGGGGCTTATCATATCAGAGGTACAGTGAGGAGAAGTTATCTAGCCATATTACGGCCTATCACTCAGCCCGCCTTGCCGCCGAGGTTGGCACCCTAAGATTGCGATATGGCGGCCCCACTCACTGCCGGTTTACACTCAATGACCTAAATACACCCTACATATATAGTGGTACGGAAAGTATTCAGACCCCTTTACATTTTTCACTCTTTGTTTCATTGCAGCCATTTGGCAATTTCAAAAAATTTCATAATTTTCTCATTAATGTACACTCTGCACCTCATCTTGACTGAAATGTAGAAATTTTTATTAATGTATTAAAAAAGAAAAACTGAACTATCACATGGTCATAAGTATTCAGACCCTTTGCTCAGACACTCATATGTAAGTTTCATGCTGTCCATTTCCCTGTGATCCTCCTTGAGATGGTTCTACTCCTTCATTGGGATCCAGCTGTGTCTTTTTAACTTTGTTTTTATTGAAAAAAAATCTTTCCTACATATATCCATGCAGATAATGTTTGAGGCATATGTAATGAAACCTCATTAGAGATCGCATCGGTACACAGAACAATAGATCAAGACAAACCTGAAAAACCGGGGATGGGAAAAAAGGGAGAAGGAAGCGGGGGGCATGTCAAAAACAAGCATAATGTTTACCCATCAGACACCCAGCACATGTGTCTAATCTTAAGTTCAGGACCCACTGACACTAAAGTACACCCCAAACACCCCGAAGTGTCTCTCTGCAGCGGTTCACCCAGAGACATCAATGGACAGGTGTCTCCCCCAGTAGTAGTTGCTCCTGGTACCAGACTGTTGGCTGAAAACAGGTCTTAATATCGCTCTGGATGTGCTGTGGGAGCAGAGAGATGAAGCTTTCCCAAGTTTTGAAAAAGGCCTGCACCCTTCCCTCTTTATGTAAAGAGGCCTCAAACCAGTCCATTTGAAGCAAGAGCGACAGCTTCTCTAGAAAGATATTGAAAGGAGGGGCATGGTCGTGGATCCATGTCTGTAAAATGGCCTTAGTCCTGGCAGCCGCCACCAAATGCAGTAGTTTATGGGCCCCTGGAGAACAGGTGTAATTATCTGGTTTTAGGTATCCAAATATGGCCCATAAGGGTTCATCAGGAACAAAGTTTGTCAGATGTGTGGCAGTGTATTGCCGTACTCTTTCCCAAAATAGTCTAATGACCGGGCATGCCCACAAGCAATGAAACAGGTTGGCTTCTAGGGAATGGCATGTAAAACATTTAGAAGTTGTGTACAACCCCATTCTATGACCTTTTCGCAGAGTCAGGTAAGAGCCGTGACAGATTTTCAATCTCATTTCTAGGAAACGGGCTGAGGGGAGGAATTTGTAGGCTGGGTCTAGAGCTTTCAGAATAGTGTCACAGGACATGCTGGGGTCTTCAGTCTGCCATTTTGTTACTGGAAATTGGAATTGTGCATAATCCAGAGCTATATGGATGAATTTGTAATTAGTGACTATTTGGACAGATGGAGAATTATATTTCGTGAGCCATCTAAGCACGGATGGTCTCCATTCATATTCAGAAAGATGTGCTAATACTTTTGTTCCATAGCTTTTACCTTGCAAGTATTGGAAGGGAGGGAATATGGCAGTGGGATATTTACATTTCAACTCCTCTATTGAGTAAATCCGTCGTTCCTCGGGGTGGACTAAGTGCTTAATAGATGTTATACCTTGGGAGTACCACTGGTAGAAGACAGGGTGAGAGTGCCCGTCCTGAAAGTGGGGGTTACCAATAAGTGGAAGAAGAAGAGACATCCAGGCAAAGAGCTGGAAATGTCAACGTAGTTTCCGCCATACCCTCCATGTGGACATTAAAAGTGGGTTAGCTCTCACGAGTGTAAGATATGATGTCTTTCATGCTCCCCTTCCCTCTGATTGTCTTCCAGTTCTAAATGTTTACAGACGTGTTTTATGATAATTGCCTGCGATACTGCTACATGTATAACTATGTATTACTGCTCATTGCTTATGGTATTGCCACTTGAATGTGTTACCATTGTATAGAAAACTGTATATATTGACTTGCATTCCTGTATTATAATGCTTACATATTATGTGTTCTTTGTATATGTACAGTCAGGGATAGGTAGTGTATCCTTCTTGGGATATTAGAGAAGGACACTCTTACTATATAGTTTCCCCTATAGACCAGGTAGTTGTAATTATGTTGCGGACCACTAGAGGGGGTATACTAGTGGGGCCTGATAGGAGGTTCTTAGAGGGTTATTTGTAGGAGGGGCTGCTGAGAGTTAAGGTTAGTGATGAAGAGTGGTTTAGTCAGATGGGGCCAGGGTGCCCAAGTGTCCACATGGGCTATAGGGCCGGACAGCTCGGCAGTCACATAAAATTAAGTCGTTATTGTCCACGTTACCCACGGCCACTGCATGCCTAAGCAGTGGGTCAGAATCGGAAAAGGAAGATGTGGCATTTTACCGCCTGGGCCAATGCTTTTAGGGCATAAGTTGGCTGGACTAAGGAGATGAAAGGAGTTGGAGCTTCGACAAGATCAGTACAGACAGGCCGGATGCTTCACTATGGGTCACCAAACGTAGTGATTGATGAATTCATGTCTGGGGTGAAACAGGCTGAAAGAAATGTCATTATAGTGAGGTCAGGCCTGGAAGGAACTGGGAAGCAGTCTAGTACGGTCCAGTCCGGGCGTTTACTGCACAGAAGTGACAACAAGCAAAGGAAAGATCAGGAAGCAAGAAAATGTTATGATGTACCAACTGTGGATGTAACGTGCAAAATTCTAAGTAGAGAAAGTGTTAAAGTTGTCTCGGACTGTGTCTCCATTGATGGGGGTCGCATTAGAAGAGAGACTGCTATGGCCTGGGAAGTGCCCGGGTGAAACTGAATCTGGAGATGCAGGTATGCCGAGAATAGTATTGTTTCATGTAGGGGAAGGACTGGACACAGCTGTCACCGGAATACAGGTCACGACTACAGTCCTGTCCCTCCCTTATACTTCAGTCAGCAATTCCGTATAAGGGAGATGTAGAAGGGTAGGGAGAGCCAGTGCCGGGGTAAGACCGCTGCAGGTCATATTGGACATAATAAGACATTCCTCTCAGCCAGTCCACCACCACCCGGTACAGGGATGCTAAGGTATAGTGTCAAATGTCAGGGAAATTTATCCCCCCGTTTCGCCGCAATAATTGGAGTATTTTGAAGGCTATACAGGGCATTTTTCCCTCCCAGATGAATGAGTGATACAGATAGTTAATTGGGATAGTATGGAAGAGGTAGAGGAGACGTGGGAATTCCGTCATCTAAATTAAGTTGGCTCTGCCTAGATATGACAAGTTAAAATCTTTCCATTTCACTAAGGTAGATTCTACGTTTTTAAGATATGTATTAATATTAGTTTTCTATAATTTAGCTGGGTGTTTTGTCACCTGTATTCCCAAGTATTTTAGTGAGCCATTAGTAAATTGACACGGGAACCTTAATGCCCGCAAAGGTTTGAAAGGTTTGAAATGCGAATGTTTGCCACGCTGCTGCATCCCTGAGTAAATCCTGTCTTAGCCTCACATAGGCCATGTAGCAGCATCTGCAGTCAGTTCGCCAGGATCCTCACCAAGAGTTTATAGTCGTGGTTGAGGAGAGCTGCTCCATAAAGGCTGATACCCCCATAAGATGCTCCATAGAATAATATGCCCCATATGCTGCTCCATAAAGGTTGATGGCCCCAATAGATGCTCCATAGAATAATATGCTGCCCCATAAAGGTTGATGGCCCATAAGATGCTCCATAGAATAATATGCCCCATATGCTGCTCCATAAAGGTTGATGGCCCCATAAGATGCTCTATAGATATATATGCCCCATATAATGTTGAATAAATGTTGATGGCCCCATAAGATGCCCCATAAGATGCTCCATAGATATATATGCACCATATGCTGCTGTGATTAAAAAAAATGACATACTCACCTCTCACCGCTGGGGGCCAGATGACGGTGTCATAAGCAGGTGCGGATACTGGCATGCTATGGGGGCCAGGTGCTAGTGTCGCCACTTGCTCAGGGCCCCGACACCTGTGATATTCACCTGCGGTACCACGTGACGGCTGAACACAGGAAGATCTGCGGCACCGGAAACCATCTGAGAAGCAGGGAAGTGCAGAGACCGCGCCAGGAGGGGGTGAGTATGATCTGACAGCCGCCGGCTCCTGTGCTCCCCCTCCCCCGCCTACCCCCTGAGACAATGACTCGAGAATAAGCTGAGAGGGGCACTTTCAGCCTAAAAAAATGAGCTGAAAATCTCAGCTTATAAGCGAGTATATACGGTAAATAAATTTAACTCACTACCTGATTTGACATTTCCATGAAAAAAATCACTGATAATATAAAATCATTGGAAGACAATATATATTCAAGACTAAAGACACTAAGGACTATAAAAACAATCAAGTATATAATTGGAATAAATCTTCTTTTCATGGTTCCTCTAAAAAATCCATCTTGAGAAATGATGTGAACGCTTCCAAGCCTGGTTATAAACGCAATAAAACCGTCTATTTTTCTTCATCTGAATACCGTAGCTCGGATTATGACACTGGTCATTCCTCACATAGTATGACTGTGGATACATGTGACCCTCGTAATTTTTCCACTGTTGCAACAAAAAACGCAATGTGTGTAGGAGAGAAGGACGGAGACAGAGAAAACCGTCCATGGAGACGCTATCCTACGAGGCACAGGAAAACAACTTAGTAAAAGCCATTGATAATTTTTCTAATGTCCTGATTCTGACCCTGTGGTTTTATCTAAAGCACAAATGGAAGTTTTATCAAAAGGACTGAATTCTGTACCGAGCAAAAAGTTCAACTTATTCCAGACCATCAAAGATGTTAATAAACTTACGAGGTTGTTAACCGTCAAAAGACACTTTTTTCTCTGTGGATCAGCAATGTATTTTTCCAACATTTGAACCTGCTTCAGCACCTATGACTACCGCATTATTTTCACTTGAGGAACAGAAAGCCATTTGTACATTATCATCTCTTCAGGATCCAAAATGCAATCCATGTTCTGTTCAAGACAATGACATTTTTGTTTCTTAGAATTCGACTTATTACCCTTTACAATCAAGGGTTCCTTCTCTTGATGTTTTCCAATCATTGGTTGAAAAAGAACTGAAAGCACTGGATGCCAAAATTGACATAAATCATGTTAATAATTTGTCTATTAATCTAATGCTGTCGAGTAATTACAGTGCAACTCCAACATTGTGATACGTCAATCTGACAAAGGGGGTTGTAGTGTGGAAAAGCCACACGTGCCGGCATCATAAATTCTAAAGCCAGCAAATGGCTATTACCAGATCATGAGATTATTCCTGGTTTCCATGGTCTACCCAAGACTCAAAAATATCTTTCCACCACCTTTACGTCCTATCATTTCTAGAATTGGATCTTTACATGAGAATTTGAGTTCTTGTGTCCAGAATCCCGGGGATTTCCAGGATACCTTGTTGGTCTTGCGGGTTTTTGAGCATTTTCATTGGCAAGAGGATTTTCAATTTTTTACATGTGACGTTGTTATCCTATATTCTCCTATTCCCCACAATTTGGCTGTACGTGCGATTATTCACCATTTAGATTGTTACAGCAATGATTCTGATCATCTTAAGTCATTTATCATTGAGTCTCTTACATATTTGTTAAAACATAATTTTTTCCTGTTTAACAATGAATTTTTTTTGTTGCAGGTCCTTGGTGCCCCAATGGGCTCAAAATTCTCCCCAACATTAGCCTTTCTCTATATGGCTTGGTGGGAGGAATTATATTTATTTTCTGATTCCAATCCTTTTTGTATAAATCTTGTTTTTTCTGGTAGGTATGTGGATGATTTACTGCTCATTTGGCGCGTTTCCCATCTGATTTGTCTTCCCTTCATAAGTATCAGAATTCTAATATTTTGAATCTTTCTTTTACTGTCAGTAATATAAATACCCAAGTCTGCTTCTTGGACATTTTTCTTATGGGCGATCCCACCCTCCATTGTATTCACACCACTATCCATAGGAAGGAGAATTCTGGTAATTCTCTGTCACTTTCTTCATCTTGTCATCCCCATCATACAACTAAGGCGATCCCTTACGGCGAGTGGTTATAGTAACCTGAACATCAAGCGTGCATTTAATAACGCTTCCAATAAACCCAGCGCATTAGAACCGACTAAAACATCATCTGTTATTCATTTTAAGTCCGACTCTATTATCACCTTTTCCGCGTCTTACAGCCCAATATAATCGAATAATATCTATAATTAAGAAATATTTACCAGTATCAGGAGGACAAATTGCGGCATATTATCAGTACAGGCTGCGGTCTGTGGCCAGACGGGGTTGCAGTTTAGCTAATGCTCTTTCCCCTAGACTATTAAAGCCAATGTCTACTCCTAAATCTTGGTCGTCCATTTCTGGTTTCTATAAATGTGCCGGTAGTAGATGCAATGTTTGCACGCATGCGATAGACAGAAAAAAGGTTTTTCAATCATCAGACGGTAAATCGTACGACATCACCTCATTTATCAATTGTGACCCCCAATCCATAATTTATTGTATTTGTTGTACATTGTTTGGGATAAATTACATCGGATGTAACACACGGAAAATAAAAACAAACGTATTGCCGAGCACTTGACCAATCTTCCCAATAAGAATGTGGCTTATTCGGGGGCTGCCAAGTTAATGTTCACAGAGGAGATGGTTCTAATTTTACCTTTTATGCGTTTGCGAAGGTTTATAATCCAACCAGAGGAGGCAATAAACACAAACTTCTGACTATACGTGAAGCATATTGGATCTTAAAGCTTGGCACTAAACACCCCAGAGGCATGAATTTGAGACACAATTTGTTTTATATTTATTAATTTTCCTGCTATATTATTTTACGTTTTCTTTTCATGGCTGTACAATTATCATGTTAATAATTTTTATATCATCAGTTTTTGTTTTTCACATGTTATTTTAGACAGGAACAGTGTTGGGTCCATTGACTATTGTATTGTGTCTTTCCATTCCCAGGTTCATTGGTTCACAACTGGTGCATAATTAATGCCATTATTCACATGATTTTGATTGCTTTTCTGTTGTATATAATGCTTATGTCAGTTTGTTTTTTATATCCTATGAGTAAGGGCTCTTGTAAC
Source organism: Dendrobates tinctorius (assembly GCF_039654945.1). Taxonomy (NCBI): domain Eukaryota; kingdom Metazoa; phylum Chordata; class Amphibia; order Anura; family Dendrobatidae; genus Dendrobates; species Dendrobates tinctorius. The sequence goes on along the minus strand of NW_027362032.1, from coordinate 2,843,799 downwards.
GTGTTAAGTGTTTCCAATGTTTTTAAACCGGTTTCACATGCTGCAATAAAGGTTTTCTTTTATTTTTACATGGTTGGTGTGCCGAATCCTTTCCTCGTTTCTTGTTACGATGTATATAGTTTGAAGTCTGGGATCTGCCAATATGTGGCTAGTTTTCTGACTGTTTTGGATAAAATGATACATGATTTTAGTTTTTTTGTCTAGTATCGCTTGAATATAGATCAATATTAAAGAGTCTGCTGATGAGTCGCCTTTGGTGAGGACGATGAAACCCAAAGAAATGAGAGGCTTGGAGAGTGAGTGTGTATACGTCACCTCACCTTATATACTGAACTGTATACTGACTAACCTTCAGGGGGGGAATTATAGGTATAGTTTTACATTTGGAATTAATAAAGTTTAGTTTTATCCTTTTGTCAGCAAACATGAGGATTGACACGAGACAACCCATTTAAGAAGATTCAATTTTGGTTAAAATTATTCCAACATTATGAACATAAAAAAGGCTTTTCCCCCATGTGACGTCTCTGATGTTTATTAACAGTTGATTTGCAAGTAAAATATTTCCCACATTAAGAAAATGAAAAAGCTTTTCATCTGATGGTGATCAATAAGAACTTTCTGGTTACAATATTTCCCACATTAAAAGGAAAAAAGTTTCTCCCCTGTGTGAGTTCTCTGGTGCTTAACACAATCTGATTTATCGTTAAAACATTTCCCACATTCTAAACATGAAAAAGGCTTCTCCCCTGTGTGAGTTCTCTGGTGACTAATCAGATGCGCTTTCCGGGTAAAACATTTCCCACATTCTAAACATGAAAAAGGCTTCTCCCCTGTGTGAGTTCTTTGGTGGATAAGAAAATGTGATTTATTGTTAAAACATTTCCCACATTCTAAACATGAAAAAGGCTTCTCCCCTGTGTGAGTTCTCTGGTGACTAATCAGTTGCGCTTTCTGGGTAAAACATTTTCCACATTCTAAACATGAAAAAGGCTTCTCCCCTGTGTGAGTTCTTTGGTGGATAAGAAAATGTGATTTATTGTTAAAACATTTCCCACATTCTGAACATGAAAAAAGTTTCTCCCCTGTGTGAGTTCTCTGGTGCTTAACACAATCTGATTTATCGTTAAAACATTTCCCACATTCTAAACATGAAAAAGGCTTCTCCCCTGTGTGAGTTCTCTGGTGACTAATCAGATGCGCTTTCCGGGTAAAACATTTCCCACATTCTAAACATGAAAAAGGCTTCTCCCCTGTGTGAGTTCTTTGGTGGATAAGAAAATGTGATTTATTGTTAAAACATTTCCCACATTCTAAACATGAAAAAGGCTTCTCCCCTGTGTGAGTTCTCTGGTGACTAATCAGTTGCGCTTTCTGGGTAAAACATTTTCCACATTCTAAACATGAAAAAGGCTTCTCCCCTGTGTGAGTTCTTTGGTGGATAAGAAAATGTGATTTATTGTTAAAACATTTCCCACATTCTGAACATGAAAAAAGTTTCTCCCCTGTGTGAGTTCTCTGGTGCTTAACACAATCTGATTTATCGTTAAAACATTTCCCACATTCTAAACATGAAAAAGGCTTCTCCCCTGTGTGAGTTCTTTGGCGGATAAGAAAATGTGATTTATTGTTAAAACATTTCCCACATTCTAAACATGAAAAAGGCTTCTCCCCTGTGTGAATTCTCTGGTGACTAATCAGTTGCGCTTTCCGGGTAAAACATTTCCCACATTCTAAACAGGTAAAAAGCTTCTCCCCCGTGTGAGTTCTATGGTGATTAACCAAATCTTTTTTATGGTTAAAAAATTTCCCACATTCTGAACAGGAAAAAGGCTTCTCCCCTGAGTGAATTCTCTGGTGTGTAACAAGACTCCATTTCTGATAAAAACATTTCCCACATTCTGAACATGAAAAAGGCTTCTCTCCTGTGTGATTTCTCCAATGTGTAACAAAAAGTGATTTATATGCAAAACATTTCCCACATTCTGAACAGGAAAATGACTTCTTTCCTTTAGGAGCAGTTTGTTTTTTAATGCCTCTTTTGTGACTTTCATTTTCCTTAGTAGTCGGTAATGAATCAGAAGATGGGACCTGTTTCATAGGATCAGATTGTTGATTCTGCCGCACTAGGGTGTGGCCCGTCTTAATTGTCTGTGGCCAAATTGGATCTTTGGTAGAGATTGTACGTGCACGGAGAAAAGAATACACAAGACAAGGTGAATCGTGTCAGTATGATTCTTCTCTGTCTTTAATCCAAAGTGAGCAGCTTTTATACAGATATTGTGTTATCTCATCGTGTTACATCATGGGTACATTTCTAAGTTACTATTTACCGTTCCCATGTCACTACATATCACTATGTACGTGTCCAAGCTACTGTTTACTGTTCCCATATGCTACATAATCACCGTGTACATAAGTATTGTTCTTTAGCCCGATCCACCCTAGTCCACCCAGTATTGCGGTTTTACATGAAGCCTAGGTGGGTCATGCACAGAAATAATTCAGCATAAAGCCAGAAGTATCTTAAAGCAACATGATCCTAATATTCTGCAAAGCGTCTATATAGTGGTACAGTTTTGATTCTTGTATATATTCATGTGCCATATATTCTCCCCTTAACAGTCCCTCCTTTGGAGATATGCAAAATCAAAATCCTAATCTCGTCGAACCTATCGATCTGTCCTCCCGGCCTACCTATCTCAACAATGCTGGAACCTAGCTAACTAATCTTCACCGTATATATGAGACGACCCATCTCTAGTAGATGGACCCCCTCCTAACGGACTTTGCACAGGAGGAAGTCAGATCCTGGACTTTCCCTCGTTGGTTTGCTTCAAGCAGGCATATTCCGGAGGTGGTGCTTGCATGTTTTCATTGGGACATCTTTCATACAGGGGATCTTCAAAATCGGCATGCATGGTCATCACTGTGGTTTCCATGGTCATCGTCATCATTTTCTTAAGGCATGGAGCTATGCAGCATAGAATTAAAGAAGATATGATCAAAGAACATAAAATAACTTTTGCAAACTTAATGGGTCAATAATTGCCTTTATGGCATCCCCAGTGTATTTTATAAACCGTTGTTGATTATTGTATAAATAGTTTATCCGCTTTGCATTCTTATTTACGGTGATGGTACATGTAAACACAACTATTGTCTCGTTCTTGACTCTGAATTTGTCAAGTGCTCCCTGTGTGCCCCCACTGGTATCTATACTTCTTAGCCAAAATTTACCTTTTGTGTCACCATTTTCCCTCCCAAGTTTAGTACTTGAGCCTAGTACATATAACCCTTGCTCATACTCTGAAGGGTTGTCAATAGTAAGGTACAGAATTATGCATCCCTCCTTGGGGCAGTGAGTGGCAGTGACAGGGAGTATTGAATCTGGAAGGCCACTCTGACCCTTAAAATGGGCTTTGGACAGGGTCATGCGACTTAATAGGCTTATTTCCCATTTGTCCCTTCGCTGTAGGGCCTGGGCTAGTTGATGTCTCTAGTCACTTTCACCAGTGTGCCACCCAACAAGAGACTAATCCTCCCAGTTTGAACCTTCCCCTATTTCAGCAGTAGTGACACAGATGAATTGTGTATTAAAGCCGATATGAAACTGTGCCATGGGGCCTGGACATTCTTATTGTGAGACAGTAGTCAAATTGATATGTAATTGATATGATATGTTACTCTTGGGGTGGAGACATTATACCAGAAAGTCAGTATGCCCTTCTCATGAGTGACTACCCCTTGGTGACTGACTACCCCTTGAGCTAGGAAAAGGTTAAGTGCCAGATGGATGAAGAGTGGCAGCCGCTACTGGACTCTGGATCCGGCATCTCCTTGCAGTGGGAAGCGAGGACCCATGGACTGCTGCGATAGTTGACAGGACTTGGAACAGGCTGTCATCTCTAGGTTCAAGGGTACGTCTGTTGAACCTCTTGGTGATGAGGACTCAGTCACCGGGCAGGATCTGGTGGGCTCCTATGTCCTCAGGATCTGGGATGGATGAAAAGACTCGAAAATGCATTTTAGTCACATGTTTTTAAACTTAGTCTACATATAGGCAATTATACTTGTGCGTGTATGTGACCCAAGGGAAAGACTAAACTCTTATGCTATGACCCCTGTTTCCTGTATAGCATCAAGTATGTAGAGTTTTGTTCGAGGCCTTAAATTTTCCTTGTTCATCCTTAGGCGTATTTCATCCTGTATAACTTCATCTTAGGTCCATTTCTTCTTTTCTTCCTTGGATACTTGTTTCTGGAGTGTTATTCCTTTTCCTCTGTTTCCGTGTCAACCGGTATTACTGCTGCTTCTTTTGCTGTTACTTCAGCTAGTCTGTTGCCCACTGCTTCCCTTGAAGTGTCTCCAGTGTGTGTGCTTTTACTTTTACCACCGCAACTCTTCCTGGCATCAACAAGGACTCCATTAATTCTTGTATGGCTTTGTGGTGTCAGACTGGCGTTCCGTTAGCCGTGATGAAGCCTCTTTCCCTCCAGATTGATCTTGACAGCTTCATGTTGAGTGGACCTCTCGTATGCTTCTGTCAAGGCCCGCAGTCCTGCCTTTGGATGTAGGCAGTGGTTTTGCTGGCAGCAAGTTACTTCTGTGGCTACTGCTATACCAGTGTGCGAACGGCCTTCTTGGTCTGCATACCTTGGTCTAGCCACAAAGAGCATCAGGTCAGGATCTTCCAGGTGTTCTCTTGCCTCATGACAGCAAGACAATCGCGTTCAGCCATTTCAGAGTCGACTACCTCTTCCACTAATGTGTCAGAGATGTGGTTTTCATCCTCCATCTTCCTCCCCCCTTTGGCAGAGGTAGAAGAGTAGCTGGATTATGGACAGCACATCTGGAGATGGTGACGTTGTCCGGGAGCAGAGTAGGGCATTGCAGACAGAAATATCAGAAGCTTTATCCAGCACAGGTGGGTTGCAAACACGGTTCTCATGCAGGTTTGGACTTCACGAGTCACTTGGTCAGGTTTTGGAGAGTAGAAGCCAGGAGGGCATTGTCTTCCTCCGTGAAGCTGTGTTAGGACTCCATTTACATGGTCAGGCTTCTTCATGACAAACAGACAAAACAGTTCAGTATAGCGTGGCAGTCCTAGAGCTGTGAAAATGTGATTGCAATTTAGCATATAAAACACACCGATACCTTCTTTGGTTAACCTTAAAATAGTTATAAAAAAGGTTGCATGTGTAGAAGAGCAGTATTGTCTTGGCTGTCTTCAGTCAGGGTCGGAGGTCATCCATATGTATTGTAAAAAAAAAAGTGGCTGTGGGATGTATCCTCTTCCAGGGCTCCAGGACCGTGGTCATGGCTCGGGTGAACATAGAGAGGCTATACTGTGCCCCTTGAGGCATCATAGTCCAAATATATTGCTGGCCCTCGTGTGAAAACAAGCAGGTACTGGCTTGCAGCATGTAGAAATAAACTGAAGAAAGCATTGGCCAGGTCAATCACCGTGAACCATAGAAAAATAAATAGAATTGATAAAAACAAAACATAGTGTGTGGGTTTGGTACCATAGATGTGTTCAGTACTATAACTTCATTGACAGCACATAAGTCATGTATTATCCATAACTTCATAGAAATAATTGCAAATTATGAAATGGAGGGTAAATATTGCAATTTCCTTGGCAGCTGGGCTACTGGCTTCTGCCCCACCTTTACAAACTGGATTTTCAGCCTGCCAATATTGAGTCTGGAATCAGTGCCATTAGTTCAACGCCCACATGATCTACAGATGTGTCCTGTAAAAAAAAAAAAGAAAAGACTACATACTTCTTCAGCAAGTAGATCAATGTCCCTGATCAATCTTCTGATTGCATCGGGACCCACCAGGAATTTGAGAGGAGTATCCTCAACCTCTGTCTGGGTGAGAGATGTTGTTTCTCTATTGTATTTTTGTGGGGGGGGGCTGCAAGAGTATTTCAAATCTGAGATCCAGAAACTTTTTGTTACATTGGTGGAAGAAATTATCCACAGGTTCTCCTTTTCCCTGCATATTTCCAGGAGTCCTTGTGTGGAGTAGATTGTGTACAAAAGAATGAGCTTTGAGGCTTAAAAGATGATGATGATGATGATGATTATGTCCCCTCACCATATAACGATAAATACTGTAGATTATCAGTCTGAGCTATTTATTTCCTGTCTCCTCCTGTTCTGTTTAATTATATACCTCCATGTCATATTCATCTTTTTCTTCATTATTCTTTTCATAAATTACATTAATTAATAAAACTATAATGGATGCTGGACAGGATGTAGCACAAGACGTGCCGTCTATATAAATAGTTGGAAAGAAGGTACGGCTCTTTGGGTTGGTCATCTGACAGTCAGAACAGGTCTCACGATATTCTGCATTCTGCGTTTGACAGCTGGCACACGTCCAGTCATCGGGAATGTATATAGAAGTATGAATGAATGTAATGCAGATATTGCAACTGACATCTTCCTGTGTAAATATTTGATTTGCACAAAATTCAGCAATCTTGTTATATTCCTCTCCTCATCCCTTTTTTTTCCTAACTTCCTCTGCCATCTTATAAAATGCTTCCGGGTCCTGTTACACCTCATAATACCTGAGGCTGGGACGCTGCTCTCCACTCATTAACACATTCTTCTATCCCTTCTTATCTAATGCTCCTCCCCTCGTGATCGGAGGGTTTCTTAACGTACATTTTCTTTCTCACTCCACTATGGGTCATATCTGTCTTATAGATATTGACTGACTGCTCCCACCCATTCTATCATCTGAATTCTGAGTATATCTGAAAAAACATGTGTATGTGTGCGTCTTGAAACAAATTCTCACGGGGTTATGAACAGTTGGATATGTGACTGTAAAAGCTGTATGTACTCCTTATGTCCGAGTAAAGGGGTCTTCAGTGAACATAGTGATGTCTAGCTATCTTGAACACAGTAATATAGGGAATTAACCAACAACTAACACCAGAGTATTTCACATATCTTGTGTATCCAGAAACTGCGTAGTATAAAAATACCTGATAAATTGTTAAAATTTCTGTTTCCTCAAAACTTTCGCTCTAAAACATTTAAAAAAAAACCCCATCTCATAGAGAAATATAATAACATTAGTAAAACAATAACTAAAAAGTAACAATAGACCTCGGATCTCACAGAGATATCTGTACAAATCAAGCAATTACCATTCAAGTAATTCTCTTTCTACCTGAACCAACTAACCTTATAATTATAGTGTGCAGAACAAAACCAGTTTATCCAATTCTCTAATTTCACAACATATATTTGTATACACACATAGAATGCATTCAAAAATTTTAACCACATGCTAGTACGCCTCCTGCAAATTATACACACTACAAAAGACAAAAGACAATGAATTTAAAACTGGTACTGACATCAAATACTGTGAATCCTTGACACCAAAACAATTCACAATTTACCTATCCATATGCCAGCCTGATTTGTAGAGGTGAAAAATCTACACCTGGGCAAACCATACTTTTCAGGGAGAGAGCAATCACTGTCACATCAACACGGTAATTGAAATTACCCTTCCACCCATATAACTTATGAACCTATGCTGCAGCTAAAACACCGTCATCTTAGCCAGGTGATGTCCGGTGGGAAACCCGCAAGAAGTCACCAACCACTTAGAGGTTGGAAAATCACTGAGAGTAATCAAGCCCCTACTCCCACTTGCCCACTGGGAGAGACACAGTTCAGACTTCTGCGATCATCGGTCAAGCCGAGAGCAGGACCGGAACCAGAGTGACAGTGAATTTGCTCAGTACGTCTCCCTATCTATATTTTTTTCCTTTTCAGGCTGGCTGAGGTAACAATCACGTATGCAAACAACCAAAACAGCAAAGCAGAGAGGCAAAGCAGATAAGGCAGACAATTAAACTTTTAGATTACCGTAATTATAAATATGCTTGAAGGGTTACTGTGTGTATACTATAAAACAACTTATTACACTCTATATTTTATATCCTCCGGACTGAATACAGATAATGTAGCGGGATTGTTAAACACTTTGCATTCAGGAAATGCAGCTGAAATAGCAGTCTAACCAGTATGGCAGTATATTCAATATGAGAGCTGCGGACAGGCGTGTCACAACAATGCATCAATACTTCAAACATAAAAAAACTATTATGAATGTATTCCTTATCCCTTTCACTGTTCTTTTGTTACCAAGGCAACTAGGGCTGGGCTTTTTGTCACTTTAGGTATAGTAAATAGTGGTAATCACCTCTAGATAGGTGGTTGATATTTCAGCAGAGGGGGGAAAAATTAGTAATCACCTCTTTCCTTAAAAATATATATATGCCGTGTCATTCACGTCACCGGGCCCAGTTTATACCGTGGGCGTATGGCCGGACGTGAGCACCTATATGTGTATATATATAATATATACATAACTTCTTCGACCGTCTAAGGTCGGAACCAGGGTGATAACCCAGTGTGAACACCCCCTTTGTACTCTGCTCTGTTTTGTTTCTAGTGGCCCTAGTGCAGTATGAAATAGTTTTTAACAGATACTAGATGGATTCTAGATACACCCTCTGAATTGGTTAGACCGGATAATACACACAGACAATTAAGGAATTATATACCTGACCGGGTCCGTAGGCTCAGGACTTTCAAACGTGGTCAGTTTAAGGGTTCAGAGAAGACAGCCAACTATCTCCTCCCAGCCGGACGTGAATACAGAAGGTTAGGTAAGATGATATATTTTCTCACCTGGTCTCGAGCTGCAGCCTCGTCCTGCTGGAAAGACGTCCGTCCTGGGGGAGATTTTGTTGCGGCTGTGATCATCTGGTATCGTCCTGAGCCCCACTGTTTGAGCGCCAACTGATGATTCTGTCACACTAAGGTGCGACCCGTCTTAATTGTCTGTGGCCGAATTGTAGCTTTGGCACAAGGTATACGTATACTCGAGAAAAGAATACGCAAGACAAGAGGGTATCGTGTCAGTATGATTCTTCTCTGTCTTTAATCAAACGCGTACAGCTTTTATAACAGAATTTGAGCTACATCATCAGTTACATCATGGACATGTTTCCAGTTACTATTTGCTTTTCTCAGGTCGCTACACAATCATTATGTACACTTCTGGGTTACCATTTACTGCTCCCACATTGCTAAACAATACTTATATACACAAGTATTGTTTTCTAGCTTGGCTTACCCTGGTCCACCCAGTTTATTCAATATTTGGTGAAGCTTAGGTGAGTGATACCATACAGAAACAACTCTAAGAAAATATAAGAAAATTTAAGAAAATCAGAAGTATCTTAAAGCAACATGATCCCAATATCCAGCAAAGCGTCCATATAGTGATACAGTTTTGATTCTTGTATATATTCATGTGCCATATATTCTTCCCTTAACAGTACTATAGAGGCTGCCTATGGGGATGCATTACATTATAGAGGCTGCCTATGGGGATGCAGTACACTATAGAGGCTGCCTATGGGGATGCATTATACTATAGAGGCTGCCTATGGGGATGCATTACATTATAGAGGCTGCCTATGGGGGTACATTACACTATAGAGGCTGCCTATGAGGGTGCATTACACTATAGAGGCTGCCTATGGGGATGCATTACACTATAGAGGCTGCCTATGGGGATGCATTATACTATAGAGGCTGCCTATGGGGATGCATTACATTATAGAGGCTGCCTATGGGGATGCATTACACTATAGAGGCTGCCTATGGGGATGCATTACACTATAGAGGCTGCCTATGGGGGTGCATTATACTATAGAGGCTGCCTATGGGGATGCATTACACTATAGAGGCTGCCTATGGGGATGCATTATACTATAGAGGCTGCCTATGCGGGTGCATTACACTATAGAGGCTGCCTATGGGGAGTGCATTACACTATAGAGGCTGCCTATGGGGAGTGCATTACACTATAGAGGCTGCCTATGAGGGTGCATTACACTATAGAGGCTGCCTATGGGGAGTGCATTACACTATAGAGGCTGCCTATGGGGAATGCATTACACTATAGACTCTGCCTATGGGGGTGCATTATACTATATAGAGAGGCGTGACAGGGGCAGATGGCGGCAGCATGACACAGATTTGGTGCCAAGCAAAGAAAAGGGGTGCGGGGAGGAATCTGAGGTACCGGCCATGGTAAAGTGCCCGAGTCAGCTGGTTGTGGGGCAGAACCCTGCTTACAGGGGCATAATGGGGGCATTACACTGTGTGGGGCCAAGAAAGGGGCCCTGTACTATGGGAACACTCCGTCTCCTCACTGCCTGTCCTCCATAGTGGGGTCGTATGTATCTATTACAGGAAACAGAAATGTGATGATTCTTACACAGAGTCTCAGTGCAGAAGGGCTTAATGTCCCCCGCGCTCAGTAATGGGGAATCTCCACATACCTCCACCTGCAGAGCCACACTCCACATATATGGCTGCTCTGTGCACAGGACCTGTGATGAGGTCACAGGAGGGGAGGAGTCAGGGGTCACATGATCTCCGGAGTGCAGACCTCCATGGAGCCTTCTCCTCAGTTAGTGACATTCCCGCCATTATTCGCCCCTCACTACTGGCACAATTACCCCGCGCCGCCTTCTCTACACAGTGTTATGTGTGGAATGTAACGTGTGATTTCTCTGGAGGGAAATAGACCCCACACATGAGGGGATTCTCACCAGTTACCGGCCGTCTACTATATGGCGGCATATGATTGTGCTATCGACTCCACACCAGGAGCTAAAATGCCCAAATCTCGGTTATTCCCCCCCTTCCAGAGTCCGGCTGAGGCCGGGGTCACACATAATGTATAAAAAATCGGTCGGTGTTTCAGGGCCGAGAATCACAGAAATGTTCCCTGATCAGTGATCCGTGTGTCCTCCGTGTGCAGAGCGAGGATGCGATCTCCTCACATCAAAGTGTCCGTGTGGCGAGATTTTACTGCAAAATGGACATTTCACTGATCCATGGCCTGAAATATTATAGGTCTTTATAGTTCATACAGATATAGATGGCAGAATCGCCGATAATTCTGTAAAATCATGACAGAACCCGACAGGAGAGGAGACATAGTTTACATACAATAAACCATTGCAGAACCATTAGATTTATAGATGTCAGTGACTAATAGTGTCAGTACTATGTGTACTATGGCTAGAGGAGCGCTAGGGTGAGGGCAAAGGACACTGCTTCCGAGACACGGGAAGCCTGCCCCTCTAGACCCATTACCCCGGAACCGCTACTGCGGAGCCAGGGAAGGTTCCCCCTGGAACGCTGTGCCCTGTTAACCGTCACAGGGCGCAGCACACATTAGACTGCCGCTCTGAGCATGTACTGCCTCTGCACTTACAGTCGCCACTAACCAGCCTGAGCTTGGTGCTGGAAAGCACACTGTGCACGGCGCCATACGGACGGACGCTGCTACACATGTGGTACTGTGATGCCTGTGCTGACTGGCGCTAACGGATGAGAGAGCTGAATGCACTGCGGCATTAGGCAGTACCAGTACTAGGTGCTGACTCTAACTCTGTGACCCTAACTCATACACAACCGAAGGAGGGGAGTCATGAGTCATTCACCTGTCTCATACAGCCATCATCACACACACCACTATAACAATAAGAATTAATCTTTATCATAGCACATAGCGGGACAGCCATGCGAGGCTTTTATAGCCATGACCTTCCGGGACCTTCCTGATGGTAGAATCAGAGCAGGAGCTGGACCTAAGCATGTGACCTCCTATCTCCAATGAGAGATCATCCCACGGGCATGCTCAGTGGACCGAAATGAGGACTTAGTCACTGGAGTAGCTCGCTGCTGACCAGCATACTAAGTCGCCAGGAGCAAAGGTTGGAGCAGGACGCCGGTGCATGTCGGCGGAGACCCTCATTCTCTCCTTGGAGGCCCGGATGGCATCCTGAGTGCAATCCCAAATGTCACGAGCCTCCACCACCCAGTCTGCCACCCTGGAATTGGTGGACAACACGGGCATAGGGGCAGGGATGCGCGGAAGCTGGCCATAATTAAGTAGGAATAGGGTCTAGCCGGTGGAATCGGCCACAGTATTGCTCAAAGCAAACTCTGCCCATGGTAGCAGGGATGCCCAGTCATCTTGCCTGACCGAGACAAAATTTCGTAGGTATGTGACCATGGTCTGGTTGGTTCTCTCTACCAACCCGTTCATCTCGGGATGATAGGCCGAGGAGAGATTTAGCTCAATGCTGAGCAGACTACAGAGCTCTCTCCAAAATCGAGACGCAAACTGGGGACCCCAGTCACTGACTATCTTGTCTGGCATTCCATGCAAGCGAAAGACAAGTTTAATGAACAATGCTGCCAGGCCTTGTGCAGAAGGTAGCCGCGAGAGTGGCACCAGGTGCACCATCTTGAAGAAATCATAGAATCGTAGAGTAGGAAGAGACCTCCTGGGCCATCTGGTCCAACCCCCTGCTCAAAGCAGGATTCGCTTAATCATGCCAGACAGATGTCTGTCCAGCCTCTGTTTGAAGACTTCTGTTGAAAGAGAACTCACCACCTCTCGTGGCAGCTTGTGCCACTCATTGATCACTCTGTCAAAAAGTTTTTTCTAATATCTAATCTGTGTCTCCTCCCATTCAGTTTCATCCCATTGCTTCTAGTCTTTCCTTGTACAAATGAGAATAAAGATGATCCTTCTACAATGTGACAGCCCTTTAGATATTTGTAGACAGCTATTAAGTCTCCTCTCAGTCTTTTCTTCTGCAGACTAAACATTCCCAAATCCTGCAACCTTTCCTCATAAGACAGGGTTTGCAGACCGGTCATCATTCTGGTCGCTCTTTTCTGAACTTGCTCCAGTTTGCTGATGCCTTTTTTAAAATGTGGCGCCCAAAACTGGACACAATATTCCAGATGAGGTCTGACCAAAGAGGAGTAGAGGGAAATAATGACTTCACGTGATCTAGACTGTATGCTTCTGTTAATACATCCTAGAATTGCGTTTGCCTTTTTTGCTGCTGCATCACACTGTTGACTCATATTCAGTCTGTGATCTATTAGTATACCCAAGTCTTTTTCACATGCAGCGTCGGGCTGGCCCACCGGAGAACCGGAGGATTCTCTGGTGGGCCCTGGCATCTGGTGGGCCCTGGCATCTGCAGGCATACAGGGCCAGCAGTTGCCTAGGGCCCCCGCTGCTCCAGGGGCCCCCAGCCAGTGGTGTGTCGCACACCATGCAGCTGCTATGGGGGCCCCTGCCAGTGGAACAGCAGCGGGTGTCAGGAGGCAGGAGCCCCTGTCCCCGCTGCTAAAGAGAAATGAATATTCACTACGAAGCATATCATTTCAGGTCTCCACCCCCAGAGGCCCCGCCCCCAGCCCAGTAAGCCGCTCTGCATCAGGGCCGGCGCCGCCCTCAGTCCTCTCTGCTCCTGACTCACAGCCAGTGGGCGATGACGTCACTACATCGCGCACCCGCTGTGTGTCTGGCAGAGGGGGCAGCTCCTGACACTGAGGCCGGGATCAGCGTGGGAGCGAGGAGGAGAGGTGAGTATTGTGTTTTTTTTTTTTTTAATATCTCTCTCGCTCTCTCTATCGGTCTCTCTCTCTCTCTATCTATCTCTATATCTCTATATATCTCTCTTATATCTATCTATCTTTCTATCTCTATCTATTATCTATATCTATCTATTTCTATATCTATCTCTATCGCTCTATCTTTATATCTATCTTTCTATCTCTACATCTATCTCTATATCTTTCTATTATGTCTATCTGTCTATCTCTATATCTATCTATCTTACTCTATCTATCTCTATATCTATTATCTCTATATTATCTATCTAGCTACCATCTATATCTATCTTTATCTATATATATCTCTATCTAATATCTATATCTACCTATCTCTATACCTATCTATCTATTTATCTATCCGTTATCTATCTCTATATCTTTTCTCTGTATCTATCTATCTCTATATCTATTTCTCTCGCTATCTATCGCTCTATCTCTATATCTATCTCTATATCTATCTTTATATCTATATCTATATATCTATCTCTATCTATCTATCTCTATATCTATATCTATTTCTCTCTATATCTATCTCTATATCTCTCTCTATAGCTATCTATCTATATATATCTATCTATCTCTATATCTATCTCTCTGTATATCTATCTATCGCTGTATCTCTATATCTATCTTTCTATCTCTATATCTATATATCTATCTATCTTTCTCTATCTATTTATCTCTATATCTTTTCTCTGTATCTATCTCTCTCTATATCTATATCTATCTATCTCTATATATATCTATTATCTCTATATCTATATCTATTTCTCTCTATATCTCTCTCTATATCTATCTATCTGTTTATCTCTATCTCTATATCTATCTCGCTGTATATCTATCTATCTTTCTATCTCTATATCTATCTTTCTCAATCTATCTATCTATCTATTTATCTCTATCTATTATCTATATCTATCTCTATCGCTCTATCTCTATATCTATCTTTCTATCTCTACATCTATCTCTATATCTGTCTTTCTATCTATCTCTATATCTATATCTATCTATTATGTCTATCTATGTAGCTATCTCTATTATCTATATCTACCTATCTCTATATCTTTCTGTCTTACTCTATCTCTATATCTATCTGTTATCTCTATATTTATTATCTATCTTTATCTATCTATCTCTATCTATTATCTATATCTATATATATCTATTTATCGATCTCTGTATCTATCTCTCTCTATATCTATCTCTCTCTATATCTACCGCTCTCTCTATCTCTATCTATCTTTATATCTATATCTATCTATCTCTATATCTATTATCTCTATATCTATCTACCTATCTATCTCTATATCTATCTCTATATCTGTTTCTCTCTATATCTATCTCTACATCTCTCTCTCTCTATAGCTATCTATATATTATCTCTATATCTATCTATCTATATATTATCTCTATATCTATCTATCTCTATATCTATCTGTTATCTCTATATCCATATCTATCTCTATATCCATATCTATCTCTATATCTATCTATCTCTATATCTATCTTTCTATCTAACACCATATCTCTATATCTATCTCTATCTCTATCTCTCTCTCTTTATCTATCTATCTATTGATCTATCCATCTATCTCTATATCTATCTCTGTATCTATCTATTATATCTATTATCTCTATTATCTATATCTATCTATCCATCTATCTATCTAGCTATCTCTATCTATCTCTATATCTCTCTATATCTATCTTTCTAACTCTATATCTATCTCTATATCTAGCTATTATCTCTATATATATCTCTATATCTATCTTTCTATATCTATCTGTCTCTATATCTATCTATCTCTATATCTATTATCTCTATATCTATCTATCTCTATATATATATCTATATCTATTTTTATTTATAGCCATCTATCTATATATATTTATCTCTATATCTATCTATATATGTCTATATTATTATTATTATTATTATATCTATATATCTCTATATCTTTCTATCTATAGCTATCTATCTATCTATCCATTATCTATTTTCTATCTATCTCTATATCTATCTACCTATCGATCTATCTATCTATATTTCTTTCTATATCTATCTTTATATCTATCTCTCTCTATCTCTATGAATCTTTCTATCTATATCTATCCATTATCTACTTTCTATCCATTATCTACTATCTATCTCTGTATCTATCTATTTCTACATCTGTCTTTCTATCTATATCTATCTAACTCTATATATCTATATAGCATTATACCCTATGAGGGGGTGCATTATTCCCTATGAGGGGGGCAGTATTATACCCTATGAGGAGGCAGCATTATACCCTATGAGGAGGCAGCATTATACCCTATGAGGGGGGCAGTATTATACCCTATGAGGAAGCAGCATTATACCCTATGAGGAGGCAGCATTATACCCTATGAGGAGGCAGCATTATTCCCTATGAGGGGGGCAGTATTATACCCTATGAGGGGGGCAGTATTATACCCTATGAGGGGGCAGCATTATACCCTATGAGGGGGTGCATTATTCCCTATGAGGGGGGCATTATTATACCCTATGAGGGGGGCAGTATTATACCCTATGAGGGGGGCAGTATTATACCCTATGAGGGGGTGCATTATACCCTATGAGGGGGTGCATTATACCCTATGAGGGGGTGCATTATTCCCTATGAGGGGGGCAGGATTATACCCTATGAGGGGGGCAGTATTATACCCTATGAGGGGGTGCATTATACCCTATGAGGGGGTGCATTATACCCTATGAGGGGGTGCATTATACCCTATCATTATACCCTATGAGGGGGGCAGTATTATACCCTATGAGGAGGGCAGTATTATACCCTATGAGGGGGTGCATTATACCCTATCATTATACCCTATGAGGGGGGCAGTATTATACCCTATGAGGGGGGCAGTATTATACCCTATGAGGGGGTGCATTATACCCTATCATTATACCCTATGAGGGGGGCAGTATTATACCCTATGAGGGGGGCAGTATTATACCCTATGAGGGGGGCAGTATTATACCCTATGAGGGGGTGCATTATACCCTATCATTATACCCTATGAGGGGGGCAGTATTATACCCTATGGGGGGGCAGTATTATACCCTATGAGGGGGTGCATTATACCCTATCATTATACCCTATGAGGGGGGCAGTATTATACCCTATGAGGGGGGCAGTATTATACCCTATGAGGGGGTGCATTATACCCTATCATTATACCCTATGAGGGGGGCAGTATTATACCCTATGAGGGGGGCAGTATTATACCCTATGAGGGGGTGCATTATACCCTATGAGGGGGTGCATTATACCCTATCATTATACCCTATGAGGGGGGCAGTATTATACCCTATGAGGGGGGCAGTATTATACCCTATGAGGGGGTGCATTATACCCTATCATTATACCCTATGAGGGGGGCAGTATTATATTCTATGAGATGACTGCATTATATTCTATGAGGGGTCTACATTATATTCTATGAGGGGGCTGCGTTATATTCTATGAGGGGGCTACCCCAACTCCTGCTACATAATTAAGACATGTACAACCTTATATTATACCCGGATATTAGTGTGTTTTACCGCACAATTGGTGGTCTGGTATTTTTTATCTATTCAGCTACATAGTGGGCCCCAAGAATGATTTTCTCTGGTGGGCCCAAGGTGTTCCAGTCCGACGCTGTTCACATGTGCTGTCGCTTAGCCCTATTCCTCCCATTCTGTATATGCTTTTTTCATTTTTATTGCCCAGATGTAGTACTTTGCATTTTTCCCTGTTAAAAACCATTCCATTAGTTGCTGCCCAATTCTCCAGTTTATTTATATCATTTTGAATCCTTTCTCTCTCTTCTCTAGTATTAGCTATCCCTCCTAGCTTTGTGTCATCAGCAAATTTAATCAGTTTACCCTCAATTCTTTCATCTAAATCGTTGATAAAGATGTTGAACAATACAGGGCCCAGGACAGAGCCCTGTGGTACCCCACTTGAGACATTCTTCCAACTGGATGTGCAGCCATTTATGACCACTCTTTGGGTCCAATCACTAAGCCAGTTTTAAATCCACCTTACAGTTGCCTTGTCCATTTCATACCAAGTCATTTTTGTTCAATAAGGATTGTGTGAGATACTTTGTCAAATGCTTTGCTGAAGTCAAGATATACTATATCTACAGCATTTCCCTGATCCACCTGATCAGTGATTCTGTCATAGACGGAAATTAAGTTAGTCTGGCATGATTTATTAGTTACAAACCCATGCTGACTCTGTTTAATCACTTCATTCTTATCCAGGTACTGACATACATGTTGTTTAATAATTTGTTCAAAGATCTTTCCTGGTATAGAAGTCAGACTCACCGGCCTATAGTTGCCTGGGTCCACCTTCTTCCCCTTTTTGAAGATTGGAACATTTGCTCTTCTCCAGTCTTCTGGGACTTCTCCTGTACTCCAAGAATTTTCAAATATTATGGAGAGGAGTTCAAAAATTTCTTCTGCTATCACCTTCAGTACTCTGGGGTGTAGTTCATCTAGACCTGGAGACTTGAATTCATTTAGGTTAGCTAAGTGTTTCCTCACTATCTTTCTGTTTATAGATATCCTGGATTCCTCTATTCCCTTAATAGGACAGTGAAAAACAGTTGATGTTACATTTCCTTTCTGAGAGAAAACAGATGCAAAATAGGAATTTAGAAGTTTGGCCTTCTCAACATCCTTTCTTACCATTTCATCATTTTCATCCGGTAAAAATCCTATAGCATCTTTGACTTTTCTTTTACTTTTGACATATCCCCAAAATCCTTTATTATTGCTTTTGACGTCTCTTGCAAGCCTCAGTTCATTGTCAGCTTTAGCTAATCTGATTTGTGCCCTGCAAGTTCTGCAAACAGCATTATATTATTCTTTAGCTGTGCCTCCCTCTTTCCATTTTATAAACATTTCATTCCTCCTTTTTAGCATGTGCTTAAGTTCTGTGTTCATCCATCCTGGTTTCCTTAAATGCTTCCTATTCTTCCATCTTTTTGGAATTGTTAACAATTGTGCTTGGGAATTTCATTTTTAAAGATTTCCCATCCTTCCTGGACAGTTTTGTCCTTAAGGATAACCAGCCATTGGATCCCTCCAATTCTCTTTCTGAATCCCTTAAAATCTGCCTTTCTGAAATCTAACCTTGACGTCTGAGTCTTCACAGGTCTTCCTCCTCTAGTTATCCAAAATTCTAAAATAGCACGGTCGCTACCTCCTAGGGTACCAGCCACTTTTACCTCCTCAACCATTTCCTCCCTGTTTATAAGGATTAGATCCAAGGTAGCAGATCCCCTTGTTTTCTCCCCTACCTTTTGGAAGATAAAGTTGTCAGCAAGAGAGGATAAGAATTTCCTTGACCTGTTAGTTTTGCCTGAGAGAGATTCCCAACAAATGTCTGGATAGTTGAAATCTCCCATGACAATTATGTCATATTTTTTGGAGAACTTGGCCATTTGATGCATAAAGAGTTCATCCATATCTTCAGCTTGCACAGGCGGCCTGTAGTAAATGCCTACAATGGTGTCCTTTCCATTGTTCTGTCCTTGTATTCTTACCCAAACAGTAAGTAAGTCCTTGTATTCTTACTCTCAACAGGGAATCCCCCATGACCACCACTCTCCGTTTCTTCTTCACAACATTTTTCTTTCTCCATCCAGGAGGATTCTGAAGGCGTACAAGGTTGCTGTTTGTGGGCAGAGTCTTATCCTGATGTATTTCTTCATCATTCTCCTGCGTAAGAGCCTGGTACTGGTTCCTGAGCAGTATGGGTGCTGACTGCCTCCCGATCCTCTGCTTCTCTGGGTCACATGTTTCCAATTCCTCTTGGTATAGTTCATACCTTAGTTTCTGTAATGTTTGGAGGATTGTGTTTGTGTGACTACGTTTGTGTGCCTCTTCTAGTGCGCTTTGTTTTGATTAATTTCCTCTATTTGGTGTAGTGTTGGTTTTTTATTCTGGGACGCTATTTTACCCTGGATGTCGGCGCACCATACTGTAGATACGGACACATCAGGTGTGATATTAATTGTGAAATATTCTGATAATGCTTCCTGCAATTGGGGCCTAATTTTATGGGATGTGATTCGGTAGTTATTTACTCTCCATGGGGAATATGTCGGATAGTTGTATCCCTCTGTAATTTGACCGGAGACCGGGGCGTGGTCCGACCAGGTTATGTTCCCTATCATGGCCTTTTGGATGTCCTGTAATAACCATTTATCTGTGACCATTAGATCAGTTCTGGAATAACTTCTATGGTAGTGTGAGTAGAAGGTGTAATCCCGCTTGGAGGCGTGTAGAACCCGCCAGACATCATAGAGTTGGGGTGGAGAGGTGCCCTGTGTCAGGTCAGGTGCATATGGGTCACCCTCCCAGGACTGT
This sequence comes from Dendrobates tinctorius, assembly GCF_039654945.1. Classification (NCBI taxonomy): domain Eukaryota; kingdom Metazoa; phylum Chordata; class Amphibia; order Anura; family Dendrobatidae; genus Dendrobates; species Dendrobates tinctorius. Next base: position 2,823,852 of record NW_027362032.1, on the reverse strand, counting down.
GGGGTACTCGGTACTGGGCCGGTATCAGCAGGATGTGTCACAGCAGCAGTGACCTGGTCCGTGGCCCTGGGCGCCCAAGTAATAGGGGAGATTGAATTGTGGAAATGCAGTGGATTAGATAAATAGTTCGTGATGCCACCTGTGGTGTTCGGCAACTGAGTTGTTAGGCCGACGCTGCATGCAGATCCTCTGGGACTGGTGGTGTGGTGCAGCAAAGATGTTAAATCTCCCCACAGGTGGAGCTGTAGTCCCAGGGCACTGTAAAAAGGAGATAATAGTAGGGAGACGTGGATGGTGCAGAAATGTAGCAGTGTTGAGGATGTTGGCGCCGGAATGAGTGGAGGACACAAGGGCTTGTAGTTCCAAAGCTTTACTCACAGTCTGTAGTACGTACAGGTGCCTGCCTCCGTGCTGTGTCCTCCAGGTCAGGGGCTCAGTCAACCTCCAGGCAAGATGGAATGCTCCATTCCAACACTCCGCCAACATGTACCTTTCTGAACGTCTCCTCTATAGCGCCTTTGAGTGAAGTACTCCCAGTACTGAGTTACACTGGAGTTCCTCCTGTCAGATGTTCCCAAGAACTATACTTATATGGCAGACAGCTGTAGCCTGCTTCGGGGACTCCTTACTCCTAAGTCCCGGCTCACTATCCAAGTTGCTGTTGTGCCCTCAAGTCTTAGATGGGAGTACTGCATTTACAGCCCACTACTCCTCCGGTGTCTGCTGTAGGACCATTAGTATCTATACAACCTCAGGGACCGGGCCTCGGCCTTGCGCTTAGAACTTCTAGGCATCGTTCTCTCCTAACCCACGTCCTCTGTTCCCTTTTACTCCTACGTTCCGTACTAGTCTTTCCTTCTTATAGAAGATCAGGTTTCTCTTCAATGTCTGTCTCTCTTTCTTTCCTTTCCCGTGCCAGCAGACCCAGATCACTGTCATCTGCTGCAGCACTTCCTTCCTCCATCCCTCTCTCAGGGATCTCCTGACTCACTCTCTCTCTAACTGACCGACTGACTGCTTGACTGCCCGAAATCCTAAACCTTCCCGCTCTTTTTATGTTAGGAGTGGCGGAAGGCACTAAAAAAAATAAATAATTAAAGTGCCTTCGCCACTCGGGGTCCACCGTGCGGTGGATGGCAAAACCGCTGCTGGGAGAGACAGAGCACTAATATGCACAGGGTTCTAACTCACCCAGATGCAATAAGGCAAGCCCTGTTAAAGTACACAGAGCTGCAGGGAAAAATAACACAAAATAGTGTCGCTGAGCCTGTTTACAGCACAGGATCTCAGCAGCACACGTGCGGTAGCCGGAAACCGGAGTAGTTAAGGATAGTCACTACAACCGAGCGGACTTACCGTGTACACGTGTGCTCGGCGTCGCAACTGCGCACGCCTGGAAAGGCTGCAACCGCAAATATCGCAAGCGCGATGCAGGACGCTAAGCTGCTGGAAGATGGAGCTTGTGCGCGTTGGCGCAGGTGCTGACAGAATACCACTCACTCACACAGACGTAATAACCGAGGGAAGGGGTTTCATAATGAATCAGTGACCAGTCCAAGCATCCGTCACCATACACACAGCAGCAGTATAAAAATACTAGCGCATGGCATAGCGGCCATGCGCACTTTTTATAGCGTACGGGACCTGCTAGAAATCTCCAGAGCCCTGAGCTAAGCCAATGGAATCAGGAGCAGGACCTGAGCACCTGACTCCTGAACTCCAATGGGAGCTCGTCCCGTGGGCATGCTCAGAAGTTGGAAAAAAGGACTTAGCCTCTGGAGACAAATGTGAGAACCTGGATTCCCACATAGGCAGCATAGAACCCAGATTCTTAACATTACCCCCCTCCTAGGGCCCCCTCCTCCCTGAACCTTCCGATCAGGGGAGACGAGATCGAAAGGCCTCAGGAGGGACAACCAGGAGACAATAGGAGTGGGAGTTTTAGGAGGAGGCCGCCGTGTAACGGCGGGCGTAGCCACACTCCACTTGGGAAGGCTATCCCGAGCACACAGGGTGCATGCTCGAATAAACTTTTTTACATCCCGAGCCCTGTGCGGCCACCAATACGAACCGGCCAGAGACTTTGTGGTCTGCATATAGCCACGATGGCCGTCCGCATTGGGCGCGTGTGCCCACGCAAGGACTTTAGACCGCTGGCAAGGAGGGACAAAAGCCTCGCCTACCGACTCATCGTCAGACCACTGCGGGGCGCTGTCTTCCGGAGAAGCAGCAGGTGGATGAAAACAACCGCATATGGACTCATGAGCCTGACATGTCTCAGAAATGGCGCGAGACACTTCCATGGGCTCGGGTGGCGGAACTTCTGGCTCAGACGGATCCAGAGATTCAAAAAATTTTGGAGCCGGGGTACCTCTCTGTTTGGAATGAACTCGCTCCAAACCACGCTCCGAAAATCGGAGGTCAATCCGCGAGGAGATTGATATTAACTCCTCGAGACTGGTAGGAATTTCTCTCGTGGAGAGAGCATCCTTTACATGCTCCGCTAATCCCTTCCAGAAGACAGGAATCAGAGCCTTGTCGGACCACTCCAACTCGGACGCCAGTGTCCGAAAATGGACGGCGTATTGACTGACCGAGAGTGATCCTTGAGACAAGGAGAGCAGTTGGAGAGAGGTATCGTGTGTAACCCGCGGACCAAGAAACACCTGCTTGATAGCAGTTAGCAGATTAGCTGCGGTCCGGATATCAGGGTCACCACGCTCCCATAGTGGCGTAGCCCATTCCAGCGCCTTACCCGACAGTAGGGATATAATAAAGGCCACCTTGGCCCGCTCTGTAGGGAATTGCGCAGCCAGCAGCTCCAGGTGGATCGAGCACTGGCTGATAAAACCTCTACAGGAGGCGCCATCCCCAGAATATTTTTCGGGTAACGGGAGGCGGGTAACTGTCGGCGTAAAGGCGGACATGGACATACGCCCTACCGCGTCCGTGAGTGCTTGGACAGCAGCCTCTGTGGCCTGCGAAGCTGCGAGAGCTCGCTCAAGGGTAGCCAAGCGAGTCTCGAGCTGTCGCACGCACTGCAACAGTTGCTGCTGATCTGCCATCTCCAGCCAGACCCTGGTGTTATTATGTTAGGAGTGGCGGAAGGCACTAAAAAAATAAATAATTAAAGTACCTTCGCCACTGCTGGGAGAGACAGAGCACTAATATGCACAGGGTTCTAACTCACCCAGATGCAATAAGGCAAGCCCTGTTAAAGTACACAGAGCTGCAGGGAAAAATAACACAAAATAGTGTCGCTGAGCCTGTTAACAGCACAGGATCTCAGCAGCACACGTGCGGTAGCCGGAAACCGGAGTAGTTAAATACAGTCACTACAACCGAGCGGACTTACCGTGTACACATGTGCTCGGCGTCGCAACTGCGCACGCCTGGAAAGGCTGCAACTGCAAATATCGCAAGCGCAATGCAGGACGCTAAGCTGCTAGAAGATGGAGCTTGTGCGCGTTGGCGCAGGTGCAGACAGAATACCACTCACTCACACAGACGTAATAACCAAGGGAAGGGGTTTCATAATGAGTCAGTCACCAGTCCAAGCATCCGTCACCATACACACAGCAGCAGTATAAAAATACTAGCGCATGGCATAGCGGCCATGCGCACTTTTTATAGCGTACGGGACCTGCTAGAAATCTCCAGAGCCCTGAGCTAAGCCAATGGAATCAGGAGCAGGACCAGAGCACCTGACTCCTGAACTCCAATGGGAGCTCGTCCCGTGGGCATGCTCAGAAGTTGGAAAAAAGGACTTAGCCTCTGGAGACAAATGTGAGAACCTGGATTCCTGCATAGGCAGCATAGAACCCAGATTCTTAACATTTTATGTATTCTAACTCCACCCGCCTCCCAGCACGTTTCGTGTTCCAAGCAGGGAGCCACAATGTGACTTTGCTACACTACTTTGTGGTGTGGGATGCAGGTGTTGGAGTGTGGTCAGGAGCCTCCAACTTACCTGGATAGTGGGGTACCACACCTCAGTAGGAGGTGCAGTACCTCTGTGGCAACTGAGCCCTCAGGGGCGCCACACTTATACTTGCGTTTTGTTGCTTTGCTTCTCCGGGCTCCTGGGTGAAGAGCTGCCTGATCTCTCCTGTGCCTGCTCTGCTGCACTCATGCTCCTATCCGGTGAGGTCTGACCTGGTGTCAGGAGATAAGACCCCCCACAGTTCTTCATATTGCCGCTGGCTGCATGGTGAGTGCTGCGGCGGCCATCTTGGATTTTCCCAGGCGCCGGCACAAAGAACGGTATCCTGCCCGGCGCTGCACCCCATCAGTGCCCGGACCCCGTCTGAGGTCGTGGTGAGTGGAATTGCGGGTTTGTTCCCCGTGCCCCCTCAGCTCCTCATCCAGACACGACCCAGTGTCCTTATTATATAAGCTATTCATCTATAAGTGCACAGCATCTATTCCCCTTATAAACTGATATCCAGTGATACATCTACAATCCGTTTACATATATCTACAGTGGGGCAAAAAAGTATTTAGTCAGTCAGCAATAGTGCAAGTTACACCACTTAAAAAGATGAGAGGCGTCTGTAATTTACATCATAGGTAGACCTCAACTATGGGAGACAAACTGAGAAAAAAAAATCCAGAAAATCACATTGTCTGTTTTTTTTCATTTTATTTGCATATTATGGTGGAAAATAAGTATTTGGTCAGAAACAAAATTTCATCTCAATACTTTGTGATATATCCTTTGTTGGCAATGACAGAGGTCAAACGTTTTCTGTAAGTCTTCACAAGGTTGCCACACACTGTTGTTGGTATGTTGGCCCATTCCTCCATGCAGATCTCCTCTAGAGCAGTGATGTTTTTGGCTTTTCGCTTGGCAACACGGACTTTCAACTCCCTCCAAAGGTTTTCTGTAGGGTTGAGATCTGGAGACTGGCTAGGCCACTCCAGGACCTTGAAATGCTTCTTACGAAGCCACTCCTTCGTTGCCCTGGTGGTGTGCTTTGGATCATTGTCATGTTGAAAGACCCAGCCACGTTTCATCTTCAATGCCCTTGCTGATGGAAGGAGGTTTGCACTCAAAATCTCACGATACATGGCCCCATTCATTCTTTCATGTACCCGGATCAGTCGTCCTGGCCCCTTTGCAGAGAAACAGCCCCAAAGCATGATGTTTCCAACACCATGCTTTACAGTAGGTATGGTGTTTGATGGATGCAACTCACTATTCTTTTTCCTCCAAACACGACAAGTTGTGTTTCTACCAAACAGTTCCAGTTTGGTTTCATCAGACCATAGGACATTCTCCAAAAACTCCTCTGGATCATCCAAATGCTCTCTAGCAAACTTCAGACGGGCCCGGACATGTACAGGCTTAAGCAGTGGGACACGTCTGGCACTGCAGGATCTGAGTCCATGGTGGCGTAGTGTGTTACTTATGGTAGGCCTTGTTACATTGGTCCCAGCTCTCTGCAGTTCATTCACTAGGTCCCCCCGCGTGGTTCTGGGATTTTTGCTCACCGTTCTTGTGATCATTCTGACCCCACGGGGTGGGATTTTGCGTGGAGCACCAGATCGAGGGAGATTATCAGTGGTCTTGTATGTCTTCCATTTTCTAATTATTGCTCCCACAGTTGATTTCTTCACTCCAAGCTGGTTGGCTATTGCAGATTCAGTCTTCCCAGCCTGGTGCAGGGCTACAATTTTGTTTCTGGTGTCCTTTGACAGCTCTTTGGTCTTCACCATAGTGGAGTTTGGAGTCAGACTGTTTGAGGGTGTGCACAGGTGTCTTTTTATACTGATAACAAGTTTAAACAGGTGCCATTACTACAGGTAATGAGTGGAGGAAAGAGGAGACTCTTAAAGAAGAAGTTACAGGTCTGTGAGAGCCAGAAATCTTGATTGCTTGTTTCTGACCAAATACTTATTTTCCACCATAATATGCAAATAAAATGAAAGAAAAACAGACAATGTGATTTTCTGGATTTTTTTTTCTCAGTTTGTCTCCCATAGTTGAGGTCTACCTATGATGTAAATTACAGACGCCTCTCATCTTTTTAAGTGGTGGAACTTGCACTATTGCTGACTGACTAAATACTTTTTTGCCCCACTGTATGTATGAAAACCAGGAGAAAGAATAAGAGCATGCGATAAATGGCATATAAAATAGTCACATTTTATTAGAATAAAGTACTACAGATAATACATATGTAACAATATGCTAGTCAGACAGAATAGACGGTATCAACCCAAAATACCCTACTCCTCCACCAAGGTGGAAAGGTAGCCCCAGTGTGCTGCATCCCCATATGGGCCCATGTCCTGCAAGTAATAGTATCATAGAAGCGCCCAAACAGTAAGTCCAAGATTAAATATCCAGAGGTGAAGGAGGAGTAGGGTATTCTGGGTTGATACCGTCTATTCTGTCAGACTAGCACATTGTTACTTGTGTATTATCTGTAGTACTTTATTCTAATAAAATGTGACTCTTTTATATGCCATTTATCGCATGCTCTTATTCTGTCTCCTGGTTTTCACAGTGTATTTTGAGCTTGTGCAATTGGCGCTGGTGTTTGGGTTGCTCTTCCCCATCTCCATTACGGCACATTATGTCCAAGAGATTTTTGTTGCCAATACTTCTATGTATGGATTTATCTTACACTCAATAAATACGGTGCACTTATCTCATCCCCACCTTGATAGTGACGCTCTCTTAGGATACATGTTACTCTATGATGGCACTTTTGCACATAGCCACGAGATGGCGCTACAACATTTGACATTTGCCTGAATTTTTATATCTACACATGATTTACACAAATTATATTTTCTTGTGGTAACTCTATACTATTTACCATTAGAAGCTGTGTATTTTTGTAATTATCTGTATGTATACATGATTGATTACTTCTGTCTCTGTAAAAACAATCCCCTTTAACCCTTTCTGACATCGGGTGTAAATGTACTTCCTCCCTTTGATGTGGGCTCCGGCGGTGAGCTTACATCTTTTACGGCACATGTCAGCTGTACTGAACAGCTGCCATTTGCCCCTAACAGCGGCATTTAAAGCTCACTTCCAGCAAGCATGCCGGAAATCCCACCCATCGATGACCTCATCACATGATCATGGGTCACCGATGGGTTGGCATGAAAACCAGAGGTCTCCAGCAGACCTCTATGCTTCTGACTTCCGTAATGCTGTGAGCGCCGCCCGCTAGGCAAAACTGCATGGACCAGGGATCGTCCCGCCGAACTCCCGCTCTCCTATTAACATGGGCAAAACGATACTCAGACAACACAGGGTGAGGGTAACACAGTGTGGCCATGCTTTATTGTACCACAGAACAGGCAGATAACACATAGAACATGAAGAAGAGATGAGGTGGCACTCACCAGTGTAAAAAGTCTGTTCTTTATTGATCAAGCAGTTCACAGCATGTCCTCAGGGAGTATGGGAGATGGAGTATGCGAGTGACGACGGCCGTTTTGCGCTTCTACGGGTCCACACTTTCTTTACTTGGTGTGCACCCAAAGTGTCCAGTTACATGAGCAAGGATAAGCGCACAATAAAAGTCACTATTACCGGCTGACACAAACAAAAGTCTGTTTTTTTGACCAACTAGAAATCAACACTTAAATTTAAAGCCAACATACAGATAACATTCTATTATTCTTCATTTGCTAAAAAATAGTCATCTGGTTAATTAAGATACAATGCTGTATGGCTTCACAATGCCAAAAGTAAAAAAAAAAAAAATGTTTCTAAAAATATAAAAAGATAAAAGTTCAAGTCACCCCCCTTTCGCCCCTTTCAAAATAAAACAATAACAAAAATCAAACATACACATATTTGTTATAGCCGCGTTCAGAATCGCCCGATCTAAAAATATAAAAAAGAATTAACCCGATCGCTAAATGGTGTAACGAGAAAAAATGTCAAAACGCCAGAATTACTTTCCGGCACACAAAAAATAAGCCTTCACCCAACCCGAGATCATGAAAAATGGAGACACGACGGGTATCGGAAAATGGAGCAATTCTTTTATACTTTACCTAATAAAGAGGAATTATTTTTACTGATACAGTGGGTATGGAAAGTATTCAGACCCCTTTAAATTTTTCACTCTTTGTTTCATTGCAGCCACTTGGTAAATTCAAATTCATACTATCTATTCCTGACACTGGAGTGGCTTATAAACTTCAGAAGTATATAGTTTGAGGTCTGGGATCTGTCAATATGGGGCTAGTTTTCTGACAGTTTCGAATAACATGATACATGATTTTAGCTTTTTTTTTTCGTTTAGTCTCTTGAATATAGGTCAATATTAAATATTCTCTTGATGAGTCGTCTTTAGTGAGAATGATGAAACCCGTAGAAATGAGAGGCTTGGAGAGTGAGTGTGTAAATGTCACCTCACCCTATATACTGAGATGTGTGGTATATGTTTTTTCTATTAGTCACCTACTGACTAACCTTCAGGGGGTGAATTAAGGGTATAGCTTTACATTTGGAATTAATAAAGTTTAGTTTTATCCTTTTGTCAGCAAACATGAGGAATGACAAGAGACAACCCATTTATGAAGATTCAGTTGTGGTAAAAACTATTCCAACATTATGAACATAAAAAAGGCTTCTCCCCTATGTGACATCTCTGATGTTTATTAACAGTTGATTTCCAAGTAAATATATTTCCCACATTAAGAAAATGGCTTCTCCTCTGTGTGACTGCTCTGATGGCGATCAAGAAGCACTTTCTGGTTAAAATATTTCCCACATTCTGAACATGAAAAAGGCTTCTCCCCTGTGTGAGTTCTCTGGTGCTTAACACAATTTGATTTCTTGCTAAAACATTTCCTACATTCTGAACATGAAAAAGGCTTCTCTCCTGTGTGAGTTCTCTGGTGCTGAACACAATTTGATTTATTGTTAAAACATTTCCCACATTCTGAACATGCAAAAGGCTTCTCCCCTGTGTGAGTTCTTAGGTGCATAACAAAATGTGATTTATGTGCAAAACATTTCCCACATTCTGAACATGAAAAAATATTCTCCCCTGTGTGGATTCTCTGGTGCTTAACACAATGTAAATCATTGTTAAAACATTTCCCACATTCTGAACATGAAAAAGGCTTCTCCCCTGTGTGAGTTCTCTTGTGGGTAATCAATTGTGATTTTTGTGCAAACGATTTCCCACATTCTGAACAGGAAAAAGGCTTATCCCCTGTGTGAGTTCTTTGGTGGGTAACTAATTTTGATTTATGTGCAAAACACTTCCCACATTCTGAACATGAAAAAGGCTTCTCCCCTGTGTGAGTTCTCTGGTGCCTAACACAATCTGATTTATTGCTAAAATATTTCTCACATTCTGAACATGGAAAAGGCTTCTTCCCTGTGTGAGTTCTCTGGTGGGTAACAAAATTTGATTTCTGTGCAAAATATTTCCCACATTCTGAACAGAAAAATGGCTTCTCCCCTGTGTGAGTTCTCTGGTGGGTAACAAAATTTGATTTATGTGCAAAATATTTCCCACATTCCGAACATGAAAAAGGTTTCTCCCCTGTGTGAGTTCTCTGGTGGTTAACAAAATGTGATTTCCGTGTAAAATATTTCCCACATTCTGAACATGAAAATGACTTATTTGCTTTAGAAGCAGATTGTTTTTTAATGCCTCTTTTGTAACATTGATTTTCTTTTATAGTCGGTAATGAATCAGAAGATGGGACGTGTTTCATAGGATCAGATGACAGATCTTGGCTGTGAATGGATGATGGTATATCTGGAGTCACTTCAGTTGTATCTTGTAGGATCTCAAGATCATCTGATTTAAAAATTGAAGATGTCAGCTGTCCCTCTGATCTCCTGGTACAGTCATCTGCTAAGATAATAAACTATTACTTTTAAATAAAATATCCTTGAGTTTTATATTTTTGAACATTTCTACTTAAACTGTCCATAAAAACGGCAAGCTATGTAAAAAAACTTTTAATTATTTATCCAAGACAATGACAGTTCACAGTCTAATAGAAAACCTTGTTGGATGAACCAGTAGTGTGCGGTGTTCAACTGTTGGTTCATTCTGCCTCCCAAATATCGAATAGAAAAAAAACCAATCGATGTTATGTAGGCAAAAATAATACCAATTCTCATCTCAGAAAAAACAAGTCCCCACTCAGGTCCATCATCTGTCAATGGAAAAACAGAGGTTCCCGCACTATTAGTGGCTCAAAGGCTGCTGAAAAGCAACAAGGTTTCTATAAACCAAAAAATAAGGAAAAAACAGCACACTCCATTTACCGTATCATAAAAAACCTCCTTTATTTCCGAAAAGCATACATGGACAAGGTTTGTGAGGGCAGGATAAGTGCAGGCATGCAGGCAAGAAACAGGACTACTGCCGTTTCGCATTAAACACGCTTCCATGGGTCCAGATCACAACTGGGGACTGCAACCCTCAGCTGTCAGCTTCAGCAAGGCTGGTTATCAAGAATAGAGGGGTCCTCACACTGTTTTTTTTAATTATTTAAATAAATAATTTTAAAAAACCATGTGGGGTCCCCCCCATTGTTGACAACCAGCCTTGCTGAAGCTGACAACTGGGGGCTTTGCCCGGTTCTTCCTACTTGCCCTGTAGTGATGGCAAATGGGGTTCATATTTGTGGGGTTGATGTCACCCTTGTATTGTCAGGTGACATCAAGCCCATGGATTAGTAATGGAAAGGTGTCTATAAGACACCTTTCTATTACTAATCCTATAGTTATATGGTAAATAAAGACACAGCCAGAATAAAGTCTTTTATTAGAAATGAAACAAAACACAGGGCAAGTGTGAAGAGCCGGGCAAAGCGTCAGAATTTCTGGGTTTTCTGGGCAGCTGCGGGCTGGTTATTGTTTAATCTGTATTTGTAGTTTTCAGTTAATGAGATTCTCGTGCTCTGGGGCGGGGCTGTGGGTTGGGCTGTGGGCGGGGCCTTATGTGGTGTTCTGCGTACATATTAATCTGTATTGGCTTATGACACTGATCCATCAGTGACCTGCCCCCTATTTTACATAAAAAAATTACATCCAGAAAAATGTCACCAGCGATGGCGGCGCCTGCATAGTACTATCTATAAGTAAGAGATAGATGCTACTGGACAGGCGCTGCCAGTGTCATTTGTAAATTTTTTTTCTCTAAGCCTCACAATAGCCACAATATTATAGGCATTATCACCAATAATATCAATGCTATTATATGCATTATGTAATAATGGGGGCAGGTCAGTGAGGGGTCAGCGACCTGTCATAAGCCAATACAGATGAATATGTAATCGGAGCACCACAGAAAGCCCCGCCTACAGCCCCACCCACAGCCCCGCCCACAGGAGAGATTATGCAGTAATCTGAATTCCTTAGGATGGAAAACAATGTAATGTATGACGTGGAGTGAATCCATAACACCAGGGCTGGAGCCAACACATCTCCTGCAGGCGGGAATAAATGTATATTACAGCCCTCAGCCACGCACAGCTTAGAGATCTATCAGGGCACAGGTGGAATGTTTGTACTTTAGCAAAGGTGAAATCAATTGTATAAAAATAAATTGTCCAGCACAATCAGAAATGAAGTCCTAAAAAAAAAGTGCTAAAAAGACAGAGCAACAATGCTAATAATAGTAAAATAATTGTTATTGAATAATAATAAATAAAATCTGAATTAATATGCAGCTGGATCAAACTGGAGCACGTGTGGAAAATATATGAAAAATGTATTACAGTAAATAAAGCCACAATATTCACAATAGAATAGAAAAATCCTAATACACACTGTCAGCATAAAGCACATTATATAAACTGCCCCTATCATTGTTAATATGGAGGGAATCAAATATCAAAAATATATATGAAATCACAAAAACGGAAAGTGCTGCATTGTGCAAATGTGAAGAGTGTTATAAGCAAAGTGCTCTAGTGCCAAAGGTGCTATACAGAAACCAGTGCCACAATCACTGTGTGATAAAGTGCTAATAGTGCAGACACATCATGGGGCATATAACTACAATGTGCCTGTAATAAGGATCAGGTCCATGGGTCCCTGGCAGCACACTGTGTATCTCGGTGATACAAGCACATGCACTTTATCCTCGGGTACTTTTGCTGCAGCACTTTGCACCGGATACTTATTACAGGCACATTGTAGTTATTTGCCCCATGGTGTGTCTGCACTATTAGCACTTTATCACACAGCGATTGTGGCGCTGGTTTCTGTATAGCACCTTTGGCACTAGAGCACTTTGCTTATAACACTCTTCACACTTGTACAATGCAGCACTTTCCGTTTTTGTGATTATATATATAGGGGCAGTTGATATAATCTGCTTTTATACTGACAGTGTGTATTAGGATTTTTCTATTCTATTGTGAATATTGTGGCTTTATTTACTGTAATACATTTTTCATATATTTTCCATACGTGCTCCAGTTTGATTCAGCTGCATATTAATTCAGTTTTTATAATTTAATAACAATTACTTTAATATTATCATTATGTTTTTCCTGTAGTTTATCACAATCCTCCTTGAAATTACCGTATTTTTTGGACCATAAGACGCACCTAGGTTTTAGAGGAAGAAATTAGGAAAAAAAATTGAAGCAAAAAAAATGTGGTCAATTCTGTACTTAATATCCCCTATCCTGGTATATATGGCCGTGACGTGGCAGGATGGCTTGTACATTATTTTGATCAAAATTATGTTTACTAAACACCCTTATTATTATTATTATTACCTTTATGCATTATTTGCAGTATATTTTTTACTCTTAGTTCAGGATATTTGTGTTTTTTGCTTTCTCTGGTTAATGGTCATGTGTTAATATGCACTTACATTGTGCATACACATTAACTTACTTTTCTCAGCTCAGATTTGTTTTTTATTCATTTCATTGTGCATTCAGTGCATATATGGGTGTGACCGCCCTCTTTCTGAGCTGGGAAAGCCATCCAGTCTGGCCTAAGCTGTTACAAGTGGTTCAGCCGCTCGACCCTTATTCACATTCACGCCACTTGGCAAGTGAAAAGGTTTTAAATACTGGAGTAGGGACTGTCCCACAAGGGTTGCCGTGACGTGGCGGGATGGCTTGTACATTATTTTGATCAAAACTATGTTTACTAAATACCCTTATTATTATTATTACCTTTATGCATTATTTGCAGTTTATTTTTTACTCTTAGTTCAGGATATTTCTGTTTTTTGCTTTTTGTTTACACTTGTACAATGCAGCACTTTCCGTTTTTGTGATTATATATATATATAGGGGCAGTTGATATAATCTGTTTTATACTGACAGTGTGTATTAGGATTTTTCTATTCTATTGTGAATATTGTGGCTTTATTTACTGTAATACATTTTTCATATATTTTCCATACGTGCTCCAGTTTGATTCAGCTGCATATTAATTCAGTTTTTATAATTTAATAACAATTACTTTAATATTATCATTATGTTTTTCCTGTAGTTTATCACAATCCTCCTTGAAATTAACGTATTTTTTGGACCATAAGACGCACCTAGGTTTTAGAGGAAGAAATTAGGAAAAAAAATTGAAGCAAAAAAATGTGGTCAATTCTGTACTTAATATCCCCTATCCTGGTATACATGGCCCCCTCATCCCTATCCTGGTATATATGCCCCCCTCATCCCTATCCTGGTATATATGGCCCCCTCATCCCTACACTGGTATGCATGGATCCCTCATCCCTATCCTGGTATGCATGGATCCCTCATCCCTACCCTGGTATACATGGATCCCTCATCCCTACCCTGGTATACATGGATCCCTCATCCCTACCCTGGTATACATGGATCCCTCATCCCTACCCTGGTATACATGGATCCCTCATCCCTACCCTGGCATGCATGGATCCCTCATCCCTACCCTGGTATGCATGGATCCTTCATCCCTACCCTGGCATGCATGGATCCCTCATCCCTACCCTGGCATGCATGGATCCCTCATCCCTACCCTGACATGCATGGATCCCTCATCCCTACCCTGGTATGCATGGATCCCTCATCCCTACCCTGGTATGCATGGATCCCTCATCCCTACACTGGTATACATGGATCCCTCATCCCTACCCTGGTATGCATGGATCCCTCATCCCTACCCTGGTATGCATGGATCCCTCATCCCTACACTGGTATGCATGGATCCCTCATCCCTACACTGGTATACATGGATCCCTCATCCCTACCCTGGTATGCATGGATCCCTCATCCCTACCCTGGTATGCATGGATCCCTCATCCCTATCCTGGTATGAATGGATCCCTCATCCCTATCCTAGTATACATTGATCCCTCATCCCTACCCTGGCATGCATAGATCCCTCATCCCTACCCTGGTATGCATGGATCCCTCATCCCTACCCTGGTATGCGTAGATCCCTCATCCCTATCCTGGTATGCATGGATCCCTCATCCCTATCCTAGTATACATGGATCCCTCATCCCTACCCTGGTATGCATGGATCCCTCATCCCTACCCTGGTATGCATAGATACCTCATCCCTATTCTGGTATGCATGGATCCCTCATCCCTATTATGGTATGCATGGATCCCTCATCCCTATGCTGGTATGCATGGATCCCTCATCCCTATCCTGGTATACATGGATCCCTCATCCCTACCCTGGTATGCATGGATCCCTCATCCCTATCCAAGTATACATGGATCCCTCATCCATATCTTGATATACATAGATCCCTCATCCCTATCCTGGTATGCATGGATCCCTCATCCCTACCCTAGTATGCATGGATCTCTCATCCCTATCCTGGCATGCATGCCACCTCATCCCTGTCCTGGTATACTGGGTCCCCATCCTTATCCTGGTATGCAGGACCCCATCCATTAAAAAAAACAAACCATTACACTTACCTACCCGGTGCTCCCTCGCAGCATCCTGCTCCGGTGCCAGCAACTGCTATATGCTTGTAAGCAGCACTGAGTACAGTGAGTATTCATGAATATTTATTTCTCTTAAGTAGCGGCACACGTGACCGCCGGTAGCAGCAGGAAGCTGGTGGCTGACACTGCACAATACTGAAGAGCAATGAATACTCACTGCCCTTTGCGTGCACAGTCCTGGCAGCTGTGCTCTGCTTGTGAGCAGTGCGTGACGTCCCTGCCATGTGCTGCTTACAAGCATATAGCAGTTGCTGGCACCGGAGCAGGACGCTGCAAGGGAGCGCGAGGTAGGTAAGTGTAATGGTTTGTTTTTTTTAATGTTTTCTGATGGGACCATGCATACCAGGATGTGGATGGGGGTGTGGGCCAATTATATGGATGGGGCCATGTATAGCAGGACCGGGGTTGGAGGCTAATCATATCAAGATACTATTATTAAAGAGAAATGAATATTCATTGCCCTCCAAGCCCATGGGCGTGTAATGCAGTGAATATTCATTTCTCTTTAGCAGCAGGAACAGAAGTTAGCCGCAGCCACCGGCTCCAGCCTCCTGTGACCTGCTGCTCCGCCGATGCCGTTCCCCCACCTCCCCACCACAGCCAGAGCCGGTACATCCGGACTATAAGACGCACCCTCCATTTTCCTCCACATTTTTGAAGGAAAACAGTGTGTCTTATAGTGCGAAAAATATGGTAGTTTTAACACAAATTGAAAAGTCAGGATAAAGGGAAACTGCTGTTATTGTAGAGAAATTCACACTCGGCCTCACTGCACATTTACTGTTGTCGCTCATAAAAGGGAAGTTTGGTCAGAAAGACTGGACCTGGTCTTGTAGGGACCATGAGACATTCAGCAGCACAGAAGGGAGAGAAGATTCATCCGATAAGATCTCAGGGATCTAGGAAGCCAACAGCATCATTACCCTCCGCTTTCTCTTACAGGCCCAGCATAAGATTTTTCTTCAAGTGATTTTCTAACCTGTCAGCACATTCTATGTACGCTGTCATTTGGCTTTATAGTTACAGATCTGGGCAGGTAATGGTCAGTATCTTCTAATCCCAGGGGGTAGGTGGATCCTCCAGGTTGTAAGTTCTATAGAAAAGAGCTTTCAATGCCCAAAGTCATTTGAACACTTTTGGGTGGAGGAGAATGTTGCGGTCTAGAGGCAAAATGGTGATCATGGTAATACGGCCGGACTACACCACCGATAAAGCAGCCACAGCCGGTGACTGAGAGGAATCTGTGACTTCTCTGCATTCAGTGGTCACTACTCACCCGGGTAGTCAAAGGTGGGAATCTCCTCTTTACAACACTCATCACCCCTCACATATGTCTCTGTAGTGTTAATATGGGTCAGATCTTCACCCTGAAAACAAATATTGTGAAAGTCACTGACAGATGGGGAAGTCCCATCTATGATCAGCTCTAATCCTGCCATCTCCACCGCTCTCATTACACAAGTATAAAACATATAATACTGGTGGATAAAACAAGACTGAGCACAAGACCTTCACAGCCGTCTACACATCATAGGGGAGATCTCCTGACACCTTCTCTCCATCTACCTGATGATCCTGAGGAGCACTGGGATCTTCTTGTTTACAGTCCTGTGGAAGAAGAGGACGGGGACATCTCTCTGGTGTTGTCCTCTTACTGGATAGATCTGGAGGAAACACATACAGGGACTGAATTCATTCTCTACATACAGATAATTATAGGCCGTGTGTATTTAGTCCTGTCTATTACCTGGAGATGTGAGGGGCTGGGGAACCTCCATTATGACGTTCTTGTACAGATCTCTGTGTCCTTCTAAATACTCCCACTCCTCCATGGAGAAATAGACAGCGACATCCTGACACCTTATAGGAACCTGACACATACAATGATACCGTCATCCCCCGATCCCTTCATAGTGTTACTGCATAATGTCCCAGCATTCCCAGCAGTGTCACCTCTCCAGTCAGCAGCTCAATCATCTTGTAGATGAGTTCTAGGATCTTCTGGTCATTGATGTCCTCATGGATCAGGGGGTGAGGTGGAGGCCCCGTGATTGGGCTCAGGGGTCTTCCCCATCCCTCAGACACAGGGTCCTGACAGCAATCACTAGAGGTCTTCTTCACCACTGTGTAATCCTGGTTATGGAGAGACACATTAATAAATCTCACTACAGACATTTCCAGAGTCCTCACCTCTCCAGTTCTGTCCATCTGTTATTCCCATAGATAAGAATGATGTAATGTGACGTCATCAGAATCTCTCACCTCTCCAGTGAGACGGAAGAGGATCTCTAGGGTGAGGTGTAACATCCTCTCGGCCATCTTGTCTCTGTCCATATCCATCCTTGATGGGTAAATCAGGAAAATTCTCTTCTGTAGAAGATCTTCACTGAGAGGATCCGATATTGTAGAAACCTGAATGAAAAGAAGATGATCCGATGTAACATCATAAGAATCCTGTGTAATAATACACTTACTGGAGATAATAAGGGAAACATATGAGGAGATTTATTATCTTACAGGGTTTAGTTTTCTCCCCTGACATCTACTAATAAAACCTATATATTTAGGCCACAGACAACAGGCAGTTTCCTCCTCGGAGTCGGCAGCTGAACACGTTCCTCATAGACTCATCTTCCATAACGCTAATTCTCCTCTCATTACCGACACTGGAATCGGCATTAGTAATACTGCAGGAGAGATTCATTACACGTGACATGAGAAATAACTCCTTCATGATGAGGACGACATCTTCATCTTCTACTGCGGCTCTAGAGACAGATGTGGCCAGAGTCGGTCACTGCCTCCATCCCCACCGGCCGTCTATATGAAGGTTTCCCGTCTTCCCCGCACTGGAATCTTCTCTCCCGTTAGATCTCAGCTCTGAGTCACACACAGAAGTTTGAGGCTTTTCTGGAAGAACAGGACAGGAGAGATCTGAGGCCGATGTCTCCATGTACAGGGTTTCCCCTCGGGATAAGAGGCTTTTCTATCCCTTTCCCCCAATTAGAGGGGACACCTGTGGATATCGGGGTCTTTACCGGCTGCAGTCCTGGGGGGGATTTACCCGGTAACGTGGACGTTGGACAAACGTCACCATCAATTCCCATCAGAGTGAAGGAACATCGCTCCTCTATTCAGCTCTATGGATCCAGGATGAAATCCACTGCGGCCCCTGCAAGAAAAGAGCGAAGTCTGGTGAGACCCCCGAGGCCGGAGATCTCTACAGCTGCTCTGTGCGCACAGGACCTGTGATGAGGTCACAGGAGGGGAGGAGTCAGGGGTCACATGATCAGGGGCCTCAGTGTGTGCAGGACTCTGCTGAGCTGGTTGTCATGGTGCTGGATGAGGGGAAGTTTATGTGTGGGGTCAGGAGGGGTTTACAGGGTGGATGTAGCAGAGCCGCATGTGTACGAGGTGTACGGAGCGGAGCCGTGTGTGTACGAGGTGTACGGAGCGGAGACGTGTGTGTACGAGGTGTATGGAGCGGAGCCGTGTGTGTACGAGGTGTACGGAGCGGAGCCGTGTGTGTACGAGGTGTACGGAGCGAAGCCGTGTGTGTACGAGGTGTACGGAGCGGAGCCGCGTGTGTACGAGGTGTACGGAGCGGAGCCGTGTGTGTACGAGGCGTACGGAGCAGAGCCGTGTGTGTACGAGGTGTACGGAGCTGAGCCGTGTGTGTACGAGGTGTACGGAGCGGAGCTGTGTGTGTACGAGGTGTACGGAGCGGAGACGTGTGTGTACGAGGTGTATGGAGCGGAGCCGTGTGTGTACGAGGTGTACGGAGCGGAGCCGTGTGTGTACGAGGTGTACGGAGCGAAGCCGTGTTTGTGTGGACCCCTCTGTGTTCTCTGTATACCCCCAGGTTCGGTCGCAGACACCTCTGTGTACGCTGTATACACCCGTATACCCCAAGCTTCAGTCACAGACCCCGCGTCCCTCACACTATATACACCTGTATACCCCCAACTTCAGTCGCAGACCCCTCTGTGTATGCTGTATACACCTGTATACCCCCAGCTTCGGTCACAGATCCCTGTGTACTCTGTATACACCCGTATACCCCCAGCTTTGGTCGCAGACCCCTGTGTATGCTGTATACACCCGTACACCCCCAGCTTCGGTCACAGACCCCTCTGTGTATGCTGTATACACCCGTATACCCCCAGCTTCGGTCACAGACCCTGCATCTCTCACACTGTAGAACTGACGCCGGACACACACAGTAAAACTGTGGTCGTCGGTCTCTCATCTCTCGCACTTATACTGATAACATAAGATGGAGTCAGACGAACCCTCCTACAAAACGTGAGAACAAAGTCATTACTACAGGACTGTGTGAGAAAGGGATTTATTCTACAAGAAAAGCTGGGGCCACAAATGAGAATAACATTTTTAACAGGGAAAAATGCAAAGTGCTACATCTGGGCAATAAAAATGAAAAAAGCATATACAGAATGGGAGGAATAGGGCTAAGCAAGAGCACATGTGAAAAAGACTTGGGTATACTAATAGATCACAGACTGAATATGAGTCAACAGTGTGATGCAGCAGCAAAAAAGGCAAATGCAATTCTAGGATGTATTAACAGAAGCATACAGTCTAGATCACGTGAAGTCATTATTTCCCTCTACTCCTCTTTGGTCAGACCTCATCTGGAATATTGTGTCCAGTTTTGGGCGCCACATTTTAAAAAAGACATCAACAATCTGGAGCAAGTTCAGAAAAGAGCGACCAGAATGGTGATCGGTCTGCAAACCCTGTCTTATGAGGAAAGGTTGCAGGATTTGGAAATGTTTAGTTTGCAAAAGACAAGACTGAGAGGAGACTTAATAGCTGTCTACAAATATCTAAAGGGCTGTCACATTGTAGAAGGATCAACTTTATTCTCATTTGCACAAGGAAAGACTAGAAGCAATGGGATGAAACTGAATGGGAGGAGACACAGATTAGATATTAGAAAAAACTTTTTGACAGTTAGAGTGATCAATGAGTGGAACAAGCTGCCATGAGAAGTGGTGAATTCTCCTTCAATGGAAGTCTTCAAACAGAGGCTGGACAGACATCTGACTGGGATGATATAGCGAATCCTGCTTTGAGCAGGGGGTTGGACCAGATGGCCCAGGAGGTCCCTTCCAACTCTACGATTCTAATGTTGTTCATCTTCTCTTTCACCATAGATATTGACAGTGAGGGCAACTTCCACTTTGCCGCAATGTGGATTTTAGTGGCCATACATAAGTAGTTTACTAGCTTCTGAAAGCTTTTTGGAAGCTGGGAAGGCCTGGTTCCCAGTAAAAGGGTAGAAGGTTCCAGATCAACCGGTCCACCATACATCTGTGCTATCAGACGCTTCACCTTCTCCCAAAGCCCAGAAACCACCGTACAAGACCACCAAATATGTGTCATGTCACCAGATATTCCACAGCCCCTAAAACAGTCTCCCGAGATTTTAGGAAAAATGCTGTGAATTTTTTCTGGTACATAATAGACTCTGTGCAATAGTTTTAAGGAGGTCTCCACAAGAGAAGTCTGGTGACTACCTCTTGATATGGTGTCATAATTGACTGTTCAAACCCCAAATCCTCCTCCCACTGTAACATACTGTATACTTCAATTTTTTATCATTTTGTGGAGAATTTATAGCATAGTAGATCAATGAGTAGAGGCGTAGCTAGGGTTTTGGTTCGGGGGGGCGAAACTTCTGAGTGAGCTCCCAACCAGGTAACCTTGATTACAACTCGGTGACGCCCAGTAATAGTGGAGGAGAACCTCAGCAGAGGACGGCGCTGTTGCTGAATATAATTTCTAAATAAAGACCAATATTGATATTACCGCCATATAGTGAGTGGTAGATACCCGTCCTACACAACATACTGTATAAGAGATCACAGCACAGTTACAGATGGTAACTTACAGCTGACGTTCTTTCTGATGGAATCGTTCACTTTTCCATCTGGCCCAGACCAACATGACAACTTCTTCCAGGAAGGACTCGTCTGCAGAGATTACAACAAAGATTCATTTCATGTCTCAAATTTTCAGCACTGTCACCAATGGGACTACTCCCTACCTGCACAAACTCCTTACCCTGATGATACCCCAATGCTGAGCCGCTGCTGCTGTATGTGTCCCTTTAACTGGACCTGCTGTGTGGTTCTCTGTGCCCTCTAAATTCTAAAGCAACTCTCGAAAACAGTGCCCATATTTTGTCCCCTAGAAAGTAATAGCGCCATTTGTGCCCCTTTGACAGTCACAGTTACCTGAGTTCCCTATAACAATAAGTGCCCACTTTACATTTAATAATGTCATGAGTCTCCTGCTGTACAGCTCCCCTATACACAGTATGATGCTCCCCTATACACAGTATGATGCTCCCCTATACACAGTATGATGCTCCCCTATACACTGTATGATGCTCCCCTATACACTGTATGATGCTCCCCTATACACTGTATGATGCTCCCCTATACACAGTATGATGCTCCCCTATACACAGTATGATGCTCCCCTATACACTGTATGATGCTCCCCTATACACTGTATGATGCTGCCCTATACACTGTATGATGCTGCCCTATACACTGTATGATGCTCCCCTATACACTGTATGATGCTCCCCTATACACAGTATGATGCTCCCCTATACACTGTATGATGCTCCCCTATACACTGTATGATGCTCCCCTATACACTGTATGATGCTCCCCTATGCACTGTATGATGCTCCCCTATGCACTGTATGATGCTCCCCTATACACTGTATGATGCTCCCCTATACACAGTATGATGCTCCCCTATACACTGTATGATGCTCCCCTATACACAGTATGATGTTTCCCTATACACAGTATGATGCTCCCCTATACACTGTATGATGCTCCCCTATACACTGTATGATGCTCCCCTATACACTGTATGATGCTCCCCTATACACTGTATGATGCTCCCCTATACACTGTATGATGCTCCCCTATACACTTTATGATGCTCCCCTATACACTGTATGATGCTCCCCTATACACAGTATGATGCTCCCCTATACACTGTATGATGCTCCCCTATACACTGTATGATGCTCCCCTATACACTGTATGAGGCTCCCCTATACACTGTATGATGCTCCCCTATACACAGTATGATGCTCCCCTATACACTGTATGATGCTCCCCTATACACTGTATGATGCTCCCCTATACACAGTATGATGCTCCCCTATACACAGTATGATGCTCCCCTATACACAGTATGATGCTCCCCTATACACAGTATGATGCTCCCCTATACACTGTATGATGCTCCCCTATACACTGTATGATGCTCCCCTATACACTTTATGATGCTCCCCTATACACTGTATGATGCTCCCCTATACACTGTATGATGCTCCCCTATACACTGTATGATGCTCCCCTATACACTGTATGATGGCCCCCTATACACTGTATGATGCTCCCCTATACACTGTATGATGCTCCCCTATACACTGTATGATGCTCCCCTATACACTGTATGATGCTCCCCTATACACTGTATGATGCTCCCCTATACACTGTATGATGCTCTCTTATACACAGTATGATGCTCCCCTATACACTGTATGATGCTCCCCTATACACTGTATGATGCTCCCCTATACACTGTATGATGCTCCCCTATACACAGTATGATGCTCCCCTATACACAGTATGATGCTCTTATACACAGTCTAATCCCCCCTCACTGTATATACACTGACCGCTTAGTATTCCCCAAATTGTTTGATAGCTCCAACACTGTAATCTCCACACTGTATGATGGCCCGCTAGATAGCCTCCATATAGTATAATGTGCCAGACAAGTTCACTATAGCCCTCAGTATAGTATAATGCACTCCCCATAGGCAGACCCTATAGAATAATGCAGCCCTTTATATAATGCACCCCATAGGCAGCCTCATAAAAAATAATTCCAAAACTCACCTTTCCTCCTGGTTTCTTCACTGCTGCGAGCTCCCGCACATCTCCGGACTGTAGGCTCCGAGTAGTGATGTCATTGCGACCCCCTGTCAGTGTTGGCGTTAGTGACATCAGAAGCTGATGAGAGGGGGATGATGGGAGAGGAAGCGTAATGCTCCTTCTCTCACCAATGGAGTCAGCTGAAATGGCCTCCAGCCAACACAGTTGATTTTGCAATGACAGGTGGGGACCCACTGCTGGTGCAGGGCCCTAGCGCCTGCTCAGGGGCCCCATAGCGGCCGGGTGGCAGAGCAGGGAGATCGATTCTGCCTGATCGGCCGCAGAATGTAACACTATCGGCGTGCTGTGGGTGGGTCCCCTCAGAGCGCTGGTCCCGGGGTGACCTCCCTCCCCCCTGTAGCTCACCACATTGTAGGATTAACGATAAGTCACCTGCATTACTGACACTAATATATCACACTAGTAACACGTCCATGCCACTAACAATCGCTGTATAGAAACACACTATTCCACAGCTATTTGTCACCAAGCACTAACTGCTGCTGTGGCACTACAAGTGCCAGACTTCACTTCCCAGTAGGAGCAGCAAACACTAGTTAGGGTGTGTGCAGACGTTGCGGATTCTGCTGCGGATCCGCAGTGGATTTGGTCCTGCGGATCTGCAGTTTCTGCTGCGTTGTACAGTACAGTCTATGAGAAATGAAGAACACAGTGCACACGCTGAGGATTCTGCTGCGGATCCGCAGTGGATTTGGTCCTGTGGATCCTCAGCAGTTTCTGCTGCGTTGTACAGTACAGTCTATGAGAAATGAAGAACACAGTGCACACGCTGAGGATTTTCTGCGGATTTAAATCTGCAGCATGTCCATTCTTTGTGCGGAATCCGCAGCGTTTTGTCACCTGCTCCATTATAGGAATCTGCAGGTGTAAAAACGCAGGGGAAATCCGCACAAAATCTGCACTAAATCCGCAGGTAAAACGCCGGTCATTTAACCTGTGGATTTGGCCAAATCCGCGCGGAAAAATCCGCAGAGTAATCCACAACGTGTGCACATCCCCTAATCCTCCAGGACTCGTTGTCAGCCTGGTAACGGGTAGGTTAATAATTACACGCCAGCACAAACAGCGAGATAAGGTGATACACTGGTTTAACCCTCCCTCTGCCAGGGAGGATGCGCCGCATTCTCTGCACAGCTCAATGACTGCAGCCAGCAGTGCGATCTCTAGTTTGCACTTTTCCTGGTTTTCTCTCAGTCCCAAAGTGCAGTAAATTCCCAGGCCAAGACAAAGCATCGCCATATAGCGCATCAGTGACCGCTGCAAAGTGCCTGAAAACTATGTAACACGTAAGGAGAGCATCATGTAATGAATATTACACCCCAATAGCAGTAAGTTGTATGTATATATCCAAAGCAACAGATTAGACACTTCAAATAGTAATTACCATAGATACTCATCAATCCCCATGCTGTGTGCAGTGTCCACTGGTCCTGGAGCAGCGGCTCCTCAGCTGTCAGGCTCCTCTCAGTCAGAAGCAATCAAGTGCCGAGCAGACAGTGAACTCAGCTCACAGGCAGAGGCAGAGCCCCCCGCGTCCAGGCTGCTGCTGGAGCTGATGACTTCTCTGCAGCAGGGAGATTTCAAGGAGAGCGCGCTCAGCCAGGATTGGGTGAGTGACCTCCCCTCCCCCTCTCCTCTGCAGAACAGCGGTCACATGACTCACTCCCTGCTGCAGCATGTAATTGTATCGGCGCGATCTGCATGCCGATATAGTTACATAGCATAGCTCGGGTGGGCCCCATCAGAGCGCGGGGCCCGGGGCCACCATCCCCTCTGCCCCCCCCGGTAGCTACACTACTGTCAATGAGAGATCGTTCCCCTGCCCAATGGGTCATTTAGACATTAATTTTCAAAACTGGTTGCCCTGAGAGTAGTACCGCTCGGGAGGATCTGCTTTGCAAAGTGGAAGATCTGGTTCAGTCGCATTACCTCCCTAAGGCTGGTTTCACATTCGCGCTTTTTAAGCGCACGCACGGCCGGGGGTAGCTCCGCCCCCGAGCCGGCTCTCTGCCCGGCGTGCCCGCCCCTTCCTTGTAGCGCCGCCTCCTAGCGCACAGCGGCGCCTGCGATCGGCGCACCCTATCTTTAGCATAGGGTGCGCAGATCGTGCGCAGGCCGTGCGCTAGTTGCGCTTTGACCTGCGCTGCGCACTTTTGACGGTGCGCCGTGCGCGCCAAAATCAAACTTTTCGGATTTTGGCGCGCAGCGCAGGTCAAAGCGCAACTAGCGCACGGCCTGCGCACGATCTGCGCACCCTATGCTAAAGATAGGGTGCGCCGATCGCAGGCGCCGCTGTGCGCTAGGAGGCGGCGCTACAAGGAAGGGGCGGGCACGCCGGGCAGAGAGCCGTCTCGGGGGCGGAGCTACCCCCGGCCGTGCGTGCGCTTAAAAAGCGCGAATGTGAAACCAGCCTAACTGGAGGGTCAAATGTTTGAACAAATTCCTGTCTGTCAAGTAAGATATTAAATGGGGAACACAAATGTTGAAGTATATGAATACCTTTCAGCTTCCACCAAGAAAACATTTGTGGCTCAAGGCCGGGCGGGAACATGGGGTTTTGTAATATAGCTGTCAGGGGAGAAGGACTTGATTGTAAGTTATATTTAAACTTTCCTCCAAAGAAGCAACGAGTGGACTGTAAAAGGAGCCACATTCATTAACCCCCGTGGAAGTCGGTCTGTGGTCCACATTAGGCCTGATAAAGAGAATGGTTTGGAGAGAAATGATTCCAGAATAACCCATCTCAGACTATTGGGATATGAACACGCACTTATTAATGGAGCAATCTGTGCCGACTTGTAATAAAGTGTAAAATTAGGGAGGGATAAACCCCCTTCATTTCTATGACGGAACATAAGTTTTTGCACAATTCTGGGATGTTTTCCGAGCCAAAGAAACTTAGACATCATAGCGTGTAAATGAGTGAACGTTCTGGCTGGTACCATAATTGGGAGGGATCTAAATAGATATAAGAAGCGAGGCAGTGACACCATTTTTAATGCATGTATTCTGCCGAGCCAGGATAACTTTGAGGAAGCCCATCTATCCAGGTCCCTCTGGAAGTTTTGGATCTGTGGAGTGTAATTCCTCCTAAACAGAGGTGACCTGTTGGCTGTTAAGTTGATACCCAGATATGTTAGATAATGTTCTTTGTCTATAAACCCAAAATGGGAGGCTATATTAGTTTGCTCTGTCTTAGGAAAATTTACAAATAATGCTTCGGGTTTATCAATGTTAATCTTTAACCCTGAGATCTTCTCAAATTCTTGAAGGAGAGAAAACAAGTGAGGGAGTGTAGTGTGGGGACGTATTAATGTTAGCAGGAGATCATCCGCAAAGAGGCTGACTTTATATTGGTCTCCCATATTCTCAGGGCCCAGGATATTCTGATCTCTCCTTATTGCTTCCACAATGGGTTCCATTGCAAGTGCAAAAAGATCCGGAGATAGAGGACAGCCCTGCCTGGTACCCTCTGAATATTAATTGGAGGGGGGTGTGGTGACGGGAGTTTTACATAAGCGATAGGGCTATCATATAACAATTGGAGGCACTTTATAAGATTAGGGGAGAATCCGACTTCCGATAGAACCGTAAAGAGATATGTCCGGGACACCGAATCGAAAGCCCTCTCAGTATCTAATGCAAGCAGGAGAAGTCGCTTTCGTTGTAGGTTAGTTGTATGAATAATATTTAACGCTCTCCTAATATTATCTGGGGCCTGTCGCGCTGGTATAAAACCAACCTGACCCCGATGGATGAGGTGAGGGAGGATTTTATTGGTCCTGTTAGTCACAATGGATGTAAAGATTTTGAAGTCAATGTATAAGAGGGATATAGGTCTATAATTTGTTGTGAGATGATCTTTCTTAGGATTAGGGATTACGGTTACATGCGCCACGTAGAACTCAGGGGGCAGCTGTGAGCCATTTAGTAGTGAATTACAGAGGTTTTTATATGTGGTGTCAGCACATCGCTGCATTTTTTATAATATATTGCTGTAAGACCATCCGGCCCCGGGGCCTTTCCTTTTTTTAGTTTTTTGATTGTTGAAACTATTTCCTCCTCAGAGATGTGTAAATGGAGTTGTTGTGCCGCGGACTCAGTCAGGTTAGGTAGATGTAGTGTGTGAAGGAATGACTCCAGTAGTGAGGGGGGTGATTGTGGGGGGAATACAAACTCTGGGGGTATTCATTATAAGTGCTATACATGACATCGGGGTGGGCTGAGGTCTGACCCTTAGGGTCTTTTATAGAGGAGATTATTGTGATGTACAATGTCTGTGAGGTATGGGGTTTTGTCCACAAAATATGATGTTTTCTGTTGTAACTTTCCAGAAAGATCCGGCACATATGACAATCCAGGCTGCTAGCTCTGCAGCTTCACCCCTCCTCCCTTCACACACACAGAGCAGTGCCACCCCCCCTCCTCTACAGCCTGTGTTCGCACTAGTAATAGGAGACCCCCCTGCTGTTACAACCATTTGTTTCCTTCTCTCAGCTAAAAAATGCGGGAAAAGGTCTTTGTTTGAAATAAAGGTTAGTAGTAAACCTTTAAGAGCCTGCCCTGCGAAAACCGTACAAAGTAGAGATATGAAAATCATATTTTTGTAACCTGAGCGGTCCCAGCTTTGATACCGCGTATCTTTCGAAGTTCTACCCTGTCCAGAACATGAGATAGGATTTGCACCCAAATGGACGGTCATAACGCATAGATGTTTGATGTTTTCTTGATAGGCTCATTACGCTGGGAAACATGATACCACTGATGAGTCCATACCAGCTTCTCCCATAAAGTTATAGCTAATCTAAGTTTTGTAGCCAAAACATAACTTGGATAAGAGAGGTGGGATCAACCCAGAATGCACCTCTCTGTGATGTCACATAGGAAAGTCTATAAGGCATGCCCTGGCAGAACCAGCTCAGAACAGCTCAAGTCGTCGTGCTAGAAAGACCCGCAGATGAGCGGAGAAGTGCAGCTCCGCCTCCACCCCCCTTAAAGCAACATGGGATGCCAACTGACCACATGTGAGTGTGACTTTCTACCCTTTTAATCCTTTTATTTTATATCTGTACTGTACCTATTTTATGTCTCAATTTTATAGCAACTTTTATCTGTAATCACTGTCCTCTTTCGGAAAATAAATGAAATAATTATTTAGATCTGTCTCCATGCTCTAAGAATCGAACTATACGCCTTTGATAGATAATCGCTACTAATTCAAGGGGTTTGCCACGGACCCTCTTAATTTAACACTGTGAATTAAGTAACCGTGACTGGTGGCAGCACGTTGTGCACGGCTATTGCGGCTTGCTGGCAGCCTAGAAGGGTCTTATATTGCTGAATGAGGGGCTGCGGCCACAGCTGATAATTCCCTTACTGCAGAAGCCTAATTGCCGGTTCACAACAGGCAGCCCGTCCGGCGCCTAATTATCCTAGGTGCATTTCCCTGACTGACCTGAGGGTAAGGGGGGCGCCGGAGAGCTGCGAGTTCCAGAGTGGAACTGAGAAAGTGGGATATACATAAATCCCCGCAGTACTTGGAAGATTGATAGCAGTGGTGGGGCATCCAAATTAACCCCCCCTGCGGCAAATTGTAGAGCGAGATTAGCTTGCTGGATATTTTGGTCACATGGTGCCAGTGGTGGGATAACTAAGATAAGCCCCACTGTGCCTGTGAAAGCCGTGTGCCGGCAGTGTGTCTCGTCCCTCCGTCCGCTGATACACCCGTGTCAGTGGTGGGACTGTGACATAGTGGTGACACAGGGTCCGCTGTCCGTCACGTTTTGGTGGCAGCGGGACCCCCGTTAGTCGTCACCCGTAAGTGGACGAACGGCGATTTGGGCCGTTCGTCACAATTATATGCAGTGACTCTCTCATTCTGAGCTTACGAGCGGCATCTTATTAGGCTTATTGGCATGGTGATAAAACGCGGCTTTACTCCAAGTTAGCGCCTCTCCGTTCTGGAGGTGAGAATGGCGTCTAATTGTAATTTCATATCTTGTATTTGTGTAGATAAGTATAGGGGTGAAGAGTGCTGATTGGCCAATTCTAACTTCTCTATGCTGAGCAAAAAAAAAAAAAGGGGAAATAAATACTTAACAGCAGTTATACGTACTTACTTAAAAATGAGGTTGATGTAGAATATTCTGTGTAAGTTGAGATGTCTACGTGGTAAGTAGTTTGCAGGTTATCTGATGGGGGAGATCTCGTTTTTGATAGCTGCTGATGCTATTGGAACAATGATATATTAAGGTACCAATAAAACATACAAAAGGTCACAGCACTCCTCGCATGTCCACCATACTCACTGGTTGTATCTTACCGTTTATATGCTACCCAGGTGTAAATCCTGATAGACTCTCTATAATGGTCTTTGTTGGCTTTATTTACAGCCGGTGCAGGGATGATATCCACTGTTAAAAAAATGACAAAGTGCTGGGTAACAAGGGATCCACTAAACCCACAAATAGTGCTAGCGTTCCAGTAGCCAGTTAGTCCTGGTAGGACAGGGCTATCCTGACGAAGAGAGAAGCCCCCCTCGAAACATGTTGGTTGGTTTGTGCCTCTCGTGCACCCGTCCTCCTCCCTGCCTGTGACTTCACAGTAGCTCTGCCCCCCCACTCTCGCCGCGTCCTCGTCAATACTTCCGGCCGGAGTACACGAGGTGCTGGCGTCTACCCGCTCCCCTACTACAAGCTGCATAGCTTATCGCTCCATCAGCAGCCGCTACCTCAGCCAGACTGCGCCGGAGCAATCACCAGAAGTGCATAGAAGTCCTACCAGGACTAACTGGCTACTGGAACACTAGCACTATTTGTGGGTTTAGTGGATCCCTCCTTACCCAGCACTTTGTCATTTTTTTAACAGTGGATATCGTCCCTGCATCGGCTGTAAATAAAGCCAACAAAGACCATTATAGAGAGTCTATCAGGATTTACACCTGGGTAGCATAACAAATCTAGCACAAGTAAGTGCATATGTACCCCAGGAACTGGGACTGAATATCAAGGTTGTGGTCACTGTTAGTAATTGAAATTCTCTTCATATTTAGTATTGTATCAATTGATCCACCATAAAGGGAACACCTCGAAGAGCATATAAACGTTACGATACAACCAGTGAGTATGGTGGACATGCAAGGAGTGGTGTGACCTTTTGTATGTTTTATTGGTACATTAATATATCATTGTTCCAATAGCATCAGCAGCTATCAAAAACGAGATCTCCCCCATCAGATAACCTGCAAACTACTTACCACGTAGACATCTCAACTTACACAGAATATTCTACATCAACTTCATTTTTAAGTAAGTACGTATAACTGCTGTTAAGTACTATTTCCCCTTTTTTTTTTTTTCATCTGCTCAGCATAGCGCGGTGAATCACACAAATATACGGTTCGCTCAGACTTTATAACAGGAGCCGACACTGTCCTGTCTCTTCACCAGCTGCATCTGAGTTTTCTGGATAGGTAGCGCCCGTGTTACTTTACCGTAATTATTTTTCAATTCTAACTCCTGCAGTTTCTCCTCCAGTCTGGGCTGTAATTCAGACCTTTCTTCTTCCTGTCGGCCGATAACTTATCACAGAACCGGGAATAGATTTTCTGTGCGCGAGTCACATTGCTCCAAGTGAGGCCTCCTCCGCTGTGTGAGTTTAGGGGAAATTTGTTATATCTTCTCTTATAGCGGTTACATTAGAGATTTGGGCATTTTAGCTCCTGGTGTGGAGTCGATAGCACAATCATATGCCGCCATATAGTAGACGGCCGGTAACCGGTGATAATTCCCTCATGTGTGGGGTCTATTTCCCTCCAGAGAAACCACACGTTACATTCCACACATAACACTGTGTAGAGAAGGCGGCGCGGGGTAATTGTGCCAGTAGTGAGGGGCGAATAATGGCGGGAATGTCACTGACTGAGGAGAAGGCTCCATGGAGCGTCTTCACTCCGGAGATCATGTGACCCCTGACTCCTCCCCTCATGTGACCTCATCACAGGTCCTGTGCACAGAGCAGCCATGTATGTGGAGTGCGGCTCTGCAGGTGGAGGTATGTGGAGATTCCCCATTACTGAGCGCGGGGGGGGGGACATTAACCCCTTCTGCACTGAGACTCTGTATAAGAACCATCACGTTTCTGTTTCCTGTAATAGATACATACGACCCCACTATGGAGGACAGGCAGTGAGGAGACGGAGTGTTCTCATAGTACAGGGCCCCTTTCTTGGCCCCACACAGTGTAATGCCCCCATTATGCCCCTGTAAGCAGGGTTCTGCCCCCACAACCAGCTGCCTCGGGCACTTTACCATGGCCGGTACCTCAGATTCCTCCCCGCACCCCTTTCCTTTGCTTGGCACCAGAATGCAGCTTTCCTCCTGAATAGCTGCCACTTCTCCAAGCTTTGTCAGAACTGCAAGAAACTCCTCTCTGTAGTTCCTTCCTTCACCAGACTTTAGACCAGAGCTCCACTGAGCTGCAAGGAACTCTCTCTAGCTCCTTCCTCCAAGGATGGTTGAAATGACCAATATCACCAACAGTGATTGCAACACCTGACACTCTTTTATAGGTCAGAGCCAGACACCTGCTTTATAATCACGTGCACTAAACTAAAGTAACCAGAGTGCAATGACCCTAACGGCCACCGGGGGCAAAACTAGAACTGAAACCATCACAGTGCAATGACCCTAATGGCCACTGGGGGCAAAACTATCTTTAAGCACACTGCTTAAAGGAAAAAAAGGTTACTTATTAAAAACCTGTCATATCCAACCTGGATCATGACAGGAGGTTGCCCAGATTCTTAGGTACCTTTTTCTTCATTGTTTAAGTTACAGCTGGAAGTGGAACTTTATGTCCAGAACTGTTGTACTCCGACTTCAGCTTTTGTGGACTGCGGGTCATCTTTGAACTTGATTGACTCTGCCTTGGTTGCCAAATGTACGTTAGGGACAGTCAGGTTGGGAACTCCCATTAATATCGTGGCCATTGATAAAACACCTCTTGCTAATAATGTTATTAAGTTTGTCTCTGAGGAGTTTATCCTCAAGGTGGGGTCCTGTCATCAGGAACGTATTACATGTTTTGTTCTGGACAATCTTCCTGCGGGATTGGTGTTGGGGTTTCCCTGGTTACGAGTACATAACCCGATTATTGACTGGGAATCCCGGGACATTGCTAATCGGGGTCTTATTTGTTTGAAGGGGTACATTGTTAATGTATCTGTGTCATCCATCAGTCTGGAAGGTATTCCAGAGTATCTAAAGGATTTTGAGGATGTGTTCTCCGAAAAGGATGCTGAGGTCTTACGACCACACCGCCCATTTGATTGGGCTGTTAATCTCGTTCCTGGTGCCAAATTGCCCAAGGCCTGTTTGTACAATCTCTCCGGCCCTGAGCAGGCTGCTATGAAGGAGTATATATCCGAGAGCCTTTGTAAAGGACACAATCGTCCTTCTGTTTCCCCTGTGGCAGCGGAGTTCTTTTTTGTTAAGAAAAAAGATGGTGGTTTATGCCCATGCCTCGATTTTCGAGAATTAAATAAAATCACTGTAAGGAATACTTACCCCCTCCCTCTTATTCCAGATTTGCACAATCAATTGTCTGGGGCCAGGTGGTTCTCTAAGTTGGACCTCAGGGGAGCATATAATCTCATCCGTGTGTGGGAGGGGGGTGAGTGGAAAATGGCATTTCTCACCTCCGAGGGATTGTTTGAGAACTTGGTTATGCCTTTTGGCCTGATTAACGCGCCAGCGGTATTTCAGAATTTTGTTAAATATGTTTTTTCTGATTTTATTGGGTGCTTCATGGTAGTTTATCTGGATGATAACCTTATATATTCTGCTGATAAACAGAACCACATGGGTCACCTTTGTGCAGTCCTCCAGAGGCTTAGGGAGAACTCCCTCTTTGCTAAACTGGAGAAGTCTTCATTTTTTTGTTCAAGAATTGTCCTTTCTGGGGTTCATTTTGTCTGCTGAGGGGTTTCGCATGGACCCTAGAAAGGTACAGGCTATTGTGGATTGGGTGCAACCCAGAGATCTCAAAGGTCATCAGCGTTTTTTGGGTTTTGACAATTATTATAGAAAATTCATAAGTGGTTTTCTCAGGTGGTTAAACCCCTGGTCAGCTCCAGCTTTAGCAAAGTTTTCTTCTTTAAAAGAATATTTTATGTCTGCCCCTGTACTACTTCAACATGATCTATCTGAACCATTTATCATGGAAGTGGACGCCTCAGAGGTGGGAGTGGGGCGGTGTTGTCCCAGAGGCCGACAATGTTAACCAATTTAAGATCATGTGCCTTCTTTTCGAAAAAAAAATTCCTCTGCTGAAAAGAATTATGATTTGGGTAACTGGGAGTTATTAGCCATTAAATAGGCTTTTGAAGAATGGAGGCATTTATTGGAGGGGGCTGTCCATCGAATCACAGTCATTATGGACGACAAGAACCTGTCATACATTGAGTCTGCCAAACGTTTAACCCCGAGTCAGACAAGGTGGTCACTTTTTTTTTCTCGATTTCAGTTTTCTATCACTTTTAGGCCTGGGTTCAAGAATGTGAAGGCTGATGCTTTATCTCGCAGCTTGGATCCAATGTTACCTACTGAACCTCATCCATTCTACAGCACAGAGTAGTTGTGGCTGGGGTTTTATCAGTCTCTTGCTTCTCCGTCTGTGCCTGATAATAAGTTCTTTGTGCTGGTCCAATATCAGTTAACGGTGTTCCGGGAGTTCCACAACTCGGCTCTTAGTGGGCATCCAGGATTCTCGGCCACATGTAAAGCCATCGCTAGGCTATTTTGGTGGTCCGCGTTGGCTTCTAATGTCACTGTATTTGTGTCCTCCTGTGAAACATGTGACAGTGCTAAAACCTCCCATAACCAGCTGGCCTGGGAATTAGTGCCATTTCCAATTCCAGATAGACCTTGGACTCATCTGTCCGGGAATTTTATCACTTATCTCCCTCCTTCCAATGGCAAAACTGTGGTCTGAGTAGTGGTGGTTAGGTTCAGTAAACAGGCGCATATTGTACCGTTGGCGGGACTGCCTAATGCCGAGACTTTATCGAAACTATTCATTAAGCATGTTGTGCTATTACATGGTGTGCCTATGAGTGTGGTGTTTGATAGAGGGATGCAGTTTGTGTCTTAAGATCTGGAGGGCTTTTTGTGAAAGGCTGGGTATCAGTTTGACCTTTTCATCAGCCTATCATCCCGAGACCAACGGTCAGACTGAAAGGACCAATCAGTCTTTGGAGCAGATTCTACGGTGTCTTGCCACATCTCGACAGGATGATTGGTGCTCTTCATTACCTATGGCAGAATTTGCATTTAATAATCGTGTCAATCAGTCCACTGGTACTTCCCCGTTCTTCTGTAATTATGGTTTTCACCCTTATTTTGGTGAACTTTCCTGGCTGGATTTGGGGTGTTCAGGGGCTGATTCGTCCATTCTGTGGTAGGCTGAGGTCTGGAGGGAGGTCTAGAGGAACATTGGGGAGTCTCAGGGCAAGTATAAATTTTTTGCAGATAAACGACGGTCGGTGGGGCCGTTATTCCAGGTGGGGGATAAGGTATGGTTATCCATCAAGAATATAAGGTTGAAGGTTCCTTCTGCTAAGTTGCGTCCCAAGTTTATTGGTCCTTACGAAATTTTAGAGGTGGTTAATCATGTTGCCTTTTGCGTGCTGATCCCCAATGTGTTTCCTAAAAAGTAAATTATATTACAGTAGTAATAATGTCCCTAACTGGACTGTAAAGAAATTATGTTTCCCACTTGTCACCATAAATTAATATAGCGTGTTCCTCATTCTGGCCCTCCAACAGTAATTTAGTCCCTCATCCTGCCCCCCTTTATTTAATAATCTTGCCCAGCCTGGCCCCCTTTATTTTGTAATATGCTCCAGCCTGGCCTCCTTTATTTTATGATATTCCCCAGCCTGGTCCTCTATGCCCCTTGTCCAGCCTGGCCCCCAGATATCCATCCCGTACCCCCAGCTATACATAGAAGCCCTCATATGTGTCTTATCCTGCCCTCATATATCTTTACTGGATCACCATATATCCTTCCTGGTCCCTTTTCCTGGCTCCCCCATATATCCATCCTGGTCCTCCATATATGTGCATCCTGGTCTTTTGTCCTGCCCCCCATATATGCAACCTGCCCCCACATATGTCTATCCTGGCCCTTCCCCATATATATCCATCCTGACCCCCATGTGTCTCTATCCTGGCTCCCCAAGTGTATCCAGCCTGACCCCCATATGTCTCCATCCTGGCCCCCATGTGTAACCATCCTGGCTCCCATGTGTATCCATCCTGGCCCATCCATATATATCCATCCAGGCCCCTATGTGTCTCTATCCTGGCTCCCCATGTGTATCCATTCTGGCACCCCATGTGTATCCATCCTGGCCCCCATGTGTATCCATTCTGTCCTCCTATGTGTATCCATCCTGGCACCCCATGTGTATCCATTCTGTCCTCCTATGTGTATCCATTCTGGCACCCCATGTGTATCCATCCTGGCACCACATGTGTATCCATCCTGGCACCCCATGTGTATCCATCCTGGCTCCATGTATATCCATCCTGGCCCCCCATGTGTATCCATCCTGGCCCCCATGTGCATCCGTTCTGGCACCCCATGTGTATCCATTCTGGCCTCCTATGTGTATCCATCCTGGCACCCCATGTGTATCCATCCTGGCACCACATGTGTATCCAACTTGGCCCCCCATGTGTATCCATCCTGGCTCCATGTATATCCATCCTGGCCCCCCATGTGTATCCATCCTGGCCCCCATGTGCATCCATTCTGGCACCCCATGTGTATCCATTCTGGCCTCCTATATGTATCCATCCTGGCACCACATGTGTATCCATCCTGGCCCCCATGTGTATCCATCCTGGCACCCCATGTGTATCCATCCTGGCACCCCATGTGTATCCATCCTGGCACCCCATGTGTATCCATCCTGGCCTCCCCATGTGTATCCATCCTGGCCCCCCATGTGTATCAATCCTGGCACCCTATGTATATCTATCCTGGCCCCCCATGTGTATCCATCCTGGCCTCCCCATGTGTATCCATCCTGGCCCATGTGTATCCATCCTGGCACCCTATGTATATCTACCCTGGCACCCCATTTGTATCCATCCTGGCCCCCCATGTGTATCCATCCTTGCCCCTTGTCCTGGCTTCATGTACAGAGAGACAGAGAGGACAAAAAAAAGATTCCTCTTACCTTCCAGCGCTTCCTGCTCCATGCGGCGTCCTCCTCCTCTGCAGGTCCGGAGTGCACTTAGTAAAATAGCTGCCGTCATAGCAGAGGCCGGCAGTGAATTTTTGCGGACGTCGCTTGTGGCACGTTTCACTGTCATATGCCGGTGGCGACAGGCGCACATTCTTCAGTATTGATCGGCACATGCGCCGCAGTGGTTCAGGTAATGACCACTGTGTGCGCGCACCCCTGCACATTGTCTGCCTGCGCTTTTCAAGGGTCCTCGCCCCTAAAAACCGCAGACTTTTTTTTTCTTTTTCTTCTCCTTTCCTTCCCACAGCCAAGGGTCCATCAGAGATTTCCCCGATAACCCGCCAGGCCAGTCCGAGCCTGTGTGTGTGTGTGTATATACTGTATATACACTGCTCAAAAAAGTGAACACTAAAATAACAGAATATAACTCCAAGTAAATCAAACTTCTGTGAAATCAAACTGTCCACTTAGGAAGCAACACTGATTGACAATCAATTTCACATGCTGTTGTGCAAATGGAATAGACAACAGATGGAAATTATTGGCAATTATCAAGACACCCTCAATAAAGGAGTGGTTCTGCAGGTGGGGACCACAGACCACATCTCAGTACCAATGCTTTCTGGCTGATGTTTTGGTCACTTTTGAATGTTGGTTGTGCTTTCACACTTGTGGAAGCATGAGACGGATTCTACAACCCACACAAGTGGCTGAGGTAGTGCAGCTCATCAAGGATGGCACATCAATGCGAGCTGTGGCAAGTAGGTTTGCGGTGTCTGTCAGCGTCGTGTCCAGAGGCTGGAGGCGCTACCAGGAGACATGCCAGTACACCAGGAGACATGGAGGGGGCCGTTGGAGTGCAAGAACCCAGCAGCGGGACCGATACCTCTGCTTTTGTGCAAGGAGGAACAGGAGGAGCACTTTTCTAAGAGCCTCAAACTTCTGTGGGTGAATCAGACCTGAGATCTAACGTGATAGAAGATTACAGTGTGGGGAAGATGGGAAACATTCATATAGATGGCCGGTGGGGATAGAGTCAGTGACCGACTGAACAAATATGTTTCTAGAGCCGTAGTAGAAGATGAAGATGTCGTCCTCATCATGAAGGAGTTATTTCTCATGTCGCGTGTAATGAATATCTCCTGCAGTATTGCTAATGCCGATTCCAGTGTCGGTAATGAGACGAGAATTAGCGTTATGGAAGATGAGTCTATGAGGAACGTGTTCAGCTGCCGACTCCGAGGAGGAAACTGCTTGTTGTCTGTGGCCTAAATATATAGGTTTTATTAGTAGATGTCAGGGAAGAAAACTAAACCCTGTAAAATAATAAATCTCATGTTTCCCTTATTATCTCCAGTAATTGTATTATTACACAGGATTCTTATGATGTTACATCGGATCATCTTCTTCTCATTCAGGTCTCTACAATATCGGATCCTCTCAGTGAAGATCTTCTACAAAAGAAAATATTCCTGATTTACCCATCAGGGATGGATATGGACAGAGACAAGATGGCGGAGAGGATATTACACCTCACCCTAGAGATCCTCTTCCGTCTCACTGGAGGGGTGAGAGATTCTCATGACGTCACATTACATCATTCTTATCTATGGGAATAACAGATGGACAGAACTGGAGAGGTGAGGACTCTGGAAATGTCTGTAGTGAGATTTATTAATGTGTCTCTCCATAACCAGGATTACACAGTGATGAAGAAGACCTCTAGTGATCGCTGTCAGGACCCTGTGTCTGAGGGATGGGGAAGACCCCCGAGCCCAATCATGGGGCCTCCACCTCACCCCCTGATCCATGAGGACATCAATGACCAGAAGATCCTAGAACTCATCTACAAGATGATTGAGCTGCTGACTGGAGAGGTGACATTGCTGGGAATGCTGGGACATTATACAGTAACGCTATGAAGGGATCGGGGGGATGACGGTATCATTGTATGTGTCAGGTTCCTATAAGGTGTCAGGGTATCGCTGTCTATTTCTCCATGGAGGAGTGGGAGTATTTAGAAGGACACAGAGATCTGTACAAGGATGTCATAATGGAGGTTCCCCAGCCCCTCACATCACCAGGTAATAGACAGGACTAAATACACACGGCCTATAATTATCTGTATGTAGAGAATGAATTCAGTCCCTGTATGTGTTTCCTCCAGATCTATCCAGTAAGAGGACAACACCAGAGAGATGTCCCCGTCCTCTTCTTCCACAGGACTGTAACCAAGAAGATCCCAGTGCTCCTCAGGATCATCAGGTAGATGGAGAGAAGGTGTCAGGAGATCTCCCCTATGATGTGTAGACGGCTGTGAAGGTCTTGTGCTCAGTCTTGTTTTATCCACCAGTATTATATGTTTTATACTTGTGTAATGAGAACGGTGGAGATGGCAGGATTAGAGCTGATCATAGATGGGACTTCTCCATCTGTCTGTGACTTTTACAATATTTGTTTCAGGGTGAAGATCTGACCCATATTAATCCTACAGAGACATATGTGAGAGATGATGAGTGGTGTAAAGAGGAGATTCCCACATATGACTACCCAGGTGAGTAGTGACCACTGAATGCAGAGAAGTCACAGATTCCTCTCAGTCACCGGTGGTGTAGTCCGGCCGTATTACCATGATCACCATTTTGTCTCCCGACCACAACATTCTCCTCCACCCAAAACCGTTCAAGTAACTTTGGGCATTGAAAGCCCTTTTCTATAGAACTTACAACCTGGAGGATTCACCTACCCCCTGGGATTAAGAGACGCTGACCGTTACCTGCCCAGATCTGTAACTATAAAGCCAAATGACAGGGTACTTAGAATGTGCTGACATGAGATTCTCATGCTCTGGGGCGGGGCTGTGGGCGGGGCTGTGGGCGGGGCTTTATGAGGTGTGCTGATTACATATTCCTCTGTATTGGCTTATGACAGGTCGCTGATCCCTCACTGACCTGCCCCCATTATTACATAATGCATATAATAGCATTGATATTATTGGTGATAATGCCTATAATATTGTGGCTATTGTGAGGCTTAGAAAAAAAATTACATCCAGCAAAATGACACCAGCGGCGCCTGTCCAGTAGCCTCTATCTCTTTTTTTTAAAAAAAAACTTCTTTTTTATTGAATTTATATAGAATACAACATAAAGACCATTGTATACAGTGCAATAGCTACGAGCATTTATTCCATGGCGCTTTACATGTGGAAAAGGGGAAATATAGACAAGTATAGTAAACATGTGTAAGACATTGACACACAAGTACATAAGGAGAGGGGACCCTGCCCGCGAGGGCTCACAGTCTACAGGGATGGATGAGGATACAGTAGGAGAGGGTAGAGCAGGTCGTGCGGTGGTTCAGTAGACCGAGGATCATTGCAGGCTGTAGGCTTGTTGGAACAGGTAGGTCTTCAGGTTCTTCTTGAAGGTTTCCGTTGATGGTGAGAGTCTGATGTGTTGCGGCAGAGAGTTCCAGAGTATGGGGGAAGCACGGGAGAAGTCTTGTATGCGGTTGTGGGAAGAGGAGATAAGGGGGGAGTAGAGAAGGAGATCTTGAGATGATCGAAGGTTGCGTGCGGTTAGGTACCTAGAGATCATGTCACAGATGTATGGAGGAGACAGGTTGTGGATGGCTTTGTATGTCATGGTCAGGGTTTTGAATTGGAGCCTCTGGGCAATAGGAAGCCAGTGAAGGGCCTGGCATAGGGGGGAGGCTGGGGAATAGCGGGGAGACAGGTGGATTAGTCGGGCAGCAGAGTGCAGGATGGACTGGAGTGGAGCCAGAGTGCTAGAGGGGAGGCCAGAGAGTAGGAGGTTGCAGTAGTCGAGGCGGGAGATGATAAGAGCATGCACTAGTGTTTTTGTGGTTTCGTGGTTGAGGAATGAGCGGATCCGGGAAATATTTTTGAGTTTGAGGCGGCGGGAGGAGGCGAGGGTTTGGATATGTGGTTTGAAAGAGAGTGCAAGTCTTCTAATAGATACCAATCTGAGTTAATGAAAGACACCGTTATCCCCTGTATTTCTCCAGTAGACAACATCGATTCCATGAACATTTTCCATTTTCTGAAAAACTTTTCTGTAATTTTATCTTTCTGTCTTTCTGCCTCTTTTTCTTCCAAATACAAGACAGAAAGCAGCCCTGCCTTTACGTCTTTTACCCCTGGAAGCGTTTTGGCAAGCCAATGTTGTAAAATTAGACGCTTTGTTACCAGAGTCAGAGTATAAGCAGTTTTCCACCACTTGTTTTGCCTATCGTTTAGTGAAACAACCAGCTCATTGGATCGATATCCACCCGAATCCCACATATCTGTAAATACATGTCTTGGATCTTGACCCAGAGTTCTTGTGTTTTAGGGCACGACCATATTCCATGTTCCATGTCTGTTTTAGGAGTGTTACATTTAGGACAACTCGTTTGTCTATCAGGTTTTTGTGGAGTAGGCTGTATATTAAATCCGCATATCGTTTTGTGCATTATCCTAAACTGGCTGTCCCTCCACTGCTCATTGATAATATGTTTCCTTACCAGTTCCCAACCTTGTAGTATTTTATGATTGAGTTCTCCATCTTGTATATGTTTTTCCCATTTGTGAAAAACTCTGTCTGTTCCCGATGGGCGTAGCGTGTCCCTCAGTTCCCCATATATTGAGGAGATCGATACTTCCCCAATGTCCCTGGTAACCATGTCGCCCCATACCTCGGAGTCGATTTCCTTCCTCACATCCTGCAAATTATCTAATACATAATGCTTTAATTGACTATAGAGCATCAGATGGAAACGTGGCATTTTATATTTGTCTATCACCTCTGGTCCCGTCAACCAATGACATCCCTGAACATGTATTAAGTCATCTAACGTCTGTATACCTTATTGGATCCATTCCGAATATAGTTTATTTTCTCTACCCAATTTAAAAGCTGGGAACACCCAAGAATTAAGATGTTTTGATACCCTCCATGACATTTTCCGTTTTTTCCGTACTGCCTTCCATGTGGCAATGGTGTCCTTACAGATTACCGAGTGCATAATATCTGGAGGAATAGGTGACAATGGTGTGTGAAGCAATGCCGTCAGGTCCCATGGACCACAAAATTCCGATTCTAGCGCATAATCAGTATAACGCCCCGTCTTTTTAATCCAATCAATTACATTTCTCATTAAGCATGAGAGATTGTAGCCTCTAATGTTTGGAAATCCTACCCCCCTCCCTCTTTTGAGCGCATTAGAACTCTCAAAGCAAGTCTCGCCCTTCTCCCTCTCCATATGAAC
Source organism: Dendrobates tinctorius (assembly GCF_039654945.1). NCBI lineage: Eukaryota > Metazoa > Chordata > Amphibia > Anura > Dendrobatidae > Dendrobates > Dendrobates tinctorius. The sequence continues at coordinate 2,782,392 of NW_027362032.1, read as the reverse complement.
CTAGAAAAGGCCTTATTCAGTCTTAGAACATCCACGTGTCTGATCAGCATTGGAACAGTCTGCAATGGGTACAAAAGTCTTGCAAAACTTGTCATTTTGATTAGATGGCATCTTCCTAATAGTGAGAGGGGTAAGCTCCCCCATCTTTCCAATTCTTTTTCTATTTTGTCAGTAATTGGTTTATAGTTTAGATCATATATCTGTTTCGGGCATGTCCCCAGATTTATTCCCAAGTATTTTATAGATGTTGTCGCTTTCGGGATACCCACTATATTATTTTCCTGGCTTCGTTTCTAACCATTTCTCATAAACAAAATCTCGCATTTACTCTTATTTAACCGAAAGCCCGAAAATTCTCCAAATTTTTCAATCTCTGATAGTAATCTAGGGAGATCTTCTTCTGGATTTCTCATAAATACAATTATGTCATCTGCAAATAATGCAGATTTAGCCATCTGTCCCTCCACCGCCACTCCCCTGTATATATCATGATCATTTAGATATCTTGACAGGGGTTCTATTGCCAGGTTAAACAGTAGAGGAGACAGAGGGCACCCCTGCCTCGTTCCTTTTTTCAGCTTGAAGGTTTCTGACAAAAATCCGGGCGTATATATCCTTGCTCTTGGGTTATGATATAGAGCTGTCACAAAATCCCTAAATGGGCCCACCAAATGTATTCTGTCTAATACTTGACCCAGCCACGGCCACCTCACGTTGTCACACGCTTTTTCTGCGACTAGTGTGACCATGGCTGGATCTTCCCCCCGTTCCAGGTGTTTATTTCTAGTCACGACTAGTAGCAGCATAGCTTTCCTAATATTAGTAACGGCTGACCTTCCCTTTACAAAGCCTGTTTGATGATTCGAGATTAACCTAGGTAGTATTCTAGCCAGTCTATCGGCCATTATTTTTGAAAGGAGATTGACATCTTGGTTTATTAATGATATTGGCCTATATCCCGAGGGATCTTCTAGATCTTTCCCTTCCTTCGGGAGGAGTTTTATGTAAGCCGTATTCATAATTTCTGACAGGGCTTCCCCTTGCAGAATACTGTTAAATAGATCTTTAAGTATGGGAGTTATTTGTCCATTTAATGATTTATAGAAAGATCCATTAAACCCATCGGGTCCAGGAGCTTTATTGGACCCCAACCCCTTTATTGCCATACTTATTTCTTCCTCTGTGATATAACCATTTAAGTCCTGTAACTCCTCATCCGTAAGTTTCGGGATATTAATTTTGTCAAGCCATGCGTCATCCCCTGTTGCGTCTTGTCGTCCTTCCTCTCTGTATAGGTCAGCGTAGAATTTCCCTAACTCCCTATTTATATCTATAGGGTCCGTCAGTCGTTGTCCTTCCTTATTCCTAATTGCCATTATAGATGTAGGAGCATACCTTCCCTTGGCTAAATTGGCCATTACTTTCCCTGCTTTGTCGCCATACCTATTTAATTCTATGTCTAAGTAGCTCCTATGTATTTGTTCCCTTTTTTCTGCCCATTCCTCAAAATCTTTTTTAGCTCTCATCCAATTGTTTTTATCCTCATCCAATAGGGAGTTTTTATACTTTGTATATGTTGTCCTGACTTCGTTAATTGCCCTTAAAAATTGGTCTTTTAATTGCTTCTTTAATCTTTGTGTGTGGGCTATGATGTTTCCCCTTAATGCCGCCTTCGCTGTTTCCCAATAAAGTCTAGGGTTGGATTTGTGTTCTTCATTATGGGATGTAAATTCTGTCCACCATTCTCCCATCCGTTTAACAAAATCATAATCTTTCGTCATGGTTCCCGGAAAACGCCATATGTAGTCTGTCCCTTTCTGGTGTATATCAGCCAGGTCCAGAGTTACAGGACTATGATCCGAGATCACCATGTCTTCAATATTGACAGCCAGCATTTTAAGCAAAAGCTTGTCTGAAAGAATAAACATGTCTAACCTCGACCATGTCTTATGCGCATGAGAGTAATGTGTAAATTCCCGGTCCATAGGGTGCGTTGATCTCCACGCATCCTTTAGCTGCCAATTCATTATCATGTCTTCTAAGTACCCTTTTCTCCCCGTGTGCCCTTTCTCCTGACCCAGGTTTAATCCCGCTAACCTCCCTTTTCTATCCTCGTCCTCTCTAAGTACCTCGTTATAATCTCCCCTTATAATTATGTTATCATTCTTATCCGTAAGTATTGTGTTCTGTAAAGATGTAAAGAATATCTTTTGGTTTGTGTTTGGGGCGTATATGTTATATAAACTAACAATGTCGTTATGTATTTGTAATTTCAAATGTATTATCCTTCCCTCTTGGTCTGTCTCTACAGATGTCACTTTATGTGCCAACGCTTTATGTATGAGTATTAGGACCCCTGCTTTCCTGTCTGACGCACTAGAGCCATAAACTTCTCCCACCCATAGTTTCTTCATCCTAAAAATATCTCCCTTGGCTAGATGCGTCTCTTGAAGCAAGGCTACATCTACCCTTAGTCGTTTCAAATGATGGAGTACCATCAGCCTTTTGTTTGGTGAACGTAATCCCTTTACATTCCAAGTTATTAACCTAACCATTTTTTAGTATAAGATATTTCCTTCTGCGGGTATAGGTGAAATTCAACTGCACCTTAATCGGGTACTTTATGTCATTAAGTAACTTTTTAGCCAGTAGTAATCTCATAAGTTTATAACAAGTAGAATCACGGAAATCCCCCCCCCGTTTTCCCCATTCCCCAGTCCTCCCTCCCCCTGTAGAAACCACGTCTTTGACTTCTCTTTTTTTCCACCACTTTCCAGACCGAACTATCCTCCGTGCGCCGTATTTCAAACATCTCACCTTAACCGTTGATTTTATATGTAGTTAGACCCTGAGCCCTAAACCTCTTGTAAACATCAAACTTCCAGCCTTTAGACCCTAAACATCCCCCAAACTTCTGTATACTTACAACAGTTCTAAAATTCCTGAACTTCTCCCCCCAACAGTACCAAAAAAGCCCCTTTCATCGCCCCATCTATGAAGCCAAAGAAGCATGAAGTTTGTTCCCCCCCAAGAGAGCCCCAACAGTATACTTTTAACAAATATGGGGCAATTTCACCCTTAGAAAGTTCTCAACTCAGAACAAAGCAATACAACTAGTGTTGTCCTTGTCCATCTTCCTAATATACTGGTCGCCACCAGCCGGGATTGTCAAGAGTCGGCATAAAGTTCTCTCCTGTGGAGACATCTCAGTACCTTAGTCCCTTGGAACAAGAGAACACAAAGCTCGACAGCCGCTGGTGCACTCCATATCCTAGATTGATGAAATACGCATCCTGGGTCTTTCTTTTGTCTCAGCTGTATCTGCATAGCCTAAAAGGGGGGAGGAGAAAAAAAAAGGTGGGGGGAGGAAGACAGAACAGAAAAAAAACAAGAAAAAGGGATTCCACGGGGGGGGGGGGGGGGGGGTAGATTATGAGATCTGTAGGTGAAAGAAAGCGTCCCTTCACAAACCGGCTAATGAACATATTGGTGATTGTTGCGTCTTCGTGCGCATTTTAGATGCAGTCTTTTGTCGGTTTTCAGCTACTTTTTCTCAGAGAGTTGGAGATAACAAACAGTCCTTACTAAGCTCATTATTTATCACACTTAGTCTTCATCACCATCTCTCAAGTGCATCTTGTATGGCTTTAACATTAACTGGACGTCCTTACCAATCACAAGATGTACTTTATCTCGGTTTTTACGTCCTCGCTTCATTTTGCGTCTTGTCTTATTTGGCTTTTCTTGGTCGACCTTGTCACTGGGGGGTCTCTGTTCTTTTGCCATTGAGACTCTTTCATTGTCCCCCTCTGTATGCACCTCCGATCTTAGTCTGTAGGTGTGGGGTTGAGTCGTCCCTCTCTCCTCTTCTATGTTCCTTTCCGCTGCCTCTCTCGGGGGGGGCTGGCGTTTGCTGGTGATTGGTGGCCGGATGAGGGCATTTGTTGGTTTATACATTCCATGGCCTCTTTAAGATCTATGAACGACTTCATCGTACCCTCTCTTGTTCTGAACCTCAAAGTTGCTGGGTAATTCAGTTGGAATCTTACATTGCGTCTGAACAGTGTAGTACATACTTCACTGAAAGCTCTCCTTCTTCGTGTCACTTCAACCGAAAAATTTCCAAACAGAAGGGCTTTGTGTCCCTGTATTATCAGTGATCGTCGCCTCCCCTTATAGGCTCTCAGTATTTCTTCTTTATCTTTAAAATTCAGATATTTTGCCACAGATTGACGCGGTCTTAGTGTTTCCCTGTTATTTCGTCCACTCCTGCTTTTATCAGGCTCTAGGGGGGCCGATTCTATGGGCACGTTCGACTCTGCGCTTGTATGCCAGACCCAACTCCTTTGACAGTTCTATCTCAAATATATCATTTAATTGTTGTGCTTTTATTGACTCTGGGAGACCTATCAGCTTCAAATTATTTCTGCGGGACCTATTCTCCAAATCGTCCAGTTTATCCATAGTATAAAGCCCCCGTTACACACTGCGATATCGCTAGCAATATCGCTGTAAAGTCACCGATTTTGTGACGTTGCAGCGATATTGCTAGCGATATCGCTGCATGTGATACTTACCTCCGACCGGCTCCCCCTCTGGTTATCGCTGATCGCGCGAGAAGCTCCTGGACCATTCCTCGTCGGTCACTTCCTGCGGCGCTTCCTGCTGTGACGATGAGCAGCGCGTGGAGCCGGGTGGGAGGATGCAGGATCGCCTCGTCTGACAGGTAAGTAGCGACCCCCGTCCCCTGCGATGTCGCTGGTGAGATCTGCCTGAGTGGCAGCTCACTAGCGACCACCTAGCGATGCACCAGCGATCCTGACCGCGTCATATCGCTGGTCGGGATCGCTGGTGCATTGCTAGGTGTAACGGTACCCTAAGAGGACTGTCTCTTTAAATCATTAACCTGTGCCTGTCCTCAGCCTCTGAGATCCTGTGCTCTCCTCCTGTAGCTGCCCTTCCTGATGAGTCATTTTGCACTGCAGCTCTTTGGTGGTGACTTGTATCATGTCAGCTACAGCCTGCTTGAAATCTTCAGTCAGGTACACAGCCATTTCTTTTGCTAACAGCTTGAAATTCATTTGTCCCTGTGTATGGAGCTGGTTTTCCACCAAGCCTCCTAAATCTGCTCCCCTTTGCTGGCTGTGTTCCTCTTCTGTCCCAGGGGCCTTCTTCCCCTTCTCCTGCCCTGTTCCTCTCATCCCCTGGTCTGTCTGACTATCCTGTCCCGCTTGTGTCTCCGGCGCCATTATTGTACCTACACCTTGCAGGCTGCCTCCGCTCTCCTCCTCCTCCTCCTCCCTCTCTCTCCCCGCGCCTCTGGTAATAATAATAATAATAATCTTTATTTATATAGCGCCGACATATTCCGCAGCGCTTTACAGTTTAACAGTTTCAAAACACAAGTCATAAGTAACAACGTTAACAATACAATAATTTAAGCAAAATAAGACAAAATAATCCGCCCCTGCTCGTGAGAGCTTACAATCTACAATGAGGTGGGAGACGTACAGAGTACAGGTGTGTATTCACACTGGTGTATTTACAGTGATGGTCCAGCCATCCTGAGGGAGTGAGGGATGGATGGAGATAGTGAATGGGATACACACGCACACTTACACATAGAATGACTGTGATTAGTGAATGTGATAGGCCGCTCTGAACAAATGTGCTTTGAGGGAGCGCCTAAAACTATGCAAATTGTGGTTAGTCCTAATTTCTTGGGGTAGAGCATTCAAGAAGATAGGAGCAGCACGGGAGAAGTCTTGGAGTCGGGAGTGGGAGGTACGGATTAGTGCAGAGGTTAGTCGAAAGTCGTTTGCAGAGCGCAGCGATCGGCTAGGCCGATAGACAGAAATGAGGGTAATAAATCGGTCCATGTCATGGCCGCTCTCAGATGACACCGCTGCACTCCCAGTGTCAGTTTTAGTTCAGGGCTCTGTGCAATAACAGATTTTTGACGGCAGTCGGCGGGAGCTCCTTCACCCACGTCCGTACATGGTGGCGCCGGAACCGGAAGTCTAGCCTCTATCTCTTACTTATAGAGGCTACTGTGCAGGCGCCGCCATCACCGGTGACATTTGGCTGGATGTAATTTTTTTCTAAGCATCACAATAGCCACAATATTATAGGCATTATCAACAATAATATCAACACTATTATATGCATTATGTAACAATGGGGGCAGGTCAGTGAGGGATCAGCGACCTGTCATAAGCCAATACAGATGAATATGTAATCAGTGCACCACATAAAGCCCCGCCCACAGCCCCGCCCACAGCCCCGCCCCAGAGCACGAGAATATCATTTACTGAAAACTACAAATACACATTAAACAACAACCACAAGACGGATTTCATCACCAGGTATCACTGTAATCAGTATAACGGCGCTGACCTGACAGTGTCTGTAGGTTACTGAGCACAATCCTGCTGACAGGTTCCCTTTAAGACATCTCAGCTCTGCACTATTATACACAGTTCTCTATAAATGTGTAATATTTCTTCTTGAAACTCATCTGACAGAAAATATTGGAACTTCCGATAGTATAGATTGTGACGTCACCGAGCCCCATACTCTAATTACCCCAGAAAGGTTTCACCACTAGCTGCTCATTTATTACTGATGGAGACTGTGGAGTTTGATCATTTCAGTAGATGTTATTGTCTATAGTCACAGTGTTTGATTACAGAAGTGTCCAAAATACTCTGATTTTTCAACTTCTCACTATACCCTATATACGGTTGTACACTACTGTCTGGGCACATGGCAGTGTTCAGAAGGGAAGGAGCGCCATTTAGCTATTTGAATGCAGATCTAGCTGGAATAGTTTGCAGACACAATGTATTCGGAGCATTGTTCGTGGTCACCTGGCAGCTCAAAAGATGTCCACCATGAACATGCTTGGCTCTATCTTCTCTGCTTTATATATCCCAAGGATTGCCTTGCTCATCGCCCTATAACACCCTTACATGGATCTGGACTTACACTGGGACCCCTAGGCTTGGACCATGGTGTTACCTGCTATTCTGTTGTGTTAGATGGCAAGAAGAATAGTCAGGTAGCTGGGTCAGAACCAGAAGGACAGAATACAGAATCAGAAGACACAAGAGTAGTCAGTAAACGGGCCACAGTCACAGCAGGAAACAAATACACAAGCCGCAAGCTGAGCACAGAGGACTGAACCAGAGGAGAACAGCGCTGTCTCTGGCAGATTCCGGCCATGTGCTTTGTGCTTTAGTAGGGTGTGGTACTTACCAATTGGCTGAAGTAGGGAGCAGATTACTCCAGCTGGACAGCAGGAACACATCCCAGATGAGATTGGACACACCATAGGCAGAAGCCCTAATATAACTAAATGACTGAAAACCAGAATAGTCGAAATCCCCATAAAGTGATTCCATGTTATTAATTAATTCACTGAGGGTTATAATCTATACACATGTGGTCAAAATTGTTGGTACCCCTCGTTTAATGACAGAAAAACCCACAATGGTCACAGAAATAACTTTAATCTGAAAAAAGTAATAATAAATAAAAAATCTATGAAAATGAACAAATGAAAGTCAGACATTGCTTTTCAACCATGCTTCCATGCTGCGTATGGCACAGGGTGTCTAGAATCTGTGCAGGGTACAATGAAATCTCAAGACTATGAAGGGATTCTAGAGAGAAATGTGCTGCCCAGTGTCAGAAAGCTTGGTCTCAGTCGCAGGTCATGGGTCTTGCAACAGGATAATGACCCAAATACACAGCTAAAAACAGGCAAGAATGGCTAAGAGGAAAACATTGGACTATTCTGAAGTGGCCTTCTATGAGCTCTGACCTAAATCCTAATGAGCATCTTTGGAAAGACCTGAAACATGCCGTCTGTAAAAGGCAACCTTCACACACGAGACACCTGGAGCAGTTTGCTCTTGAGGAGTGGCCAAAATACCTGTCGGGAGGTGCAGAAGTCTCCTTGACAGTTACAGAAATCGTTTGATTGCAGTGATTGCCTCAAAAGGTTGTGGAGCAAAATATGTTAGTTAAGGGAACCATCATTTCTGTCCAGGCCTATTTCATGAGTTTTATTTTTTTTTAAATTCTGAGGAAGCATGGCTGAAAAGCAATGTCTGACTTTCATTTGCTCATTTTCATAGATTTTTTATTTATTATTACTTTTGTCAGATTCAAGTTATTTCTGTGACCATTGTGGGTTTTTCTGTGATTAAACGAGGGGTATCGACAACTTTGACCACGTGTGTAGGATGAGTGAATATTTTGACTCCACAGCCACTTTCCGGAAATTAACACGCAGTGGATGTTGGAGAGTGAAAATTACACATTTGCCATTTTCTTACCCAGCACATAGTGCCCAGATTGTGCTCCAGGAGACACCGCAAATTAAGTGGATTCTTCTCACTATAATATTGCTAAATACAGGGATCCTAAATGTTGTTTGTGCACACTGCAAGACTCCGAAGTGAGAGCGGATTTTGCTGGATTGGTTTATAGAAACTCTGCTGCTTTTCAGCAGCCTTTGAGCCACTAATAGTGTGGGAACCTCTGTTTTTCCATTGACAGATGATGGCCCTGAGTGGGGACTTGTTTTTTTGTGAGATGAGAATTGGTAATATTTTCACCTACATAACACTGATTGGTTTCTTTTTATTTGATATTTGGGAGGCAGAATGAACAAAGTGTTGAACACCGCACACTACTGGCTCATCCAACAAGGTTTTCTATTAGACTGTGAACTGTCATTGTCTTGGTAAATAAAGTTTTTTACATAGCTTGCCATTTTTATGGACAGTTTAAGTAGAAATGTTCAAAAATTTAAAACTCAATTATATTTTATTAAAAAATATTTTTTTATCTTAGCAGATGACTGTACCAGGAGATCAGAGGGACAGCTGACATCTTCAATTTTGAAATCAGAAGATCTTGAGATCCTACAAGATACAACTGAAGTGAATGCCATTACTCCAGATACACCATCATCCATTCACAGCAAAGATCTGTCATCTGGTCCTATGAAACAGGTCCCATCTTCTGATTCATTACTGACTACTAAGGAAAATGAAAGTCACAAAAGAGGCAATAAAAAACAAACTTCTCCTAAAGCAAAGAAGTCATTTTCATGTTCAGAATGTGGAAAATGTTTTATATGGAAATCACGTTTTCTTGCACACCAAAGAACTCACACAGGAGAGAAGCCTTTTTCCTGTTCAGAATGTGGGAAATGTTTTAACCAGAAATCACATTTCGTTAATCACCATAGAACTCACACAGGGGAGAAGCCTTTTTCCTGTTCAGAATGTGGGAAATGTTTTATAAAAAAATGTAATCTTAATATACATCTAAAAATTCACACAGGGGAGAAGCCTTTTTCATGTTCAGAATGTGGGAAATGTTTTAACCAGAAATCAGATTTGGTTAATCACCATAGAACTCACACAGGGGAGAAGCCTTTTTCCTGTTCAGAATGTGGGAAATGTTTTACACTGAAATCATATTTGGTTAAGCACCATAGAACTCACACAGGGGAGAAGCCTTTTTCCTGTTCAGAATGTGGGAAATATTTTGACCAGAAATGGAATCTTTCTAATAATAATAATCTTTCTTTTTTATATAGCGCTGACATATTCCGCAGCCCTTTACAGTTTGCACACATTATCATCGCTGTCCCCAATGGGGCTCACAATGTAAATTACCTATCAGTATGTCTTTGGAATGTGTGAGGAAACCCACGCAAATACGAGGAGAACATACAAACTCCTTGCAGATGTTGTCCTTGGTGGGAGTTGAACCACATTCTCCAAGCCTCTCATTTCTACGGGTTTCATCGTCCTCACCAAAGGCGACTCATCAGGAGACTTTATTTAATATTGACCTATATTCAAGCAAGACTAGACGAAAAAAAAATTAAAATCATGTATCATGTTATCCGAAACAGAAAACTAGCCACATATAGGCAGATCCCAGGCTTCAAACTATATACTTCGTATAGTTTTTACATCTCGAGGGACACGGATCTATCATTCTACAGGAAACAACCTAGGGGTTTTCAGCCACGGTTGGAAGAATACAGATCTGCTCCATTGACCATCGCTGAACCATGGATATGTATGGAGATGCCAGGTTGTGATCCTCAGATCAACTGGCATTTTACCTTGTATGGACTGAATGGATTGTCATCTTCCTTCGCTTGTCCTTACCTCCTCTCTGTGCGAACCACAGGTGGGGTAGCGACCCTGGGAGCGAATCAGCGGAAGGGTGAGACTCTGTAATGTGCACTCTGTTGGGTACTGTGCTGGGAATGTTCTATGTGTTATCTGCCTGTTTTGTGGTTCAATAAAGCATTGCCACACTGTTTTACCCTCAATGTGTGTTGTCTGAGTAGTGTCGTAGCTGTTTTTGTCCTGACCAAAGTCAGATCTGCCAAATCACCAGTGAGGCCAGATTAGGAGTTTTACGCCCTTAATTTACAAGCGCTTGGAGAAAAAAAGAGACTGCACACACACGAGCCGTGGTCAAATCACTTTATCTGACGTAATGAAATACAAGGCAATCTTTTATACCATTTACAACAATATGTAATTCTATGGGGCTCATGTGGCCCCCACCATCACCTCAGTGTCATACCATGTTTACAATGTACCCAGAACACATTATGGTTGACTATTGAGAACATATATGATAAGAAGCATTTTTCCCTTGAAGAGGAGACTGGCAAACTGCAGAGTCATAAGAATAAATGAAAGGCAAATCAAGAATTAAAGGCAATTAAAGGGATATGAAGGCAAACCTTCCATATCAATTTCCCCCTTTTGTAAATGGTATAACCTTTGCCACAGGGTCAACTGATGTCCACAAAGGAGCTACTGTCTCATGGGTCTAGTACCCATACGGGGGCTTCCTACCTGCTTCGCCCATCCACCCTCAGTGTGGACACTCACTTTCCCCATCAGCAATGGCTACCTGGGGTCTATGATACACTACAGAAGGTTCAGCCTTAGATTCTTTTTTATGCATACATTATTCAGTAGCTTAAGTAATACATATATTAGCGCTTTTACGGCTACATAAACCAATAAGCAAAACAACAAAATTTGCATACAAGTCTGTACAATGCCAAAAATCCTTCCTGCAAGGCAATTAAACCAATTTGCTGGATTTAGAAAAGAGAATGTGTTACCCCACCAGGAGTCTCTTTTTGCACTGTGTTGTTTTAACCATTGGTCTCTGAGTTCACCTATTTTGTCTATACTGGCCCTGATCGTGAGATTGCCAGCAGGGTCGATATAATTACAATAGGTGGGACCAATTATCTGACACATTCCTCCTTCTTTTGCAGTCAGGTAATCTAGTACTATAGTATGCTGGTTAGTAACTACGATTAATTGTCTCTGTATTGTATTAGTCTCATTAAGAACTTCAAGAATCTGGAATATCTGATCGTCCAGATAGTCGGTAGCTTCCACTAATTTGTCCCACATTTGGGTTATGAAGGGGTATATTAGCATACTACTGAATATTTTATTTATTTCCCCATTTCTACTAGATGCGGCCTACCATTTGGCCGGGGCTTATTGTCTGCAGCCCTTCTATACAAAGTGTGAATTGGAACTGCTGCTGTGTCTATTTTACTATGAGGAACTATGAAAGTGGCTGGTATTAGTTTGGCAAGAGTGCAAACCCCCCTTATGTCTGGGCTTACCCACCTGTAGGCACAATGTCCGCAAACCAAGAATACTCCTTCAGGGAGAACACAAACGTGACCAGGGGTCTGTATACATTGGTATAAACTCAAAAGTCCTGACATAGGCTTATGGGCGCACCAAGTATTATTCATCTGTTTTCCACTCATATCAGATATACATTTACCCCTTTCTTTCCTTATTATTTTACCGGCAGATGCTTTACAGCCTTCAATACCATCCTGGTACACCGTATCATTAACCTGTGTTTGATCGCGAGTGTATATGCGGAAGCAATTATTGTCCTCACCACAGGTGTTTGCTCCAGTGTGTTGAAGACTGAACCACAGTCCATCATTGGGAATAGGGTCTGAGTGAGGGATTTCAGTCCTCCTCCTGGCGACCATATCTCCGACATCTGAGTCATATTCCCGCCACATTTGTACCTTTAGGCCGCGTTACATTAAACTGAAACCAGGGATTAGAGACCCATCCAGTTATAGCCAATGAGGCAGATATATCACGGGGCACATCTTTTCCCCAAAACCTAGATTGAGTCCAAGTCTCATTGTGTAAGCAGTGTGGGGTTAATACCTCCCATGGCTCCAGAGGTAAGGATAAGTACAGCATGGTCCTCGCAGATACTGGGCTGTGTGTACAGACCCAACAGTCCTTCGGTTTCTGTCCTTCCATGTCCTTTATAAGAAGAGCATGATGCCGAATAAGTTTGTTGTCCCAATCAGCATTTAAGAGTTTGTCCTGTGTCTCTGTAGAGTGCAGTAACCCTGTCACTGCCAGCAAGGTGATGAGGAGAACAGTCATTCTGCTGTTGACAGGACCTTCTTGCAGTGACTGGCGTGGATCCAGGTGGGCTTTCCCTCAAGTTTTACTGAGATGGATGTGGTAAGCTGGACTTGGAAGGGGCCGTCAAATCATGGGTCCAGGCTCCTTTTCAAGTGTCTGCGTATAACCACCCAATCACCTGGATTCAACTGATGCACATCTGCACTGGCATTAGGATCTGGAATGGATGAGAACACATGTTTATGCACCACATTAAGACTTTCCCGCAAGGCCTGGACGTAGGCTGTCATAGAACCGTTTTGCATTTGTAGCACCTGTGGGAAGTACAGACCAGTCTTTGGTGCACTACCAAACAGGACTTCAAAAGGAGACAAGCCTGTCTTTCTATTTGGAGTGTGTCTGACTGGAAAGAGTGCAAGAGGCAAGCACTCTACCCAGCTCTTTCCTGTGTCTGCCATGGCCTTTTGACTTTTCAGTTTAAGGGTCCCGCTTAATCTTTCCACTTTCCCACTACTTTGTGGCCTATATGGTGTATGAAATGCTTGCTGTACACCCAGGGCCTGCATGACTTCCCTCATTATTTCTCCCGTGAAGTGTGTACCCCTATTGCTTTCTATGGATTCTGGGACACCATACCTGCAGATCAGTTCTTTCATCAGTTTATCTGCAGTCGTTTTAGCATTTTCACATTTTACCGGATGGGCTTCCGGCCAGCCAGAGAAGAGATCTACACATACTAGGACATTTGCATACACTCCTACCTTGGTAGCTGTAGTCAATCTGCAGTCTCTGAAACTGGTAGAGAGGCCAAGTTGTCGCTTTCTTAGGGACTTTTACTGTTTTACCTGGGTTGTGCTGTGCACAGATGAGGCATGAATGTACAAGTTTTGCGGCTGCGTAACTGAAACCAGGAGCGATCCAGAAGGCATCTACCATGGCACACATGTGACTTTTTGAGGCGTGAGTGGGGCCATGTGTTGCTTGCGCCATAATCGGGAACAGGGACTTTGGTAGGCACAACTTATCCTTATTCTCCCATACTCCGTTTGAGTTCAGCTCAGCTCCCAGTCTCCCCCGGTGTACCTTCTCTGTTTGGGCAGCCTGTTGCTGGAGAGATTTCAGGACATCTAGGCTCAGTGTGGCTGGAATACGCTGACTCCCCGCCACCGTCCACTGCTCTCTCTAGGCCGCCTTGCTGCTACTTTAGCAGCCTCGTCCGCCCTTCTGTTGCCCTCTACCTCCACGGAGTCACCTTTTGTGTGTGCTTTTACCTTGACAATGCCAACCTGGACTGGTAACATCAATGCCTCCATTAATTGTTTCACCAGCTCTGCCTTTTTAATGGGCTTACCGGCTGATGTAAGGAATGCTCTGCTTCTCCATATAGGGCCATAATCATGGGCTATTCCCCATGCATAATTCGAATCTGTGTAAATATTAGCGACTTTACCTGCACCAGCTCTACACGCCTCAGTGAGTGCCTTCAACTCTGCCTCCTGTGCTGACATTTGAGGAGGGAGTGGTTCAGCTCGGATTACCTCATGTGAGGATACTACTGCATATCCATCCTGGTGGTATCTGGAGCCATCTACAAAAAAAAACTCAAAATCTGCATTAGGAACAGTTCTATGCAGTCATGTTCATGAGTCATGTCAAAGTATTCTTCCTCACTTGCTAATACGGTCACCAATTCCCACTTTTCTGAATCCACAGGCAGGAGGGTGGCTGCATTCAGAACATTACATCTCTTGAGGGAGACATAATCAGGAATTTGTAGAGCACACTCAAGTCGGAGCTGTCTGGTCATAGACAGATGTCTTGGTTGAACTTGTACGAGTATAGAATGGATGTCATGTGGGAAATAAATTGTCAAAGGAATGAGATCATAGGGGTCTGATGACAAACAGTCATAAAGTGGTTGCAACATTTGTGAAGCAGGCCTTATTCAAGGCCTACTGTAGGTCACTAAGCCTAGGAAAGTGCGTAGATGCTGATGTGACCTGGGTAGAGGGAGATTTTGAATTGCCTGTTTCCTGTCTTCAGTCAGGTGTCTGGTACCTTCGGCAATTCAATGTCCCAAAAATGTCACCTTTTGTTTGTAATACTGTAATTTGTCACGTGAGACCTTGCAACCCTTTTCTGCTTAAAAAAACATAGCAAGGAGACTGTGGCTTCCCTGCAGGACCTCTGGTCCAGGCAGAACAGCAAAAGGTCATCCACGTACTGTAATAGTACAATCAGCGGATGAGGTGATTACCACTACTCAAGGATACCTGCCATCGCTGCTGAATAGATGACAGGGGTTTTCTTTCCCCCTTTGTGGGAGAACTGTCCAACAATATTGTTTACCTTTATGAGTAAAGGAAAAGATACTGACAGTCAGGGTGCAGGGGTACAGAGAAAAATGCACCCGCTAAATCAATGACTGCGAAACATTTTGACGTTGCTGGGATCTGTGACAGTATTGTGTGTGTGGATCAGGGACGATTGAGGTCACACTCTCTGTAACATCATTAATAGCCCTTAAGTCATGAACCTTTCTGTAAGTGTCAGCAAACCCTTGAGTCCTTTTTCCCTAATGGGATACAAAGGGGTGTTGCAGGGGGAAGATCTTTGCACTAGAACCGCCCTGCCTTAACAAACTCTCTAATATCTCTGCTCGGGGCCATTGATTTGGCTAGGCTCAAGGGGTATTGCTTTAACAAGGAGGATTGGTTCCTTTTTTTTTTCCCCCAATTTAATCATGACAGCAAATTCATAGGGGTATTGTCACTAACAATAAGTTTTGTAAGTACCACAATTCCAGCACTTCACTGTTTCTAGGTCCCTTGGTCCCCTATTACGTCTCCACTGTTTTCCTTGTGCTCCAGCATACATGACAGGTTGTCTTACCGTCCTTGTTTGCTCAACTTCTTTAGCTACCTTAAGGAGGTCTTTCGGATCTACATATCTCCATTCAGGTCTGGCTGTCTGTACTGCGTCTTGTAAGTCTTTGTTCATGCCGTCAATGAATGCATTTGGAGCGCCCTCGGTGGCCAGGGCTGTGGGGTACTCGGTACTGGATCCGTTGATCTCAATGGGAGTTGTCACGGAAGCTGTGACCCGGTCCGTGGCCCTGGTGCTCCATGGCAAAAAGGGGATTGAATGGATAATAGAATAGAATAGTTTGTGATGCCACCTGTGGTGTTCGGCAATGAAGATGTTAGGCCGACGCTGCATGCAGATCCTCTGGGACTGGTGGTGTGGTGCAGCCAAGATGGTGGAGCTCCCCACAGGTGGAGCTGTAGTCCCAGGGCAGTGTAGATGTGGTAATGGAGAAGAGGCGCAGGCAGTGTAGAAACTGGTACTCAGATGTAGCAGTGCGGAGTGTGTTGGTGCGGGAATAAGTGGAGGACACCGGGTCATGTAGTTCCAAGGCTTTACTCACAGTCTGCAGTTCACACAGGTGCCTGCCTCCGTGCCGTGTCCTCCGGGCCAGGGACTCAGTCAACCTCCAGGCAAGATGGAATTCTCCCTTCCAAAACACCCCGCCAACATGTACCTTTCTGAACTTCTCTTATAGCGCCTTTGAGTGAAGTACTCTCAGTACTGAGTTACACTGGAGTTCCTCCTGACAGATGTTCCTATGAACTCTACTTGTAAGGCAGACAGCTGTGGCCTGCTTCGGGGACTCCTTACTCCTGAGTCCCGGCTCACTATCCAAGTTGCTGTTGTGCCCCCAAGTCTGGTGTGCGAATATAGCATTTACAGCTTCCTATTCCTCCGGTGTCTGTTGCAGGATCATCAGTATCCGAACAACCTTGGGGACCGGGCCCCGGCCTTGCGCTTAGGACTGGAAGGGGTTCTCCTCTAACCCGGTTCCCACCGTCCTATTATTCTCCTTACGTTCCGTACTGTTCTTCCCTTCTTATGTAAGGTTAGGATGTCAGTCTATGTCTCTCTCCTTTCTCTCTTTCCCGTGCCAGCAGGCCCAGGTCACTGTGACCTGCTGCAGCACTTCCTTCATACATCCATCTCTGGCTCTCACTCTAGCCCAACTCCTCTAATCCTAAACCTTCCCGCTCTTTATGTATTCTAAACTCCACCCGCCTCCCAGCACGTTTACTGTTCCAAGCAGGGAGACACCAAAGGTGCTCTGCTACACTCCAAGCAGGGAGCCACAATGTGGCTTTGCTGAACTACTGTGTTGTGTGGGATGCAGGTGTTGGAGCGTGGTTAGGAGCCTCCACCTTACCTGGATGGTGGGGCACCACACCACAGGTGGAGGTGCAGTACCTCTGTGGCGACTGAAGCCTCAGGGGCGCCACATACCCCCCCATTAAACACAGCACGTCCGCGGGCTGCAAGTCAAACAGAGATAAACAATACGGGAACATACAAAATTTTTATATTGCTATGTAAACATGACTTATACTAAACTTCCTAATATAGGAGGCACAGTTTCTTGAACGTTACAAACAAGTTAACTATCTAAATTTTAAATTATGCTACCTAATTTAAAGTGCTGTAGTAGCAAACTCAGCATTAATTCACATTTTCTAGCAACACATCTCTTTTCTGTTACCTTTCACATTTTCTACTTTCTACTGTCTCTTCTAGACTTAAGATGACAACCGTGGATACCTGGTTCGTCACCTGTAATTCCAATTCTGCATTCACATCCTCAACATCTTTATTCAAAATTCTATAAAACATTCACTATGTCTTTTTCTCATTATACTCCTATAAAATCTGTCATTAAGATTTTCATTATATGCTAATACTTTCTAGCAAAAAACTGAACATTATCAATAAGTGCGAGAATAGACACTGGTCCGGCCAACATGTCTGGAAATGTCCCTATAACGAGGTAGGTCTTCTTTCAAGAAGAGTGTCCTATGTAAAACCAAGAGAGAGCACCTAAAGAGGTGCAAACTATATACAAAACAGTTCTGGACCATTCAGGGTTCATGATCTCCACAGTTCAATATGGAAGCTGCCAACAAACTGGGCAACACTGGAAGAACAAAACTAGAACATGATATCAAAAACAGAAAAAACTGGAAAAAGGCACAACTGTGCAAATACCCTCCTGGGTAACGATAGTTGAACTTAAGAAAGTATCTTAACTAGTTGTCCCCTCCTGGGGTTCTGGAAACTGGTTGCTGGGGACGGCTTCCAGAGGAGATGCTCTGGGTTTCTTCATCTTGTTTCTGGCGGTCTTGGTCTACCAATCATAGGTACTCCGCTTCCCAAAGGGTAAGGTAGGGGCTTGTTGGGGTAAAGGACAGGGCCATAGAGAGATCAACCGCCTGCGGGGACAGCTGGTCCGCTACTGCCAAGGGTACTTCTGCTGCTGTGGGTGATCCAGTCGGCGTGGCCACTGATGACTCAGAATCAGACTCTGCGGTGTCCATCGGGACCTCAGTTGGCAGTGCCGCAGCCTGGGGTTACAGACAGGGTGTAATTGGGCCATTCCGGCTCGCCGGTACCACTCCCGGAGATGACTCTGGATCCAGTACGGGTACATGGTAATGAACGATGGCGGCCGCAACTCCCGGGGTTGTTGCTGAGGAAGGCCACAGTTGGATGGGGGCGGGGGCAGAGTTGGTGTCCTCCAAGACAATTGGGGGAGACACGCGCAGCCGCGCCAGGTCTAGACGGGAATATGGGCCCGGTCCTCCATTCTGCTCCAGGGCCCTCATATACCTCCTTCTCGTGGGCCGCATCCAAAGGCAGTATCGGCCGGGAGGTGGTGGCGGGAGCCGCACATGGCGCCGTAGCGGCCGTATGCTCCGCAGGGGCAGCCTGGGGGTAGGTTGCCCCCCTTCGCGTTCTTCCGACCCCTTCTCTTCTTCCATCATGGCGTTCTGGCGTTCTTCTTCCGGTCTCGGCTCCTTTCCCGCCGCCGGCTTTCGCTCCTCCTTCTGGGGGCGGCATCTTCTTCCAACTCCTCCATACCAGGCCAGTATCCGTACCCCTCGGGGGGTATGCCATGTTGCAGTTGCATAGAAATTAAGGCAGGGGAGGCCCAGGACAGTTCGCGGTCTTTTCTTGGGACCACCCATCTTATCACGCCCTTCTTCATCATGCTGGCGGCCATTTTTGGCATTCATTGTACAGTCTATTAAAATGGGTCTTCGGCACATTCTCAAAAGTTTAAAGTCCAACAAATCTTAGGCACACAGAACCCGATGGCATTGGGTCCCGTCATCCTGTTCATGACGCCAAAATGGAGCGCCCTCGGTGGCCAGGGCTGTGGGGTACTCGGTACTGGGTCCGTTGATCTCAATGGGAGTTGTCACGGAAACTGTGACCCGGTCCGTGGCCCTGGGGCTCCATGGCAAAAAGGGGAATGAATGGATAATAGAATAGAATAGTTCGTGACGCCACCTGTGGTGTGCGGCAATGAAGATGTTAGGCCGACGCTGCATGCAGATCCTCTGGGACTGGTGGTGTGGTGCAGCCAAGATGGTGGAACTCCCCACAGGTGGAGCTGTAGTCCCAGGGCAGTGTAGATTTGGTAATGGAGAAGAGGCACAGGCAGTGTAGAAGCTGGTACCCATATGTAGCAGTGCAGAGTGTGTTGGTGCGGGAATAAGTGGAGGACACCGGGTCATGTAGTTCCAAGGCTTTACTCACAGTCTGCAGTTCACACAGGTGCCTGCCTCCGTGCCGTGTCCTCCGGGCCAGGGACTCAGTCAACCTCCAGGCAAGATGGAATGCTCCCTTCCAACACTCCGCCATCATGTACCTTTCTGAACATCTCCTCTTATAGCGCCTTTGAGTGAAGTACTCCCAGTACTGAGTAACACTGGAGTTCCTCCTGACAGATGTTCCTATGAACTCTACTTGTATGGCAGACATCTGTAGCCTGTTTCGGCGACTCCTTACTCCTGAGCCCCGGCTCACTATCCAAGTTGCTGTTGTGCCCCCAAGTCTGGTATGTGAATATAGCATTTACAGCTTCCTATTCCTCCGGTGTCTGTTGCAGGATCATCAGTATCCGAACAACCTCGGGTCCGGGCCCCGGCCTTGCGCTTAGGACTGGAAGGGGTTCTCCTCTAACCCGGTTCCCACCGTCCTCTTATTCTCCTTATGTTCCGTACTGTTCTTCCCTTCTTATGTAAGGTTAGGATGTCAGTCTATGTCTCTCTCCTTCTTTCTCTCTTTCCCGTGCCAGCAGGCCCAGGTCACTGTGACCTGCTGCAGCACTTCCTTCATACATCCATCTCTGGCTCTCACTCTAGCCCAACTCCTCTAATCCTAAACCTTCCCGCTATTTATGTATTCTAAACTCCACCCGCCTCCCAGCACGTTTACTGTTCCAAGCAGGGAGACACCAAAGGTGCTCTGCTACACTCCAAGCAGGGAGCCGCAATGTGGCTTTGCTGAACTACTGTGTTGTGTGGGATGCAGGTGTTGGAGCGTGGTTAGGAGCCTCCACCTTACCTAGATGGTGGGGCACCACACCTCAGGTGGAGGTGCAGTACCTCTGTGGCGACTTAAGCCTCAGGGGCGCCACACATTCACCAGTATTCTAACATCAAGTGGGTTTATGCAAATGTACCCATGTCTGCCCATTTCAGCTGTAACCGTCCAAAGTGCATCTCTACACTCTCTCCTCTTTGCTGTGTCACGTTAGTCAGGAGTACAGACTGCTCTGATTGTTCTACTGTAGCCCATTGTTTTAGTGACTCACAGTACGTCTCCCCAGACCGTGCAGATTTATCATCCATGCCCCAAGCCTGATTCTTTGCCACATCTGTGTGTGCATTAATTATATGTCCTAGTGCGTCACCTGCCTTTAAACTCACCAACCTCTCTAGGTCTGCCCAGGTACACTTATATGTCTTCTGTATTTCCTTTATGTGTCTGTAAAATGGGAATGGTTGGCTTTCAGGGTCAGGTAACTGCTTTAGCATAGCCAACTGGTCAGAGGGGCTCCAGGGATAATACACTTGAATCTTTCTTATTCTAGTCGCCCTTCTAGGTCCTGATGTGGTTGGTCGTCTGATGTCTACAGTCAGCTCACTCCTCAAAGGTCAATGTCCCCACTACCCACCATTCACACTAGTCTGGACAGGATTTAGCGCAACTCGCTTAGGTCAGTAGCACAGGTCACACAAGTAGCTATTCAGTCTGGGTTTGTCTGAGTCTGATCACAGTGTTTACAAGTCCATCTGTTTTGTCTGGGTCTCTGGTTAAATTTTGTCAATCAAAACATTCATAATACACCTTCTATACTGCTGCACATTCTCAAGCATCATTTATTCACTTGCTATTTTCTTACCTTGTCTGTGCCTTTTTGTACATCCAAACATTCACACTCTGGTATTTTTGCCCTTTTCAATATTGGTCCCACTTGTTTTACTGCTTCCTTTCTTCTCTGTCTTTTTCAATTTGCATAGCTGTCCCAGATCCCATTGGGGGCACTGACTGTACGCAGAAAAAGGTTGCCCATGGCTTCAACCTTTCTCTGCCGACAGCTCACCTTACTTCTGAAATGCCCTCTCAGTGTGCCTGACTTTGTCTTACAGGCCACACTTAGCAAATCAGAGAGAGCCTGCCAAGGTGTAGCGGGAAGGCTCCTTGCCTCTCACCCGGTAGTCCTACAGGATGTAACGAGAAGGCTCTCTGCCTCTCACCCGTTAGATCAGCTGGCTAGATAGGAATAGGCCTTTTTTCTTCCAGCCCAGCTCCATGGATTGTGGGAAGGCTGCTTCAACTTAGACAGCTCATCTTTCTTCTGAAATGCTCTTCTGTGTGTCTGGACCTCTGTCTTACAGCCCACACATAGCAAGTCAGAGTGAGCCTGCCAAGGTATATCCAGAAGGCTCCTTGCCCTCGCCTCTCATCCACAACAAAAAACCCGCTGACTAAAGTAAGAAGGCCCAGGTGTGATAGGCCTCTAACCTACTTTATCAGCCATACAGTCGGCTACCTCCTTTGTTGATCCACAACATGCCATACAAATTAATCAAACAACTATAAGCAGGTTCAAACACATTAATGACCAAACAATCACTTACAATTTCCTTCTAAGTTAGGCACATATTTTACTTTCAACTTCAACTTACAAAATTTCATTCCACTTCAATTAAGTACTGTTGCTTTAAAATGCACAAATCTAGCAGCGAGCATTTCAGAACTACAGAGAATCTTGAACGCGGCTCCGTGCCCCCTCCTATTAGACACTCAGCAGAGATAAGACGAGAGGAGCGAGGGGAGAAGAGAAACTGCGCAGCGGCATCATTCCCCCTCCCATCAGAATGTAGTGTCCTTCATCACGGGATTTCACTGTACAGTAAGAGCAGATAACTGTATAATGTGAGTATCCACGCCTTGCCCTTTTCTGGCCAAATGATTCCAGAAAACTTTCCAATGTCATACCACATATAACACGAGCTATATCATTACTCAATTCATTCAATCTCAGATGTAGATTGAAATATCTGTAAAGTACCCCTAGAACTCCTGTGCAGTCTTCACAGAATGGTGTAAATTCATCAAATTCATTCATGCGTGCTCATTCAGGGATTGATTTTTTTTCTCCTCTTTCACTTTTCAGTGGTCATTTGATTTTACAAAGAGAAGATAACAAAAAATCCCTTATCTCAATTACTCATCTCATTCGGAGGTTCTTATAGACATATATACAAGGATTCACACAGCCTGCCTATCTTGCGCTTTGGATTTGACACCTTAACCCACAGCAGTGTCCACTGAAACTCTGAGAACACCAAAGCCAACTTAAACAACAAGAATCAATGAAAATCAGAACAACCAAAAAACACAGTCCTATATAAAATACAGCCTCATATGATTTACTGAAAATCCAAAATAGTCGCTGCACAAATTCTATCCCAGGCTTCTACACAGTACACCAGTACACAACCAGTTAGTATATTAGGATATTGCCAGAGCAGATTGACAGATAATACAGATGACAATTATTATCTTATTACTCAACTCTCATACAGACATACTCCCTGCTCACTGGTGATGTGGGTTCTTTTGAACCGTGTCATACAGTCTTACCCAGAGATATGTAGAGATCCCTAGAGAGGTTGCAGACACAGAATCAATGTAAGAATAAATGTTCTCACCTGCTGCAGCCTGGATTCTGCATATTCAACCTCCCAGGAAGCTCCCACATACGGATTCCGAATAGGCTGGTTTCCACGGTCCCCGTTGGGTGTGAAAACTGTTGTAGCTGTTTTTTGTTATGACCAAGCGTCAGGTATGCCAGATCACCAGTGAGTCCGGATTAGGAGGTTTTCGCCCTTCTGTTCACAAGCGCTTGGAGACAAAGATACTCAACACACACGAGCCGTGGTCAAATCACTTTATCTGACATAATGAAATACAAGGCAATCTTTTATACCATTTACAACAATATGTAATTCTATGGAGCTCATGTAGCCCCCACCATCACCTTCAGGGTTATACCATGTTTACAACGTACCCAGAACATGTTGTTACTGACTATTGAGAACAAATATGATAACAAGTATAGTTTCCTTGAAAACAGAGGCGAATAGCCTACATAAGAATAATTCTAGCAATAATAGGCAAAAGGCAATTGAAGTCTTAAAGGCATTTAAAGGGATATAAAGGCAAACCATTAACTCTTCTATATCAAGGCCGACCATACAGCCGGTATCTGAGGCTGAGAACAATGAATAGTAAAGAAGAAGGTTTCCTACAACAAGCGAATGATCTGACAGACGACTTATTACACAGAGGTTATCCGCCAACATTATTACACTGTGCTAGAGCGATGGAGGAACCCATGTGGGTCTAGTTACAAGATCCAGGAGGAAGAGCAGAAAAAGGACGAGATAATAAAAGGTTTATTGTTACTTTTACACCTAATCCCAATATGGATGTAATAAAATCAGCGATAAACAGGAATTGGCATTTGTGAGGAGATAAAGATTTAGCCGTAGCAGCAAAGAACAACCCTCGATTGCTTCTAGAAGAAGCGGTGACTTAGATGACTTATCGCTACAGGAAAGATTCCAGGAGAAGAACAATAAAGTCACCTGGTTACATGGAAGACGTCCAAGAGGCCATTTCCATTGTGGGGATTGCTCCTTCTGTCATCTCCATCTTACAGGAGAAATCTGAGGATCGGGGCGATGACGGTAGAGAAACTAATCACGGGCCGCACAGAGCAAGTGCTTTATGTCATATACTGCCCAGGACGATTATTATATTGCCCCGACTATTAGACCGCGGCACATCAGGCCCAGAGAACATTTCCATTCAGTTACACAGGAGAAGGATCTGTGACATTAATGATATAAGAGAGGTCCATAATGCAGACCCCGATGTGCTGAGATCTGCAGGAATTGAGCCCGCTGATTATCCTGTACAAGGCGGTGACCAGAATAGATTACTACTAACAAGAGAAGCAGCATGGATTGTGGATTGCGATGCACAAGTTCCCCTTGGCCTCAGTGATACATTGAATATGTCTGTGTGGCTATGATCTATGTTATATTTCTTTTAATTTTTTATATTAATCATTTCACTGTACTCACTGTAAATGTTTTGCACTTCTCAGTTAACCATTTCCTAACCCTTGTTTTAAGGAAGTGGTGTAACCCACTGACAAGCATGGACCGGTAGAAGCGCAAAGCAAGTGCGAAACGGCAGTAGTCCATCAGGCTCTCTCCTCTGTATAGCTCCCTGCTACCTGCACGCCGCACTCTAATATGGTTTGATGTCACGTTTCACCATGGAATAAAATTGCAAAAAGGATCTGGGTGACAATTCTTTCAATTCCTTATGATTACTCTTATACGTATACACAATGGTGATGAATGGAAGGCCGCATTCAATACACCGGAGGGGCATACTGAAAATTTGGTGATGCCATTCAGATTAAACAATGCTCCGGCAGTCTTTGAAAATTTCATTTTTTTTCTCACTGATGGGTAGATTTGCGGTAGTTTACCTGGATGATATATTGAGTTACTCATGTCCTCTGCAGGAGCATCATGAGCATGTCAGACAGCTGGAATGGGAAAAACATTACCCAGCAATCCCTTTTTGACATTTCGAAGACTTCCGTAATTGAAAAATGTCCTAGCACCAAGAAACATAAAAGAGAAGAAGGAAGATTTGCTAAAAATCGCCTGTCTACCGAATAAAATCATTACATGCAATCTGAAAACTTGCCTCTGTTCTCACTCGATCTGCCATGGTCTCTCTGAATTCACCCTTATTTCTACTGGTGAAATTTTCCCGACCAAAACTCCCATGTCATGTTCCACCAGTTATGTCACATACGTGATTATATGCTCATACCAGAAATTATATGTGGGAAGGACGACCCGACCCCTCCACAAAAGGCTGAACTCACACCGCTCCAATACTCCATAGGGTTTTCTCCAACATGGGCTTTCACGTCACTGCACCATCAAACACAAGAAAGATTCCACACAACTGAGAATATTCCCCACAGAGGAGATTCCCCCACAGGATCAGAATCGCATTGGACAACTACATCGGGAAGAAATCTTCTGGATTTATAAACTAAACCCCCTTACTCCAAATGGCCTCAGTGAGATTACAGATGTTACAGAGGCTCCTGCTGCACCAGCCTGGGGTAAGTCAGATCATCGCCGGATCCCCGAACACCTCCTGTGACCCGGCTCCACCAGCGCTGCCGATCCCCCCGGGTTTACTGAATTCAGACTGTGGGACAGACCCCCATTTGACACATTAACTTTTACCCTATTTTCCTCCTGAATATTTGGGGTGCGTCTTATGGCCCGGTGCGGCTTATAGTCAGAAAGATACAGTATATTTGTATTCATTCTTTTAGGTGACCTCACTTCATTCATAGGCACTTTATAATATAATTATTGTATGTAAGTGTGTTCTGTTTTCTCATGATCTATAATTTATCTGTGTGTGACGGACTTTCTCATGAACTTTGACATCTTGTGCTTTGTTGGCGTTTTTCATTCCAAAGACATACTGATAGGGGGGACAGCGATGATAATGTGTGCAACCAGTAAAGTGCTGCGGAATATGTTGGCGCTATATAAATAAAAAGGTAACTTGGATAAAACCAATGAAGGGACTGCTGGGACCGTAACGGGGTCCATCTGAGACCCCAATGCAGAAGCCAAATGTCCTGAGAACTGGACCTGCTGGACCACAAATTGTCATTTCTCCAGGTTACCAAATAAATAGTCACGCAGAACCTGGAGACCCTGTCTGACATGCTCAGCATGCTCCTCCAGAGGACGGGAGTAACTCACTATATCATCCAGGAAAATGACCACAAATCTACCAATCAGTGAGAAAAATATAATTACTGACATTGTCACAGACTGCCGGAGCATTGGTTACCCCGAATGGCGGCATCAGGTTGGGTTTTCTTACAATGAATATCGGATTTATGTTGGGTCCCCCTGTCCCTGACAGCCGGTGTCGCTTCCCCTACAGAGGCTAATCCACAAGGACACTGAGGTGCGAGACTCGGGCGAGATTCTCCCAAGTGTGACCCCGACCTCAGCCGGACTCTGGAAGGGGGGAAATAACCGAGATTTGGGCATTTTATCTCCTGGTGTGGAGTCGATAGCACAATCATATGCCACCATATAGTAGACGGCCGGTAACTGGTGATAATTCCCTCCTGTGTGGGGTCTATTTCCCTCCAGAGAAATCACACGTTACATTCCACACATAACACTGTGTAGAAAACGCGGAGCGGGGTAATTGTGCCAGTAGTGAGGGGCGAATAATGGCGGGAATGTCACTGACTGAGGAGAAGCCTCCATGGAGCGTCTTCACTCCGGAGATCATGTGACCCCTGACTCATCCCCTCCTGTGACCTCATCACAGGTCCTGTGCACAGAGCAGCCATATATGTGGAGTGCGGCTCTGCAGGTTAGTGATGGCAGTCCGGCTCTTCTGGCTCCTTTCCCCACTTTTCTCCCTCCTGTCCCTTCACTATAAAGCCTGGGCCTCATTATACAGCTGTACAGGGGTCTAGTGAAGGCTTTTTAGCCCTTTCCTCAGACTGTAGCTCCTGGGCACAGGCCCTCACTCCTGTCCCTTCACTATAAAGCCTGGGCCTCATTATACAGCTGTACAGGGGTCTAGTGAAGGCTTTTTAGCCCTTTCCTCAGACTGTAGCTCCTGGGCACAGGCCCTCACTCCTGTCCCTTCACTATAAAGCCTGGGCCTCATTATACAGCTGTACAGGGGTCTAGTGAAGGCTTTTTAGCCCTTTCCTCTGACTGTAGCTCCTGGGAACAGTCCCTCACTCCTGTCCCTTCACTATAAAGCCTGGGCCTCATTATACAGCTGTACAGGGGTCTAGTGAAGGCTTTTTAGCCCTTTCCTCTGACTGTAGCTCCTGGGAACAGGCCCTCACTCCTGTCCCCTCACTATAAAGCCTGGGCCTCATTATACAGCTGTACAGGGGTCTAGTGAAGGCTTTTTAGCCCTTTCCTCAGACTGTAGCTCCTGGGCACAGGCCCTCACTCCTGTCCCTTCACTATAAAGCCTGGGCCTCATTATACAGCTGTACAGGGGTCTAGTGAAGGCTTTTTAGCCCTTTCCTCAGACTGTAGCTCCTGGGAACAGGCCCTCACTCCTGTCCCTTCACTATAAAGCCTGGGCCTCATTATACAGCTGTACAGGGGTCTAGTGAAGGCTTTTTAGCCCTTTTCTCAGACTGTAGCTTCTGGGAACAGGCCCTCACTCCTGTCCCTTCACTATAAAGCCTGGGCCTCATTATACAGCTGTACAGGGGTCTAGTGAAGGCTTTTTAGCCCTTTCCTCAGACTGTAGCTCCTGGGCACAGGCCCTCACTCCTGTCTCTTCACTATAAAGCCTGGGCCTCATTATACAGCTGTACAGGGGTCTAGTGAAGGCTTTTTAGCCCTTTCCTCAGACTGTAGCTCCTGGGCACAGGCCCTCACTCCTGTCCCTTCACTATAAAGCCTGGGCCTCATTATACAGCTGTACAGGGGTCTAGTGAAGGCTTTTTAGCCCTTTCCTCAGACTGTAGCTCCTGGGAACAGGCCCTAACTCCTGTCCCTTCACTATAAAGCCTGGGCCTCATTATACAGCTGTACAGGGGTCTAGTGAAGGCTTTTTAGCCCTTTCCTCAGTCTGTAGCTCCTGGGAACAGGCCCTCACTCCTGTCCCTTCACTATAAAGCCTGGGCCTCATTATACAGCTGTACAGGGGTCTAGTGAAGGCTTTTTAGCCCTTTCCTCAGACTGTAGCTCCTGGGCACAGGCCCTCACTCCTGTCCCTTCACTATAAAGCCTGGGCCTCATTATACAGCTGTACAGGGGTCTAGTGAAGGCTTTTTAGCCCTTTCCTCAGACTGTAGCTCCTGGGAACAGGCCCTCACTCCTGTCCCTTCACTATAAAGCCTGGGCCTCATTATACAGCTGTAGAGGTTCAGCCTCATTATACAGCTTAGAGGTTCGGCCTTTTAGAGATCATTTCATCTTCATCTTACTACTGCTCACAATAACAGTCATTTTGACCAGGGGCGCCCACACTTTTACATTGCGCTGTCAATGCTTCATCCCGCTGGTGCTCAATATTTAATAGGGTCTCG
The DNA here is from genome assembly GCF_039654945.1 of Dendrobates tinctorius. Lineage (NCBI taxonomy): Eukaryota > Metazoa > Chordata > Amphibia > Anura > Dendrobatidae > Dendrobates > Dendrobates tinctorius. The sequence goes on along the minus strand of NW_027362032.1, from coordinate 2,754,324 downwards.
CTATTAAACTTAATGAAGAGTTTGGTGAATTTCTTTGAGCTTTTATTACTAGAGATGAGCGAATATCGTCGGAGAAGTTGTTATTGGCTAATATCGCTTACCGAATAGCTGCATCGGGACCCCGGATCCCTGGAGCGCTCCCGATAATCAGCTGCATGTGTCGCCCTCCATGCAGGTGCTGTGACTATCACACAGCGCGACACACGCAGCTGATTATCGGGAGCCCTCCAGCACACTGAGTCCTGCACACACTGAGGCCCCTGATCATGTGACCCCTGACTCCTCCCCTCCTGTGACCTCATCACAGGTCCTGTGCACAGAGCAGTCATATATGTGGCGGACACTCCTGGATCTTCAGCTTTCTGGGCTGGTTCCTCCTGTGAGTCCTATTAACCCTTTCGCTCCCTGTATTCTCCTTTCTGACAGGACAATATCTGAATTCGGACAGTGTGACAGGAATTTCAGCAATGTGGAAGGAAAAAATGACAATTTTACTTTTTTCCTCACAAAAATGTGACTTTAGCCCCAAAATTGGCAGCGTAACAAATCCTTATTTCCCCACTGTAGTTTGTAGACTCCATATACAGATCCCTTAAGTGTGAAAAGAGCTGAATTCCCCACTTAAGTTATTGCATTTTGGAAATTGCCCCCACTGGGAATTTATCTCCAGGTAAAGGCACAATTGTGTCTCCATGGGGGTTGTGCTCACAGCCCAACATCGTGTGGCCTCCAAAGAAATGCCACCCCACACCATTACTGACCACTGCCAAACCGGTCATGCTGAAGGATGTTGCAGGCAGCAGATCGCTCTCCACGGCGTCTCCAGACTCTGTCACGTCTGTCACATGTGCTCAGTGTGAACCTGCTTTCATCTGTGAAGAGCACAGGGCGCCAGTGGTGAATTTGCCAATCCTGGTGTGCTGTGGTAAATGCCAAGCGTCCTGTACGGTGTTGGGCTGTGAGCACAACCCCCATCTGTGGACGTCGGGCCCTCAGACCATCCTCATGGAGTCAGTTTCTAACCGTTTGTGCAGACACATGCACATTTGTGGCCTGCTGGAGGTTATTTTGCAGGTCTCTGGCAGTGCTCCTCCTGTTCCTCCTTGCATAAAGGTGGAGGTAGCGGTCCTGCTGCTGGGTTGATGCCTTCATACGGCCCCCTCCACATCTCCTGGTGTACTGACCTGTCTCCTGGTAGCACCTCCAGCCTCTGGACACTACGCTGACAGACACAGCAAACCGTCTTGCCACAGCTCGCATTGATGTGCCATCCTGGATGAGCTGCACTACCTCAGCCACTTGTGTGTGTTGTAGAGTCCGTCTCATGTTACTACGAGTATGAAAGCACAACCAACATTCAAAAGTGACCAAAACATCAGCCAGAAAGCTTTGGTGCTGAGATGTGGTCTGTGGTCCCCACCTGCAGAACCACTCCTTTATTGAGGGTGTCTTGATAATTGCCAATAATTTCCATCTGTTGTCTATTCCATTTGCACAACAGCATGTGAAATTGATTGTCAATCAGTGTTGCTTCCTAAGTGGATAGTTTGATTTCACAGAAGTTTGATTTACTTGGAGTTATATTCTGTTGTTTAAGTGTTCCCTTTATTTTTTTGAACAGTGTATATAGAGAGATAGATTTTTTTTTTCTTTGCGTTGGAGGGTCCAATTCCAGCTATTGCTGTGGGATCTGTGATTTCTATCTACTCCACTGTGTACAGGATAATAGAGTATAATAAAGTAGTTATGGACGTGACGTAACTAACATTGTGCAGTGACTCTGCTTTCCATATAGTGATGGATATTTCTTGTTGGTGAAACTGTGATATTTTTCCACTTTAAACCTTTTTTAAACCCCTCTGATCAGTGCGATCACACAACATACAAGCCTCTGATGGCTCCGGTGATGCCCTGTACTACTGTAGTGCCGTGTATCATCACTGCCTGTCAGTGTAATACTAACGGCCCCATACACATGAGATCAGAGTTGGCTGAACGCTCATTTGGCAGACGGCGATCTCTCCCGACTCCCCCATACACACAAATATTCCAGCTTTCCTGTGGTCTGTATGAGAGAGTCGCCTCCAGACTCCTCTAGAGGAGGATTATCTACAGGAAGAACAAACGGATTATCCTCTGAAATTCAGGATGCCAGATCCTTCTCTGCCCTGACATCATCTGTCGGGAGGCCCCAAATACATTATATGGTCGGCCAAACCCCCCGAAATCAGTGCTTTCATGGAACTTTAGCCTAATGTGTATGGGGGCGTTATAAGGTAACTTATTGGACGCTGCCTCTGGCCCAGCCTAATAGACCTTCATACATTGCAGCCCAGACCCCATTATTAGGCATGTAAGTATCGGAGTAACTAGGCCGCCCCATACTATCGAGTACTTGGAGGCGGGGGGCATTCAGCCAAACTCTGTCACACCTTCTTAGATGCCATGTTTGCTTTTCACAGCAGCAAGTGGTTAAACTGTCCGGGTTTTTGTTGAAGCCTCAGGCTATGTGCACACGCTGCGGTTTTTGCTGCGGTTTTTGCTGCGGTTTTGGCCGCTGCGGATCTGCAGCAGTTCTGCAGACAGTGGACAGTAGCATGTTATCCTATGGGATTTACAATCTGCTGTGCAGATGCTACAGATTTTTAACTGCGGAAAAGCTGCGGTTTTGAATCCGCAGAAAGAATTGACATGTCAATGGTTTCTGCGGACTCTGCTGCGGTTTGCCACCTATTCCATTGTCCAGGTGGCAAAACCGCAGGTAAAACCGCAGGTAAAACCGCAGATAAGAATCCGCAGACCAATCCGCAGTGTGTGCACATGTGTCTTCTGCTTTTTGCTTATCTTTTTCTTCTTACAAGAATTGTTGGAGCCAATTTTTCTTTAGAAACATTTTAACCCCTTAACCCCCAAGGGTGGTTTGCACGTTACTGCCCGGACCAATTTTTACAATTCTGACCACTGTCCCTTTATGAGGTTATAACTCTGAAACGCTTCCATGGATCCCGGTGATTCTGACATTGTTTTCTCGTGACATATTGTACTTCATGATAGTGGTAAAATTTCATTCATATAAATTGCGTTTATTTGTGAAAAAAATGGAAATTTGGCGAAAATTGTGAAAATTTAGCAATTTTCTAACTTTGAATTTTTTATGCCCTTAAATCACAGAGATACGGCACACAAAAAACTTGATAAATAACATTTCCCACATGTTTACTTTACATCAGCACAATTTGGGAATCAAAATTTTTTTTAGTTAGGAAGTTATAAGAGTTAGAAGTTGACCAGCAATTTCTCATTTTTACAACACCATTTTATTTTTACGGCCCACATCACATTTGAAGCCACTTTGAGGGGTCTATATAATAGAAAATACCCAAAAGTGACACCATTCTAAAAACTGCACCCCTCAAGGTGCTCAAAACCACATTCAAGAAGTTTATTAACCCTTCAGGTGCTTCACAGGAATTTATTGAATATTTAAAAAAAAAAAAAAGAACATTTAACTTTTTTTTACAAAAAAATTGCTTCAGGTCCATTTTTTTTATTTTACCAAGGGTAACAGGAGAAATTGGACTGCAAAAGTTATTGTGCAATTTGTCCTGAGTACGCTGATACCTGATATGTGGGGGGGACCACTGTTTCGGCGCATGGCAGAACTCAGAAGGGAAGGAGCGCCGTTTGACTTTTTCAATGCAAAATTGGCTGGAATTCAGATCGGATGCCATGTCACGTTTGGAGAGCCCCTGATGTGCCTAAACAGTGGAAACCCCCTACAAGTGACCCCATTTTGGAAACTATACCCGCCAAGAAGCGTATCTAGATATGTGGTGAGCACTTTGAACCCCCCAAGGGCTTCACAGAAGTTTCTAAAGTACAGCTGTACAATTAAAAAATCATATTTTTTCCACAAAAATGATCTTTTTACCCCCAATTATTATTTTCTCAAGAGCAACAGGACCCTAAAAGTTATTGTGCAATTTGTTTGAGTACGCTGATACCCCATATGTGGGGGTAAACCCCTGTTTGGGCGCATGGCAGAGCTCAGAAGGGAAGCAGCGCCATTTGACCTTTTTGGCTGGAATTGAGATCGGACGCCATGTTGCATTTGGAGAGCCCCTAATGTGCCAAAACAGTGGAAACCCCCAATTCTAACTCCAACCCTAACCCCAACACACCCCTAACCCTAGCCCTAACCCTAGCCCTAACCCTAGCCCTAATGGGAAAATGGCATTTTTTTTTTAATTTTATTATTTTTCCCTAACTAAGGGGGTGATAACAGGGGGTTTGATTTACTATTTATGGCGGTTTTTATGTTTGGCAGCTGTCGCACACTAAAAGACGCTTTTTATTCTAAAAATAGTTTATGCATCACCACATATTGAGAGCTATAATTTTTCCATATTTTGACCCACTGAGTCATGTGAGGTCTTATGTTTTGCGGGATGAGTTGACGTTTTTATTGGTACCATTTTCGGGCACGTGACTTTTTTTTATCGCTGTTTATTCCGATTTTTGGGACACAGAATGAACAAAAACCAGCGTTTCATGAATTTCTTTTGGGGGGTGCGTTTGCACCGTTCCGCGTGCGGTAAAATTGATAAAGCGGCTTTATTCTTCGGGTCAGTACTGTTACAGCGATACCTCATTTATCTCTTTTTTTATGTTTTGGCGCTTTTATGCACTGAAAACAATTTTATATAAAAAATAATTATTCTGTGAGCTATAACTTTTTTATTTTTTTGCGGATGATGCTGTATGGCAGCTCGTTTTTTGCGGGACAAGATGTCGTTTTCAGCGGTACCATGGTTATTTATATCCGTCTTTTTGATCGCGCGTTATTGCACTTTTTGTTCGGCGGTATGATGATAAAGCATTATTTTTTGCTTCGTTTTTTATTTTTATTTTTTAAGAGGTTCAACAAAGGGGTTAATTAGTGGGACAGTTTTATAGGGCGGGTCGTTACGGATGCAGAGATACCAAATATGTGTACTTTTATTTATTTTATTTTTTTCAAAAAATGAATTTATTAGGGAATATATATATATATTTTTTTTTTTATTTATTTAGTGATTTTTTTATAAATTATTTTTAAACTTTTTTTTTTTTAACTTTATTACATTGTCCCGGGGGGACATAAATGTCATGTGACAGATCGCTGATCTGTCACATCACAGATCGTTGTGAGAGATCAGCGATCTGTCACAGGCAGTGCTGCACTCTTCCTCATGCTGGCGCTTTGCAGGCATGAGGAAGCCGCCTCCCTGCAGGCCCCCGAAGGTCCCCGCCGCCATTTTGGATTCGGGGACCTGCAGGGAAGGAGGCCCCCGCAGCAGTGATGCACATCGCGCTGCTGTGGGGGTCTCAGGGAAGCACGGAGGGAGCCTCCTCCTTGCCGATGCTTCCCTAAACCCCCGATACACTGCGATCGTGTTTGATCGCAGTGTGCCAGGAGTTAACGTGTCGGGGCGGTTCGTGACCGCCCCTGATACATAGTGTCGGGTGTCAGCTGTGATAATCAGCTGACACCCGGCCACGATCAGCTGCATTCCCCCCGTGAGCGCAGCTGATCGCGCTAGACGTACTATCCCGTCCTTGGGACTTAGGTCTCAGGTCACATGGACGGAATAGTACGTCTAATGTAGGAAAGGTGTTAATATCGGCTTTTTCTGGAGTTTTTCTTGTAATATAGGAAAGACTAAGGCCAGAAATAAACCCCATAAATCACTGTACATGGAGACTTTGGGATCAGATCATTTCTGTCCGTTGTGTTTGTGGAAACTAAAAATCTTTTCTAAAAGCCTCAAACTTCTGTGTGTGACTCAGAGCTGAGATCTAACGTGATAGAAGATTCCAGTGCGGGGAAGACGGGAAACCTTCATATAGACGGCCGGTGGGGATGGAGGCAGTGACCGACTCTGGCCAAATCTGTCTCTAGAGCCGCAGTAGAAGATGAAGATGTCGTCCTCATCATGAAGGAGTTATTTCTCATGTCGCGTGTAATGAATATCTCCTGCAGTATTGCTAATGCCGATTCCAGTGTCGGTAATGAGACGAGAATTAGCGTTATGGAAGATGAGTCTATGAGGAACGTGTTCAGCTGCCGACTCCAAGGAGGAAACTGCTTGTTGTCTGTGGCCTAAATATATAGGTTTTATTAGTAGATGTCAGGGGAGAAAACTAAACCCTGTAAGATAATAAATCTCCTCATATGTTTCCCTTATTATCTCCAGTAATTGTATTATTACACAGGATTCTTATGATGTTACATCGGATCATCTTCTTCTCATTCAGGTCTCTACAATATCGGATCCTCTCAGTGAAGATCTTCTACAGAAGAGAATTTTCCTGATTTACCCATCAAGGATGGATATGGACAGAGACAAGATGGCGGAGAGGATGTTACACCTCACCCTAGAGATCCTCTTCCATCTCACTGGAGAGGTGAGAGATTCTGATGACGTCACATTACATCATTCTTATCTATGGGAATAACAGATGGACAGAACTGGAGAGGTGAGGACTCCGGAAATGTCTGTAGTGAGATTTATTAATGTGTCTCTCCATTACCAGGATTACACAGTGGTGAAGAAGACCTCTAGTGATCGCTGTCAGGACCCTGTGTCTGAGGGATGGGGACAACCCCTGAGCCCAATCACGGGGCCTGCACCTCACCCCCTGATCCATGAGGACATCAATGACCAGAAGATCCTAGAACTCATCTACAAGATGATTGAGCTGCTGACTGGAGAGGTGACACTGCTGGGAATGCTGGGACATTATACAGTAACACTATGAAGGGATCGGGGGGATGACGGTATCATTGTATGTGTCAGGTTCCTATAAGGTGTCAGGATGTCGTTGTCTATTTCTCCATGGAGGAGTGGGAGTATTTAGAAGGACACAGAGATCTGTACAAGAACGTCATAATGGAGGTTCCCCAGCCCCTCACATCTCCAGGTAATAGACAGGACTAAATACACACGGCCTATAATTATCTGTATGTAGAGAATGAATTCAGTCCCTGTATGTGTTTCCTCCAGATCTTTCCAGTAAGAGGACAACACCAGAGAGATGTCCCCGTCCTCTTCTTCCACAGGACTGTAACCAAGAAGATCCCAGTGCTCCTCAGGATCATCAGGTAGATGGAGAGAAGGTGTCAGGAGATCTCCTCTATGATGTGTAGACGGCTGTGAAGGTCTTGTGCTCAGTCTTGTTTTATCCACCAGTATTATATGTTTTATACTTGTGTAATGAGAACGGTGGAGATGGCAGGATTAGAGCTGATCATAGATGGGACTTCTCCATCTGTCGGTGACTTTTACAATATTTGTTTCAGGGTGAAGATCTGACCCATATTAATACTACAGAGACATATGTGAGGGGTGATGAGTGGTGTAAAGAGGAGATTCCCACATATGACTACCCAGGTGAGTAGTGACCACTGAATGCAGAGAAGTCACAGATTCCTCTCAGTCACCGGCTGTGGCTGCTTTATCGGTGGTGTAGTCCGGCCGTATTACCATGATCACCATTTTGCCTCTAGACCACAACATTCTCCTCCACCCAAAACTGTTCAAATGACTTTGGGCAGTGAAAGCCCTTTTCTATAGAACTTACAACCAATTACATTGTTTTTGATCCTAAGGAATTCAGATTACTGCACAATCTCTCCTGAAATGGGGAGCGATATTATTTTCTCTAATCTTCTGCTCAGGATCCATAGTAGCTCCAATGATCCACCATAAATGAGGGCAACTCTGGTTTACTGTTGTGTAATCTGTATTTGTAGTTTTCAGTTAATGATATTCTCGTGCTCTGGGGCGGGGCTGTGGGCGGGGCTTTATGTGGTGCTCTGATTACATATTCCTCTGTATTGGCTTATGACAGGTCGCTGACCCCTCACTGACCTGCCCCCATTATTACATAATGCATATAATAGCATTGATATTATTGTTGATAATGCCTATAATATTGTGGCTATTGTGAGGCTTAGAAAAAAATTACATCCAGCAAAATGTCACCGGCGATGGCGGCGCCTGCGCAGTAGCCTCTATATCAACTATATGAATTTTTTTTTGTTAGGAAGTTATAAGGGTTAAAAGTTGACCAGCAATTTCTGATTTTTACAATAAAATTTACAAAACCATTTTTTTAGGGACCACCTCACATTTGAAGTGAGTTTGGGGGTCAATATGACAGAAAATGCCCAAAAGGGACACCATTCTAAAGAGTGCACCCCTCAAGGGGCTCAAAACCACATTCAAGAAGTTTATTAACCCTTCAGGTGCTTCACAGGAATGAATGGAATGTTGAAGGAAAAAATATACATTTACTTTTCTTTCACAAAAATTTTCATTTAGACCTAATTATTTTTTACTTTCACAAGGGTAACAGGAGAAAATGGACGATACATTTTGTTTTACAATTTCTCCTGAGCATGTCGATACCCCATATGTGGGGGAAATCTACTGCTTGGGTGCACGGCAGGGCTCGGAAGGGAAGGAGCGCCATTTCACTTTTTGAATGTAAAATATGCTGGAATAATTAGCGGTTGCCATGTCGCGTTTGGAGAGCCCCTGATGTGCCTAAACAGTGGAAACTCCCAAAAAGGGACCCCATTTTTTAAACTAGACCCCTTAGGGAACTTATCCAGTTGTGTATTGAGCACCTTGAACCCACAGGTGCTTCACAGACGTTTATAACATGGCGCCATGCAAATAAAAAAAAAAAAAAGAAGATTTTTCACAAATCTTTTTGGCTCCATATTTTGCATTTTCATAAGGGTAACAGGAGAAATTGCTCCATACAGTTTGTTGTGCAATTTCTCCTGAGCACGCCGATACCCCATATGTGGGGGTAAACCACTGCTTGGGCGCATGGCAGAGCTTGGAAGGGAAGGAGCGCCATATTGGAGAGCAGATTTTGCTGGAATTGTTTGTGGGTGACATGTCACATTGTCAGAGCCCCTGAGGTGCCAGAACAGCATAAGCCCTAAAAGTGACTGCATTTTACCAAATACTTCCCTGAATGAATTCTTCTCGTGGTGCAGTGAGCATACTGACACCACAGCTGTTCCATAGAAAATTATACCATTAGGCAGTGAAGAAGAAATAATTACTTTTTTACCACTAAAATGTTGTTTTAACCCCAGATTTTACATTGGAAAATAGGTAGATAGGTAAAGGGTCACTATATCCATAGATGAATTCCCCCCTGAAGTGACCCCATTTTGGAAATGACACCCCTCTGGGAATTCATCTATGGATATAGTGACCATTTTCACGACATGGATGATTTCCAGAAACTCGTAGAAGTTTCAGAGCAAAAATTGCCAAAATGTCATTGTAGTGCCCAATATATTGTGCCCAGCTTGTGTCTCTGGAGACCTCCCCCCACCTACCCCCGGAAATTGTTACGTCAGCTCTACTCAAATGTGTCTGTCACTAAATAAACCAAATGCTTGAATGTCAAAACAGTTCAAAAACGTGGTTCTGTGTGGAAGATTGTAAAGCCGTCATGGAGGCATAAGGCTGGCAGTGATGGGCATTGTGGGTAATAATAGCGGGGATCATGGCTCATTCCTCTCTAGGAACATACACGACATGTTCTCTGGGGGTTCTTTCTTGTTTCAGTTACTGGGATGAGTGCAATAAAATGTCGCTCAGTGAGTCTTCTGACATCTTCACATTATAAAGGATTGGCGGGGACAAAATTTTGAAAAACAAGATTTTCAGTGACCTTTTCCTGATAATCAAGGAAAGTATCTGCATTTCCGGCTTTTTTGTATAACACAAAAGATTTCTATGTGGCCACCTGAAACAAATACATGACTAACTTTTTATACCAGATCTATGATTTTCTTGATACCTGGTATGGCTGTAGAACCTGATCTGCAAGGTCCACACCCCCATATATTTGTGGTAGTCAATGACAGACACAGGTTTTGGAGTAGTGGATCCCTGTTGGTCTGCAGTGGCCCTTGTGGCATCTGTGTGGATCGAGCTCAGGATAAAAATATCATTTTTATCCTTATACTTAAGGGCAAGCAGCTCTCCATTGTGTAAAGCCCCTGACTGCCCCTTTCGGAACTTTTTGCTGACCAATGATTGTGGAAACTCCTGACGGTTTTTGCGAATAGTCCCACAAGCCCCTATGTTATGTTCAACCAGACCTTTAAATAGAGGTATGCTGGTGTAGTAGTTGTCAACATACAGATTGTAGCCTTATTGTAAAAATGGAGTTATCAGCTCCCAAACCATTTTTCCAGATGTCCCCAGATAAGTAGGACATCCTGGTGGGTTTAGTTGTCTATCTTTCCTCTCATAAATGTGAAAAGCTGATGTGTATCTGGTTGAACTCTCACACATTTTATAGAGCTTTATTCCGAACCTTGTCCTCTTAGAAGGAATAAATTGCTTGAGGTGCAGTCTTCCTCTGAATTTTACAAGGGGCTCATCAATGGAAATGTTTTCTGTTGGGGTGTAGAGCTTTAAGAACTTTTCTGTCAAGTCTTCGATGATGGGTCTGATTTTGAATAGTCTGTCATGTTCTGGGACATTTCTGGGCAGGCATTGACTATTGTCATTAAAATGCCAAAATCTCATGAGCATTTGATAACAGGTCCTAGGAAGAACGGCAGGAAATATAGCGGTGGCTTGAACAGGGCAGTTGGACCAATAGGACAGAATGGTCATTTTTTTAACAAGCCCCATAGCGACTGTAAGTCCTAAAAATGTTTTCATTTCTAGGACATTAGTTTGTCCATAAATGTGACCTAGCATAATAGGATCGTGGATTCTGGCTGATGAATTGGGACACATATAAATTTGTAGGACAATATGCTCTAGCAAGCTATCTGTCAGAAACAAATTAAAAAAATAATTGGTCCAAAATTTTCCACCTCCACATTTATACCAGGAATGGCATTAAAATTAGGGATGAATGGAGTAGCCGAATCCGAAGCCTCCCATCTGGGAATTGCTACATCAAGAGGCAAAGCCCCTTGGACATTGGTGTGCGCCAATTCCCGAGCACTAGGGACAGCGCTAGTACTGGGCATTGTTCCCTGAGTTGGAGACATTTCTCCAGAAGCGCTATTTGTCCTTCTTGTTGTCCTGGTCCTTGTGTGTGAGGATGGACCGGAATCACTGCTCATTTCTGAGCTATCTCTGTCGCTGCTACTAAAGCCCTCGAAATCCACATCCCCATCAGACACTGCAGTTTCTTCGCTATCAGAACATAAAAGTGCATAAGTCTCCTGCACTATAGTACTGACGGGACATTTTATTCGTTTTTATTTTTTTACCGGAAATTGAAAACTACGACGTGACCAAATAATTTGGGAAGCATTTGAGAAAAGCCTAATTCTTAGCCTACCCCTAACTTTAGCCCCAACACTAACCCTAACTATAGCACTAACCCTAACCTGCCTTATCTGTTTTTTACTTTATAGCACAATCGCTGACTGACACAGCTGTTGGCAGCAGCACTTGTAACACTGCTTCTCCTCTAATCTCTCACTGACAGGAGATCTGAGGAGAAACAGCGTTTTTATGGGGCAGATCACCCGGGAAAGTTCACTGCTGCAACAAACTTTCCCAGTGATTTGACTCATTGGCTGGTGTGACGCTGATGTCATAAGGACCTGAACCAATCAGATCTCAATGAGGTCGAGGGTCACAGGATGTGTTGTGCGGCGAAATCCCCTAGTTATAAGGTATGTGGGGTCCCGATGAGCACAAAACTGCCGACCGTAGACAAACGTCCGCGCTGCACAAAGCCCTGCTAGCGCCGATGTTTATCTAACGTTGGTGGTCACGAAGCGGTTAAGTTAAGGGTACAATCATTTCTGTCCAGGCCTATTTCATGAGTTTTATTTTTTTTTAATTCTGTGGAAGCATGGTTGAAAAGCAATGTCTGACTTTCATTTGTTCATTTTCATAGATTTTTTATTTATTATTACTTTTGTCAGATTCAAGTTATTTCTGTGACCATTGTGGGATTTCTCGTCATTAAACGAGGGGTACCAACAATTTTAACCACGTGTGTAGGAGGAGTGAATATTTTGACTCCACAGCCACTTTCTGGAAATTAACACGCAGTGGATGTTGGAGAGTGAAAATTACACATTTGCCATTTTATTACCCAGCACATAGTGCCCAGATTGTGCTCCAGGAGACACCGCAAATTAAGTGGATTCTTCTCACTATAATATTGCTAAATACTGGGATCCTAAATGTTGTTTGCGCACACTGCAAGACTCCGAAGTGAGAGCGGATTTTGCTGGATTGGTTTATACTTTTCAGCCGCCTTTGAGCCACTAATAGTGCGGGAACCTCTGTTTTTCCATTGACAGATGATGGACCTGAGTGGGGACTTGTTTTTTGTGAGATGAGAATTGGTATTATTTTCACCTGCATAACATTGATTGGTTTCTTTATATTTGATATTTGGGAGGCAGAATGAACAAACAGTTGAACACCACACACTACTGGCTCATCCAGCAAGGTTTTCTATTAGACTGTGAACTGTCATTGTCTTGGTAAATAATTAAAGTTTTTACATAGCTTGCCATTTTTATGTACAGTTTAAATAGAAATGTTCAAAAATATTAAACTCAAGGATATTTTATTAAAAATAATTGTTTTTTTTATCTTAGCAGATGACTGTACCAGGAGATCAGAGGGACAGCTGACATCTTCAAGTTTTAAATCTGATGATCTTGAGATCCTACAAGATACAACTGAAGTGAATGCCATTACTCCAGATATACCATCATCCATTCACAGCAAAGATCTGTCATCTGATCCTATGAAACAGGTCCCATCTTCTGATTCATTACTGACTACTAAGAAAAATCAAAGTCACAAAAAAGGCAATGAAAAACAAACTGCTCCTAAGGCAAAGAAGCTTTTTTCATGTTCAGAATGTGGGAAATGTTTTGCACGTAAATCACTGCTTGTTGCTCACCATAGAACTCACACAGGAGAAAAGCCTTTTTCATGTTCAGAATGTGGGAAATGTTTTGCACGTAAATCAAATTTTGTTATTCACCATAGAACGCACACAGGGGAGAAGCCTTTTTCCTGTTCAGAATGTGGGAAATGTTTTAACCAGAAATGGCATCTTGATCGCCATCAGAGCAGTCACACAGGGGAGAAACCTTTTTCCTGTTCAAAATGTGGGAAATGTTTTAACCAGAAAGGGAATCTTAATGAACACCAAAGAACTCACACAGGAGAGAAGACTTTTTCATGTTCAGAATGTGGGAAATGTTTTAACCAGAAAGGGAATCTTGATATACACCAAAGAACTCACACAGGGGAGAAGCCTTTTTCCTGTTCAAAATGTGGGAAATGTTTCAACCAGAAAGGGAATCTTAATGAACACCAAAGAACTCACACAGGAGAGAAGCCTTTTTCCTGTTCAGAATGTGGGAAATGTTTTAACAAGAAATGGCATCTTGTTAGTCACCAGAGAACTCACACGGGGGAGAAGCCATTTTCCTGTTCAGAATGTGGGAAATGTTTTAACCAGAAAAGGAATCTTAATGAACACCAAAGAACTCACACAGGAGAGAAGCCTTTTTCCTGTTCAGAATGTGGGAAATGTTTTAACCAGAAATGGCATCTTGTTAGTCACCAAAGACCTCACACGGGGGAGAAGCCATTTTCCTGTTCAGAATGTGGGAAATGTTTTAACCAGAAATGGCATCTTGATCGCCATCAGAGCAGTCACACAGGGGAGAAACCTTTTTCCAGTTCAAAATGTGGGAAATGTTTTAACCAGAAAGGGAATCTTAATGAACACCAAAGAACTCACACAGGAGAGAAGCCTTTTTCATGTTCAGAATGTGGGAAATGTTTTGCACATAAATCACTGCTTGTTACTCACCATAGAACTCACACAGGGGAGAAGCCTTTTTCCTGTTCAGATTGAGGGAAATATTTTATTCGGAAAGAGAATCTTGTTAGACATCAGAGCAGTCACACAGGGGAGAAGCCTTTTTCCTGTTCAGAATGTGGGAAATGTTTTGCACGTAAATCACTGCTTGTTACTCACCATAGAACTCACACAGGGGAGAAGCCTTTTTCCTGTTCAGATTGTGGGAAATATTTTAACCGGAAAGGGAATCTTGTTAGACATCAGAGCAGTCACACAGAGAAGCCTTTTTTATTTTCTTAATGTGGGAAATATTTTACTTGGAAATCAACTGTTAATAAACATCAGAGATGTCACATAGGGGAGAAGCCTTTTTTATGTTCATAATGGTGAAATAGTTTTAACGGCGAGTACTCCAGCAGCTGTGCTCTGCTTGTGAGCAACGCATTATGTCCCTGCCATGTGCTGCTTCCAAGCATAAAGCAGTTGCTGGTATCAGAGCAGGATTCAGCAAGGGAGCGCCGGGTAGGTAAGTGTAATGCTTTTTTCTTAATGTTTTGTGATGGGGCCATGGATACCAGGATGGGGGCCAATTATAAGGATTGGGCTATGCATAGCAGGACTGGAATGGGGGGCCAGTCATACCCGAATAGTGATGGTGCCCTGCATACTAGGAAGAGATGGGGGCCCTGCATACCAGGATAAGGATGGGGGCCATGCATACTACGATGAGATGGGGCACTGCATACCAGGAGCGGGATGGGGCCAATCATGCCACAATAGGATGGGACCCTGCATACTAGGATAAGGATGGGCCCATGCATACTAGGATAGGGATGAGGGATCTATGTATACCAGGGTAGGGATGAGGGGGCCATGTGTATCAGAATAGGGATGAGGGGACCATATACACCAGGATAAGGGATATTAAGTACAGAATTAACCACATTTTTTGCTTCAATTTTTTTTTCCTAATTTCCTCTAAACCTAGGTGTGTCTTATAGTCCAAAAAACACGGTATATATATTTTTTTTTCTCAGTGAACTCATTCCTTATGTTTGGCCTCATTAAAATAAAAACACTCATACTCCGCTGGCGTGTCGGCTCCACTTCAGCGGTGTTGAGACTCACTGTCCCGGGGCTTATGTGAGGTTCTCACATCACACGAGCCCTGCACCCAATCAGCAGCAGCTTCACTGTTCCTTCGGACATATTGAACATCAACATGAAGCCAGGGCTGCGGCTGCTCTCTGACGGCCTCATGATGCTTGATTTGTCCGAAGGTGGGGACAGTGACATCAGCGCTGATTGGGCACAGGGCTCACATGACGTAAAAACCTCAAGAGACCCAAGAAAGCAAGTACCAACAACCTTTTTAAACATCAAAAATCCCACACAGGGAAAAGTCATTATTATACCTAGAGTGTGAGAAATGAATGACAGGAAAATCGTATTTTGTTGACCTTCAAAAATAACTCAGACGAGGAGAACCTATATATATTATTCACAAATTGTACAAAAACATGATGCACGCGACGTGTGTTCAAGATGGAATATTATATGGGAGTTTTATAGGATAAATTCAAGGTGAGAATATTATATGGGAGTTTTATAGGATAAATTCAAGGTGAGAATATTATATGGGAGTTTTATAGAATAAATTCAAGATGGAATATTATATGGGAGTTTTATAGAATAAATTCAAGGTGAGAATATTATATGGGAGTTTTATAGAATAAATTCTAGGTGAGAATATTATATGGGAGTTTTATAGGATAAATTCTAGGTGAGAATATTATATGGGAGTTTTATAGAATAAATTCTAGGTGAGAATATTATATGGGAGTTTTATAGGATAAATTCTAGGTGAGAATATTATATGGGAGTTTTATAGAATAAATTCAAGGTGAGAATATTATATGGGAGTTTTATAGAATAAATTCAAGGTGAGAATATTATATGGGAGATTTATAGGATAAATTCTAGGTGAGAATATTATATGGGAGTTTTATAGAATAAATTCAAGGTGAGAATATTATATGGGAGTTTTATAGGATAAATTCTAGGTGAGAATATTATATGGGAGTTTTATAGGATAAATTCAAGGTGAGAATATTATATGGGAGTTTTATAGAATAAATTCAAGGTGAGAATATTATATGGGAGATTTATAGGATAAATTCTAGGTGAGAATATTATATGGGAGTTTTATAGAATAAATTCAAGGTGAGAATATTATATGGGAGTTTTATAGGATAAATTCTAGGTGAGAATATTATATGGGAGTTTTATAGGATAAATTCAAGGTGAGAATATTATATGGGAGTTTTATAGAATAAATTCAAGATGAGAATATTATATGGGAGTTTTATAGGATAAATTCAAGGTGAGAATATTATATGGGAGTTTTATAGGATAAATTCAAGGTGAGAATATTATATGGGAGTTTTATAGAATAAATTCAAGGTGAGAATATTATATGGGAGTTTTATAGAATAAATTCAAGGTGAGAATATTATATGGGAGTTTTATAGGATAAATTCAAGGTGAGAATATTATATGGGAGTTTTATAGAATAAATTCAAGGTGAGATCATTATATGGGAGTTTTGTAGAATAAATTCAAGATGGAATATTATATGGGAGTTTTATAGAATAAATTCAAGGTGAGAATATTATATGGGAGTTTTATAGGATAAATTCAAGGTGAGAATATTATATGGGAGTTTTATAGAATAAATTCAAGGTGAGAATATTATATGGGAGTTTTATAGGATAAATTCAAGGTGAGAATATTATATGGGAGTTTTATAGGATAAATTCAAGGTGAGAATATTATATGGGAGTTTTATAGGATAAACCAAATACCAACAGAAAATAAACAAATATCAGTAAAAATAACTCCTCTTCATTAGGTAAAGTATGAAAGAATTGCTCCATATTCCGATACCCGTCGCATCTTGATTTTTCATGATCTTGCGTTGGGTGAAGGCTTATTTTTTGTGTGCCGAGCTGACGTTTTTAATGATACCATTTTGGTGCAGATATGATCTTCTGATCGCCTGTTATTGTATTTTAATGCAATAGTGTGGCAACCAAAAAAACTTAATTCTGGCATTGTTTTACATTTTTTCTCATTACGCCGTTTAGTGATCGGGTTAATTCATTTTTTATGTTGATAGATCGGGTGATTCTGAATGCAGCAATACCAAATATGTATATTTTTTTATTGTTTTATTTTAAATGGGGCAAAAGGGTGAATTTGAACTTTTATATTTTTTTTTAAATTTTTTAATATTTTTAAAAACATTTTTTTTTACTTTTGGCATTGTGAAGACATACAGCATTGTTCCTTAATTAACCAGACGACTATTTTTAAGCAAACGAAGAATAATAGAATGTTATCTGTATGTTGGCTTTAAATTTAAGTGTTGATTTCTGGTTGGTCAAGAAAACAGACTTTTGTTTGTGTAAGTCGGTAATATTGACTTTTATTGTGCGCTTATCCTTGATCACTAGTGATGTTTGCTGATATGCTAATTATGCCTTGTGTTATGGAGCCAGTTTGTTGACTTCTAAAGCAGAGAGGGAAAACTAATGCAAATAGTTTAAGTAATCCTACTTGTTCTCATCTCCATTCTTACCCTTTATGTAAATACTGAATGAGGGACACTTGTTAAGTGCGCAAATAGGTTACAGGCCTCTGTATAAAGAGACAAAGAGAGAAACAGCCAGAGAGATTCTGCCAAGACATCCATACATCCCAAAAGGACCAGAGACAGGACGGCAGCCATTTACATCATGGCTCCATCACGAAGGTCACGGATCTATCATTCTATAGGAAACAACCTAGGGGTTTTCAGCCTTGGTTGGAAGAATACAGATCTGCTCCATTGACCATCGTTGAACCATGGATATGTTTGGAGACAGGTTGTGTTCCTCAGATCAACTGGCCTTGCACCTTGTATTGACTCAATGGACTGTCATCTTCCTACACTTGTTGTTACCCCGTCTCTGTGTTCGTGCCACAGGTGGAGTAGTTGACAGCTGACATGTGCCGAAAAAGATGTGGGCTCAGCGACGGAGCCCACATCAAAGGAAGGGAGTCCGACATTGGCGTACATTTATGCCCAATGTCTGAAAGGGATTAAAGGGGATTGTTTTTACAGAGACAGAAGTGGTAATCAATCATGTATACATACAGATAATTACAAAAATACACAGCTTCTAATGGTAAATAGTATAGAGTTAAGACAAGAAAATATCATTTGTGTAAACCATGTGTAGATATAAAAATTCAGGCAAATGTCAAATGTTGTAGCTCCACAAATAATTAAGAGTGGTGTAAGGTATGAAAGTGTGGTGTACTTAATTATTTGTACCAACTGGGGGTCTGTATGTGGGAGAGACAGGGCAAAAACTTAGAACAAGGATGAATTCTCACAACTACACAATAAGAGAAAAAAGAATAGATCTACCTGTGGCAAAATATTTTTGTAGCCCTGATCACAGCACCATGGACATGAAATTACTTGTGTTAAAAAGGTAACTTCAAATCTCAGAGAAACAGAAGGATCTGGGAGTATAAACTCATGACAGCCTTTGACACTCTCAAAGCAGGAATGAATGTGTCGCAGGGATTCATGTCTTTTTATATCAATTAAGGAATTTTCTCCTCAGACCTTGTTGGGTATCACAACACAGAACCAGACCCCTATCAGAGGACAATAAAACTTTCACACTCCTAATATATGAACTGTTCCAATATTTATGGCCACCACTTTTATCCCTCTCCCATAATGATAGTTCTACTTCACGTCATTTGTCTTACCTATTGCATTATGTCTGTGCTATGTGATTCTTCAGATTTTGTATTATTCTATGCCTGAAGAGACCTGAGTAGTCTGGAAAGCTTGCAATGTGTTACCATCTTTTCAGTTAGCCATTAACCCCTTTACCCCCAAGGGTGGTTTGCACGTTAATGCCCGGGCCAATTTTTACAATTCTGACCACTGTCCCTTTATGGGGTAATAACTCTGGAACGCTTAAATGGATCCCGGTGATTCTGACATTGTTTTCTCATTATATATTTTACTTCATGTTAGTGGTAAAATTTCTTTGACATGACTTGCATTTATTTGTGAAAAAAATGGAAATTTGGTGGAAAATTTTAGCGTTTTCCAATTTTGAATTTTCATGCCCATTAATCACACAGATATGTCACACAAAAGACTTAATAACATTTCCCACATGTCTACTTTACATCAACACAAATTTGGAACCAAATTTCTTTTGTTAGGAAGTTATAAGGGTTAGAAGTTGACCAGCGATTTCTCATTTCTACAACACCATTTTTTTTAAGGGACCACATCACATTTGAAGTCACTTTGAGGGGTCTATATGATAGAAAATACCCAAAATTGGTACCATTTTGAAAACTGCACCCCTCAAGGTGCTCAAAACCACATGTCAGAAGTTTATTAACCCTTCTGGTGCTTCACAGGAATTTTTGGAATGTTTTAAAAAAAATTAACATTTAACTTTTTTTCATAAAGACATTACTTCAGATCCAATTATTTTTTTTCCCCAAGGGTAACAGGAAAATTTGGACTGCAAAAGTTATTGTGCAATTTATTCTGAGTACGCTGATACCTGATATGTGGGCGTAAACCACTGTTTGGGCGCATGGTTGAGCTTGGAAGGGAAGGAGCGCCATTTGACTTTTTCAACACAAAATTGGCTGGAATTGAGATTGGACGCCATGTTGCGTTTGGATAGCCCCTGATGTGCCTAAACAGTGGAAACCCCCACAAGTGACCCCTTTTTGGAAAATACACCCCCCAAGGAACTTATCTAGATGTGTGATATGAACTTAGAACCCCCATGTGTTTCACTAAAGTTTATAGCGTCTGGGCGTGAAAATATGAAAATCATTTTTTCCACAAACATGATTTTTAGTCCCCAATATTTTATTTTCCCAAGGGTAACAGTAGAAATTGGACCCCAAAAGTTGTCCAATTTGTCCTGAGTACATTGATGCACCATATGTGGCAGAAAATTACTGTATGGGTGCACAGTGGGGCTCAGAAGGGAAGTAGTGACGTTTTAGAATGCTGACTTTGATGGAATGGTCTGCCGGTGTCATGTCGCGTTTGGAGAGCCCCTGATGTGCCTAAACAGTGGAAACCCCCCACAAGTGACCCCATTTTGGAAACTAGACCCCCCCAGGGAACTCATCTAGATGTGTGGTGAGCACTTTGAACCTCAAGTGCTTCACAGAAGTTTATAATGTAGAGCCATAAAAGTAAAAAAATATTTTTTTCCACAAAAATGATCTTTTCTAAGCCAATTTTTTATTTTCTCAAGGGTAACAGAAGAAATTGGACCCCAAGAGTTATTGTACAAATTGTCCTGAGAATGCTGATACCCCATATGTGGGGGTAAACTACTGTTTAGGTGCATGGCAGAGCTCAGAAGGGAAGGAGCGCTAGATTTTACTGTTATGGTTTGCAGGTGCCATGACACACTGGGAGAGCCCATGAAGTGCCAGAACAGCAGAACCCCCTATAAGTGACCCCATCTTATTAATTACACCTCTCAATGAATTCATCTAGGGTTTGCAGTGATCATATAGACATCATAGGTGTGTCACAGAATTTTATACCATTGGGCAGCCATGCGGAGAGACTCGGGAGAAACGGAGCGCTATTTGCCTATTCAAGTGAATGGGTCTGTGCACATGTCAGTGTGTTTCCACGGACCGTGTGTCCATGAGCAAAACACACTGACGTCAATTTTTAATGTCAGCGTGGGCCACAAAACAGCCAGCATACGTGCACACATAAAACACATGGATGTCATTCATGTGACACGCATCGGCACCGGGGAAGAAGCGTTACAGTAAGCGCTGTTCCCCAGCGCCAGGTGCTGAACACGACTCTCATCATTCTCCCCTGCTTGTGCCGATCGCCGCCACAGTACCAGTACCAGAAATATCAGGACATGTGAATGAGGTGTTATAGCGGGTTTTTACGTTTGGCAGCTGTCACACATTAAAAGATGCTTTTCATTGTAAAAATAGTTTTTGCATCACCACATTTTGAGAGCTATAATTTTTTGACATTTTTTGATCGCTTTTTATTCTGATTTTTGGATGCAGAATGAACAAAAACCATCAATTCATGAATTTCTTTTGGGGGGGGGCGTTTATACCTTTCCAGGTGTGGTAAAATTGATAAAGCAGTTTTATTCTTCGGGTCAGTACGATTACAGCAATACCTCATTTATATCATTTTTCATGTTTATACAATAAAAACTATTTTATATAAAAAAATAATTATTTTTTCATCGCTTTTTTCTGAGAGCTATAACTTTTTTATTTTTCCACTGATGACACTGTATGGGGGCTTTTTTTTGCGGGACAAGATGACGTTTTCAGCGGTACCATGTTTATTTATTGATCACGTGTTTTTCCACTTTTTGTTTGGCGGTATGATGACAAAGCGTTGTTTCTTGTCTTTGCTTTTATGGTGTTCACTAAAGGGGTTACCTAGTGGAACAGTTTTATAGGTTGGGTCGTTATGGACGTGGCAATACCAAATATGTGTACTTTTACTGTTTAGAGTTTTTTTTAATTCAAATATTTATTTAATGTTAGAATAAATATTGACATTTTTATTATTATTTTTTATTTATTTTTTTTTATATTTTTACAATTAGTTACATTTTTTTTTATTTCATTCTATCTTTTACACTTTGTCCCGCTATGGGACAGTCATTTTTTGCAGGCTGATCGCTTCTATGGCAGGCAGATGAAGCAGCATCCCCATGCTATAGAACAGGGGTGGGGAATCTTTTCTTCCAAGGGCCATTTGGATATTTATACCATCCTTCGGGGGCCGTACAAGCTCCGCCCACAAAGTACATCCTGACTCTGCCACTGGTTTCATGACTTAATCTTTCATTGCATGCCCTTCAATGTTCAGTAGTGAACACTGCGTGTGTGTGCTAACAGAGCAAGAAGAAATTAATGAGCTTCTAGCAATCAAAATACAGCTCCCTGCCCAAGAATGCAGTCCCTGAGAATCTGCTCGGGGGCCTGAAAAAAGGTCATCGAGGGCCGTAAATGGCCCTGGGGCCTGAGGTTCCCCACCCCTGCTATAGAAGCTGTCAGCGCTGCACTCAGTGCCCAGACACTGAGAGACTGCCTGACTTGCACTGCGCATGACCAGGAAGTTTCTTAGCCCCGGATTGTGACAACATCGGCATTGGCAGTGATCGCGACCTTGCGTCACGTTGTGGGGTCTCTGATCCAAAGGCAGAGGGACTGTCAGCCCTCTGCCTGCTCCTGGAATGCTGTGATCATGTTCGATTGCAGTATTTCGGGGGTTAAAATGGCGGGAGCGGTCTGTGACTGCTCCTGGCACTTAGTGCTGGGTGTCAGCTGTGAGAATCAGCTGACACCTGGCCGCGATCGGCCGCACACCACACGTGTGTGCGGCCGATCCCCGAGACACTATTCCGTCAATGGTCAAATTGGCCCGGGGCACATGGACGGAATAGTACGTCTGATGTCAGAAAGGGGTTAAACACAATACCACCCCTCTTATTTATTGTATTACGCTGCATTAGAAACTAAATAATTACCACATGATGAAAATCAGCTTAAAGTTTCATGGAGCAATGTCTACCTTTCCCTCTTACCCCCCTTAGGTTGTATGATCCCTATTTTTTGTGCTTCAGTTTTCCTTGGTTTTCTTTTTCTCTAGGAGCCAAGTCATATGTGATGCCCCTATCACCGACTCTATGGTCTCTGCGCTGACTGTAGGACTTGTAGCTGTTTAACATTTAATAATTCATTGGTTATAAAGAAGCTGTCCGGTTGAGTTATGAAACGAGCCGTGTCCTCCTGATTCTCCCCTTCTGAATTCAGATCTGACAATGACAATTTTACTTGTCCTTTGTTTCTACGATATCTACAAGTTTTCCTTTTACCGCTACATGTTATTGATACATAAAAGTTTCAGGACTCGGAAACATTATTTCTGCAAATATAAAGATGCGTGATATTTTGTTAGGCCAATTGTCTGATACTTAGAGGAAGCTTAGCAGCAATTCCAATATCTAAGACATATCTAAACACTATTACAGATTACACACAGTCACAGAAATTGCATTATGAACTGTGGCCCTCATTCAGTGACAGCTCTTTTTGCTTGTCTCTTGTACTCCTGCACCGGGTCATCTCCTACAATGGTCCAACGTTATCTACAAGCATTGATGGATTCCATTGTCCCTGATCTCTTTTTTCCATAGGTGCAATATCTTGGTGGAATCTCTCACCGTGCTCATCGCTCACGACTTCACAGTTTGGTTGAAAAATGTCTTGATGCGAATGTAAGAAATGAATAAGGACATGTACAGCCAAGATCCTGACACAGTGCGGAAAATAAGTATTTGATACGCTGCCGATTTTACAAGTTTTCCCTCCTACAAAGAATGGAGAAGTCTGTAATATTTATCACAGGTACAATTCAACGGTGAGAGAAAATCCAAAAATAAAATAAAAACAGAAAATCACATTGTATGATTTTAAAATAATGAAATTGCATTTTATTGCATGAAATAAGTGTATGATCACCGACCAACCACCAAGAATTCAGACTCTCACAGCCCTGTTAGTTTTTCTTTAAAAAGCCCTTCTACTCTGCTCTCACCTGTATTAATTGCAACCAGTTTGAACTTGCTATCTGCATAAAAGACACCTTTCCAGATAATCAGTCACACGCCAATCTGTCCACCATGGCCAAGACCAAAGAGCTGTCTAAGGACACCAGGGACAATATTGTAGACCTACACAAGGCTGGGGTGGGCTGCAGCACAATAGGCAAGCAGCTTGGTGAAAAGGCAACAATTGTTGACAAAATTATTGGAAAATGGAAGAAACACAAGTTGACTGTCAGTCTTCTTCGGTCTGGGGTTACATGCAAGATCTCATGTCGTGGAGTAAGGAAGATTCTGAGAAAGGTCAGAAAGCCCAGAACTACATGGTAAGACTGGGTCAATGACCTGACGAGAGCTGGGATCACAGGACCGGGCCTGCTCAGGAAGTGTGCATAGCTACCTAGTGTTCACTGGTGGATACAGACTGACCTGCAGGTAGCAGCCAGGTACCCCTCCGGGGCAGAACCCAATATTGCAGCTGCAGACCCCAGGGGTCAGGTTCGCTGACACTGAATAGGGATAGGTCTCTTTTCAGACTAGTAAGTTCTGGTACCTCTACAGAACGGTTACTGACACTGATTAGGGCAAGGTTAAGACACTCTGGTCTATGATACTGGAATAGGGTTTGGCTGAACACAGACCAGATGACAATGTTCAGGCACTGGCCACTCATGGACAAGCTTCAAGCACTGGCCGCTCCGGGAATGAGATTCAGGCCATGGCCTTTCTGGATCCAGGGGACTATGGATACAGGACTTGCTACACCGGAATGAGTTTCAGACACTGGCTGCTCTGGGACCAGGGGATGACGGATTCAGGACTGGCCACACTGAGGCAAGGAATACAGGTTTAGGACACTAGCCAAACCAGGACCAGGGGACCTCATAACTCACTAG
Source organism: Dendrobates tinctorius (assembly GCF_039654945.1). NCBI lineage: Eukaryota > Metazoa > Chordata > Amphibia > Anura > Dendrobatidae > Dendrobates > Dendrobates tinctorius. Next base: position 2,729,819 of record NW_027362032.1, on the reverse strand, counting down.
TAGTACACCTTACTGACTAATGATTCTACATGTTGCATGGTGAATCCCTAAGGGAGAGGGAGTCTTTTATATAGGATGACTCCCAGCAATTAGCTGGAAGCCATCTTCCAGGTGTAGTAATTATACTAAACATCTCTGAGCAAAAAGCTAAGAGTATTTAGTATATACTTGTTCTGCCCCTTTAAGAATGGGGGAGTGCGCGCATGGGTGTACTAGGTGCATCGCTTGGAGCTGCGGCGCTCACACAGCCAGGAAGCAGGAGAACGCTGAGGATTGTGCCGAGGGTCTGAGGCAGTGAGTAAGCTGGCGTCCCACCATGCAGCGGTGCCGGTAATAGAGCTACAAGCACACTATGCCATCATGGATTAAAATCTTTCCGGGCACGCAAGGTCCTGCTACTCACACCAGCATATGTCAAGGCCCATTAGAAGTTTGCCAATGGCCATCTGGATGATCCAGAGGAGGCAAGGGAGAATGTCACTTGGTCAGATAAGACCAAAATAGAAATTTTTGCTATCATCACCACCCGCCATGTTTGGAGGAAGAAGAAGGATGAGTGCAAATCCAAGAACACCGTTCCAACCATGAAGCACGGTGGGGGGGGAACATCATACTTTAGGGGTGTCTTTCTGCAAAACAGACAAGATGACTTCACCGTATTTAAGGGAGGATGGATGGGTCAAGGATCGAGAGATTTTAGCCAAACACCTCCTTCCCTCAGTTGGAACATTGAAAATGGGTCGTGACTGGGTCTTCCAGCATGGCAATCACCCAAAACACACAAGAGGAACTAAGAAGCATTTCAAGGTCCTGGAGTGGCCTAGCCAGTCTCAAATCCTGAACCCAACAGAAAATCTTTGGAGGGAGCTTAAAATCAATGTTGCCCAGCGACAGCCCTGAAACCTGAAGGATTAGGAGAAGATCTGTATGGAATTATGGGCCAAAATCCCTGCTGCAGTGTGTGCAAACTTGGTCAAGAACTACAGGCAACGTCTGACCTCTGTAATTACAAACAAAGGTTTCTGTACCAAATATTAAAACAGTTATTCACTACCCTAATTTCATTTTGTATTCATTAATCTTACTATTATGTGCCAGTAATGGATCCATACTCTTATTATAGTAATATATACCTTTATAAGGCAGATAGCATCACTTGGTGTCTGCCAGATGCAGCTCTGATGTTTATCAATCACTTCTTGTCCCCCGGCGTACTGCGCTCTAATACTACAAGCTCCGCTATGCGTTGCAGTGGCCTGTGAGCCAGCACTTAGCACGCCATCTTCATTTTCCACACAAACTCCTCCCTGCCTCCTCACCATCACCATATATATACACACACACTGTATATATGTATACATAGACATATGCATACACATTTCCTATTCTTTGTCATGTTTGTCACACATGTATCAGATCACCAAACAAATGTAAATATTAGCCAAAGATAACACAAAATGCAGTTTTTTAACGAAGATCTTTATTATATAGGGAAAAAGAAATCCAAACCTCCAGGGCCCTGTGTGAAAAAGTGATTGCCCCTAAACCTTATAACTGGTTGGGCCACTCTTAGCAGCAACAACTGCAATCAAGCGCTTGCAATAACTGGCAGTGAGTTTCTGGAGGAATTTTGACTACTCATCTTAGTAGAATTTCTGAGCATGGACCGCCTTTATAGGGTAATGACACAACAGCATCTCAATTGCATAGCTCCCAACCATCCCAGATTCAGCTGGACTGTCATGTCACACCTCAGCTGTTCTCCCAACCTCTATATTCCTCTCTCTGACATTTTCATTGCTCCTGTAGCTCCTCCTGCTCGGAGGGATTGGCCGCTTCTCTCTGCTAAGTGCATAAATTAGATTATATATTCACTTCCTCTCCCTTCAGTGATTGGTCTCCCCAAGAGTATCAGCTTCCATCTCAGTCTCCACAGGCTGCTGCTATACCAGTGAGTCACAGCTCACAACGCTGGAGATGGGAGAATTTGGTCATATTGACCGCTATATTGCCGGCAATGAACTCAGAAGCAGAGTATACATATCCATAGCAATACATTGTGTATAAGAATGCTTTTTTTATGGTGCCTGTATACTGAGGGGAAGAAAAATATATATTTTTGTTCTTATAAAAGTATTTAAAATAATAAGCAATTACAAAAATGTATTTTTTAATGTTAGAGTCCCAGATCCTGAACCCACAGCCTCAACATTACTGACAGGCACTGTAAGCTGCTGAGCCACAAGCTCCGGTGAAGTGGCTGCAGGATTGTGTGCACTTGATTCATATTCCAGGCTCTGACTACAGGCAGAGTATTCAGATAGAAATACACTGCTGTGTACAATGGATATTTCTGTATTCTAGAGGAGAATAAGAGATTTTTTTCATCCTATAAAATTACTAATAATAATGAAAAACACTTGATAATGAAAAAAATGTCATTTTTAATGCGTTTTTTTAAAAATAAGAAGCATCACAAATCAGTGAATAACCCGGACATAGTTGTGCCAATATAACTGTAATGACCCGCAGAACACAGCGATCAGATTATTTACAGGAATCGGTAAATTACGGGAGAAACAAAATGGCGTAATTGATATTTTTCTCTATAAAACCCATAAAATAATGTAATAAAGTTGTAATGCGGAGGACGTGTTCACACGTAGCGTAAATGCTGCGTTCTTTCTTCTGTAAATGTCTGACCCAGATGACGTAGTGACAATCCTCCCTGATTATTGCGCGTTTGCTGCGCTTCTTCTTTTTTGCATTTTCCCCCATATTTGATGTTATTTGGCAGATATGAAGCCGCATTTAACACTTGTTTATTAGTACAGAAAAGCTTTGATTCTGCGCTTATAAATGTGACGGCGGTTTTATCTTCATACATTTTTTTTCTTAATACGTTTTTTTCAGAAGAAGCCTATAATGGGAAAACGCATCAAAACCCCAGAGGTCCGCAGGGTCTTCAGACCACAGAGAGCGCAGAGTTCATGAGAACTGTGGCGCTATCAGACTCCAACAATCAGTATCTTCCATGGTGTAACAGTCAGGATTCCTCTAGATTCTCGTCTCTCCGCCTAGTTACAGCTGTTCTTCCTTTCTCCCCTTTTCTTTCCTCGCCTTTCCCATTCCTTCTCTTCCCCTCCTGCCTCTTAAATGTTTTATATATAAGGTATTACATGTGTCCCGTAACCCCTTTCCCGGCCTATCCGGTGCAGACCAATCTTTTTCATTTTCTTTCTATCCCTTTAATTTTTCCCTTTTCCCCATTTTACTTAACCCCTTCACGACTAGTACGGTGCAGGTAGCTTCTCTCCCTTTGATGTCGGCTCAAGTGGTGAGCCCGCATCTTTCCCAGGTTTTGACTTTCTGACTATTAATAAAATCTGTGTATACCAGTGTCTGTTCACATTGGACCAAAGTACCGATGAAACAGGGACTAATCTTTTGACTATATATAAAATCTATGTATACTAGTGCTTGTTCATATTGGTATAATAGGGTCTATAGGTTTTGACCTTTCAACTATATACAAAACCTGTGCATATTAGTGCCTGTTCACATTGGTCCATAATACCGATATAATAGGGTCCATAGGTTTTGACCGTTGATTAGATATAACACCTGTGTATACCTGCGCCTGTTCACATTGGTCCAGAATACTGGTTTAATAGGGAATATAGGTTTTGACCTTTTGACGGTATATAAAACCTGTGTATACTAGCGCCTGTTTACATCGGACCTAAATATTGGTGTAATAGGGTCCTTAGGTTTTTATTTTTTGACTATATATAAAATCTGTGTATACCAGTGCCTGTTCACATTGGACCAAAATATCGGTATAATTTGAAATCTTGTGGATTAGATATATAAAATCTGGGTTCATGGGTGCCTGTTCACATTGGACCAAAACATCGGTACAATTTTATTGACATTGGCTATGCAATGTTTAACCTTTTTATGACATCTGGGTTTTGTGTGTTAGGCCGGGGTCACACTACCGACGCAAAATACGGTCAGTATTTTACATGCGTAATACGGATGAATGGCCCCTAAACAGTGCTCTGTTTGTCATCCGTAATCAAGGTGTGGTTGCGTATTTTGCGCATGTCAGCATCCATATGTAATCCGTATGGCATCCGTATGGCGAGATTTTCTCGCAGGCTTGCAAAATGGACATATAATGGAGCCCTATGACAGGGTTTCTAACAGAAACCAAAGAATAAATATAGACACATAGAGTGCATATACCATATTTTTCGCTTTATAAGACGCTCCGGATTATAAGACACACCACAATTTTTGAGGAGAAAAATAAGAAAAAAATATTTTTTAATAAAATGGTGGTGCCTCTTATAATCCTTGCATCTTATTGCTTACCGGGGTTGGTGGCTGCGGTGTAGCGGGGTCCCAGGCTCGCTGCTGGAGGAGGCAGGCGTGGAGTGATGCTGCAGGCCGCATACAGAGATGAGGGGGGCTCCGATGTGTGCCGTTGCTGCTGCAGAGTCTTGTGCTGGTGTCAGGTTTCTCCACTTGTCCGGCGGTTGGAGGCCGGTGCAGCGTTGTGTGCCCATCGATGCCCGGGGCTCTGCCGACATTGTTCGACAGACCAGAGCCCCAGCATTTCCTCGGTTCCCTATATACGTGCGCTGAAGTGCCGGTAAAAAAAAAAATGGCCGCCGGCGCGTGCGCAGATGGGATCTCGGGACCCAGTTCTCGAGAGATGAGATCTGAAATCTCATCTCTCGAGAGCTGGGTCCCAAGATCCCATCTGCGCGCGCGCGGCGGCCATTTTTTTGCAGGCACCACCGCGCGCACACAGGGAACCCAGGGAAAATGGCCACTGGCGCGTGCGCAGATGGGATCTCGGGACCCAGCTCTCGAGAGATGAGATTTCAAATCTCATCTCTCGAGAACTGGGTCCCGAGATCCCATCTGCACACGCGCCGGCGGCCATCTTTTTACCGGCACACAGGGAACTGAGGAAATGCCGGGGCTCTGGCCTGTCGCACAATGTTGGCAGAGCCCTGGGCATCAACGGGCACACAACGCGGCACCGGACACACCTGCAGCAGCGGCCAGCAACCGCCGGACGCCCCCGATCACAGCCTAGGTAAGGCATGTCCGCTTTGTAAGACGCACCCCTGTTTTCCCCCAAAATTTTGGGGAAAAAAGTGCATCTTACAAAGCGGAAAATACAGTATGTATATGTGTCACAATGACATGTGTGTATATATATATATATATAATGTATTCTATGTATCTATATCTATTCTTTCGTTTCTTTATTAAACCTGTCAGTGTGAGTTTACTGTATAGCGCACTGAATTGCCGGCTTTTCTTCAAGACACTGGGTGCGTATTTCTCGCAAGTCACACATGTGGTCCGTGTGTAATCCGTATTTTTTGCGCACCCATAGACTTGCATTGGTGTACTACGGCCGTAGTATGCTGACAGTCCCAGCATGCTGCGATTGGCACGGAGCCTAGAATACGGATGAGAAATATACGGCTGGTGCGAGGGACCCCATAGAGAATCATTGGTCCGTGTCTAATGCGTGCTTTTAGCGCCTCTCACTCGCCCGTATTCCTCGCCAGTGTGACCCCGGCCTTATCGTTCCACTATTTCAACACCGGTATATTGACACCTTTTTTTTTTTCTTTGTGGTCATTAGATGTGTAGCTGTGTCGTAAATGCAGACGCAGCAGAGAGATCTCTCGAAGTCTCTGGAATGAGCTGTGAATAGCGGTTATCCTGCGTAAGCGCAATCAGTCAGACAGTCTTAGATCTTATACCGTGCCAGTCACTTTCGGGGTACGTACGCTGGCACCTGCGCTCTGGATGGAATTCAGCCCTGACAGGGGTTATACAATGCAATCATTGGCCGCCTATGTGTCCTACAGCCTCTTTGGTAGGTGTTAGCGCAGCTGCGCTCGATTACTAATCTAATTGATGTATAAAAGACACAACTAACAGTCAGTACCCCTGATGAAGCCACAACTGGTGGCGACACGCGGCGGGGCTCAGGACGCTCAGGCTCCACGCCACCTCTGACTCGTAATTTTTATATGATTAATTTAAAGCTGAGCTCAGTATTCTTTGCAGGCAGCTATTGTTAGCCTGTGCTATCTAATTTCAGCATGCCTGATGAATCGTGACAATTTGAGTTATCTTAGGGAAGTATGCATACCTCTTAGGATGTTGCTAATATCATTGTATTAGGGGGCTACTCAAGCCGGATAGTGTTTTTGGGCTTGTGAGCACGTTTTTTACAGGCGTATTATATTCTCTGCTACCTGGTTCAAATCATCTTTATCTGTATGGACAATACATGCTGTCTTACTGCTGTTTAACTCCTTTGTGACCACTTGTATTTATGGTATGTGCTTCATTCATTCTTATGAACTAGTCTTTATGCATAGCCTTTATATTGTGGTCTGCTGTCTATATACACACTTGGTTCTCTATTGAGTTACTGAATGTGGAGCCATGAGGGTCTGGCTCTATTTTGAGCCTAGATTTTCATCTCACATGTGTGACCAATTTTAATGTTTTTAATGATTGGGTGTTTTTGGTTTGTGTGTCTAAATAAAGATTGTTACAATTTTTGCTAAATCCTATGTTGGGTGATCCCCAGTGTGTGGCCTATATCTTCTCTCTTCTTTGTACATTGGCATCAATCTTGTATAGGTCTGGTTGGATCCCCTTTTATATGTCAGTGGTGCCCCCTTGTGTGTAATTTTAATTTGCATCTTTCCCAGCACACGTCAGCTCAAGTGAGGTATTCTGCTACATACAGGAGATCTGATCATCGCCTGCATGTAGCAGTGCCGACCGAGTTATGGCAGCTTCTAGTCTCCCATGGAAACTATTGAAGCAGGCCAAAAGTAAAAAAAGTTTTTAAAAAGTTCAAATCCCCCCCCCCTTTCGCCCTATTCAAAATAGAACAATAGAAAAATCAAACATACTTAAATTTGGTATTGCTGAGTTCAGAATCGCCCGATCTATCAATAAAAAAAGGAATAACCCGATCAGTAGACGGTGTAGTGAGAAAAAAAGGCAAAATGCCAGAATTAAGGTTTTTTGGTCACCACGACATTGAATTAAAATGCAATAACGGATGATGAAAAGATCGTATCTGCACCAACATGGGATCAATAAAAACATCAGCTCGGCAATAATAAGCCCTCACCCAACCCGAGATCATGAAAATGGAGCAATGTTTTTTCCCAACAAATTTTGGATTTTTTTTTCACCACTTAAATACAAAAGAACTGAGACATGTTTGGTGTCTATGACCTTGTAATGACCTGGAGAATCATAATGGCAGGGCAGTCTTAGCATTTGGTGAATATGGTAAAAAGAAAATCCAAAAAAAGTTGTTGCGTTACACTTTTTTTTGCAATTTCACCGCACTTGGAATTTTTTCCCATTTTTGAGTACACGATATGGTAAAACCAATGATGTCGTTCCAAAGCACAACTTGTCCCGCAACAAACAAGCCCTCACATGGCCATACTGACAGAAACATAAAAAGTTATGGCTGTGGGAAGAAGGGGAGCGAAAAACAGAAACGCAAAAACGAAAGAGGGCAAGGTCTCTAAGGGGTTAACAAACCCTATTTTTCCTTCCCCATTCTCCTCCTTAACCCTTTCTCCCCTTTATTCTGCCTCTCTCTTTCATGACTTTACATTTCTCTTTTTTGCTGTTGTTTGGTTCTTGTCTGTATTACTGGGTATTTATAATCTGTCTCTTCCCTTTTTCTTTACCCCATTTATGTAAATAAATCCTTAATAAAAGCTACTTTCCCATAAAAGGCGCCCGCTGTGCGCCCAAGGCACGCGGCTGATCTGGGCCGATTTGGGGATTTTTTCTCTCTAATAAAATCGCAGGTAAAAAACTGCAGAAACTTTATTAAGTGCAGAATCAAAGCTTTTCTGTCCTCTAAAAAGCGCAATAAAAACGCGGCTTCACCTCTGCACCAAGAACGCATCAAATAAGGGGGAGAAGATGGTTATTGTAGACGGTGCGGATCCTTCAGAAAACAAACACCGTATTTCTACAATGTGTGAACATGGCCTTAGGCTAGTTTCACACTAGCGTTTATGAGCACAGCGACGGCCTGCGCACGGCCGCCGCTAAGCCCCGCCCTGACACGCCCCCGCCGGTAGCTCCGCCCACCGGCGCATGACGCTGCATGCGCCCTGCGTCCCCCATCTTTATCACAGGGGGCGCAGGCCGTGCGCAGTATGCGTTTGGCGGCACATGCGTCCTTTTGACGGTGCGCCAACCTGCGCCAAATGCAACCTGCTGCAGTTTACTTGCATCGGCGCACCGTCAAAAAGCATGCGCCTTTTTGACGGTGCGCCGACGCAAGCAAACTGCAGCAGGTTGCATTTGGCGCAGGTTGGCGCACCGTCAAAAGGACGCATGTGCCGCCAAACGCATACTGCGCACGGCCTGCGCCCCCTGTGATAAAGATGGGGGACGCAGGGCGCGTGCAGCGTCATGCGCTGGTGGGCAGAGCTACCGGCGGGGGCACGGCAGGGGCGGGGCTTAGAGGCGGCCGTGCGCAGGCCGTCGCTGCGCTCATAAACGCTAGTGTGTCCCGGATTTGGGTCTACGCCCTGCAGTCTCAGGCGTCTGCTGAATTTCCCTCACTACCAGCGCCCCTCTGACAACTCCTCCTGCTGGGGGAGAAAGCAGTGGTAAATGGCCGCGGATTAGGGTGAGGCCAAAATTTGCTGCTATGCGCGCCGCATGCTCTGTGCCTCTATCCGTGCTTCAAAAGTTGTGAGGTGTGTACAGTTACTTGGTGTAACATTGGTGGATGTGGACCCACTGCACCATCAGCCAGGCTTACCTACACACACAGCTCCGCTCCGTACACCTCGTACACACGCGGCTCCGCTCCGTACACCTCGTACACACGCGGCTCCGCTCCGTACACCTCGTACACACGCGGCTCTGCTACATCCACCCTGTAAACCCCTCCTGACCCCACACATAAACTTCCCCTCATCCAGCACCATGACAACCAGCACAGCAGAGTCCTGCACACACTGAGGCCCCTGATCATGTGACCCCTGACTCCTCCCCTCCTGTGACCTCATCACAGGTCCTGTGCACAGAGCGGTCATATATGTGGCGGACACTCCTGGACCTTCTGCTTTCTGGGCCGATTCCTCCTGTGAGTCCTATTAACCCTTTCGCTCCCTGTCTTCTCCTTTCTGACAGGACAATCTCTGAATTCGGACAGTGTGACAGGAATTTCAGCAATGTGGAAGGAAAAAATGACAATTTTAGTGTTTTCCTCACAGAAATGTGACTTTCCCCCCAATGTATCATTGTCCTAAAGGTGACAGGAGCGCTGAGGCCGCACAGTGCGCCGTGTCTCCTGAGTGCCGATACCCCACAGGCTCAGGAGGGAAGGGGCGCCATTGTGGCTGGGATAGACGGCGGACGCCGTGTGACGTGTGAAGAGCGCTGACACCAGAACAGCAGAGACCCCACAAGTGGCCCCATGTTACCCCCTCCACCTCTGGAGGGCTCATCTAGGGGGCAGGGAGGATTATTAACCCTCAGGGGGTCACAATTGTGTAACATTGAGCGGAGGAATGAAATGTTCCCACTAAAATGTCGCTCCGTCCCCAAGTCTGTAATTATCACACGGGAGAAGAGGAGAAAACAGAAACCACTTGTTCCACAATTTCCCCTGAGTGCCGATACCCCATAAGGGGCCGGACACTCCTCAGGAGGGAAGGAGCGCCGTCTGACCGGGCAGAGTCTGCTCTTATGGTGTTAGGGGGTCACATTATCAGAGCCCCCAATAAGAGGCGCCATGTTACACCCGCCACCTCTCAATTACTCATCTTTCTCCCAGAATTTTACACCATTGGGCGATGAGGAAAAAATAATTACATTTTACCACAAAAGGCAGTTTTCTCCCCAGAGCAGCCATAGAAGCTGTCAGTGCTGAGAGACTGGATTGTTACAGCTGCCTGAAGAAGGAGCCGCTGTGCTCTGCAAGCTGCAAACATACTATTATCTGGTTATAAAGGCGTCACTCCTAGAATACTTATATCATCATTGGGCAGAAAAGTCTTCACATCCATCTTGTAATATAGGAAAGCCTAAGGCCAGAAATAATCCCCATAAATCACTGTACATGGAGACTTTGGGATCAGATCATTTCTGTCCATTGTGATTGTGGAAACAAAAAATCTTTTCTAAAAGCCTCAAACTTCTGTGTGTGACTCAGAGCTGAGATCTAACGTGAGAGAAGATTCCAGTGCGGGGAAGACGGGAAACCTTCATATAGACGGCCGGTGGGGATGGAGGCAGTGACCGACTCTGGCCACATCTGTCTCTAGAGCCGCAGTAGGAGATGAAGATGTCGTCCTCATCATGAAGGAGTTATTTCTCATGTCGCGTGTAATGAATATCTCCTGCAGTATTGCTAATGCCGATTCCAGTGTCGGTAATGAGACGAGAATTAGCGTTATGGAAGATGAGTCTATGAGGAACGTGTTCAGCTGCCGACTCCGAGGAGGAAACTGCTTGTTGTCTGTGGCCTAAATATATAGGTTTTATTAGTAGATGTCAGGGGAGAAAACTAAACCCTGTAAGATAATAAATCTCCTCATATGTTTCCCTTATTATCTCCAGTAATTGTATTATTACACAGGATTCTTATGATGTTACATCGGATCATCTTCTTCTCATTCAGGTCTCTACAATATCGGATCCTCTCAGTGAAGATCTTCTACAGAAGAGAATTTTCCTGATTTACCCATCAAGGATGGATATGGACAGAGACAAGATGGCGGAGAGGATGTTACACCTCACCCTAGAGATCCTCTTCCGTCTCACTGGAGAGGTGAGAGATTCTGATGACGTCACATTACATCATTCTTATCTTTGGGAATAACAGATGGACAGAACTGGAGAGGTGAGGACTCTGGAAATGTCTGTAGTGAGATTTATTAATGTGTCTCTCCATAACCAGGATTACACAGTGGTGAAGAAGACCTCTAGTGATCGCTGTCAGGACCCTGTGTCTGAGGGATGGGGAAGACCCCTGAGCCCAATCACGGGGCCTCCACCTCACCCCCTGATCCATGAGGACATCAATGACCAGAAGATCCTAGAACTCACCTACAAGATGATTGAGCTGCTGACTGGAGAGGTGACACTGCTGGGAATGCTGGGACATTATACAGTAACACTATGAAGGGATCGGGGGATGACGGTATCATTGTATGTGTCAGGTTCCTATAAGGTGTCAGGATGTCGCTGTCTATTTCTCCATGGAGGAGTGGGAGTATTTAGAAGGACACAGAGATCTGTACAAGAACGTCATAATGGAGGTTCCCCAGCCCCTCACATCTCCAGGTAATAGACAGGACTAAATACACACGGCCTATAATTATCTGTATGTAGAGAATGAATTCAGTCCCTGTATGTGTTTCCTCCAGATCTATCCAGTAAGAGGACAACACCAGAGAGATGTCCCCGTCCTCTTCTTCCACAGGACTGTAACCAAGAAGATCCCAGTGCTCCTCAGGATCATCAGGTAGATGGAGAGAAGGTGTCAGGAGATCTCCCCTATGATGTGTAGACGGCTGTGAAGGTCTTGTGCTCAGTCTTGTTTTATCCCCCAGTATTATATGTTTTATACTTGTGTAATGAGAACGGTGGAGATGGCAGGATTAGAGCTGATCATAGATGGAACTTCTCCATCTGTCTGTGACCTTTTACAATATTTGTTTCAGGATGAAGATCTGACTCATATTATCACTACAGAGACATATGTGAGGGGTGATGAATGGTGTAAAGAGGAGATTCCCACATATGACTACCCAGGTGAGTAGTAACCACTGAATGCAGTGACGTCACAGATTCTTCTCAGTCACCGGCTGTGGCTGCTTTATCGGTGGTGTAGTCCGGCCGTATTACCATGATCACCATTTTGCCTCTAGACCACAACATTTTCCTCCACCCAAAACTGTTCAAATGACTTTGGGCATTGAAAGCCCTTTTCTATAGAACTTACAACCTGGAGATTCCACCTACCCCCTGGAAGTCAAATGACAGCCTATGCAGAATGCGCTGAAAGGTTAGAAAATCACTTGAAGAAAAATATTATGCTGGGCCTGAAAGAGAAAGCGGAGGGTAATGATGCTGTTGGCTTCCTAGATCCCTGAGATCTTATTGGATGAATTTTCTCTCCCTTCTGTGCTGCTGAATGTCTCATGACCAGGTCCAGTCTTTCTGGTCAAACTTTGCTTTTATGATGTGCAGTGAGGCCAAGTGTGAATTTTTGTACAATAACTAATTTCACTTTATCCCCACTTTTCAATTTGTGTTAAAACTACCGTAGTTTTAGGACTATAAGACGCTTGAGGAAAATGGGGGGGGTGCGTCTTATAGTCTGATGTACCGGCTCTGGATGTGGTGGGAAGGTGGTTGAACGGCAGATGGTCACAGGAGGCTGGAGCCGATGGCTGCGGCTAACTCGTGTTCCCGCTGCTAAAGAGAAATTAATATTCACTGCATCCCACGCCCATGGGCTTGGAGGACAATGAATATTCATTTCTCTTTACTAATAGTGTCTTGATCTGATTACCCCCCCAAACCCGGTCCTGGTATGCATGTCCCCATACTTATAATTGGCCCACACCCCCATCCCCATCCTGGTATGCATGGCTGTTGTGAACACTTGTGACCTGGCTTCTGAGTTTGGGCTCCCTCTGGTGGTTGCTGCAGGTAATGGAGCTGGTCGGGTTGACAAAAGTCAATCACCTGAAGATGATGATTGGAGGTCAGGTGTTACAGACTGGGAAGATTTAAGTGAGCAACCTTCCCTCAATTGTTGCTAGTGATTTGGCTTCTTCCTGTGCATTTGGAAGTCTGCCTGCCCCCTGCTTGGTCCTGCATCGTTCAGATAAGTCATTTGTTTGCTGGAATCTTTTTGCATTTGATCCAGTTTTTGCCTTTCTCTGATTTCTGCTTTGCGGGTGTTAGTTCAGCCTTGTTCCCTGCGGGGACCTGTGCTGGACCCTGTTGTGAACTCATTTTCTGGTCTACCAGTTGTGAGTTCTCCTTCCGGGCTCCCTCTGGTGGTAACAGGAGATAGTGAGGTTGATTTAATTAGTAGAGATCTGCCACCTGATGTTGAGGATAACGATTGGATCTCTGGAATCTCAGACTGGATTTAAGACAGCCGACGCCCTATTCTGGTGCTGGTGATTCCTTCTGGCTTTTCAGGTCTTGGTTTTCAGCTCTGTTCCAGTCATCTCAAGCTAAGTGTTTCTGCTAATGTTCACACTTGATTTTGTTGGTCTATTCAGTTTCTTGTGTGGTCAGCCAGCCCCAGCTGGGGCTGTGCTGAATTTCCACTCTTATTTATCTGTGTTTGCCAATTTGCTTTTTGTCCCTTATTAGATTGGCCTCTTTTTTGCTCTGTCTCAGAATATTTCAGAGTGCTGATATAGTGGGAGAAGTCTAGTGACTTCAGGGTTAATTTTGTTATCAGAAGTGTTGGACATTATTTTTGTAGGGTTTTTTGGGCAGATTGCAGACAGTGTCTTTCCTTTCCTGTCCTTTCTAGTTAGTTTGGGCCCCATCGTTTGCTCAGCCTATTTTCCTGCCTATGTTTGTGTTTTCATCTTGTTTCACTGTCAATACATGTGTGGGGTGTCATGATCTGAATTTGATCTGACAGTTTTAAATTGCACAGGGTGAACTTTTTTTACTTTGGCAAGTGCCAAGTGACTTGACTGTCCCCGGTGGTGGTTAGTGGTATTGCACTTTGGGTTTAATGTGCACATAATTATGGTTCAGGTGTGGGGCTCTATAAATGAGTCTCAGGGTGTGCAATCACTGCTGGTGATATTCATTCATGGATTCTGAGTTGGTGAGAGCCTGGTGGAAGGATGGAGCTGAGGAGGAGTCCTGTGCAGCTTAGCCAGGGGGGAAGCGTGTCAGCTATGGTGTCTGGACGAAGGGCTGGCATGGCGTGGTGGGGTCGCAGTGATGGTGTCAGCGGGAAGTGTCTGCATGGACTGGTGGAGTGGCGACTATGGAGAGTGGCACTCACCATGTGGGACTTGGCTGCTGAGCTGGACTCAACCATGCTTGACTTCGTGTCAGAAGCTGAACTCATCTTTGGGACTCTGTTACTAAGCAGCAGCAACTGGTGGTGGACTCTGCTCCAAGGCTGCACTAAGGTGAAGGATCCTGTTATGGTGATGGATCCAGGTGGAGGAGAAGATGCACACAGGTGGTGGGCTCTGTTGCTAGGAGCGTACGCAACAGAGCAAAGCTAAGTGGTGTTTCCCCTGTATTGTCTCTTTCCTCATGTGTGTTATTAGTGCAGTGGTGGGATTAGTCTCCGCACCGACCTATTCCCTAGTGAGGGTTAAGGTTCGCGTACGGTGACAGGTGCAGAGCCTGTATAGGGAACGTAAGGAGTGCAGGGACACTGGCTCAGGGGAGCTTAGGAGGTCTCCACGTCCCCCATTCCCTATCGCAGGGCCCACCATTGTTAAAGTTACCCAGGTTCCCCCTTTATTATTTGATTATTGTATAACGTGTAATACCTAAATTCGCCAGGTGGAGGCGGCGTATCCACCTGCACGTTTTATTATTTAAATGCGCCCCACTGGAGGCGGTGTATCCAGGGTCACGTGTGTTATGGGTTCACCTTGCGGTAACCGCTGTGTGCCCAGAGACACGTGACCATGACATGGGGGCTGTCTATTCCTTTGGGGTCTGCTCTGGGTCAGTTAGTTTTCCCCTTTTCTTGCTTTAGGCTTATTTAGTCCTCCGGCTGTGACGAGGCATCTAGATTCATCGTAGGAACACTCCACGGCTGCTGCTAGTTGTGTGGTTAGGATCAGGGGTCTGCAATCTGCATTGTTACCAACCTCTCTGGCTTTCTGTGACTTAGCTTGTTTAGTTTTCCTCCTCGGTGACCCATTCATAACAGGACCCTGTTCCATATGCCACAGCTCATATCAGTGTGTTCAGTATTGCTAATCCCCTGCTATGTCAGTATCTTTTGTTTTGCTTCCAGTTCACACCAGAATTCTGATCTAGTGGGGGACAAGTCGTGTGGCCTCAGTATTTTTGCATATCATACGTGTTGGATTTTTCTTAGGGTTTTTGCATGATTGCAGACAGTATCTTTCCTGTCCTGTTCTATCTAGACAGTTTGGGCCCCATCATTTGCTTACTCTATTTTCTACCTGTGTTTTGTGCCTCATCTTGTCTCATCTGCAATATATGTTCAGGGGCTATCTATTCCTTTGGGGTTCTACTCTGGGGCAGTTTAGCTTTCCCCTTTCTTGCTTTAGGCTTAGTTAATTCTTTGACTGTGCCGAGGCATCGTAGGTACATCCCATGGCTAATTCTAGTTGTGTTGTCAGTTTAGGGGTCTGCAATCTGCTTAGTTACCAACCTTTCTGGTTATCTGGTTGCCTAGCCTATTCCCCAGCTATCCTGCTCAGTTACCTAATCATAACACATGGCCCCATTAGAAAACATTAAAAATGCAAACCATTACACTTACCTACCCCGCGCTTCCTCACAGCGTCCTGCTTCGATGATGGCAACTGCTATATGCTTGTAAGCAGAACTTGGCAGAGACATCATGCGCTGCTCACAAGCAGAGCACAGATGCCAGGACTGTGCACTCAAAGGGCAGTGAGTATTCATTGCTCTTCAGTAGCGCGCAGTGTCAGCAACTAGCTTCCTGCTGCTACCGGTGGTCACATGTGCCGCTACTTAAGAGAAATGAATATTCATGAATACGCACTGTTCCCAGCGCTGCTTACAAGCATAAAGCAGTTGCTGGCACCGTAGCAAGAGGCTGCAAGGGAGCACCGGGTAGAAAAGTGTAATGGTTTGTTTTTTTAATGTTTTCTGATAGGGCCATGCATACCAGGATAGGAATGGGGGTGGGGGCCACTTATAAGTATGGGACCCTGCATACCAGGACGAGATGGGGCTGTAGGTTACCAGCAGGTGTGTTGGATGCTGTGACGAGCAGGGGGCAGAGCAAGTGTTAACGGGTGTCTTTTTATAACCAGAGAAAAAGATAACAACGCTTTCTCCACGCAGGGAGTTAATATATACAAGATGCACAGAAGTATTGCGCGGACAAATATGTGGAAGTTCAGTATTATGCAGTGACAGCTTGACTTCACCTGTCAACAATGGTAACAACGAAAAAAGAATTGCTAACGACAGGAGAGGAAAAAACGGTAGGGTTCAACTTATCAGACTCTGTCGTCCGAAGGGAGGTGGTTGAAAGATTCCACGATGGCGCCGCAGACGGCGCGTCACATTGAGGAAGCGGTCCTGGATGAACCGGAGGCACTCTCTCTTAGCGGTGAAGAAGAGTCCGGGACCTTTTGGTGGGCTGCTGTGTGTCCAGGTACCGGTGGCTGTTGTTTCGGCGGATGAGGCGGAGGGTTCTGGTATCAAGGCCGCAGCCGCGGATGTAAAGTCAAAGTCTCCGACGGGAGCCGTGGGCTCTACACTGTCTGCTGTCAAGCGTTGCACAGTACGGTCAGCGCTTCCTGCCTGCGGTCACGTAGGGTCGGCGTCCGGCAGCGGGAAGCGGTCACTGGTGCTGTTGCTGGATGTTGGGGGGTGCGCACTCTAGCGCAGTCTGTCGTCAGTAGTGTTACCCACTGGGAGGGAGCAAACTTTCCTCTGCTGCACCTCCTGTCTTTCCGCCAGAAACCCCAGGTTCCGGCGCACCCCCCTTTTTATATCAGACCCGCCCTTTGCAGCAGAGGTCACAGGTCTGTCCCCGTCAGGTTCTCTGTCCCCCTGCCACACTAGTGGCAGTCCCAATGGTTACGGCCCACAGACACTGTTGCCTTTATTGTTCTGGTCCTTCCTCCTACAGGGCCATGCATACCAGGATAGGGCTGATGGGACCATGCATACCAGGATAGGGCTGATGGGACCATGCATACCAGGACGAGATAGGGGACCCTGCATACCAGGATAGGGATGGGACCATGTATACTAGGACAAGATGGGGGCCCTGCATACCAGGATGAGATGGGGGCCCTGCATACCAGGATAGGGATGATGGGGCCATGCATACCAGGATAGAGATGAGGTGGCATGCATACTAGGATTAGATGGGGGGTCCTGCATACCAGGATGGGGATAGGACCATGCATACCAGGATAGGGATGAGGGATACATGCATACCAGGATGGGGATGGGGCCAGTCATACCAGGATAGGGATGAGGGATCCATGCATGCCAGGATAGGGATGAGGTGGCCTTGCATACCAGGGTAGGGATGAGGGGGCAATGTGAATCAGAATGGTTATGAGGGGACCATATATACCAGGATAGGGGATATTAAGTACAGAATTGACCACATTTTTTGCTTCAATTTGTTTTTCCTAATTTTCTCCTCTAAAACCTAGGTGCGTCTTATGGTCCAAAAAATATGGCAAGTGTGAATTTTCTGTACAATAACAGAGTTTCCCTTTAGCCTGAAATTTCAATTTCTTTTAAAAGCAACTAACTTCAAGGAGGATTGTGATAAACTACAGGACAAACATTCCACCTGTGCCCTGTTAGATCTCTAAGCTGTGCGTGGCTGATGGCTGTAATATACATTTATTCCCGCCTGCAGGAGATGTGTTGGCTCCAGCCCTGGTGTCATAGATTTACTAAACGTCATGAATTCCATTATGTTTTCCATCCTAAGGAATTCAGATTACTGCACAATCTCTCCTGAAATGGGGGCGCTAATACTTTCTCTACTCTTCCGGTCAGGACTCATAGTGGCTCCAATGGTCCACCATAAATGAGGCAGCTCCGGTTTAGTGTTCTCCCCTCGTACATACGTTGCTGTTGGGGATATAACATAATTTTTTATTCTACGTCTTTTTTTAACCTGTTCATTCTGTATGATAGTTTGATTGTGGTGGGATCGGCCTTCCTGCCTAATGTGAGTCTGTAACTCCCTGATAGTCTTGAAAAAAATCTCTCCATTGCCTCTTCCAAATGCCTAAGATCTAAATTTAAAGGGAACCTGTCAGCAGGATTGTGCTCAGTAACCTCCAGACACTGTCAGGTCAGCGCCGTTATACCGATTACAATGATACCTGGTGATGAAATCCGTCTTGTGGTTGTTGTTTAATCTGTATTAGTAGTTTTCAGTTAATGAAATTCTCGTGTTCTGGGGTGGGGCTGTGGGTGGGGCTGTGGGCGGGGCTTTATGAGGTGTGCTGATTACATATGCATCTGTATTGGCTTATGACAGGTTACTGACCCCTCACTGACCTGCCCCCATTATTACATAATGCATATAATAATGTTGATATTATTCTTGACAATGCCTATAATATTGTGGCTATTGTGAGGCTTAGAAAATAAAAATTTACAAATGACACTGGCGGCACTTGTCCAGTAGCATCTATCTCTTACTTATAGATGGTACTGCGCAGGTGCTGCCATTTTTCTGGATGTAATTTTTTATGTAAAATAGGGGGCAGGTCACTGAAGGAATTAGTGTCATAAGCCAATACAGATGAATATGTACACAGAGCACCACATAAAGCCCCGCCCACAGCCCAACCCACAGCCACTCCCACAACCCCACCCTGATGCACGAGAATCTCATTAACTGAAAACTACAAATATAGATTCAACAGTAACCAGCCCGCAGCTGCCCAGAAAAGACACGTCTATTAGATGCGCCAATTCCGACGCTTTTCCTGGGTCTTCCCACTTGTCCTGTAGCGGTGGCAAGTGGGGTTCATATTTGTATATTTGTGTGGTTGATGTCACCCTTTTATTGTCAGGTGACATCAAGCCCACGACTTAGTAATGGAAAGGTGTCTATCCATTACGAACCCCAAAGTTACATGTTAAATAAAGACACAGCCAGAATAAAGTCTTTTATTAGAAATAAAACAAAACAGTTTTCCTTTTTCAAAAATAACAAACACAGTTATACTCACCAACACCTAAGTGGGAAGAGTCGGGCAAAGCACCAGAATTGGCGCATCTAATAGATGCCTTTTCAGGGCAGCAGCAGGCTGCTATTTTTAGGCTGGGGGGGTCAATATCCATGGCCCCTTACAAGCCTGAGAATACCAGCCTCCCAGTTGTCAGCTTTAGCAAGGCTGGTTGTCAAAAATGGAGGGGAACGCCACACCGTTTTTTAAATTATTTATTTAAATAATTAAAAAAAACAGTGTGAGGACCCCTCTATTCTTGATAACCAGCCTTGCTGAAGCTGACAGAGGAGGATTGCAGCCCCCAGTTGTGAGTTTTGCTAGACAGGTTATAGAAAATACAGGGGAACCCACACCGTTTTTTTCATTCATTTATTTAGTTATAGCGCAGGCGGTGGGTGAGGAATACTCCAGTCATCCACTCCTGATGTCACTGTACTTAGCAGCAGGTGTAGGTTGATGGGCGTAATAGTCCCAAAAGCCCCCACCTGCTGTCATCATTCTCACTTTAATATAACTCTCATCATTCTACCTGCCGGCAGAGCAGAGGAGAATGATGAGAGCGTCTTCAGCACCCGCCACCGGGGAACAGCACTTACTGTACCGCTTCTTCCCTGCCGGCCATCCATGTGGTACTGATGCTGTACACGGGTGGCACACGGTTGTCACACATGTGCCACAAGTATTACACACATGGACATCTCCGGTACCGGAAATATCAGGACATTTGAAATTGGCCTTATACACAGTTCTCTATAAATGCCTAATATTTCTTCTTGAAACTCATCTGACAGAAAATATTATTGGAGCTTACGATAGTATAGATTGTGAAATCTCCGAGACCCATACTCTAATTACACCAGAGAGGTTTCACCACTAGCTGCTCATTTATTACTGATGGAGACTGTGGAGTTTGATCATTTCAGCAGTTCCTAATCAGGCTCCATTATTAATATCTGACGTGTGTCACTTTATGTGGTGGTAAGTTTGGAATTATTCACAAAGGATAATAGGAAACAAATGGATCTTACAAATTATTTTCCAGCTTCGCACTATACCGTACATACGGTTGTACACTACTGTCTGGGCACATGGCAGTGTTCAGAAGGGAAGGAGCGCCATTTAGCTATTTGAATGCAGATCTTGCTGGAATAGTTTGCAGACACAATGTATTGGGAGCACTGTTCATGGTCACCTGGCAGCTCAAAAGATGTCACCCATGAACATGCTTGGCACTATCTTCTCTGCTTTCCATATCCCAAGGATTGCCTTGCTCACCGCCCTATAACACCCTTACATGGAATCTGGACATACACTGGGACCCCAAGGCTTGGACCATGGTGTCACCTGCTATTCTGTGGTGTTAGATGGCGAGAAGAATAGTCAGATAGCTGGGTCAGAACCAGAAGGACAGAATACAGAATCAGAAGACACAAGAGTAGTCGGTAAACGGGCCACGGTCACAGCAGGAAACAAATACACAAGCCGCAAGCTGAGCACAGAGGACTGAACCAGAGGAGAACAGCGCTGTATCTGGCAGATTCCGGCCATGTGCTTTGCGCTTTAGTAGGGTGTGGTGCTTTCCAATTGGCTGAAGTAGGGAGCAGATTACTCCAGCTGGACAGCAGGAACAGATCCCAGATGAGATTGGACACACCATATGCAGAAGCCCTAATATAACTAAATGACAGAAAACCAGAATAGTAGAAATCCCCATAAAGTGATTCCATGTTATAAATTAATTCACTGAGAGTTATAATCCTTAGGAGGAGTGAATATTTTGACTCCACAGCCACTTATCGGAAATTAACATGCAGTGGATGTTGGAGAGTGAAAATTACACGTTTGTCATTTTATTACCCAGCACATAGTGCCCAGATTGTTCTCCAGGAGACACACACCGCAAATTAAGTGGATTCTTCTCACTATAATATTGCTAAATACAGGCATCCTAAATGTTGTTTGCGCACACTGCAAGACTCCGAAGTGAGAGCGGATTTTGCTGGATTGGTTTATAGAAACCCTGTTGCTTTTCAACAGCCTTTGAGCCACTAATAGTGTGGGAACCTCTGTTTTTCCATTGACAGATGATGGACCTGAGTGGGGACTTGTTTTTGTGAGATGAGAATTGGTATTATTTTCACCTACATAACATTGATTTTTTTTTTTATTTGATATTTGGGAGGCGGAATAAACAAACAGTTGAACACCGCACACTACTGGCTCATCCAACAAGGTTTTCTATTAGACTGTGAACTGTCATTGTCTTGGTAAATAATTAAAGCTTTTACATAAACTGTCCATAAAAATGGCAAGCTAAGTAGAAATGTTCAAAATTATAAAACTCAAGGATATTTTATTAATAAATAATAATTGTTTTTTATCTTAGCAGATGACTGTACCAGGAGATCAGAGGGACAGCTGACATCTTCAACTTTTAAATCTGATGATCTTGAGATCCTACAAGATACAACTGAATTGATTGCTGTTACTCCAGATATAGCATCATCCATTCACTGCAAAGATCTGTTATCTGATCCTATGAAACAGGTCACATCTTCTGATTCAATACCGACTACTAAAGAAAATCAAAGTCACAAAAGAGACATTAAAAAACAAACTGCTCCTAAAGCAAAGAAGTCATTTTCATGTTCAGAATGTGGGAAATATTTTACATGGAAATCACGTTTTGTTACTCACCTGAGAATTCACACAGGGGAGAAGCCTTTTTCATGTTCAGAATGTGGCAAAAATTTTGCACAGAAATCATATTTTGTTAGACACCAGAGAACTCACACAGGGGAGAAGCCTTTTTCCTGTTCAGAATGTGGGAAATGTTTTGAACGTAAATCAAATTTTCTTAGACACCAGAGAGCTCACACAGGGGAGAAGCCTTTTTCCTGTTCAGAATGTGGGAAATGTTTTAGGAATAAATCAGATTGTGTTATGCACCAGAGAACTCACACTGGGGAGAAACCTTTTTCATGTTCAGAATGTGGGAGATGTTTTGCACATAAATCATATTTTGTTACCCACCAAAGAACTCACACAGGGGAGAAACTCTTTTCCTGTTTAGAATGTGGGAAATATTTTGCACAGAAATCACAGTTTGTTACCCACCAGAGAACTCACACAGGGGAGAAGCCTTTTTCCTGTTCAGAATGTGGGAAATGTTTTGCACAGAAATTACAGCTTGTTACCCACCAGAGAACTCACACCGGGGAGAAGCCTTTTTCCTGTTCAGAATGTGGGAAATGTTTTAATAATAAATCATATTGTGTTCAGCACCAGAGAACTCACACAGGAGAGAAGGCTTTTTCTTGTTTAGAATGTGGGAAATTTTTTGCGCAGAAATCAAGTTTTGTTATCCACCAGCGAACTCACACAGGGGAGAAGCCTTTTTCCTGTTCAGAATGTGGGAAATGTTTTAACAAGAAATCAGATTTTGTTAAGCACCAGAGAATCCACACAGGAGAGAAGCCTTTTTCATGTTTAGAATGTGGGAAATGTTTTGCACAGAAATCAAATTTTGTTACCCACCAGAGAACTCACACAGGGGAGAAGCCTTTTTCCTGTTCAGAATGTGGGAAATGTTTTAACAATAAATCATATTGTGTTCAGCACCAGAGAATCCACACAGGAGAGAAGCCTTTTTCATGTTTAGAATGTGGGAAATGTTTTGCGCAGAAATCAAATTTTGTTTCCCACCAGAGAACTCACACAAGGGAGAAACCTTTTTCATGTTCAGAATGTGGAAAATGTTTAAGCAATAAATCAGATTGTGATAAGCACCAGATAAGTCACACAGGGGAGAAGCCTTCTTCCTCTTCAGAATGTGGGAAATATTTTAACCAGAAAGTGCTTCTTGATCGCCATCAGAGCAGTTCCGCAGAGGAGAGGCCATTTTCATTTTCTTAATGTGGGAAATATTTTACTTGGAAATCAACTGTTAAAAAACATCAGAGACGTCACAATGGGAAGACGACTTTTTCATGTTCATAATGTTGGAATAGTTTTAACCAAAATTGAATCTTCTTAAATGGTTTGTCTCTTGTCATTCCTAATGTTTGCTGACAAAAGAATAAAACTCAACCTTATTAATTCCAAATTTAAAACTATACCCATAATTCAACCCTGAAGATTCGTTGGAAAGTGACTGATATAAAAAACATATATTCCACATCTCAGTATATAGGGTGAGGTGACGTTTACACACTCACTCTCCAAGCCTCTCATTTCTACGGGTTTCATCGTCCTCGCCAAAGACGACTCATCAAGAGACTATTTAATATTGACCTATATTCAAGCGAGACTAAACGAAAAAAACTTAAATCATGTATCATGTTATTCGAAACAGTCAGAACACTAGCCACATATTGGCAGATCCCAGACCTCAAACTATATACTTCGGAAGTGTATAAGCCACTCCAGTGTCAGGAATAGATAGTATGAATTTGAATTTACCAAATGGCTGCAATGAAACAATTTAAACATTTAAAGGGGTCTGAATACTTTCCATACCCACTGTATCAGTAAAAATAACTCCTCTTTATTAGGTAAAGTATAAAAGAATTGCACCATTTTCCGATACCCGTCGCGTCTCCATTTTTCATGATCTCGGGTTGGGTGAGGGCTTATTTTTTGTGTGCCGAGCTGACGTTATTAATGGAGACCATTTTGGTGCAGATACGATCTTTTGGTCATCCTTTATTGCATTTTAATGCAATGTTGCGGCAACCAAAAAAAGTAATCCTGGCATTTTGACATTTTTCTCGTTACACCATTTAGCGATCGGGTTAATTCTTTTTTTATAGTGATAGATCAGGCGATTCTGAACGCGGCTACAACAAATGTGTGTATGTGTGATTTTTTTTTTATTGCTTTATTTTGAAAGTGGCAAAAGGGGGGGTAATTTGAAATTTCATATTTTTTAAAATATTTTTAAAAACATTTTTTTTTCTACTTTTGGCATTGTGAAGACATACAGCATTGTATCTTAATTAACCAGATGACTATTTTTTTAGCAAACAAAGAATAACAGAATGTTATCTGTATGTTGGCTTTAAATTTAAATATTGATTTCTGGTTGGTCAATAAAACACTTTTGCTTGTGTAAGCCTGGAATATTGACTTTTTTGTGCGCTTATCCTTGATCACTAGTGATCTTTGCTGATATGTTAATTATGCATTGGGTTATGGAGCCAGTTTGTTGACTTCTAAAGCAGAGAGGGAAAAACTATGCAAGTAGTTTAACCCCTTCACCCCCAAGGGTGGTTTGCACGTTCATGACCGGGCCAATTTTTACAATTCTGACCACTGTACCTTTATGAGGTCATAACTCTGGAACGCTTCCATGGATCCCGGTGATTCTGACATTGTTTTCTCATGACATATTGTACTTCATGTTAGTGGTAAAATTTCATTCATATAACTTGCGTTTATTTGTGAAAAAAATGGAAATTTGGCAAAAATTTTGAAAATTTCGCAATTTTCCAACTTTGAATTTTTATGCCCTTAAATCACAGAGATACAGCACACAAAAAACTTGATAAGTAACATTTCCCACATGTTTACTTTACATCAGCACAATTTTGGAAAAATTTTTTTTTTTTGTTAGGAAGTTATAAGGGTTAAAAGTTGACCAGCGATTTCTCATTTTTACAACACCATTTTATTTTTAGGACCACATCACATTTGAAGCCACTTTGAGGGGTCTATATGATAGAAAATACCCAAAAGTGACACCATTCTAAAAACTGAACCCCTTAAGGTGCTCAAAACCACATTCAAGAAGTTTATTAACCCATTAGGTGCGTCACAGGAATTTTTTTGAATATTTAAAAAGAAATGAACATCTAACTTTTTTTCACAAAAAAAATACTTCAGGTTCAATTTTTTTAATTTTACCAAGGGTAACAGGAGAAATTGGACTGCAAAAGTTATTGTGCTATTTGTCCTGAGTACGCTGATACCTAATTTGTGGGGGGGAACGACTGTTTCGGCGCATGGCAGAGCTCAGAATGGCAGGAGCGCCGTTTGACTTTTTCAATGCAAAATTGGCAGGAATTCAGATCGGACGCCATGTCACGTTTGGAGAGTCCCTGATGTACCTAAACAGTGGAAACCCCCTACAAGTGACCCCATTTTGGAAACTATACCCCCCAAGGAACTTATCTAGATATGTGGTGAGAACTTGGAACCCACAAGGGCTTTACAGAAGTTTATAACGTGCAGCGGTACAATTAAAAAATCATATTTTTTCCACAAAAATGATCTTTTCACCCCAATTTTTATTTTCCCAAGGGTAACAGGACCCTAAAAGTTATTGTGCAATTTGTCCTGAGTACGCTGATACCCCACATGTGGGGGTAAACCACTATTTGGGCGCATGGCAGAGCTCGGAAGGGAAGCAGTGCCATTTGACGTTTTTGGCTGGAATTGAGATCGGACATTTTTTTATTTTCCCAAGGGTACCAGGAGAAATTGAACCCCAAAAGTTGTTGTCCAATTTGTCCTGAGTATGCTGATACCCCATATGTGGGAGAAAACTACTGTATGGGCACACGTCGGGGCTCGGAAGGGAAGTAGTGACGTTTTGGAATGCAGACTTTGATGGAATGGTCTGCGGGTGTCATGTTGCCTTTTGAGAGCCCCTAATGTACCTAAACAGTGGAAACCCCCCACAAATGACACCATTTTGTAAACTAGACCCCCCAAGGAACTTATCTAGATGTGTGGTGAGCACTCAGAACCCCCCAGTGCTTCACAGAAGTTTATAACGCCCGGGCGTGAAAATAAAAAATTCGTATTTTTTCCACAAGCATGATCTTTTAGTCACCATTTTTATTTTCCCAAGGGTACCAGGAGAAATTGGACCCCAAAAGTGGTTGTCCAATTTGTCCTGAGTATGCTGATACCCCATATGTGGGAGAAAACTACTGTATGGGCACACATCGGGGCTCGGAAGGGAAGTAGTGACGTTTTGGAATGCAGACTTTGATGGAATGGTCTGCGGGTGTCATGTTGCCTTTGGAGAGCCCCTAATGTACCTAAACAGTAAAAACCCCCCACAAATGACACCATTTTGTAAACTAGACCCCCCAAGGAACTTATCTAGATGTGAGGTGAGCACTTTGAACCCCCCAGTGCTTCACTGAAGTTTATAATGCCAGGGCATGAAAATAAAAAAATCGTATTTTTTCCAGAAACATGATCATTTAGTCCCCATTTTTTCATTTTCCCAAGGGTAACAGGAGAAATTGGACCCCCAAAAGTTGTTGTCCAATTTGGCCTGAGTACGCTGACACCCCATATATGGGAGAAAACTACTGTATGGACACACGTCGGGGCTCGGAAGGGAAGCAGTGACGTTTTGGAATGCAGACTTTGATGGAATGGTCTGCGGGTGTCATGTGCGTTTGGAGAGCCCCTGATGTACCTAAACTATTGAAACTCCCCACAAGTGACCCCATTTTGGACACTAGACCCCCCACGGAACTTATCTAGATGTGTGGTGAGCACTTTGAACCCCCAAGTGCTTCACAGAAGTTTATAACACTCTGACGTGAAAATAAAAAAATCATTTTTTTCCACAAAAATTATATTTTTGTCCCCAATTTTTTATTTTCCTAAGGGTAACAGGAGAAATTGGACCCCAAAAATTGTTTTGCAATTTGTCCTGAGTAGGCTGATACCCTACATGTGGGGGTAAAACACTGTTTGGGCGCATGGCAGAGCTTGGAAGGGAAGGAGCACCATTTGACTTTTTCAACTCAGAATTGGCTGGAATTGAGATCAGACGCCATGTTGCATTTGGAGAGCCCCTGATGTGCCCAAACAGTGGAAACCCCCAATTATAACTCCAACCCTAACCCCAACACACCCCTAACCCTAATCTGAGCCCTAACCCTAGCCCTAGCCCTAACCCTAGCCCTAACCCTAGCCCTAACCCTAGCCCTAACCCTAAGGCTGTGTGCACACGCTGCGGATTTTGCTGCGGTTCCGCAGCGGTTTTGGGAATGGGAATCAATGGGAATCAAAAACCGCAGTGCAGACGGTGCGGAATTTTCCGCGGTTTTCAATCCGCAGAAAGAATTGACATGTCAATTCTTTCTGCGGATTCTCCTGCGGTTTGCCATCTCCTCTATTGAGGAGATGAAAAACCGCAGAGCAATCCGCAGGTAAAACCGCAGGTCTTTTGACCTGCGGTTTCACCTGCGGATTTTACAAAATCCGCGCGGATGAATCCGCACCTAATCCGCAGCGTGTGCACACAGCCTTACCCTAACGGGAAAATGGAGATAAATACTTTTTTTTTAGTTTTATTATTTTTCCCTAACTAAGGGGGTGATAACGGGGGGTTTGATTTACTATTTATGGCGGTTTTTATGTTTGGCGGCTGTCGCACGCTAAAAGACGCTTTTTATTGTAAAATAGTTTTTGCATCACCACATTTTGAGAGCTATAATTTTTCCGTCTTTTGACCCACTGAGTCATGTGAGGTCTTATTTTTTGTGGGACGAGTTGACGTTTTTATTGGTGCCATTTTCGGGCACATGAAATTTTTTGATCGCTTTTTATTCCGATTTTTGGGACGCAGAATGAAGAAAAACCAGCGTTTCATGAATTTCTTTTGGGGGGGTGCGTTTACACCGTTCTGCGTGCGGTAAAATTGATAAAGCGGTTTTATTCTTCGGGTCAGTACGGTTACAGCGATACCTCATTTAGGTCGTTTTTTTATGTTTTTGTCGGTTTTATGCAATGAAAACTATTTTATATAAAAAATAATTATTTTTGCATCGCTTTATTCTGCGAGCTATAACTTTTTTATTTTTTCGCTGATGATGCTGTGTGGCAGCTCGTTTTTTGCGGGACAAGATGACGTTTTCAGCGGTACCATGGATATTTATATGCATCTTTTTGATTGCGCGTTATTACACTTTTTGTTTGGTGGTATGATAATAAATCATTATTTTTTGCTTCGTTTTTTTTTTTTTTTTTTTAAGGGGTTCGCTAAAAGGGTTAACTAATGGGACAGTTTTATAGGGCGGGTCATTACGGATGCGGCGATACCTAATATGTATACTTTTATTGTTTTTTTTTTATTATTTCCAAAAAATGGATTTATTGAGGGAATATTTTTTTTTTTTTTTTCTAATTTATTTGGCGATTTTTTTTAATTTATTTTTACATTTTTTTTTAATTTTTTTTTTACTTTATTACATAGGCCCAGGTGGGACATCACTGTCCTGTGACAGATCGCTGATCTGTCACATCACAGATCACTGTGACAGATCAGCAATCTGTCACAGGCATTGAAGAAGACTTCCTCTTGCCTGCGCTTTGCAGGCACTGAGGAAGCCAGCTTCCTCAGGTCCCCGAAGGCCCCCGTCGCCATCTTGGATCCGGGGGCCTGGAGGATAGGAGCCCCCGGCAGCAGCGCTGCACATTGCGCTGCCGTGGGGGCTCAGGGAAGCACGGAGGGAGCCCCCTCCCTCCCGATGCTTCCCTTTAACTCCCGGTACACCGTGATCATGTTTGATCGCGGTGTGCAAGGGGTTAACGTGTTGGGGGCGGTCCGTGACCGCCCCTGACACATAGTGCCGGGTGTCAGCTGTGATAATCAGCTGACACCCGGCCGCGATCAGCGGCGCTCACCACGTGGGCGCCGCTGATCGCGGTAGACGTACTATCCCGTCCACGGTCATACGGGCCCGGGTACCGTGGACGGTATAGTACGTCGGATGTCAGGAAGGGGTTAAATAATCAAGTAATGCTACTTGATCTCATCTCCATTCTTACCCTTTATGTAAATACTGAATGAGGGACACTTGTTAAGTCTAAAAATAGGTTACATGCCTCTGTATAAAGAGACTGAGAGAGAGAAACAGCCAGAGAGATTCTGCCAAGACATCCAAAGGACAAGAGACAGGACAGCAGCCACAACATCATCACAAGGGACACGGATCGATCATTCTATAGGAAACAACCTAGGGGTTTTCAGCCTCGGTTGGAAGAATACAGATCTGCTCCATTGACCATCGCTGAACCATGGATACATTTGGAGAAGCCAGGTTGTGATCCTCGGATCAACTGGCCTTTTACCTTGTATGGACTGAATGGACTGTCATCTTCCTACACTTATTGTTACCTCATCTCTGTGTGCATGCCACAGGTAGAGTAGTCGACCCTGGAATATGAAGCCAGGTTGTGATCCTCGGATCAACTGGTCTTGTATGGACTGTCATCTTCCTACGCTTGTCGTTACCTCCTCTCTGTGTGTGTGCCACAGCTGGGTAGTGACCCTGGAAGATCTGAAGTCACAGCAGCTATTTTCCCAGCGGGTCAGTGGAGGGTGAGACTCTGTAATGTGCCCCATCTTGGGTATTTTCCTGGGACTGTTCTATGTGTTATCTGCCTGTTCTGTGGTACAGTAAAGCATTGCCCACAGTGTTTTACCCTCACCCTGTGTTGTCTGAGTAGTGTTTTGCCCATGTTAAATGGAGAGCGGGAATTTGGAGGGACGATCCCTGATCCATGTGGTTTTGGCTACTGGGTGGCGCTCATAGCATTCTGGCAGAGACAAGCATAGAGGTCTGCTGGAGACCTCTGGTTGTCATGCCAACCCATCGGTGACCCATGATCATGTGACGTGGTCACCGATGGGCGGGATTTCCGGCGCTTGCTGGAAGTGCACATTAAATGCCGCTGTCAGAGGCTGTTAGGGGAAAATGACAGGTGTTCAGTACAGCTGACGTGTGCCGGAAAATATGTCGGCTCACTGCCGGCACACACATCAAAGGGAGGAAGTACATTTATGCCTGATGTCGGAAAGGGGTTAAAGGGGATTGTTTTTACAGAGACAGAAGTGGTAGTCAATCATGTATACGTACAAATAATTACAAGAATACACAGCTTCTAATGGTAAATAGTATAGAGTTACCACAAGAAAATATAATTTGTGTAAACCATGTGTAGATATAAAAATTCAGGCAAATGTCAAATGTAGCTCCATCTAGTGGCCATGTGCAGAAGTGCCATCATAGAGTAACATGTATCCTAAGAGAGCGTCACTATCAAGGTGGGGATGAGATAAGTGCTCCGTATTTATTGAGTGTAAGATAAATCCATACATAGATATATGTAACCGGATTGTAGATCTTTCACTTGATATCAGTGTATAAGGGGAATAGATGCTGTGCACTTATAGATGAATAGCTTATATAGTGAGAGGACACGGGGGTGTGTCTGGATGAGGAGCTGAGTGGGCGCAGGGAACGCTAACTCCGTGCCCCAGCAGCAGCTAACGGTGGGGGAAACCAGCAATTCCACTTATCACGACCTCAGACGAAGTCCAGGCACTGATGGGGCACATCCCGAGGAGCAGGATACCAGTCTTTGTGCCGGCGCCTGGGAAAATCCAAGATGGCCGCCGCAGCACCCACCATGCAGCCACCGGCGGAGTGGAGCGCTCTGGGGGGTCTGGTCTCCTGACATCGGGTCAGACCTCACACCAGAGGGGCATGAGTGCAGCGGAGCAGGCACAGGAGAGATCGGGCAGCTCTTCACCCAAGAGCCTGGAGAAGCAGAGCAACAAAACGCAAGTATATGCACCTGACACAGGGCACCCCTCCACCCCATCACTGAGGCCACACTGAAGTCCCTGCTGGGAGATCTAAAGCAGGCTATACACAGTGACATTACCTCAGCCCTCACTGCACTACAGAAAGACATTGGGCACATAGGGGACAGAACAGCCATACTGAGGAGAAGCTGGAGGAATTCTCCACAGCCCACAACGACTTCTTGGACTCTCATTATGAGGCAGATGAGGAGACCACCAACCTAAAACTTTAAGGCTTTATTTTTATCATTTTAAAGAAGCAATTATAAAAGCTGCAGAGGGCAGACCAGAGCTCCCAGAGAGGTTCAAGAGCATCATGGTGTTCACTGACCTATCCACCGTCACCCTGAACAGAAGGCGGGAGATCTCCACAGCCACCAATATCCTACAGGACAACGGGATCATGTACAAGCGGGGCTACCCTGTTAAGCTGATCGTCTCCAAGAATGCAGCCACACAGGTCCTGACTTCCCCCGAGAGGCCATGTCTCTTCTGCAGAAGTGGTCGGTGGGGACTATGTGTTCTGTCCCCACATGAGGTGAATGGAGGTGTAGTTGATTGGGGCTGGGAGAGATTCCTACCTTCCGTTTCCTCAATGCAGAGCAGACAGGACCATTGTTGCTGTTTTGCTGTTCATGCGTCCGGAGAGATGATACAAACCAGATATTGTGAAGTCCAGACTTGTTTATTTGGGAATCTGGACATACAGCATATGATTGATAATGCAGTAGGTTCTCCAGAAGTGCAGATGTAGCGACCAAAGTGATACAGCGATGTGTGTGCAGCAAGTTGGTAGCAAGATGATTGAGCAAATTGTGGTAAAAAACTGATGCCTTTCACAGCCTGGTAAGCGTGTCTCTCCCAGGAGAAAATGAAACTAATAATGGCCACCGGCAGGAAGAGAAGGAATGACTGACCTGGAAGTGGAAGGCATGTACTAGAATTAATTAGCTGCAGTCTGCTATACAGAAAAAGGACAGAAGGTGGCAGCAGACCAAATGCAAAACTGAACACAAAGAATGGTAACATAACACAATCTATATAAGCATATAATCATAACTTTACATGGAACAGCACACTATGGATGAGGATACCAGCTCCCCGCAGAAGAAGATGCCACCCACCCTGATGAAGGAGTGGACATGGACAAGAGAAGAGAATACAAGACTATTTTTCACCATGGTCTGCGGAGGCACAAGAGGAGTTACAGTTAGTTTTTTTCACAAAATTAAAATTTGTTTTTGTTATTCCCCCATTTTTCCTAATTGTCTAGTGGTGACACATAGATTTTATCTAATCTGTACATGGCTCTTCACATTTCCAGCATTATTGTAAAAGGTCCATTCAAAAGATCCTTCTATGGAAAGAGGCCCAATCCCTAAAAGCAGATGTATGGTGCGTTCAGGACACCCGCCTATATAGCACTGACGCCCATAGACTGCAGAATGGGAACTTCCCAAATGTCTTTCATTCCCAAGCAATTGACAAAAAAGAGGAGTAGTAATCGCGATAAAGAACACCGTCAGCTTTCGGGTAATCACCAGCGTAGTGGACGACGAGGGCAGATACGTCATCCTAGTCTGCACCATAAATAACAAGACCTATACAATTGTCTCTATTTACACCCCTAACTCCAGGCAGATTTCATTTCTTAAAGACACCCTGGCGGTAGTAGCAAAGGTTAAAAAAGGCGCCTTGTTAGTCTGCGGGGACTTTAACATCACCCCCTGTCCTAATATTGATAAATTCGTGCCCCATCAAAAGAAAGAAAATACCCGATCACTCTCTCAGACCCTCCTAGCGGAAGAACTCTATGATGTCTGGCGGGTTCTACACGCCTCCGAGCGGGATTACACCTTCTACTCACACTCCCATAGAGGTGACTCCAGAATTGACCTAATGGTCACAGATAAATGGTTATTACAGGACGTCTAAAAGGCCGCGATAGGGAACATAACCTGGTCGGACCACGCCCCGGTCTCCGGTCAAATTACAGAGGGACACAACTATCCAACATATTCTCTATGGAGAGTGAATAACTACCTTATCACATCCCATAAAATTAGGCCCCAATTGCAGAAAGCATTATCATAATATTTCACAATTAATAACACACCCGATGTGTCCATATCTACAGTATGGTGCGCCCACAAGGCCGACATCTGGGGTAAAATAGCGTCCCAGAATAAAAAACCAACACTACACCAAATAGAGGAAATTAATCAAAACATAGCGCACTAGAAGAGGCTCACAAACGTAGCCCCTCAAACACAATCCTCCAAACATTACAGAAACTAAGGTATGAACTATACCAACTGCTCCAACACAAATACGAGCACAATCTACGGAAAAGTAAAGCCAAATATTACTGGCAGGGAAACAGCGGGCAAAATTTTAGCCAATAAAATCACAGCCAAAATAACCAAAGATTGTCCCACGTACAGGGCGACCAAAAAATATAATATATAACCCCAAGGAAATCGCTAACACCTTCTCACAATACTATTCCTCCCTCTATAATCTGCAGGAAAATACTACAATACCACAACTCACCCCCAACTAATAAATCAGTTCTTAAAGAGCGTAAAACTTCCTAAAATACCGGAAGACTAATTACACATGTTGAATCAACCAATATCCCAAACAGAAATACAGCAAACCATTAGAGGAATGAAAAATAATAAGTCCCCCGGCCCGACGGTCTAACGAGCGAGTACTTCAAAATATTCCAAGATATGACATCAATTTTCCAAAATTTTATTCCTGTTTAACTCCCCGAAAAAGATCAATTGATGGCGCATCGTAGCCATTGACTGACACCTGAGTATAAGGTTTGCATGGAGGTATTGATCGTATTGTAAGAACTTCGGGCTGAGATTTCCCCTATCCAGGGCTTCATATAGAAGAGGCCATGCCACTTTGTCAAAGGCCTTTTCAGCATCGAGACTCATCAGCATTGCAGGTGGCCTCAATCCATCTTGAGCCAGGACCGTGGCTGCGACCGCCATGCGAATATTTGCCACACTGCTCAGTCCCTGGCTAAATCCTGTTTGAGCCTCACATAGGAGGCCAGGTAGCAGCATCTGCAGTCAGTTCACCAGGATCCTCACCAAGAGTTTATAGTCATGGTTGAGGAGTGAGAGTTGGCGATAAGATTGTGGCAATAGTGCGTCTCCTGAAGAAAAATCACATCTGGTCGGAATCATTTTATATGTATTAGAACTGCATTTAAGGGTGGTGTTAAGGCCTGCAACGTTCCACGGCAAGAATCATAAGTGCGGTGAGGTGTAAATGGTGTCAGAATCTGATGTGTGGGGTATACTTATCCTGGGTCCTAGGGTGAGGTCAGCACGGTGTGTAGTAGTACGGTGTGTCCATCCCTTTCAGTCCCAGGAAGCCGCAGGTATGAACAGGTATTAAAGGAGGTAACAGAGAACAATAAAAAAATAAACATAGTTAACTTTACAAATCGGTGGTGGGAGCTCGCCGGGAATATACCAGGAGAGCCGTGCCACCACCAAAGAGAACACTCTACAACAGAAACAACAGTCCTCCTAGAGTGAGAAATAACATATAGAGCAGGTTTCATAAATCATCCCACTGTGACGTCTCCAGGGCGTTGGAATCTTCTGTATGCCATTGTAGGGAGATGGACCGGGCCAGTAACATTCCTAATAATACATCCGGTACTACCCCCCCATGGCCAGCTAGGGTTGGTAAATGTTACAATGACATTTCCCAGTGAATGCATTTGTATTGGGGGAAAGCAATGTTAAAGTTGAAAAACGCATCAAAAACGCTGCGTCTGAACATAGCCCAAGTGGCGGAGGAAGATTTTGGGGTTAATTATTTTGCCTTATATAAAAGTCATTAACCTGGAAAGGATGTACCTTAACACATTTCCCAGCAAAATCCACTTTGAATTCGTTTTTGTATGTTTTTTGTTGCACCGGTAAAAATGGCAAGAAACTCTGACAACATTGTTTACAGCTGTGACCTAGGAGTGACAAATGCTTCCAGGGGTCTTCCCCATGATATTCCCATGTCATTTGAGCAGTGTTTCCATCATTTTCAGATGTTTTTAGACCTTAAAAGGACCCCCGGGGGATCGCGGTAAAAATGCTCGGGTCTCCCATAGACTTACATTGGGCTCGTTGTTCTGTCCGAGTACCCGAGTATTCCAGTTTGCTTGACCCGAACAACAAGCACCCGAGCATTTTAGTGCTCGCTCATCACTAGCCATAACCAATGTGGACATGTCTAGTTCAATAACGTTGCAATGCTGACCCATAGTAAGGGAGGATAGATAAACCTACCACTGTCACGATCTGGTTCAGGTTGGAGCCAGTGTTATTGCAACCACTAGAGGGAGCAAGGCAGGAAGCGTAGTCAGGTGAAGCCGAAAGTCAGTACACTGGATAAGCAATACTTTAGCAATGGAGCAGGCAGATAACGAAGTCAGAGGAAAAGCCAGAAGTCGGTACACGGGATCAGCGATACTTAGCAGATGGAGCAGGCGGATAACAAAGTCAGAGGAAAAGCCAGAAGTCTGTACACGGGATCAGCGATACTTAGCAGATGGAGCAGCTGCAGCAGCAGCAGCAGCAGCAGCAGCAGGAGGAGAAGGAGCTTGACTACAGGCTGGAAGCACAATAATCACGCTATGAGGAAGTGTACTGGCTGAGGTTATATAGGGTGGGCAATTAGCAATCAATGGGCCAATTAGGAGAGCACAGGGTGGAGCTGATCAAGAACAAGAATCACTGGTATCTGGTTTCGCATGGGATCTTCCAAGCAGCCGCATAGCTCAGATGGCTGAGCTGCTGGCCAGCAGACAAGAGGTTCCAGGTTCGATTCCTGACAGTACTCCCCTCCTTCCAGGATGGCCTCTGGACATCTCAGGGACTGGTTTATCTGGATACCTCTGATGGAAGATTCTTGTTAGCCTAGGAGCATGAACATTTTCCTCCGGTTCCCATGAGTTTTCTTCTGGTCCGTAACCCTTCCATTGCACAAGATACTGCAGGTTACCTCGGATTCTCCTAGAGTCCAAAATCTTCTCCACAATAAATTCTTCCTCGCCATGGACCCTTTCAGGTGGAGGAGGAGGCTGAGTTCTTCCTGGAAATGGATTTTCACAGAATGGTTTGAGCAAAGATACATGAAACACTGGGTGAATCTTAAGACTGCTGGGAAGTTCCAACCGGAAAGCAACTTTGTTAATTTGTGCAGCAATTTGGAAGGGTCCTATGAATTTTTGTCCCAATTTAGAAGATGGCACGTGTGTTTTTAGGTTTTTAGTGGACAACCAAACCTTGTCACCCACGTGCAGATTAGGAGGTTCTCTATGGTGTTTATTTGCTGCTTTTTTATAGTCTTCTTGGGCCTTTTGCAATATCTCAATTAATTTCTCCTGGGATTCCTTTAATCTGTTGAGTCGGTCAGCAACAGCAGGGGTAGAAGTTTCAAAAGGAAGATTAGGAATACATACTGGATGCAAGCCATAGTTAGCATAAAAAGGACTTTGGGCTGTAGAGCTGTGTTTAGCGTTGTTATAGGCAAATTCCGCTGTTGGTAAATAGTCCACCCAATCATCTTGAAGATATGAAATGAAGCAGCGGAGGTATTGCTCGAGAGTCTGGTTTGTCCTCTCCGTCTGGCCATTTGATTGCGGATGGAAAGACGTAGAAAGATTCACAGTGACTCCCAGGGATGTACAGAAGCTTTTCCAGAATTTCGATGTGAACTGCACCCCTTTGTCGGAGACTACATTATCAGGAGTCCCATGCAGCTTAAAAACCTCTTTGATCATTAACTCAGCAGTTTGTTCCGCAGTAGGAATTCTTTTAGTTGGGATGAAATGGGCCATCTTTGTGAGTCGGTCTACCACAACGAGAATCACAGTCATCTTTTTAGATGGAGGTAGATCCACGATGAAATCCATTGAGATTGATCCCCAAGGTCTGGATGGAACTGGAAGAGGTTGTAGAAGTCCTAAAGGAGAGGAACGTGGTGTCTTGTTACGTGCACATGTTACACAGGAGGACACATATTTTTTCACATCCCTTCTACAATTAGGCCACCAAAAGGAACGAAGTAGTAGTTCTTGGGTTTTCATGACTCCGGGGTGTCCTGCAAGTTTAGAATCATGGACTAATTTGAGGACTTCGAGTCTCACCGATTCTGGGATATAAACCCTGTGGTTCAGCATCCAAAATCCCTTCTTGAAAAAAAGATTGACATCTTTAGGAGGATGGTTAAGAAAAGGGTCGTTGTGGTAGCCATTTTTAATCTGAGCAAAAAAAACTTTAGAGTCCAATATTCCCAAAAAATTTTTGGGGCCCAGAATAGTACTGTCAGTATTAGAACTCTCCTGAGGTTCAGAACAAATCCTGGACAGGGCATCAGCTTTGCCATTTCTCAAACCAGGCCGATAAGAAATTACAAAATTAAATCTTGAGAAAAACAAGGCCCACCGTGCCTGTCTTGCAGACAGTCTTCTTGCTGTGCGTAAAAACTCTAGATTTTTGTGGTCAGTGAGGACGGTCACCAGATGATTGGCACCTTCTAGGAGATGTCTCCACTCGGAGAAGGCGACTTTTATGGCTAAAAGTTCTTTATTCCCAATGTCGTAGTTCTTTTCCGCAGGTGACATGGTATGAGAAAGAAATGCGCATGGATGAAGCTGCATCTTATCTCCAACTCGCTGAGACAGAATGGTTCCCACTGCAGAATCCGAGGCATCCACTTCAACAACAAATGGCAGTTCCGGATTTGGATGGACTAGTAGTGGTGCGGAAGTAAAAAGATTTTTTAATTTGTCAAAAGCCTCCTGTGCCTCTGTAGACCAAAAAAAAACTTGGGTTTTCTTGGTTAGCAAGGTGATTGGCAGAATAATTTTTGAAAAGTTTTTAATGAATCTTCTGTAGAAGTTGGCGAAGCCAATGAAGCGCTGAACGTCTTTCAAATTCTTTGGGGGTGGCCAATCCACCACTGCATTGATCTTAACAGGATCCATGCTTAGACCTTCTGGGGAGATGACATATCCTAAAAATTGGATCGTGGGTTGTTCGAATTCACATTTCTCAAGTTTTATGTAGAGATGATTCTCCTGTAGACGTTCCAAGACTAACTGGACTTGACTGCGATGCTCCTCCAAGGTATCTGAAAATATAAGAATGTCATCGAGATAAACAACAACAAATTGATCCAAAAAATCTCGAAACACATCATTAATGAAGTGCTGAAAAGTGGCTGGGGCATTGCTAAGGCCAAAAGGCATCACTAGGTACTCAAAATGTCCGTATCTTGTTCTGAAGGCGGTCTTCCACTCATCTCCAGGGCGAATCCGTATGAGGTTTTAGCCCCTCTCAGGTCCAGTTTAGTAAAAATTTTAGCAGAGCGGAGTCTTTCTAATAACTCTGGAATTAACGGGAGTGGGTAGCGATTTTTTACGGTAATTTTATTAATTTCCCTGTAATCGATACATGGCCGCAGAGTTGAGTCTTTCTTTTCAACAAAGAATAAGGGTGCCCCAGCTGGAGATGTAGAAGGTCGGATGAAGCCTTTCTCTAAGTTTTCATCCAGATACTCTCTCAGTACCTTCAGTTCTGGTTCCGAGAGATTGTAAATTCGCCAGAATGGAATAGTTGTTCCAGGAAGCAGCTCGATGGGGCAGTCATACGGACGATGAGGAGGCAATTGATCAGCTTTTTTCTTGCTGCAGACATCAGAAAATTGTTGGTATTGTGGTGGTAGTTTATCTTCCTTCGTATGAGAAATCTCAGATACTTGGATTTGTTTAGGAACAGGTGGATCACTATGGCAATTGTTCTTACAGTATTCTGAAGGGAAGGTAATGGTCCTTGAAGCCCAGTTGATAGAGGGGTTATGAGTTGAGAACCAGGGAACTCCTAGGATAACGGGAAATTTTGGAGAGGAAATCAGATGGAAACTGACAGTTTCGTGATGATCAGGTTCCATACAAATCTCAAGTTCAATCGTCTCATGAGTAACAGGTCCAGAAGATAAGGGTGATCCGTCCACCGTTTCCATTTCGATTGGTATGGATTTAGTTCTGCTTGAAATATTATTATCCAATGTGAATTTTAAGTCCATAAAATTCCCTCCTGCTCCAGAATCTAACAAGGCCGAACATCGTACTGTTTGGTTGCCCATTATGACCTGAATGGGAATGACAAAATGAGATGATGATGCACACATCTTATTTTTCTCCTGCGTTACTGATGAAATCTTCTGCATACTAGGATATGGCTGTTGGGAGAGGTCTGTATCGCTTGCAGTCATGTCGCTTATGAAGGCTATAGTCCTTTTATTAGGACAATTGATGGCGAAATGACCTGAGCTCCCACAATAGAGACATAAATTTTCAGCCCGTCGCCTCTGCTTTTCTTGTGCTGAGAGCGGTTTTCGAATAACATCGATTTGCATCGGTTCAGACACACTTTGCGTCTTTTGTTCATGGTTAGACGAAGAGAAAGAAAAGGCAGGGTTATTTTCCAGTACTCGAAGTCTCTCCTTTCTCCGCTCGGTGAGCCTCTGGTCTATTCGAACACATAGGTGAATAAAGTCTTCCAACAGATCAGGGGTTTCGCCCCTGGCAAGCTCATCCTTTACTGACTCTGATAATCCTCGTCGAAACTGACTTCTCTGGGCCGCTGAGTTCCATGTGGTGTCGGCCACCCAGCGATGGAACTCTGATGTATATTCAGCGACCGAGCGTCGTCCTTGGCGTAAATTATGCAATTTGGTTTCTGCTGTGGCACAACGGTTTGGATCATCAAAAACTTGATTCATAGCTGTGATGAAGGAATCTAAGTTATTAAGGATGTCGCAGTTCTTTTCCACATATGGTGAGGCCCATGCTAGAGCTTCATCAGTCAGGAGATTAATCAGAAAAAATACTTTCTTCCTATCGCTGGTAAATGGAGCAGGTTGCATTTGGAAGTATATCCGGCATTGGTTGAGGAATCCTCGGTACTGCTGACGATCCCCACCGAATTTTGCAGGCAGCGGCATTCGTGTGTTTGATTCTGGGCTTGAATTGCGCATGTCAAGAAGTTGCCTTTGTAGTTCAATTATTTCCTTTTGCTGGCCTGATACTACTGTTTGTAGTTTAGAATATTTTTCTTGGTAAGTGGTACAAAAACTTTGAAGTTCAGAAACTTGTTTTGTTAGGGTGGCTACAACGGAATCCATTTTGGCGCGTGATTATTCTGTCACGATCTGGTTCAGGTTGGAGCCAGTGTTATTGCAACCACTAGAGGGAGCAAGGCAGGAAGCGTAGTCAGGTGAAGCCGAAAGTCAGTACACTGGATAAGCAATACTTTAGCAATGGAGCAGGCGGATAACGAAGTCAGAGGAAAAGCCAGAAGTCGGTACACGGGATCAGCGATACTTAGCAGATGGAGCAGCTGGATAACGAAGTCAGAGGAAAAGCCAGAAGTCGGTACACGGGATCAGCGATACTTAGCAGATGGAGCAGGCGGATAACGAAGTCAGAGGAAAAGCCAGAAGTCGGTACACGGGATCAGCGTTACTTAGCAGATGGAGCAGCTGCAGCAGCAGGAGAAGGAGCTTGACTACAGGCTGGAAGCACAATAATCACGCAATGAGGAAGTGTACTGGCTGAGGTTATATAGGGTGGGCAATTAGCAATCAATGGGCCAATTTAGGAGAGCACAGGGTGGAGCTGATCAAGAACAAGAATCACTGGTATCTGGTTTCGCATGGGATCTTCCAAGCAGCCGCATAGCTCAGATGGCTGAGCTGCTGGCCAGCAGACAAGAGGTTCCAGGTTCGATTCCTGACAGGACAACACCAGAGAGCTGTCCCCTCCTCTTCTTCCACATAACTGTAAACTAGAAGATCCTAGTGTTCCTCAGGATCATCAGGTAGATGGAGAGAAGGTGTCAGGAGATCTCCCCTATGATGTGTACACGACTGTGAAGGTCTTGTTCTCAGTCTTGTTTTATCCACCAGTATTATATGTTTTATACTTGTGTAATGAGAACGGTGGAGATGGCAGGATTAGAGCTGATCATAGATGGGACTTCTCCATCTGTCTGTGACTTTTACAATATTTGTTTCAGGGTGAAGATCTGACCCATATTAATACTACAGAGACATATGTAAGGGGTGATGAGCGGTGTAAAGAGGAGATTCCCACATATGACTGCCCAGGTGAGTAGTAACCATTGAATTCAGAGAAGTCACAGATTCCTCTCAGTCTCCGGCTGTGGCTGCTTTATCGGTGGTGTAGTCCGGCCGTATTACCATGATCACCATTTTGCCTCTAGACCACAACATCCTCCTCCACCCAAAACTGTTCAAATGACTTTGGGCATTGAAAGCCCTTTTCTATAGAACTTGTCACCTAGAAGATCCACCTACCCACTGGGATTAGGAGATGCTGATCGTTACCTGCCCAGATCTGTAACTATAAAGCCAAGTGACAGCGTACATAGAATGTGCTGACAAGTTAGAAAATCACTTGAAGAAAAGTATTATGATGGGCCAGTAAGAGAAAGCAGAGGGTAATGATGCTGTTGGCTTCCTAGATCCCTGAGATCTTATCGGATGAATCTTCTCTCCCTTCTGTGCTGCTGAGTATCTCATGGTCCTGTAGTAATGGCCCGGATTGGGGGTGGTCCACTGCTTACCGCGACCAGACGACACAGACACCAGACGGAGGCAGATTTTGGTTGCAACAGGTCCGAGTTTATTGGCCATCCTCCTGACGACCGTAGCCATACACCGCAGCTCCTTTACAGCTCTCCGTATTCAGGCCCAGGTACCTTCACCTTCCTTCTATCGTAGTGACGTTCCTTGCGGATCTACGCTCCCCCTGCCATCTTGTGGTCAAATCTAGGTATTGCACTCCTTTTCTATCTTCCCCAGCTTTCCCTTCTGTCATTGCCAATATCCGTCTATAGTGCACAAACCGTCCCTTCCTTCAGTCAAGTCTATCCGTCAAGTCACCTTCCCCACACTCCCCCTTCCTTTGTGTATTGTCATCCCCGACAATCGTACTCCTTACCTACGTTGTCCAGAAGCTTGTCCACCGTCTGTTGTCGGACCGGTTGTTGGGCCAAACCCGCCACACGCGGGGGGGCTCCGAACCAAACCGGGAGCACCATGCTCCGAGCAGCCTACTGCTACCCGCCGGCGCGCACGGCAAGTGACAGCTTCTTTCAGGTTGGCGAGGTCCACCCGGACTACTCTACGGCATGTACCTCCCACTGCTCTCCGTTTCTGTTACCCTCTACTGTCCGGAACACCATGACCGAGGCCTTTCGCCTACCAGGCCATCGCTAGTGCCCGCCC
This sequence comes from Dendrobates tinctorius, assembly GCF_039654945.1. Classification (NCBI taxonomy): domain Eukaryota; kingdom Metazoa; phylum Chordata; class Amphibia; order Anura; family Dendrobatidae; genus Dendrobates; species Dendrobates tinctorius. The sequence goes on along the minus strand of NW_027362032.1, from coordinate 2,687,849 downwards.
ATCCTTTTAGGGTGTCCGTGGTGTCGGGGACCCACTGACGGACCACTGTCTGGCTCAATATCTTCCGTCTCTTTGTCCATCAAATTAAAAAGAGTCATGGTCGGCGTTTTTATCCTACCCTGTACCCGGGACTTGTTACACTTTTTTATACATACTACACATTAAATCAACTTGTTAGCATACCGTTACCTCTACTTTAATAACAGTTAGAGTAACCCCTTTTCTTTTTTTCCTGTTTTTCCTTTTTTTCTTTCAATACAACATTTTAAAACAGAACAGGAATACTCCCCCTTCCTTTAACATTAGCACTTTCTCCCCTGCATCCCCGCTAGGTCAGGAGAAAACAATAAACAGCAAAACATAAAAACATTTTCCTTCTCTGGAACACGAAACTGTCCTCTAGGCCTGCACAACGGTGCATCGAAATCCGGGCCGGGCCATCTCCTGATAGCCGGTGTTATGCCGATAGTAGGGGGCTCCACAGCCGTGGAGCTCCCGGGATGCTGGGAGTGTCTTTGGGGGTCCCTTTTTTTACGGGGGTGCGTGGCCTTCGGGTTCATCGATTACGATACCGCATAATAGCCGCGGGGACAGTACTCTTTATAGTATGACACAAGTCCCCCTCCCGCAAAGCCCGGCCGTGACGGATGGAAGTCACATTAAGATATACCTTTTAGCCGGTTGCGAGGTCTCGAATGAACCCGTATCCCTTCTCCAGGTTGGTATACACGAGCCACTGGTGGATCGGGAAGCCGCCATGCCTGCCTCTCCTTTTTCGTGGAGCAGGCTCCAGATCTCCCACTCTCGGGCCTTCTTCTCTATGACTTCTGCTACCCATACGGAGGGTCCGTAGTAGGCCACGGAGTCCGGTGGGAGGGACGCGGCCGGGGTTGAGAGCGGGGGAGGAGGCGGCCACAGATCCCGGCGGCCCAGCAGCTGCTGGGGCCGGACGGCGGGCAGGGGCAGCTGTGGGTCCCGGTGGATAGGCTACAGAGCCCAACAAGTGGGCCGCAGCCAGCTCCGGGAGTGAAGTGGACGTGGCCGCGGGGCAGGCCGCAACTGGAGTCGCAGATGGAGCCGGAGTGGTGGCAGGCTTCGGTAGATAGGCCGCCGACTCTCGGTGGAACGTGGCAGGGATGGCCACAGGTGGGTTCCGCACTGGCGACACAAGACATGGTGCCGCCGGGCAGGGTGGCTTGGGGACATGGGCAGAGGCGTCACTCAGCCCAGCAGAGGCCGCAAAGCCCTCTCTCACCTTCCCCATTGCCGCAGCCTCCAGCAGGCCACCCCACAGCTCCTCCCGCAGCCTCCGATCTTCACCCCGCCATCTGGCAGGGCTAGGCTCCAGGCTCGTCGGTCCCACGGGGAGGCTCCCAGGCAATGTCTTCGGCGGCTGCTCCAGCAGGGCCCACAGTCGCTCCTCTTCTCCAACCGATGTCTGGGGTGCTGTCAGTGGCTCCCAGGGGCAGGTCTCCTGACGAGATTTGACCTCTTGATGCCACTGCCACTCCAGGCGTCCGAGACCGCGGCAGCTGCAATGTCGCATCCCGTCCGGTGTACAGCAGTCGAATGGCGCCAAACAGCCGCAGCCGGTCTTCCCACCTGGGCCACTCCCGCTCTTGGGTGGGGCGGTGGTCGGCTTCTCCACCCATCTTCCTGGGTCCAGCATGAGGGGGCAGATTTGATGTGACCCCAGATTGTCCAGTACAGCTGCAAACACCTGTGCCTCTTCCTGACGCTGGAATATCACAGCCATTTTGTCCGTTTTTTGTACCGCCCCGGTTCTGACGACAGGCAATGATCTGGAACGAAGTCTCAAATTTGTAATCCACATGTGAGCAATTCAAGTCCTTTTAGGTATTTCTGCCACAGGCCTGCCACTGAAGGTAGAGTATTGGCGGCGACAATCCTGCCGACTACGCCAAATGTTGTAATGGCCTGGATTGGGGGATGGTCCACTGCTTACCGCGACCAGATGACACAGACACCAGATGGAGGCAGATTTTGGTTGCAATAGGTCCGAGTTTATTGGCCATCCTCCTGACGAATGTAGCCATACACCGCAGCTCCTTTACAGCTCTCTGTATTCAGACCCGGGTACCTTCACCTTCCTTCTGTTGTAGTGATGTTCCTAAGGCTACTTTCACACATCAGGTTTTTGGCGTCAGGCGCGATCCGGCGTCGTGCCGGAACGCCGGATCCGGCAAATGTTTTGTAAAACCGGATGTGACGGATCCGGTTTTCTGCCGGATCCGTCTTGTTCTTGACAGACAAAACCGGATCTGTCTCATCCGGTTCATCCGTTTTTCTATCCGTTTTTCGATGGATTACGCTGGATCCGGTTTTTAAAAACACCCCTTGTGGCCTTCCGAATGGGATTGGCTACTGGAAAACTATATATAGTGTGTTCCTACAGCCCTTCTTTGACAGGTTGTAGAGGAGAAAGTGCAGGTTGGAGAGAAGAGCAAGTTACTGGCGAAGATGGATGTTGTGATTGGAAATATTTTGAAGAATTTGGCGGATTTTATAGCGGAGGCGAATCATTTGAGGGTGATTGTTCTGGAGAAGGAGAGAGCGAGACAGCAGCGCATCAGGCATCGTAGACTACGTTTGTGGATCCACCCCATCACAGCCAAGAGAATGACGCGTGGGGTCTATTCTACACTCTGCATGGACCTTCGACGAAACCCGGATACATTTTTTGGATATGTTCGGATGAAAATGGAGAATTTTATTACTTGGTGGAGCGCATTGCACACCTCATAAGAAAAGCGGACACCTATTGCCGCTTCTCTGTTTCACCCGCAGAGCGTCTGATGGTGACTTTAAGGTAAGCCACATTTATTGGATGTGCTCGCATCAGAGCACACTTTCACTGCAATCTTGTTGGTGGTAGTTTGTATCTCCAAGTGTTATAGCTCAGTTTTGGTATGTAATGCTGTGATTTAAAACTAATTGATTGTTTTTTAATTCCCCACAGATTTCTTGCAACTGGAGAATCCCTTTCGTCACTGCATTTCCAGTACAGACTCGGGATTTCCACCATATCTGGAATAGTGAAGTACACATGCCATGCACTGTGGGACTCCTTAGCTGAAGAGTTTTTACCAGAGCCCACAACAGAGAGGTGGATTGAAATTGCTGACAAGTTTCAACAGATATGTCAGTTTCCCAACTGCTTGGGCGCTGTGGACGGGAAACATATCCGCATTGTAAAGCCAGCTGGATCGGGATCGGAATATTTCAATTACAAGAAATATTTTTCAATTGTCCTCATGGCCATCGCTGACGCGGAATACAAATTTATTGCTGTTGATATTGGGGCCTATGGCCGCTCCAATGACTCTCAAGTTTTCAAACTGTCTGCCATGGGGCGTAAACTGTATGGAAACACCTTCCAGTTCCCACCCCCTAGACCGCTGCTGCAAACATCTGGTCCACCTATGCCATTTGTCTGTGTAGGGGATGAAGCCTTCCAGCTGTCAGAACACCTTTTGAAACCGTACGATAGCAGAGGATTGACAAGACCAAAACGCATTTTTAATTACCGCCTCACAAGAGCAAGAAGAATGGTTGAATGTACCTTTGGTATTCTGACAGCCAAATGGCGGGTCCTATTGACTGCGATCAACCTCAAGACAGAAACTGTGGACGAGGTGATCAAAGCGTGCGTGGTACTCCACAATTTTGTTATCTGCAAGGAACCCATTTCCATTGAGGACACCTCTGAAGAAACCACCTTGCAAGATTACCATGACATTACCACTAGAAGTTCTGTGACGGTTTCAGTAATGAGGGACAATTTTGCACTATACTTTATGTCACCTCAAGGCAGAGTACACTGGCAGGATGACAGAGTGTGAAAGATTTGTGTCCTTAACCAAACTTGTGTACCTTCTGGACCAACAGTATATACAGTGGGGAAAAAAAGTATTTAGTCAGTCAGCAATAGTGCAAGTTTCACCACTTAAAAAGATGAGAGGCGTCTGTAATTTACATCATAGGTAGACCTCAACTATGGGAGACAAACTGAGAAAAAAAAATCCAGAAAATCACATTGTCTGTTTTTTTTTCATTTTATTTGCATATTATGGTGGAAAATAAGTATTTGGTCAGAAACAAGCAATCAAGATTTCTGGCTCTCACAGACCTGTAACTTCTTCTTTAAGAGTCTCCTCTTTCCTCCACTCATTACCTGTAGTAATGGCACCTGTTTAAACTTGTTATCAGTATAAAAAGACACCTGTGCACACCCTCAAACAGTCTGACTCCAAACTCCACTATGGTGAAGACCAAAGAGCTGTCAAAGGACACCAGAAACAAAATTGTAGCCCTGCACCAGGCTGGGAAGACTGAATCTGCAATAGCCAACCAGCTTGGAGTGAAGAAATCAACTGTGGGAGCAATAATTAGAAAATGGAAGACATACAAGACCACTGATAATCTCCCTCGATCTGGTGCTCCACACAAAATCCCACCCCGTGGGGACAGAATGATCACAAGAACGGTGAGCAAAAATCCCAGAACCACGCGGGGGGACCTAGTGAATGAACTGCAGAGAGCTGGGACCAATGTAACAAGGCCTACCATAAGTAACACACTACGCCACCATGGACTCATATCCTGCAGTGCCAGACGTGTCCCACTGCTTAAGCCTGTACATGTCCGGGCCCGTCTGAAGTTTGCTAGAGAGCATTTGGATGATCCAGAGGAGTTTTGGGAGAATGTCCTATGGTCTGATGAAACCAAACTGGAACTGTTTGGTAGAAACACAACTTGTCGTGTTTGGAGGAAAAAGAATACTGAGTTGCATCCATCAAACACCATACCTACTGTAAAGCATGGTGGTGGAAACATCATGCTTTGGGGCTGTTTCTCTGCAAAGGGGCCAGGACGACTGATCCGGGTACATGAAAGAATGAATGGGGCCATGTATTGTGAGATTTTGCGTGCAAACCTCCTTCCATCAGCAAGGGCATTGAAGATGAAACGTGGCTGGGTCTTTCAACATGACAATGACCCAAAGCACACCGCCAGGGCAATGAAGAAGTGGCTTCGTAAGAAGCATTTCAAGGTCCTGGAGTGGCCTAGCCAGTCTCCAGATCTCAACCCTATAGAAAACCTTTGGAGGGAGTTGAAAGTCCGTGTTGCCAAGCGAAAAGCCAAAAACATCACTGCTCTAGAGGAGATCTGCATGGAGGAATGGGCCAACATACCAACAACAGTGTGTGGCAACCTTGTGAAGACTTACAGAAAACGTTTGACCTCTGTCATTGCCAACAAAGGATATATCACAAAGTATTGAGATGAAATTTTGTTTCTGACCAAATACTAATTTTCCACCATAATATGCAAATAAAATGAAAAAAAAACAGACAATGTGATTTTCTGGATTTTTTTTTTCTCAGTTTGTCTCCCATAGTTGAGGTCTACCTATGATGTAAATTACAGACGCCTCTCATCTTTTTAAGTGGTGGAACTTGCACTATTGCTGACTGACTAAATACTTTTTTTCCCCACTGTACCTTTGCCAACCAAAGTTGGCTATCTTGTCATGGTCTCTATTTTTAGCTTTAGGCCACAGGTGTGTACCTGGTTGTGTTTTATGCAAAGTATTTCACCTTTTAACAAAAGTTGTGTACATTGTTAGGAAATCACCAACAATAAACACAACTTTTTAGGTGAAATACTTTGCTTCAAACACAACCAGGAACACAACTGTGGCAAAAAGCTATAATTTACCCACAGTTATATACCTGGTTTTGAATACCTTTTTACCTTTTAAATACCCTGTATTTAATCTTTTTTTTAAACATATTTCACTGCAGAAAGAAATGACAGACAACCAGTGTAAACAATAATTTAACTTTTATTTAAAATATTTTTTTTTGTAAACTGTTTTTAAAGTTAATAAAAAAATTTTTAATAAAGGTTTGAAACCAACTGGGCATTTTTATTACAAAACACATCATAAATCTGTGTAGTGTGGGGTGGAAATACTGCTGGAGGGGCTGCGGGACACTTCGACAATGGGAGTGTGGAGAGAGGACTGGGATCGTGGTGGGGAAGGAACAGTTAGAGGTGATGGTGTGGAAAAAGCTACAGAATGGGTGGACATGTGGGAGGCAGAAGAGGTGGTGGGCGGTGGAGTGGAGGGTTGGGCAGGGACTGTAGGAGCAGATGATGTTGATGGCAAGTTGTATGGGGAAGGAGTTTGGTACGGGGAAGGAGTTTGGTACGGGGCTGGTTGCTGGAAGTGGGGAGATGTCTGGTACTGGGGAGGTTGCTGGTACTGGGGAGGTTGCTGGTACTGGGGAGGTGGATGGTATGTAATAGGAGGGGGAGGATGGAAAGTGGCTGGAGGGGGTGTAGATGTAATAGGAGGGGGAGGATGGAAAGTGGCTGGAGGGGGTGTAGATGTAATAGGAGGGGGAGGATGGAAAGTGGCTGGAGGGGGTGCAGGTGGAGGAACTACAGTGGTGGGAGGTGGAGGTTGGGAGATAACCTGCTGTAGAGCACCGTGGCACGAATGCATTACATGCATCTGCTGGGTAGGAGATAGTGTTGCCATGCGCTCCACAACAGACCTGAAAAAGGTGTGGTTTGGCGAAGATCTTGCTTCTGAATGCACGGTTTGCAGAAGTGTCTTCACCTCCAGAATGCTGGAGTTGATCTGCTGAAAGCCTGCGGAGATTTGCTCTGACAAGACTTTTAGACAGTTCTGGAAAGATGCATTCAGATGCAAGAACTCTGGCGCATAAGTCTTTTCCTGACCCCTCTGCCGCTGCCGCCCAGTACCCGCAGGTGTACTAGAGGTGGCAGGGGCAGAAGGGTGGGGTAAAGGGAAAGCGATCTCCTCACCAGCAGCTTCATGTAATGTAGGCGGCCACGATGCTCCTGTGCTGGTGGATGGGACAGATGAGTCGAATGTGTGGGAAGGCTGGGAAGGTGCAGATGTACCGGGGCGGTCGAAGTGTCCCTCGATGCCGGTCTCCTCAGGGATCGCCTCAGAAGGGTCCAATCGTGCAGGCTCCCGAGTGCTGCTCACCGTGCTGTGGAATAAAGAGAAAAAAAACCAATTAAAATAGTGACATGGTATGGCCCTGGCTGAAAAAAAAAAGTTACATCTAAACATTTTTTTGTCACATGTGGTGTGTAATATTTACCTTCTAGTGACCATTGTTTCCCGGAGGAACGACAGGGCTCGTGTGTACTTGTACTTGCTCCTGCGTCCTCCAGATCCACTCGGGGCCCGCATCTCTTTATTGAACTCCTTCTTGAAACGATCCCTCACTGACCGCCACCGCTTCACAATTCTCTCCCCTGAAACGAGAAAGGACAAAGTGGTTAGTATACAACATCAGTGTTTCCCAAACTCCAGTCCTCATGGTCCCCAGGGGTCATGTTTTCAGGATTTCCAAAGTAAATAGAAATCCTGAACACATGATCCGTGGGGACCACGAGGACTGGAGTTCGGGAAACACTGGTTTAAATCAAGCAAACGGTACTGTATATACTTACGCTCTGTAATCTGGGCCCGAGCTTCAAGGTCCTCCCAGCGGCCCACAAGGAGCGAACAGATTTCCTCCCAGAGTCGTCGGGTAACGATCAGGTCAGCGTGGCGGCGGTCAGCCATATTCCAGAGCGGCTCCCTTTCTCTGACGAGATCGATGAGGTGGTCCACATCAATTCCTCCATCCTCACCGTCAGAGTCGGGAGCACGCTGTGAAGGCTGTTAAAGAAAAAGACAAAAATAACATAATTAGCCTCCACAAAAGAAATGAAATAAAAAGTGCAAAAAAAACAAAGCAAAAATATTTATACTTACACGCTGGTGACCGCCGCATTGGTGTCGCCGACGACCCTGGGAGGCACTGCGAGGACCTCTTGGCCGAGCACCAGATTGGGAAGACTAGAGAAGAAAACAAAAAATGTTATGTGTTTGGATGTTGGCATTTGTTTGCTGTGTGTGGTCTGCAGAACATTGTTTTCTATGTGTTGTGTGTAGTGTGATGTTGTGTTTCTGCGTTTGGTGCAAAAAACTTACCAATTGTGAGCCCACTCCAGGTGTCTGTCCACCCCTTCCTTCTTCTTCTGGGAGCTCCTCTTCATCTTGTGATTCCTGTTTTGAAATAAAAGGCAATGAATAGACATATATTACAGAGATGATGGATTTTGGAAATAAAAACTTACCGTCAAACGCTGACGATGCGAGGGAGGGCTCCCAGAAGATGATGTGCTGTCTTCCTGATGGCCAGACTCCATGGCTGTGGGTGGTGTCCCTGCTGCTGCCATTGCTGCTGCTGCATCTCTTGGGCGGCTGGTGAATAAAGAGAAACAAAGGGCCAATGAATATCTTGATATTCCATGGCCCTAGTTTGGAGGAATGGGGGATTTGATAATTACCGTCTCTCATCTGCTGCTGGACTCCCCTCCCGTTGTTCAGCATGCTGCTCCATTTGGGGTGGTGCTGATGGTGCTGCTGCAGATGTCTGCTGCCTTCTCCTGCTCCTGGTTCTTGGCATGTTGGGTGTGGCTGAGGGTCCCACTGTCTTGCTTTTATATATGTCTTGTGGGCAGAGCTACTGAGCATGCTCAGACCAAAAAAACCAGATCCGGCGCATTGCGGCGCTCATAGGCTTTCATTGTGTGAAAAAGCCGGACACGCCGGATCCGGCGTGTCCGGCTTTTTCGCCGGAGACAAAAAACGTTACAGTAGCCGTTTTTTCCAGACGCCGGATCGCGACACATTGCCGGATCCGGCGAAAACCGGATGAAACGCATGGCCATCCGGCTCGATCCGGCTCTAATGCAAGTCAATGGGGGGAAACCGGATCCGGCATTGCATTTCGCCGGATCCGGTTTTTGTCAAAAGCGCCGGATCGCGCCTGACGGCGAAAACCTGATGTGTGAAAGAGGCCTAAGTAGTTTCTAAAGCCCTAAGCTGCTGTCAAGTCCTGAACTATGCTCCCCCTGCCATCTTGTGGTCAAATCTAGGTATTGCACTCCTTTTCTATCTTCCCCAGCTGTTTCCCTTCTGTCATTACCATTATCCGTCTAGAGTGCACAAACCGTCCCTTCTTCCTTCAGTCAAGTCTGTCCGTCAACTCACCTTCCCCACACTCCCTACAAGACCAGGTCCAGTCTTTCTGGCCAAACTTCCCTTTTATGACCGACAACAGTAAATGTGCAGTGAGGCCAAGTGTGAATTTCTGTCCAATAACAGCAGAGTTTCCCTTTATCCTGACTTTTACATTTGTATTAAAACCAACTAACTTCAAGGAGGATTGTGATAATCTCCAGGACAAACATTCCACCTGTGCCATGATAGATCTCTAAGCTGTGCGTGGCTGAGGGCTGTAATATACATTTATTCCCGCCTGCAGGAGATGTGTTGGCTCCAGCCCTGGTGTCATGGAGTCACTCCACGTCATACATTACATTATGTTTTCCATCCTACAGAATTCAGATTACTGCACAATCTTACCTCAAATGAGGAGAACTAATAGTTTCTCTACTCTTTTGGTCAGGACTCACAGTAGCTCAAATAGTTCACCAGAAATGAGTGCAACTCTGGTTTAATGTTCTCCCCTCATATTTACGTTGTTGTTGGGGATGTAGAATAAGTTTTTACTCTGTGTTTTTCTACATCTTCATTCTGTATGATAGTTTGTGGTGGGATCGGCCTGTCTCACTTATGTAAGTCTGTAACTCCCTGATAGTCTTAACAAAAATCTCTCCATCGCCTCTTCCAAATGCCAAAGGGCTAAATTTAAAGGGAACCTGTCAGCAGGATTGTGGTCAGTAACCTACAGACACTGTCAGGTCAGCGCCGTTATACTGATTACAATGATACCTGGTGATGAAATCCGTCTTGTGGTTGTTATTTAATCTTTATTTGTAGTTTTCAGTTAATGAGATTCTCGTGCTCTGGGGCGGGGCTGTGGGCGTGTCTGTGGGCGGGGCTTTATGTGGTGCTCTGATTATATATTCATTTGTATTGGCTAATGACAGGTCGCTGATCCCTCACTGACCTGCCCCCATTATTACATAATGCATATAATAGCATTGATATTATTGTTGATAATGCCTATAATATTGTGGCTATTGTGAGGCTTAGAAAAAAATTACATCCAGCAAATTGTCATCGGCGATGACGGCACCTGTCCAGTAGCATCTATCTCTTATCAGGTGCTTCTGTGGTGTCAGATGGCAAGAAGAACAGTCAGGTAGCTGGGTCAGAACCAGAAGGACAGAATACAGAATCAGAAGACACAAGAGTAGTCAGTAAACGGGCCACGGTCACAGCAGGGAACAAATACACAAGCCGCAAGCTGAGCACAGAGGACTGAACCAGAGGAGAACAGCGCTGTATCTGGCAGATTCCGGCCATGTGCTTTGCGCTTTAGTAGGGTGTGGTACTTTCCAATTGGCTGAAGTAGGGAGCAGATTACTCCAGCTGGACAGCAGGAACAGATCCCAGATGAGATTGGACACACCATGTACAGAAGCCCTAATATAACTAAATGACAGAAAACCAGAATAGTAAAAATCCTCATAAAGTGATTCCATTTTACAAATTAATTCACTGAGGGTTATAATCCTTAGGAGGAGTGAATAATTTAACTCCACAGCCACTTTCCGGAAATTAACATGCAGTGGATGTTGGAGAGTGAAAATTACACATTTGCCATTTTCTTACCCAGCACATAGTGCCCAGATTGTGCTCCAGGAGACACACATCACAAATTAAGTGGATTCTTCTCACTATAATATTGCTAAATACAGGGATCCTAAATGTTGTTTGCGCACACTGCAAGACTCCGAAGTGAGAGCGGATTTTGCTGGATTGGTTTATGGAAACCTTGTTGCTTTTCAACAGCCTTTGAGCCACTAATAGTGCGGGAACCTCTGTTTTTCCATTGACAGATGATGGACCTGAGTGGGGACTTGTTTTTTGTGAGATGAGAATTGGTATTATTTTCGCCTACATAACATTGATTGGTTTCTTTTTATTGGATATTTGGGAGGCAGAAAGAACCAACAGTTGAACACAGCACACTACTGGTTCATCCAACAAGGTTTTCTATTAGACTGTGAACTGTCATTGTCTTGGTAAACAAGTAAAGTTTTTTTTACATAGCTTGCCATTTTTATGGACAGTTTAAATAGAAATGTTCAAAAATATAAAACTCAAGGATATTTTATTAAAAAATAATTATTATTTTTTATCTTAGCAGATGACTGTACCAGGAGATCAGAGGGACAGCTGACATCTTCAAATTTTAAATCTGATGATCTTGAGATCCTACAAGATACAACTGAAGTGATTGCTATTACTCCAGATATATCATCATCCATTCACAGCAAAGATCTGTCATCTGATCCTATGAAACAGGTCCCATCTTCTGATTCTTCTGATTCATTACCGACTACTAAGGAAAATCAAAGTCACAAAAGAGGCAATAAAAAACAAACTGCTCCTAAAGCAAAGAAGTCATTTTCATGTTCAGAATGCGGGAAATATTTTATCCAGAAATGTAATCTTGTTATACACCAAAGAACTCACACGGGGGAGAAGCCTTTTTCCTGTTCAGAATGTGGGAAATGTTTTAAATGGAAATCGTTTCTTGTTAGGCACCAGAGAACTCACACAGGGGAAAAGCCTTTTTCCTGTTCAGAATGTGGGAAATGTTTTAACCGGAAATCAGTTCTTGATAGCCACCAGAGAACTCACACAGAGGAGAAATCTTTTTCATGTCCAGAATGTGAGAAATGTTTTGCACAAAAATCACATTTTGTTAACCACCAGAGAACTCACACAGGGGAGAAGCCTTTTTCATGTTCAGAATGCGGGAAAGGTTTTATCCAGAAAGGAAATCTTGCTAAACACCAAAGAACTCACACAGGTGAAATCTTGAAGCCTTTTTCATGTTTAAAATGTGGGAAATGTTTTAAACAGAAATCAGACCTTGTTATTCACCAGAGAATTCACACAGGAACAAAACCTTTTTCATGTTCAGAATGTGATAAATGTTTTGCACAGAAATCAAATTTTGTTACCCACCAGAGAACTCACACAGGGGAGAAGCCTTTTTCCTGTTCAGAATGTGGGAAATGTTTTAACCGGAAATTGATTCTGGTTAAGCACCAGAGAACCCACACAGGGGAGAAGCCTTTTTCTTGTTCAGAATGTGGGAAATGTTTCAAATGGAAATCGTTTCTTGTTAAGCACCAGAGAACTCACACAGGGGAGAAGCCTTTTTCCTGTTCAGAATGTGGGAAATGTTTTAACCGGAAATCGGTTCTTGATAGCCACCAGAGAACTCACACAGAGAAATCTTTTTCATGTCCAGAATGTCGGAAATGTTTTGCACATAAATCACATTTTGTTAACCATCAGAGAGTTCACACAGGGGAGAAGCCTTTTTCCTGTTCAGAATGTGGGAAATGTTTTACCCGGAAATCAGTTCGCGATAGACACCAGAGAACCCACACTGGGGAGAAACCTTTTTCCTGTTCAGAATGTGGGAAATGTTTTAACCGGAAATCAGTTCTTGATAGCCACCAAAGAACCCACACAAGGGAGAAGCCTTTTTCATGTTCAAAATGTGGGAAATGTTTTAAATGGAAAAGAAATCTTGATAGGCACCAGAGATCCCACACAGGGGAGAAGCTTTTTTCTTGTTCAAAATGTGGGAAATATTTTAACCGGAAAGCGCTTCTTGATCACCATCAGAGCAGTCACACAGAGGAGAAGCCTTTTTCATTTTTTTAATGTGGGAAATATTTTACCTTGAAATCAACTGTTAATAAACATCAGAGACGTCACATAGGGGAGAAGTCTTTTTTATGTTTATAATGTTGGAGTAGTTTTAACCAAAATTGGATTTTCTTAAAAGGGTTGTCTCTTGTCATTCCTCATGTTTGCTGACAAAAGGATAAAACTAAACTTTATTAACTCAAAATATAAAACTATACCCATAATTCACCCCCTGAAGGTCAGTCAGAAGATGACTAATAGAAAAAACATATACCCCACATGTCAGTATATAGGGTGATTAAATAGCAATTTGTATAGCAATTTGGTTATGGACATTCTTAATGATGTTGATACTTATAGGAAAGTAACAAGTTACCCTACTAGTATTTGTAAAAATGTATTGGAATCTTTTGTAATGGAGGGAGAAAATTTAGGGGTAATTAATAAAAAAAAAAAAAACTTTTTGAATAAAGATTTTCCTGTCACTCTGGTGTTTTACGGTCTCCCGAAAATGCACAAAAAAATTTTTCCCCCTCCATTTCGTCCAATTATATCGAGTATAGGATCACTTAACGAAAGTTTAAGTGTTTGGATTGACAGACATCTACAAACCCTAGTTTCCTAGGGGAGGGAGGTGCCGGACAACGGCCGTTTCGCGATTACTCGCTTCTACGGGTCCAGGTGAGGGGATTAGCTAAAGGTCATTCCCTATATAGGATCACAGACCTTACTAATTAACATACATAACAAGTTGTGAAACAAACATTTACAAAAAAATATATAGTTATACAATATACAGAGTGCAAGATACTAGTAAGGAATAAATCTTTCCATATCGATTTACAAGATAATCTATATTTTTACAATATCATAGGAAGATAATAATCTAAATAACTTTACATACAATTTTTATATAACATTTTTTATAAAAATACTGATAGTCCCAAAGGACTAGATGACCGGATCGATCTATCAGTATTTTTATAAAAAATGTTATATAAAAAATTGTATGTAAAGTTATTTAGATTATTATCTTCCTATGATATTGTAAAAATATAGATTATCTTGTAAATCGATATGGAAAGATTTATTCCTTACTAGTATCTTGCACTCTGTATATTGTATAACTATATATTTTTCTGTAAATGTTTGTTTCACAACTTGTTATGTATGTTAATTAGTAAGGTCTGTGATCCTATATAGGGAATCACCTTTAGCTAATCCCCTCACCTGGACCCGTAGAAGCGAGTAATGGTGAAACGGCCGATGTCCGGCACCTCCCTCCCCTAGCATTCCTCCACGTCCTGCATGTCCACACATTTGATGGAATTTATGTGAAATAAAGACACACAGTTTTTCAGCTACATCGGTGAGTGCTGCATATTTCTTCTTTTTTCGCTTCACATTGAAATATTCATGTTCTTTCATGCAAGCACCTCCGTTTTTGGACTGAACCATATGCCGCAATACTTCAGATAAATAGTTCCCTCTGGTAATGTGGTGATTTGTGTGCCCTAGTATGCCGTTCATCTGTTTGCTCTTTGCTGGGATCATTCAACTTGTGTAATTGAACTGAGCACAGGGTTTATTTCACTCACTTTTTATCCATACAATGGACACAGACGTAAGTATAGAGCTTTCTGATATGAGTGCGGTTGAACAGGGACTTTTAGCAGGACGAGAGGATGCAATCGTAAGGAAGAGCTGCATATTATCAGCACAAGATCACTTGAATTTAAAATACAATCATTAGCTGAGAGAGAAATCCGATCATTCTGGACTGTAAAATCATTGAAATCATACACTGAATGCAAGAGAGTCCCGAGAGGTTTACGTATCTTCAAGGAAATTTCACAATTTCAAGATGATCCTATTTTCCAAAAGAAATGGACTGATCTCCTTCACCAATGTTCTCTCAATTTATTACAATTGGTAGCAGAGAAAAATGAGCAGGAGTATGATCATCTGACTGAACAGTTGGAGAAAGCGAAATCAGAATTAAAGTCACGCTACACAGAAAACCAAAATACACATTTTTACAAAAAGTGGATAAAAAACTCGTATTACAACAAATCGATATTAACCCCTTCACCCCCAAGGGTGGTTTGCACGTTAATGACAGGGCCAATTTTTACAATTCTGACCACTGTACCTTTATGAGGTCATAACTCTGAAACGCTTCCATGGATCCCGGTGATTCTGACATTGTTTTCTCGTGACATATTGTACTTCATGTTAGTGGTAAAATTTCATTCATATACAGTGGGGAAAAAAGTATTTAGTCAGTCAGCAATAGTGCAAGTTCCACCACTTAAAAAGATGAGAGGCGTCTGTAATTTACATCATACGTAGACCTCAACTATGGGAGACAAACTGAGAAAAAAAAATCCAGAAAATCACATTGTCTGTTTTTTTTTCATTTTATTTGCATATTATGGTGGAAAATAAGTATTTGGTCAGAAACAAAATTTCATCTCAATACTTTGTGATATATCCTTTGTTGGCAATGACAGAGGTCAAACGTTTTCTGTAAGTCTTCACAAGGTTGCCACACACTGTTGTTGGTATGTTGGCCCATTCCTCCATGCAGATCTCCTCTAGAGCAGTGATGTTTTTGGCTTTTCGCTTGGCAACACGGACTTTCAACTCCCTCCAAAGGTTTTCTATAGGGTTGAGATCTGGAGACTGGCTAGGCCACTCCAGGACCTTGAAATGCTTCTTACGAAGCCACTCCTTCGTTGCCCTGGCGGTGTGCTTTGGATCATTGTCATGTTGAAAGACCCAGCCACGTTTCATCTTCAATGCCCTTGCTGATGGAAGGAGGTTTGCACTCAAAATCTCACGATACATGGCCCCATTCATTCTTTCATGTACCCGGATCAGTCATCCTGGCCCCTTTGCAGAGAAACAGCCCCAAAGCATGATGTTTCCACCACCATGCTTTACAGTAGGTTTGGTGTTTTGATGGATGCAACTCAGTATTCTTTTTCCTCCAAACATGACAAGTTGTGTTTCTACCAAACAGTTCCAGTTTGGTTTCATCAGACCATAGGACATTCTCCCAAAACTCCTCTGGATCATCCAAATGCTCTCTAGCAAACTTCAGACGGGCCCGGACATGTACAGGCTTAAGCAGTGGGACACGTCTGGCACTGCAGGATCTGAGTCCATGGTGGCGTAGTGTGTTACTTATGGTAGGCCTTGTTACATTGGTCCCAGCTCGATGCAGTTCATTCACTAGGTCCCCCCGCGTGGTTCTGGGATTTTTGCTCACCGTTCTTGTGATCATTCTGACCCCACGGGGTGGGATTTTGCGTGGAGCACCAGATCGAGGGAGATTATCAGTGGTCTTGTATGTCTTCCATTTTCTAATTATTGCTCCCACAGTTGATTTCTTCACTCCAAGCTGGTTGGCTATTGCAGATTCAGTCTTCCCAGCCTGGTGCAGGGCTACAATTTTGTTTCTGGTGTCCTTTGACAGCTCTTTGGTCTTCACCATAGTGGAGTTTGGAGTCAGACTGTTTGAGGGTGTGCACAGGTGTCTTTTTATACTGATAACAAGTTTAAACAGGTGCCATTACTACAGGTAATGAGTGGAGGAAAGAGGAGACTCTTAAAGAAGAAGTTACAGGTCTGTGAGAGCCAGAAATCTTGATTGCTTGTTTCTGACCAAATACTTATTTTCCACCATAATATGCAAATAAAATGAAAAAAAAACAGACAATGTGATTTTCTGGATTTTTTTTTCTCAGTTTGTCTCCCATAGTTGAGGTCTACCTATGATGTAAATTACAGACGCCTCTCATCTTTTTAAGTGGTGGAACTTGCACTATTGCTGACTGACTAAATACTTTTTTTCCCCACTGTATATATTTTATGATATTTAGAAAACCATGTATCATTTCCTTTTACATGTCACAAACTTGCTACTGTGTTGATTTATCACTGAAAATCTCATTAAAGAAACATTTATGTTTGTGGGTGTAATGTAAAAAAGTTTTGAGGGTATGAAGATTTTATCCAGGCGTTGTATATTACAAAGTAAACACTCCTTGATATTAAAATTGCCATTTTGGGTATCAAATTAGGCAGAAAACCGGAGTCAGGCTATAATTTAAATCCACCCTCCCTCGTTTTATCTTAACCCCGTCACCCCTGGACAATTTTCCGATTTTGCCTTTGTTCCACAACTTTTTTATTTTTCCATCAGTATGGCTTTTTATCTTTTAAATTCGTTTATTGAACCAAAGGCAGGGTATACAGTATGCAAACTGACAGCAATGACAATATCATGTAACACACATACATATCACAGAGGATCAATGTCAAACAGCGTGTGTACACCAACTGTGCATTGAATAAAACATACTGTCAATTGCCTTACATTAGTCTGTATTATTATTCAAATAATAAAGCCTGCCTACTTCTAAAACATTACTACTACTACAAAACAACTATTTGCAGCCTATGTCTATATGTTTAGCTCTTTATCATGCGATATCTCCGTCCTACAACCTGAGGTGAGAGGAGTTCCACCTCTCCCATATCTTCTCAAATTTACCCGGGCACCCTCTGTTTTGGTAAAGCGTACGCTCATATGGGATAATCGAGTTCACCAATTCTTTCCAGGCCCTAAGGGAGGAATCCGAACCCCCCATCCACCGCAGTGCCAACACCTTCCGTGCCATGAACAATGTCTCCCGTAAGAAAATCCCCGTATAGTGTCCCCATGTCTCATCATCCCACACCCCAAACAGACAAACCAATGGCTCAAGGGGAACAGGAATCTGTGCCAGGGAGGTTAATAATAACGTCACCTCTTTCCAGTAGTGTACTATAATCGGACATTGCCAAATCATGTGCACAAAATCTGCATCGGATGCATGGCATCTCAGACACTCCGAAGATTGGAAACGGCCCATCTTAAAAAGTCGAGTCGGATTCAAACATGATTGGTTTATGATATAAAGTTGTATCATTCTATTGTTAATTGATGGAGACTCCTTAGTTGGTGACTCCAGAATTTCCTCCCACTCCTCTCCCTGAGTATCAGGGATGAGCCTTTCCCATTTCCCCCTAACCAAGCATACGGCAGATTCCGTCCCCACCGATAGCATGTGCGTGTACAGAGAGGAGATGAGACCCTGGGGACCCTGTGATTTGAGAATGCCTATCAAGGGTAGAGACGAAATAGCATTATTCATACTGACATGTCTCATGTGCGATTGAAAGGCTGATCTTATTTGCAAATATCGGAAGAATTGTGACCTCAGGACATTGCACTTAGCTTGTAATTGTTCAAAAGATAATAGTGTACCGCATTCATATAAGTATGGCTTTTATTTGGTGGGGACGAGTTATACTTTTGAATGACACCATTCCATGTGTGGTGAAATTGCAAAAATTTGCAATTCCACTTTTTTCTACTAATAGCAAAGAGACAACTGATGCCAATATGTATTTATCAGACTAATAGAAAACACACAGCGTCTTATAGCACAGTACTAGCACAGATATGACTTATAGAGTACACACAATGGCTTTTAGCACAGTATTAGCACAGATATGGCTTACAGAGTACACACAGCAGCTTTTAGCACAGTACTAGCACAGATATGACTTACAGAGTACACACAGCAACTTATAGCACAGTACTAGCACATATATGGCTTACAGAGTACACACAGCAGCTTTTAGCACAGTACTAGCACAGATATGACTTACAGAGTACACACAGCAACTTATAGCACAGTACTAGCACAGATATGGCTTACAGAGTACACACAGCAGCTTTTAGCACAGTACTAGCACAGATATGACTTACAGAGTACACACAGCAACTTATAGCACAGTACTAGCACAGATATGGCTTACAGAGTACACACAGCTTTGTGTTTGTAGAGTGCGCAGTTACAATCTGTCCCTCATTCCAGATGCGTCCTATCCCTACACTAACGAGAACATAATGCCGGTTATCGAAAACAGTGAGGACCCCTTGTCTTTTTTTCATATGGTGCTGTGATGGGGCTGGAAGTGCTCAGACAGAAAAAGCTTGTTGACTGGCTGCACTCCCAGACCCAAACAGTAACATGGACTTCCTTGAGAAGTCCTTGTTCGGGGTCCATGCCCACACTCTAGATGTCTGGTATGGATCCCGAACTTTAGCGTTCGGATTCGGCCATCTCTATGTACAACCCCTTCTATGCTGCTTTCTCTACCAATGAGAGAAAGGAGGCTGACAGCAGAGAAAGCCATCAGTGCTGAGTAGGATTTCTGACGGACTATAATTGTTGCAGATCAGTCAGCCAGATGAAGGGCTTACAGACAGAAGCAAAATGGTAGAATATTTCTAATGAAAAAACAGTTTAAAAAGTTGCTTCACTTTGCATTTAGCAAGAAAATAATCTATAACCTTTAAGTTTTGCATCCACTAATTGTAAGATTTTTCAGCAAGAGTGATTAAACCCACCATAGAGCTTTCTGTCGAGTGTTCTTGGAAGGTTTGTTGTGCAACAATTGCATCTAACCTTTCACCAATCTGGTCATATTTATAATAATGACCCATGATGCTAAAATGCCATTGATGTAGGCTCACAAAATAGCTTTACAGTTTTGAGTTTCTTATAATTGCCACATAAAGCCCTAAGATTTCTACCCCTTCTAATACACCCCTATGCTGCTGCCAGACCCCTTCTTAAAGGGAACCAGTCCTCTTACTCATGCTGCCCAGTCCGCAGGCAGCATGGATCATAGAAAAATCAAAAAAGGCTATGTAAGAGCCAAGGAGAGCACTAGGAATAATCTACTCTCATCCCACAAAAAGATATGTGGTGATAAGTAGATACGGTATATATCCATGTACAATCATCAATGGGATGCTAGGAGCAGGATTTTTCAGAAACACTGGCCAGTGCTCAGGACTAAGGCCACATTATCCAAACATCTCTCTCAATCGCCATTAATGACAGCCAGGGCTGCCACTAGGAATTTCGGGGCCCCATACAGGCAAAATTTTCGGGGCCCCCTTGAGACTCCACCCAGGCTCCACCCCTCAAACTGTCCACAGTCCCACTGCTCTCTCTTGGAAAAACTCGACTTCTCACCAATCACACATTAACAGTTCCCATCTCCAGATCACACACACAGCCAGCAGCTCTTGTTTTGGCTAAAAGATTTTTTTAAATTTACCACCACAGCAAGGTGGACTCTTTTGGCCTGGCCCTACTGTACTCTAACCTATTAAATATTTGTTAAAATATTCAAATACAATTTTGGTATATTTATTTTTCAGTTTTTAAAATGACCAATAATATCATATCCAAACTGACAAATACCACCACACCATGTCCAGACTACATATTACCATCACACAGTGACCTATAATACCACAAACAAGGAACAAATACAGCCACACCATGACCAGACCACATATTACCACCACAGTGACAGAATAATAGCACATACAAGGGACAACTACCACCGCACCATGCCCAAACCACATATTACCACCACATGTTGACTGAATACTACAATATTGATCATTAATAAAAAAAAAATACTATCACCATAAGTGTCATTATGCACAGGAGATCTGTACTTAGTATGCAGTGTCTGTGTACAGGTAATACAGTGATCACCAGTAACATTACACACAGGAGCTTTTTATATAGTGCCAGTGTACAGGTAATACAGTGATCACCGGTGACCTTATGCACAGGACCTCTGTATATAGTGCCAGTGTACAGGTAATACAGTGATCACTGGTGACATTGTTCACAGGAACTCTGTATATAGTGTATAGTGTCAATGCACAGATAATACAGTGATCACTGGTGACATTGTACAAAGGCACTCTGTATATAGTGTATAGTGTCAGTGTACAGGTAACACACTGACTCACCCGTGATGTCTCTAGGTTAAGTCTTTCATCCAGCACAGACCGCCATCATGTCTTCCAGCCAGGACTTGTCTCTGCAGGAAATAACACAGTTATCTAGAGCTCCACTTGCAGAACACATTACTTAATTTTTTTCCCAACTTTTACACTACACCAGATCAAGAAAAAAAGGCAACATAGTGTTGCTCTGCACAGTAACAGGACCTTCCCCCATTTAAAACAGTGTCCTCAAAAAAATAAAATACATCACTGCAGTAATAATATCCCTTAATTATGCCCTATGGTAATAATATCCCCCATCCTGTCCCCCGTGTGTCTCATTCCTGGCTCCAGCGATATTTTCTCTCATCCTGCCCTCATGAGTATCCATTCTACCCCCATATGATCTCCCCATTCTGTCCCATCTGTCTACATTGTATCCATCCTGCCCCATGATCTTGCACCATGTGTCTCCCTTCATGCCATGTGTCTCGCATCCTGCCCCTTTCTGTGTCTCACATTCTGCCCCCTCCTAGAATCATAGAATCATAGAATCGTAGAGTTGGAAGGGACCTCCTGGGCCATCTGGTCCAACCCCCTGCTCAAAGCAGGATTCGCTAAATCATCCCAGTCAGATGTCTGTCCAGCCTCTGTTTGAAGACTTCCATTGAATGAGAACTCACCACTTCTCGTGGCAGCCTGTTCCACTCATTGATCACTCTAACTGTTAAAAAGTTTTTTCTAATATCTAATCTGTGTCTCCTCCCATTCAGTTTCATCCCATTGCTTCTAGTCTTTCCTTGTGCAAATGAGAATAAAGTTGATCCTTCTACAGTGTGACAGCCCTTTAGATATTTATAGACAGCTATTAAGTCTCCTCTCAGTCTTCTCTTTTGCAAACTAAACATTCCCAAATCCTGCAACCTTTCCTCATAAGACAGGGTTTGCAGACCGGTCACCATTCTGGTCGCTCTTTTCTGAACTTGCTCCAGTTTGTTGATGTCTTTTTTAAAATGTGGTGCCCAAAACTGGACATAATATTCCAGATGAGGTCTGACCAAAGAGGAGTAGAGGGAAATAATGACTTCACGTGATCTAGACTGTATGCTTCTGTTAATACATCCTAGAATTGCATTTGCCTTTTTTGCTGCTGCATCACACTGTTGACTCATATTCAGTCTGTGATCTATTAGTATACCCAAGTCTTTTTCACATGTGCTGTCACTTAGCCCTATTCCTCCCATTCTGTATATGCTTTTTTCATTTTTATTGCCCAGATGTAGTACTTTGCATTTCTCCCTGTTAAAAACCATTCTGTTAGTTGCTGCCCACTTCTCCAGTTTATTTATATCTTTTTGAATCCTCTCTCTTCTCTAGTGTTAGCTATCCCTCCTAGCTTTGTGTCATCAGCAAATTTAATCAGTTTACCCTCAATTCCTTCATCTAAATCGTTGATAAAGATGTTGAACAATACAGGGCCCAGGACAGAGCCCTGTGGTACCCCACTTGAGACATTCTTCCAACTGGATGTGCAGCCATTTACGACCACTCTTTGGGTCCGATCACTAAGCCAGTTATGAATCCACCTAACAGTTGCCTTGTCCATTCCATACTTAGTCATTTTTTCAATAAGGATTGTATGAGAGACTTTGTCAAATGCTTTGCTGAAGTCAATATATACTATATCTACAGCATTTCCTTGATCCACCCAATCAGTGATTCCGTCATAGAAGGAAATTAAGTTAGTCTGACATGACTTATTAGTTACAAACCCATGCTGACTCTGTTTAATCACCACATTCTTATCCAGGTACTGACATACTGTACATGTTGTTTAATAATTTGTTCAAAGATCTTTCCTGGTATAGAAGTCAGACTCACCGGCCTATAGTTGCCTGTGTCCACCTTCTTCCCCTTTTTGAAGATAGGAGCAACATTTGCTCTTCTCCAGTCTTCTGGCACTTCTCCTGTTCTCCAAGAATTTTCAAAGATTATGGAGAGGGGTTCAAAAATTTCTTCTGCTATCCCCTTCAGTACTCTGGGGTGTAATTCATCTGGACCTGGAGACTTGAATTCATTTAGGTTAGCTAAGTGTTTCCTCACTATCTTTCTGCTTATAGATATCCTGGATTCTTCTGGATTCCTGTGTCTCAATGTCACATTCTGCCTCATGCCTCACATTCTGCCCCCTCCTGTGTCTCACTGTCACATTCTGCCCCCTTGTCCATTCTGCCCCCTCCTGTGTCTCACTGTCACATTCTACCCCCTCCTGTGTCTTACTGTCACATTCTGCCCCTGTGCCTCATATTCTGCCCCCTCCTGTGTCCCACTGTCACATTCTGCCCCATGTCCATTCTGCCCCATCCTGTGTCTCACAGTCACATTCTTCCCCCGCGTCCATTCTGCCTCCTCCTTTGTCTCACTGTCACATTCTGCCCCGTATCCATTCTGCCCCCTCCTGTGTCTCACTGTCACATTCTGCCCCATGTCTCACATTCTGCCCCCATGTCTCACATTCTGCCCCCTCCTGTGTCTCACTGTCACATTCTTCCCCATGTCCATTCTGCCCCTCCTTTGTTTCAATGTCACATTCTGCCCCGTATCCATTCTGCCCCCCTCCTGTGTCTCACTGTCATAATCTGCCCCCATGTCTCACATTCTGCCCCGTGTCCATTCTGCCCCCATGTCTCACATTCTGCCCCATGTCCATTCTGCCCCCATGTCTTGCATTCTGCCCCCATGTCTCACATACTGCCCTCTTGTCTCGAATTCTGTCCCGCGTCTCACATTCTGCCCCATGTCCATTCTGCCCCTGTATCTCGCATTCTGCCCCATGTCTCACACTCTGCCCCATGTCTTGCATTCTGCCCCCATGTCTCACATTCTGCCCCATGTCTTGCATTCTGCCCCCATGTCTCACATTCTGCCCCATGTCCATTCTGCTTCCATGTCTTGCATTCTGCCCCCATGTCTTGCATTCTGCCCCCGTGTCTCACATTCTGCCCCCATGTCTTGCATTCTGCCCCCATGTCTCGCATTCTGCCCCCGTGTCTCACAGTCTGCCCCGGGCCCCCCCAGATTGCCGCTTTCAATTAAAAAATAAAAAGTCCTTCTTACCTGCCCGCACTCCTGCGGCAAAGCCCCCTCCACGCAGCTGAAGCAGGCACTCACCATGCGCGCTGCGGCTGACGTCAGCTGCCAGCGTCCAATTGGCTGGCGACTGTGAACTATTGACGTGCGGGCCTGGTTTAGCCTGCCGGTAAGGCCCGGTGAACAGATGAGACGGGGCCCGATGTGGGCACCCTCTGCCTACCGGGCCCCATACGCCAGTCAGGGCAGTAATGCCCTGATGGCGGCCCTGATGACAGCTAGAAGAAATAAAACCCTGAAAGATTTTCTAGTTAATATCCATTGTGTGCTGAAATCCCATGAACTTTTTAAGGCGGGGAGAAAAAAATGTGGAGGTAACCCTTGCGGTGACTGCGACGCCTGTAAGAACGTACTGCGCGCCTCATCCTTTACACCATCAGATGGCCTTAGAGAGTACAAAATATTAATATTATTATTATTTATATAGCACCATTGATTCCACAGTGCTGTACATGAGAAGGGGTTACAGATAAAAGATTATATCACATGTCACACAACGCACGTAGTATATCATGTAAGATGGTCTATATTGGATTCACATCTCACGAACTGCGTGTCAGGACTCGAGAACATGTGAGGGACATCATGTCCACGCAAAATGCCGAGGATACAGGTACTCTAAACAATCCTCATGCACTTCAAATTGTACCATAAATGTACAATGAAGGTCAAGGGTATTGACAGAGTTTATACCAGAATAAGGGGTGGAGATATCAGTCACCAGTTGGCGCAAAGGGAATGTAGGTGGATTACAGTCCTTCAAAGGAAATGTAGGGGGATTACAGACCTTCAAAGGGAATGTAGGTGGCTTACAGTCCTTCAAAGGGAACGTAGGTGGATTACAGTCTTTCATAGAATTGTAGAGTTGGAAGGGATTTCCTGAGCCATCTGGTCCAACCCCCTGCTCAAAGCAGGATTCGCTAAATCATCCCAGACAGATGTCTGTACAGCCTCTGTTTGAAGACTTCTATTGAAGGAGAACTCACCACCTCTCGTGGCAGTCTGTTCCACTCATTGATCACTCTAACTGTCAAAAAGTTTTTTATAATATCTAATCTGTGTCTCCTCCCATTCAGTTTCATCCCATTGCTTCAAAGGGAATGTAGGTGGATTACAGTCTTACAAAGGGAATGTAGGTGGATTACAGTCCTTCAAAGGGAATGTAGGTGGATTACAGTCCTTCAAAAGGATTGTGGTTGGATTACAGTCCTTCAAAGTCCTTCATAGGGAATGTAGGTGGATTTCAGTCCTTCAAAGGGAATATAGGTGGATTTCAGTCCTTCAAAGGGAATGTAGGTGGATTACAGTCCTTCATAGGGAATGTAGGTGGATTTCAGTCCTTCAAAGGGAATATAGGTGAATTACAGTCCTTCAAAGGGAATATAGGTGGATTACAGTCCATCATAGGGAATGTAGGTGGATTACAGTCTATCAAAGAATCATAGAATCGTAGAGTTGGAAGGGATCTCCTAGGCCATCTGGTCCAACCCCCTGCTCAAAGCAGGATTCGCTAAATCATCCCAGATAGATGTCTGTCCAGCCTCTGTTTGAAGACTTTTATTGAAAGAGAACTCACCACCTCTCGTGGCAGTCTGTTCCACTCATTGATCACTCTAACTGTCAAAAAGTTTTTTCTAATATCTAATCTGTGTCTCCTCCCATTCAATTTCATCCCATTGCTTCAAAGGGAATGTAGAAGGATTATAGTCCTTAAAAAAGAACGTAGGTGGATTAAAGTCCTTTAAAGGGAATGTAGGTGGATTACAGTCATACAAAGGGAATGTAGGTGGATTGCAGTCCTTCAAAGTCCTTCATAGGGAATGTAGATGGATTACAGTCCTTCATAGGGAACGTAGGTGGATTACAGTCCTTCATAGGGAATGTAGGTGGATTTCAGTCCTTCAAAGGGAAAGTAGGTGGATTACTGTCCTTCAAAGGGAATGTAGGTGAATTACAGTCCTTCATAGGGAATGTAGGTGGATTACAGTCCTTCATAGGGAATGTAGATGGATTTCAGTCCTTCAATGGGAATGTAGGTGGATTACTGTCCTTCAAAGGGAATATAGATGGATTACTGTCCTTCAAAGGGAATATAGGTGGATTACAGTCCTTCAAAGGGAATGTAGGTGGATTACAGTCCTTCAAAGGGAATGTAGGTGGATTACAGTCCTTCAAAGGGAATATAGGTGGTTTACAGTCCTTCAAATGTGGATTACAGTCCTTCAAAGGGAATGTAGGTGGATTACAGTCCTTCAAAGGGAATATAGGTGGTTTACAGTCCTTCATAGGGAATGTAGGTGGATTTCAGTCCTTCAAAGGGAATATAGGTGGATTGCAGTCCTTCAAAGGGAATATAGGTGGATTACAGTCCTTCAAAGGCAATGTAGGTGGATTACAGTCCTTCAAAGAGAATGTAGGTGGATTACAGTCCTTCAAAGGGAATATAGGTGGATTACAGTCCTTCAAATGGAATGTAGGTGGATTACAGTCCTTCAAAGGGAATATAGGTGGTCTACAGTCCTTCAAAGGGAATATAGGTGGATTACAGTCCTTCAAAGGGAATATAGGTGGATTACAGTCCATCATAGGGAATGTAGGTGGATTACAGTCTTTCAAAGAATCATAGAATCATAGCATTGGAAGGGATCTCCTGGGCCATCTGGTCCACCCCAATGCTCAAAGCAGGATTCGCTAAATCATCCCAGACAGATGTCTGTCCAGCCTCTGTTTGAAGACTTTTATTGAAAGAGAACTCACCACCTCTCGTGGCAGTCTGTTCCACTCATTGATCACTCTGTCAAAAAGTTTTTTCTAATATCTAATCTGTTCCTCCTCCCATTCAATTTCATCCCATTGTTTCAAAGGGAATGCAGGGGGATTATAGTCCTTCAAAAAGAGCGTAGGTGGATTACAGTCCTTTAAAGGGAATGTAGGTGGATTACAGTCATACAAAGGGAATGTAGGTGGATTACAGTCCTTCAAAGTCCTTCATAGGGAATGTAGGTGAATTACAGTCCTTCATAGGGAACGTAGGTGGATTACAGTCCTTCATAGGGAATGTAGGTGGATTTCAGTCCTTCAAAGGGAATGTAGGTGGATTACAGTCCTTCAAAGGGAACGTAGGTGGATTACAGTCCTTCATAGGGAATGTAGGTGGATTACAGTCCTTCAAAGGGAATATAGGTGGATTACTGTCCTTCAAAGGGAATATAGGTGGATTATAGTCCTTCAAAGGGAATGTAGGTGGATTACAGTCTTTCAAAGGGAATATAGGTGGATTACAGTCCTTCAAAGGGAATATAGGTGGATTACTGTCCTTCAAAGGGAATATAGGTGGCTTACAGTCCTTTAAAGGGAATGTAGGTGGATTACAGTCTTACAAAGGAATATAGGTGGATTATAGTCCTTCAAAGGGAATGTAGGTGGATTACAGTCTTACAAAGGAATGTAGGTGGATTACAGTCCTTCAAAGGGAATGTAGGTGGGTTACAGTCCTTCAAAAGGATTGTGGATGGATTACAGTCCTTCAAAGTCCTTCATAGGGAATGTAGGTGTATTTCAGTCCTTCAAAGGGAATATAGGTGGATTTCAGTCCTTCAAAGGGAATGTAGGTGGATTACAGTCCTTCATAGGGAATGTAGGTGGATTTCAGTCCTTCAAAGGGAATATAGGTGGATTACAGTCCTTCAGAGGGAATATAGGTGGATTACAGTCCATCATAGGGAATGTAGGTGGATTACAGTCTTTCAAAGAATCATAGAATCGCAGAGTTGGAAGGGATCTCCTGGGCCCTCTGGTCCAACCCCCTGCTCAAAGCAGGATTCGCTAAATCATCCCAGACAGATGTCTGTCCAGCCTCTGTTTGAAGACTTATATTGAAAGAGAACTGACCACCTCTCGTGGCAGTCTGTTCCACTCATTGATCACTCTAACTGTCAAAAAGTTTTTTCTAATATCTAATCTGTGTCTCCTCCCATTCAATTTCATCCCATTGATTCAAAGGGAATGCAGGGGGATTATAGTCCTTCAAAAAGAACGTAGGTGGATTACAGTCCTTTAAAGGGAATGTAGGTGGATTACAGTCATACAAAGAGAATGTAGGTGGATTACAGTCCTTCAAAGTCCTTCATAGGGAATGTAGGTGGATTACAGTCCTTCATAGGGAACGTAGGTGGATTACAGTCCTTCATAGGGAATGTAGGTGGATTACTGTCCTTCAAAGGGAACGTAGGTGGATTACAGTCCTTCATAGGGAATGTAGATGGATTTCAGTCCTTCAATGGGAATGTAGGTGGATTACTGTCCTTCAAAGGGATTGTAGGTGGATTACAGTCCTTCAAAGGGAATATAGGTGGTTTACAGTCCTTCAAAGGGAATATAGGTGGATTACAGTCCTTCAAAGGGAATGTAGGTGGATTACAGTCCTTCAAAGGGAATATAGGTGGTTTACAGTCCTTCATAGGGAATGTAGGTGGATTTCAGTCCTTCAAAGGGAATGTAGGTGGATTGCAGTCCTTCAAAGGGAATATAGGTGCATTACAGTCCTTCAAAGGGAATGTAGGTGGATTACAGTCCTTCAAAGGGAATGTAGGTGGATTACAGACCTTCAAAGGTAATATAGGTGGTTTACAGTCCATCAAAGGGAATGTAGGTGGATTACAGTCCTTCAAAGGGAATATAGGTGGTTTACAGTCCTTCAAAGGGAATATAGGTGGATTACAGTCCTTCAAAGGGAATGTAGGTGGATTACGTTTCTTCAAAAGGATTGTGGATGGTTTACAGTCCTTCAAAGTCCTTCATAGGGAATGTAGGTGGATTTCAGTCCTTCAAATAGTAATGTAGGTGGATTGTAGTCCTTCAAAGGGAATGTAGATGGATTACAGTCCTTCAAAGGAAATGTACTGTAGGTAGATTACAGTCCTTCCAAGATAATGTACATGGATTACAGTCCTTTAAAGGGAATGTACTGCAGGTGGATTACAGTCCTTCCAACAGAACGTAGGTGGAATACAGTCCTTCAAAGGGAACGTAGGTGGATTACAGTCCTTCAGAGGGAATGTAGGTGGATTACAGTCCTTCAAAGGGAATTTAGGTGGATTAGAGTCCTTCAAAGGGAATGCAATGTAGGCGAGTTACAGTCCTTCCAAAGGAATGTAGGTGGAATACAGTCATTCAAAGGTAATGTAGGTGGACTACAGTCCTTCATAGGGTACGTAGGTGGATTACAGTCCTTCATATGGAATATAGGTGGATTACAGTCCTTCATAGAGAATATAGGTGGATTACAGTCCTTCATAGGGAATGCAGGTGGATTACAGTCCTTCAAAGGGAATGTAAGTGAATCACAGTCCATCAAAGGTAATGTAGGTGGACTACAGTCCTTCATAGGGTACGTAGGTGAATTACAGTCCTTTATATGGAATATAGGTGGATTACAGTCCTTCATAGGGAATGTAGGTGGATTACAGTCCTTCAAAGGGAATGTAGGTGGATTACAGTCCTTCATAGGGAATGTAAGTGAATCACAGTCCATCAAAGAGAATGTAGGTGGATTACAGTGCTTCATAGGGAATTTAGGTGGATTGCAGTCCTTGAAACCATGCAGAAAAGGATTTCCAGTTTGTCAAGGAGCGCTTCCAGCTGATTCATTAATTACTCCGAATATTTCAAGGAATATCCAGTTTATTGTTAGACATACAACGCGTTTCGGCTATACATAAATTTAGCCTTCACCACCCTCTCACCCTTGTCTCGTAGACTCCATTGTCTTCAAAGACGATATTGATTTAGTCCTTGATACCATGACACCATCAGGTTTAAATGAACATTTGAGTTTTGTCCCATATTTCTAAATATGTTGTCTCTTATTTAGATTTTAATTTGTGTGTTTATTTCCATTAAATGCTATTTGTTTCTAACCCCTGATGATTCCTGAATCCCTTGGTGATATATTACATCATATATGGCATCATTATATCAATGATCGCATCAGAAAATGATCCTTTTGGTGGATAGGATCCTCCATCCACAACCTTGTGCTACCGAGATGACAATCTATAGTTGGTATTTGCAATACAATTTTCTTCTTGGACTTACTTTTCAAATGTGGGAATGAACTATGAAGCATTTGCGTGTTGTGGGGTAGCGTTCCCTTTACCCACACATTATGATCTTATTAGTCACTATATTTGATCATAACAATAAAAAATGTTTTCCACTTGTAGACTCAGTGCATTAGGATTGAAACGGAACTCTGTCACTACTGATTAGCACTTTTAGGGGCAGCTATTAATTCACATTTACTTATTATATCTAGACATTATCGGGTTTATCTCTCATCTAGTTCCTTTTTCATGTTTTTATTGAATTGATAAATAGGTACACTGTCACTTTAACTTGCACATAGCACTTTATACAGGTTCCGCTTCAGAATTCATATTTAATCATTCTTATTTATGCAATATAGGTCTTATTGGCTGCTATGTAAAGCAGTATTTGGTGACTGTATTCCTGCCCTTTCATTAGCCCACAATAAACATGGTAACAGGTTAGTGCGCATGCCTGATGTGCAGTGAGACTAGAAACATTGCTGACGGCATCATTCATATGATACGGTGAGGTTATGTGACGTCACAGGGGATTTCCTCTTACATTTTGAAGCCTCAAAGATGCACCATGACAGCTCTCATCATGAAAGCCTATGAGCTTGATCAAGACAAATCCTGGGCTCCTCACATCTGTTGATCTTACAGGTTGGATGAGAGGTTCTCATAAGTCAGTGCCAGGAACAGAAGGATCACGTGACTGTTACTTCTGTCTAACCAATGTCCCAGGTTTTCCTACAAAAGAACAAGAAGTCCATGGAATATCCTAATCTGCCTTCAGCTATGAGACCAGTGCCACATGATGACCCTCGTCCAGTAGCAAAGCCTCCAGAGACAAGGAGCCTAGAGGAGGCATCCAATGAAGATGTTGCTGTCCATGGGTCAGCGATGGGGAACAATGCTGATTCAGACATTGAGCCATGTATGTCTGGTGAGCCTCATCTTATATCACAGCCAGAACTTAATGACTTGTTCCAGAACTTATGTTTGCCAAAACCAAATGCAGTTACTGGCTTCAAGACTTCAAGGATGGCATTTGCTGTCACCCGCTACAAAAGTTTCTGTCTTTCGAAGCCGCTAAGATGTCATAACACAGTTTTTAGAACTGGTTGACAACCTGAGCTTTTGCACCGACATTGGTGGGTTGTTTGCAGCTTTGGATTGCTCGCATGAGTCGAGACAGTGGTGTCTCCTAATTGACTCATCAGTGTAAAGACTCCAGGCTGTCTTGTTACACAATGGTAATGTTCACCGTCCAATACCAATACTAATCAATAATTCAATATTCAAATGTTCCCAAGAATAACCGACGCTGAGATTAAGGAAGGCATTTTTGTTGGTCCACAAATCTGACACATCATGAATGACAAGCAATTCAAGGAGCTGCTGGCGGGGAATGAGAAAATTGCTTGGAAATCATTCAAGGATGATTCCCAGAATTTTTTTCGCAACAACCCAACCCCAAATTACATCAAACTGTCATCAACCTTCTGGAAGCTTACAAAGCGATGAAGTGCAACATGTCATTGAACATTCATTTCTTGCATTCACATTTGGAATTCTTCCCTGTAAATCTTGGTGCCATTAGTAATGACCATGGCGAATGGTTTCCCAAAGATATTGCTACTATGAAAAAGCGTTATCAAGTGTCCTGGACTCCATCAATGCTGGCTGACTATTGCCGGACACTAGTACGGGACGCACCAGACGGTGACTACAAATGACCTAATGCTTCATAATCCGTAAAACGTCATCTCATGTTTCACAACGTTTCTAAGTAACATAGTAACATAGTTTTGAAGGCTGAAGGAAGACCTTATGTCCATCTAGTTCAGCCTATTTTTAGTGCAGCTGTTCTGCATTGTTGATCCAGGGGAAGGCAAAAAACTCACAGAGTAGAAGCCAATTTTCTCCATAGGGAAAAAAATTCCTTCCCCTAAGCTGGGTCAACCATCTACCTATAATATTCTGTTATTCGTAACCTTCTATACTGTTACTCACAAGAAAAGCCTCCATTTCTTTCTTAAATTCATTCAGTGAGTTGGCCATCACCACTTCCTCAGGAAGAGAATTCCAGAGCCTCACTGCTCTTACCGTGAAGAACCCTCTTCTATGCTGGTGCAGAAATTGTCTTTCCTCCAAACGAAGAGAATGCCCCCTTGTTCTTGTCACAGTCCTTGGTACAAACAGTTCATTGGAGAGATCTCTGTATTGCCCTCTGATATACTTGTACATATATATTAAGTCTCCCCTAAGTCTTCTCTTTTCTAGAGTAAATAGACCTAATTTTGATAACCTTTCTGGGTATTGTAGTGAACCAACTCCATTTATCATTTTAGTAGCCTGCCTTTGAACCCTTTCAAGTTCAGTAAAGTGATGCAGACGATCTGAAATTATATTTCTGCTGGGCTCTAATGGGTTTATTATAATCACGTCACATTTTCAAGGAAGCAAAACTTTGGAAAAAATGTGTTGCCCAGTGTAACATGGAGATTTGTCATTTCCTAATGATATCATTGCATTACATATTTAGGATTGGTACAATCTAATATATTATATTTATTCAGATTTTTTTATTCAGATTTTAGGAACAAATGTGCTGGCAAATCCTGATAATGGAAAATCGTAGCCCCCGGAGATCCATGAGTCTGTCAGTGTGAGTATCACAGATGGAGATGTCTGTGTGTAATGACTCTATAGAATAGGTGACTCTCACTTTTTGTATTGAAGAACTGAAATCAATTCCCTTTTGATGATCTTCTAATGATGTGAGAGGCTCCTGTATAGAGACTCTCCTTTTTTCCATGATCGGGGCTCTTGTTTAGGAATCTAATGTACGGAGTGTGACCTGGTCAATTTCTTATGGACTAATATGTAGACTCATTTTATAGTACTGACCTAGAAAACAAGGATTCTGAAATCTCAGCGTTTTTTTAAATCAGTGGTTTGTCAAGTGTTTCAGGAGTTTTGCAGCAAATTTTACTTATTCAAGTGAATTAAAAAATGCATGTAAAAGCACAGCAAATACTTGTATTCAGCACGGGAAAAAACCAGACAGAGCCAGAAAACAGTCACATGCCATACGGACCATCAGAGTGACAGAGTGATGCTAGCCCATTGTGACATCACTGGCGATGCTAGCCCATTGTGACATCACTGGTGATGCTAGCCCATTGTGACATCACTGGTGATGCTAGCCCATTATGACATCACTGGTGATGCTAGCCCATTATGATATCACTGGTGATGCTAGCCCATTATGATATCACTGGTGATGCTAGCCCATTATGACATCACTGGTGATGCTAGCCCATTATGACATCACTGGTGATGCTAGCCCATTATGACATCACTGGTGATGCTAGCCCATTGTGACATCACTGGTGATGCTAGCCCATTGTGACATCACTGGTGATGCTAGCCCATTGTGACATCACTGGCGATGCTAGCCCATTGTGACATCACTGGTGATGCTAGCCCATTATGACATCACTGGTGATGCTAGCCCATTATGACATCACTGGTGATGCTAGCCCATTATGACATCACAGGTGATTCTTGGCCATTGTGACATCACAGCTCAGTCCCTACTTATAGAATGTTCACAGGGTCACCGGTGCCATTTATGGTTCTATAGTGACTGAGAGCGTTTGCAATTTTTCACTATGTCTGGATTATGTCTGAGCGATTTTCAGGTAGATGCTCTGTTGGAGACTCTTACCAACAATCTCCCTAACACTGAGCTTCTACCACCCGATGGCGTCCTCTGTTTCACTCACCGGCTGGTGGTGGAGCTAGTCAATGACTGCCTGACCAAAAACAATGAAGATAAACTAACATCAGAGTATCTGACGGATTTACGTCACAACATCAGAACATTACTACAGCAGGTAAGTGGCGGACACTCGGCACAAATCTTCTCCATAGTCATAGATAATAATTGTGGGAGAGAAGCTTCTTCTTTCCTTCCATATAAAACACAACGAGTCCCTAGATATGCAGAGAGGAGCAGAGGACACATACAATGGCCGCCTCCATTGTTTCCTTTCTTATCTCTGAATTTTTCTTTTTGTGTCTTTTCTTCTTTATAGGCTGAAAATAGATCTCAATATGGAGATTTGGCTTTTGTTAAGGAACTGGCCGAAGAAGTCCTGCATGTATTAGAAGGTCCGGCCTGCTCGCCGGAACGCCCGGTAAGGAGCCATCATCTTCTCTATCACACGTCCTTGTTTTCTGATCTTCTCCAGATCACCAATCAGATATCAGAAGATCTGGTGTCACATAATCCACATAAGTGAGAGACTTTTCTAAGAAAAGCTCTCATGATGGCACGTGATTTGTAGAGTTACAGTTGGTGCATCAGTAAATGTTGGTTTACTCCTTCCTGATTCATGTATTTGGTGATTTAGTGAAATCTTCCACATATTAATTAACTGTATTATATCTATCAGGAAACACCAGAAGGCGACGACGAATATGGGGCGACTGTGACCCCGGAAACCCCTGACTCTAATAGGAGTCAGCCGGAGCTGAGCAGCGATCTGATCACAGGTGAACCGATCACATAACCTCCTACAAGGAATCTCCAGATATTACACAGCAGGGAATAATGGCAGATCACTCTCTACTCCATGGAATGGGACCTGTCAGCACATGTTACATATAGGAGTGGTGGGATGACGGTGTAGGACGTTCCCCTATTATATCCAGATATTACACAGCAGGGAATAATGGTAGATCACTCTCTACTCCATGTAATGGACCTGTCAGCACATGTTACATATAGGAGTGGTGGGATGACGGTGTAGGACGCTCCCCTATTATATCCAGATATTACACAGCAGGGAATAATGGCAGATCACTCTCTACTCCATGGAATGGGACCTGTCAGCACATGTTACATATAGGAGTGGTGGGATGACGGTGTAGGACGTCCCCCTATTATATACAGATATTACACAGCAGGGAATAATGGTAAATCACTCTCTACTCCATGTAATGGGACCTGTCAGCACATGTTACATATAGGAGTGGTGGGATGACGGTGTAGGACGCTCCCCTATTATATACAGATATTACACAGCAGGGAATAATGGCAGATCACTCTCTACTCCATGGAATGGGACCTGTCAGCACATGTTACATATAGGAGTGGTGGGATGACGGTGTAGGACGTCCCCCTATTATATACAGATATTACACAGCAGGGAATAATGGTAGATCACTCTCTACTCCATGTAATGGGACCTGTCAGCACATGTTACATATAGGAGTGGTGGGATGACGGTGTAGGACGTTCCCCTATTATATCCAGATATTACACAGCAGGGAATAATGGCAGATCACTCTCTACTCCATGGAATGGGACCTGTCAGCACATGTTACATATAGGAGTGGTGGGATGACGGTGTAGGACGTCCCCCTATTATATACAGATATTACACAGCAGGGAATAATGGTAGATCACTCCCTACTCCATGTAATGGGACCTGTCAGCACATGTTACATATAGGAGTGGTGGGATGACGGTGTAGGACGCTCCCCTATTATATACAGATATTACACAGCAGGGAATAATGGCAGATCACTCTCTACTCCATGTAATGGGACCTGTCAGCACATGTTACATATAGGAGTGGTGGGATGACGGTGTAGGACGTTCCCCTATTATATCCAGATATTACATAGCAGGGAATAATGGCAGATCACTCTCTACTCCATGTAATGGGACCTGTCAGCACATGTTACATATAGGAGTGGTGGGATGACGGTGTAGGACATTCCCCCTATTATATCCAGATATTACACAGCAGGGAATAATGGCAGATCACTCTCTACTCCATGTAATGGACCTGTCAGCACATATTACATATAGGAGTGGTGGGATGACGGTGTAGGACGTTCCCCTATTATATACAGATATTACACAGCAGGGAATAATGGCAGATCACTCTCTACTCCATGTAATGGGACCTGTCAGCACATGTTACATATAGGAGTGGTGGGATGATGGTGTAGGACGTTCCCCTATTATATCCAGATATTACACAGCAGGGAATAATGGCAGATCACTCTCTACTCCATGTAATGGGACCTGTCAGCACATGTTACATATAGGAGTGGTGGGATGACGGTGTAGGACATTCCCCCTATTATATCCAGATATTACACAGCAGGGAATAATGGCAGATCACTCTCTACTCCATGGAATGGGACCTGTCAGCACATGTTACATATAGGAGTGGTGGGATGACGGTGTAGGACGTTCCCCTATTATATACAGATATTACACAGCAGGGAATAATGGTAGATCACTCTCTACTCCATGTAATGGGACCTGTCAGCACATGTTACATATAGGAGTGGTGGGATGACGGTGTAGGACGTTCCCCTATTATATACAGATATTACACAGCAGGGAATAATGGCAGATCACTCTCTACTCCATGTAATGGGACCTGTCAGCACATGTTACATATAGGAGTGGTGGGATGACGGTGTAGGATGTTCCCCTATTATATCCAGATATTACACAGCAGGGAATAATGACAGATCACTCTCTACTCCATGGAATGGGACCTGTCAGCACATGTTACATATAGGAGTGGTGGGATGACGGTGTAGGACGTTCCCCTATTATATACAGATATTACACAGCAGGGAATAATGGCAGATCACTCTCTACTCCATGGAATGGGACCTGTCAGCACATGTTACATATAGGAGTGGTGGGATGACGGTGTAGGACGTTCCCCTATTATATCCAGATATTACACAGCAGGGAATAATGGCAGATCACTCTCTAATCCATGTAATGGGACCTGTCAGCACATGTTACATATAGGAGTGGTGGGATGACGGTGTAGGACGTTCCCCTATTATATACAGATATTACACAGCAGGGAATAATGGTAGATCACTCTCTACTCCATGTAATGGGACCTGTCAGCACATGTTACATATAGGAGTGGTGGGATGACGGTGTAGGACGTTCCCCTATTATATCCAGATATTACACAGCAGGGAATAATGGCAGATCACTCTCTACTCCATGTAATGGGACCTGTCAGCACATGTTACATATAGGAGTGGTGGGATGACGGTGTAGGACGTTCCCCCTATTATATCCAGATATTACACAGCAGGGAATAATGGCAGATCACTCTCTATTCCATGTAATGGACCTGTCAGCACATATTACATATAGGAGTGGTGGGATGACGGTGTAGGACGTTCCCCTATTATATCCAGATATTACACAGCAGGGAATAATGGCAGATCACTCTCTACTCCATGGAATGGGACCTGTCAGCACATGTTACATATAGGAGTGGTGGGATGACGGTGTAGGACGTTCCCCTATTATATACAGATATTACACAGCAGGGAATAATGGCAGATCACTCTCTACTCCATGGAATGGGACCTGTCAGCACATGTTACATATAGGAGTGGTGGGATGACGGTGTAGGACGTTCCCCTATTATACACAGATATTACACAGCAGGGAATAATGGCAGATCACTCTCTACTCCATGGAATGGGACCTGTCAGCACATGTTACATATAGGAGTGGTGGGATGACGGTGTAGGACGTTCCCCTATTATATACAGATATTACACAGCAGGGAATAATGGTAGATCACTCTCTACTCCATGTAATGGGACCTGTCAGCACATGTTACATATAGGAGTGGTGGGATGACGGTGTAGGACGTTCCCCTATTATATCCAGATATTACACAGCAGGGAATAATGGCAGATCACTCTCTACTCCATGTAATGGGACCTGTCAGCACATGTTACATATAGGAGTGGTGGGATGATGGTGTAGGACGTTCCCCCTATTATATCCAGATATTATACAGCAGGGAATAATGGCAGATCACTCTCTACTCCATGTAATGGAACCTGTCAGCACATATTACATATAGGAGTGGTGGGATGACGGTGTAGGACATTCCCCTATTATATCCAGATATTACACAGCAGGGAATAATGGCAGATCACTCCCTACTCCATGTAATGGGACCTGTCAGCACATGTTACATATAGGAGTGGTGGGATGACGGTGTAGGACGTTCCCCTATTATATACAGATATTACACAGCAGGGAATAATGGCAGATCACTCTCTACTCCATGGAATGGGACCTGTCAGCACATGTTACATATAGGAGTGGTGGGATGATGGTGTAGGACGTTCCCCTATTATATACAGATATTACACAGCAGGGAATAATGACAGATCACTCCCTACTCCATGTAATGGACCTGTCAGCACATGTTACATATAGGAGTGGTGGGATGACGGTGTAGGACGTTCCCCTATTATATCCAGATATTACACAGCAGGGAATAATGGCAGATCACTCTCTACTCCATGTAATGGACCTGTCAGCACATATTACATATAGGAGTGGTGGGATGATGGTGTAGGACGTTCCCCTATTATATC
The DNA here is from genome assembly GCF_039654945.1 of Dendrobates tinctorius. Lineage (NCBI taxonomy): Eukaryota > Metazoa > Chordata > Amphibia > Anura > Dendrobatidae > Dendrobates > Dendrobates tinctorius. Next base: position 2,649,499 of record NW_027362032.1, on the reverse strand, counting down.
CAGATATTACACAGCAGGGAATAATGGCAGATCACTCTCTACTCCATGGAATGGGACCTGTCAGCACATGTTACATATAGGAGTGGTGGGATGACGGTGTAGGATGCTCCCCTATTATATACAGATATTACACAGCAGGGAATAATGGCAGATCACTCTCTACTCCATGTAATGGGACCTGTCAGCACATGTTACATATAGGAGTGGTGGGATGACGGTGTAGGACGCTCCCCTATTATATACAGATATTACACAGCAGGGAATAATGACAGATCACTCCCTACTCCATGTAATGGGACCTGTCAGCACATGTTACATATAGGAGTGGTGGGATGACGGTGTAGGACGTTCCCCTATTATATCCAGATATTACACAGCAGGGAATAATGGCAGATCACTCTCTACTCCATGTAATGTAACCTGTCAGCACATGTTACATATAGGAGTGGTGGGATGATGGTGTAGGACATTCCCCTATTATATACAGATGTTACACAGCAGGGAATAATGGCAGATCACTCTCTACTCCATGTAATGGGACCTGTCAGCACATGTTACATATAGGAGTGGTGGGATGACGGTGTAGGACGTTCCCCTATTATATCCAGATATTACACAGCAGGGAATAATGGCAGATCACTCTCTACTCCATGTAATGTAACCTGTCAGCACATGTTACATATAGGAGTGGTGGGATGACGGTGTAGGACATTCCCCTATTATATACAGATGTTACACAGCAGGGAATAATGGCAGATCACTCTCTACTCCATGTAATGGACCTGTCAGCACATGTTACATATAGGAGTGGTGGGATGACGGTGTAGGACGTTCCCCTATTATATACAGATATTACACAGCAGGGAATAATGGTAGATCACTCTCTACTCCATGTAATGGAACCTGTCAGCACATGTTACATATAGGAGTGGTGGGATGACGGAGTAGGACGTTCCCCTATTATATCCAGATATTACACAGCAGGGAATAATGGCAGATCACTCTCTACTCCATGAAATGGACCTGTCAGCACATGTTACATATAGGAGTGGTGGGATGATGGTGTAGGACATTCCCCTATTATATACAGATGTTACACAGCAGGGAATAATGGCAGATCACTCTCTACTCCATGAAATGGACCTGTCAGCACATGTTACATATAGGAGTGGTGGGATGATGGTGTAGGACATTCCCCTATTATATACAGATGTTACACAGCAGGGAATAATGGCAGATCACTCTCTACTCCATGGAATGGGACCTGTCAGCACATGTTACATATAGGAGTGGTGGGATGACGGTGTAGGACGTTCCCCTATTATATCCAGATATTACACAGCAGGGAATAATGGTAGATCACTCTCTACTCCATGTAATGGACCTGTCAGCACATGTTACATATAGGAGTGGTGGGATGACGGTGTAGGACGCTCCCCTATTATATCCAGATATTACACAGCAGGGAATAATGGCAGATCACTCTCTACTCCATGGAATGGGACCTGTCAGCACATGTTACATATAGGAGTGGTGGGATGACGGTGTAGGACGTCCCCCTATTATATACAGATATTACACAGCAGGGAATAATGGTAAATCACTCTCTACTCCATGTAATGGGACCTGTCAGCACATGTTACATATAGGAGTGGTGGGATGACGGTGTAGGACGCTCCCCTATTATATACAGATATTACACAGCAGGGAATAATGGCAGATCACTCTCTACTCCATGGAATGGGACCTGTCAGCACATGTTACATATAGGAGTGGTGGGATGACGGTGTAGGACGTCCCCCTATTATATACAGATATTACACAGCAGGGAATAATGGTAGATCACTCTCTACTCCATGTAATGGGACCTGTCAGCACATGTTACATATAGGAGTGGTGGGATGACGGTGTAGGACGTTCCCCTATTATATCCAGATATTACACAGCAGGGAATAATGGCAGATCACTCTCTACTCCATGGAATGGGACCTGTCAGCACATGTTACATATAGGAGTGGTGGGATGACGGTGTAGGACGTCCCCCTATTATATACAGATATTACACAGCAGGGAATAATGGTAGATCACTCTCTACTCCATGTAATGGGACCTGTCAGCACATGTTACATATAGGAGTGGTGGGATGACGGTGTAGGACGCTCCCCTATTATATACAGATATTACACAGCAGGGAATAATGGCAGATCACTCTCTACTCCATGTAATGGGACCTGTCAGCACATGTTACATATAGGAGTGGTGGGATGACGGTGTAGGACGTTCCCCTATTATATCCAGATATTACACAGCAGGGAATAATGGCAGATCACTCTCTACTCCATGTAATGGGACCTGTCAGCACATGTTACATATAGGAGTGGTGGGATGACGGTGTAGGACATTCCCCCTATTATATCCAGATATTACACAGCAGGGAATAATGGCAGATCACTCTCTACTCCATGGAATGGACCTGTCAGCACATATTACATATAGGAGTGGTGGGATGACGGTGTAGGACGTTCCCCTATTATATCCAGATATTACACAGCAGGGAATAATGGCAGATCACTCTCTACTCCATGGAATGGGACCTGTCAGCACATGTTACATATAGGAGTGGTGGGATGACGGTGTAGGACGTTCCCCTATTATATACAGATATTACACAGCAGGGAATAATGGTAGATCACTCTCTACTCCATGTAATGGGACCTGTCAGCACATGTTACATATAGGAGTGGTGGGATGACGGTGTAGGACGTTCCCCTATTATATACAGATATTACACAGCAGGGAATAATGGCAGATCACTCTCTACTCCATGTAATGGGACCTGTCAGCACATGTTACATATAGGAGTGGTGGGATGACGGTGTAGGATGTTCCCCTATTATATCCAGATATTACACAGCAGGGAATAATGACAGATCACTCTCTACTCCATTTAATGGGACCTGTCAGCACATGTTACATATAGGAGTGGTGGGATGACGGTGTAGGACGTTCCCCTATTATATACAGATATTACACAGCAGGGAATAATGGCAGATCACTCTCTACTCCATGGAATGGGACCTGTCAGCACATGTTACATATAGGAGTGGTGGGATGACGGTGTAGGACGTTCCCCTATTATATCCAGATATTACACAGCAGGGAATAATGGCAGATCACTCTCTACTCCATGTAATGGGACCTGTCAGCACATGTTACATATAGGAGTGGTGGGATGACGGTGTAGGACGTTCCCCTATTATATACAGATATTACACAGCAGGGAATAATGGTAGATCACTCTCTACTCCATGTAATGGGACCTGTCAGCACATGTTACATATAGGAGTGGTGGGATGACGGTGTAGGACGTTCCCCTATTATATCCAGATATTACACAGCAGGGAATAATGGCAGATCACTCTCTACTCCATGTAATGGGACCTGTCAGCACATGTTACATATAGGAGTGGTGGGATGACGGTGTAGGACGTTCCCCCTATTATATCCAGATATTACACAGCAGGGAATAATGGCAGATCACTCTCTATTCCATGTAATGGACCTGTCAGCACATATTACATATAGGAGTGGTGGGATGACGGTGTAGGACGTTCCCCTATTATATCCAGATATTACACAGCAGGGAATAATGGCAGATCACTCTCTACTCCATGGAATGGGACCTGTCAGCACATGTTACATATAGGAGTGGTGGGATGACGGTGTAGGACGTTCCCCTATTATATACAGATATTACACAGCAGGGAATAATGGCAGATCACTCTCTACTCCATGGAATGGGACCTGTCAGCACATGTTACATATAGGAGTGGTGGGATGACGGTGTAGGACGTTCCCCTATTATACACAGATATTACACAGCAGGGAATAATGGCAGATCACTCTCTACTCCATGGAATGGGACCTGTCAGCACATGTTACATATAGGAGTGGTGGGATGACGGTGTAGGACGTTCCCCTATTATATACAGATATTACACAGCAGGGAATAATGGTAGATCACTCTCTACTCCATGTAATGGGACCTGTCAGCACATGTTACATATAGGAGTGGTGGGATGACGGTGTAGGACGTTCCCCTATTATATCCAGATATTACACAGCAGGGAATAATGGCAGATCACTCTCTACTCCATGTAATGGGACCTGTCAGCACATGTTACATATAGGAGTGGTGGGATGACGGTGTAGGACGTTCCCCCTATTATATCCAGATATTATACAGCAGGGAATAATGGCAGATCACTCTCTACTCCATGTAATGGAACCTGTCAGCACATGTTACATATAGGAGTGGTGGGATGACGGTGTAGGACGTTCCCCTATTATATCCAGATATTACACAGCAGGGAATAATGGCAGATCACTCTCTACTCCATGTAATGGGACCTGTCAGCACATGTTACATATAGGAGTGGTGGGATGACGGTGTAGGACGTTCCCCTATTATATCCAGATATTATACAGCAGGGAATAATGGCAGATCACTCTCTACTCCATGTAATGGGACCTGTCAGCACATGTTACATATAGGAGTGGTGGGATGACGGTGTAGGACGTTCCCCTATTATATACAGATATTACACAGCAGGGAATAATGGCAGATCACTCTCTTCTCCATGGAATGGGACCTGTCAGCACATGTTACATATAGGAGTGGTGGGATGATGGTGTAGGACGTTCCCCTATTATATACAGATATTACACAGCAGGGAATAATGACAGATCACTCCCTACTCCATGTAATGGACCTGTCAGCACATGTTACATATAGGAGTGGTGGGATGACGGTGTAGGACGTTCCCCTATTATATCCAGATATTACACAGCAGGGAATAATGGCAGATCACTCTCTACTCCATGTAATGGACCTGTCAGCACATATTACATATAGGAGTGGTGGGATGACGGTGTAGGACGTTCCCCTATTATATCCAGATATTACACAGCAGGGAATAATGGCAGATCACTCTCTACTCCATGGAATGGGACCTGTCAGCACATGTTACATATAGGAGTGGTGGGATGACGGTGTAGGATGCTCCCCTATTATATACAGATATTACACAGCAGGGAATAATGGCAGATCACTCTCTACTCCATGTAATGGGACCTGTCAGCACATGTTACATATAGGAGTGGTGGGATGACGGTGTAGGACGCTCCCCTATTATATACAGATATTACACAGCAGGGAATAATGACAGATCACTCCCTACTCCATGTAATGGGACCTGTCAGCACATGTTACATATAGGAGTGGTGGCATGACGGTGTAGGACGTTCCCCTATTATATCCAGATATTACACAGCAGGGAATAATGGCAGATCACTCTCTACTCCATGTAATGTAACCTGTCAGCACATGTTACATATAGGAGTGGTGGGATGACGGTGTAGGACATTCCCCTATTATATACAGATGTTACACAGCAGGGAATAATGGCAGATCACTCTCTACTCCATGTAATGGGACCTGTCAGCACATGTTACATATAGGAGTGGTGGGATGACGGTGTAGGACGTTCCCCTATTATATCCAGATATTACACAGCAGGGAATAATGGCAGATCACTCTCTACTCCATGTAATGTAACCTGTCAGCACATGTTACATATAGGAGTGGTGGGATGACGGTGTAGGACATTCCCCTATTATATACAGATGTTACACAGCAGGGAATAATGGCAGATCACTCTCTACTCCATGTAATGGACCTGTCAGCACATGTTACATATAGGAGTGGTGGGATGACGGTGTAGGACGTTCCCCTATTATATACAGATATTACACAGCAGGGAATAATGGTAGATCACTCTCTACTCCATGTAATGGAACCTGTCAGCACATGTTACATATAGGAGTGGTGGGATGACGGTGTAGGACGTTCCCCTATTATATCCAGATATTACACAGCAGGGAATAATGGCAGATCACTCTCTACTCCATGAAATGGACCTGTCAGCACATGTTACATATAGGAGTGGTGGGATGATGGTGTAGGACATTCCCCTATTATATACAGATGTTACACAGCAGGGAATAATGGCAGATCACTCTCTACTCCATGGAATGGGACCTGTCAGCACATGTTACATATAGGAGTGGTGGGATGACGGTGTAGGACGTTCCCCCTATTATATACAGATATTACACAGCAGGGAATAATGGCAGATCACTCTCTACTCCATGTAATGGGACCTGTCAGCACATGTTACATATAGGAGTGTGCAGCGAGGGTGGGGGTCCTCATTCACGTGATGATTGGGGGTCCGCCACCACTTACCTTACATTAATCTATGGATGCACCATACGTCCGTATTATTCCCGTTTACAGACGTCTTGTTATTTCTCCCTTATGTTGCGGTATTATGTATGTAGGATTGATATCGACTAATATATTTTATTTCTTCATCACTTTATCACTATTTTAGTACCTTCAGCGCTGGCGAATCCCAACAGTGGAATCTGTGGGATCCCGGAGATCCAAGAATCTGCCGGTGTAAGTATTATAGAGCCATAGGGGTGTTTGTGTATCACCAGATCATGGGGTGTGAGTGACCCGTCCAGTATTATCCCCATATAACCATGGGACGGCTCTGTTATAAGCGTAGATGACTCTATGGTGTTAGAGAATAGTATTTATAGTAAATGGAATCTGTCACCAGGTTTATGCTGCTGACAGATTCATCCTGAGATGTTTTCCTGCAGCTTCTAGATCTTAGTATTATTTCTAATTCTTTTTTAGGACTTGATGAAATCATTGATCCCGGCAGGAGAACCGCGTATGAGCGACTATGAAACATCTAAACTGATCGGCAGAGGAGGTTTTGGGTGATTTCTGTTCCCATAATCCCCATTTCTCAGGGTTCCCTATGACAATGCTTCGGCCTCTGTGCTCTGCCAGTCAGTGTTGTCATAGGGAAACGATTGGAGTCCACATCTCCAGGTCACTATTCAGCTCAGTTATCTACAGCTGAGCGAACTGTTCTGTAACCAATCAGTCTGTAAGGAAAGGGATGATATAATAGACGACACTCCCCGGTCCTAGACCTCCTCTGCTCTTCTGCTTCCGCCTACACCAGTTTCCCTGTCCTCCGCATCGATCTTAGGTTTTTTGGGGCCCCATTATGGAGCTGATAAGAGTAATTGGTTGCACACGGTCACGTGAGGGGTGACACGATACTGACGGTAATGACATCTGCACCCCCACCCTCCACCATAACCATGTGAGTCCGATCACCGGCCCCAGCAGCAGAAGGAAGAACAGCCAAAGACCGGCACAGAGGATGGAGCACTGCAATGATGGATGGGCAGGGACGAGGACAAGTGGGTCTAATGTGTATAATTAAATTTTAACCTCTTCCTGCCCCTCCATTTATTCTGCCTCGGGCTGTGGAGAAAGCCAAAAACCAACTTCTTACGACTATTGGAGCATTTTCAATTTTATCCAATTTTTATTTTTACTGAATCCTATCTATTGGTGGGTTATAGGGAATCTGCCCAAGATGAATTTCGGTAGATTCTCTCATCTACAATGTGACCTGGTGAGGGCAGACGTGGCGTGGTGCAGACCTCCCATCATCTATGGAGTGTTATTTCATGGGTTCTAGATGTGGATTTCTAGCTGCTATTATACATTAGTATAAAAGATCATGGAATGACTTGTGTATATAGACTGTTAATAAGGATTTATTATAAACCATGGATTCTCCTTCTCTTCAGGGCCGTCTACCTAGTGCGCCACAAAGAATCACAACAGACCTTTGCCATGAAGAAAGTGACCAAGAGGAGCCTGAAAACTCCTATTAGAGTGGACATGGCCTTTCTGGAGCGGGACATCCTAACATTCGCAGATTGTCCCTTTGTGGCCTCCATGCTCTGCTCTTTCCCTACGAGATCTGACCTGTGTATGGTCATGGAGTATGTAGGAGGTAGGACCCACACCTTGTGTTATATTCAGCCCATGTCTGCTGACATCTTATCACCTCTCACATCATTAAGACTTATCCCCATGGATGGTTACATCCCCACAGAGCATTTACTATAGGTTATCTCTTACCATGGTGCCCGGAAAGTCATTGATGTGTGGGATCTCCCTGTCGGTCCGCACTGAGCACGTCAATATCTCCAGCTGTAGACGAGATGTGACATCACTTTATGTCATTAGTTACTTGGACAACAATTTCATCATGACCTCAGACTAATATTCTGTACATTCTGTGCTTATATATTTTCTCCTGCCCCAATGTTTCTGCTCACTTCTCTTTATAGATCATGGTGTTCTGCTGTATAAACCCCTCACCGGTCATATTTCCTTTCTTCTATAGGTGGAGACTGTCGGACCCTTCTAAACATGATGGGTCATTTCCCTGTCCCATTGGCCCGCTTGTACTTTGCAGAAGCGGTCCTTGGTGTGGAATACCTGCATAGTTACGGTGTGGTGCACAGAGACCTGAAGCCGGAGAAGTAAGTGCATACCTGTAGTATAACAAAGGGGGGAAGTTATCCCTTATCATCTCACGGACAATAAAGCTAAAATCATCTTCTCTTTCACAGCTTCCTGATAACATCTGCTGGACATATTAAAATTAGCGACTTTGGACTTTCAAAAGTTGGTGTCATGATACCACACACCAACATCTACAAGCAATCAGCAGAGGACATCTCCAGAGAGTTCCAGGATGAGGAGGTCAGCATTACACACAGGAACTTAGCTTGTTCTGTACAAATCTCATAACTCTATTTTCTCTTCCCCACATTCTTCATTTTTAGACAGCTTTTCCACTGATATTTTATCTTCTCTAATTCTGTTATTATGTCAAGAACTTGTCATAATAATCGTTTCATCGATTCTCATCTCTATCTTCTGTTGGTTTCCAGGTGTGTGGCACCCCGTGGTACACAGCCCCTGAGGTCATCCTGAAGAAAGGCTACGGAAGACCTATTGACTGGTGGTCAATGGGCATCATATTATATGAATTTGTCCATGGCTATACACCATTTGATGGGGATTTCCAAACTGGGCTGAATAAAAATATTGTCGGTGGTAAGTAGAATAATCCCATCATTGCTTTGCCTGGTTACATGGCTTTAGTTATTTCCTTTGCTTTACCTTATAGTCCAATACAGAGGATTTATTTTCTGTAACTTTCTATATAACAGGAGATATAATTTGGGATACTTATCAAGCTACTCTATCTGATGATCAGGACCCCATCACTCAGCTGCAGGACCTCATCACTCAGCTGCTCAGTATAAATCCTGTGGATAGCCTTCTGCAGGACCTCATCAGTCAGCTGCTCAGAGCAAATCCTGTGGATAGACTTGGGACAGGTAACAGATACAATAATATCAATATTCCCTTGTTACACCGATGACGTATCACTCATGTCCATGAGGATCATTACTTCTCTATCAGCTTCATCATTTATAGTTCTCCCTACTAAGATTTTCATTCTATTTCCTACATGTCTGCTCAGTTGTGTAATTAGTTCTAATTAAGATAAACTGTTCAGATATGAAGCTGTCTCTGACAATGTCCGAATCACTTTTGTTTTCCTTTATCCAGGAGGAGCTTTTGAGATCAGGGGTCATCCATTTCTTGTTGACTTAGACTTTGATTCCCTTCTAAGTCAAAAGCTAGTGTACGTTCCTCAGCTTGTGGACACCAGCTTATTTACCAGTAAGTAGAAGGAGCCATCATCTAGACTAAGTGTCTGTTTGTCTCGTCTTCCTTATTTTGTGACAATTGGTTCCCATTAATAAATGGTGACTCTATTATACTGACAATCTCTAATAACACTTCATTACCTATGTCTTGCAGACCTTTGGGATATGAAGAAACATCTCGTCTCAGAGGATGAGAAGGCCACAAGTGAGGACAATGAGAGCCTTGACTTTAAAAATTTTACATCATCTTCTGAAAGGCTTTTTAAAGTATGTGATTAATAAATCAAAAATATGTATAAAAAGACCTATGAAGGTAGACATACAATTATTTCATATCTTATTGCTTCCGCATGTAGCTCCTTACCACCGCTAACAGAATGAAGATTAATGAGAATCCCAAGTCTTCTCCAGATTGTACCCTAGAATCCAGCACAAATATCTCAGAAATGTGAGTAGATTATGGGGCTATTACTGGGATCTCTAGGCTGATTATGTGCACACCAAATATGGGACATAAATATCATAATATCAAATGCAACATCCACCATCCCATGGTTAGCAGTCAATGTGCTTTTGGCCTTAGTAATTGCTGGTAATAACAGCCTATACTCGAGGCCAGTCATGCATTTTTAGAACTGCCCACTCTGAAGGAGCGATGTATTATTATATGCCAGATATTCATGGTAGTTGTTTTCCACTCCACTCGATAAAAGTTAGTTTTGAGCAGAAGACCTTCCCCGCTATGGCAGTCATATGTCCTATTAGGCCTTATTGTCGGTGTTCTTATAGTGAGACAACCCCTTTTATAATGCGTTTACTTGTGATTTACATGTTTTTCTTCTTCCAAACAGGCAGAAAGAATCTGTTCCCTTATCTGATAGCGACAACGCTATTTGTTTCTTGCCATTATTGTTCCAACTGTCAGGTATGTCCATGTCTACAGCACCTACAATGGGAATGTTGACTTCAAGGCTCCAATATTTCCACATGGTTTTTCTGTAATAGGTCTCTTAAGTTTTCCATGTTTCATGTATAAATGGTGACCATGTTATACTGACAACTTCTAATAACACTTCATTACCTATGTCTTCTAGATCATTCTGAGATGAAGAAACATCTGGACTCAGAGGATGAGGAGGATCCCGAGTCCCCTCCAGAGTGTGCACCAAAATCTAGCACAAATGTCTCAGAAAAGTAAGTAGCTTATGGGGTCATTACTGGGAGCTCACCACCAAATATAGGATATAAATACCATAATATCACATGCAGCATCCACCATCCCATGATTAGCGGTCATTGTGCATTTGGTCTTAGTAACTTCTTCTGATAACAGCCCATAATTGTGGATGGTTATGCATTTTTAGTGCTGCCCCCAACACTGTAGGAGAGATGTCAAATAATAAGCCAGATATTCTTGGTACTTGTTTTCTGCTCCACTCCATAAAAGTTAGTTTTGAGCAGAAGACCTTCCCCACTATGGCAGTCATATGTCCTATTAGGCCTTATAGTCGGTGTTCTTATAGTGAGACAACCCCTTTTATAATGCGTTTACTTGTGATTTACTTGTTTTTCTTCTTCCATACAGGCAGAAAGAATCTGTCCTCATATTTGATAGTGATGATTCTGCTTTTCTCTTGCCATCCTTGTCCCATCTATCAGGTATGTCCATGTCTACAGCACCAACAATGTGAATGTTGACTTCAAGGCTCAAATATCCATACATGGTTTTTATGTTTTCCATGTTTCATGTATAAATGGTGACTACGTTATACTGACAACCTCTAATAACACTTCATTACCTATGTCTTGTAGATCATTCTGAGATAAAGAAACATCTGGACTCAGAGGATGAGGAGGATCCCGAGTCCCCTCCAGAGTGTGCACCAAAATCCAACACAAACGTTTCAGAAAAGTAAGTAGATTATGGGGTCATTACTGGGAGCTCATCACCAAATATAGGCCATAAATACCATAATATCACATGCAGCATCCACCATCCCTTGGTTAGCGGTCATTGTGCATTTGGCATTAGTAACTTCTGGTGATAACAGCCCATAATTGTGGATGGTTATGCATTTTTAGTGCTGCCCCCCAACACTATAGGAGAGATGTCATATAATATGCCAGATATTCATGGTAGTTGTTTTCTGCTCTGCTCTATAAAAGTTAGTTTTGAGCAGAAGACCTTCCCCACTATGGCAGTCATATGTCCTATTAGGCCTTATAGTCGGTGTTCTTATAGTGAGACAACCCCTTTTATAATGCGTTTACTTGTGATTTACTTGTTTTTCTTCTTCCATACAGGCAGAAAGAATCTGTCCTCATATTTGATAGTGACGATTCTGCTTTTCTCTTGCCATCCTTGTCCCAACTATCAGGTATGTCTATGTCTACAGCACCAACAATGTGAATGTTGACTTCAAGGCTCAAATATCCATACATGGTTTTTATGTTTTCCATGTTTCATGTATAAATGGTGACTACGTTATACTGACAACCTCTAATAACACTTCATTACCTATGTCTTGTAGATCATTCTGAGATAAAGAAACATCTGGACTCAGAGGATGAGGAGGATCCCGAGTCCCCTCCAGAGTGTGCACCAAAATCCAACACAAACGTTTCAGAAAAGTAAGTAGATTATGGGGTCATTACTGGGAGCTCATCACCAAATATAGGACATAAATACCAGAATATCACATGCAGCACCCACCATCCCATGGTTAGCGGTCTTTGTGCATTTGGCTTCAGAAACCATTGGTGATAACAGCCCATATCTGCCGCCGGTTGAGCATTTTTCGTGCTGCCGACACTGTAGGAGAGATGTAGTATTGCATGCCACACATTCTTAGTAGAAGGTAGCGTTGAGCAGAAGACCTTCCCTACTATGGCAGTCATATCTCCCATTAGGCCTTATAGTTGGTGTTCTTATAGACAACCCCTTTTATAATGTGTTTACTTGTGATTTATGAGTTTTTTTCTTCCTAACAGGCAGAAAGGATCTGTCCCCGTATCTGATGGAGACGATGACGCTATTACCATCTTACCATCCTCGTCCCCACTATCAGGTATGTCCATGTCTACAGCAACAACAATGTGAATGTTGACTTCAAGGCTCCAATATCTCCACATGGTTTTTCTGTAATAGGTCTCCTTTGTTATTTATGTTGCCCATGGGCCCATACTGCATCTCTATTTCACTAATTTTGCACAGGAGCTTTTTCATGGATTCTGTGAGATGCGTTGTGGGATCCAATAACCTACATCATCATAAGGCGACATTGTCTCCTATAGTAGAATATCGCTCATCAGTGATACACCACATGGCGGCACACAGGACGCTTACTGCTCTATATCAGTGACACATCTAATGCCCCTCAGATGGGATTATGTACATTATATAGGACTTATTCTGCCCTATTATGATATAATACCAGATTATCAGGACTATAGGAGACAGGACTAGAACAATCCTACTATATACAGGAGACAAAGCAGATCCCATTAGGATATGGCGTTACTGAGGTTTTGTTTTTTACTTTCTGATCAGATTTTCCAGCTCAGACAGAAAGAATATCTGCAACAAATCTGAGTAATAAAGAAGAAAAATCAGAAAAAGGAAAAAAGGGGAAAAAGAGACGAGGTAAGTGTGAGAATCAGCCCCATGTTGTGTGATGTCAGTGAGAATCACTCATGTGGAGCAGATGTCATCTGTCAGTGATGGGATTATCACATGTATGATGGCTGACAATGACCCCTGACCTCTGTGTGATAATATTCCTCTGCCGTCCGGCCACAGTGACCGCACAGTAGTATCATGTCCGATGGCGTCCCATCACTTACATTATATTCACTTCTCTTCTCATAGGTTCCATCTTCCGCCGGATCTTATCATCCTGCCGGCGTGGATTATCCAGGGCTGCTCGAGTATTTGCTTGTTGTCACTGTTGCCCTAGAACATCTGAAAGACAGGAAACCTAAGCATCCAGCGCCCTGAAGCCCAGCAGATCCACCATCACTGCTGGGCACAAAAGCGGGACTTACTCCTAGCCGCGGTCTACGGACCAAACATTGGGCATGGGCAGGGCCTTGGGGGCAGATCCCAAGTGCGCTCAACCATGTGAAATTGGAACCATGGAAAAGTTGACAGTGATTTCTCATCTTTACAACAAAATTTACAAAACCATTTTTTTTAGCAACCACCTGTCCCTCTGATTTCCCTTTGAGGGGTTTCTATGGCAGAAAATACCCAAAAGTGACACCATTCTAAAAACTGCACCCCTCAAGGTGCTCTAAACTACATTCAAGAAGATTATTAACCCTTCAGGTGCTTCACAGGAACTAAAGCAACGTGGAAGGAAAAATGGACACTTTAATTTTTCCAACAAAAATGTTCTTTTAGCATCAATTTTTTCATTTTCACATGGGCAACAGGATAAAATGGTTCACAAAATTTGTTGAGCAATTTCTCCTGAGTAAACCGATACCTCATATGTGGTCATAAACCACTGTTTGGGCGCACGGCAGGGCTCGGAAGGGAAGGAGCGCTATTTGACTTTTTGAATGGAAAATATGCTGGAATATTTAGCGGTTGCCATGTCGCGTTTGGAGAGCCCCTGTGTACCTAAACATTGGAGCTCCCCCTCAAGTGACCCCATTTTGGAAACTAGACCCCCAAGGAACTTATCCTGATGCATATGAGCACTTTGAACCCCCGGGTGCTTCACAAATTGATCCATAAAAATGAAAAAGTACTTTTTTTTCACAAAAATTTTCTGTCAGAGACACCGCAGTGAACTTGCTCACTGAGCCAGTGCGCGTGTCCTGAGTAAAGCGAACAGTGCTCAAAGATACCTGTGGAGCGGGCAGCAACCGAGTAGATGTGTACTTCACACCCGCAGGACCTGAAGCACGTGACTGCTAGGGGCGTGGCCTAAACTCCACAGAGCTAGGAGATGCAAGACAATTCCTAGCAGAGTAACTGCGAGACAAAGTTACCAAGGGGCATAGACAGTGAGAATAGTCAGGACGTAGCCAATGAGTCACACACAGATATAGCTGCAAGGTACCAGAGGGGCGAGCAGAGAGTAGTCAGGTCACAGGCAATGAGTCATACACAGATAGTTGCAAGGTACAAGAGGGGCGAGCAGAGAGTAGTCAAGTCACAGGCAATGAGTCATACACAGATAATAACGCAGTACAAAATCAACAGGCAAACTCACAATGGGAAACAGAATCGGGACAGAACCATATAAACAAGCTATAGCAACAAACAGGCACACGGGGGTCAGTACACTCGGCCAAAGGCAAAAGTATAACTGGCAGGGATTGAAGCTACCCAGGGGTTTATGAAGCTCTCCCAGAACCAGAAAGAGGCCACAATCATTAACCCCAAGTGTGCAGGTCAAAACCTGCACAGAGCTCCAGACATTAACCCCCCGGTGTGCAGCTCAAAAACCTGCCCTGGGATCATGACAGTACCCCCCTCTCAACGGGGGGCCTCTGGACCCCCAGGCTTCCCCGGGTACTTGGCATGGAACGCCTGAACCAGGCGATCTGCATGTACCGAGCGAGCAGGGACCCATGAGCGCTCTTCTGGTCCATATCCCTTCCAGTGGACCAGGTACTGCAAAGAGCGGCGCACCCGCCGAGAGTCCACAATATGTCCGACCTCATACTCCAATTGACCCTCCACCAGCACTGGAGGAACAACAGTCTCATAGTTCTCTTTGACAGATCCTGCTGGTTTCAACAGAGACTTATGGAACACATTAGATATTTTTAAGGAGGCGGGGAGACGCAACCTATATGCCACAGGGTTGACTATCTCCATAATCTCGTACGGACCAATGAACTTTGGTCCCAACTTAACTGATGGTACCTTTAAGTTGATGTTACGCGTGGAGAGCCAAACCTTCTCTCCCACCTGAAACATGTCTCCCGAGGCTCTCTTTTTGTCCGCAAAATATTTGTATCTCCCCTGGGCTCGAGAGATATTACGCCGGACTTCAGCCCAGAGGTTTTTTAACCATTGAACGGACCCCTCTGCTCCTGGGCAACCGGAATCCACCCGAGAAAACTCCCCAAAATGCGGATTAAAGCCATAGTTAATCAGGAATGGGGACATGTTGGTGGACTGACTCACCCGGTTGTTAAAAGCGAATTCAGCCAACGGTAACGCATCACACCAATCCTCCTGTCTGGCGGAGGTCAGACACCTGAGAATTTGTTCCAGGGATTGATTGGTGCGTTCTGTCTGACCATTACTCTCCGGGTGATATGCCGACGAGAAGGAGAGTGAGATGCCCAATTTCATACAGAACGCCCTCCAAAATTTGGCCACAAACTGCACACCTCTGTCAGACACAACATTCAGGGGTACCCCATGCAATCGGACCACATGCTGCACAAACAATCTTGACAACGTTTCTGCTGAAGGTAATGCTGCCAAGGGAATGAAATGGGCCTGTTTAGGAAACCTATCCACCACCACCCAGATCACGGTATTGCCCCTGGAAGGTGGAAGGCCGGTAATAAAATCCATGGAAAGATGAGTCCATGGCCTATCAGGAACCGGTAAAGGTATGAGTTCCCCAGCCGGTCGGTTATGCGAGCTTTTGGAACGGGCACATATGTCACAAGCAGAAACAAATTCCTTGACATCGGACCTTAATGAAGACTTGATACCTGGATGAGCACTCAGCCTAGAATCATGAAACTCCTGCAGAAGTCTAGGCCGCAATGAATCTGGAACAAACAGTTTATCGCTTGGCCTGGTTGCCGGAGCTAGGGCTTGAGCCCTTAGGATTTCTTGTTCCAACTCAGTTGAGACCCCCGCCACTACCACCCCTGGGGGAAGAATGGAGGACGGCGGCTAAGGGGGAGACACTGGATCAAAACTTCTGGACAGGGCATCCGCTTTAACATTTTTGGACCCCGGTCGAAAAGTAATTGAGAACTGAAATCGTGAAAAAAAAAGTGACCAACGGGCCTGTCTAGGAGTAAGCCTCTTAGCAGATTCAAGGTATGCCAAGTTTTTGTGATCCATGACAACCGTGATAGGGTGAGCTGCCCCTTCCAAAAAGTGCCTCCATTCCTCAAACGCCAGCTTGACCGCAAGAAGTTCTCTATTGCCTACATCATAGTTTTTCTCAGCTGAAGAGAACTTCTTGGAGAAGAAGGCACAGGGTTTGAGATTGGTAAGGGTGGCCGGACCCTGGGACAGCACAGCCCCCACCCCCACTTCAGAAGCATCCACCTCCACAATGAATGGTTTGGACGGGTCAGGTTGCACCAACACCGGGGCAGACATGAAACATTTCTTAATCGCTGAGAAGGATTCCTTAGCGAGTACAGACCAATTTTTTACATCAGCTCCCTTCTGGGTAAGATCTGTGAGTGGTTTCACCACTTGTGAGAAACCTTTAATGAATCTCCGATAATAGTTCGCAAATCCTAAGAAGAGCTGGAGCCCCCTGAGATCTCGAGGCTGAACCCAGTCAGCGATCGCCAGCACCTTCTTAGGATCCATATGAAACCCCTCAGAGGACACAATCAACCCCAAAAAAGACAGCTCCTGTACAAAAAACGAACATTTTTCCAATTTGGCGAACAATTGGTTCTCCCTGAGTCTCTGGAGAACTGTCTTTAGATGTTGCAAGTGAGATTGACTGTCCGGGGAATACACCAAAATATCATCCAAATAAATAATAACAAAACGGCCTATCAGATTAGAAAACACAACGTTGATGAAATTTTGGAAAATAGCGGGTGCATTAGTTAACCCAAATGGCATTACCAGGTTCTCAAAGAGTCCTTCTGATGTGAGGAATTCCGTTTTCCACTCGTCCCCTTCCCGAACCCTTATCAGATTGTAGGCCCCCCGCAGATCTAACTTGGAGAACCATTGGGCCCCAGCTAACTGATTACATAAGTCTGGGATGAGGGGAAGCGGGTAAGAGTTCCTAACCGTTATCTTGTTCAGTTCCCGAAAGTCGAGGCACGGCCGCAAACCACCATCTTTTTTCTTCACAAAGAAGAACCCTGCTGCCACAGGTGACACAGAAGGCCTGATATGCCCTTTGCGGAGACTCTCAGCTATGTACTCCTTCATGGCTTGGCGCTCTGGCCCAGACAAATTGAACAATCGAGCCTTAGGTAACTTGGCTCCAGGTACTAAATCAATGGCACAATCATAGGGTCTATGTGGTGGCAGCGCCTCAGCCTCACTTTCGGAAAAAACGTCTTCGAAATCTTTCAGGTACTCCGGAATACCTTCCAGATCGACAGACGACACAGACACGGATTTAACAGCGTTAACAAGATGTCCCCGGTTACCACATTTATTATTGCATCCCCATTGAGTGATTTCCCCTGTAACCCAATCAATGGTAGGATTATGGCGTTGAAGCCAAGGCATCCCCAGTACCAGTCCTGCAGGCAAGTTATCTAGCACCAGACAACTTAGTTTCTCCACATGAGTGGAACCCACTTTTAGAGAAAAAAGATCAGACCTGCAACAGATACCATCTTGGGTAAGAGGAGATGAGTCAATTGCCACAAGTTTAACAGGATCATGAAGCCTGACTGTCCCTATCTTATTAAGTGTCATAACCTTGGTATCAATCAGGTTCACAGCCGATCCGCAGTCAATAAAAGCAGTAGTCTGAACAGGACCATAACCAAGTTCCAGTTCCACCTGCAGCACCATCTTTGCACATGAGGAAAATTGTACCTGAAGGTCTGGGTAGCCTCCTCGATTACTACCCAGACCTAGTCGTTTCCCGCCATCTTGGAGGATGACGGACAGGAGGGGCAGTCCTTCTTCCAATGTCCAGATTTCCCATAATAGAAGCACAACTGCTTTTCCCGGCGGCGTCTTCTTTCCTTTCCCTCACAGGTGACAGTGCTCACCTCCATAGCCATAGGAAGAGCCTGGGTCTCATCTCCACTGAAGAATAAGGGCGATTCCCGTTGCATAATGCCTCTAGCCCGCAGCCTGCGATCCATGCGAACCGCTTGGACCATGGCATCCTCCAGGGAGTCAGGCGGAGGATGGAGTGCCAAAGCATCCTTCAGACGTTCACACAGGCCTCTGTGGAACAGCCCCCGAAGGGCGGCATCACTCCAGGAAATCTCCGCTGCCCAACGTCTGAATTCAGTGCAGAACCATTCGGCCGAGTGCTCCCCCTGACAGACACTCATTACTTTGTCCTCAGCCAACCGCACTCTATCAGGCTCATCATAAATAAGCCCTAAGGCTTCAAAAAATGCATCCACAGACATTCTCTCAGGGGCAGAAGAGGAAAGTGAGAATGCCCAGGCTTGTGGTGACCCCCTAAGCATGGACATCACCATCCCCACCCTCTGTTTCTCATCCCCAGAGGAGCGGGGTCTCAAAGAAAAAAAAAGCTTACAGCCCTCCTTAAATGCCCTGAAATCATCCTTGTTACCAGAAAATATATCTGGCAATTTAACCGGGGATTCAGGTGGGACTAAAATGACATCTCTATTCCCCACCTGCTGGAAGCCTGCGGAAAGTACCCCCTGAACTGAGTCCTCAACCCGCCGTTGGGACTGGGCCAGAGCTTGGTGTTCCAAACTAAGCTTCTGCAGTGACTGAGTCAAGCTTTTCACCTGCTCAGATAAAGCACACATTGGGTCCATGCTGCAGAAGTGAGGAGAGAAAAAAAAATTGTAGGCCAGTTATAATGTCAGAGACACCGCACTGAACTTGCTCACTGAGCCAGTGCGCGTGTCCTGAGTAAAGCAAACAGTGCTCAAAGATACCTGTGGAGCGGGCAGCAACCGAGTAGATGTGTACTTCACACCCGCAGGACCTGAAGCACGTGACTGCTAGGGGCGTGGCCTAAACTCCACAGAGCTAGGAGCTGCAAGACAATTCCTAGCAGAGTAACTGCGAGACAAAGTTACCAAGGGGCATAGACAGTGAGAATAGTCAGGACGTAGCCAATGAGTCACACACAGATATAGCTGCAAGGTACCAGAGGAGCGAGCAGAGAGTAGTCAGGTCACAGGCAATGAGTCATACACAGATAGTTGCAAGGTACAAGAGGGGCGAGCAGAGAGTAGTCAAGTCACAGGCAATGAGTCATACACAGATAATAACGCAGTACAAAATCAACATCAACAGGCAAACTCACAACGGGAAACAGAATCGGGTCAGAACCATATAAACAAGCTATAGCAACAAACAGGCACACAGTGTCAGTACACTCGGCCAAAGGCAAAAGTATAACTGGCAGGGATTGAAGCTACCCAGGGGTTTATGAAGCTCTCCCAGAACCAGAAAGAGGCCACAATCATTAACCCCAAGTGTGCAGGTCAAAACCTGCACAGAGCTCCAGACATTAACCCCTGGTGTGCAGCTCAAAAACCTGCACTGGGATCATGACATTTTCTTTTAGCATCAATTTTTTCATTTTAACATGGGTAACAGGATAAAATGGATCCTAAAATTTGTTGGGCAATTTCTCATGAGTACACCGATACCTCATGTCATGTTTGCAGAGCCCTTGATGTGCCTAAACAGTGGAACCCCCCCACAAGTGACACCATTTTGGAAACTAGACCCTCCAAGGAACTTATCTAGATGTGTGGTGAGAACTTTGAACCCCTAAGTGCTTCACAGAAGTTTATAACGTAGAGTCATTGTTACAGAACCCCCCCAGCACACCGAATAGGAGATGTATGCCCTTAATGCAGCAACCGACCTGCTGCCACCCCCTGGGCAGAAGTAAGCAAGATATGCCACTTCTGACCTCCCCCCACCTTTGTAAATCCCACGGCTATTGTAATGTACGTCTGGCGTCTTAATTGGAGCCTGTTATCTACTGGCCTGACTAGAGTTGAGCGAAACGGGTCAAAAAAATTCAAAAGTCGCCGACTTTTGGCAAAGTCGGGTTTCATGAAACGAAACCCGACCCTAGGATGAGGTCGGCCACGAGGTCGGCGACTTACGCGCCAAAGTCGCGTTTCAAAAGTTTGTTTTGCGCTCTTTTTCAGCCAATCAGGATCCACGGACACTGGGCAACGTGATGACCTAGGCACGGGTCACCACCATCTTTCAGAAGGGCATGCAAGTGATTGGCTTGCTTTGGTGGGCGTCACAGGGGGTATAAAAGGGCGTGCACGCCGACCGCCATCTTACTTCTGCCGATCTTAGTATAGGGAGAGGTTGCTGCTGATTCTGTAGGGAGACCGTTAGGCAGGGAAGAAGACAAAAAAACTGCTTCTGCTGCTAGCGATTTGGCCTGCACAACACACAAGTCACTGTGTGTGCAGTGCAAGGGGAGGCTATATTGTGGTGTATCAGTGGAGTTGGTTGTTGGGCTGCCTTTTAAGGCTTCCTGACACGCTGGCATTGCTGTTTACCCACTGCTCCGCAAACTGCTTTTTTAAAAGCAATCCAATCTCCCTTATCCTCTAGTCACTTTTGTCACAGCTGTGCCATCGAGCCTGTCACATAGCGCTCAGATATCAGTGGGCCTCACACAATCCACAAGTGTCCAGTGTCCAAAAGTGTGCGCAGAGATTCAAAATCTCCATTATCCTCTCGTCACTTTGGTCACAGGCAGCTGTGCCATCGAGCATGTCACATAGCGCTCAGATATCAGTGGGCCTCACAATCCACAAGTGTCCAGTGTCCAAAAGTGTGCGCAGAGATTCAAAATCTCCATTATCCTCTCGTCACTTTGGTCACAGCTGTGCCATCGAGCGTGTCACATAGCGCTCAGATATCAGTGGGCCTCACACAATCCAAAAGTGTCCACTGTCCACAAGTGTGTGCAGAAATTCTAAATCTCCCCTGTCCTATAGACACCTTGTACCTTGTTTTACATTACTATATAGTTTGTTGGATTTTGTCTACATTTCTACCAAAAATGAGGAAGGCTGGTGGAAGAGGCCATGGAATTGGGCGGGGGTTGGCAGCTGGTAATGATGGTGTTGGTGGTGGATCTGATGGTAGTGGCAAGAGCAAAATAGGACCGAATGCAGGAGGTGCTGACCCTGCGTCATCGTCTGGCTACATAAGGCCAAACCCTGACCCTAACCCTTAACCAAACCATACTTAACCCTAACCCTGACCCTAACCCTTAACCAAACCATACTTAACCCTAACCCTGACCCTAACCCTTAACCAAACCATACTTAACCCTAACCCTAACCCTGACCCTAACCCTGACCCTAACCCTTAACCAAACCATACTTAACCCTAACCCTAACCCTGACCCTAACCCTTAACCAAACCATACTTAACCCTAACCCTGACCCTAACCCTTAACCAAACCATACTTAACCCTAACCCTAACCCTGACCCTAACCCTTAACCAAACCATACTTAACCCTAACCCTTAACCAAACCATACTTAACCCTAACCCTGACCCTAACCCTTAACCAAACCATACTTAACCCTAACCCTGACCCTAACCCTGACCCTAACCCTAACCCTGACCCTAACAATAACCCTAAACCCCCTTAACTAACCCTAACTCTAACCCAAACCCCTAAATTCCATGGTTAACAAAAAAAAACGCATGTGCAAAAAAACGCATACATAAGCATGCCAATGCGCACATATGCGCACCCATAGACTTATATTGGGTGTCTTGCTGTAAAAAAACGCATTGCGCGCGCATGCGTTTTTTTGAGGCAAATCGGACGCACAAAAAATGCAACAAGTTGCATTTTGTGCGCCCGAGCGCATACCGCAAAAAAAACGCATGCGCGGTAAAACGCGTACAAACGCATGTGTATGCGCACATAAGCGCATCCCATGCAAAGTATAGGGAAAAAAAACGCATGCGCTATTTAGCGCTAAATTACCGCGAAAAAAAACGCAAATGTGAAACCAGCCTAAGGCCTCGAACGCTTAGTTTTCTAGGAGTTGGCAAACCGCTTTTAAAGGCAGAGCATCAGGAAAAAGTTTTGTCTTACATTGCTGACTCAGCCTCCAGCTCTATCGCCTCCTCTTCTTCAGTTGTAAAAAGTAAAAGCAAGGGGGCGTGGCATGGCGAGCGAGGAGTGAGGACGCATGTAAGAGAGCTCCCGCTCCAGCACCGGTGACTGACCCGAACAGAGCCCAGAATACTTACCCCACCTTCTGATGTCGGCTAGGAGGACCAGGGGGAATACGTCCGCGGGCCCCTCAGCACCCGACAGCACTCCCGGAGGCATTTCCCGCTACCTTGTAGGAGCGGGAAGAAGGAAGGCCGCGGGCGCCATGACAGGTGTGGAGACCGGAGCGCAGCAGGCCCCGCCGCCACCAGGAAGTAAGGCGCAGGCGGGAGGAGAGAAAACTGGTGAGACGGCAGCCGGAGGGGGACCCCGTGGAGGGAAAGGGGGCACATCCACGGGGGCCCAGCAGGCAGCGAGGCTATCTCCTCCTAATAAATCCTCTGGGGCCCAGGAGATCCGTCAATCACAGGGGCACCACGCGGACGGTCCCGCGCAGATACAGGCCGGCGGATCAGATAAGAACCCCGGGGGGATGAGTGCAGAACCCCCCGTGTCACAGAGAGGCGGCAGTGTCCCCCCAGACGTCGACATGGCCACTACAGCTGTCCCTGCAGACTCTATGATGATGGACACCGCAGCATCAGATATACAAAATAATGTAACCCGCCGACCAGACGCACTCCTGACACCGCAACACGGGAGATCATTCTCCTCCACGACAGGGTGCTCCGTGACACCCATGGGAGCTGATTTCAGCCTATTATACAATAAGATAAAAGATATCCCGACGAAGCAGGATATGGAGCAGTACATTGCTCGTCTGGAATGCTCCTATAAGGCTGAACTTTCCGTATTAAGAGATGATATCCAGCAATGTGGTGAGAAAGTGGAATCTCATGACCAGCTTATAGCCTCCCTAACCGAAAGAATGGAGGCTCAGGAAACTGCCACAGCCGCACAAGCAAGACAGTTGCAAACTCTAGCTGAAATGCTGGACGATTCCGAGAATAGGGGACGCAGAAACAATATAAGAATAAGGGGATTGCCTGAGACTATATCCCCCCAAGAGTTGAACACCACTTTGAGAGATATCTTTAACTCGGTACTAGATAGGCCTCAGGATGCCCAACTGGAACTGGATCGTGCCCACAGGTCCCTGGGCCCGCGTCCCGGCGAGCAAGATCCACCAAGAGATGTGATATGCCGGGTTCACAAGTACCAACTTAAAGATGCGATCATGGGAGCAGCCAGGAAAGCAAAATCTATGAACCACTTGGGATCTCGTATACAGCTCTTCGCAGATTTGTCCAGATGGACACTACAGAGACGCAGAGCTCTCCGCCCCCTCTTAGACGAACTACAACGACGAGGCCTTCCCTATACTTGGGGATTTCCATTCTGCCTTCGGGTTCGGAAGGGAGGTAGAGTGCATTGTTTGAGTCATCCTGGCGGAGTTCCGGCGTTCTCAGCTGCCTTGGATCTAACGGAGGTGGATATACCTGACTGGCCACCCCTGCCTTCATACTATGGACTTCAAGGTCTCCAAAGAGGCCAGATCCCTCAGCAGCAACGTCGTCGCAGGGGTCGGCCCAACGGTCCAGGGCACATGCATCCTGTAGACGACGAGGCTGGATAGTATGCCTTGTCCTAAATTGCAGGTGGCTCTGCGGTGTTATGTTTTGAGAGTTAACTTACAGTCTAGTAGGTTATACTGGTTTGTTGTTTAAAAGCGAAGTATTTATAATACTATCAGTGCTGTCGATATTGAAAATAGTTGAGAATTGGGGCATGTTTCACTAGCCTATAATTAGCTGTTACACGTATATTCTCTATCTGTTTAGTTCCCGTTATAAAGGGAATACGATGGTTAAATCATTGCAGGGTCGGGAACTGGGGGAGTAGGTGTCTCCAACTCCTCTTTTTGCTATACACTTAACCCCCGGAGGCGCTGGGTTGCCATCGAGGCACGCAGCTGTTATATTTTACCTCCAACAGGTATTCCTGGAGTGTGCTTACTTACACTCGTATAGTTAAAAATCCTATTTCTTTGTCTCCTTTCTCTTTTTCCTTTTTCTAACCTCTCGTCTACTTTCTTTGTTAATACCCACTCCCTTCCCTAGCTCTCCTTCCCTCATCAACAATGGGCGTAGGACTCCGGAGCCGATCCATCTTGTTAGCCGTAGCCTGCATCCTTGGCCTCACGCTGCAGATACAATGTCGGGTAAGAACACTGTACAAAAGATAACACTGGGCTCTTTGAATACTAGAGGCTTTAATACTCCGCAGAAGCGGTCACATATTTTATATGGCATGCATAAGAAAAGAGTAAATATAGTAATCCTACAAGAGACACATTTTAAAGTCGGACACATCCCTAATATTCACGACAGACATTACACGACCTGGTTTCATAGTGCTAACCCGGATTCACGCTCCCGCGGGGTCTCCATAGCGCTCCATAAATCCCTCCAGCATACCATATTGGACACATTGGTTGATGCGGAGGGCAGATACGTGCTTTTGAAAATTTAAATTTTTTCAACCACATATACTATAGCGGGTTGGTACGCTCCCGGCCGGGACCAAATACGAGCTGCTAGATCTTTCCTGAAGATCGTGGCTGAGTTTGCCGAGGGGGTGGTCATACTGGGAGGTGACTTTAACATGACTCTTAACCCGACTCTAGACTCCACGGCAGCGAGGTCATATCTTTCATATCGCCAGCTATCCTCACTGAAAAGGGATCTCCAGGATTTGCGACTCACTGATGTCTGGAGACTTTGTAATCCCACTGAAAGAGACTACACGTTCTTTTCCACACTGCACAACTCTTATGGGAGGATTGATTTCTTTCTCCTTAGCCACTGTGCATTGGCCTGGAACCCGAGACCTTCTATCAGGAGTTTTCTATGGTCGGATCATGCTCCAGTGTTTCTGGACATTAGCCATCCTGACTCGGGGCAGCGGCATTGGACATGGAGATTGAACGATAATCTTTTAAAAGATAATACTTGTGCGGCCGACATCAAGTCTACCATAGCGGACTTCTTACAAGACCATGCACACGACACTACTGCCATCCCTGTTAAATGGGAGGCCCTTAAATGTGTTCTCAGAGGGGTCCTCATTAAGCATGGATCTCGCTTGAAATGAATAAAAAGTAAAGAGATTACAGACTTGACAGAAAAGATATTGACGTTAGAGACGAAGCATAAAACGGACAAGGACACGGAAACGCTGATTGACTTGATCAAATACAGAGACGATCTGAAGTCCCTACTGAATGAGAAATACCGACACCACAGAAATCGCTTTAAAAGTATATTATACGGTCAGGCTAACAAATGCGGACGTCTACTGGCCAGGTTCTTACATCCGCGTAACCAGACTACATATATCTCTTCTCTTCAGCAAAAGGGGGGTCGAGCGACGTCGAACCCGACAGAAATTTTGGACATAATGAGGCATTACTATCATACATTATATAATATTGGTGGAGATTGTTCCCCTCAGTCACCTTTGGATCCTCAACCAAGCATAGAATCGTATATTCACGACACCGCTCTTCCCACACTGTCCACGGATTTAACCATCCCGTTGGATTCGGACTTTACGACAGAGGAGATTGTTGAAGTCATCCAAAACACTCCGGCTGGTAAAAGCCCGGGACCGGATGGGTTTTCCCCTCATTTCTATAAGATGTTTCAGGAACAACTTAGCCCTATTATGACGGGGGTATTTAACTCCATCACAGCTGAGTCCCCGTTTGCCCCACAGTCTTTACAGGCTTTTATTACGGTGTTGCCAAAGCCGGGCAGGGACCCTAAATTAGTAACAAATTATCGCCCAATATCTCTCATCAATGTTGATGTAAAATTATACGCCAAAATACTGGCTAATCGTCTGGCTCCCCTCTTGCCCTCGGTAATACATTCAGATCAGGTGGGGTTTGTGCGAGGAAGGGAGGCGAGGGACGGCATAAGTAAGACTCTCAACTTGACTGCCTATGCTAAATCGAAATGTAAACCGTTGGCTGTACTGTCGATGGATGCGGAGAAAGCCTTCGACCGTGTGCACTGGGGCTTCATGTTTTCGGCCCTGTGACAGCTGGGCCTAGGGAACCGCTTTCTGCATAGGGTCGCAGCCCTATACTCTGGCCCGTCGGCCAGAGTCAAGGTAAATGGAGCAATGTCGGGCTCTATGACCATTGGGAACGGGACCAGGCAGGGATGCCCTTTGTCGCCCCTTCTCTATGCGATAGTTATGGAGCACTTAGCAGTGGCGATCAGGAAGAATCCTAGTGTACACGGTCTATGGGTGGACGATATTCAGTATAAAGTCTCTCTTTATGCGGATGACCTCTTAGTGTACATATCCCAGCCACACATAACCCTTCCATCATTGATGGAGGAGTTTCAAAAATACGGAGAGGTCAGTAACTTCAAGATTAACTTTCAGAAAACTGAAGCCCTAAATATATCCCTAGGACAGGCTGAACTTATAAGACTTATGGGAAATTTCCCCTTCCGGTGGAAGACTGGGGCCATTCAATATTTAGGCATTCAAATCCCTACTGACACGACCGACTTATATAAGTTAAATTATGTGCCTTTGTTGGAGTCGACTCTGAAACGGTTGAGGGAATACGGACGGAAGACCATCTCATGGTTTGGTAGGATGAATTCATTTAAAATGGACATTCTTCCAAGGTTCTTATATCTATTCCAGGCGGTCCCGATAGTGCCGCCGAAGACATTCTTTCAGACCATTAGATCTGCGTTAATACACTTTGTCTGGCAGACATCTAAACCTCGTCTTAAATATTCTATTCTAACCGCCCCGAAACCCAGAGGTGGAGCGGGCCTCCCTGACTTGGAACTCTATCACAGAGCTTCCCTACTTGCACGTCTGTTTGACTGGCAGTTCGGTCATCATTCTAAACAATGGGTACAATTGGAACAGGTATCTTTTGGCGTCCCATTGCGTCATCTCCCGTGGATCAGACGAACTGAACAGGTTGCAAATGACTATAAGGGACCAACAGGTTTCTTGACTCGAGAAGTTCTACGGGTCTGGAATCGGGTTAAACATAAACAGAAACTGATCAGTAATTTGAACCCATTGTCACCGATATTTGGTAATCCGGGCTTTCCCCCAGGGTGTCACAGAGACCAATTTTTGGGTTGGCACAGGAGTTCTGACTTACGATTGGGACAGACACTAATGGATGGAAAATTTCTGACATGGGACGCCTTACGGGAAAAGTTCCCAGGTAGGACACTCTCCTGGTTGGAGTATAACCAGTTGCGATCGTTTATACGGGGACGTTTGGCCGACTGTACTTCTCGCCCTCCCATGACGCGGTTGGAAGCTCTCTTACAAATGCAAGACCCTCCCTCACATTTGATTTCCTTTTTATATAAGGAACTTCACTCAGGGGATTCGGAAGGGGTTCCAAGTTACATCCGCGCATGGGAGGAAGAGATGGGATGCAAGTTCTCGAAGGAGGACCTTGATAAAGCTTTTCTTTATACACATAAAATGTCTCCGGCCGGGGGCGCTCAAGAGAAAAATTACAAGATACTGACTAGGTGGTATCTGTCCCCCGTTAGATTGAAGTCCATCTTCCCGACATTGGATGATACATGCTGGCGATATGCAATGGAGAGAGGCACGCTATACCACATATGGTGGCAATGCCCTGCTATACGACCCTTTTGGGAGGGGGTTTTTCGGGCATACCAGGAGATCTCTGGGAAATGTGTCCTTCCCTCCCCACAAATTGCCATTTTATCAATTCTTCCGGGTTCCATATCAACACAAAAGAAGAGCCTTCTCCGGTTTTGTATTACTGCAGCAAGGATGGTGATCCCGCGCTACTGGCGTACAACGACAAAGCCAACTATAGCAGAGTGGTTATCAGAGTTTATAGACATTTTTCGTATGGAGGAGTTGATGGCTGAATTGGAGGGAGATAATTCTCGCTTGATTCGAACATGGCAGCCCTGGATGGTGTTCAGGGAGATGCCTGGACTACTTCGGTTAACTGAAAATGTTTCTTAGAGACCGGCTCGGAGATCCGTAACCCATCCCTCAGTCCCCCCCTCCCCTCCCTGTGAGTTATCCTTTTCTTTCTGTTTCCTTACCCTATCTCTTTGATACTTGTAATACACCCTCACAGGTTATGGGTAAAATGTTGGCGAATCCGGTACGGATTGGTGTATAACCATGTCTAATACTGTATCTTGTACCTTATGTCTTGTTTGTTGTATGTTAAAATCTTTTAACTTCTTCAATAAAAAAGATTCAACATAGTAGGCGGATTGTTAAGAAGGCCTATCATAGGGCCAAGCACTCTAAACGGAATTCTCTATTATACAATAAACGGGTCAGGGAACCTGATAATATGAATCATTGTAGGTTCATTACTACGTTCCATCCTCATTCGGATCGTGTTAGGTCAGCACTAATTAAGGCATGGCCTATTCTACAAGTGGATCCTATAATTAATAAGTTTCTACCTAAACGACCTTTAATCACGTTTAGACGTGCTAGAAATTTACGTGACCTCTTAACTAAAAGCCACCATGTGGGTTTACAGTCACAGACGTTTTTGGGCGCTGGCTCAATTGTGGGTGGTTGTTCTCCTTGTGGCCGCTGTGTGGCATGCCCTAATGTGGACAGGTGCAATGACTTCTCTAATTCGGCTGGTACAAAAACCTATAGTATTAGGAAACGTATCACGTGTACCACAAGGTATGTGGTGTATTTCGCCACTTGTCCTTGTGGTTTAACTTACGTGGGGATGACGACAAGACAGCTTAAGGTCCGGATTAGAGAACACGTTTTGGGCATTCAAGCTGCCGACGGGCATGATGAGACAACCACCCTCAAAACTATCCCCAAACACTTTAAGTTATTCCATCAATGCAACAGCTCTCTTTTGAGAGTTTGCGGCATTGATGTGTTGGAGATTAATATCAGGGGTGGTGATTTGTCCAAACGTTTAGGTCAATTGGAGTGTAGATGGATTTGGACCCTTAATACAGTTCAGCCATACGGATTAAATGAGAATCTCAGCTTTTCGCCATTTCTCTAACCATTGGTCTACTGTGCTTGGTTATGCTTCCGCATACATTGTTTTTAACTGATTTTAATTATGTTTTTGTTTTCCTTTTTTTTTCTAGTGTTTTGTGTTATTGTTGACGGCTATCTGTATCCGGTTACTGATATGGACGCGTATTCATCTTTGGATTTATTCCACAATCGTCGTTATACATATATATTATATGCGTTGGTGTCGTTTTTTGTCATCTTGAATGTTTTTGCTTGCAGGTATATGCACATGTATATATATAAATAATTTTTGGGGTCCGTATTTTTGGTGAGACAGATTGATGTTGTATCTGTCATGTTGTATTTATACTCTCAATGTATGGGATAATATGTGTGCTATAATTAATGACATGGCCATTATATTTGTGACGTATCTGTCTTTATGCATCCATATGGGATCACTTTTGTTATATTTGTATGTGCATTTTCATTTTCTTTGTTGATACTCTATATAAACATATACCTGTATAATGTTAACGCTTTTGTATATATTGTTATGTTCATCTGCGATTCTATGGCAATTATGTTCGTCTAGGCATGGGTTTTCACTATATGGATTTATGCTATTGGTCCACTGTATGATGTCATTTCTACAAAGCCAATTCTTTTTCTTTTTCTTATTATTTGTTATGTGATGTAAATTGTATATAATTCTCTGCTAGGTTTTGTCTTTGTGACATACTTTGACTATCATTCTTTCCAGCCGCCCATTTCCTTGCCCACATATGCCATGGCGCGCCCTATCTTATTCATTACGGTGCACGTGCGCCCTGCTTTCGTTGTGTCGGCCGGCTCGTGTCTCTGTGGTGCGCCGACTTCCGGATCACGTGGGGCCCCACGTGTTTCCGGCTCTCGGCTGCCCGTGCGAGCGCGATCCGGCGGACGTGACGTCACCGGGGGGCCGCGCGGCCGCGATGATGGTTCCGGTATGGATTGTATTTAAATTCAGATCCAGTACCTTAAGCCTTATTCCCCCTGATGAAGGCACGCCGAAACGCGCGTTGGGGTTGGTAGGTTGGTCCGGGAGGGTTGCCTTTTGCCTACAAGGTACCTGTATATTTCTATACTTTGCTTAATATTGGTGGCATTCATCTCTTGTATGAACATGTGAATCTGTTCTTGATATGGCATATTTGCCTGCATGGGTACCCGGTATTTATTACCTGTTGGCATAACATTATGAGTGATTGATGTATTCACAGTACCCTGTTGTTTATTGCTACTCCCCTGTGACACACCTACCTGGGCTCTTTTGTATGTGGTTGATATAGCCTTTTTCCATCCTTCAGCCCTTTTCCATGCATGTTTGTCTGTATATATGTGTATACATATTTTTATACATACCAATAAAATTGTTTTTACTTGGTGTTTGACCTTTTGACTGTATTTGCCTTTTGTCTGTGAGGACTGTAAACAAGAAGATACCAGTGCTCCTCAGGATCATCAGGTAGATGGAGAGAAGGTGTCAGGAGATCTCCCCTATGATGTGTAGACGGCTGTGAAGGTCTTGTGCTCAGTCTTGTTTTATCCACCAGTATTATATGTTTTATACTTGTGTAATGAGAACGGTGGAGATGGCAGGATTAGAGCTGATCATAGATGGGACTTCTCCATCTGTCTGTGACTTTTACAATATTTGTTTCAGGGTGAAGATCTGACCCATATTAACACTACAGAGACATATGTGAGGGGTGATGAGTGGTGTAAAGAGGAGATTCCCACATATGACTACCCAGGTGAGTAGTAACCACTGAATGCAGAGAAGTCACAGATTCCTCTCAGTCACCGGCTGTGGCTGCTTTATCGGTGGTGTAGTCCGGCCGTGTTACTGGGACGCCCTCCCAGGGCTGTGGGGTACCCGGCCCGATAAGCTTCAATGGCAGATGTCACAGCAGCTGGGACCTGGCCCGTGGCCCTGGGTGCCCAATGTAAAGGGAAATGTTCAGTGTGCTTATGATGAGTGATTCGTGATGCCACCTGTGGTGTTTGGCAATAGAGATGTAAGCCGACGCTGCAGACAGATCCTCTGGGACAGATGGTGTGGTGCAGCAATGATGTTATAGCCCTCCACAGGCAGGGCTGTAGTCCCCGGGCAGTGTAGGTGAAGTGACACTTAGATGGTGTAGTGTCAGGCGCAAGAGATGTAGCAGTGCTGGGCAGGTTGGCGCAGGAATAAGGACACCAGGGCATGTAGTTCCAAAGCTTTACTCACAGTCTGTTGCAGGTACAGGTGCCCGCATCTGTGCCGTGTCCTCCGGGCCAGGAGCTCAGCCAACTTCCAGGCAAGATGAAGTACTCCTTTCCAACACTCCGCCAACATATGTGCCTTTCCTGAACGTCTCCTCTTATAGCGCCTTTGAGTGAAGTACTCTCAGTACTGAATTACACTGGAGTTCCTCCTGACAGATGTTCCTATGAACTCTTCTTGTACGGCAGCTTCTGAGCTGGGAAAGCCATCCAGTCTGGCCTAAGCTGTTACTAGTGGTTCAGCTGCTCGATCCTTGTTAACATTCACGTCACTTGGCAAGTGAAAAGGTTTTAAATACTAGAGTAGGGACTGTCCCACAAGGGTTGCCGTGACGTGGCGGGATGGCTTGTACATTATTTTGATCAAAATTATGTTTACTAAATACCCTTATTATTATTACTACCTTTATGCATTATTGGCAGTATATTTTTTACTTTTTAGTTCAGGATATTTGTGTTTTTTGCTTTTTGTTTTCTATGGTTAATGGTCATGTGTTAATATGCACTTACATTGTGCATACACATTAACTAACTTTCTCAGTTCAGATTTGTTTTTATTTTTATTTTTTTACGGCAGACAGCTGTAGCCTGCTTCGGGGACTCCTTGCTACTAAGTCCCGGCTCACTAATATGTTGCTGTTGTGCCCCCAAGTCTTGAGTGGGAATAAAGTGGTCACTACTTCTATTCCTCCGGTGTCTGCTGCAGGACCATTAGTATCCGTACAACCTCGGGGACCGGACCCCGGCCTTGCGCTTAGAACTTGAAAAGGGTTCTCCTCTAACCCTGGTCTTATTCTCCTCACGTTCCGTGCTAATCCTTCTTCCCAATGGAGAATCAAGCTTCCTTTCTCTGTCTCTTTCCTGTGCCAGCAGACCCAGATCACTGTGGCCTGCTGCAGCACTTCCTTCTTCCATCCCTCTCCCAGGGATCTTCTGTGTCTCATACTCTGTCCTTCTACATCCTCACTCACTGACTGAATGAAAGACTGACTGAATGACTGACTCAACTCTTTCCGCTCTTTTATGTGAACTAACCCCACCCACCTCCCAGCACGTTTCATGTTCCAAGCAGGGAGCCATCAAGGGGTGCTATGCTACACTCCAAGCAGGGAGCCGCCGAAGGTGCTTTGCTACACTACTTTGTGGCGTGGGGTTGTAGGTGTTGGAGTGTGGTCAGGTGTCTTCACCTTACCTGGATGGTGGGGTACCACACCTCAGGAGGAGGTGCAGTACCTCTGTGGCGACTGAACCCTCAGGGGTGCCACATTACCATGATCCCCATTTTGCCTCTAGACCACAACATTCTCCTACACCCAAAACTGTTCAAATGACTTTGGGCATTGAAAGCCCTTTTCTATAGAACTTACAACCAATTACATTTTTTTTTGATCCTAAGGAATTCAGATTACTGCACAATCTCTCCTGAAATGGGGAGCAATATTATTTTCTCTAATCTTCTGCTCAGGATCCATAGTAGCTCCAATGGTCCACCATAAATGAGGGCAACTCTGGTTTACTGTTGTTTAATCTGTATTTGTAGCTTTCAGGTAATGAGATTCTCGTGCTCTGGGGCGGGGCTGTGGGTGGGGCTGTGGGCGGGGCTTTATGTGGTGCTCTGATTACATATTCATCTGTATTGGCTTATGACAGGTCGCTGATCCCTCACTGACCTGCCCCCATTATTACATAATGCATATAATAGCATTGATATTATTGGTGATAATGCCTATAATATTGTGGCTATTGTGAGGCTTAGAAAAAAAATTACATCCAGCAAAATGTCAGCGGCGATGGCGGCGCCTGCACAGTAGCATCTATATCAACTTTTTATTGTTAGGAAGTTATAAGGATTAAAAGTTAAACAGCGATTTCTCATTTTTGCAAAAAAATTTACAAAACCATTTTTTTTAGGAACCACCTCACATTTGAAGTGAGTTTAAGGGGTCAAAATTACAGAAAATACCCAAAAATGACACCATTCTAAAAACTGCACCTCTCAAGGTGCTCAAAACCACATTCAAGAAGTTTATTAACCCTTCAGATGCTTCACAGGAATGAATGGAATGTGGAATGAAAATATAAACATTTACTTTTCTTTCACAAAAATTTTCCCCCTCAAATCCCCCCTGAAGTGACCCCATTTTGGAAATGACACCCCTCTGGGAATTCATCTATGGATATAGTGACCATTTTCACTACAAGGATGATTTCCAGAAACACGTAGTGGAAGTTTCAGAGCAAAAATTGCAAAAAAAAGTCATTGTAGTGCCCAATATATTGTGCCCAGCTTGTGTCTCTGGAGACCTCCCCCCACCTACCCCCGGAAGTTGTTAAGTCCGCTCTACTCAAATGTGTCTGTCACTAAATAATCCAAATGCTTGAATGTCAAAACAGTTAAAAAACGTGGTTCTGTGTGGAAGATTGTAAAGCCGTCATGGAGGCATAAGGCTGGCAATGATGGGCATTGTGGGTAATAATAGCGGGGATCATGCCTCATTCCTCTCTAGGAACATACACGACATCTTCTCTGGGGGTTCTTTCTTGTTTCAGTTACTGGGATGAGTGCAATAAAATGTCACTTGGTGAGTCTTCTGACATCTTCACATTCTAAAGGATTGGCGGGGACAAAATTTTCAAAAACAAGATTTTCTCCTTCGCCTCATTGGGGGACACAGGTACTGTGGGTGTATGCTACTGCCGCCTGGAGGCTGACACTAAGAGTGAAAAAAAGAGGTTAGCTCCTCCTCCGCCGTAAACACCCTCACCCTGATTGCGGGCAGAAACCAGTTCATGTTTTGTGTCCGTTGGAGGCACATGCCTGTTTTTTCTCCAGACTTATTTTTTTTTCTTTTTCCCTTTTTCTATGAAGATGAGACCGGGGCGACGGACCCTATTGAAAGGGTCCGATCTCCCCAAACCAACAACGGGCGAGCACGTGCGAGTGTCGCCTCCACGTATCCTCTCCCGCAACGTGGGACACATCTGGTCCTTTTTTCCCAGACTTTTTTATTTTTTCCATGAAGATGAGATAGGGGCAATGGATCCTATTGAAAGGGTCCGATTTCCCCAAACCATCAACGGGCGAGCACGTGCGAGTGTCGCCTCCATGTATCCTGTCCCGCAACGTGGGACATGATGCCGGACTTAGCCCTGACCTCCCTAAGGTATTGAAACCCTAGGCTGTACAGAGGCACAAGCATAGTCCGTGCGGCTCCCACTGCTCCACCAATGCTAGACTGCGGTGCTGCAAGGCAGCGGACGGTCCCTCTCCTCATCCCTGGAGGGAAAGATGGAGCTAGGGTGCCTGCACTGTCCTATATGTGGCCCCCCTCCCCTCTACCTGAGCTGGGAAGCTGAAGCATGGTCACGGAGGGGGATGGCCGGGGAGGGCTCCTGCTGCAGCGTCCACAGGGATGGAGCCCTTAGCCCTTTCCTCGGGGGTCAGAGCGGCAGCATCCGAAGATAGCACCCCCGTCGCGCACGGTGGCGGGTCCTGATGTCCAGCCATGTATCCTCGGCCTGGAACTCCGTGGGAGACGGGTCCGCCCACCCCCCGTCACGGGCAGGCGATGTAAATCTAGCCCGCGGTTTCGGTTGGCATTAGGCCGCAGGCAGAAGTCCCTCCTTCGCGTCACTTCCGGCAGCCTGCCTCCTGTGGCCTGGGCGGGCGCCGAAGAAATTGAGGCCCCGGTTTCGGACCAGCGCTAGGCCGCAAAACTGGAAAGACTGTCCCAAGGATGCCTCTTCTTCTGACGGCCCTCCCGCAGCTGTGGCGCGCGCTTCTTTGAGCTGGAGCAATGCCCGGCACTTCCAGGACACGTGGGGGCACAGGACTGGGGTAAGTGCTGCCCCCCAACCCGAGAGGCCACGCTGCGGGAAAATGAGGAGTGCCCCCCCCAGCGGTCTGCAGTGCTGATGCCGGGTAGATACAGCATGTCTGAAAAAGCGAAGACGCACACGTTTCTATACGCTGCATGCATCTCTTGTCGGGCCGCGTTTCCGCGGGCACAGAGCAAGCGATTATGCGAAGCCTGTGATTCCAAACGCGCCCAGGAGCCTTACCCTGCGACTGAGCCCAGTGCAAGTCCCCCGAGTGGGCCCTATCACTATCGCAGTCCATGGCGTCGCTTACGAGAGCAATCGAGTCCCTTCGTGCCCCAGATAGGGGCAGGGACAGTGGCTCGCCTGTGTTAGAGGGGTCCTTTACCTCACAAGAGCATCCGGCCTGCAGGGGCCGCCCTCACTCCAGGCAGACGCGGGGGAAACGAACCCACACGGCGTCTCCCGGTTCATCCGGTGCCTCGGCATCCGTGAGTTCTGCTTCTCGCTCTCCTTCACCAGTAGTCGATAGCGAGCAATGCTCAGATGAGCCCCTTGACCTAGATACTCCGGGGTGTTGAGAAACAGTGGACAGCCTCATTGAAGCCGTCAACCAGACTTTGGGGATTGAGGATGATTGCACCTTGGCTTCTGGCCATAAGGTGTCATTTAAGCGAGTTAAGCAGCCGCATAGAGTATTTTGCACTCACCCAGAATTCGAGGACATAGTGCAACGACACAGGGAACGGCCGGACAGACGCTTCTCGGGCCAGAAGGCGCTCGAAGCGAGGTATCCGTTTGCCCCGGACCTCTGTAAAAGATGGACGGAATCCACAACGGTGGACTCACCCATGTCACGCTTGGCCTCTAAAACCCTGTTATCCGTACCTAGTGGTTCTTCTATGAAGGATCCCACAGATCGTCTCATAGAGAGCTTGGCTCACTCAGTATTTGAGGCATCAGGATCAGCACTCACTCTCTCCCTCGTTCGCGGCAACGTGGGTGGCCAAGGCCATGATTTCTTAGTCAGAATCATTAAACAAAGCCTTGCAGGATAGGGCCCTACCTGCAGAACTATCAGAGATCGCGAGTCAGATCGCTATGGCTGGGGACTACTTAATCAATGCATCTTTGGATGCGGCCAATTGCGCGGCACTTGCTGACGCAAGCACAATTTCCATTAGGAGAGCTCTATGATTAAGGACATGGCGGGCCGATTCAGCCTCCAAGAAGTCCTTGACTTCTCTACCTTATCAGTGCAGCCTTTTCGGAGAGAAGTTAGATCAGCTCATCTCTGATCCCACCTGAGGGAAGAGCGGTTTTCTCCCTCAACAATAGGTCAAACCGCCAGTTCGTCACCAGTTTCAGGCACGTTTTCGGGCTTCTCGCAACCCCGGGTGGACTACAGCGGCCAATTCCGCCGCTTCAGGTTGCCCCAACCAGGATAGAGATCGACAGGTCTCATATAGAGCCAACCCCTTGGGGAGAATGCATACTCACCAGCCCAGGTCGAGGGGATCCAGGTCCCAAAGATCTTCTCTTTATTTTTTTTATATAGCGCTAACATATTCCGCAGCGCTTTACAGTTTGCACACATTATCATCACTGTCGCCGATGAAGCCCACAATTCTAGATTCCCTATCAGTATGTCTTTGGAATGTGGGAGGAAACCGGAGTATCCGGAGGAAACCCACACAAACACGAGGAGAACATACAAACTCCTTGCAGATGTTGTCCTTGGTGGGATTCGAACCCAGGAAACCAGCGCTGCAAGGCTGCAGTGCTATCCACTGAGCTACCTACTCTGGTTTCGCCATGTCTGGCTCACCATCGCACACGACACATGGGTAAGAGAGCTGGTGTCCTCAGGGTACAAGATAGAGTTTGTCAGGTACCCCCCCAAGACGGTTTTTTCTTTCCTATCTTCCCAAGGTGGATACCCAGGCAAGGGCTTTGCTAGGAGCCATCGAATCGCTCTACCGCAATGGAGTCATTATTCCCGTGCCAGAACACGAAAAGGCTCATGACTTCTATTCCAACCTATTCACGGTCCCCGAGAGGGACGGGACTGTCTGTTTTGGACCTGAAGCTCCTGATCAAATTCATCAGGGTCAGACATTTCCAAATGGAGGCACTCCGTTCAGTCATATCGGCCATGGGGCAGGGAGAATACTTGGCCTCTATCGATATCCAAGATGCTTACCTACATATCCCCATTTTTCCTCCGCATCAAAGATTTCTACGCTTCGCCATCAACAGTCTACATTTTCAGTTCGCAGCACTTCCCTTCGGGCTAGCCACCGCCCCCAGAGTGTTCACAAAGGTCATGGCAGTCGTCATGACCATCCTGCACTCCCAGGGCATAGTCGTCTTGCCTTACTTAGATGACCTCTTGGTCAAGGGCCCTTCTATTTGGGCATGCAAGGAAAGTGTCAACATCACGCTAGTTACTCTTTCCCGCTTAGGGTGGTTGGTCAACGTGAAGAAATCATCTCTTGTTCCAGCTCAGAGGATTTCCTTTTAGGATGATCTTCGACACCTTTCGAGGGTTGGTAATTCTCAATCAGGACAAGGCCCTAGCTCTCCGGCAGGGAGTCCGGACATTTCATCAACCAGTCCCTCATACCATCCGTTTCGGGATGAGGATTCTAGGAAAAATGATGGAAGCAATATCGTTCACCCAGTTCCATCTTCGCCCCCTGCAGCACGCTCTCTTGTCATCCTGGGACAAGAACCCATTCTCGCTCGATCATCGGTGCCGGTTGTCCTCTCAGGTCAGACAGTCACTCGAGTGTTGGATAACCAGTTCCTCCCTGCTTCAGGGGAAACCCTTTCCCCCAGACTATTGGTTGGTGGTCACAACCGACGCCAGCCTCCCCGGCTGGGGAGCGTTTTCTCGCTACCACACGACCCAAGGACGGTGGTCGCCGCAGGAGGCACACCTCCCGATCAACTTGTTGCAGATACGAGCGATCTGGCTGGCTCTGCAACATTTTCGTCACCTTCTAGCAGGCCGCCAAGTCCGGATTCAATCGGACAACGCCACGGCGGTGGCTTACATAAATCATCAAGGGGGCACCCGCAGCAGAGCAACCATGCGCAAGGTAGGGTGTTATGAAAGAGTCACCGTAGGAGGAAGACACAAAAATAGAAGCTACGTCCAGGAAACCTGAGAAGTTGGCAACTATCAGATTGCAGACCCCTGAACCTATCAACACAACTAGCAGTAGCTGTGGGGGGTTCCTACGGTGCCCTAGACCCCTCGATCACAGCCGGAGAGCTAAATAGCCTAAAGACAGAAAAGGAAATCTAAACTGCCCCAGAGCAGACCCCAAAGTAAAAGGCAGCCCCCAACATATAATGACGGTGAAGCAAGATGAAAAAACACTCACACAGACAGAAAGATAGGCTGAGCAAACGATGGGGCCCAAACTAACTAAACAGGACAGGAAAGGAAGGTTGCTGTCTGCAATCTGCCAAAACCCTATCAAAGACATAAGCCAACAGGCTGATATGGAAAAAGACCCTGAAGCAGCTAGGCTTCAAAAGCTATATCAGCACTCAGGTACTTTCTGAAGACAGAGCTAAAGGAATTCAGCTCACCCCAGCAGGGAATGGCAGAAATCCAGAAAAACAAAGCAAAACAAAGTCAAGGCACAAATGCAAAAGGCAGAGCCGAAAACTTAGCTTTAGAAGAGCAGGAATTCAGACTGGTCTCCAAGGATCCCACAGAGAAATCACCCGCAGGGCAGAAGGGCGTCGGCGGCCTTATATCCAGTCAGTCACTCCACTCAGCCAGTCATCATCATTAGGCTCAGGTGCTTGACAATCAGGCTCACTACCTTTCTTTACCAGAAGAGGGAGTTCATCGGGCCTCAGTAGTGAAGGGGAAAATGAACTCACAACAGTAGGGCACGTTTTGCATTGGGCCAAGAGGAACCACTCGGTGATATCGGCAGTCCACATCCCGGGCGTGGAGAACTGGGCAGTAGACTTCCTCAGCCAGCAGTGTCTTGCGTCCGGGGAGTGATCACTACACCCTGAGATCTTCCAGCAGATTTTCCAATGGTGGGGGACACCGGATAGGGACCTGATGGCCTCAGGGGCGAATGCCAAGGTGCCCCTGTTTGTCGCTCGGTCCAGGGACCCGCAGGCAGTCACTTTGGATGTGTTGGTTCTGCCGTGGAACCCGTTTTGCCTCTCATATCTATTTCCCCCGCTGCCACTACTTCCGAGAGTCTTCAAAAAGATCAAAACAGAAGGGGTTCCAGTGATTCTCCTGGCCCCAAACTGGCCCCGTCAAGCTTGGTACGCGGATCTAGTGCAGCTGCTCGCCGACATTCCTTGGCGACTGCCAGAGCGCCCAGATCTACTGTCCCAGGGCCCGATCTTCCACTCGAGCTCAGGGGCCCTGTGTTTGATGGCATGGCCGTTGAATCTTGGATTCTGACCCAGGTGGGGTTTGGGCGCGAGGTGCTTGCTACAATGGTTAGCGCCCGGAAGCCTACCTCGGCGCGAATTTGCCATCAAACCTGGAAGGTTTTCTTTTCTTGGTGTCGAGGCCGCAGTTATTCTCCACTGAGATTCTCTATTCCCAACATCTTGGCCTTTCTCCAGTCTGGCCTAGACTCAGGGTTGGCCCCGAGCTCCCTCAGGAGACAGATATCAGCTTTATCCGTCCTGTTCCAGCACAGAATTGCTGTAAATGTGCAGGTAAAGACTTTCATCCAGGGGGTCTCCCACTTGGTACCTTCCTATAGTGCGCCTCTGGACGCCTGGGACCTTAACCTGGTCCTAAGCATTCTGGAGGAAGCTCCATTTGAAACGCTACAGGATGTTTCTTTGTCATACCTCTCCTGGAAGGTGGTATTCCTTGTAGCATTAACGTCTATCAGGCGAGTCTCAGAGCAGACGGCCCTATCCTGTCGAGCCCCGTTTCTCACTTTCCACAGGGATAAGGTGGTTCTCAGACCAGCTCCCCCCTTTCTACCGAAGGTCGTTTCCTCGTTTCACATTAATGAGGATATTGCCTTGCCTTAATTTTGTCCAGCATCGGCACACCGAGTGGAAAAGCCCCTTCACACGTTGGACCTGGTAAGAGTCCTCAGGAGGTACGTGTCACGGACGGCACCCTTTAGGCAGACAGACACTCAGTTCTTGCTCCCCGAGGGGCGCAGGAAGGAACTCGTGGCCTCAAAATCGGCCATAGCGAGGTGGATTCATTTGACTATTCAGGAGTCCTACCGCATCAGGGGTGCGCCGGTTCCAGCAGGGATCAGAGCACACTCTACTCGGGCAGTGGGCGCCTCTTTGGCACTTCAGCACCAGGCTTCGATGGAAAAGATTTGCAAGGCAGCAACCTGGTCCAGCCTGCACACGTTTGCCAAACATTTCAATACCCATACTCAGGCTTCAGTGGATGCGAGCCTAGGTAGAAGGATTCTCCAAGCAGCGGTGGAGCACCTTTTAGACAGGAGGTGCATGTAGCTTGGATCGGTGAGTCAACTTCCCACCCAGGAACTGCTTTAGGACGTCCCACAGTACCTGTGTCCCCCAATGAGGCGAGGGAGAAACAGGGATTTTTGTGATGAACTCACCGTAAAATCCTTTTCTCCGAGACGCTCATTGGGGGACACAGCACCCACCCTGATAGCCAGTTAGCTCTTGTTTAATTAATATGCATTTTCGATGATATTAGGGTGGTTCTTTTCTAAACATATTGTTACCTGCATTAAGGCTGATTTTTGTTGTTGTCCTACTGCTTTTGCACTAAACTGGTTTCCGCCCGCAATCCGGGCGAGGGTGTATATGGCAGAGAAGGAGCTAACCTCTTTTTTTCACTTAGTGTCAGCCTCCAGGCGGCAGTAGCATACACCCACAGTACCCGTGTCCCCCAATGAGCATCTCGGAGAAAAGGATTTTACGGTGAGTTTATCACAAAAATCCCTGTTTCAGTGACCTTTTTTGTATAACACAAAAGAATTATATGTGGCCACCTGAAACAAATAAATGACTAACTTTATATACCAGATATATGATTTTCTTGATACCTGGTATGGCTGTAGAACCTGATCTGCAAGGTCCACACCCCCATATATTTGTGGTAGTCAATGACAGACACAGGTTTTGGAGTAGTGGATCCCTGTTGGTCTGCAGTGGCTCTTGTGGCATCTGTGTGGATCGAGCTCAGGATAAAAATATCTTTTTTATCCTTATACTTAAGGGCAAGCAGCTCTCTATTGCGTAAAACCCCTGACTGCCCCTTTCGGAAATTTTTTTGACCACTGATTGTGGAAACCCCTGACGGTTTTTGCAAATGGTCCCACAAGCCCCTATGTTATGTACAACCAGACTTTTAAATAGGGGTATGCTGGTGTAGTAGTTGTCAACATACAGATTGTAGCCTTTTTGTAAAAATGGAGTTATCAGTTCCCAAATGATTTTTCCAGATGTCCCCAGATAAGTAGGGCATCCTGGTGGGTTTAGTTGGCTGTCTTTCCCCTCATAAATATGAAAAGCTGATGTGTATCCGGTTGAACTCTCACACATTTTATAGAGCTTTATTCTGAACCTTGCCCTCTTTGAAATAATTGGTCCAAAATTTTCCACCACCTCCACATTTAGACCAGGAATGGCATTAAAATGAGCGATGAATGGTTTAGCCGAATCCGAAGCCTCCCATCTGGGAAATGCTACATCAAGAGGCAAAGCCCCTTGGACATTCATGTGCGCCAATTCACTAGCACTAGGGACAGCGCTAGTACTGGGCATTGTTCCCTGAGTTGGAGACATTTCTCCAGAAGCGCTATTTGTCCTTCTTGTTGTACTGGTCCTTGTGTGTGAGGATGGACCAGAATCACTGCTCATTTCTGAGCTATCACTGTCGCTGCTACTAAAGCCCTCGAAATCCACATCGCCATCTGACACTGCACTTTCTTCACTGTCAGAACATGAAAGTGGATAAGTCTCCTCTGCACTATAACACTGACGGGCCATTTTTATTTTTTTTAATATTTTTTTCCGGAAATACAAAACTCTGATGTGACCAAATTATTTGGGAGACAATAGAGAAAAGTCTAATTCTTTTGCCTAACCCTAACTTTAGAATAAACCCTAACTTTAGAATAAACCCTTACTTTAGCCCCAACACTAACCCTAACTATGGCACTAACTGTAACCTGCCTTATCTGTTTTTCCACTGACAGATGATGGACCTGAGTGGGGACTTGTTTTTGTGAGATGAGAATTGGTATTATTTTCGCCTACATAACATTGATTGGTTCCTTTTTATTCGATATTTGGGAGGCAGAATGAACAAACAGTTGAACACCACACACTACTGGTTCATCCAACAAGGTTTTTTATTAGACTGTGAACTGTCATTGTCTTGGTAAATAATTAACCCCTTAAGCCCCAAGGGTGGTTTGCACGTTAATGCCCGGGCCAATTTTTACAATTCTGACCACTGTCCTTTTATGAGGTAATAACTCTGAAACACTTCCATGGATCTCGGTGATTCTGACATTGTTTTCTCGTGACATATTGTACTTCATGTTAGTGGTAAAATTTAATTCAAATAACTTGCGTTTATTTGTGAAAAAAATGAAAATTTGGTGAA
Source organism: Dendrobates tinctorius (assembly GCF_039654945.1). NCBI lineage: Eukaryota > Metazoa > Chordata > Amphibia > Anura > Dendrobatidae > Dendrobates > Dendrobates tinctorius. The sequence goes on along the minus strand of NW_027362032.1, from coordinate 2,606,027 downwards.
AATTTTGCAATTTTCCAACTTTGAATTTTTATGCCCTTAAATCACAGAGATATGCCACACAAAAAACTTAAGTAGCATTTACCACATGTTTACTTTAAATCAGCACAATTTTGGAACCAAAATTTTTTTTTGTTAGGAAGTTATAAGGGTTAAAATTTGACCAGCGATTTCTTATTTTTGAAACACCATTTTATTTTTAGGGACCACATCACATTTGAAGTCACTTTAAGGGCTCTCTCTCTCTCATATATATATATATATATATATATATATATATATATATATTAGTATAGAAAATACCCAAAAGTGACACCATTCTAAAAACTGCACCCCTCAAGGTGCTCAAAACCATATTCAAGAAATTTATTAACCCTTCAGGTGCTTCACAGGAATTTTTTGAATGTTTAAAAAAAATGAACATTTAACTTTTTTTCACAAAAAAAATACTTCAGGTCCAATTTTTTTATTTTACCAAGGGTACCAGGAGAAATTGGACTGCAAAAGATATTGTTCAATTTGTCCTGAGTAGGCTGATACCTGATATGTGGTGGGAAACCACTGTTTCGACGCATGGCAGAGCTCAGAAGGGAAGGAGCGTCATTTGACTTTTTCAATGCAAAATTGGCTAGAATTCAGATCGGACGCCTTGTCACGTTTGGAGAGCCCCTGATGTACCCAAACAGTGGAAACCCCACAAGTGACCCGATTTTGGAAACTAGACCCCCCAAGGAACTTATCTAGATATGTGGTGAGAACTTTGAACCCACAAGGGCTTCACAGAAGTTTATAACGTACAGCCGTACAATTAAAAAATCATACTTTTTCCATAAAAATGATCTTTTCACCCCCAGTTTTTTTTTCCCAAGGGTAACAGGACCCTAAAAGTTATTGTGCAATTTGTCCTGAGTACGCTGATACCCCACATGTGGGGGTAAACCACTATTTGGGCGCATGGCAGAGCTCGGAAGGGAAACGGCGCCATTTGACTTTTTTGGCTGGAATTGGGATTGGACGCCATGCCGCGTTTGGAAAGCCACTGATGTGCCTAAACAGTGGAAACCCCCCACAAATGACACCATTTTGAAAACTAGACCCCCCACGGAACTTACCTTGTTGTGTCGTGAGCACTTTGAACCCCCCAGTGCTTCACAGAAGTTTATAACGCCCGGGCGTGAAAATAAAAAATCATATTTTTTCCACAAACATGATCTTTTAGTCCCCAATTTTTTTATTTTCCCAAAGGTAACAGGAGAAATTGGACCCCAAAAGTTGTTTTGCAATTTGTCCTGAGTAGGCTGCTACCCCATATGTGGGGGTAAAACACTGTTTGGGCGCATGGCAGAGCTTGGAAGGGAAGGAGCACTGTTTGACTTTTTCAACGCAGAATTGACTGGAATTGAGATCAGACGTCATGTTGCGTTTGGAGAGCACCTGTAGTGCCCAAACAGTGGAAACCCCCAATTCTAACTCCAACCTTAACCCCAACACACCCCTAACCCAAACCCTAGCCCTAATGGGAAAATGGAAATAAATACATTTTTTTTATTTTATTATTCTTCCCTAACTAAGGGGGTGATAACGGGGGGTTTGATTTACTATTTATGGCGGTTTTTATGTTTGGAAGCTGTCACACGCTAAAAGACGCTTTTTATTGTAAAAATAGTTTTTGCATTACCAGATTTTGAGAGCTATAATTTTCCATATTTTGACCCACCGAGTCATGTGAGGTCTTATTTTTTGTGGGACGAGTTGACATTTTTATTGGAACCATTTACAGGCACGTGACATTTTTGATCGCTTTTTATTCCGATTTTTGGGACGCAGAATGAACAAAAACCAGCATTTCAAGAATTTCTTTTGGGGGGTGCGTTTACACCATTCTGCATGCGGTAAAATTGAAAGGCGGCTTTATTCTTCGGGTCAGTACGGTTACAGCGATACCTCATTTATGTCTTTATTATATAAAAAATAATTATTTTTGCATCACTTTATTCTGTGAGCTATAACTTTTTCATTTTTTTGCTGATGATGCTGTGTTGTGGCTCGTTTTTTGCAGGACAAGATGACGTTTTCAGCGGTACCATGGTTATATATATCCGTCTTTTTGATCGCGCGTTATTGCACTTTTTGTTTGGCAGTATGATAATAAAGCATAATTTTTTTATTTTTCTTCTTTAAGGGGTTCGCTAAAGGGGTTAACTAATGGGACAGTTTTATAGGGTGGGTCGTTACGGACACGGCGATACTAAATATGTGTACTTTTATTGTTTTGTTTTTTTTTCATTTCCAAAAAATGAATTTATTAGGGAATATTTTTTTTTTTTAAATTTAGCGATTTTTTTTATAAATTATTTTTACTCTTATTTTTCTTTATTTAACTTTATTATACTGTCCCAGGGGGGAAATCATTGTCATGTGTGAGATCGCTGATCTGACACATCACAGATCGCTGTGACAGATCAGCGATCTCACATAGGCACTGCCCAAGGCTTCATCATGCCTGCGCTTTGCAGGCACTGACGAAGCCGCCTCCCTGCAGGCCCCTGAAGGTCCCCGCAGCCATATTGGATCCAGGGACCTGCAGGTAAGGAGGCCCCCAGGGCAGCACATCGCGCTGCGCTGGGGGTCTCAGGGAAGCACGGAGGGAGCCCCCTCCCTGTCGATGCTTCCCTAAACCCCCGGTACACTGCGATTGTGTTTGATCGCAGTGTGCCAGGGGCTAACGTGTCAGCTGTGATAATCAGCTGACACCCGGCCGCGATCAGCGGCGCTCACCCTGTGAGCGCCGCTGATCTCTATGACGTGCTATCCTGTCCTTGGGAATTAAGTCCCAGGGCACATGGACGGGATAGTACGTCATATGGCAGAAAGGGGTTAAAGTTTTTTTTACATAGCTTGCCATTTTTATGGACAGTTTAAGTAGAAATGTTCAAAAATATAAAACTCAAGGATATTTTATTAAAAAACTTTGTTTTATTATCTTCGCAGATGACTGTAGCAGGAGAACAGAGGGACAGCTGACATCTTCAATTTTTAAATCTGATGATCTTGAGATCCTACAAGATACAACTGAAGTGAATGCCATTACTCCAGATATATCATCATCCATTCACAGCAAAGATCTGTCATCTGATCCTATGAAACAGGTCCCATCTTCTGATTCATTACCGACTACTAAGGAAAATCAAAGTCACAAAAGAGGCATTAAAAAACAAACTGCTCCTAAAGCAAAGAAGTCATTTTCATGTTCAGAATGTGGGAAATGTTTTAACAAGAAATCACATTTTGTAACACACCAGAGAACTCACACAGGAGAGAAGCCTTTTTCATGTTCAGAATGTGGGAAATGTTTTAGCTGGAAAGCACGTCTTGATCGCCATTGGAGCAGTCACACAGGGGAGAAGCCTTTTTCATGTTCTGAATGTGGGAAATGTTTTATCCAGAAATCACATTTTGTTACTCACTATAGAAATCACACAGGGGAGAAGCCGTTTTCCTGTTCAGAACGTGGGAACTGTTTTAAATGGAAAATAAGTCTTGATCGCCATCAAAGAACCCACACAGGGGAGAAGCCTTTTTCCTGTTCAGAATGTGGGAAATGTTTTAACGAGAAATCAGATTTTGTTAAGCACCAGATAATCCATACAGGGGAGAAGCCTTTTTCCTGTTCAGAATGTGGGAAATGTTTTAACCAGAAATGGAATCTTGTTACTCACCAGAGAACCCACACAGGGGAGAAGCCTTTTTGCTGTTCAGAATGTGGGAAATGTTTTACCTGGAAAGCGCTTCTTGTTAGACATCAGAGCAGTCACACAGGGGAGAAGCCTTTTTCCTGTTCAGAATGTAGGAAATGTTTTAACCGGAAAGAGCTTCTTGTTAGACATCAGAGCAGTCACACAGGGGAGAAGCCTTTTTCATTTTCTTAATCTGGGAAATGATTTTACTTGGAAATCAACTGTTAATAAACATCAGAGATGTCACATAGGGGAGAAGCCTTTTTTGTGTTCATAGTGTTGGAATAGTTTTAACCAAAATTGAATCTTCTTAAATGGGTTGTCTCTTGTCATTCCTCATGTTTTCTGCCAAAAGGATAAAACTAAACTTTATTAATTCCAAATGTAAAACTATACCCATAATTCACCTCCTGAAGGTTAGTCAGTAGGTGACTAATAGAAAAAACATGTACCCCACAGTTCAGTATATAGGGTGAGTTGACGTATACACACTCACTCTCCAAGCCTCTCATTTCTACGGGTTTCATCGTCCTGACCAAAGGCGACTCATCAGGAGACTATTTAATATTGACCTATATTCAAGTGAGACTGGACAAAAGAAAAAAATAAAATCATGTATCATGTTATTCGAAACAGTCAGAAAACTAGCCCCATATTGGCAGATCCCAGACCTCAGACTATATACTGTGTAAGTTTATAACCCACTCCGTGTAAGTTTATATCCCACTCCAGTGTCAGGAATAGATAGTATGTGAAAATACAGTATAATTCTTGTGTTTTTCTCCTATAGGGTCTGCCCTAGTTTGGTATTGTAACTGCTGTTAGTAGTGCAGACAAATTGTCCTAGACTAAACTCAGTTTTCAGACGGCCCAATGTTGTGAGTTCATTTTCCCCTTCACTACTGAGGCCCGATGAACTCCCTCTTCTGGTAAAGAAAGGTAGTGAGCCTGATTATCAAGCACCTGAGCCTAGTGATGATGACTGGCTGAGTGGAGTGACTGACTGGATATAAGGCCGCCGACGCCCTTCTGCCCTGCGGGTGATTTCTCTGTGGGATCCTTGGAGACCAGTCTGAATTCCTGCTCCTCTAAAGCTAAGTTTTCTGCTCTGCCTTTTGCATTTTGGCTTTGACTTTGTTTTGCTTTGTTTTTCTGGATTTCTGCCATTCCCTGCTGGGGTGAGCTGAATTCCTTTAGCTCTGTCTTCAGAAAGTACCTGAGTGCTGATATAGCTTTTGAAGCCTAGCTGCTTCAGGGTCTTTTTCCATATCAGCCTGTTGGCTTATGTCTTTGATAGGGTTTTGGCAGATTGCAGACAGCAACCTTCCTTTCCTGTCCTGTTTAGTTAGTTTGGGCCCCATCGTTTGCTCAGCCTATCTTTCTATCTGTGTGAGTGTTTTTTCATCTTGCTTCACCGTCATTATATGTTGGGGGCTGCCTTTTACTTTGGGGTCTGCTCTGGGGCAGTTTAGATTTCCTTTTCTGTCTTTAGGCTATTTAGCTCTCCGGCTGTGATCGAGGGGTCTAGGGCACCGTAGGAACCCCCCACGGCTACTGCTAGTTGTGTTGATAGGTTCAGGGGTCTGCAATCTGATAGTTGCCAACTTCTCTGGTTTTCTGGACATAGCTTCTATTTTTGTGTCTGCCTCCTACGGTGACTCTTTCATAACAGCCCAATATGTACCCAGCAAAGAGCAAACAGATGAACGGCATACTAGGGTGCACAAATCACCACATTACCAGACGGAGCTATTTATCTGAAGTATTGCGGTATATAATTCAGTCAAAAAACGGAGGTGCTTGCATGAAAAAACATGAATATTTCAATGTGAAGCGAAAAAAGAAGAAATATGCAGCACTCACCGATGTAGCTGAAAAACTGTGCGTCTTTATTTCACATAAATTCCATCAATATGATGTGTGGACATGCAGGACGTTAGAGGAATGCTAGGGGAGAGAGGTGCCGGACAGCGGCCGTTTCGCGATTACTCGCTTCTACGGGTCCAGGTGAGGGGATTAACTAAAGGTCATTCCCTATATAGGATCACAGACCTTACTAATTAACATACAAAACAAGTTGTGAAACAAACATTTACAAAAAAATATACAATATACAGAGTGCAAGATACTAGTAAAGAAGAAATCTTTCCATATCGATTTTCAAGATAATCTATATTTTTACAATATCATAGGAAGATTATAATCGAAATAACTTTACATACAATTTTTTATATAACATTTTTTATAAAAATACTGATAGATCGATCCGGTCATTTAGTCCCAAAGGACCTTGTGCGTTCGCTTTCAGGATCCATTTTGCTTCTTGTTGCAGTAAAGCTTTGTCACGGTTCCCTCCTTGAGGTGGAAAATTGACCTTTTCAATCCCTGCAAAACTCAAAATTTCTGGGTTAGCTTTCTGCACATCTTGAATATGCTTAATTAATCGCAGTGAGCCCTTTCCTGATGTAATAGATCTATAGTGTTCACCAAAACGTATCGTAAGTGGTCTTATAGTTTTTCCAATATAAAAATAACCACATGGACAAAAAATAACATAAACCACGAATTTAGTTTGACAAGAAATGTAGTTTTGTACCTAATGTTCCATAGAGCCGAAATGTATAGAATTCCCTGTCAGATGAAGATGACAGTATCTGCAGTGACCACATTTATAATTTCCTTTTATTGATAAATCTCGTAGCCAATTTTTTTGAGGGGGACGAAGTCTATGATGTACTAATAAATCCCCTATATTATGTGCCCTTTTGTATGCAAATTGAGGAACTAATTTACCATCTGTGTGTGAGGTTTTTTCTGCATCAATGAGATGCCAGTGTTTTCTCACTGCTGCTTGTATTGCTCTATCCATTGCACTATGTTTGAAACAAAAATTAAATTTTTTTTGTAGGTTTGAGTACACTATTTAATTTTTTAGTCCTTTCCTTTAATAAATCCATCTGAGAAATTTTTTTTACCCTTTCATATGCTTCATTTAATAAATTCATAGGATATCCCCTTTGCAAAAAACGTTGTTTCAGCTCAGAAATTTGTTCATTAAAAATGGTTTCATCATTATTCAGTTTTCTTACTCTTAGCATTTGACTATATGGAAGTCCCTTTTTAGTGTGTAATGGGCGAGCGCTCTTATAATGTAAGTAATTATTTGTTGCGGTTTCTTTTCTAAACACTTCTGTTTTTCAAGAGCCATTTTTTATTTTAAATTTGACATCAAGAAAATCTATTGTGTTCCCCCCAAATGAAAATGTGAAGCGCATGTTGTCACTGTTCACATTGTTCAGGTATTTTACAAAATCTGCAAATTCTTCCAGAGAACCCCCCCAGATAATAAAAATATCATCCACAAAGCGAAAATATGCTTGTAAATGTTTTAAGTGTGGATTTAGGGCTGTTTTTATATAAAACTCTTCAAATCGTGCTAGGAATAAATTTGCATAAACACAAGAGACTGGCATGCCCATTGCTGTGCCCACCCTTTGTATGACACAAGAGACTGGCGTGCCCATTGCTGTGCCCACTCTTTGTATGACACAAGAGTCTGGCGTGCCCATTGCTGTGCCCACCCTTTGTATGACACAAGAGACTGGCGTGCCCATTGCTGTGCCCACTCTTTGTATGACACAAGAGTCTGGCGTGCCCATTGCTGTGCCCACTCTTTGTATGACACAAGAGACTGGCGTGCCCATTGCTGTGCCCACCCTTTGTATGACACAAGAGACTGGCGTGCCCATTGCTGTGCCCACCCTTTGTATGACACAAGAGACTGGCGTGCCCATTGCTGTGCCCACTCTTTGTATGACACAAGAGACTGGCGTGCCCATTGCTGTGCCCACCCTTTGTATGACACAAGAGACTGGCGTGCCAATTGCTGTGCCCACCCTTTGTATGACACAAGAGACTGGCGTGCCCATTGCTGTGCCCACTCTTTGTATGACACAAGAGACTGGCGTGCCCATTGCTGTGCCCACCTTTGTATATACCACTTATCCAGAAATTTGAAGGCATTGTGTGTCAAAACATAATTGACACACAATGCCAATCACAATGACAATCGAGTGACTCGATAATAAAGGAAATAAAATCCTGTGATTTGTTTGTGTAAAATCTCCTTTATTGCTGCTATGCCTTTATCATGGGGGATGCTGGTATATAGACTCTCAACATCAATAGATGCAAGGGAGAAATGTGGTTGCCAATGGAAATCTTTCAATTTTTTCAATAAATCTCCTGAGTCTTTTACAAAAGAGGGCACAGCTTTTAGTAAAGGTTTTAGTAGCCAGTCTAAGTATTGTGAAAGTGGTTCAGTCAAAGAGTTTTCCCTGAAATTATAGGGCGACCCGGAGGCTCTTTTAAAGACTTGTGCACTTTTGGCACACTACACCAATAGGGAATTTCTGGGTATTCTGGAAAGAGTTTTTCTGCTCTCTTTTTTGATAATATCCCCAATTGAACATACTTTCTTAAAAGAGATCTTAATCTGTCCTTATATTTATGCAAAGGGTTGTCATTTAGCATACAGTAGGTATTACTATCATTCAAGTGATTTACGGCATCTTGTATATAGTATGTCTTATCCAAAAGAACCAAAGTTCCTCCTTTATCAGATCTCCTGAACACAGTATCACTCCATCCCTTAATTTCTTGCAAAGCTTTCATCTCAGATGCTTTCAAATTTTTTTCTGACATGGGATAGAGTAAAGCTTCTACATCCTTGATGACCAGATCATGGAAAAGATCGATACTGTTCCCAGGAGATATAGGAGGCATGAAATTTGATTTTATTCCTCCTTTAAAAGGTATTGGTATTTCTTCGTTGGAATTAACTGATTCCAGGGAGAAATCCGGTTCAGTTATACTCATTAACATTTCAACATCACTTAAAAATTGTCTGGGACAGATATCTGAATTTAGCATAAAGCCTAAAGGACCAATAGTTGGAGGTTTCTCACCTTCATGTATAGGAACAGAAACTGCAGCTGAAACACTGGAAAAATTTTTTTTAAGATGTAGCTTTCTTATACTTTTAAACAATTCAATCCTAAAATCGACATAATCAAATTTTTCTGGAATACAAAAATTTAAGCCTTTAGATAGAACTTCAGTATGTTCACTGGATAATTGGCGCTTTGAAAGGTTTATTATACATAGATTGTCCTTGGAGGTGTTATTTCCTCCATGATACTTGCTTGCGTTTCTTGATTTTGTAATTTTCCGGCCTCGTCTTGTTTTTTCCTAAAGGGGGCGTATTATTAGAGGTAAAAGGAACAGTAAGCATGCTTGAGTCCTCTCGATCGTCTGCAACACTTGAGTCTGAATCCGTGGTCCATCCTTCATAGTTATTTTTATGAGCCATGTTGTATCTCCGCTTTTTAGAAAAAGAGGAACGATTTTTATTCCAGGAAAAAATCATGTTATTTTCATAGTCATTTTTATCTCTCAAAAATTTTTCTTTTTTCTTCTTCTTAATATCGATTTGTTGTAATACGAGTTTTTTATCCAATTTTTTGTAAAAATGTGTATTTTGCTTTTCTGTGTAGCGTGACTTTAATTCTGATTTCGCTTTCTCCAACTGTTCAGTCAGATGATCATACTCCTGCTCATTTTTCTCTGCTACCAATTGTAATAAATTGAGAGAACATTGGTGAAGGAGATCAGTCCATTTCTTTTGGAAAATAGGATCATCTTGAAATTGTGAAATTTCCTTGAAGATACGTAAACCTCTCGGGACTCTCTTGCATTCAGTGTATGATTTCAATGATTTTACAGTCCAGAATGATCGGATTTCTCTCTCAGCTAATGATTGTATTTTAAATTCAAGTGATCTTGTGCTGATAATATGCAGCTCTTCCTTACGATTGCATCCTCTCGTCCTGCTAAAAGTCCCTGTTCAACCGCATTCATATCAGAAAGCTCCATATTTTCATCTGTGTCCATTGTATGGATAAAAAGTGAGTGAAATAAACCCTGTGCTCAGTTCAATTACACAAGTTGAATGATCCTAGCAAAGAGCAAACAGATGAACGGCGTACTAGGGCACAAATCACCACATTACCAGACCGAGCTATTTATCTGAAGTATTGCGGCATATGATTCAGTCAAAAAATGGAGGTGCTTGCATGAAAAAACATGAATATTTCAATGTGAAGCAAAAAAAGAAGAAATATACAGCACTCACCAATGTAGCTGAGTTTTGCAGGGATTGAAAAGGTCAATTTTCCACCTCAAGGAGGTGACCATGACAAAGCTTTATTGCAACAAGAAGCAAAATGGATCCTGAAAGCGAACGCACAAGGTCCTTTGGGACTAAATGACCGGATCGATCTATCAGTATTTTTATAAAAAATGTTATATAAAAAATTGTATGTAAAGTTATTTAGATTATCTTCCTATGATATTGTAAAAATATAGATTATCTTGTAAATCGATATGGAAAGATTTATTCTTTACTAGTATCTTGCACTCTGTATATTGTATAACTATATATTTTTTTGTAAATGTTTGTTTCACAACTTGTTTTGTATGTTAATTAGTAAGGTCTGTGATCCTATAAAGGGAATGACCTTTAGCTAATCCCCTCACCTGGACCCGTAGAAGCGAGTAATGGTGAAACGGCCGATGTCCGGCACCTCCCTCCCCTAGCATTCCTCCACGTCCTGCATGTCCACACATTTGATGGAATTTATGTGAAATAAAGACTCACAGTTTTTCAGCTATATCGGTGAGTGCTGCATATTTCTTCTTTTTTTGCTTCACATTGAAATATTCATGTTTTTTCATGCAAGCACCTCCATTTTTTGACTGAATCATATGCCGCAATACTTCAGATAAATAGCTCCGTCTGGTAATGTGGTGATTTGTGTGCCCTAGTATGCCGTTCATCTGTTTGCTCTTTGCTGGGATCAGACTACAGGGGAATGCAGATGCCCTGTCCAGAGTTCACTGTATGTCATGTGTCCACCCCTTAGGGTTGAACATAGGAGGGAGGTACTGTATGTGGTACAGTAAAGGGTGTTTTACTGGATGGGAGATACATTTCTCCCAGCAGGTTAATGTTTGGCTGGGTTTTTCCCTAAAGGCAGAACCTGCGATGATGTCATGGTCACGTGATCATCAGCCCATGTGATGTTTACCTCACTTGTAGGAGGGGTTATGGGCTATGTAATGGAGGTTGATGTTTGGCACATGGTGAGTGTGTGTCTGGAAGTTACAGGACCTTGGCTGGACTTAGCCTGGACACGTACACAGGATCCCCGTGCTGCAGGACTATAGCAGCAAGACTCTCAACAACCATGGGAATGGCACCTGGCAGATGCCGCGGACCTGTCAGCCGCTTAGTTAAGCCCGTCTCGTGCAAGTGGTGAGTATGGGACCAGTGGTTCTCCAAGCTGGAGTATATTTCTGTTTTTCCTTACTTTCTGTTAATCTGCTGTTTACAACGTGACATTAAACCACTGAAATTGGACTTTAAGCCTGTGTGTTGCCTCGTTATTGCAGCCCTGCCATTACCTACCAGAGTGAATCCCTACACCTCCTTAAAACTATTGCACAGAGTCTATTTGGTGGTCTTGTACAATGGTTTCTGGGTTTTGGGATAAGGTGAAGCGTCTGATAGCACAGATGTATGATGGACCGGTTGTTCTGGAACCTTCTACCCTTTTACTGGGAACCAGGCCTTCCCGGCTTCCAAAAAGCTTTCAGAAGCTAGTAAACTACTTATGTATGGCCACTAAAATCTACATTGCGGCAAAGTGGAAGTCGCCCTCACTGTCAATACAGTTGTGGCCAAAAGTATTGACACCTCTGCAATTCTGTCAGATAATACTCAGTTTCTTCCTGAAAATGATTGCAAACACAAATTCTTTGGTGTTATTATCTTCATTTAATTTGTCTTAAATGAAAAAACACAAAAAGAATTGTCCTAAAGCCAAATTGGATATAATTCCACACCAAACATAAAAAAGAAGGTGGACAAAAGTATTGGCACTGTTCGAAAAATCAAGTGATGCTTCTCTAATTTGTGTAATTAACAGCACCTGTAACTTACCTGTGGCACCTAACAGGTGTTGGCAATAACTAAATCACACTTGCAGCCAGTTGACATGGGTTAAAGTTGACTCAACCTCTGTCCTGTGTCCTTGTGTGTACCACATTGAGCATGGAGAAAAGAAAGAAGACCAAAGAACTGTCTGAGGACTTGAGAAACCAAATTGTGAGGAAGCATGAGCAATCTCAAGGCTACAAGTCCAGAATGTTCCTGTGTCTACCGTGCGCAGTGTCATCAAGAAGTTTAAAGCCCATGGCACTGTGGCTAACCTCCCTAGATGTGGATGGAAAAGAAAAATTGACAAGAGATTTCAGCGCAAGATTGTACAGATGTTGGATAACATGACTAACATCCAAACAAGTTCAAGCTGCCCTGCAGTCCGAGGGTACAACAGTGTCAACCCGTACTATCCGTCGGCATCTGAATGAAAAGGGACTGTATGGTAGGAGACCCAGGAAGACTCCACTTCTTACCCCGAGACATAAAAAAGCCAGGCTGGAGTTTGCCAAAACTTGCCTGAAAAAGCCTAAAACGTTTTGGAAGAATGTTCTCTGGTCAGATGAGACAAATGTAGAGCTTTTTGGGCAAAGGCATCAACATAGTGTTTACAGGAGAAAAAAAGAGGCATTCAAAGAAAAGAACACGGTCCCTACAGTCAAACATGGCGGAGGTTCCCTGATGTTTTGGGGTTGCTTTGCTGCCTCTGGCACTGGACTGCTTGACCGTGTGCATGGCATTATGAAGTCTGAAGACTACCAACAAATTTTGCAGCATAATGTAGGGCCCAGTGTGAGAAAGCTGGGTCTCCCTCAGAGGTCATGGGTCTTCCAGCAGGACAATGACCCAAAACACACTTCAAAAAGCACTAGAAAATGGTTTGAGAGAAATCACTGGAGACTTCTAAGGTGGCCAGCAATGAGTCCAGACCTGAATCCCATAGAACACCTGTGGAGAGATCTAAAAATGGCAGTTTGGAGAAGGCACCCTTCAAATATCAGGGTCCTGGAGCAGTTTGCCAAAGAAGAATGGTCTAAAATTCCAGTAGAGCATTGTAAGAAACTCACTGATGGTTACCGGAAGCGGTTGGTCACAGTTATTTTGGCTAAAGGTTGTGCAACCAAGTATTAGGCTGAGGGTGCCAATACTTTTGTCTGGCCCATTTTTGGAGTTTTGTGTGAAATGATCAATGTTTTGATTTTTGCTTCATTCTCTTTTGTGTTTTTTTCATTTAAGACAAATTAAATGAAGATAATAATACCAAAGAATTTGTGTTTGCAATCATTTTCAGGAAGAAGCTGAGTATTATCTGACAGAATTGCAGGGGTGTCAATACTTTTGGCCACAACTGTATCTATGAACGACATTATGTTATTCTCATTTGTGGCCCCAGCGTTTCTTATAGAATAAATCCCTTTCTCAGACAGTCCTGTAGTAATTACTTTGTTCTCACGGTTTGTAGGAGGGTTCGTTATCAGTATAAGTGCGAGAGATGAGAGACCGACGACTGCAGTTTTACCCTGTGTGTCCGGCGTCAGTTTTACAGTGTGAGAGATGCGGGGTCTGTGACCAAAGCTGGGGGTATACGGGTGTATACAGGATACATAGGGGTCTGTGACCGAAGCTGGGGGTATACGGGTGTATACAGCATACATAGGGGTCTGTGACCGAAGCTGGGGATATACGGGTGTATACAGCATACACAGAGGGGTCTATGACCGAAGCTGGGGGTATACGGGAGTATAAAGAGCACACTGAGGGGGTCTGTGACCAAAGCTGGGGGAATACAGGTGTATACAGCGTACACTGAGGGGTCTGTGACTGAAGCTGGGGGTATACGGGTGTATACAGCGTGAACAAGGGTCTGTGACTGAAGATGGGGGTGTACAGAGTACACAGAGGGGTCCACACAAAAGCAGCTTCGCTCAGTACACCTCGTACACACACAGCTCCGCTACGTACACTCGTACACACGCGGCTCCCCTCCGTACACCTCATACACACGGCTCCGCTCCGTACACCTCGAACACGCGTGGCTCCGCTCCGTACACCTCGTACACGCGCGGCTCCGCTCCGTACACCTCGTACACGCGCGGCTCCGCTCCGTACACCTCGTACACGCGCGGCTTCGCTCCGTACACCTCGTACACACGCGGCTCTGCTCCGTACACCTCGTACACGCGCGGCTCCGCTCCGTACACCTCGTACACGCGCGGCTCCGCTCCGTACACCTCGTACATGCGCAACTCTGCTACGTACACCTCGTACACGCGCGGCTCCGCTTCGTACACACAGGCCTCCGCTCCGTACACCTCGTACACACGCGGCTCCGCTCCGTACACCTCGTACACACGCGGCTCCGCTCCGTACACCTCGCACACACGCGGCTCCGCTCCGTACACCTCGTACACACACGGCTCCGCTCCGTACACCTCATACACACGGCTCCGCTCCGTACACCTCGTACACACACGGCTCCGCTCCGTAACACCTCGTACACACACGGCTCTGCTACATCCACCCTGTAAACCCCTCCTGACCCCACACATAAACTTCCCCTCATCCAGCACCATGACAACCAGCACAGCAGAGTCCTGCACACACTGAGGTCCCTGATCATGTGACCCCTGACTCCTCCCCTCCTGTGACCTCATCACAGGTCCTGTGCGCACAGAGCAGCTGTAGAAATCTCCGGCCTCGGGGGTCTCACCAGACTTCGCTCTTTTCTTGCAGGGGGCGCAGTGGATTTCATCCTGGATCCATAGAGCTGAATAGAGGAGCGATGTTCCTTCAGTCTGATGGGAATTGATGGTGACGTTTGTCCAACGTCCACGTTACTGAGTAAATCCCCCCAGGACTGCAGCCGGTAAAGACCCCGATATCCACAGGTGTCCCCTTTAATTGGGGGAAAGGGATAGAAAAGCCTCTTATCCCGAGGGGAAACCCTGTACATGGAGACATCGGCCTCAGATCTCTCCTGTCCTGTTCTTCCAGAAAAGCCTCAAACTTCTGTGTGTGACTCAGAGCTGAGATCTAACGTGAGAGAAGATTCCAGTGCGGGGAAGACGGGAAACCTTCATATAGACGGCCGGTGGGGATGGAGGCAGTGACCGACTCTGGCCAAATCTGTCTCTAGAGCCGCAGTAGAAGATGAAGATGTCGTCCTCATCATGAAGGAGTTATTTCTCATGTCGCGTGTAATGAATATCTCCTGCAGTATTGCTAATGCCGATTCCAGTGTCGGTAATGAGAGGAGAATTAGCGTTATGGAAGATGAGTCTATGAGGAACGTGTTCAGCTGCCGACTCCGAGGAGGAAACTGCTTGTTGTCTGTGGCCTAAATATATAGGTTTTATTAGTAGATGTCAGGGGAGAAAACTAAACCCTGTAAGATAATAAATCTCCTCATATGTTTCCCTTATTATCTCCAGTAATTGTATTATTACACCGGATTCTTATGATGTTACATCGGATCATCTTCTTCTCATTCAGGTGTCTACAATATCGGATCCTCTCAGTGAAGATCTTCTACAGAAGATAATTTTCCTGATTTACCCATCAAGGATGGATATGGACAGAGACAAGATGGCGGAGAGGATATTACACCTCACCCTAGAGATCCTCTTCCATCTCACTGGAGAGGTGAGAGATTCTGATGACGTCACATTACATCATTCTTATCTATGGGAATAACAGATGGACAGAACTGGAGAGGTGAGGACTCTGGAAATGTCTGGAGTGAGATTTATTAATGTGTCTCTCCATTACCAGGATTACACAGTGGTGAAGAAGACCTCTAGTGACCGCTGTCAGGACCCTGTGTCTGAGGGATGTGGAAGACCCCTGAGCCCAATCACGGGGCCTCCACCTCACCCCCTGATCCATGAGGACATCAATGACCAGAAGATCCTAGAACTCACCTACAAGATGATTGAGAGAGGAGAGACTGCTGGGAATGCTGGGACATTATACAGTAACGCTATGAAGGGATCGGGGGATGACGGTATCATTGTATGTGTCAGGTTCCTATAAGGTGTCAGGATGTCGCTGTCTATTTCTCCATGGAGGAGTGGGAGTATTTAGAAGGACACAGAGATCTGTACAGGAACGTCATAATGGAGGTTCCCCAGCCCCTCACATCTCCAGGTAATAGACAGGACTAAATACACACGGCCTATAATTATCTGTATGTAGAGAATGAATTCAGTCCCTGTATGTGTTTCCTCCAGATCTATCCAGTAAGAGGACAACACCAGAGAGATGGCCCCGTCCTCTTCTTCCACAGGACTGGAAACAAGAAGATCCCAGTGCTCCTCAGGATCATCAGGTAGATGGAGAGAAGGTGTCAGGAGATCTCCCCTATGATGTGTAGACGGCTGTGAAGGTCTTGTGCTCAGTCTTGTTTTATCCACCAGTATTATATGTTTTATACTTGTGTAATGAGAACGGTGGAGATGGCAGGATTAGAGCTGATCATAGATGGGACTTCTCCATCTGTCTGTGACTTTTACAATATTTGTTTCAGGGTGAAGATCTGACCCATATTAACACTACAGAGACATATGTGAGGGGTGATGAGCGGTGTAAAGAGGAGATTCCCACATATGACTACCCAGGTGAGTAGTAACCACTGAATGCAGAGAAGTCACAGATTCCTCTCAGTCACCGGCTGTGGCTGCTTTATCGGTGGTGTAGTCCGGCCGTATTACCATGATCACCATTTTGCCTCTAGACCACAACATTCTCCTCCACCCAAAACTGTTCAAATGACTTTGGGCAGTGAAAGCCCTTTTCTATAGAACTTACAACCAATTACATTGTTTTTGATCCTAAGGAATTCAGATTACTGCACAATCTCTCCTGAAATGGGGAGCAATATTATTATCTCTAATCTTCTGCTCAGGATCCATAGTAGCTCTAATGGTCCACCATAACTGAGGGCAACTCTGGTTTACTGTTGTGTAATCTGTATTTGTAGTTTTCAGTTAATGAGATTCTCGTGCTCTGGGGCGGGGCTGTGGGTGGGGCTGTGGGCAGGGCTTTATGTGGTGCTCTGATTACATATTCCTCTGTATTGGCTTATGACAGGTCGCTGATCCGTCACTGACCTGCCCCCATTATTACATAATGCATATAATAGCATTAATATTATTGGTGATAATGCCTATAATATTGTGGATATTGTGAGGCTTAGAAAAAAATTACATCCAGCACAATGTCACCGGTGATGGCGGCGCCTGCACAGTAGCCTCTATATCAACTATATGAATTTTTTTTTGTTAGGAAGTTATAAGGGTTAAAAGTTGACCAGCAATTTCTGATTTTTACAACAAGATTTACAAAACCATTTTTTTAGGGACCACCTCACATTTGAAGTGAGTTTGGGGGTCAATATGACATAAAATGCCCAAAAGTGACACCATTCTAAAGAGTGCACCCCTCAAGGGGCTCAAAACCACATTCAATAAGTTTATTAACCCTTCAGGTGCTTCACAGGAATGAATGGAATGTGGAAGGAAAAAATATACATTTACTTTTCTTTCACAAAAATTTTCATTTAGACCTAATTATTTTTTACTTTCACAAGGGTAACAGGAGAAAATGGACGATACATTTTGTTTTGCAATTTCTCCTGAGCATGCCAATACCCCATATGTGGGGGAAATCTACTGTTTGGGCACACGGCAGGGCTCGGAAGGGAAGAAGCGCCATTTGACTTTTTGAATGTAAAATATGCTGTAATAATTAGTGGTTGCCATGTCGTGTTTGTCGAGCCCCTGATGTGCCTAAATAGTAGAAACTCCCAAAAAGGGACCCCGTTTTTTAAACTAGACCCCTTAGGGAACTTATCCAGATGTGTATGGAGCACCTTGAACCCACAGGTGCTTCACAGACGTTTATAACATGGCGCCATGCAAATAAAAAAGAAAATAAGATTTTTCACAAATCTTTTTAGCCCCATATTTTGCATTTTCATAAGGGTAACAGGAGAAATTGCTCCATACAATTTGTTGTGCAATTTCTCCTGAGCACGCCGATACCCCATATGTGGGAGAATACTACTGCTTGGGCGCATGGCAGAGCTTGGAAGGGAAGGAGCGCCATATTGGAGAGCAGATTTTGCCGGAATTGTTTGTGGGTGACATGTCACATTGTCGGAGCCCCTGAGGTGCCAGAACAGCATAAGCCCCAAAAGTGACTGCATTTTACCAAATACTTCCCTGAATGAATTCTTCTAGTGGTGCAGTGAGCATACTGACACCACCGCTGCTCCATAGAAAATTATACCATTGGGCAGTGAAGAAGAAATAATGACATTTTTACAATTAAAATGTTGTTTTAACCCCAGATTTTACATTGGAAAATAGGTAGATAGGTAAATGGTCACTACACCCATAGATGAATTCCCTCCTGAAGTGACCCCATTTTGGAAATGACACCCCTCTGGGAATTCATCTATGGATATAGTGACCATTTTCACTACATGGATGATTTCCAGAAACTCGTAGAAGTTTCAGAGCAAAAATTGCAAAAATATCATTGTAGTGCCCAATATATTGTGCCGAGCTTGTGTCTCTGGAGACCTCCCCCCACCTACCCCCGGAAATTGTTATTTCAGCTCTACTCAAATGTGTCTGTCACTAAATAAACCAAATGCTTGAATGTCAAAACAGTTCAAAAACGTGGTTCTGTGTGGAAGATTGTAAAGCCGTCATGGAGGCATAAGGCTGGCAGTGATGGGCATTGTGGGTAATAATAGCGGGGATCATGCCTCATTCCTCTCTAGGAACATACACGACATCTTCTCTGGGGGTTCTTTCTTGTTTCAGTTACTGGGATGAGTGCAATAAAATGTCGCTCAGTGAGTCTTCTGACATCTTCACATTCTAAAGGATTGGCGGGGACAACATTTTGAAAAACAAGATTTTCAGTGACCTTTTCCTGATAATCAAGGAAAGTATCTGCATTTCCGGCTTTTTTGTATAACACAAAAGAATTATATGTGGCCACCTGAAACAAATACATGACTAACTTTTTATACCAGATATATGATTTTCTTGATACCTGGTATGGCTGTAGAACCTGATCTGCAAGGTCCACACCCCATATATTTGTTGTAGTCAGTGACAGACACAGGTTTTGGAGTAGTGGATCCCTGTTGGTCTGCAGTGGCCCTTGTGGCATCTGTGTGGATCGAGCTCAGGATAAAAATATCTTTTTTATCCTTATACTTAAGGACAAGCAGCTCTTCATTGTCTAAAGCCCATGACTGCTCCTTTCGGAGCTTTTTGCTGACCAATGATTGTGGAAACCCCTGACGGTTTTTGTGAATGGTCCCACAAGCCCCTATGTTATGTACAATCAGACTTTTAAATAGAGGTATGCTGGTGTAGTAGTTGTCAACATACAGATTGTTGCCTTATTGTAAAAATGGAGTTATCAGCTCCCAAACCATTTTTCCAGATGTCCCCAGATAAGTAGGGCATCCTGGTGGGTTTAGTTGGCTATCTTTCCCCTCATAAATGTGAAAAGCTGATGTGTATCTGGTTGAACTCTCGCACATTTTATAGAGCTTTATTCCGAACCTTGCCGTCTTAGAAGGAATAAATTGCTCGAGGTGCAGTCTTCCTTTGAATTTTGCAAGGGACTCATCAATGGAAATGTTTTCTGTTGGGGTGTAGAGCTTTAAGAACTTTTCTGTCAAGTCTTCGATGATGGGTCTGATTTTGAATAGTCTGTCATGTTCTGGGACATTTCTGGGCAGGCATTGACTATTGTCATTAAAATGCCAAAATCTCATGAGCATTTGATAACAGGTCCTAGGAAGAACGGCAGGAAATATAGGGGTGGCTTGAACAGGGTGGTTGGACCAATAGGACAGAATGGTCATTTTTTTAACAAGCCCCATAACGACTGTAAGTCCTAAAAATGTTTTCATTTCTAGGACATTAGTTGGTTCCATAAATTTGACCTAGCATAATAGGATCGTGGATTCTGGCTGATGAATTGGGACGCATATAAATTTGTAGGACAATATGCTCTAGCAAGCTATCTGTCATAAACAAATTAAAAAAATAATTGGTCCCAAATTTTCCACCTCCACATTTATACCAGGAATGGCATTAAAATTAGAGATGAATGGAGTAGCCGAATCCGAAGCCTCACATCTGGGAAATGCTACATCAAGAGGCAAAGCCCCTTGGACATTGGTGTGCGCCAATTCACGAGCACTAGGGACAGCGCTAGTACTGGGCATTGTTCCCTGAGTTGGAGACTTTTCTCCAGAAGCGCTATTTGTCCTTCTTGTTGTACTGGTCCTTGTGTGTGAGGATGGACCAGAATCACTGCTCATTTCTGAGCTATCACTGTCACTGCTACTAAAGCCCTCGAAATCCACATCACCATCTGACACTGCAGTTTCTTCGCTATCAGAACATAAAAGTGCATAAGCCTCCTCTGCACTATAAAACTGACCGGCCATTTTATTCGTTTTTATTTTTTTACCGGAAATTGAAAACTACGACGTGACCAAATAATTTGGGAAGCATTTGAGAAAAGCCTAATTCTTAGCCTACCCCTAACTTTAGCCCCAACACTAACCCTAACTATAGCACTAACCCTAACCTGCCTTATCTGTTTTTTACTTTATAGCACAATCGCTGACTGACACAGCTGTTGGCAGCAGCACTTGTAACACTGTTTCTCCTCTAATATCTCACTGACAGGAGATCTGAGGAGAAACAGCGTTTTTATGGGGCAGATCACCCGGGAAAGTTCATTGCTGCAACAAACTTTCCCAGTGATTTGACTCATTGGCTGGTGTGACGCTGACGTCATCAGGACCTGAACCAATCAGATCTCAATGAGGTCGAGGGTCACAGGATGTGTTGTGCGGCGAAATCCCCTAGTTATAAGGTATGTGGGGTCCCGATGAGCACAAAACTGCCGACCGTAGACAAACGTCCGCGCTGCACAAAGCGCTGCACAAAGCCCTGCTAGCGCCGATGTTTATCTAACGTTGGTGGTCACGAAGCGGTTAAGTTAAGGGTACAATCATTTCTGTCCAGGCCTATTTCATGAGTTTTATTTTTTTTTTAATTCTGTGGAAGCATGGTTGAAAAGCAATGTCTGACTTTCATTTGTTCATTTTCATAGATTTTTTTATTTATTATTACTTTTGTCAGATTCAAGTTATTTCTGTGACCATTGTGGGTTTTTCTGTCATTAAACGAGGGGTACCAACAATTTAGACCACGTGTGTAGGAGGATTGAATATTTTGACTCCACGGCCACTTTCTGGAAATTAACACACAGTGGATGTTGGAGTGAAAATTACACATTTGCCATTTTCTTACCCAGCACATAGTGCCCAGATTGTGCTCCAGGAGACACACACCACAAATTAAGTGGGTTCTTCTCACTATAATATTGCTAAATACAGGGATCCTAAATGTTGTTTGCGCACACTGCAAGACTCCGAAGTGAGTGCGGATTTTGCTGGATTGGTTTATAGAAACCTTGTTGCTTTTCAACAGCCTTTGAGCCACTAATAGTGCGGGAACCTCTGTTTTTCCATTGACAGATGATGGACCTGAGTGGGGACTTGTTTTTTGTGAGATGAGAATTGGTATTATTTTCGCCTACATAACATTGATTGGTTTCTTTATATTTGATATTTGGGAGGCAGAATGAACAAACAGTTGAACACCGCACACTACTGGCTCATCTAGCAAGGTTTTCTATTAGACTGTGAACTGTCATTGTCTTGGTAAATAATTAAAGTTTTTACATAGCTTGCCATTTTTATGTACAGTTTAAGTAGAAATGTTCAAAAATATTAAACTCAAGGATATTTTATTAAAAATAATTGTTTTTTTATCTTAGCAGATGACTGTACCAGGAGATCAGAGGGACAGCTGACATCTTCAAGTTTTAAATCTCATGATCTTGAGATCCTACAAGATACAACTGAAGTGAATGCCATTACTCCAGATATACCATCATCCATTCACAGCAAAGATCTGTCATCTGATCCTATGAAACAGGTCCCATCTTCTGATTCATTACTGACTACTAAGAAAAATCAAAGTCACAAAAGAGGCAATGAAAAACAAACTGCTCCTAAGGCAAAGAAGCTTTTTTCATGTTCAGAATGTGGGAAATGTTTTACACGTAAATCACTGCTTGTTGCTCACCATAGAACTCACACAGGGGAGAAGCCTTTTTCATGTTCAGAATGTGGGATGTATTTTGCACGTAAATCACTGCTTGTTACTCACCATAGAACTCACACAGGGGAGAAGCCTTTTTCCTGTTCAGAATGTGGGAAATGTTTTAATCAGAAATCGGTTCTTGATAGACACCGGAGAGCTCACACAGGAAAGAAGCCTTTTTCCTGTTCAGAATGTGGGAAATGTTTTAATGAGAAATCTAATTTTGTTACACACTACAGAATGCACACAGGGGAGAAGCCTTTTTCCTGTTCAGAATGTGGGAAATGTTTTGCACGTAAATCACTGCTTGTTGCTCACCATAGAACTCACACAGGGGAGAAGCCTTTTTCCTGTTCAGAATGTGGGAAATGTTTTAATCAGAAATCGGTTCTTGATAGACACCGGAGAGCTCACACAGGAAAGAAGCCTTTTTCCTGTTCAGAATGTGGGAAATGTTTTACACATAAATCAGATTTTGTTACACACCATAGAACGCACACAGGAGAGAAGCCTTTTTCATGTTCAGAATGTGGGAAATGTTTTCACAAAAAAATCACTTTTTCTTATTTACCATAGAACTCACACAGGAGAGAAGCCTTTTTCCTGTTCAGAATGTGGGAAATGTTTTAACAAGAAATGGCATCTTGTTAGTCACCAGAGAACTCACACGGGGGAGAAGCCATTTTCCTGTTCAGAATGTGGGAAATGTTTTAACCAGAAAAGGAATCTTAATGAACACCAAAGAACTCACACAGGAGAGAAGCCTTTTTCCTGTTCAGAATGTGGGAAATGTTTTAACCAGAAATGGCATCTTGTTAGTCACCAAAGAACTCACACGGGGGAGAAGCCATTTTCCTGTTCAGAATGTGGGAAATGTTTTAACCAGAAATGGCATCTTGATCGCCATCAGAGCAGTCACACAGGGGAGAAACCTTTTTCCTGTTCAAAATGTGGGAAATGTTTTAACCAGAAAGGGAATCTTAATGAACACCAAAGAACTCACACAGGAGAGAAGACTATTTCATGTTCAGAATGTGGGAAATGTTTTAACCAGAAAGGGAATCTTGATATACACCAAAGAACTCACACAGGGGAGAAGCCTTTTTCCTGTTCAAAATGTGGGAAATGTTTTAACCAGAAAGGGAATCTTAATGAACACCAAAGAACTCACACAGGAGAGAAGCCTTTTTCCTGTTCAGAATGTGGGAAATGTTTTAACAAGAAATGGCATCTTGTTAGTCACCAGAGAACTCACACGGGGGAGAAGCCATTTTCATGTTCAGAATGTGGGAAATGTTTTGCACATAAATCACTGCTTGTTACTCACCATAGAACTCACACAGGAGAGAAGACTTTTTCCTGTTCAGATTGAGGGAAATATTTTATCCGGAAAGAGAATCTTGTTAGACATCAGAGCAGTCAAACAGGGGGGAAGCCTTTTTCCTGTTCAGAATGTGGGAAATGTTTTGCACGTAAATCACTGCTTGTTACTCACCATAGAACTCACACAGGGGAGAAGCCTTTTTCCTGTTCAGATTGTGGGAAATATTTTAACCGGAAAGGGAATCTTGTTAGATATCAGAGCAGTCACACAGAGAAGCCTTTTTCATTTTCTTAATGTGGGAAATATTTTACTTGGAAATCAACTGTTAATAAACATCAGAGATGTCACATAGGGGAGAAGCCTTTTTTATGTTCATAATGGTGAAATAGTTTTAACGGCGAGTACTCCGGCAGCTGTGCTCTGCTTGTGAGCAACGCATTATGTCCCTGCCATGTGCTGCTTACAAGCATAAAGCAGTTGCTGGTATCAGGGCAGGATTCAGCAAGGGAGCGCCGGGTAGGTAAGTGTAATGCTTTTTTCTTAATGTTTTGTGATGGGGCCATGGATACCAGGATGGGGGCCAATTATAAGGATTGGGCTATGCATAGCAGGACTGGAATGGGGGGCCAGTCATACCCGAATAGTGATGGTGCCCTGCATACTAGGAAGAGATGGGGGCCCTGCATACCAGGATAAGGATGGGGGCCAAGCATACTACGATGAGATGGGGCACTGCATACCAGGAGCGGGATGGGGCCAATCATGCCACAATAGGATGGGACCCTGCATACTAGGATAAGGATGGGCCCATGCATACTAGGATAGGGATGAGGGATCTATGTATACCAGGGTAGGGATGAGGAGGCCATGTGTATCAGAATAGGGATGAGGGGACCATATATACCAGGATAAGGGATATTAAGTACAGAATTAACCACATTTTTTGCTTCAATTTTTTTTTCCTAATTTCCTCTAAACCTAGGTGTGTCTTATAGTCCAAAAAACATGGTATATATATTTTTTTTTCTCAGTGAACTCATTCCTTATGTTTGACTCACTGTCCCGGGGCTTATGTGAGGTTCTCACATCACACGAGCCCTGCACCCAATCAGCGGCAGCTTCACTGCTCCTTCCTTCGGACATATTGAACATCAACATGAAGCCAGGGCTGCGGCTACTCTCTGACGGCTTCATGATGCTTGATTTGTCCTAAGGTGGGGACAGTGACATCAGCGCTGATTGGGCACAGGGCTCACATGACGTAAAAACCTCAAGAGACCCAAGAAAGCAAGTACCGACAACCTTTTTAAACATCAAAAATCCCACACAGGGAAAAGTCATTATTATACCTAGAGTGTGAGAAATGAATTACAGGAAAATCGTATTTTGTTGACCTTCAAAAATAACTCAGACGAGGAGAACCTATATATATTATTCACAAATTGTACAAAAACATGATGCACGCGGCGTGCGTTCAAGGATGGAATAATATATGGGAGTTTTATAGAATAAATTCAAGGTGAGAATATTATATGGGAGTTTTATAGAATAAATTCAAGATGGAATATTATATGGGAGTTTTATAGAATAAATTCAAGGTGAGAATATTATATGGGAGTTTTATAGAATAAATTCAAGGTGAGAATATTATATGGGAGTTTTATAGGATAAATTCTAGGTGAGAATATTATATGGGAGTTTTATAGGATAAATTCAAGGTGAGAATATTATATGGGAGTTTTATAGGATAAATTCAAGGTGAGAATATTATATGGGAGTTTTATAGAATAAATTCAAGGTGAGAATATTATTTGGGAGTTTTATAGAATAAATTCAAGGTGAGAATATTATATGGGAGTTTTATAGAATAAATTCTAGGTGAGAATATTATATGGGAGTTTTATAGAATAAATTCAAGGTGAGAATATTATATGGGAGTTTTATAGGATAAATTCTAGGTGAGAATATTATATGGGAGTTTTATAGAATAAATTCTAGGTGAGAATATTATATGGGAGTTTTATAGAATAAATTCAAGGTGAGAATATTATATGGGAGTTTTATAGGATAAATTCTAGGTGAGAATATTATATGGGAGTTTTATAGAATAAATTCAAGGTGAGAATATTATATGGGAGTTTTATAGGAT
The DNA here is from genome assembly GCF_039654945.1 of Dendrobates tinctorius. Lineage (NCBI taxonomy): Eukaryota > Metazoa > Chordata > Amphibia > Anura > Dendrobatidae > Dendrobates > Dendrobates tinctorius. The sequence goes on along the minus strand of NW_027362032.1, from coordinate 2,580,547 downwards.
AAATTCAAGGTGAGAATATTATATGGGAGTTTTATAGGATAAATTCTAGGTGAGAATATTATATGAGAGTTTGATAGGATAAATTCAAGGTGAGAATATTATATGGGAGTTTTATAGAATAAATTCAAGGTGAGAATATTATATGGGAGTTTTATAGGATAAATTCAAGGTGAGAATATTATATGGGAGTTTTATAGAATAAATTCAAGGTGAGAATATTATATGGGAGTTTTATAGGATAAATTCAAGGTGAGAATATTATATGGAAGTTTTATAGGATAAATTCAAGGTGAGAATATTATATGGGAGTTTTATAGGATAAATTCAAGGTGAGAATATTATATGGGAGTTTTATAGAATAAATTCAAGGTGAGAATATTATATGGGAGTTTTATAGAATAAATTCAAGGTGAGAATATTATATGGGAGTTTTATAGGATAAATTCTAGGTGAGAATATTATATGAGAGTTTGATAGGATAAATTCAAGGTGAGAATATTATATGGGAGTTTTATAGAATAAATTCAAGGTGAGAATATTATATGGGAGTTTTATAGAATAAATTCAAGGTGAGAATATTATATGGGAGTTTTATAGAATAAATTCAAGGTGAGAATATTATATGGGAGTTTTATAGGATAAATTCAAGGTGAGAATATTATATGGGAGTTTTATAGAATAAATTCAAGGTGAGAATATTATATGGGAGTTTTATAGGATAAATTCAAGGTGAGAATATTATATGGGAGTTTTATAGGATAAATTCAAGGTGAGAATATTATATGGGAGTTTTATAGGATAAATTGAAGGTGAGAATATTATATGGGAGTTTTATAGGATAAATTGAAGGTGAGAATATTATATGGGAGTTTTATAGGATAAATTCAAGGTGAGAATATTATATGGGAGTTTTATAGGATAAATTCTAGGTGAGAATATTATATGGGAGTTTTATAGAATAAATTCAAGGTGAGAATATTATATGGGAGTTTTATAGGATAAATTCAAGGTGAGAATATTATATGGGAGTTTTATATGATAAATTCAAGATGGAATATTATATGGGAGTTTTATAGAATAAATTCAAGGTGAGAATATTATGTGGGAGTTTTATAGGATAAATTCAAGGTGAGAATATTATGTGGGAGTTTTATAGGATATATTCAAGGTGAGAATATTATATGGGAGTTTTATAGGATAAATCAAATACCAACAGAAAATAAACGACCCAAAACAAATATCAGTAAAAATAACTCCTCTTCATTAGGTAAAGTATGAAAGAATTGCGCCATTTTCCGATACCAGTCGCATCTTCATTTTTCATGATCTTGGGTTGGGTGAAGGCTTATATTTTGTGTGCCGAGCTGACGTTTTTAATGATACCATTTTGGTGCAGATATGATCTTCTGATCGCCTGTTATTGTATTTTAATGCAATAGTGTGGCAACCAAAAAAACTTAATTCTGGCATTGTTTTACGTTTTTTCTCATTACGCCGTTTAGTGATCGGGTTAATTCTTTTTTTATGTTGATAGATCGGTTGATTCTGAATGCAGCAATACCAAATATGTATTTTTTTTATTTTATTTTAAATGGGGAAAAAGGGTGAATTTGAACTTTTATATTTTTTTTTAAATGTTTTAATATTTTTTAAAAACATTTTTTTTTACTTTTGGCATTGTGAAGACATGCAGCATTGTTCCTTAATTAACCAGACGACTATTTTTCAGCAAACGAAGAATAATAGAATGTTATCTGTATGTTGGCTTTAAATTTAAGTGTTGATTTCTGGTTGGTCAAGAAAACAGACTTTTGTTTGTGTAAGTCGGTAATATTGACTTTTATTGTGCGCTTATCCTTGATCACTAGTGATGTTTGCTGATATGCTAATTATGCCTTGTGTTATGGAGCCAGTTTGTTGACTTCTATAGCAGAGAGGGAAAACTGATGCAAATAGTTTAAGTAATTAAGTAATCCTACTTGTTCTCATCTCCATTCTTACCCTTTATGTAAATACTGAATGAGGGACACTTGTTAAGTGTGCAAATAGGTTACAGGCCTCTGTATAAAGAGACAAAGAGAGAAACAGCCAGAGAGATTCTGCCAAGACATCCATACATCCCAAAAGGACCAGAGACAGGACGGCAGCCATTTACATCATAGCTCCATCACGAAGGTCACGGATCTATCATTCTATAGGAAACAACCTAGGGGTTTTCAGCCTTGGTTGGAAGAATACAGATCTGCTCCATTGACCATCGCTGAACCATGGATATGTTTGGAGAAGCCAGGTTGTGTTCCTCAGATCAACTGGCCTTGCACCTTGTATGGACTCAATGGACTGTCATCTTCCTACACTTGTTGTTACCCCGTCTCTGTGTTCGTACCACAGGTGGAGTAGTTGACAGCTGACATGTGCCGAAAAAGATGTGGGCTCAGCGACGGAGCCCACATCAATGGAAGGGAGTCCGACGTTTGGCGTACATTTATGCCCAATGTCGGAAAGGGATTAAAGGGGATTGTTTTTGCAGAGACAGAAGTGGTAATCAATCATGTATACATACAGATAATTACAAAAATACACAGCTTCTAATGGTAAATAGTATAGAGTTAAGACAAGAAAATATCATTTGTGTAAACCATGTGTAGATATAAAAATTCAGGCAAATGTCAAATGTTGTAGCTCCACAAATAATTAAGAGTGGTGTAAGGTATGAAAGTGTGGTGTACTTAATTATTTGTACCAACTGGGGGTCTGTATGTGGGAGAGACAGGGCAAAAACTTAGAACAAGGATGAATTCTCACAACTACACAATAAGAGAAAAAAGAATAGATCTACCTGTGGCAAAATATTTTTGTAGCCCTGATCACAGCACCATGGACATGAAATTACTTGTGTTAAAAAGGTAACTTCAAATCTCAGAGAAACAGAAGGATCTGGGAGTATAAACTCATGACAGCCTTTGACACTCTCAAAGCAGGAATGAATGTGTCGCAGGGATTCATGTCTTTTTATATCAATTAAGGAATTTTCTCCTCAGACCTTGTTGGGTATCACAACACAGAACCAGACCCCTATCAGGTGACAATAAAACTTTCACACTCCTAATATATGAACTGTTCCAATATTTATGGCCACCACTTTTATCCCTCTCCCATAATGATAGTTCTACTTCATGTCATTTGTCTTACCTATTGCATTATGTCTGTGCTATGTGATTCTTCAGATTTTGTATTATTCTATGCCTGAAGAGACCTGAGTAGTCTGGAAAGCTTGCAATGTGTTACCATCTTTTCAGTTAGCCATTAACCCCTTTACCCCCAAGGGTGGTTTGCACGTTAATGCCTGGGCCAATTTTTACAATTCTGACCACTGTCCCTTTATGGGGTAATAACTCTGGAACGCTTCCATGGATCCCGGTGATTCTGACATTGTTTTCTCATTATATATTTTACTTCATGTTAGTGGTAAAATTTCTTTGACATGACTTGCGTTTATTTGTGAAAAAAATGGAAATTTGGTGGAAAATTTTAGCGTTTTCCAATTTTGAATTTTCATGCCCATTAATCACACAGATATGTCACACAAAAGACTTAATAACATTTCCCACATGTTTACTTTACATCAACACAAATTTGGAACCAAATTTTTTTTGTTAGGAAGTTATAAGGGTTAGAAGTTGACCAGCGATTTCTCATTTCTACAACACCATTTTTTTTAAGGGACCACATCACATTTGAAGTCACTTTGAGGGGTCTATATGATAGAAAATACCCAAAATTGGTACCATTTTGAAAACTGCACCCCTCAAGGTGCTCAAAACCACATGTCAGAAGTTTATTAACCCTTCTGGTGCTTCACAGGAATTTTTGGAATGTTTTAAAAAAAATTAACATTTAACTTTTTTTCATAAAAACATTACTTCAGATCCAATTATTTTTTTTCCCCAAGGGTAACAGGAAAATTTGGACTGCAAAAGTTATTGTGCAATTTATTCTGAGTACGCTGATACCTGATATGTGGGCGTAAACCACTGTTTGGGCGCATGGTTGAGCTTGGAAGGGAAGGAGCGCCATTTGACTTTTTCAACACAAAATTGGCTGGAATTGAGATTGGACGCCATGTTGCGTTTGGATAGCCCCTGATGTGCCTAAACAGTGGAAACCCCCACAAGTGACCCCTTTTTGGAAAATACACCCCCCAAGGAACTTATCTAGATGTGTGATATGAACTTTGAACCCCCAGGTGTTTCACTAAAGTTTATAGCGTCTGGGCGTGAAAATATGAAAATAATTTTTTCCACAAACATGATTTTTAGTCCCCAATATTTTATTTTCCCAAGGGTAACAGTAGAAATTGGACCCCAAAAGTTGTCCAATTTGTCCTGAGTACATTGATGCACCATATGTGGCAGAAAATTACTGTATGGGTGCACAGTGGGGCTCAGAAGGGAAGTAGTGACGTTTTTGAATGCTGACTTTGATGGAATGGTCTGCCGGTGTCATGTCGCGTTTGGAGAGCCCCTGATGTGCCTAAACAGTGGAAACCCCCCACAAGTGACCCCATTTTGGAAACTAGACCCCCCCAGGGAACTTATCTAGATGTGTGGTGAGCACTTTGAACCTCAAGTGCTTCACAGAAGTTTATAATGTAGAGCCATAAAAGTAAAAAAATATTTTTTTCCACAAAAATGATCTTTTCTAAGCCAATTTTTTATTTTCTCAAGGGTAACAGAAGAAATTGGACCCCAAGAGTTATTGTGCAAATTGTCCTGAGAATGCTGATACCCCATATGTGGGGGTAAACTACTGTTTAGGTGCATGGCAGAGCTCAGAAGGGAAGGAGCGCTAGATTTTACTGTTATGGTTTGCAGGTGCCATGACACACTGGGAGAGCCCATGAAGTGCCAGAACAGCAGAACCCCCTATAAGTGACCCCATCTTATTAATTACACCTCTCAATGAATTCATCTAGGGTTTGCAGTGATCATATAGACATCATAGGTGTGTCACAGAATTTTATACCATTGGGCAGCCATGCGGAGAGACTCGGGAGAAACGGAGCGCTATTTGCCTATTCAAGTGAATGGGTCTGTGCACATGTCAGTGTGTTTCCACGGACCGTGTGTCCATGAGCAAAACACGCTGACGTCGATTTTTAATGTCAGCGTGGGCCACAAAACAGCCAGCATACGTGCACACATAAAACTCATGGATGTCATTCATGTGACATGCATCGGCACCGGGGAAGAAGCGTTACAGTAAGCGCTGTTCCCCAGCGCCAGGTGCTGAACATGACTCTCATCATTCTCCCCTGCTTGTGCCGATCGCTGGCACAGTACCAGTACCAGAAATATCAGGACATGTGAAAGAGGTGTTATAGCGGGTTTTTACGTTTGGCAGCTGTCACACATTAAAAGATGCTTTTCATTGTAAAAATAGTTTTTGCATCACCACATTTTGAGAGCTATAATTTTTTGACATTTTTTGATCGCTTTTTATTCTGATTTTTGGATGCAGAATGAACAAAAACCATCAATTCATTAATTTCTTTTGGGGGGGGCATTTATATCGTTCCAGGTGTGGTAAAATTGATAAAGCAGTTTTATTCTTCGGGTCAGTACGATTACAGCAATACCTCATTTATATCATTTTTCATGTTTATACAATAAAAACTATTTTATATAAAAAAATAATTAGTTTTTCATCGCTTTTTTCTGAGAGCTATAACTTTTTTATTTTTCCGCTGATGACACTGTATGGGGGCTTTTTTTTGCGGGACAAGATGACGTTTTCAGCGGTACCATGTTTATTTATTGATCACGTGTTTTTCCACTTTTTGTTTGGCGGTATGATGACAAAGCGTTGTTTCTTGTCTTTGCTTTTATGGTGTTCACTAAAGGGGTTACCTAGTGGAACAGTTTTATAGGTTGGGTCGTTATGGACGTGGCAATACCAAATATGTGTACTTTTACTGTTTAGAGTTTTTTTTAATTCAAATATTTATTTAATGTTAGAATAAATATTGACATTTTTATTATTTACAATTAGTTACATGTTTTTTATTTAATTCTATCTTTTACACTTTGTCCCACTATGGGACAGTCATTTTTTGCAGGCTGATCGCTTCTATGGCAGGCAGATGAAGCAGCATCCCCATGCTATAGAACAGGGGTGGGGAATCTTTTTTCTTCCAAGGGCCATTTGGATATTTATTCCATCCTTCGGGGGCCGTACAAGCTCCGCCCACAAAGTACATCCTGACTCTGGCACTGGTTTCATGACTTAATCTTTCATTGTATGCCCTTCAATGTTCAGTAGTGAACACTGCGTGTGTGCGCTAACAGAGCAAGAAGAAATTAATGAGCTTCTAGCAATCAAAATACAGCTCCCTGCCCAAGAATGCGGTCCCTGAGAATCTGCTCGGGGGCCTGATAAAAGGTCATCGAGGGCCGTAAATGGCCCTGGGGCCTGAGGTTCCCCACCCCTGCTATAGAAGCTGTCAGCGCTGCACTCAGTTCTCAGACACTGAGAGACTGCCTGACTTGCACTGCGCATGACCAAGAAGTTTCTTAGCTCTGGTCGTGACAACATCAGGTTACCATGGCAGTGATCGCGACCTCGCATCACGTTGTAGGGTCTCCGATCCAAAGGCAGAGGGACTGTCAGCCCTCTGCCTGCTCCTGGAATGCTGTGATCATGTTCGATTGCAGTATTTCGGGGGTTAAAATGGCGGGAGCGGTCTGTGACTGCTCCTGGCACTTAGTGCTGGGTGTCAGCTGTGAGAATCAGCTGACACCTGGCCGCGATCGGCCGCACACCACCTGTGTGCGCGGCCGAGCGCCGATACACACTATTCCGTCAATGGTCAAATTGGCCCAGGGCACATGGACGGAATAGTACGTCTGATGTCAGAAAGGGGTTAAACACAACACCACCCCTCTTATTTATTGTATTACGCTGCATTAGAAACTAAATAATTACGGCATGATGAAAATCAGCTTAAAGTTTCATGGAGCAATGTCTACCTTTCCCTCTTACCCCCCCTTAGTTCGTATGATCCCTATTTTTTGTGCTTCAGTTTTCCTTGGTTTTTCCTTTTCTCTAGGAGCCAAGTCATATGTGACGCCCCTATCACCGACTCTATGGTCTCTGCGCTGACTGTAGGACTTGTAGCTGTTTAACATTTAATAACAATTCATTGGTTATAAAGAAGCTGTCCGGTTGGGTTATGAAACGAGCCGTGTCCTCCTGATTCTCCCCTTCTGAATTCAGATCTGACAATGACAATTTTACTTGTCCCTTGTTTCTACGATATCTACAAGTTTTCCTTTTACCGCTACATGTTATTGATACATAAAAGTTTCAGGACTCGGAAACATTATTTCTGCAAATATAAAGATGCGTGATATTTTGTTAGGCCAATTGTCTGATACTTAGAGGAAGCTTAGCAGCAATTTCAATATCTAAGACATATCTAAACACTATTACAGATTACACACAGTCACAGAAATTGCATTATAAGCTGTGGCCCTCATTCAGTGACAGCTCTTTTTTCTTGTCTCTTGTACTCCTGCACCGGGTCATCTCTTACAATGGCCCAACGTTATCTACAAGCATTGATGGATTCCATTGTCCTTGATCTCTTGTTTCCATAGGTGCAATATCTTGGTGGAATCTCTCACCGTGCTCATCGCTCACGACTTCACAGTTTGGTTGAAAAATGTCTTGATGCGAATGTAAGAAATGAATCTTTAAGGACATGTACAGCCAAGATCCTGACACAGTGCGGAAAATAAGTATTTGATACGCTGCCGATTTTACAAGTTTTCCCTCCTACAAAGAATGGAGAAGTCTGTAATATTTATCACAGGTACAATTCAACGGTGACAGAAAATCCAAAAATAAAAAAAGCAGAAAATCACATTGTATGATTTTAAAATAATGAAATTGCATTTTATTGCATGAAATAAGTATATGATCACCGACCAACCACCAAGAATTCAGACTCTCACAGCCCTGTTAGTTTTTCTTTAAAAAGCCCTTCTACTCTGCTCTCACCTGTATTAATTGCGACCAGTTTGAACTTATCTGCATAAAAGACACCTTTCCAGATAATCAGTCACACGCCAATCTGTCCACCATGGCCAAGACCAAAGAGCTGTCTAAGGACACCAGGGACAAAATTGCAGACCTGCACAAGGCTGGGGTGGGCTGCAGCACAATAGGCAAGCAGCTTGGTGAAAAGGCAACAATTGTTGACAAAATTATTAGAAAATGGAAGAAACACAAGTTGACTGTCAGTCTTCTTCGCTCTGGGGCTACATGCAGGATCTCGTCTCGTGGGGTAAGGAAGATTCTGAGAAAGGTCAGAAAGCCCAGAACTACATGGTAAAACTGGGTCAATGACCTGAAGAAAGCTGGGATCACAGGACCGGGCCTGCTCAGGAAGTGTGCATAGCTAATCAGCTACCTAGTGTTCACTGGTGGATACAGACTGACCTGCAGGTAGCAGCCAGGTACCACTCCTGGGCAGAACCCAGTATTGCAGCTGCAGACCCCAGGGGTCAGGTTCGCTGACACTGAATAGGGATAGGTCTCTTTTCAGACTAGTAAGTTCTGGTACCTCTACAGAATGGTTACTGACACTGATTAGGGCAAGGTTAAGACACTCTGGTCGATGATACTGGAACAGGGTTTGGCCGAACACAGACCAGATGACAATGTTCAGCCACTGGCCACTCATGGACAAGCTTCAAGCACTGGTCACTCCGGGAATGAGATTCAGGCCCTGGCCTTTCTGGATCCAGGGGACTATGGATACAGGACTTGCTACACCAGAATGAGTTTCAGACACTGGCTGCTCTGGGACCAGGGGATGACGGATTCAGGACTGGCCACACTGAGGCAAGGAATACAGGTTTAGGACACTAGCCAAACCAGGACCAGGGAACCTCATAACTCACTAGTAGTACACCTTACTGACTAATGATTCTACATGTTGCATGGTGAATCCCTAAGGGAGAGGGAGTCTTTTATATAGGATGACTCCCAGCAATTAGCTGGAAGCCATCTTCCAGGTGTAGTAATTATACTAAACATCTCTGAGCAACAAGCTAAGAGTATTTAGTATATACTTGCTCTGCCCCTTTAAGAATGGGGGAGTGCGCGCATGTGTGTACTAGGTGCATCGCTTGGAGCTGCGGCGCTCACACAGCCAGGAAGCAGGAGAACGCTGAGGATTGTGCCGAGGGTCTGAGGCAGTGAGTAAGCTGGCATCCCACCATGCAGGGGTGCCAGTAATAGAGCTACAGGCACACTATGCCATCATGGATTAAAATCTTTCCGGGCACGCAAGGTCCTGCTACTCACACCAGCATATGTCAAGGCCCATTAGAAGTTTGCCAATGGCCATCTGGATGATCCAGAGGAGGCAAGGGAGAATGTCACTTGGTCAGATAAGACCAAAATAGAAATTTTTGCTATCATCACCACCCGCCATGTTTGGAGGAAGAAGAAGGATGAGTGCAAATCCAAGAACACCGTTCCAACCATGAAGCATGGTGGGGGGAAACATCATACTTTAGGGGTGTCTTTCTGCAAAACAGACAAGATGACTTCACCGTATTTAAGGGAGGATGGATGGGTCAAGGATCGAGAGATTTTAGCCAAACACCTCCTTCCCTCAGTTGGAACATTGAAAATGGGTCGTGGCTGGGTCTTCCAGCATGGCAATGACCCAAAACACACAAGAGGAACTAAGAAGCATTTCAAGGTCCTGGAGTGGCCTAGCCAGTCTCAAATCCTGAACCCAACAGAAAATCTTTGGAGGGAGCTTAAAATCAATGTTGCCCAGCGACAGCCCTGAAACCTGAAGGATTAGGAGAAGATCTGTATGGAAGTATGGGCCAAAATCCCTGCTGCAGTGTGTGCAAACTTGGTCAAGAACTACAGGAAATGTCTGACCTCTGTGATTACAAACAAAGGTTTCTGTACCAAATATTAAAATTATCCACTACCTTAATTCGTTTAATTTTGTATTCATTAATCTTACTATTATGTGCCAGTAATGGATCCATACTCTTATTATAGGAATATATACCTTTATGAGGCAGATAGCATCACTTGGTGTCTGCCAGATGCAGCTCTGATGTTTATCAATCACTTCTTGTCCCCCGGCGTACTGCGCTCTAATACTACAAGCTCCGTTATGCGTTGCAGTGGCCTGTGAGCCAGCACTTAGCACGCCTTCTCCATTTTCCACACAAACTCCTCCCTGCCTCCTCACCATCACCATATATATACACACACTGTATATATGTATACATAGACATATGCATACATATTTCCTATTCTTTGGCATGTTTGTCACACTTACATGTATCAGATCACCAAACAAATGTAAATATTAGCCAAAGATAACACAAAATGCAGTTTTTTAATGAAGATCTTTATTATATAGGGAAAAAGAAACCCAAACCTTCAAGGCCCTGTGTGAAAAAGTGATTGCCCCTAAACCTTATAACTGGTTGGGCCACTCTTAGCAGCAACAACTGCAATCAAGCGCTTGCAATAACTGGCAGTGAGTTTCTGGAGGAATTTTGGCCACTCATCTTCCGAGCATGGACCGCCTTGTTAAGGTAATGACAAAACAGCGTCTCAATTGCATAGCTCCCAACCATCCCAGATTCAGCTGGACTGTCATGTCCCCTCTCAGCTGTTCTCCCAACCTCTATATTCCTCTCTCCGACATTTTCATTGCTCCTGTAGCTCCTCCTGCTTGGAGGGATTGGCCGCTTCTCTGCTAAGTGCATAAATTAGATTATATATTCACTTCCTCTCCCTTCAGTGATTGGTCTCCCCAGGACTATGAGTTTCCATCTCAGTCTCCACAGGCTACTGCTGCTTTACCAGTGAGCCACAGCTCACAACGCTGGAGATGGGAGAATTTGGTCATATTGACCTCTATATTGCCGGCAATGAACTCAGAAGCAGAGTATACATATCCATAGCAATACATTGTGTATAAGAATGCTTTTTATGGTGCCTGTATACTGAGGGGAAGAAAAATATATATTTTTGTTCCTATAAAAGTATTTAAAATAATAAGCAATTACAAAAATGTATTTTTCTATGTTACACTCCCAGATCCTGAACCCACAGCCTCAACATTACTGACAGGCACTGTAAGCTGCTGAGCCACAAGCTCCGGTGAAGAGACTACAGGATTGTGTGCACTTGATCTATATTCCAGGCTCTGACTACAGGCAGATTATTCAGATAGAAATACACTGCTGTGTACAATGGATGTTTCTGAATTCTAGAGGAGAATAAGAGATTTTTTCATCCTATAAAATTACTAATAATAATGAAAAACACTTGATAATGAAAAAAATGTCATTTTTAATGTGTTTTTTTAAATAATAAGCATCACAAATCAGTAAATAACCCGGACATAGTTGTGTCAATATAACTGTAATGACCTGCAGAACACAGCGATCAGATTATTTACAGGAATCGGTAAATTACGGGAGAAACAAAATGGCGTAATGCGGAGGACGTGTTCACACGTAGCGTAAATGCTGCGTTCTTTCTTCTGTAAATGTCTGACCCAGATGACGTAGTGACAATCCTCCCTGATTATTGCGCGTTTGCTGCGTTTCTTCTTTTTTGCATTTTCCCCCATATTTGATGTTTTTTGGCAGATATGAAGCCGCGTTTAACACTTGTTTAATAGTACAGAAAAGCTTTGATTCTGCGCTTATAAGGTTGTGTGCACACGCTGCGGATTAGGTGCGGATTCATCCGCGTGGATTTTGTAAAATCCGCAGTTGAAACCGCAGGTCAAAATACCTGCGGTTTTACCTGCGGATTGCTCTGCGGTTTTGCCCTGCGGTTTTTCATCTCCTCAATGGAGGAGATGGCAAACCGCAGGGGAATCCGCAGAAAGAATTGACATGTCAATTCTTTCTGCGGATTGAAAACCGCAGATAATCCGCGCGGAAAATTCCGCACCATCTGCATTGCGGTTTTTGATTCCCATAGGGAATCATGGTACTGTACACCGCAGCAAAAACTGCTGCGGGTCCGCAGCGGCCAAAACCGCTGCGGAACCGCAGCAAAATCCGCAGCGTGTGCACACAGCCTAAATGTGATGGCGATTTTCTCTTCATACATTTTTTTTCTTAATATGTTTTTTTTCAGAAGAAGCCTATAAAGGGAAAATGCATCAAAGCCCCAGAGGTCCGCAGGGTCTTCAGACCACAGAGAGCGCAGATTTCATGAGAACTGCGGCGCTATCCGACTCCAACAATCAGTATCTTCCATGGTGTAACAGTCAGGATTCCTCTAGATTCTCGTCTCTCCGCCTGGTTACAGCTGTTCTTCCTTTCTCCCCTTTTCTTTCCTTGCCTTTCCCATTCCTTCTCTTCCCCTCCTGCCTCTTAAATGTTTTATATATAAGGTATTACATGTGTCCTGTAACCCCTTTCCCGGCCTATCCTGTGTAGACCAATCTTTTTCATTTTCTTTCTATCCCTTTCATTTTTCCCTTTTCCCCATTTTCCTTAACCCCTTCACAACTGTACTAGTACGGCGCAGGTAGCTTCTCTCCCTTTGATGTCGGCTCCGGTGGTGAGCCCGCATCTTTCCCAGCACACGTCAGTACAAGTGAGGTATTCTGCTACATACAGGTGATCTGATCATCGCCTGTATGTAGCAGAGCTGATCGAGTTATGGCAGCTTCTAGTCCCCAATATATAAAAAATATAAAAGTTCAAATCCCCCCCCCCTTTCACCCCACTCAAAATAAAACAATAGAAAAACCAAACATACACAAATTAGGTATCGCCGCCTTCAGAATCGCCCGATCTATCAATAAAAAAAGGAACAACCCGATCACTAGATGGTGTAGTGAGAAAAAAAGTAAAAATGCCAGAATTAAGGTTTTTTGGTCACCGCGACATTGAATTAAAATGCAATAACGGATGTTCAAAAGATCGTATCTGCACCAACATGGGATCAATAACAACATCAGCTCAGCGCGCAAACAATAAGCCCTCACCCAACCCAAGATCATGAAAAATGGAGATGCTACAGGCCTCAGAAAATGGCACAATATTTTTTCCCCAACAAATTTTGGATTTTTTTTCACCACTTAAATACAAAACAACTGAGACCTGTTTGGTGTCTATGAACCTGTAATGACCTGGAGAATCATAATGGCAGGGCAGTCTTAGCATTTGGGGAATATGGTAAAAAGAAAATCCAAAAAACGTTGTGGAGTTACACTTTGTTTGCAATTTCACCACCCTTGGAATTTTTTTTCCCATCTTTGAGTACACGATATGGTGAAACCAATGATGTCGTTCATTGTAAATACACCCCTGTCCTCTGTATCTCCCCACCTCATTGCAGATTGTAAGCTCTCACCAGCAGGGGCGGCTGATTCTGCTTTAATTATTGTATTGTTAACGTTGCTACTTATGACTTGTGTTTTGAAGCTGTTAGGCTGTGTGCACACGCTGCGGATTCTGCTGCGGTGTACAGTAACATTATTCCCTATGGGAAATGGAAACCGCAGTGCAGATGCTGCGGAATTTTCCGCGCAGATTATCTGTGGTTTCTAAACCGCAGAAAGAATTGACATGTTAATTCTTTCTGTGGATTCCGCAGCGGTTTCCTATCTCCTCCATTGTGGAGATGGTAAAACCGCAGGGCAAAACCGCAGAGCAATCCGCAGGTAAAACCGCAGGTATTTTGATCAATCCGCAGCAGATTCCGCAGAGTGTGCATGTACCCTTAAACTGTAAAGTTCTGCTGAATATGTTGGTGCTATACAAAGATTATTATTATTCCAAAGCACAACTTGTCCCGCAAAAAACAAGCCCTAACATGGCCATACTGACGGAAACAAAGTTATGGCTGTGGGAAGAAGGGGGGCGAAAAACAGAAACGCAAAAACGAAAAAGGGCAAGGTCTCCAAGGGGTTAACAAACCCTATTTTTCCTTCCCCATACTCCTCCTTAACCCTTTCTCCCCTTTATTCTGCCTCTTTCATGACTTTACATTTCTCTTTTTTGCTGTTGTTTGGTTCTTGTCTGTATTTCTGGGTATTTATAATCGGTCTCTCCCCTTTTTCTTTACCCCATTTATGTAAATAAATCCTTAATAAAAACTACTTTACCATAAAAGGCGCCCGCTGTGCGCCCAAGGCACGCGGCTGATCTGTGCGGATTTGGGGCTTTTTTCTCTCTAATAAAATCGCAGGTAAAAAACTGCAGAAACTTTATTAAGTGCAGAATCAAAGCTTTTCTGTCCTCTAAAAAGCGCATTAAAAACGCGGCTTCACCTCTGCACCAAGAACGCATCAAATAAGGGGGAGAAGATCGTTATTGTAGATGGTGCGGATCCTGCAGAAAACAAAAAACACCATATTTCTGCAATGTGTGAACACGGCCTTACAGGCACAAATAAGCCGGGTGTCGTATAGTGACGCTACATAAAGAGAACGTTCTGGAGGCTCCGACTGTGAATGACGGCACAAAAAATAATCCCCAGGTCCCACGCACGCTGGACCAGAGACCCATGAATCCACCTGCTCATCTCCAGTCCCAACTGTCCCGGATACAGCGGTCAGTCCCGGATTTGGGTCTACGCCCTGCAGTCTCAGGCGTCTGCTGAATTTCCCTCACTACCAGCGTCCCTCTGACAACTCCTCCTGCTGGGGGAGAAATCAGTGGTAAATGGCCGTGGATTAGGGTGAGGCCAAAATTTGCTGCTATGCGCGCCACATGCTCTGTGCCTCTATCTGTTCTTCAAAAGTTGTGAGGTGTGTACAGTTACTTGGTGTAACACTGGTGGATGTGGACCCACTGCACCATTGGCCAGGCTTACTCTAGAGAGGTGTAATTGGGTGTCCACCAGGTCTTCACTAGAGCTACTGGTGGAGAGGATAGGCTGGACAGCCGGTAGACACCAGGAACTACTCCAGGGTAGTCCCCAAGACTACCTCAGCTGATTGGTGGGTCAGAGACTCGAGTGTGAGGTACAACAGGCAAAGTGAACTGCCTAGGAACCAACATCCAACAGAGAGCGGATGGTGGAGCTGCCTATTATAGGACCTGCCGACACGGGATAGGCTGGGGAACCTAATCTGTGAAGGACACGGCAGGGTTAAATCCCTGTAGAGACTGGCCAATCCCCCAAGGTTAAATGGAAGCAAAATGCTGAGAAGCTGCAGTCACCATAGTGAGTAGGGAGGCGCTGAGAGGGCATGTGAGGGATCACCATAACACCTGGTTAGGAGACCACTCAGATGTCCCTGAGCTGAACCCCGCGCTGCACCTCGGAACACATGTAATATTATCTTCACAGCAAGTGGTAAAGAAATCAGTGACACCTGTAAGATAAAAATGCCTATTACACCCTTAGATGACTTCCCTGATGGGTACAGGGTCTGAAATGGGGTCACTTTAGGGGTTGTATGTTGTCCACAATCATCGGGGGCTTTACAATTGGCCCCACAAGGGAGGACTGCCAAATTAGTGCTCCAAAAGCAAAACAGTGACTCTCCCCATTGGAGCCCGGCCGTGTGCAGTCATTCCTGGCCTCAGGTTTATGGAGAAATTTCTGTGTAACCTGTGGCTCCATTTTACTATGTGAAATAGAAAAATTTGATTCTAAAACATTTCACCTTGTACACATGGCTCCGCTCCGTACACCTCGTACACACACGGCTCCGCTCCATACACCTCGTACACACAGGGCTCCGCTGTGTACACCTCGTACACACACGGCTCCACTCCGTACATCTCGTACACACGCGGCTCCGCTCCGTACACCTCGTACACACGCGGCTCCGCTCCGTACACCTCGTACACACACGGCTCCGCTCCGTACATCTCGTACACACACGGCTCCGCTCCGTACACCTCGTACACACACGGCTCCGCTCCGTACATCTCGTACACACACGGCTCCGCTCCGTACACCTCGTACACACACGGCTCCGCTCCGTACACCTCGTACACACACGGCTCCGCTCCGTACACCTCGTACACACACGGCTCCGCTCCGTACACCTCGTACACACACGGCTCCGCTTCGTACACCTCGTACACAAACGGCTCCGCTCCGTACACCTCGTACACACACGGCTCCGCTCCGTACATCTCGTACACACACGGCTCCGCTCCGTACACCTCGTACACACACGGCTCCGCTCCGTACACCTCTTACACACACGGCTCCGCTCCGTACACCTCGTACACACACGGCTCCGCTCCGTACACCTCGTACACACACGGCTCCGCTCCGTACACCTCGTACACACACGGCTCCGCTCTGTACACCTCGTACACACGCAGCTCCATTCCGTACACCTCGTACACACGCGGCTCCGCTCCGTACACCTCGTAAACACGCGGCTCCGCTTTGTACACCTCGTACACACGCGGCTCCGCTTTGTACACCTCGTACACACGCGGCTCCGCTTCGTACACCTCGTACACACGCGGCTCCGCTTCGTACACCTCGTACACACGTGGCTCCGCTTCGTACACCTCGTACACACACGGCTCCGCTCCGTACACCTCGTACACACACGGCTCCGCTCCGTACACCTCGTACACACACGGCTCCGCTCCGTACACCTCATACACACACACGGCTCCGCTCCGTACACCTCATACACACGGCTCCGCTCCGTACACCTCGTACACACACGGCTCCGCTCCGTACACCTCGTACACACAGGGCTCCGCTCCGTACACCTCGTACACACACGGCTCCGCTCCGTACACCTCGTACACACACGGCTCCGCTCCGTACACCTCATACACACACGGCTCCCCTCCGTACACCTCGTACACACACGGCTCCGCTCCGTACACCTCGTACACACAGGGCTCCGCTCCGTACACCTCGTACACACACGGCTCCGCTCCGTACACCTCGTACACACACGGCTCTGCTCCGTACACCTCATACACACACACGGCTCCGCTCCGTACACCTCGTACACACACGGCTCCGCTCCGTACACCTCGTACACACACGGCTCCGCTCCGTACACCTCATACACACACGGCTCCCCTCCGTACACCTCGTACACACACGGCTCCGCTCCGTACACCTCGTACACACAGGGCTCCGCTCCGTACACCTCGTACACACACGGCTCCGCTCCGTACACCTCATACACACACGGCTCCCCTCCGTACACCTCGTACACACAGGGCTCCGCTCCGTACACCTCGTACACACACGGCTCCGCTCCGTACACCTCGTACACACACGGCTCCCCTCCGTACACCTCGTACACACACGGCTCCGCTCCGTACACCTCGTACACACACGGCTCCGCTCCGTACACCTCGTACACACACGGCTCCGCTCCGTACACCTCGTACACACAGGGCTCCGCTCCGTACACCTCGTACACACACGGCTCCGCTCCGTACACCTCGTACACACACGGCTCCGCTCCCTACACCTCGTACACACAGGGCTCCGCTCCGTACACCTCGTACACACACGGCTCCGCTCCGTACACCTCGTACACACAGGGCTCCGCTCCGTACACCTCGTACACACGCGGCTCCGCTCCGTACACCTCGTACACACACGGCTCCGCTCCGTACACCTCGTACACACGCGGCTCCGCTCCGCTCCGCTCCGTACACCTCGTACACACACGGCTCTGCGACATCCACCCTGTAAACCCCTCCTGACCCCACACAGAAACTTCCCCTCATCCAGCACCATGACAACCAGCACAGCAGAGTCCTGCACACACTGAGGCCCCTGATCATGTGACCCCTGACTCCTCCCCTCCTGTGACCTCATCACAGGTCCTGTGCACAGAGCAGCCATATATGTGGAGTGCGGCTCTGCAGGTTAGTGATGGGCAGTCCGGCTCTTCTGGCTCCTTTCCCCACTTTTCTCCCTCCTGTCCCTTCACTATAAAGCCTGGGCCTCATTATACAGCTGTACAGGGGTCTAGTGAAGGCTTTTTATCCCTTTCCTCAGTCTGTAGCTCCTGGGCACAGGCCCTCACTCCTGTCCCCTCACTATAAAGCCTGGGCCTCATCATACAGCTGTACAGGGGTCTAGTGAAGGCTTTTTAGCCCTTTCCTCAGACTGTAGCTCCTGGGCACAGGCCCTCACTCCTGTCCCCTCACTATAAAGCCTGGGCCTCATTATACAGCTGTACAGGGGTCTAGTGAAGGCATTTTAGCCCTTTCCTCAGACTGTAGCTCCTGGGAACAGGCCCTCACTCCTGTCCCCTCACTATAAAGCCTGGGCCTCATCATACAGCTGTACAGGGGTCTAGTGAAGGCTTTTTAGCCCTTTCCTCAGACTGTAGCTCCTGGGCACAGGCCCTCACTCCTGTCCCCTCACTATAAAGCCTGGGCCTCATCATACAGCTGTACAGGGGTCTAGTGAAGGCTTTTTAGCCCTTTCCTCAGACTGTAGCTCCTGGGCACAGGCCCTCACTCCTGTCCCCTCACTATAAAGCCTGGGCCTCATCATACAGCTGTACAGGGGTCTAGTGAAGGCATTTTAGCCCTTTCCTCAGACTGTAGCTCCTGGGCACAGGCCCTCACTCCTGTCCCCTCACTATAAAGCCTGGGCCTCATCATACAGCTGTACAGGGGTCTAGTGAAGGCTTTTTAGCCCTTTCCTCAGACTGTAGCTCCTGGGCACAGGCCCTCACTCCTGTCCCCTCACTATAAAGCCTGGGCCTCATCATACAGCTGTACAGGGGTCTAGTGAAGGCTTTTTAGCCCTTTCCTCAGACTGTAGCTCCTGGGCACAGGCCCTCACTCCTGTCCCCTCACTATAAAGCCTGGGCCTCATCATACAGCTGTACAGGGGTCTAGTGAAGGCATTTTAGCCCTTTCCTCAGACTGTAGCTCCTGGGCACAGGCCCTCACTCCTGTCCCCTCACTATAAAGCCTGGGCCTCATCATACAGCTGTACAGGGGTCTAGTGAAGGCTTTTTAGCCCTTTCCTCAGACTGTAGCTCCTGGGCACAGGCCCTCACTCCTGTTCCTTCACTATAAAGCCTGGGCCTCATTATACAGCTGTACAGGGGACTAGTGAAGGCTTTTTAGCCCTTTCCTCAGACTGTAGCTCCTGGGAACAGGCCCTCTCTCCTGTCCCTTCACTATAAAGCCTGGGCCTCATTATACAGCTGTACAGGGGTCTAGTGAAGGCTTTTTAGCCCTTTCCTCAGTCTGTAGCTCCTGGGCACAGGCCCTCACTCCTGTCCCTTCACTATAAAGCCTGGGCCTCATTATACAGCTGTACAGGGGTCTAGTGAAGGCTTTTTAGCCCTTTCCTCAGACTGCAGCTCCTGGGAACAGGCCCTCCTGTCCCTTCACTATAAAGCCTGGGCCTCATTATACAGCTGTACAGGGGACTAGTGAAGGCTTTTTAGCCCTTTCCTCAGACTGTAGCTCCTGGGAACAGGCCCTCTCTCCTGTCCCTTCACTATAAAGCCTGGGCCTCATTATACAGCTGTACAGGGGTCTAGTGAAGGCTTTTTAGCCCTTTCCTCAGACTGTAGCTCCTGGTCACCATGTGATCTCACCATAACCCTAACAAGCTAATTAAGGTGTGAAATCTTCGTCAAAATTATCTTAGTACACAAATCTCCCAGGGTGCCCAAAGTTTTGCATCGCCCCTTTCTCCTTTTTGCAATTATGAAATTGTAAAAAAGTCTATATATATTTTTTTATTATTATTTTTGCCTAAAATACAAAGGCCATGTGCCATCTTAGAGGTTCGGCCTTTTAGAGATCATTTCATCTTCATCTTACTACTGCTCACAATAACGGTCATTTTGACCCGGGGCGCCCACACTTTTACATGCCGCTGTCAATGCTTCATCCCGCTGGTGCTCAATATTTAATAGGGTCTCACTATTAAACTTAATGAAAAGTTTGGTGAATGTCTTTGAGCTGTTATTACTAGAGATGAGCGAATATCGTCGGAGAAGTTGTTATTGGCTGATATCACTTACCGAATAGCTGCATCGGGACCCCGGATCCCTGGAGCGCTCCCGATAATCAGCTGCATGTGTCGCCCTCCATGCAGGTGCTGTGACTAGCGGAGCTAGGACCGCTCGGATCACAGAGATATGGTTATTATATATCTATGTTATAGGGCTTTCGCAGGGCAGGCTCTTAAAGGTTTACTTCTAACTCCTGATTTCAAATAAAGAGTTTTTTTCCCGCACTTTTTTCCTTTCAGTTGAGGCTGAGAGAAGCCAAATGGTGTAACAGCAGGGGGCCTCCTATTCCTAGTGTGAACACAGGCTGCAAAGGAGGGGGGTGACACTGCTCTGTGTGTGTGAAGGGAGGAGGGGTGAAGCTGCAGTGCCAGCAGCCTGGATTGTCCTATAGTGCTGGATCTTTCTGGAAAGTTACAACAGAAAACATCATATTTTTGTAGGCAAAACCCCGTACCTCACAGACATTGTATATCACAAACATATCCTACACAAGGATGACCGGTTAAAAACACTATTCAAAGACCCCCCCTTGCTATGTTGCAGACAACCTCCCAATCTAAGAAACATCATTATCCGAAGTTCAATGCCCTCAGATTCACCAAGAGGAACATATCCTTGCAATGGGAGAAGATGCAAAACCTGCATTCACATAGAGACCAAAGACAAAATCCGAATTCCCAACACAGCAGGACTATAAGATCCCAGGGACATTCACATGTTCCTCTTCCAATGTGGTGTATTTAATTCTATGCAATATATGTCCTGTGGGTGGCCTCTATGTTGGAGAAACAGGACAGAGACTCAGAGCAAGGATGAGGTCTCATCCTCATACAATTACAGACAAAAAAACCCATTTACCTGTGGCCAAACATTTCTGTGGTCCAGGACACAACATAAACAATATGAAAGTTGTCATTTTAAAAGGCAATTTTAAATCACAGAAACACAGGAGAGTGTGGGAGCAGAAATTCATTAAAATCTTTGATTCTATTCACACAGGACTCAATTTGTCAGAAGGTTTTATGGCCTATTACCATATCTGAGCTACTTGCTTCAAACAGCCCTTTGATCTCACAGAATTTTCACACCTCTGATGTAATCTTACCTAATTAAGGATTTTCCCTTCAAGCTCAGTATTTGTTTATTGAGATTGTATTGTCTATTTAAATGTCCATGTATCACACCAGCATGTGCTTTAAACTGTATATAAAAAAGGTTTCTTCAAATATTTTGTTATATCAGCCTGAGGAAGGGACGTAAGCAGTCCCGAAAGCTTGCTTTGTAACAACATTCACTATTTGTTAGCCATTAAAAGGTATCATACCCACAAGATTCCTATTTTGTTTCTCTCACTGAGAGCACTTTATATATTTTTTCTACTGGCTAACATGGTACCAAACCACTTTTTTCGCTTTTCAAAATAATGTACATATTTTATTAAAATTTCATACAAAACATTATTATGCCATGGATCATCCTTGGTAGCTGAGCCTGATTGGATATACAGGTAATACTGTTCACATGCCCATACACTATATTAGCATAATAGCAATCACTTATAGATGTGGGTTGGTCTTTGTCTATTAATTATTGTTGTCCATGTTATTTGGCTCTATCCATAGCACTGAGATATTTTCTCCCCTTGTGATATATACAGCATAGCTCTCATGGTTGCTTTTCCAAGGGGGTGGTGTGTCCTTTAAATCAACAGCTGCATATTTTGCACATTTCTTATCCATCATTCCCTCATGTTCTTTCCCCTGTGTCTTTTTTTTAGCATAATAATGTTTTGTATGAAATTTTAAACAATAAAATATGTGCATTATTTTGAAAAAACTCTTTGGACTAGTACACTTTTTTTCGTTTTTTCTTGCAGCCACCCCACAGAGTATAATGCAGCCCCCTCATAGAGTATGATGCAATCACCGCTCATAGAATATAAATATAATACTGTCCCCCAAAGAATATAATGTTGCCCCGAATAGAATATAATACAGCCCACCTCCCCATAGAATATAATGTAGCCCCATCAATGAGTATGATGCAATCCTCCCTCATAAAATCTAATACAGCCCCCCATAGAATATAATACAGCCCACCTCCCCATAGAATATAATGTAGCCCCATCAACGAGTATGATGCAATCCTCCCTCATAAAATCTAATACAGCCCCCATAGAATATAATACAGCCCACCTCCCCATAGAATATAATGTAGCCCCATCAACGAGTATGATGCAATCCTCCCTCATAAAATCTAATACAGCCCCCATAGAATATAATGTAGCCCCCCATAGAATATAATACAGCCCTCCTCCCCATAGTATATAATGCAGCCCCCCATAGTATAAAATATACCGCCCATAGTATATAACACAGCCTCCCTCATAGAATATAATATACCCCACAATAGTATATAACCCAGCCCACATATATAACCCAGCCCACATAGTGTATGGCACAGCCCTCATAGTATATAGCACAGTCCTAAAAGTACATAGCACTGCCCGCATAGTATATAGCACCACCCGCATAGTATATAGCACAGCCCTCATAGTATATAGCACAGCCCGCATAGTTTATATAGCACAGCCCACATCTCCCCGCAAGAATGGCCTCACAGTCAAGTATTCACTTTTATAGTAAAAAAAAACCACTATCCTCACCTCTCCTCGTGCCTGCGCTGCTCCTGGCTCCTGTCTCAGCAGCTGCCTCTGCACTGCCTGCACCCGCAGTGTCAGAGGCAGGGAATGATGGGAGAGTGAGCATCAGCTGCCGCTCTCTCCCCCATCATTGCTTTGAACTGTACCGGCAGACGCCGGTATATTTCAATGTGGCGGTGGGTCAGCGCTGGTGGGCCCCCCTGCCTCACGGGCCTCAAAGCGGCTATGTGATGTGCCGCTAGCTGGGGACCCCTGGGGGAACGGGGGCCCTAGGCAGCGGCATGGTCTGCCTGCCCCTAACGCCGGCCCTGGTTATAAGATACGTGGGGTTCCCGATCAGTTCGAAACCGCCGACCATAGACAAATGTCGGCGCAGCACAAAGCCCTGCTAGCGCTGATGTTTATCTACCGCTGGCAGTCATGAAGCGGTTAAGTTAAGGGTACCATAGTTTCTGTCCAGGCCTATTTCATGAGATTAATTTTTTTTTTCATTCTGTGGAAGCATGGCTGAAAAGCAATGTCTGACATTCATTTCTTCATTTTCATAGATTTTTTGATTTATTATTACTTTTGTCAGATTCAAGTTATTTCTGTGACCATTGTGGGTTTTTCTGTCATTAAACGAGGGGTACCAACAATTTTGACCATGTGTGTAGGAGGAGTGAATAATTTGACTCCTCAGTCTCTTTCCAGAAATTAACACGCAGTGGATGTTGGAGTGAAAATTACACATTTGCCATTTTCTTACCCAGCACATAGTGCCCAGATTGTGCTCCAGGAGACACCGCAAATTAAGTGGGTTCTTCTCACTATAATATTGCTAAATACAGGGATCCTAAATGTTGTTTGCGCACACTGCAAGACTCCGAAGTGAGAGCGGATTTTGCTGGATTGGTTTATAGAAACCTTGTTGCTTTTCAACAGCCTTTGAGCCACTAATAGTGTGGGAACCTCTGTTTTTCCACTGACAGATGATGGACCTGAGTGGGGACTTGTTTTTGTGAGATGAGAATTGGTATTATTTTCACCTACATGACATTGATTGGTTTCTTTTTATTCGATATTTGGGAGGCAGAATGAACAAACAGTTGAACACCACACACTACTGGCTCATCCAGCAAGGTTTTCTATTAGACTGTGAACAGTCATTGTCTTGGTAAATAATTAATGTTTTTTACATAGCTTGCCATTTTTATGGACAGTTTAAGTAGAAATGTTCAAAAATATAAAACTCAAGGATATTTTATTAAAAAATAATTTTTTCATCTTTGCAGATGACTGTACCAGGACATCAGAGGGACAGCTGACATCTTCAGCTTCTCAATCTGATGATCTTGAGATCCTACAGGATACAACTGAAGTGATTGCTGTTACTCCAGATATACCATCATCCATTCACAGCAAAGATCTGTCATCTGATCCTATCAAACAGGTCCCATCTTCTGATTCATTACCGACTACTAAGGAAAATGAAAGTCACAAAAGAGGCATTAAAAAACAAACTGCTCCTAAAGGAAAGAAGTCATTTTCCTGTTCAGAATGGGGGAATTGTTATGCACATAAATCACTGCTTGTTACTCACCATAGAAATCACACAGGGGAGAAGCCTTTTTCATGTTCAGAATGTGGGAAATCTTTTAATCAGAAATGGAGTCTTGTTACACACCAGAGAATTCACTCAGGGGAGAAGCTTTTTTCCTGTTTAGAATGTGGGAAATGTTTTACCCGGAAAGCGCAACTGATTAGTCACCAGAGAATTCACACAGGGGAGAAGCCTTTTTCCTGTTCAGAATGTGGGAAATGTTTTAACCAGAAAGTGAATCTGATTAGTCACCAGAGAACTCACACAGGGGAGAAGCCTTTTTCATGTTTAGAATGTGGGAAATGTTTTAACAATAAATCACATTTTCTTATCCGCCAAAGAACTCACACAGGGGAGAAGCCTTTTTCATGTTTAGAATGTGGGAAATGTTTTACCCGGAAAGCGCATCTGATTAGTCACCAGAGAACTCACACAGGGGAGAAACTTTTTCCTTTTAATGTGGGAATATTGTAACCAGAAAGTTCTTCTTGATCGCCATCAGATGAAAAGCTTTTTCATTTTCTTAATGTGGGAAATATTTTACTTGCAAATCAACTGTTAATAAACATCAGAGACGTCACATAGGGGAGAAGCCTTTTTTATGTTCATAATGTTGGAATAATTTTAGCCAAAATTGAATCTTCTTAAATGGGTTGTCTCGTGTCAATCCTCATGTTTGCTGACAAAAGGATAAAACTAAACTTTATTAATTCCAAATGTAAAACTATACCTATAATTCCCCCCTGAAGGTTAGTCAGTAGGTGACTAATAAAAAATAACATGTACCCCACAGTTCAGTATTTAGGGTGAGGTGATGTATACACACTCTCCAAGCCTCTCATTTCTATGGGTTTCATCGTCCTCACCAAAGGCGACTCATCAGGAGACTCTTTAATATTGATCTATATTCAAGCGATATTAGACAAAAAAAGCTAAAATCATGTATCATTTTATCCAAAACAGTCAGAAAACTAGCCACATATTGGCAGATCCCAGACTTCAAACTATATACACTCACTGGCCACTTTATTAGGTACACCTGTCCAACTGTGTGTTAAGACTTAATTTCTAATCAGCCAATCACATGGCGGCAACTCAGTGCATTTAGGCATGTAGACATGGTCAAGACAATCTCCTGCAGTTCAAACCGAGCATCAGTATGGGGAAGAAAGGTGATTTGAGTGCCTTTGAACGTGGCATGATTGTTGGTGCCAGAAGGGCTGGTCTGAGTATTTCAGAAACTGCTGATCTACTGGGATTTTCACGCACAACCATCTCTAGGGTTTACAGAGAATGGTCCGAAAAAGAAAAAAAATCCAGTGAGCGGCAGTTCTGTGGCCGGAAATGCCTTGTTGATGCCAGAGGTCAGAGGAGAATGGGCATACTGGTTCGAGCTGATAAAAAGGCAACAGTGACTCAAATTGCCACCCGTTACAACCAAGGTAGGCAGAAGAGCATCTCTGAACGCACAGTGCGTCGAACTTTGAGGCAGATGGGCTACAGCAGCAGAAGACCACACTGGGTACCACTCCTCTCAGCTAAGAACAGGAAACTGAGGCTACAATTTGCACAAGCTCATCGAAATTGGACAGTAGAAGATTGGAAAAACGTTGCCTGGTCTGATGAGTCTCGATTTCTGCTGCGACATTCGGATGGTAGGGTCAGAATTTGGCGTAAACAACATGAAAGCATGGATCCATCCAGCCTTGTATCAACGGTTCAGGCTGGTGGTGGTGGTGTCATGGTGTGGGGAATTTTTTCTTGGCACTCTTTGGGCCCCTTGGTACCAATTGAGCATCGTTGCAACGCCACAGCCTACCTGAGTATTGTTGCTGACCATGTCCATCCCTTTATGACCACAATGTACCCAACATCTGATGGCTACTTTCAGCAGGATAATGCGCCATGTCATAAAGCTCGAATCATCTCAGATTGGTTTCTTGACCATGACAATGAGTTCACTGTACTCAAATGGCCTCCTCAGTCACCAGATCTCAATCCAATAGAGCATCTTTGGGATGTGGTGGAACGGGAGATTCGCATCAGGGATGTGCAGCCGACAAATCTGCGCCAACTGTGTGATGCCATCATGTCAATATGGTCCAAAATCTCTGAGGAATGCTTCCAGCACCTTGTTGAATCTCTGCCACGAAGAATTGAGGCAGTTCTGAAGGCAAAAGGGGGTCCAACCCGTTACTAGCATGGTGTACCTAATAAAGTGGCCAGTGAGTGTACATCGTAACAAGAAACGAGGAAAGGATTCGGCACACCAACCATGTAAAAATAAAAGAAAACCTTTATTGCAGCATGTGAAACTGGTTTAAAAACATTGGAAACACTTAACACGTTACAAGAGCCCTTACTCATAGGATATGAAAAAAACAAACTGACATAAGCATTATATACAACAGAAAAGCAATCAAAATCATGTGAATAATGGCATTAATTATGCACCAGTTGTGAATCAATGAACTTGGGAATGGAAAGACACAATACAATAGTCAATGGACCCAACACTGTTCCTGTCTTAAATAACGTGAAAAACAAAAACTGATGATATAAAAATTATTAACATGATAATTGTACAGCCATGAAAAGAAAACGTAAAATAATATGGCAGGAAAATTAATAAATATAAAACAAATCGTTTCTCAAATTCATGCCTTTGGGGTGTTTAGTGTCAAGCTTTAAGATCCAATAGGCTTCACGTATAGTCAGAAGTTCGTGTTTATTGCCTCCTCTGGTCGGATTATAAACCTTCGCAAACGCATAAAAGGTAAAATTAGAACCATCTCCTCTGTGAACATTAACAAAGTGCTTGGCAGCCCCCGAATAAGCCACATTCTTATTGGGAAGATTGGTCAAGTGCTCGGCAATACGTTTGTTTTTATCTTCCGCGTATGTAATTTATCCCAAACAATGTGCATGAAATACAATAAATTATGGATTGGGGGTCACAATTGATAAATGAGGTAATGTCATACGATTTGCCGTCTGATGATTGAAAAACCTTTTTTCTGTCTATCGCATGCGTGCAAACATTGCACCTACTAACTACCAGCACATTTATAGAAACCAGAAATGGACGACCAAGATTTAGGAGTAGACATTGGCTTTAAAAGAGTAGGGGAAAGAGCATTAGCTAAACTGCAACCCCGTCTGGCCATGGACCGCAGCCTGTACTGATAATATGCCGCAATTTGTCGTCCTGATATTGGTAAATATTTCTTAATTATAGATATTCAATTATATTGGGGCTGTAAGGTGCAGAAAAGGTGATAATAGAGTCGGAATGAAAATGAATAACGGATGATGTTTTAGTCGGTTCTAATGCGCTGGGTTTATTGGAAGCGTTATTAAATGCACGCTTGATGTTCAGGTTACTATAACCCCTGTGAAGTAGACGTTTACTGATAATTTCACTCTCCTTATAGAACAAACACTGATCACAGCATATACGCTCCGCTCCGTTACATTCACCGTAAGGGATCGCCTTAGTTGTATGATGGGGATGAGAAGATGAAGAAAGTGACAGAGAATTACCAGAATTCTCCTTCCTATGGATAGTGGTGTGAATACAATGGAGGGTGGGATCGCCCATAAGAAAAATGTCCAAGAGGCGGATTTGGGTATTTATATTACTGACAGTAAAAGAAAGATTCAAAATATTAGAATTCAGACACTTATGAAGGGAAGACAAATCAGATGGGAACCTCGCCGAATGAGCAGTAAATCATCCACATACCTACCAGAAAAAACAAGATTTATACAAAAAGGATTGGAATCAGAAAATAAATATAATTCCTCCCACCAAGCCATATAGAGAAAGGCTAATGTTGGGGAGAATTTTGAGCCCATTGGGGCACCAAGGACCTGCAACAAAAAAAATCATTGTTAAACAGGAAAAAATTATGTTTTAACAAATATGTAAGAGAATCAATGATAAATGACTTAAGACGATCAGAATCATTGCTGTAACAATCTAAATGGTGAATAATCGCACGTACAGCCAAATTGTGGGGAACAGAAGAATATAGGATAACAACGTCACATGTAAAAAATTGAAAATCCTCTTGCCAATGAAAATGCTCAAAAACCTGCAAGACCGACAAGGTATCCTGGAAATCCCCGGAATTCTGGACACAAGAACTCAAATTCTCATGTAAAGATCCAATTCTAGAAATGATAGGACGTAAAGGTGGTGGAAAGACATTTTTATGACTCTTGCTTTCGGTTCTTTTTCAACCAATGATTGGAAAACATCAAGAGAAGGAACCCTTGATTGTAAAGGGTAACTAGATGTGTATTTCCTGAAGGAAGTACAGATAGTGGTTTGAAATCGTACCCAGCTGCCCCTTTAAGAGAGACTTGCCTGCTGCCCCTGCAAGACTTTCAACTCAGGATCCGTTTTAACTATGAGTGCCTCTCAGGGGCCACTTTGGCCTCAGGGTCTGATTTGGTGGGTGGGGCCCCAGGATCTTATTCCTTGGCCTGGGCTCCTCAGGGCTTGAATTGTTGGCTGGGATCCCTCATGCTCCGATTTGGAGGCCGGGGTCGATCAGCCTCCGATTTGGAGGCCGGGGTGGCTCAGCCTCCGATCTGGAGGCCAGGGTCGATCAGCCTTCGATTTGGAGGCCGGGGTCGATCAGCCTCCGATTTCGAAGCCGGGGTCGATCAGCCTCCGATTTGGAGGCCGGGGTGGCCCAGTCTCCGATTTGGAGGCCGGGGTGGCTCAGTCTCCGATTTGGAGGCCGGGGTGGCTCAGTCTCCGATTTGGATGCCGGGATGACCCGGGGTCGATCAGCCTCCGATTTGGAGGCCGGGGTCGATCAGCCTCCGATTTGGAGGCCGGGGTTGATCAGCCTCCGACTTGAAGGCCGGGGTGGCTCAGCCTCCGATTTGGAGCCTGGGGTCACTCAGCTTTCGATTTGGCGTGTCGGCCCTTTAAGACTGATTTCGGTGCGCCGGCCCTTTAACAATCACTTTGGCGCGTCGGCCCTTTAAGAGCTAGTTTGGCTCACTGGGCTTCTTCTAAATAAACTCTGGCGGAAATTCTCTCTCAGGGGCATGCGTCATGTGATGAAGCTAGATTTGCATTAGAGCTGTGGGTTTCGCTTTAAGAGCTGATATTATGTGGCAGAAGCTCTGTCCTCGGGGCGTCATGTGACGTTCGTAGGCGTTGGCATAGTAACTGGGTGTGCCTGCGCATATCAATGAGCTTAACTGCCATTTCAATCGCCTCTGGGCACGTTTTGCCATTTCCCATTGAAAAGCATAGGAGACAGTGCATTCCAATGACAGGAAAAAAAATTTTCAAACGCAAATTGCGCAAAAACTACAAATCTGATCGACACGAAAAATACTTAGCACACCTCTCATGGACGCTGGCTTCGAAACGACACCTCAACGGAGTCTGTGCGTGTAGCGGTTCGGGCCGCATTAATTGCGGAAATCAACTGAATAATAATAACTAGATGTGTATTTCCTGAAGGAAGTACAGATAGTGGTTTGAAATGGTGCCCGGGCTGCCCCTTTAAGAGAGACTTGCCTGCTGCCCCTGCAAGACTTTAAACTCAGGATCCATTTTAACTGTATGTGCCTCTCAGGGGCCACTTTGGCCTCAGGGTGTGATTTGGTGGGTGGGGCCCCTCAGGATCTGATTCCTTGGCCTGGGCTCCTCAGGGCTTGAATTGTTGGCCGGGATCCCTCAGGCTCCTATTTTGTGGGTGTGGCCCCTCAGGGTCCGATTTTGTGGGTGTGGCCTCTCAGGGTCCGATTTTGTGGGTGGGGCCCCTCAGGGTCCGATTTTGTGGCCGGGGCCCCGCAGGGTCCGATTTTGTGGCCGGGGCCCCTCAGGGTCTGATTTTGTGGGTGGGGCCCCTCAGGGTCCAATTTTGTGGCCGGGGCCCTCAGGGTCCAATTTTGTGGGTGGGGCCCTTCAGGGCCCGATTTTGTGGCCGGGGCTCCTCAGGGTCCGATTTTGTGGTTGGGGCCCCTCAGGTTCTGATTTTGTGGGTGGGGCCACTCTGGGTCTGATTTGGTAGGCGGGGCCCCTCAGGGTCTAATTTTCTGGCCGGGGCCACTCAGGGTCCGATTTTGTGGGCTGGGCCCCTCAGGGTCCGATTTTGTGGTTGGGAGCCCTCAGGGTCCGATTTTGTGGTTGGGGCCCATCAGGGTCTGATTTTGTGGCCGAGGCCCCTCAGGGTCCGATTTTGTGGTTGGGGCCCCTCAGGTTCCGATTTTGTGGGTCGGGCCACTCTGGGTCTGATTTGGTAGGCGGGGCCCCTCAGGGTCTGATTTTCTGGCCGGGGCCACTCAGGGTCCGATTTTGTGGGTTGGGCCACTCTGGGTCTGATTTGGTGGGCAGGTCCGCTCTGAGTCCGATTTTGTGGGTGGAGCCCCTCAGGGTCTGGTTTGGTGGGCGGGACCACTCTGGGTCTGATTTGGTGGGTAGGGCCCCTCAGGGTCCGATTTGGTGGGCGGGGCCACTCTGTGTCCGATTTGGTGGGCGGGGCCACTCTAGGTCTGATTTGGTGGGCGAGGTCACTATGGGTCTGATTTGGTGGGCGGGGCCACTCTGGGTCCGATTTGGAGACCAGGGTGGTTCAGTCTCCGTTTTGTAGGCCAGGGTCGATCAGCCTCCGATTTGTAGGCCAGGGTCAATCGATTTGGAGCCTGGGGTCACTCAGCCTTTGATTTGGCGTGCCGGCCCTTTAAGACTCATTTTGGTGCGCCGGCCCTTTAAGAATCACTTAGGCGCGTCTGCCGTTTAAGAGCCAGTTTGGCGCACTGGGCTTCTAAATTCTCTTTGCCGCACATTCTCTCTCAGGGGCATGCGTCATGTGATGAAGCTAGATTTGCATTTGTGCTCTGGGTTTCGCTTTAAGAGCTGATATTATCTGCCAGAAACTCTGCCTTGGAGGGGTCATGAAAAGTTTGTAGGCGTTGGCATAGTAACTGGATGTGCCTGCGCATATCAATGAGCTTAACTGCTATTTGAATCGCCTCACGACTGCCCCATGTTTTCCCTATGGCAAAATTTTCCATTTGAAATGCATTGAGACAGTGCATTCCAATGACAGGAAAATGTTTTTTCAAGCGCAAATTGCACAAAAACTATAAATCTGATCGACACGAAAAGTACTTAGCACACCTCTCGTGAACGCTGGCTTCGAAACGACACCTCAACGGAGTCTGTGCGTGTAGCGGTTCGGGCTGCATTAATTGCGGAAATCAACTGAATAGTAATAATAATACTAGATGTGTATTTCCTGAAGGAAGTACAGATAGTGGTTTGAAATGGTGCCCGGGTTGCCCCTTTAAGAGAGACTTGCCTGCTGCCCCTGCAAGACTTTCAACTCAGGATCCGTTTTAACTGTGAGTGCATCTCAGGCGCCACTTTGGCCTCAGGGTCCGATTTTGTGGGTGGGGCCCCTCAGGGTCCGATTTAGTGGCCAGGGCCCCTCAGGGTCCGATTTGGTGGGTGGGGCCCCTCAGGGTCCGATTTAGCGGCCGGGGCCCCTCAGGGTCTGATTTGGTGGGTGGGGACCCTCAGGGTCCGATTTTGTTGCCGGGGCCCCAGAGGGTCCAATTTGGTGGTTGGAGCCTCTCAGGGTCTGACTTTGTGACCAGGGCCCCTAAGGGTCCGATTTTGTGATTGGGGACCCTCATGGTCCGATTTTGTGGCCGGGGCCCTTCAGGGTCCAATTTGGTAGGTAGGGCCCCTCAGGGTTCGATTTTGTGGGTGCGTCCCCTCAGGGTCCGATTTGGTGGATGGGGCCCCTCTGGGTCCGATTTTGTGGCCGGGGCCCCACAGGGTCCGATTTTGTGGGTTTAGCCCCTCAGGGTCCGATTTGGTGGCTGGGGCCCCTCAGGGTCCGATTTGGTGGGCGGGGACACTCAGGGTCCGATTTGGTGGGCGGGGCCCCTAACGGTCCGATTTGGTGGGCTGGGCCCCTCAGGGTCCGATTTGGTGAGCGAGGCCCCTCAGAGTTCAATTTGGTGAGCGGGGCCCCTCGGGGTCCGATTTGGTCAGCATCGCCCCATAGGATCAGATTTGGTGGGCGGGGCCCCCCAGGGTCTGATTTTGTGGTTGGGGCCCCTCAGGGTCCGATTTTGTGGGTGGAGCCCCTTAGGGTCCGATTATGTGTCCGGGGCCCCTCAGGGTCCGATTTTGTGTCCAGGGCCCCTCAGAGTCCGATTTTGTGGTTGAGGCCTTTCAGAATCCGATTTGGTGGGCAGGGCCCCTCAGGCTCCGATTTGGTGAGCGGGGCCCCTCAGGGTTCGATTTGGTGAGCGGGGCCTCTCAGAGTTCAATTTGGTGAGCGGGGCACCTCAGGGTCCGATTTTGTGGTTGGGGCCTTTCAGAATCCGATTTGGTGGGTGGAGCCGCTCAGGGTCCGATTTGGTGAGCGGGGCCCCTCAGAGTTCAATTTGGTGAGCGGGGCCCCTCAGGGTCCGATTTGGTGGGCGGGGCCCATCAGGGTCCGATTTGGTTTGTGGGGACCCTCAGGGTCCGATTTGGTGGGCAGGGCCCCTCAGGGTCTGATTTGCTGGGCGGGGTCCCTCAGGGTCCTATTTGGTGGGCGTGGCCCCTCAGAGTCCGATTTGGTGGGCGGGGCCACTCAGGGTCTGATTTGGTGAGCGGGGCCACTCAGGGTCCGATTTGGTGGGCGGGATCTCTCAGAGTCCGATTTGGTGGGCGGGGCCCCTCAGGGTCCGATTTGGTGGGCGGGGCCCCTCAGGGTCCGATTTGGTGGGCGGGGCCCCACAGGGTCCGATTTGGTGGGCGGGGCCCCTCAGGGTCCGATTTGGTGAGCGGGGCCCCTCAGAGTTCAATTTGGTGAGCGGGGCCCCTCATGGTCCGATTTGGTGAGCGGGGCCCCTCTGTGTCCGATTTGGTGGGCGGGGCCCCTCAGGGTCTGATTTGGTGGGTGGGGCCCCTCAGGGTCCGATTTGGTGGGCGGGGGCACACTTTGCCGCACATTCTCTCTCAGGGGCATGCGTCATGTGATGAAGCTAGATTTGCATTTGTGCTGTGGGTTTCGCTTTAAGAGCTGATATGTGGCAGAAGCTCTGTCCTGGGGGCGTCATGTGACGTTCGTAGGCGTTGGCATAGTAACTGGGTGTTCCTGCGCATATCAATGAGCTTAACTGCCATTTCAATCGCCTCAGGGCACGTTTTGCCATTTCCCATTCAAATGCATTGAGACAGTGCATTCCAATGACGGGAAAAAAAATTTCAAACGCAAAATTGCGCAAAAACTACAAATCCGATCGACACGAAAAATACTTAGCACACCACTCGTGGACGCTGGCTTCAAAACAACACCTCAACGGAGTCTGTGCGTGTAGCGGTTCAGGCTGCATTAATTGCGGAAATCAACTGAATAGTAATAATAATACTAGATGTGTATTTCCTGAAGGAAGTACAGATAGTGGTTTGAAATGGTGCCCGGGCTGCCCCTTTAAGAGAGACTTGCCTGCTGCCCCTGCAAGACTTTCAACTCAGGATACGATTTAACTGTGGGTGCCTCTCAGGGGCCACTTTGGCCTCAGGGTCTGATTTTGTGGGTGGGGCCCCTCAGGGCCTGATTTTGTGGGTGGGGCCCCTCAGGGTCCGAATTTGTGGGTGGGGCCCCTCAGGGTCCGATTTTGTGGTTGGGGCCCCTCAGGGTCCGATTTTGTGGCCGCGGCCCCTCAGGGTCTGATTTTGTGGCCGCGGCCCCTCAGGGTCTGATTTTGTGGCAGGGGCCCCTTTGGGTCCGATTTTGTGGGTGGGGCCCCTCTGGGTACAATTTGGTGGGCGGGACCACTCTGGGTCCAATTTGGTGGGCGGGGCCTCTCAGGGTCCGATTTTGTGGTTGGGTCCCCACAGGGTCCGATTTTGTGGTTGGGGCCTCTCAGAGTCCGATTTTTTGGCCGGGGCCTGTCAGGGTCCAATTTTGTGACTGGGGCCCATCATCCGATTTTGTGGCCGCGGCCCCTCAGGGTCTGATTTTGTGGCAGGGGCCCCTCTGGGTCTGATTTTGTGGGCGGAGCCCCTCTGGGTCCAATTTGGTGGGCGGGACCACTCTGGGTCCAATTTGGTGGGCGGGACCACTCTGGGTCCAATTTAGTGGGCGGGGCCTCTCAGGGTCCGATTTGGTGGGCGGGGCCCCACAGGGTCCGATTTGGTTGGCGGGGCCCCTCAGGGTCCGATTTGGTGGGCAGGGCCTCTCTGGGTCTTATTTGGTGGGTGGGGCCACTCTGGGTAAGATTTGGAGGCTGGAGTTGCTCAGCCTCCAATTTGGAGACCGGGGTCGTTGAGCTTCCTTTTTGGAGGCCGAGGTCAAAGAGCCTCCGATTTGGAGGCCGGGGTCGATGAGCTTCCGATTTGGAGGCCGGGGTCGATGAGCCTCCGATTTGGAGGCCAGGGTGGCTCAGCCTCCGATTTGGAGGCCGGGGTGGCTCAGCCTCCGATTTGGAGGCCGGGGTGGCTCAGCCTCCGATTTGGAGGCCGGGGTGGCTCAGCCTCCGATTTGGTGGCCGGGGTGGCTCAGCCTCCGATTTGGAGGCCGGGGTGGCTCAGCCTCCGATTTGGAGGCCGTGGTGGCTCAGCCTCCGATTTGGAGGCCGGGGTGGCTCAGCCTCCGATTTGGAGGCCGTGGTGGCTCAGCCTCCGATTTGGAGGCCGGGGTGGCTCAGCCTCCGATTTGGAAGCCGGGGTGGCTCAGCCTCCGATTTGGAGGCCGGGGTGGCTCAGCCTCCGATTTGGAAGCCGGGGTGGCTCAGCCTCCGATTTGGAGGCCGGGGTGGCTCAGCCTCCGATTTGGAGGCCGGGGTGGCTCAGCCTCCGATTTGGAGGCCGGGGTGGCTCAGCCTCCGATTTGGAGGCCGGGGTGGCTCAGCCTCCGATTTGGAGGCCGGGGTGGCTCAGCCTCCGATTTGGAGGCCGGGGTGGCTCAGCCTCTGATTTGGAAGTCTGGGTCGATCAGCCTCCGATTTGGAGGCCGAGGTGGATCAGGCTCCGATTTGGAGGCCGGGGTGGATCAGGCTCCGATTTGGAGGCCGGGGTGGATCAGGCTCCGATTTGGAGGCCGGGGTGGATCAGCCTCCGATTTGGAGGCCGGGGTGGATCAGCCTCCGATTTGGAGGCCGGGGTGGCTCAGCCTCCGATTTGGAGGCCGGGGTGGCTCAGCCTCCGATTTGGAGGCCGGGGTGGCTCAGCCTCCGATTTGGAGGCCGGGGTGGCTCAGCCTCTGATTTGGAAGTCTGGGTCGATCAGCCTCCGATTTGGAGGCCGAGGTGGATCAGGCTCCGATTTGGAGGCCGGGGTGGATCAGGCTCCGATTTGGAGGCCGGGGTGGATCAGGCTCCGATTTGGAGGCCGGGGTGGATCAGCCTCCGATTTGGAGGCCGGGGTGGATCAGCCTCCGATTTGGAGGCCGGGGTGGCTCAGCCTCCGATTTGGAGGCCGGGGTGGCTCAGCGTCCGATTTGGAGGCCGGGGTGGCTCAGCCTCCGATTTGGAGGCCGGGGTGGCTCAGCCTCCGATTTGGAGGCCGGGGTGGCTCAGTCTCCGATTTGGTGTGTCGGCCCTTTAAGACTCATTTGGGTGCGCTGGCCCTTTAACAATCACTTTGGCGCGTTGGCCCTTTAAGAGCTAGTTTGGCTGACTGGGCTTCTTTTAAATCCACTTTGGCGCACACATTCTCTCTCAGGGGCATGTGTCATGTGATGAAGCTAGATTTGCATTTGTGCTGTGGGTTTCGCTTTAAGAGCTGATATTATGTGGCAGAGGCTCTGTGCTGGGGTTCAAGTGAAGTTCGTAGGCGTTGGCATAGTAACTGGGTCTGCCTGCGCATATCAATGAGCTCAACTGTCATTTCAATCGCCTCAGGGCACGTTTTGCCACTTCCTATTGAAAAGCATTGGAGACAGTGCATTCCAATGACGGGAAAAAAAAATTTCAAACGCAAATTGCGCAAAAACTACAAATCCGATCGACACGAAAAATACTTAGCACACCTCTCAAGGACGCTGGCTTCGAAACGACACCTCAACGGAGTCTGTGCGTGTAGCGGTTCAGGCTGCATTAATTGCGGAAATCAACTGAATAGTAATAATAATACTAGATGTGTATTTCCTGAAGGAAGTACAGATAGTGGTTTGAAATGGTGCCCGGGCTGCCCCTTTAAGAGAGACTTGCCTGCTGCCCCTGCAAGACTTTCAACTCAGGATACGATTTAACTGTGGGTGCCTCTCAGGGGCCACTTTGGCCTCATGGTCTGATTTTGTGGGTGGGGCCCCTCAGGGTCCGATTTTTTTGGGTGGGGCCTCTCAGGGTCCGATTTTGTGGCCGGGGCCACTCAGGGTCCGATTTGGTGGCCGGGGCCCCTCAGGGTCCGATTTGGTGGCCGGGGCCCCTCAGGGTCTGATTTGGTGGGTGGGGCCCCTCAAGGTCCGATTTTGTGGCTGGGGCCCCTCAGGGTCCGATTTTGTGGCCGGGGCCAATCAGGATCCGATTTTTGTGGCCGGAACCCCTCAGGGTCCAATTTTGCAGGTGGGGCCCCTCAGGGTCCGATTTTGTGGCCGGGGCCCGTCAGGGTCCGATTTTGTGGGTGGGACCTCTCAGGGTCCGATTTGGTGGGCGGGGCCCCTCAGGGTCCAATTTGGTGGGCAGGTCCCCTCAGGGTCCGATTTTGTGGGTTGGGCCCCTCAGGGTCCGATTTTGTGGCCGGGGGCCCCTCAGGGTCCGATTTTGTGTCAGGGGCCCCTCAGGGTCCGATTTTGTGGTTGGGTCACATCAGGGTCCGATTTTGTGGCCGCGGCCCCTCAGGGTCTGATTTTGTGGCCACGGCCCCTCAGGGTCCGATTTTGTGGCAGGGGCCCCTCTGGGTCCGATTTTGTGGGTGGGGCCCCTCTGGGTCCAATTTGGTGGGCGGGACCACTCTGGGTCCAATTTGGTGGGCGGGGCCTCTCAGGGTCCGATTTTGTGGTTGGGTCCCCTCAGGGTCTGATTTTGTGGTTGGGGCCCCTCAGGGTCGGATTTTGTGGCCGGGGCCTATCAGGGTCCAATTTTGTGACTGGGGCCCATCAGGGTCCGATTTTGTGGCCGCGGCCCCTCAGGGTCTGATTTTGTGGCAGGGGCCCCTCTGGGTCTGATTTTGTGGGCGGAGCCCCTCTGGGTCCAATTTGGTGGGCGGCACCACTCTGGGTCCAATTTGGTGGGCGGGACCACTCTGGGTCCGATTTGGTGGGCGGGGCCCCACAGGGTCCGATTTGGTGGGCGGGGCCACTCTGGGTAAGATTTGGAGGCTGGGGTCGCTCAGCCTCCAATTTGGAAGCCGTGGTCGTTGAGTTTCCGATTTGGAGGCCGAGGTCAAAAAGCCTCTGATTTGGAGGCCGGGGTCGATGAGACTCCGATTTGGAGGCCGGGGTGGCTCAGCCTCCGATTTGGAGGCCGGGGTGGCTCAGCCTCCGATTTGGAGGCCGGGGTGGCTCAGCCTCCGATTTGGAGGCCGGGGTGGCTCAGCCTCCGATTTGGAGGCCGGGGTGGCTCAGCCTCCGATTTGGAGGCCGGGGTGGCTCAGCCTCCGATTTGGAGGCCGGGGTGGCTCAGCCTCCGATTTGGAGGCCGGGGTGGCTGAGCCTCCGATTTGGAGACCTGGGTGGCTCAGCCTCCGATTTGGAGGCCGGGGTGGCTCAGCCTCCGATTTGGAGGCCGGGGTGGCTCAGCCTCCTATTTGGAGGCCGGGGTGGCTCAGCCTCCTATTTGGAGGCCGGGGTGGCTCAGCCTCCGATTTGGAGGCCGGGGTGGCTCCGCCTCCTATTTGGAGGCCGGGGTGGCTCAGCCTCCGAATTGGAGGCCGGGGTGGATCGGCCTCCGATTTGGAGGCCGGGGTGGATCGGCCTCCGATTTGGAGGCCGGGGTGGCTCGGCCTCCGATTTGGAGGCCGGGGTGGATCGGCCTCCGATTTGGAGGCCGGGGTGGCTCGGCCTCCGATTTGGAGGCCGGGGTGGCTCAGCCTCCGATTTGGAGGCCGGGGTGGCTCAGCCTCCGATTTGGAGGCCGGGGTGGCTCAGCCTCCGATTTGGAGGCCGGGGTGGCTCAGCCTCCGATTTGGAGGCCGGGGTGGATCAGCCTCCGATTTGGAGGCCGGGGTGGCTCAGCCTCCGATTTGGAGGCCTGGGTGGATCAGCCTCCGATTTGGAGGCCGGGGTGGCTCAGCCTCCGATTTGGAGGCCGGGGTGGATCAGCCTCCGATTTGGAGGCCGGGGTGGCTCAGCTTCCTATTTGGAGGCCGGGGTGGATCAGCCTCCGATTTGGAGGCCGGGGTCGATCAGCCTCTTATTTGGAGGCCGGGGTCGATCAGCCTCCTATTTGGAGGCCGGGGTCGATCAGCCTCCTATTTGGAGGCCGGGGTGGCTCATTGTCCGATTTGGAGGCCGGGGTCGATCAGCCTCCTATTTGGAGGCCGGGGTGGCTCAGCCTCCGATTTGGAGGCCGGGGTGGCTCAGCCTCGGATTTGGAGGCCGGGGTGGCTCATTGTCCGATTTGGAGGCCGGGGTGGCTCAGCCTCCGATTTGGAGGCCGGGGTGGCTCAGCCTCCGATTTGGAGGCCGGGGTGGCTCAGCCTCCGATTTGGAGGCCGGGGTGGATCAGCCTCCGATTTGGAGGCCGGGGTGCCTCAG
The DNA here is from genome assembly GCF_039654945.1 of Dendrobates tinctorius. Taxonomy (NCBI): domain Eukaryota; kingdom Metazoa; phylum Chordata; class Amphibia; order Anura; family Dendrobatidae; genus Dendrobates; species Dendrobates tinctorius. The sequence goes on along the minus strand of NW_027362032.1, from coordinate 2,541,608 downwards.
CCTCCTATTTGGAGGCCGGGGTGGCTCAGCCTCCGATTTGGAGGCCGGGGTGGCTCAGCCTCCGACTTGGAGGCCGGGGTGGATCAGCCTCCGATTTGGAGGCCGGGGTGGCTCAGCCTCCTATTTGGAGGCCGGGGTGGCTCAGCCTCCTATTTGGAGGCCGGGGTGGCTCAGCCTCCGATTTGGAGGCCGGGGTGGCTCAGCCTCTGATTTGGAGGCCGGGGTGGCTCAGCCTCCGATTTGGAGGCCGGGGTGGCTCAGCCTCCGATTTGGAGGCCGGGGTGGCTCAGCCTCCGATTTGGAGGCCGGGGTGGATCAGCCTCCGATTTGGAGGCCGGGGTGGATCAGCCTCCGATTTGGAGGCCGGGGTGGCTCAGCCTCTGATTTGGAGGCCGGGGTGGATCAGCCTCCGATTTGGAGGCCGGGGTGGCTCAGCCTCCGATTTGGAGGCCGGGGTCGATCAGCCTCCGATTTGGAGGCCGGGGTGGCTCAGCCTCCGATTTGGAGGCCAGGGTGGCTCAGCCTCCTATTTGGAGGCTGGGGTGGATCAGCCTCCGATTTGGAGGCCGGGGTGGCTCAGCCTCTGATTTGGAGGCCTGGGTCGATAAGCCTCCGATTTGGAGGCCGGTGTGGATCAGGCTCCGATTTGAAGGCCGGGGTGGATCAGGCTCCGATTTGGAGGCCGGGGTGGCTCATTGTCCGATTTGGAGGCCGGGGTGGCTCAGCCTCTGATTTGGAGGCCGGGGTGGCTCAGTCTCCGATTTGGTGTGTCGGCCCTTTAAGACTCATTTGGGTGCGCTGGCTCTTTAACAATCACTTTGGCGCGTTGGCCCTTTAAGAGCTAGTTTGGCTGACTGGGCTTCTTTTAAATCCACTTTGGCGCACACATTCTCTCTCAGGGGCATGTGTCATGTGATGAAGCTAGATTTGCATTTGTGCTGTGGGTTTCGCTTTAAGAGCTGATATTATGTGGTATAGGCTCTGTGCTGGGGTTCAAGTGACGTTCGTAGGCGTTGGCATAGTAACTGGGTCTGCCTGCGCATATCAATGAGCTCAACTGTCATTTCAATCGCCTCAGGGCACGTTTTGCCATTTCCTATTGAAAAGCATTGGAGACAGTGCATTCCAATGACGGGAAAAAAAATTTTCAAACGCAAATTGCGCAAAAACTACAAATCCGATCGACACGAAAAATACTTAGCACACCTCTCATGGACACTGGCTTCGAAACGACACCTCAATGGCCTCTGTGCGTGTAGCGGTTCGGGCCGCATTAATTGCGGAAATCAACTTAATAATAATAATAATAATAAGAATAAGTTAGCAGCGTTCGGATTACAATATAGTGGTTTTTTCAAACCACTATAACTAGATGTGTATTTCCTGAAGGAAGTACAGATAGTGGTTTGAAATGGTGCCCGGGCTGCCCCTTTAAGAGAGACTTGCCTGCTGCCCCTGCAAGACTTTCAACTCAGGATACGATTTAACTGTGGGTGCCTCTCAGGGGCCACTTTGGCCTCATGGTCTGATTTTGTGGGTGGGGCCCCTCAGGGCCTGATTTTGTGGCCGGGGCCCGTCAGGGTCCGATTTTGTGGGTGGGGCCTCTCAGGGTCCGATTTGGTGGGCGGGGCCCCTCAGGGTCCAATTTGGTGGGCAGGGCCCCTCAGGGTCCGATTTTGTGGGTTGGGCCCCTCAGGGTCCGATTTTGTGGCCGGGGCCCCTCAGGGTCCGATTTTGTGTCAGGGGCCCCTCAGGGTCTGATTTTGTGGTTGGGTCCCCTCAGGGTCCGATTTTGTGGTTGGGGCCCCTCAGGGTCCGATTTTGTGGCCGCGGCCCCTCAGGGTCTGATTTTGTGGCCAAGGCCCCTCAGGGTCCGATTTTGTGGCAGGGGCCCCTCTGGGTCCGATTTTGTGGGTGGGGCCCCTCTGGGTCCAATTTGGTGGGCGGGACCACTCTGGGTCCAATTTGGTGGGCGGGGCCTCTCAGGGTCCGATTTTGTGGTTGGGGCCCCTCAGGGTCCGATTTTGTGGCCGAGGCCCATCAGGGTCCAATTTTGTGACTGGGGCCCATCAGGGTCCGATTTTGTGGCCGTGGCCCCTCAGGGTCTGATTTTGTGGCAGGGGCCCCTCAGGGTCTGATTTTGTGGCAGGGGCCCCTCTGGGTCTGATTTTGTGGGCGGAGCCCCTCTGGGTCCAATTTGGTGGGCGGGACCACTCTGGGTCCAATTTGGTGGGCGGGGCCTCTCAGGGTCCGATTTGGTGGGCGTGGCCCCACAGGGTCCGATATGGTGGGCGGGGCCCCTCAGGGTCCGATTTGGTGGGCAGGGCCTCTCTGGGTCTGATTTGGTGGGTGGGGCCACTCTGGGTAAGATTTGGAGGCTGGGGTCGCTCAGCCTCCAATTTGGAGGCCGGGGTCGTTGAGCTTCCGATTTGGAGGCCGAGGTCAAAGAGCCTCCGATTTGGAAGCCGGGGTCGATGAGCTTCCGATTTGTAGGCCGGGGTCAATGAGCCTCCGATTTGGAGGCCGGGGTGGCTCAGCCTCCGATTTGGAGGCCGAGGTGGCTCAGCCTCCGATTTGGAGGCCGGGGTGGCTCAGCCTCCGATTTGGAGGCCGGGGTGGCTCAGCCTCCGATTTGGAGGCCGGGGTGGCTCAGCCTCCGATTTGGAGGCCGGGGTGCCTCAGCCTCCGATTTGGAGGCCGGGGTGGCTCAGCCTCCGATTTGGAGGCCGGGGTGGCTCAGCCTCCGATTTGGAGAACGGGGTCGATCAGCCTCCGATTTGGAGGCCGGGGTGGCTCAGCCTCCGATTTGGAGGCCAGGGTGGCTCAGCCTCCGATTTTGATGCCGGGGTGGCTCAGCCTCTGATTTGGAGGCCGGGGTGGCTCAGCCTCCTATTTGGAGGCCGGGGTGGCTCAGCCTCTGATTTGGAGGCCGGGGTCGATCAGCCTCCGATTTGGAGGCCGGGGTCGATCAGCCTCCGATTTGGAGGCCGGGGTGGACAGCCTCCGATTTGAAGGCCGGGGTGGATCAGCCTCCGATTTGGAGGCCGGGGTAGCTCAGTCTCTGATTTGGTGTGTCGGCCCTTTAAGACTCATTTGGGTGCGCTGGCCCTTTAACAATCACTTTGGCGTGTTGGCCCTTTAAGAGCTAGTTTGGCTCACTGGGCTTCTTTTAAATCCACTTTGGCGCACACATTCTCTCTCAGGGGCATGTGTCATGTGATGAAGCTAGATTTGCATTTGTGCTGTGAGTTTCGCTTTAAGAGCTGATATTATGTGGCAGAGGCTCTGTGCTGGGGTTCAAGTGAAGTTCGTAGGCGTTGGCATAGTAACTGGGTCTGCCTGCGCGTATCAATGAGCTCAACTGTCATTTCAATCGCCTCAGGGCACGTTTTGCCATTACCCATTGAAAAGCATTGGAGACAGTGCATTGGGGTGGCTCAGCCTCCGATTTGGAGGCCGGGGTGGCTCAGCCTCCGATTTGGAGGCCGGGGTGGCTCAGCCTCCGATTTGGAGGCCGGGGTGGATCAGCCTCCGATTTGGAGGCCGGGGTGGCTCAGCCTCCTATTTGTAGGCCGGGGTGGCTCAGCCTCCGATTTGGAGGCCGGGGTGGCTCAGCCTCCGATTTGGAGGCCGGGGTGGCTCAGCCTCCGATTTGGAGGCCGGGGTGGCTCATTGTCCGATTTGGAGGCCGGGGTGGCTCAGCCTCCGATTTGGAGGCCGGGGTGGCTCAGCCTCCGATTTGGAGGCCGGGGTGGATCAGCCTCCGATTTGGAGGCCGGGGTGGATCAGCCTCCGATTTGGAGGCCGGGGTGGCTCAGCCTCCGATTTTGAGGCCGGGGTGGATCAGCCTCCGATTTGGAGGCCGGGGTGGCTCAGCCTCCTATTTGGAGGCCGGGGTGGCTCAGCCTCCTATTTGGAGGCCGGGGTGGCTCAGCCTCCGATTTGGAGGCCGGGGTGGCTCAGCCTCCGATTTGGAGGCCGGGGTGGCTCATTGTCCGATTTGGAGGCCGGGGTGGCTCATTGTCCGATTTGGAGGCCGGGGTGGCTCAGCCTCCGATTTGGAGGCCGGGGTGGCTCAGCCTCCGATTTGGAGGCCGGGGTGGATCAGCCTCCGATTTGGAGGCCGGGGTGGATCAGCCTCCGATTTGGAGGCCGGGGTGGCTCAGCCTCCGATTTGGAGGCCGGGGTGGCTCAGCCTCCGATTTGGAGAACGGGGTCGATCAGCCTCCGATTTGGAGGCCGGGGTGGCTCAGCCTCCGATTTGGAGGCCAGGGTGGCTCAGCCTCCGATTTGGATGCCGGGGTGGCTCAGCCTCTGATTTGGAGGCCGGGGTGGCTCAGCCTCCTATTTGGAGGCCGGGGTGGCTCAGCCTCTGATTTGGAGGCCGGGGTCGATCAGCCTCCGATTTGGAGGCCGGGGTCGATCAGCCTCCGATTTGGAGGCCGGGGTGGACAGCCTCCGATTTGAAGGCCGGGGTGGATCAGCCTCCGATTTGGAGGCCGGGGTAGCTCAGTCTCTGATTTGGTGTGTCGGCCCTTTAAGACTCATTTGGGTGCGCTGGCCCTTTAACAATCACTTTGGCGTGTTGGCCCTTTAAGAGCTAGTTTGGCTCACTGGGCTTCTTTTAAATCCACTTTGGCGCACACATTCTCTCTCAGGGGCATGTGTCATGTGATGAAGCTAGATTTGCATTTGTGCTGTGAGTTTCGCTTTAAGAGCTGATATTATGTGGCAGAGGCTCTGTGCTGGGGTTCAAGTGAAGTTCGTAGGCGTTGGCATAGTAACTGGGTCTGCCTGCGCGTATCAATGAGCTCAACTGTCATTTCAATCGCCTCAGGGCACGTTTTGCCATTACCCATTGAAAAGCATTGGAGACAGTGCATTGGGGTGGCTCAGCCTCCGATTTGGAGGCCGGGGTGGCTCAGCCTACGATTTGGAGGCCGGGGTGGATCAGCCTCCGATTTGGAGGCCGGGGTGGCTCAGCCTCCTATTTGGAGGCCGGGGTGGCTCAGCCTCCGATTTGGAGGCCGGGGTGGCTCAGCCTCCGATTTGGAGGCCGGGGTGGCTCAGCCTCCGATTTGGAGGCCGGGGTGGCTCATTGTCCGATTTGGAGGCCGGGGTGGCTCAGCCTCCGATTTGGAGGCCGGGGTGGCTCAGCCTCCGATTTGGAGGCCGGGGTGGATCAGCCTCCGATTTGGAGGCCGGGGTGGATCAGCCTCCGATTTGGAGGCCGGGGTGGCTCAGCCTCCGATTTGGAGGCCAGGGTGGATCAGCCTCCGATTTGGAGGCCGGGGTGGCTCAGCCTCCGATTTGGAGGCCGGGGTCGATCAGCCTCCGATTTGGAGGCCGGGGTGGCTCAGCCTCCGATTTGGAGGCCAGGGTGGATCAGCCTCCCATTTGGAGGCCGGGGTGGCTCAGCCTCTGATTTGGAGGCCTGGGTCGATCAGCCTCCGATTTGGAGGCCGGTGTGGATCAGGCTCCGATTTGAAGGCCGGGGTGGATCAGGCTCCGATTTGGAGGCCGGGGTGGGTCTGCCTGCGCGTATCAATGAGCTCAACTGTCATTTCAATCGCCTCAGGGCACGTTTTGCCATTACCCATTGAAAAGCATTGGAGACAGTGCATTCCAATGACGGGAAAAAAAAATTTCAAACGCAAATTGCGCAAAAACTACAAATCCGATCGACACCAAAAATACTTAGCACACCTCTCATGGACGCTGGCTTCGAAATGACACCTCAACGGAGTCTGTGCGTGTAGCGGTTCGGGCTGTATTAATTGCGGAAGTCAACTTAATAATAATAAGAACTAGATGTGTATTTCCTGAAGGAAGTACAGATAGTGGTTTGAAATGGTGCCCGGTCTGCCCCTTTAAGAGAGACTTGCCTGCTGCCCCTGCAAGACTTTCAACTCAGGATCCGTTTTAAATGTGGGTGCCTCTCAGGGGCCACTTTGGCCTCAGGGTCTGATTTGGTGGGTGGGGCCCCTCAGGATCCGATTCGGTGGCCTGGGCTCCTCAGGATTTGAATTAGTTGCCGGGATTCCTCAGGGTCCAATTTTGTGGGTGTGGCCCCTCAGGGTCGGATTTTGTGGGTGTTTGCCCCTCAGGGTCCGATTTTGTGGGTGGGTCCCCTCAGGGTCCGATTTTGTGGGTGGGGACCCTCAGGGTCCGATTTTGTGGGTGGGGCCCCTCATGGTCTGATTTTGTGGGTGGGGCCCCTCAGGGTATGATTTTGTGTCCGGGGCCCCTCAGGGTCCGATTTTATGGCCGGGGCCCCTCAGGGTCTGATTTTATGGCCGGGGCCCCTCAGGGTCTGATTTTGCGGGTGGGGCCTCTCAGGGTCCGATTTTGTGGGTGGGGCCCCTCAGGGTCCGATTTTGTGGCTGGGGCCCCTCAGGGTCTGATTTTGTTGATTGGGCCCCTCAGGGTCCGATTTTGAGGGTGGGGCCCCTCAGGGCTTGAATTGTTGGCCGGGATCTCTGAGGCTCATATTTTGTGGGTGTGGCCTCTCTGGGTCTGATTTGGTGGGTGGGGCCACTCTGGGTAAGATTTGGAGGCTGGGGTCGCTCAGCCTCCAATTTGGAGGCCTGGGTCGTTGAGCTTCCGATTTGGAGGCCGAGGTCAAAGAGCCTCCGATTTGGAGGCCGGGGTCGATGAGCTTCCGATTTGGAGGCCGGGGTGGCTCAGCCTCCGATTTGGAGGCCGGGGTGGCTCAGCCTCCGATTTGGAGGCCGGGGTGGCTCAGCCTCCGATTTGGAGGCCGGGGTGGCTCAGCCTCCTATTTGGAGGCCGGGGTGGCTCAGCCTCCGATTTGGAGGCCGGGGTGGCTCAGCCTCCGATTTGGAGGCCGGGGTGGCTCAGCCTCCGATTTGGAGGCCGGGGTGGCTCAGCCTCCGATTTGGAGGCCGGGGTGGCTCAGCCTCCGATTTGGAGGCCTGGGTCGATCAGCCTCCGATTTGGAGGCCGGGGTGGATCAGCCTCCGATTTGGAGGCCGGGGTGGATCAGCCTCCGATTTGGAGGGCGGGGTGGATCAGCCTCCGATTTGGAGGCCGGGGTGGATCAGCCTCCAATTTGGAGGCGGGGGTCGTTGAGCTTCCGATTTGGAGGCCGAGGTCAAAGAGCCTCCAATTTGGAGGCCGGGGTCGATGAGCTTCCGATTTGGAGGCCGGGGTGGCTCAGCCTCCGATTTGGAGGCCGGGGTGGCTCAGCCTCCGATTTGGAGGCCGGGGTGGCTCAGTCTCCGATTTGGTGTGTCGGCCCTTTAGACTCATTTGAGTGCGCTGGCCCTTTAACAATCACTTTGGCGCGTTGGCCCTTTAAGAGCTAGTTTGGCTCACTGGGCTTCTTTTAAATCCACTTTGGCGCACACATTCTCTCTCAGGGGCATGCGTCATGTGATGAAGCTAGATTTGCATTTGTGCTGTGGGTTTCGCTTTAAGAGCTGATATTATGTGGCAGAGGCTCTGTGCTGGGGTTCAAGTGAAGTTCGTAGGCGTTGGCATAGTAACTGGGTCTGCCTGCGCATATCAATGAGCTCAACTGCCATTTCAATCGCCTCAGGGCATGTTTTGCCATTTCCTATTGAAAAGCATTGGAGACAGTGCATTCCAATGACGGGAAAAAAAATTTCAAACGCAAATTGCGCAAAAACTACAAATCCGATCGACACGAAAAATACTTAGCACACCTCTCATGGACGCTGGCTTCGAAACGACACCTCAACGGAGTCTGTGCGTGTAGCGGTTCGGGCCGCATTAATTGCGGAAATCACCTTAATAATAATAACTAGATGTGTATTTTCTGAAGGAAGTACAGATAGTGGTTTGAAATGGTGCCCGGGCTGCCCCTTTAAGAGAGACTTGCCTGCTGCCCCTGCAAGACTTTAAACTCAGAATCCATTTTAACTGTATGTGCCTCTCAGGGGCCACTTTGGCCTCAGGGTGTGATTTGGTGGGTGGGGCCCCTCAGGATCTGATTCCTTGGCCTGGGCTCCTCAGGGCTTGAATTGTTGGCCGGGATCCCTCAGGCTCCTATTTTGTGGGTGTGGCCCCTCAGGGTCCGATTTTGTGGGTGTGGCCTCTCAGGGTCCGATTTTGTGGGTGGGGCCCCTCAGGGTCCGATTTTGTGGCCGGGGCCCCGCAGGGTCCGATTTTGTGGCCGGGGCCCCTCAGGGTCTGATTTTGTGGGTGGGGCCCCTCAGGGTCCAATTTTGTGGCCGGGGCCCTCAGGGTCCAATTTTGTGGGTGGGGCCCTTCAGGGCCCGATTTTGTGGCCGGGGCTCCTCAGGGTCCGATTTTGTGGTTGGGGCCCCTCAGGTTCTGATTTTGTGGGTGGGGCCACTCTGGGTCTGATTTGGTAGGCGGGGCCCCTCAGGGTCTAATTTTCTGGCCGGGGCCACTCAGGGTCCGATTTTGTGGGCTGGGCCCCTCAGGGTCCGATTTTGTGGTTGGGAGCCCTCAGGGTCCGATTTTGTGGTTGGGGCCCATCAGGGTCTGATTTTGTGGCCGAGGCCCCTCAGGGTCCGATTTTGTGGTTGGGGCCCCTCAGGTTCCGATTTTGTGGGTCGGGCCACTCTGGGTCTGATTTGGTAGGTGGGGCCCCTCAGGGTCTGATTTTCTGGCCGGGGCCACTCAGGGTCCGATTTTGTGGGTTGGGCCACTCTGGGTCTGATTTGGTGGGCAGGTCCGCTCTGAGTCCGATTTTGTGGGTGGAGCCCCTCAGGGTCTGGTTTGGTGGGCGGGACCACTCTGGGTCTGATTTGGTGGGTAGGGCCCCTCAGGGTCCGATTTGGTGGGCGGGGCCACTCTGTGTCCGATTTGGTGGGCGGGGCCACTCTAGGTCTGATTTGGTGGGCGAGGTCACTATGGGTCTGATTTGGTGGGCGGGGCCACTCTGGGTCCGATTTGGAGACCAGGGTGGTTCAGTCTCCGTTTTGTAGGCCAGGGTCGATCAGCCTCCGATTTGTAGGCCAGGGTCAATCGATTTGGAGCCTGGGGTCACTCAGCCTTTGATTTGGCGTGCCGGCCCTTTAAGACTCATTTTGGTGCGCCGGCCCTTTAAGAATCACTTAGGCGCGTCTGCCGTTTAAGAGCCAGTTTGGCGCACTGGGCTTCTAAATTCTCTTTGCCGCACATTCTCTCTCAGGGGCATGCGTCATGTGATGAAGCTAGATTTGCATTTGTGCTCTGGGTTTCGCTTTAAGAGCTGATATTATCTGCCAGAAACTCTGCCTTGGAGGGGTCATGAAAAGTTTGTAGGCGTTGGCATAGTAACTGGATGTGCCTGCGCATATCAATGAGCTTAACTGCTATTTGAATCGCCTCACGACTGCCCCATGTTTTCCCTATGGCAAAATTTTCCATTTGAAATGCATTGAGACAGTGCATTCCAATGACAGGAAAATGTTTTTTCAAGCGCAAATTGCACAAAAACTATAAATCTGATCGACACGAAAAGTACTTAGCACACCTCTCGTGAACGCTGGCTTCGAAACGACACCTCAACGGAGTCTGTGCGTGTAGCGGTTCGGGCTGCATTAATTGCGGAAATCAACTGAATAGTAATAATAATACTAGATGTGTATTTCCTGAAGGAAGTACAGATAGTGGTTTGAAATGGTGCCCGGGTTGCCCCTTTAAGAGAGACTTGCCTGCTGCCCCTGCAAGACTTTCAACTCAGGATCCGTTTTAACTGTGAGTGCATCTCAGGCGCCACTTTGGCCTCAGGGTCCGATTTTGTGGGTGGGGCCCCTCAGGGTCCGATTTAGTGGCCAGGGCCCCTCAGGGTCCGATTTGGTGGGTGGGGCCCCTCAGGGTCCGATTTAGCGGCCGGGGCCCCTCAGGGTCTGATTTGGTGGGTGGGGACCCTCAGGGTCCGATTTTGTTGCCGGGGCCCCAGAGGGTCCAATTTGGTGGTTGGAGCCCCTCAGGGTCTGACTTTGTGACCAGGGCCCCTAAGGGTCCGATTTTGTGATTGGGGACCCTCATGGTCCGATTTTGTGGCCGGGGCCCTTCAGGGTCCAATTTGGTAGGTAGGGCCCCTCAGGGTTCGATTTTGTGGGTGCGTCCCCTCAGGGTCCGATTTGGTGGATGGGGCCCCTCTGGGTCCGATTTTGTGGCCGGGGCCCCACAGGGTCCGATTTTGTGGGTTTAGCCCCTCAGGGTCCGATTTGGTGGCTGGGGCCCCTCAGGGTCCGATTTGGTGGGCGGGGACACTCAGGGTCCGATTTGGTGGGCGGGGCCCCTAACGGTCCGATTTGGTGGGCTGGGCCCCTCAGGGTCCGATTTGGTGAGCGAGGCCCCTCAGAGTTCAATTTGGTGAGCGGGGCCCCTCGGGGTCCGATTTGGTCAGCATCGCCCCATAGGATCAGATTTGGTGGGCGGGGCCCCCCAGGGTCTGATTTTGTGGTTGGGGCCCCTCAGGGTCCGATTTTGTGGGTGGAGCCCCTTAGGGTCCGATTATGTGTCCGGGGCCCCTCAGGGTCCGATTTTGTGGTTGAGGCCTTTCAGAATCCGATTTGGTGGGCAGGGCCCCTCAGGCTCCGATTTGGTGAGCGGGGCCCCTCAGGGTTCGATTTGGTGAGCGGGGCCTCTCAGAGTTCAATTTGGTGAGCGGGGCACCTCAGGGTCCGATTTTGTGGTTGGGGCCTTTCAGAATCCGATTTGGTGGGTGGAGCCGCTCAGGGTCCGATTTGGTGAGCGGGGCCCCTCAGAGTTCAATTTGGTGAGCGGGGCCCCTCAGGGTCCGATTTGGTGGGCGGGGCCCATCAGGGTCCGATTTGGTTTGTGGGGACCCTCAGGGTCCGATTTGGTGGGCAGGGCCCCTCAGGGTCTGATTTGCTGGGCGGGGTCCCTCAGGGTCCTATTTGGTGGGCGTGGCCCCTCAGAGTCCGATTTGGTGGGCGGGGCCACTCAGGGTCTGATTTGGTGGGCGGGGCCACTCAGGGTCCGATTTGGTGGGCGGGATCTCTCAGAGTCCGATTTGGTGGGCGGGGCCCCTCAGGGTCCGATTTGGTGGGCGGGGCCCCTCAGGGTCCGATTTGGTGGGCGGGACCCCTCAGGGTCCGATTTGGTGGGCGGGGCCCCTCAGGGTCCGATTTGGTGAGCGGGGCCCCTCAGAGTTCAATTTGGTGAGCGGGGCCCCTCATGGTCCGATTTGGTGAGCGGGGCCCCTCTGTGTCCGATTTGGTGGGCGGGGCCCCTCAGGGTCTGATTTGGTGGGTGGGGCCCCTCAGGGTCCGATTTGGTGGGCGGGGGCACACTTTGCCGCACATTCTCTCTCAGGGGCATGCGTCATGTGATGAAGCTAGATTTGCATTTGTGCTGTGGGTTTCGCTTTAAGAGCTGATATGTGGCAGAAGCTCTGTCCTGGGGGCGTCATGTGACGTTCGTAGGCGTTGGCATAGTAACTGGGTGTTCCTGCGCATATCAATGAGCTTAACTGCCATTTCAATCGCCTCAGGGCACGTTTTGCCATTTCCCATTCAAATGCATTGAGACAGTGCATTCCAATGACGGGAAAAAAAATTTCAAACGCAAAATTGCGCAAAAACTACAAATCCGATCGACACGAAAAATACTTAGCACACCACTCGTGGACGCTGGCTTCAAAACAACACCTCAACGGAGTCTGTGCGTGTAGCGGTTCAGGCTGCATTAATTGCGGAAATCAACTGAATAGTAATAATAATACTAGATGTGTATTTCCTGAAGGAAGTACAGATAGTGGTTTGAAATGGTGCCCGGGCTGCCCCTTTAAGAGAGACTTGCCTGCTGCCCCTGCAAGACTTTCAACTCAGGATACGATTTAACTGTGGGTGCCTCTCAGGGGCCACTTTGGCCTCAGGGTCTGATTTTGTGGGTGGGGCCCCTCAGGGCCTGATTTTGTGGGTGGGGCCCCTCAGGGTCCGAATTTGTGGGTGGGGCCCCTCAGGGTCCGATTTTGTGGCCGGTGCCACTCAGGGTCCGATTTGGTGGCCGGGGCCCCTCTGGGTCCGATTTGGTGGCCGGGGCCCCTCAGGGTCTGATTTGGTGGGTGGGGCCCCTCAAGGTCCGATTTTGTGGCTGGGGCCCTTCAGGGTCCGATTTTGTGGCCGGGGCCACTCAGGATCCGACTTTTGTGGCCGGAACCCCTCAGGGTCCAATTTTGTGGGTGGGGCCCCTCAGGGTCCGATTTTGTGGCCGGGGCCCGTCAGGGTCCGATTTTGTGGGTGGGGCCCTCAGGGTCCGATTTGGTGGGTGGGGCCCCTCATGGTCCGATTTTGTGGCCGGGGCCCGTCAGGGTCCGATTTTGTGGGTGGGGGCCCTCAGGGTCCGATTTGATGGGTGGGGCCCCTCAGGGTCCAATTTGGTGGGCGGGGCCCCTCAGGGTCCAATTTGGTGGGCAGGGCCCCTCAGGGTCAGATTTTGTGGCCGGGGCCCCTCAGGGTCCGATTTTGTGTCAGGGGCCCCTCAGGGTCCGATTTTGTGGTTGGGGCCCCTCAGGGTCCGATTTTGTGGCCGGGGCCCCTCAGGGTCTGATTTTGTGGCCGCGGCCCCTCAGGGTCTGATTTTGTGGCAGGGGCCCCTCTGGGTCCGATTTTGTGGGTGGGGCCCCTCAGGGTGTGATTTGGTGGGTGGGGCCCCTCAAGGTCCGATTTTGTGGCTGGGGCCCTTCAGGGTCCGATTTTGTGGCCGGGGCCACTCAGGATCCGACTTTTGTGGCCGGAACCCCTCAGGGTCCAATTTTGTGGGTGGGGCCCCTCAGGGTCCGATTTTGTGGCCGGGGCCCGTCAGGGTCCGATTTTGTGGGTGGGGCCCTCAGGGTCCGATTTGGTGGGTGGGGCCCCTCAGGGTCCAATTTGGTGGGCGGGGCCCCTCAGGGTCCAATTTGGTGGGCAGGGCCCCTCAGGGTCCGATTTTGTGGCCGGGGCCCCTCAGGGTCCGATTTTGTGTCAGGGGCCCCTCAGGGTCCGATTTTGTGGTTGGGGCCCCTCAGGGTCCGATTTTGTGGCCGCGGCCCCTCAGGGTCTGATTTTGTGGCCGCGGCCCCTCAGGGTCTGATTTTGTGGCAGGGGCCCCTTTGGGTCCGATTTTGTGGGTGGGGCCCCTCTGGGTCCAATTTGGTGGGCGGGACCACTCTGGGTCCAATTTGGTGGGCGGGGCCTCTCAGGGTCCGATTTTGTGGTTGGGTCCCCACAGGGTCCGATTTTGTGGTTGGGGCCTCTCAGAGTCCGATTTTGTGGCCGCGGCCCCTCAGGGTCTGATTTTGTGGCCGCGGCCCCTCAGGGTCTGATTTTGTGGCAGGGGCCCCTCTGGGTCCGATTTTGTGGGTGGGGCCCCTCAGGGTCTGATTTGGTGGGTGGGGCCCCTCAAGGTCCGATTTTGTGGCTGGGGCCCTTCAGGGTCCGATTTTGTGGCCGGGGCCACTCAGGATCCGACTTTTGTGGCCGGAACCCCTCAGGGTCCAATTTTGTGGGTGGGGCCCCTCAGGGTCCGATTTTGTGGCCGGGGACCGTCAGGGTCCGATTTTGTGGGTGGGGCCCTCAGGGTCCGATTTGGTGGGTGGGGCCCCTCAGGGTCCAATTTGGTGGGCGGGGCCCCTCAGGGTCCAATTTGGTGGGCAGGGCCCCTCAGGGTCCGATTTTGTGGCCGGGGCCCCTCAGGGTCCGATTTTGTGTCAGGGGCCCCTCAGGGTCCGATTTTGTGGTTGGGGCCCCTCAGGGTCCGATTTTGTGGCCGCGGCCCCTCAGGGTCTGATTTTGTGGCCGCGGCCCCTCAGGGTCTGATTTTGTGGCAGGGGCCCCTTTGGGTCCGATTTTGTGGGTGGGGCCCCTCTGGGTCCAATTTGGTGGGCGGGACCACTCTGGGTCCAATTTGGTGGGCGGGGCCTCTCAGGGTCCGATTTTGTGGTTGGGTCCCCACAGGGTCCGATTTTGTGGTTGGGGCCTGTCAGGGTCCAATTTTGTGACTGGGGCCCATCATCCGATTTTGTGGCCGCGGCCCCTCAGGATCTGATTTTGTGGCAGGGGCCCCTCTGGGTCTGATTTTGTGGGCGGAGCCCCTCTGGGTCCAATTTGGTGGGCGGGACCACTCTGGGTCCAATTTGGTGGGCGGGACCACTCTGGGTCCAATTTAGTGGGCGGGGCCTCTCAGGGTCCGATTTGGTGGGCGGGGCCCCACAGGGTCCGATTTGGTTGGCGGGGCCCCTCAGGGTCCGATTTGGTGGGCAGGGCCTCTCTGGGTCTTATTTGGTGGGTGGGGCCACTCTGGGTAAGATTTGGAGGCTGGGGTTGCTCAGCCTCCAATTTGGAGACCGGGGTCGTTGAGCTTCCTTTTTGGAGGCCGAGGTCAAAGAGCCTCCGATTTGGAGGCTGGGGTCGATGAGCTTCCGATTTGGAGGCCGGGGTCGATGAGCCTCCGATTTGGAGGCCGGGGTGGCTCAGCCTCCGATTTGGAGGCCGGGGTGGCTCAGCCTCCGATTTGGTGGCCGGGGTGGCTCAGCCTCCGATTTGGAGGCCAGGGTGGCTCAGCCTCCGATTTGGAGGCCGTGGTGGCTCAGCCTCCGATTTGGAGGCCGGGGTGGCTCAGCCTCCGATTTGGAGGCCGGGGTGGCTCAGCCTCCGATTTGGAGGCCGGGGTGGCTCAGCCTCCGATTTGGAAGCCGGGGTGGCTCAGCCTCCGATTTGGAGGCCGGGGTGGCTCAGCCTCCGATTTGGAAGCCGGGGTGGCTCAGCCTCCGATTTGGAGGCCGGGGAGGCTCAGCCTCCGATTTGGAGGCCGGGGTGGCTCAGCCTCCGATTTGGAGGCCGGGGTGGCTCAGCCTCCGATTTGGAGGCCGGGGTGGCTCAGCCTCCGATTTGGAGGCCGGGGTGGCTCAGCCTCTGATTTGGAAGTCTGGGTCGATCAGCCTCCGATTTGGATGCCGGGGTGGATCAGGCTCCGATTTGGAGGCCGGGGTAGATCAGGCTCCGATTTGGAGGCCGGGGTGGATCAGGCTCCGATTTGGAGGCCGGGGTGGATCAGGCTCCGATTTGGAGGCCGGGGTGGATCAGCCTCCGATTTGGAGGCCGGGGTGGATCAGCCTCCGATTTGGAGGCCGGGGTGGCTCAGCCTCCGATTTGGAGGCCGGGGTGGCTCAGCGTCCGATTTGGAGGCCGGGGTGGCTCAGCCTCCGATTTGGAGGCCGGGGTGGCTCAGCCTCTGATTTGGAGGCCGGGGTGGCTCAGTCTCCGATTTGGTGTGTCGGCCCTTTAAGACTCATTTGGGTGCGCTGGCCCTTTAACAATCACTTTGGCGCGTTGGCCCTTTAAGAGCTAGTTTGGCTGACTGGGCTTGCCTGCGCATATCAATGAGCTCAACTGCCATTTCAATCGCCTCAGGGCACGTTTTGCCATTTCCTATTGAAAAGCATTGGAGACAGTGCATGCCAATGACGGGAAAAAAAATTTTCAAACGCAAATTGCGCAAAAACTACAAATCCGATCGACACGAAAAATACTTAGCACACCTCTCAAGGACGCTGGCTTCGAAACGACACCTCAACGGAGTCTGTGCATGTAGCGGTTCGGGCCGCATTAATTGCGGAAATCAACTTAATAACTAGATGTGTATTTCCTGAAGGAAGTACAGATAGTGGTTTGAAATGGTGCCCGGGCTGCCCCTTTAAGAGAGACTTGCCTGCTGCCCCTGCAAGACTTTCAACTCAGGATACGATTTAACTGTGGGTGCCTCTCAGGGGCCACTTTGGCCTCATGGTCTGATTTTGTGGGTGGGGCCCCTCAGGGCCTGATTTTGTGGGTGGGGCCCCTCAGGGTCCGATTTTTTTGGGTGGGGCCTCTCAGGGTCCGATTTTGTGGCCGGGGCCACTCAGGGTCCGATTTGGTGGCCGGGGCCCCTCAGGGTCCGATTTGGTGGCCAGGGCCCCTCAGGGTCTGATTTGGTGGGTGGGGCCCCTCAAGGTCCGATTTTGTGGCTGGGGCCCCTCAGGGTCCGATTTTGTGGCCGGGGCCAATCAGGATCCGATTTTTGTGGCCGGAACCCCTCAGGGTCCAATTTTGCAGGTGGGGCCCCTCAGGGTCCGATTTTGTGGCCGGGGCCCGTCAGGGTCCGATTTTGTGGGTGGGACCTCTCAGGGTCCGATTTGGTGGGCGGGGCCCCTTAGGGTCCAATTTGGTGGGCAGGTCCCCTCAGGGTCCGATTTTGTGGGTTGGGCCCCTCAGGGTCCGATTTTGTGGCCGGGGGCCCCTCAGGGTCCGATTTTGTGTCAGGGGCCCCTCAGGGTCCGATTTTGTGGTTGGGTCACATCAGGGTCCGATTTTGTGGCCGCGGCCCCTCAGGGTCTGATTTTGTGGCCACGGCCCCTCAGGGTCCGATTTTGTGGCAGGGGCCCCTCTGGGTCCGATTTTGTGGGTGGGGCCCCTCTGGGTCCAATTTGGTGGGCGGGACCACTCTGGGTCCAATTTGGTGGGCGGGGCCTCTCAGGGTCCGATTTTGTGGTTGGGTCCCCTCAGGGTCCGATTTTGTGGTTGGGGCCCCTCAGGGTCGGATTTTGTGGCCGGGGCCTATCAGGGTCCAATTTTGTGACTGGGGCCCATCAGGGTCCGATTTTGTGGCCGCGGCCCCTCAGGGTCTGATTTTGTGGCAGGGGCCCCTCTGGGTCTGATTTTGTGGGCGGAGCCCCTCTGGGTCCAATTTGGTGGGCGGGACCACTCTGGGTCCAATTTGGTGGGCGGGACCACTCTGGGTCCGATTTGGTGGGCGGGGCCCCACAGGGTCCGATTTGGTGGGCGGGGCCACTCTGGGTAAGATTTTGAGGCCGGGGTGGCTCAGCCTCCGAATTGGAGGCCGGGGTGGATCGGCCTCCGATTTGGAGGCCGGGGTGGATCGGCCTCCGATTTGGAGGCCGGGGTGGCTCTGCCTCCGATTTGGAGGCCGGGGTGGCTCAGCCTCCGATTTGGAGGCCAGGGTGGCTCAGCCTCCGATTTGGAGGCCGGGGTGGCTCAGCCTCCGATTTGGAGGCCGGGGTGGCTCAGCCTCCGATTTGGAGGCCGGGGTGGCTCAGCCTCCGATTTGGAGGCCGGGGTGGCTCAGCCTCCGATTTGGAGGCCGGGGTGGCTGAGCCTCCGATTTGGAGACCGGGGTGGCTCAGCCTCCGATTTGGAGGCCGGGGTGGCTCAGCCTCCGATTTGGAGGCCGGGGTGGCTCAGCCTCCGATTTGGAGGCTGGGGTGGCTCAGCCTCCGATTTGGAGGCCGGGGTGGCTCAGCCTCCTATTTGGAGGCCGGGGTGGCTCAGACTCCGATTTGGAGGCCGGGGTGGCTCCGCCTCCTATTTGGAGGCCGGGGTGGCTCAGCCTCCGAATTGGAGGCCGGGGTGGATCGGCCTCCGATTTGGAGGCCGGGGTGGATCGGCCTCCGATTTGGAGGCCGGGGTGGATCGGCCTCCGATTTGGAGGCCGGGGTGGCTCTGCCTCCGATTTGGAGGCCGGGGTGGCTCTGCCTCCGATTTGGAGGCCGGGGTGGCTCAGCCTCCGATTTGGAGGCCGGGGTGGCTCAGCCTCCGATTTGGAGGCCGGGGTGGCTCAGCCTCCGATTTGGAGGCCGGGGTGGATCAGCCTCCGATTTGGAGGCCGGGGTGGCTCAGCCTCCGATTTGGAGGCCGGGGTGGCTCAGCCTCCGATTTGGAGGCCGGGGTGCATCAGCCTCCGATTTGGAGGCCGGGGTGGCTCAGCCTCCGATTTGGAGGCCGGGGTGGATCAGCCTCCGATTTGGAGGCCGGGGTGGCTCAGCTTCCTATTTGGAGGCCGGGGTGGATCAGCCTCCGATTTGGAGGCCGGGGTCGATCAGCCTCTTATTTGGAGGCCGGGGTCGATCAGCCTCCTATTTGGAGGCCGGGGTCGATCAGCCTCCTATTTGGAGGCCGGGGTGGCTCATTGTCCGATTTGGAGGCCGGGGTCGATCAGCCTCCTATTTGGAGGCCGGGGTGGCTCAGCCTCCGATTTGGAGGCCGGGGTGGCTCAGCCTCCGATTTGGAGGCCGGGGTGGCTCAGCCTCCGATTTGGAGGCCGGGGTGGCTCAGCCTCCGATTTGGAGGCCGGGGTGGATCAGCCTCCGATTTGGAGGCCGGGGTGGCTCAGCCTCCGATTTGGAGGCCGGGGTGGCTCAGCCTCCGATTTGGAGGCCGGGGTGGATCAGCCTCCGATTTGGAGGCCGGGGTGGCTCAGCTTCCTATTTGGAGGCCGGGGTGGATCAGCCTCCGATTTGGAGGCCGGGGTCGATCAGCCTCTTATTTGGAGGCCGGGGTCGATCAGCCTCCTATTTGGAGGCCGGGGTCGATCAGCCTCCTATTTGGAGGCCGGGGTGGCTCATTGTCCGATTTGGAGGCCGGGGTCGATCAGCCTCCTATTTGGAGGCCGGGGTGGCTCAGCCTCCGATTTGAAGGCCGGGGTGGCTCAGCCTCGGATTTGGAGGCCGGGGTGGCTCATTGTCCGATTTGGAGGCCGGGGTGGCTCATTGTCCGATTTGGAGGCCGGGGTGGCTCATTGTCCGATTTGGAGGCCGGGGTGGCTCAGCCTCCGATTTGGAGGCCGGGGTGGCTCAGCCTCCGATTTGGAGGCCGGGGTGGCTCAGCCTCCGATTTGGAGGCCGGGGTGGATCAGCCTCCGATTTGGAGGCCGGGGTGGCTCAGCCTCCTATTTGGAGGCCGGGGTGGCTCAGCCTCCGATTTGGAGGCCGGGGTGGCTCAGCCTCCGATTTGGAGGCCGGGGTGGATCAGCCTCCGATTTGGAGGCCGGGGTGGCTCAGCCTCCTATTTGGAGGCCGGGGTGGCTCAGCCTCCGATTTAAAGGCCGGGGTGGCTCAGCCTCCAATTTGGAGGCCGGGGTGGCTCATTGTCCGATTTGGAGGCCGGGGTGGCTCAGCCTCCGATTTGGAGGCCGGGGTGGCTCAGCCTCCGATTTGGAGGCCGGGGTGGCTCAGTCTCCGATTTGGTGTGTCGGCCCTTTAAGACTCATTTGGGTGCGCTGGCCCTTTAACAATCACTTTGGCGCGTTGGCCCTTTAAGAGCTAGTTTGGCTGACTGGGCTTCTTTTAAATCCACTTTGGCGCACACATTCTCTCTCAGGGGCATGTGTCATGTGATGAAGCTAGATTTGCATTTGTGCTGTGGGTTTCGCTTTAAGAGCTGATATTATGTGGCATAGGCTCTGTGCTGGGGTTCAAGTGACGTTCGTAGGCGTTGGCATAGTAACTGGGTCTGCCTGCGCATATCAATGAGCTCAACTGTCATTTCAATCGCCTCAGGGCACGTTTTGCCATTTCCTATTGAAAAGCATTGGAGACAGTGCATTCCAATGACGGGAAAAAAAATTTTCAAACGTAAATTGCGCAAAAACTACAAATCCGATCGACACGAAAAATACTTAGCACACCTCTCATGGACACTGGCTTCGAAACGACACCTCAACGGCGTCTGTGCGTGTAGCGGTTCGGGCCGCATTAATTGCGGAAATCAACTTAATAATAACTAGATGTGTATTTCCTGAAGGAAGTACAGATAGTGGTTTGAAATCGTACCCGGCTGCCCCTTTAAGAGAGACTTGCCTGCTGCCCCTGCAAGACTTTCAACTCAGGATCCGTTTTAACTGTGGGTGTGGCCCCTCAGGGTCAGATTTTTTGGGTGGGGCCCCTCAGGGTCCGATTTTGTGAGTGGGGCCCCTCAGGGTCCGATTTTGTGAGTGGGGCCCCTCAGGGTCCGATTTTGTGAGTGGGGCCCCTCAGGGTCCGATATTGTGAGTGGGGCCCCTCAGGGTCCGATTTTGTGGTTGGGGTCTCTCAGGGTCCGTTTTTGTGGGTTGGGCCCCTCAGGGTCCGATTTTGTGGGTTGGGCCCCTGAGGGTCCGATATTGTGGCCGGGGCCCCACAGGGTCCGATTTTGTGTCCGGGGCCCCTCAGGGTCCGATTTTGTGGTTGGGACCTCTTAGGGTCTAATTTTGTGGTTGGGGCCCCTCAGGGTCTGATTTTGTGGCTGGGGCCCCTCAGGGTCCGATTTTGTGGGTGGGGCCCCTCAGGGTCCGATTTGGTGGGTGGGGGCCCTCATGGTCTTGAT
The DNA here is from genome assembly GCF_039654945.1 of Dendrobates tinctorius. NCBI lineage: Eukaryota > Metazoa > Chordata > Amphibia > Anura > Dendrobatidae > Dendrobates > Dendrobates tinctorius. The sequence goes on along the minus strand of NW_027362032.1, from coordinate 2,521,524 downwards.
TTTGTGGGTGGGGCCCCTCAGGGTACGATTTTGTGGGTTGGGCCCCTGAGGGTCCGATTTTGTGGCCGGGGCCCCACAGGGTCCGATTTTGTGTCCGGGGCCCCTCAAGGTCCGATTTTGTGGTTGGGACCTCTCAGGGTCTGATTTTGTGGTTGGGGCCCCTCAGGGTCCGATTTTGTGGGTGGGGTCCCAAATGGTCTGATTTTGTGGGTGGGGCCTCTCAGGTTCTGATTTTGTTGTTGGGGCCCCTCAGGTTCTGATTTTGTGGCTGGGGTCCCTCAGGGCCTGATTTTGTGGGTGGGGCCACTCAGGGTCCGATTTGGTGGGTGGGGGCCCTCATGGTCTTGATTTTGTGGGTGGGGCCCCTCAGGGTACGATTTTGTGGCCGGGGTCTCTCAGGGTCCGATTTTGTGGCCGGGTCCCCTCAGGGTCTGGATTTGTGGGTGGGGCCCCTCAGCGACCGATTTTGAGGGTGGGGCCCCTCAGGGTCTAATTTGGTGGGCGGGGCCCCTCGGGGTCCGATTTTGTGGGTGGGGTCCCAAATGGTCTGATTTTGTGGGTGGGGCCCCTCAGGTTCTGATTTTGTTGTTGGGGCCCCTCAGGTTCTGATTTTGTGGCTGGGGTCCCTCAGGGTCTGATTTTGTGGGTGGGGCCCCTCAGGGTCCGATTTTGTGGCCGGGGTCTCTCAAGGTCCGATTTTTTGGCCGGGTCCCCTCAGGGTCTGGATTTGTGGCTGGGGCCCCTCAGGGTCTGATTTTGTGGCTGGGGCCCCTCAGGGTCTGATTTTGAGGGTGGGGCCCCTCAGGGTCTAATTTGGTGGGCGGGGCCCCTCAGGGTCTGATTTTGTGGGTGGGGCCCCTCAGGGTCCGATTTCGTAACCTGGGCCCCTTAGGGTCTGATTTTGTGGCTGGGGCCCCTCTGGGTTCGATTTTGTGGTCGGGGTCTCTCAGGGTCCGATTTTGTGGGTGGGGCCCCTCAGGGTCTTATTTTGCGGCTGGGGCCCCTCAGGGTCTGATTTTGTGGGTGGGGCCCCTCAGGGTCTGATTTTGTGGGTGGGGCCCCTCAGGGTCCGATTTTGTGACCGGGGCACCTCAGGGTCTGATTTTGTGGTTGGGTCCCCTGAGGGTCCTATTTTGTGACTGGGGCCCCTCTAGGTTCGATTTTGTGGCCGGGGTCTCAAAGGGTCCGATTTTGTGGTTGGGGCCCCTCAGGGTCTGATTTTGTGGCCGGGCCCACTCAGGGTCCGATTTTGTGGGTGGGGCCCCTTAGGGTCTGATTTTGTGGGTGGAGCCCCCTGGGTCCATTTTGGTGGGCGGGGGCCTCTCTGGGTCCGATTTAGTGGGCGGTGCCCCTCATGGTCCGATTTGGTGGGCGGGGCCCCTCATGGTCCGATTTGGTGGGCGGGGCCCCCTGGGTCCGATTTGGTGGGCGGGGCCCTTCAGGGTCCGATTTGGTGGGTGGGGTCAATCTGGGTCCGATTTGATGGACGGGGCTCCTCGGGGTCCGATTTGGTGGGCGGGGTCAATCTGGGTACGATTTGGTGGGCGGGGCTCCTCAGGTTCTGATTTGGTGGGTGGGGCCCCTCAGGGTCCGATTTGGTGGGCGGGGCCCCTCTGGGTCCGATTTGGTGGGCAGGGCCACTCTGGGTCCGATTTGATGGGCGGGGCCCTTCAGGGTCCGATTTGGTGGGCGAGGTCCCTCTGGGTCCGATTTGGTGGGCGGGGCTTCTTAGGGTTTGATTTGGTGGGCGGGGCTCCTCAGGGTCCGATTTGGTGGGCGGGGCCACTCGGAGTCTGATTTGGTGGGCGGGGCCCCTCAGGATCCGATTTGGTGGGCTGTGCTACTCTGGGTCTGATTTTTTGAGCGGGGCCACACTGGGTCCGATTTGGAGGCCAGGGTGGTTCAGCCTCCGATTTGGAGGCCGGGGTAGTTCAGCCTCCGATTTGGAGGCCGGGGTCACTCAGCTTTCGATTTGGCGCGCCGGCCCTTTAAGACTCATTTCGGTGCGCTGGCCCTTTAAGAATCACTGAGGCACGTCGGCCCTTTAAGAGCCAGGGTGGCTCACTGGGCTTCTAAATCCACTTTGTCGCACATTCTATCTCAGGGGCATGTGTCATGTGATGAAGCTAGATTTGCATTTGTGCTGTGGGTTTCACTTTAAGAGCTGATATTATGTGGCAGAAGCTCTGTCCTTGGGATCTCATGTGACGTTCGTAGGCGTTGGCATAGTAACTGGGTGTGCCTGCGCATATCAATGAGCTCAACTGCCATTTCAATCGCCTCAGGGCACGTTTTGCCATTACCCATTGAAAAGCATTGGAGACAGTGCATTCCAATGACGGAAAAAAAAAATTTCAAACGCAAATTGCGCAAAAACTACAAATCCGATCGACACGAAAAATACTTAGCACACCTCTCGTGGACGCTGGCTTCGAAACAACACCTCAACGGCGTCTGTACGTGTAGCGGTTCGGGCTGTATTAATTGCGGAAATCAACTTAATAATAATAATAATAAGAAGAAGAAGAATAAGTTAGCAGCGTTCGGATTACAATATAGTGTTTTTTTCAAACCACTATAATAAGAAGAAGAAGTTAGCAGCGTTCGGATTACAATATAGTGGTTTTTTCAAACCACTATAAATATATACACAAATTTTATTGATAACTTGTACACAACACAGCAAAATAAAAACACTTAAAAACACACAAAAAGCATGTCACAATCGTGATACTGACAAGGTGACTCTCCCGTAGAAAATACCCCTATTTCATGATAGTTAGTGTATATAAATGTAGATACAGCAGGCAACTTAGCAAGAAATAACTAGATGTGTATTTCCTGAAGGAAGTACAGATAGTGGTTTGAAATGGTGCCCGGGCTGCCCCTTTAAGATAGACTTGCATGCTGCCCCTGCAAGACTTTCAAGTCAGGATCCTTTTTTAATGTGGGTGCCTCTCAGGGGCCACTTTGGCCTCAGGGTCTGATTTGGTGGGTGGGGCCGCTCAGGATCCGATTCGGTGGCCTGGGCTCCTCAGGGCTTGAATTGGTGGCCGGGATCCCTCAGGGTCCGATTTTGTGGGTGTGGCCCATCAGGGTCTGATTTTGTGGGTGTGGCCCCTCAGGCTCCGATTTTGTGGGTGGGGCCCCTCAGGCTCCGATTTTGTGGGTGGGGCCCCTCAGGGTCCGATTTTGTGGCCAGGTCCCTCAGGGTCTGATTTTGTGGCCTGGACCCCTCAGGGTCCGATTTTGTGGTTGGGGACCCTCAGGGTCCGATTTGGTGGGCGGGGCCCCTCGGGGTCCGATTTGCTGGATGGAGCCGCTCAGGGTCTGAATTGGTGGGCGGGGCCCCTCTGGGTCCGATTTGGTGGGCGGGGCCACACTGGGTCTGATTTGGTGGGTGGGGCCACTATGGGTCTGATTTGGTGGGCGGGGCCACTCTGAGTCCGATTTTGTGGGCGGAGCCCCTCAGGGTCTGGTTTGGTGGGCGGGGCCACTCTGGGTCTGATTTGGTGGGTAGGGCCCCTCAAGGTCCGATTTGGTGGGCGGGGCACCTCAGGGTCCGATTTAGTGGGCGGGGCCACTCTGGGTCTGATTTGGTGGGCGGGGCACCTCAGGGTCCGATTTGGAGGCCAGGGTGGCTCAGTCTCCGTTTTGTATGCCAGGGTCGATCAGCCTCCGATTTGTAGGCCAGGGTCAATCAGCCTCCGATTAGGAGCCTGGGGTCACTCAGCTTTCGATTTGACGCGCCGGCCCTTTAAGACTCATTTTGGTGCGCCGGCCTTTTAAGAATCACTTAGGCGCGTCGGCCGTTTAAGAGCCAGTTTGGCTCACTGGCCTTCTTCTAAATCCACTTTGGCGCACATTCTCTCTCAGGGGCATGCGTCATGTGATGAAGCTAGATTTGCATTTGTGCTCTGGGTTTCGCTTTAAGAGCTGATATTATCTGCCAGAAACTCTGTCTTGGAGGGGTCATGAAAAGTTTGTAGGCGTTGGCAAAGTAACTGGGTGTGCCTGCACATATCAATGAGCTTAACTGCTATTTGAATCGCCTCATGACTGCCCCATGTTTTCCCTATGGCAAAATTTTCCATTTGAAATGCATTGAGACAGTGCATTCCAATGACAGGAAAATGTTTTTTCAAACGCAAATTGCACAAAAACTATAAATCTGATCGACACGAAAAATACTTAGCACACCTCTCGTGAACGCTGGCTTTGAAACGACACCTCAACGGAGTCTGTGAGTGTAACGGTTCGGGCCACATTAATTGCGGAAATCAACTGAATAGTAATAATAATACTAGATGTGTATTTCCTGAAGGAAGTACAGATAGTGGTTTGAAATGGTGCCCGGGCTGCCCCTTTAAGAGAGACATGCCTGCTGCCCCTGCAAGACTTTCAACTCAGGATCCGTTTTAACTGTGGGTGCCTCTCAGGGGCCACTTTGGCCTCAGGGTCCGATTTTGTGGGTGGGGCACCTCAGGGTCCGATTTGGTGGCCGGGGCCCATCAGAGGCTGATTTGGTGGCCGGGGCCCCTCAGAGGCTGATTTGGTGGGTGGGGCCCTCAGGGTCCGATTTTGTGAGTGGGGCACCTCAGGGTCCGATTTGGTGGCCAGGGCCCATCAGAGGCAGATTTGGTGGGTGGGGCCTTCAGGGACTGATTTTGTGGCCGGGGCCCCTCAGGGTCCGATTTTGTGGCCGGGGCACCTCAGGGTCCGATTTGGTGGGTGGGGCCCCTCAAGGTCTGATTTGGTGGCCGGGGCCCCTCAGGGGCCGATTTGGTGGCCGGGGCCCCTCAGGGTCCGATATTGTGGCCGGGGCCCCTCAGGGTCCGATTTTGTGGTCGGGGCCCCTCAGGGTCCAATTTGGTGGCTGGGGCCCCTTAGGGTCCGATTTGGTGGGTGGGGCTCCTCAGGGTCTGAATTTGTGGTTGGGGCCCCTCAGGGTCTGATTTTGTGGGTGGGGCCCTCAGGGTCCGATTTGGTGGGCAGGGCCCCTCAGGGTCCGATTTGGTGGGCGGGGCCCCTCAGGGTCCAATTTGGGGGGCGGGGCCCCTCAGGGTCCGATTTGGAGGGCAAGGTGGCTCAGCCTCCGATTTGGAGCCTGGGGTCACTCAGCTTTCGGTTTGGCGCACCGGCCCTTTAAGACTCAATTTGGCGCGTCGGTCCTTTAAGAGCCAGTTTGGCGCACTGGGCTTCTAAATCCACTTTGGCGCACATTCTCTCTCAGGGGCATGCGTCATGTGATGAAGCTAGATTTGCATTTATGCTGTGGGTTTCGCTTTAAGAGCTGAAATTATCTGCCAGAAACTCTGTCCTGGAGAGGTCATGTGACGTTCATAGGCGTTGGCATAGTAACTGGGTGAGCCTGCGCATATCAATGAGCTTAACTGCCATCTCACGACTGTCCCATGTTTTCCCTAAGGCAACATTTTCCCATTGAAATGCATTGAGGAAAATGTTTTTTCAAACGCAAATTGCGCAAAAACTCCAAATCCGATCGACGCGAAAAATACTTAGCACACCACTCGTGGACGCTGGCTTCGAAACAAGGCCTCAACGGAGTCTGTGCGTGTAGCAGTTCAGGCCGCATTAATTGCGGAAATCAACTGAATAGTAATAATACTAGATGTGTATTTCCTGATGGAAGTACAGATAGTGGTTTGAAATGGTGCCCGGGCTGCCCCTTTAAGAGAGACTTGCCTGCTGCCCCTGCAAGACTTTCAACTCAGGATCCGTGGGTTTAACTGTGGGTGCCTCTCAGGGGCCACTTTGGCCTCAGGGTCCGATTTTGTGGGTGGGACCCCTCAGGGCCCGATTTTGTGGGTGGGGCCCCTCTGGGTCCGATTTTGTGGCCGGGGAACCTCAGGGTCCAATTTTGTGGGTGGGGCCCCTTAGGGTCCGATTTGGTGGACGGGGCCACTCAGGGTCCGATTTGGTGGGCGGGGCCACTCAGGGTCCGATTTGGTGAGTGGGGCCCCTCAGAGTTCAATTTGGTCAGCGGGGCCCCTCAGGGTCCGATTTTGTGGTTGGGGCCTTTCAGAATCTGATTTAGTGGGCGGGGCCCCTCCGGGTCTGAATTGGTGGGCGGGGCCCCTCAGTGTCCGATTTGGTGGGCGGGGCCCCTCAGGGTCCGATTTGGTGGGTTGGGCCCCTCAGGGTCCGATTTTGTGGGTTGGGCCCCTCAGGGTCCGATTTTGTGTCCGGGGCCCCTCAGGGTCCGATTTTGTGGCCGGTGCCTCTCAGGGTCCGATTTTGTGGTTGGGGCCCCTCAGGGTTCGATTTTGTGTCCGGAGCCTCTCAGGGTCCGATTTTGTGGTTGGGGCCCCTCAGGATCCGATTTTGTGGCCGGGGTCCCTCAGGGTCCGATTTTGTGGCCGGGGCCCCTCAGGGTCCGATTTTGTGGGTGGGGCCCCTCAGGGTCCAATTTTTTGGCCGGGGCGCCTCAGGGTCCAATTTTGTGGGTGGGGCCCCTCAGGGTCCAATTTTGTGGGTGGGGCCCCTCAGGGTCCAATTTTGTGGGTGGGGCCCCTCAGGGTCCGATTTTGTGGTTGGGGCCCCTCAGGGATCGATTTTGTGGTTGGGGCCCCTCAGGATCCAATTTTGTGACCGGGCCCCTCAGGGTCTGATTTTGTGGGTGGGGCCCCTCAGGGTCCGATATTGTGGGTGGGGCCCCTCAGGATCCGATTTTGTGGGTGGGCCCCCTCAGGATCTGATTTTGTGGTTGGGGCCCCTCAGGGTTCAATTTTGTAGGCGGGGCCCCTCAGGGTCTGATTTTGTGGCCGGGGCCCCTCATGGTCCGATTTTGTGGGTGGGGCCCCTTAGGGTCCGATTTGGTGGACTGGGCCACTCAGGGTCCGATTTGGTGGGCGGGGCCACTCAGGGTCCGATTTGGTGAGTGGGGCCCCTCAGAGTTCAATTTGGTCAGCGGGGCCCCTCAGGGTCCGATTTTGTGGGTGGGGCCCCTCAGGGTCCGATTTTGTGGTTGGGGCCTTTCAGAATCTGATTTAGTGGGTGGGGCCCCTCCGGGTCTGAATTGGTGGGCGGGGCCCCTCAGTGTCCGATTTGGTGGGCGGGGCCCCTCAGGGTCCGATTTGGTGGGTTGGGCCCCTCAGGGTCCGATTTTGTGGGTTGGGCCCCTCAGGGTCCGATTTTGTGTCCGGGGCCCCTCAGGGTCCGATTTTGTGGCCGGTGCCTCTCAGGGTCCGATTTTGTGGTTGGGCCCCCTCAGGGTCCGATTTTGTGTCCGGAGCCTCTCAGGGTCTGATTTTGTGGTTGGGGCCCCTCAAGATCCAATTTTGTGGCCGGGGTCCTTCAGGGTCCGATTTTGTGGCCGAGGCCCCTCGGGGTCCAATTTTGTGGGTGGGGCCCCTCAGGGTCCAATTTTTTGCACGGGGCCCCTCAGGGTCCAATTTTGTGGGTGGGGCCCCTCAGGGTCCAATTTTGTGGGTGGGGCCCCTCAGGGTCCAATTTTGTGGGTGGGGCCACTCAGGGTCCAATTTTGTGGTTGGGGCCCCTCAGGGATCGATTTTGTGGTTGGGGCCTTTCAGAATCTGATTTAGTGGGCGGGGCCCCTCCGGGTCTGAATTGGTGGGCGGGGCCCCTCAGTGTCCGATTTGGTGGGCGGGGCCCCTCAGGGTCCGATTTGGTGGGTTGGGCCCCTCAGGGTCCGATTTTGTGGGTTGGGCCCCTCAGGGTCCGATTTTGTGTCCGGGGCCCCTCAGGGTCCGATTTTGTGGCCGGTGCCTCTCAGGGTCCGATTTTGTGGTTGGGGCCCCTCAGGGTCCGATTTTGTGTCCGGAGCCTCTCAGGGTCCGATTTTGTGGTTGGGGCCCCTCAGGATCCGATTTTGTGGCCGGGGTCCCTCAGGGTCCGATTTTGTGGCCGGGGCCCCTCAGGGTCCGATTTTGTGGGTGGGGCCCCTCAGGGTCCAATTTTTTGGCCGGGGCGCCTCAGGGTCCAATTTTGTGGGTGGGGCCCCTCAGGGTCCAATTTTGTGGGTGGGGCCCCTCAGGGTCCAATTTTGTGGGTGGGGCCCCTCAGGGTCCGATTTTGTGGTTGGGGCCCCTCAGGGATCGATTTTGTGGTTGGGGCCCCTCAGGATCCAATTTTGTGACCGGGCCCCTCAGGGTCTGATTTTGTGGGTGGGGCCCCTCAGGGTCCGATATTGTGGGTGGGGCCCCTCAGGATCCGATTTTGTGGGTGGGCCCCCTCAGGATCTGATTTTGTGGTTGGGGCCCCTCAGGGTTCAATTTTGTAGGCGGGGCCCCTCAGGGTCTGATTTTGTGGCCGGGGCCCCTCATGGTCCGATTTTGTGGGTGGGGCCCCTTAGGGTCCGATTTGGTGGACTGGGCCACTCAGGGTCCGATTTGGTGGGCGGGGCCACTCAGGGTCCGATTTGGTGAGTGGGGCCCCTCAGAGTTCAATTTGGTCAGCGGGGCCCCTCAGGGTCCGATTTTGTGGGTGGGGCCTTTCAGAATCTGATTTAGTGGGTGGGGCCCCTCCGGGTCTGAATTGGTGGGCGGGGCCCCTCAGTGTCCGATTTGGTGGGCGGGGCCCCTCAGGGTCCGATTTGGTGGGTTGGGCCCCTCAGGGTCCGATTTTGTGGGTTGGGCCCCTCAGGGTCCGATTTTGTGTCCGGGGCCCCTCAGGGTCCGATTTTGTGGCCGGTGCCTCTCAGGGTCCGATTTTGTGGTTGGGCCCCCTCAGGGTCCGATTTTGTGTCCGGAGCCTCTCAGGGTCTGATTTTGTGGTTGGGGCCCCTCAAGATCCAATTTTGTGGCCGGGGTCCTTCAGGGTCCGATTTTGTGGCCGAGGCCCCTCGGGGTCCAATTTTGTGGGTGGGGCCCCTCAGGGTCCAATTTTTTGCACGGGGCCCCTCAGGGTCCAATTTTGTGGGTGGGGCCCCTCAGGGTCCAATTTTGTGGGTGGGGCCCCTCAGGGTCCAATTTTGTGGGTGGGGCCACTCAGGGTCCAATTTTGTGGTTGGGGCCCCTCAGGGATCGATTTTGTGGTTGGGGCCCCTCAGGATCCAATTTTGTGACCGGGGCCCTCAGGGTCTGATTTTGTGGGTGGGGCCCCTCAGGGTCCGATATTGTGGGTGGGGCCCCTCAGGATCCGATTTTGTGGGTGGGCCCCCTCAGGATCTGATTTTGTGGTTGGGGCCCCTCAGGGTTCAATTTTGTAGGCGGGGCCCCGCAGGGTCTGATTTTGTGGTTGGGGCCCCTCAAGATCCGATTTTGTGGCCGGGGTCCCTCAGGGTCCGATTTTGTGGCCGGGGCCCCTCAGGGTCCAATTTTGTGGGTGGGGCCCCTCAGGGTCCAATTTTTTGGTCGGGGCCCCTCAGTGTCCAATTTTGTGGGTGGGGCCCCTCAGGGTCCAATTTTGTGGGTGGGGCCCCTCAGGGTCCAATTTTGTGGGTGGGGCCCCTCAGGGTCCAATTTTGTGGTTGGGGCCCCTCAGGGATCGATTTTGTGGTTGGGGCCCCTCAGGATCCAATTTTGTGACCGGGGCCCTCAGGGTCTGATTTTGTTGGTGGGGCCCCTCAGGGCCCGATATTGTGGGTGGGGCCCCTCAGGATCCGATTTTGTGGGTGGGCCCCCTCAGGATCTGATTTTGTGGTTGGGGCCCCTCAGGGTTCAATTTTGTAGGCGGGGCCCCGCAGGGTCTGATTTTGTGGCCGGGGCCCCTCAGGGTCCGATTTTGTGGGTGGGGCCCCTTAGGGTCCGATTTGGTGGACGGGGCCACTCGGTCCGATTTGGTGGGCGGGGCCACTCAGGGTCCGATTTGGTGAGTGGGGCCCCTCAGAGTTCAATTTGGTCAGCGGGGCCCCTCAGGGTCCGATTTTGTGGGTGGGGCCCCTCAGGGTCCGATTTTGTGGTTGGGGCCTTTCAGAATCTGATTTAGTGGGCGGGGCCCCTCCGGGTGTGAATTGGTGGGCGGGGCCCCTCAGTGTCCGATTTGGTGGGCGGGGCCCCTCAGGGTCCGATTTGGTGGGTTGGGCCCCTCAGGGTCCGATTTTGTGGGTTGGGCCCCTCAGGGTCCGATTTTGTGTCCGGGGCCCCTCAGGGTCCGATTTTGTGGCCGGTGCCTCTCAGGATCCGATTTTGTGGTTGGGCCCCCTCAGGGTCCGATTTTGTGGCCGGGGCCCCTCAGGGTCCAATTTTGTGGGTGGGGCCCCTCAGGGTCCAATTTTTTGGCCGGGGCCCCTCAGGGTCCAATTTTGTGGGTGGGGCCCCTCAGGGTCCAATTTTGTGGGTGGGGCCCCTCAGGGTCCAATTTTGTGGTTGGGGCCCCTCAGGGATCGATTTTGTGGTTGGGGCCCCTCAGGATCCAATTTTGTGACCGGGGCCCTCAGGGTCTGATTTTGTGGGTGGGGCCCCTCAGGGTCCGATATTGTGGGTGGGGCCCCTCAGGATCCGATTTTGTGGGTGGGGCCCTTCAGGATCTGATTTTGTGGTTGGGGCCCCTCAGGGTTCAATTTTGTAGGCGGGGCCCCTCAGGGTCCGATTTTGTGGCAGGGGCCCCTCAGGGTCCGATTTTGTGGCCGGGGCCCGTGAGGGTCCGATTTTGTGGCAGGGGCCCCTCAGGGTCCGATTTTGTGGCCGGGGCCCGTGAGGGTCCGATTTTGTGGCCGGGGCCCCTCAGGGTCCGATTTTGTGATTGGGGCCCCTCAGGGTCCGATTTTGTGAGTGGGGCCCCTCAGGGTCCGATGTTGTGGCCGGGGCCCCTCAGGGTCTGATTTTGTGGCCGGATCCCCTCAGGGTCCGATTTTGTGGGTGGGTCCCCTCAGGGTCTGATTTTGTGGCCGGGGTCCCTCAGGGTCCGATTTTGTGGCCGGGGCCCCTCAGGGTCCAATTTTGTGGGTGGGGCCCCTCAGGGTTCAATTTTTTGGCAGGGGCCGCTCAGGGTCCAATTTTGTGGGTGGGGCCCCTCAGGGTCCAATTTTGTGAGTGGGGCCCCTCAGGGTCCAATTTTGTCGGTGGGGCCCCTCAGGGTACGATTTTGTGGTTGGGGCTCCTCAGGGATCGATTTTGTGGTTGGGGCCCCTCAGGATCCAATTTTGTGACCGGGGCCCTCAGGGTCTGATTTTGTGGGTGGGGCCCCTCAGGGTCCGATATTGTGGGTGGGGCCCCTCAGGATCCGATTTTGTGGGTGGGGCCCCTCAGGATCCGATATTGTGGGTGGGGCCCCTCAGGGTCCAATTTTGTGGCCGGGGCCCCTCAGGGTCCGATTTTGTGGCCGGGGCCCGTGAGGGTCCGATTTTGTGGCCGGGGCCCCTCAGGGTCCGATTTTGTGGCCGGGGCCCCTCAGGGTCCGATTTTGTGGTTGGAGCCCCTCAGGGTCCAATTTTGTGGTTGGGGCCCCTCAGGGTCCGATTTTGTGGTTGGGGCCCCTCAGGGTCCGATTTTGTGAGTGGGGCCCCTCAGGGTCCGATGTTGTGGCCGGGGCCCCTCAGGGTCTGATTTTGTGGCCGGATCCCCTCAGGGTCCGATTTTGTGGGTGGGGCCCCTCAGGGTCCGATTTTGTGGCCGGGGTCCCTCAGGGTCCGATTTTGTGGCCGGGGCCCCTCAGGGTCCAATTTTGTGGGTGGGGCCCCTCAGGGTCCAATTTTTTGGCCGGGGCCCCTCAGGGTCCAACTCTGTGGGTGGGGCCCCTCAGGGTCCAATTTTGTGGGTGGGGCCCCTCAGGGTCCAATTTTGTCGGTGGGGCCCCTCAGGGTCCGATTTTGTGGTTGGGGCCCCTCAGGGATCGATTTTGTGGTTGGGTCCCCTCAGGATCCAATTTTGTGACCGGGGCCCTCAGGGTCCGATTTTGTGGGTGGGGCCCCTCAGGGTCCGATATTGTGGGTGGGGCCCCTCAGGATCCGATTTTGTGGGTAGGGCCCCTCAGGATCCGATTTTGTGGTTGGGGCCCCTCAGGGTTCAATTTTGTAGGCGGGGCCCCTCAGTGTCCGATTTTGTGGCCGGGGCCCCTCAGGGTCCGATTTTGTGGCCGGAGCCCGTGAGGGTCCGATTTTGTGGCCGGGGCCCCTCAGGGTCCGATTTTGTGGCCGGGGCCCCTCAGGGTCCGATTTTGTGGTTGGGGCCCCTCAGGGTCCGATTTTGTGGTTGGGGCCCCTCAGGGTCCGATTTTGTGAGTGGGGCCCCTCAGGGTCCGATGTTGTGGCCGGGGCCCCTCAGGGTCTGATTTTGTGGCCGGATCCCCTCAGGGTCCAATTTTGTGGGAGGGGCACCTCAGGGTCCGATTTTGTGGCCGGGGTCCCTCAGGGTCTGATTTTGTGGCCGGGGCCCCTCAGGGTCCAATTTTGTGGGTGGGGCCCCTCAGGGTCCAATTTTTTGGCCGGGGCCCCTCAGGGTCCAATTTTGTGGGTGGGGCCCCTCAGGGTCCAGTTTTGTGTGTGGGGCCCCTCAGGGTCCGATTTTGTGGTTGGGGCCCCTCAGGGATCGATTTTGTGGTTGGAGCCCCTCAGGATCCAATTTTGTGACCGGGGCCCTCAGGGTCTGATTTTGTGGGTGGGGACCCTCAGGGTCCGATATTGTGGGTGGGGCCCCTCAGGATCCGATTTTGTGGGTGGGGCCCCTCAGTATCTGATTTTGTGGTTGGGTCCCCTCAGGGTTAAATTTTGTAGGCGGGGCCCCTCAGGGTCCGATTTTGTGGCCGGGGCCCCTCAGGGTCCGATTTTGTGGTTGGGGCCCCTCAGGGTCCGATATTGTGGTTGGGGCCCCTCAGGGTCCGATTTTGTGAGTGGGGCCTCTCAGGGTCCGATGTTGTGGCCGGGGCCCCTCAGGGTCTGATTTTGTGGCCGGATCCCCTCAGGGTCCGATTTTGTGGGTGGGGTCCCTCAGGGTCCGATTTTGTGGCCGGGGTCCCTCAGGGTCTGATTTTGTGGCCGGGGCCCCTCAGGGTCCAATTTTGTGGGTGGGGCCCCTCAGGGTCCAATTTTTTGGCCGGGGCCTCTCAGGGTCCAATTTTGTGGGTGGGGTCGCTCAGGGTCCAATTTTGTGGGTGGTGCCCCTCAGGGTCCGATTTTGTGGTTGGGGCCCCTCATGGATCGATTTTGTGGTTGGGGCCCCTCAGGATCCAATTTTGTGACCGGGCCCTCAGGGTCTGATTTTGTGGGTGGGCCCCCTCAGGGTCCGATATTGTGGGTGGGGCCCCTCAGGATCCGATTTTGTGGGTGGGGCCCCTCAGGATCTGATTTTGTGGTTGGGGCCCCTCAGGGTTCAATTTTGTAGGCGGGGCCCCTCAGGGTCCAATTTTGTGGGTGGGGCCCCTCAGGGTCCAATTTTGTGGGTGGGGCCCCTCAGGGTCCGATTTTGTGGTTGGGGCCCCTCAGTGTCCGATTTTGTGATTGGGGCCCCTCAGGGTCCGATTTTGTGAGTGGGGCCCCTCAGGGTCCGATGTTGTGGCCGGGGCCCCTCAGGGTCTGATTTTGTGGCCGGATCCCCTCAGGGTCCGATTTTGTGGGTGGGTCCCCTCAGGGTCTGATTTTGTGGCTGGGGTCCCTCAGGGTCCGATTTTGTGGCCGGGGCCCCTCAGGGTCCAATTTTGTGGGTGGGGCCCCTCAGGGTTCAATTTTTTGGCAGGGGCCCCTCAGGGTCCAATTTTGTGGGTGGGGCCCCTCAGGGTCCAATTTTGTGGGTGGGGCCCCTCAGGGTCCAATTTTGTCGGTGGGGCCCCTCAGGGTACGATTTTGTGGTTGGGGCTCCTCAGGGATCGATTTTGTGGTTGGGGCCCCTCAGGATCCAATTTTGTGACCGGGGCCCTCAGGGTCTGATTTTGTGGGTGGGGCCCCTCAGGGTCCGATATTGTGGGTGGGGCCCCTCAGGATCCGATTTTGTGGGTGGGGCCCCTCAGGATCCGATATTGTGGGTGGGGCCCCTCAGGGTCCAATTTTGTGGCCGGGGCCCCTCAGGGTCCGATTTTGTGGCCGGGGCCCGTGAGGGTCCGATTTTGTGGCCGGGGCCCCTCAGGGTCCGATTTTGTGGCCGGGGCCCCTCAGGGTCCGATTTTGTGGTTGGAGCCCCTCAGGGTCCAATTTTGTGGTTGGGGCCCCTCAGGGTCTGATTTTGTGGTTGGGGCCCCTCAGGGTCCGATTTTGTGAGTGGGGCCCCTCAGGGTCCGATGTTGTGGCCGGGGCCCCTCAGGGTCTGATTTTGTGGCCGGATCCCCTCAGGGTCCGATTTTGTGGGTGGGGCCCCTCAGGGTCCGATTTTGTGGCCGGGGTCCCTCAGGGTCCGATTTTGTGGCCGGGGCCCCTCAGGGTCCAATTTTGTGGGTGGGGCCCCTCAGGGTCCAATTTTTTGGCCGGGGCCCCTCAGGGTCCAACTCTGTGGGTGGGGCCCCTCAGGGTCCAATTTTGTGGGTGGGGCCCCTCAGGGTCCAATTTTGTCGGTGGGGCCCCTCAGGGTCCGATTTTGTGGTTGGGGCCCCTCAGGGATCGATTTTGTGGTTGGGTCCCCTCAGGATCCAATTTTGTGACCGGGGCCCTCAGGGTCCGATTTTGTGGGTGGGGCCCCTCAGGGTCCGATATTGTGGGTGGGGCCCCTCAGGATCCGATTTTGTGGGTAGGGCCCCTCAGGATCCGATTTTGTGGTTGGGGCCCCTCAGGGTTCAATTTTGTAGGCGGGGCCCCTCAGGGTCCGATTTTGTGGCCGGGGCCCCTCAGGGTCCGATTTTGTGGCCGGAGCCCGTGAGGGTCCGATTTTGTGGCCGGGGCCCCTCAGGGTCCGATTTTGTGGCCGGGGCCCCTCAGGGTCCGATTTTGTGGTTGGGGCCCCTCAGGGTCCGATTTTGTGGTTGGGGCCCCTCAGGGTCCGATTTTGTGAGTGGGGCCCCTCAGGGTCCGATGTTGTGGCCGGGGCCCCTCAGGGTCTGATTTTGTGGCCGGATCCCCTCAGGGTCCAATTTTGTGGGAGGGGCCCCTCAGGGTCCGATTTTGTGGCCGGGGTCCCTCAGGGTCTGATTTTGTGGCCGGGGCCCCTCAGGGTCCAATTTTGTGGGTGGGGCCCCTCAGGGTCCAATTTTTTGGCCGGGGCCCCTCAGGGTCCAATTTTGTGGGTGGGGCCCCTCAGGGTCCAGTTTTGTGTGTGGGGCCCCTCAGGGTCCGATTTTGTGGTTGGGGCCCCTCAGGGATCGATTTTGTGGTTGGAGCCCCTCAGGATCCAATTTTGTGACCGGGGCCCTCAGGGTCTGATTTTGTGGGTGGGGACCCTCAGGGTCCGATATTGTGGGTGGGGCCCCTCAGGATCCAATTTTGTGACCGGGGCCCTCAGGGTCTGATTTTGTGGGTGGGGACCCTCAGGGTCCGATATTGTGGGTGGGGCCCCTCAGGATCCGATTTTGTGGGTGGGGCCCCTCAGTATCTGATTTTGTGGTTGGGTCCCCTCAGGGTTAAATTTTGTAGGCGGGGCCCCTCAGGGTCCGATTTTGTGGCCGGGGCCCCTCAGGGTCCGATTTTGTGGTTGGGGCCCCTCAGGGTCCGATATTGTGGTTGGGGCCCCTCAGGGTCCGATTTTGTGAGTGGGGCCTCTCAGGGTCCGATGTTGTGGCCGGGGCCCCTCAGGGTCTGATTTTGTGGCCGGATCCCCTCAGGGTCCGATTTTGTGGGTGGGGTCCCTCAGGGTCCGATTTTGTGGCCGGGGTCCCTCAGGGTCTGATTTTGTGGCCGGGGCCCCTCAGGGTCCAATTTTGTGGGTGGGGCCCCTCAGGGTCCAATTTTTTGGCCGGGGCCCCTCAGGGTCCAATTTTGTGGGTGGGGCCCCTCAGGGTCCAATTTTGTGGGTGGTGCCCCTCAGGGTCCAATTTTGTGGGTGGGGCCCCTCAGGGTCCAATTTTTTGGCCGGGGCCCCTCATGGATCGATTTTGTGGTTGGGGCCCCTCAGGATCCAATTTTGTGACCGGGCCCTCAGGGTCTGATTTTGTGGGTGGGCCCCCTCAGGGTCCGATATTGTGGGTGGGGCCCCTCAGGATCCGATTTTGTGGGTGGGGCCCCTCAGTATCTGATTTTGTGGTTGGGTCCCCTCAGGGTTAAATTTTGTAGGCGGGGCCCCTCAGGGTCCGATTTTGTGGCCGGGGCCCCTCAGGGTCCGATTTTGTGGTTGGGGCCCCTCAGGGTCCGATATT
This sequence comes from Dendrobates tinctorius, assembly GCF_039654945.1. NCBI lineage: Eukaryota > Metazoa > Chordata > Amphibia > Anura > Dendrobatidae > Dendrobates > Dendrobates tinctorius. The sequence goes on along the minus strand of NW_027362032.1, from coordinate 2,505,393 downwards.
GTGGTTGGGGCCCCTCAGGGTCCGATTTTGTGAGTGGGGCCTCTCAGGGTCCGATGTTGTGGCCGGGGCCCCTCAGGGTCTGATTTTGTGGCCGGATCCCCTCAGGGTCCGATTTTGTGGGTGGGGTCCCTCAGGGTCCGATTTTGTGGCCGGGGTCCCTCAGGGTCTGATTTTGTGGCCGGGGCCCCTCAGGGTCCAATTTTGTGGGTGGGGCCCCTCAGGGTCCAATTTTTTGGCCGGGGCCTCTCATTGTCCAATTTTGTGGGTGGGGCCGCTCAGGGTCCAATTTTGTGGGTGGTGCCCCTCAGGGTCCGATTTTGTGGTTGGGGCCCCTCATGGATCGATTTTGTGGTTGGGGCCCCTCAGGATCCAATTTTGTGACCGGGCCCTCAGGGTCTGATTTTGTGGGTGGGCCCCCTCAGGGTCCGATATTGTGGGTGGGGCCCCTCAGGATCCGATTTTGTGGGTGGGGCCCCTCAGGATCTGATTTTGTGGTTGGGGCCCCTCAGGGTTCAATTTTGTAGGCGGGGCCCCTCAGGGTCCAATTTTGTGGGTGGGGCCCCTCAGGGTCCAATTTTGTGGGTGGGGCCCCTCAGGGTCCGATTTTGTGGTTGGGGCCCCTCAGTGTCCGATTTTGTGATTGGGGCCCCTCAGGGTCCGATTTTGTGAGTGGGGCCCCTCAGGGTCCGATGTTGTGGCCGGGGCCCCTCAGGGTCTGATTTTGTGGCCGGATCCCCTCAGGGTCCGATTTTGTGGGTGGGTCCCCTCAGGGTCTGATTTTGTGGCCGGGGTCCCTCAGGGTCCGATTTTGTGGCCGGGGCCCCTCAGGGTCCAATTTTGTGGGTGGGGCCCCTCAGGGTTCAATTTTTTGGCAGGGGCCCCTCAGGGTCCAATTTTGTGGGTGGGGCCCCTCAGGGTCCAATTTTGTGGGTGGGGCCCCTCAGGGTCCAATTTTGTCGGTGGGGCCCCTCAGGGTACGATTTTGTGGTTGGGGCTCCTCAGGGATCGATTTTGTGGTTGGGGCCCCTCAGGATCCAATTTTGTGACCGGGGCCCTCAGGGTCTGATTTTGTGGGTGGGGCCCCTCAGGGTCCGATATTGTGGGTGGGGCCCCTCAGGATCCGATTTTGTGGGTGGGGCCCCTCAGGATCCGATATTGTGGGTGGGGCCCCTCAGGGTCCAATTTTGTGGCCGGGGCCCCTCAGGGTCCGATTTTGTGGCCGGGGCCCGTGAGGGTCCGATTTTGTGGCCGGGGCCCCTCAGGGTCCGATTTTGTGGCCGGGGCCCCTCAGGGTCCGATTTTGTGGTTGGAGCCCCTCAGGGTCCAATTTTGTGGTTGGGGCCCCTCAGGGTCTGATTTTGTGGTTGGGGCCCCTCAGGGTCCGATTTTGTGAGTGGGTCCCCTCAGGGTCCGATGTTGTGGCCGGGGCCCCTCAGGGTCTGATTTTGTGGCTGGATCCCCTCAGGGTCCGATTTTGTGGGTGGGGCCCCTCAGGGTCCGATTTTGTGGCCGGGGTCCCTCAGGGTCCGATTTTGTGGCCGGGGCCCCTCAGGGTCCAATTTTTTGGCCGGGGCCCCTCAGGGTCCAACTCTGTGGGTGGGGCCCCTCAGGGTCCAATTTTGTCGGTGGGGCCCCTCAGGGTCCGATTTTGTGGTTGGGGCCCCTCAGGGATCGATTTTGTGGTTGGGTCCCCTCAGGATCCAATTTTGTGACCGGGGCCCTCAGGGTCCGATTTTGTGGGTGGGGCCCCTCAGGGTCCGATATTGTGGGTGGGGCCCCTCAGGATCCGATTTTGTGGGTAGGGCCCCTCAGGATCCGATTTTGTGGTTGGGGCCCCTCAGGGTTCAATTTTGTAGGCGGGGCCCCTCAGGGTCCGATTTTGTGGCCGGGGCCCCTCAGGGTCCGATTTTGTGGCCGGAGCCCGTGAGGGTCCGATTTTGTGGCCGGGGCCCCTCAGGGTCCGATTTTGTGGCCGGGGCCCCTCAGGGTCCGATTTTGTGGTTGGGGCCCCTCAGGGTCCGATTTTGTGGTTGGGGCCCCTCAGGGTCCGATTTTGTGAGTGGGGCCCCTCAGGGTCCGATGTTGTGGCCGGGGCCCCTCAGGGTCTGATTTTGTGGCCGGATCCCCTCAGGGTCCAATTTTGTGGGAGGGGCCCCTCAGGGTCCGATTTTGTGGCCGGGGTCCCTCAGGGTCTGATTTTGTGGCCGGGGCCCCTCAGGGTCCAATTTTGTGGGTGGGGCCCCTCAGGGTCCAATTTTTTGGCCGGGGCCCCTCAGGGTCCAATTTTGTGGGTGGGGCCCCTCAGGGTCCAGTTTTGTGTGTGGGGCCCCTCAGGGTCCGATTTTGTGGTTGGGGCCCCTCAGGGATCGATTTTGTGGTTGGAGCCCCTCAGGATCCAATTTTGTGACCGGGGCCCTCAGGGTCTGATTTTGTGGGTGGGGACCCTCAGGGTCCGATATTGTGGGTGGGGCCCCTCAGGATCCGATTTTGTGGGTGGGGCCCCTCAGTATCTGATTTTGTGGTTGGGTCCCCTCAGGGTTAAATTTTGTAGGCGGGGCCCCTCAGGGTCCGATTTTGTGGCCGGGGCCCCTCAGGGTCCGATTTTGTGGTTGGGGCCCCTCAGGGTCCGATATTGTGGTTGGGGCCCCTCAGGGTCCGATTTTGTGAGTGGGGCCTCTCAGGGTCCGATGTTGTGGCCGGGGCCCCTCAGGGTCTGATTTTGTGGCCGGATCCCCTCAGGGTCCGATTTTGTGGGTGGGGTCCCTCAGGGTCCGATTTTGTGGCCGGGGTCCCTCAGGGTCTGATTTTGTGGCCAGGGCCCCTCAGGGTCCAATTTTGTGGGTGGGGCCCCTCAGGGTCCAATTTTTTGGCCGGGGCCCCTCAGGGTCCAATTTTGTGGGTGGGGCCCCTCAGGGTCCAATTTTGTGGGTGGTGCCCCTCAGGGTCCGATTTTGTGGTTGGGGCCCCTCATGGATCGATTTTGTGGTTGGGGCCCCTCAGGATCCAATTTTGTGACCGGGCCCTCAGGGTCTGATTTTGTGGGTGGGCCCCCTCAGGGTCCGATATTGTGGGTGGGGCCCCTCAGGATCCGATTTTGTGGGTGGGGCCCCTCAGGATCTGATTTTGTGGTTGGGGCCCCTCAGGGTTCAATTTTGTAGGCGGGGCCCCTCAGGGTCCAATTTTGTGGGTGGGGCCCCTCAGGGTCCAATTTTGTGGGTGGGGCCCCTCAGGGTCCGATTTTGTGGTTGGGGCCCCTCATGGATCGATTTTGTGGTTGGGGCCCCTCAGGATCCAATTTTGTGACCGGGCCCTCACGGTCTGATTTTGTGGGTGGGCCCCCTCAGGGTCCGATATTGTGGGTGGGGCCCCTCAGGATCCGATTTTGTGGGTGGGGCCCCTCAGGATCTGATTTTGTGGTTGGGGCCCCTCAGGGTTCAATTTTGTAGGCGGGGCCCCTCAGGGTCCGATTTTGTGGCCGGGGCCCCTCAGGGTCCGATTTTGTGGGTGGGGCCCCTCAGGGTCCAATTTGGTGGGTGGGGCCACTCTGGGTCTGATTTGGTGGGAGGGGCCACTCTGGGTCCAATTTGGATGCCAGGGTGGCTCAGCCTCCTTTTTGTAGGCCAGGGTCTATCAGCCTCCGATTTGGAGCCTTGGGTCACTCAGCTTTCGATTTAGCGCGCCGGCCCTTTAAGACTCATTTTGGTGCGCCGGCTCTTTAAGAATCACTTTGGCGCGTCGGCCCTTTAAGAGCCAGGGTGGCTCACTGGGCTTCTAAATCCACTTTGGCACACATTCTCTCTCAGGGGCAAGTGTCATGTGATGAAGCTAGATTTGCATTTGTGGTGTGGGTTTTGCTTTAAGAGCTGATATTATGTGTCAGAAGCGCTGTCTTGGAGAGGTCATGTGACGTTCGTAGGCGTTGGCATAGTAACTGGGTCTGCCTGCGCATATCAATGAGCTCAACTGCCATTTCAATCGCCTCAGGGCATGTTTTGCCATTTCCCATTCAAATGCATTGAGACAGTGCATTCCAATGACGGGAAAAAAAATTTTCAAACGCAAATTGCGCAAAAACTACAAATCCGATCGACACGAAAAATACTTAGCACACCTCTCATGGACGCTGGCTTCGAAACGACACCTCAACGGAGTCTGTGCGTGTAGCGGTTCGGGCCGTATTAATTGCGGAAATCAACTTAATAATAATAATAATAAGAAGAAGAATAAGAATAAGTTAGCAGCGTTCGGATTACAATATAGTGGTTTTTTCAAACCACTATAACTAGATGTGTATTTCCTGAAGGAAGTACAGATAGTGGTTTGAAATGGTGCCTGGGCTGCCCCTTTAAGAGAGACTTGCCTGCTGCCCCTGCAAGATTTTCAACTCAGGATCCGTTTTAACTGTGCGTGCTTCTCAGGGGCCACTTTGGCCTCGGGGTCTGATTTGGTGGGTGGGGCGCCTCAGGATCCGATTCGGTGGCCTGGGCTCCTCAGGATTTGAATTAGTGGCTGGGATTCCTCAGGGTCTGATTTTGTGGGTGTGGCCCCTCAGGGTCCGATTTTATGGGTGGGGCCCCTCAGGGTCCGATTTTGTGGGTGGGGCCCCTCATGGTCTGATTTTGTGGGTGGGGCCCCTCAGGGTCTGATTTGGTGGGCGGGGCCACTCTGGGTCCGATTTGGTGGGTGGGGTCACTCTGGGTCTGTTTTGGTGGGCGGGGCCCCTCAGGGTCCGATTTGGTGGGCGGGGCCCCTCAGGGTTCGATTTGGTGGGCGGGGCCCCTCAGGGTCCGATTTTGTGGCCGAGTCCCCTCAGGGTCCGATTTTGTGGCCAGGGCCCCTCAGGGTCCGATTTTGTGGGTTGGGCCCCTCAGGGTCCGATTTGGTGGGCGGGGCCCCTCAGGGTCCGATTTGATGGGCGGGGCCCCTCAGGGTCCGATTTGGTGGGCGGGGCCCCTCAGGGTCCAATTTTGTGGGTGGGGCCCCTCTGGGTTCGATTTTGTGGCCAGGGCCCATCAGGGTCCGATTTTGTGACTGAGGCCCATCAGGGTCCGATTTTGTGACTGAGGCCCATCAGGGTCTGATTTTGTGGCTGAGGCCCCTCAGGGTCCTATTTTGTTGGGGCCCCTCAGGGTCTGATTTTGTGGCAGGGGCCCCTCAGGGTCCGATTTTGTGGGTGGGGCACCTTAGGGTCTGATTTTGTGGGCGGAGCTCCTCTGGGTCCAATTTGGTGGGCAGGACCACTCTGGGTCCGATTTGGTGGGCGGGACCACTCTCGGTCCAATTTGGTGGGCGGGGCCTCTCAGGGTCCGATTTGGTGGGCGGGGCCACTCTGGGTCCGATTTTGTGGGCGTGGCCCCACAGGGTACGATTTGGTGGGCGGGACCCCTCAGGGTCCAGTTTGGTGGGCAGGGCCTCTCTGGCTCCGATTTGGTGGGTGGGGCCACTCTGGGTAAGATTTGGAGGCTGGGGTCGCTCAGCCTCCTATTTGGAGGCCGGGGTCGTTGAGCTTCTGATTTGGAGGCCGGGGTCGTTGAGCTTCCGATTTGGAGGCCGAGGTCAAAGAGCCTCCGATTTGGAGGCCGGGGTCGATGAGCTTCCGATTTGGAGGCCGGGGTCGATGAGCCTCCGATATAGAGGCCGGGGTCATTGAGCCTCCGATTTGGAGGCCGGGGTCGTTGAGCCTCCAATTTGGAGGACGGGGTAGTTAAGCCTCCGATTTGGAGGCCGGGATAGTTAAGCCTCCGATTTGGAGGCCGGGGTCGATGAGCCTCCGATTTGGAGGCCGGGGTCGCTCAGCCTCCGATTTGGACCCCAGGGTCGATCAGCCTCCGATTTGAAGGCTGGGGTCGCTCAGCCTGATTCGGAGGCTGGGGTCGCTCAGCCTCCGATTTGGAGGCCCTGGTGGCTCAGCCTCCGATTTGCAAGCCGGGGTGGCTCAGCCTCCGATTTGGAGGCTGGGTGGCTCAGCCTCCGACTTGGAGGCAGGGGTGGCTCAGCCTTCGATTTGGAGGCCGGGGTGGCTCAGCCTCCGATTTGGAGGCCGGGGTGGCTCAGCCTCCGAATTGGAGGCCGGGGTGGCTCAGCCTTTGATCTGGAGGCCGGGGTGGCTCAGCCTCCTATTTGGAGGCCGGAGTGGCTCAGCCTCCTATTTGGAGGCAGGGGTGGCTCAGCCTCCATTTTAGAGGCCGGGGTCGATCAGCCTCCGATTTGGAGGCCGTGGTGGATCTGCCTCCGATTTGGAGGCCGGGGTGGATCAGCCTCCGATTTGGAGGTCGGGGACGATCAGCCTCCGATTTGGAGGCCGGGGTGGCTCAGCCTCCGATTTGGAGCCTGGGGTCACTCAGCTTTCGATTTGATGTGTCGGCCCTTTAAGACTCATTTCCGTGCGCCGGCCCTTTAACAATCACATTGGCGCGTTGGCCCTTTAAGAGCTATTTTGGCTCACTGGGCTTCTTCTAAATCAACTTTGGCGCACATTCTCTCTCAGGGGCATGTGTCATGTGATGAAGCTAGATTTGCATTTGTGCTGTGGGTTTCGCTTTAAGAGCTGATATTATGTGGCAGAAGCTCTGTCCTGGGGGCGTCATGTGATGTTCGTAGGCGTTGGCATAGTAACTGGGTCTGCCTGCGCATATCAATGAAAAAATGAGGATGAGTGACCTCATGGAGATCAACATCCAACACTGCGGAGACACCATCACATGTTTCTCAATGCAAGCAATGACTAGCCAGGTCTTTCATCGGGAAGGAACAACCACGGGAAGGGCAGTCTCCAATGAAGGAAACCACCTATGCCAAAACATAGTATCCATCCACAGACAGCTGTTTCGGGGTATCGTTGGCATAGTAACTGGGTGTGCCTGCGCATATCAATGAGCTTAACTGCCATTTCAATCGCCTCAGGGCACGTTTTGCCATTTCCCATTGAAAAGCATTGGAGACAGTGCATTCCAATGACAGGAAAAAAAATTTTCAAACGCAAATTGCGCAAAAACTACAAATCCGATCAACACGAAAAATACTTAGCACACCTCACATGGACGCTGGCTTCGAAACGACACCTCAACGGAGTCTGTGCGTGTAGCGGTTCGAGCCGCATTAATTGCGGAAATCAACTGGAAAATAATAATAATAAGAAGAAGAAGTTAGCAGCGTTCGGATTACAGTATAGTGGTTTTTTCAAACCACTATAATAAGTCAAATTCTGAGTAGAAACAAAAATGTCATTGTCTTGAACAGAACATGGATTGCATTTTGGATCCTGAAGAGATGATAATGTACAAATGGCTTTCTGTTCCTCAAGTGAAAATAATGCGGTAGTCAAAGGTGATGAAGCGGGTTCAAATGTTGGTCAATTACATTGCCGATCCACAGAGAAAAAGTGTCTTTTGACGGTTAACAACCTCGTAAGTTTATTAACATCTTTGATGGTCTGGAATAAGTTGAACTTTTTGCTCGGTACAGAATTCAGTCCTTTTGATAAAACTTCCATTTGTGCTTGAGATAAAACCACAGGGGCCAGAATCAGGACATAAGAAAAACTATCAATGGCTTTTACTAAGTTGTTTTCCTGTGCCTCGTAGGATAGCGTCTCCATGGACGGTTTTCTCTGTCTCCGTCCTCCTCTCCTACGCAAATTGCGTTTTTTGTTGCAACAGTGGAAAAATTACGAGGGTCACGTGTATCCACAGCCCTCCTACGTGAGGAATGGCCAGTGTCCTAATCCGAGCTATTGTATTCAGATGAAGAAAAATAGACCATTTTATTGTGTTTATAACCAGGTTTGGAAGCGTTCACATTATTTCTCAAGATGGATTTTTTAGAGGAACCATGAAAAGAAGATTTATTCCAACTATATACTTTGTTGTTTTTATAGTTCATAGTGTCTCTGGAAAACGTAGATTTTTTATGTCAGGATCCTGACAGCGCCGGCATGCAGCCTCCGCTGAGCAGGGACTCACCCACACTGTAGGGGGCCCGGTGTCAGGTACAGCTGGAAAGTACAGATGCACAGGACCTGTGGATGCTGAAGTTTGCAAGCATTCACAGGACCTATGGTCATGTGACTGCAAGGGGGCGGGGCTTAGCATCCTGATTTCAGAGATGGCAGGACATTATCCAAAAACTCAGAGTCAGTCAAAACGAAGGTCATACACAGTACGGGCAAGCGAGGTACAGGAGGGATATTCAGGAGGGAGGTCAGACAAAGCCAAGGGTCATACACAGCACAGGCAAAGCAGGTACAGAGTCAGCAAACCAGAGACATAAACCATAACAGAGCAGGGTCAGAATACCAGGCAGACGGACAATGATTGACAATGAGTGACGCACGGACAAAGCAGGGTCGGGCACACTCACATAGGAGTATAAGTGACAGGGGATGGCTCTCCCCTGAAGCTATAAAAACCCTCCCCAGATCCACAGAGAGGCTCTCAGAGTTAACTCCTTCACGACCTACCCAAAACACACCATGACATTTTAGTCTTGATTATATTGTCTTCCAATGAATTTATATTACCAGTGATTTTTTTCATGAAAATGCCAAATCAGGTCGTGAGTTAAATTTCTTTACCGTATATACTCGTGTATAAGCTGAGATTTTCAACCCATTTTTTAGGCTGAAAGTGCTCCTCTCGGCTTATTCTCGAGTCATTGTCTCAGGGGGTAGGCGTTGGAGGGGGAGCACAGGAGTCGGCGGCTGTCAGATCATACTCACCCCTTCCTGGCACGGTCTCTGCACTTCCCTGCTTCTCAGATGGTTTCCGGTGCCGCAGATCTTCCTGTGTTCAGCTGTCACGTGGTACAGCAAGATTAAGTGGCGCGTGGAGGTGAAACAGGGACAGGTGAATATCACAGGTGTCGGGGCCCTGAGCAAGCGGCGACACTGGCACCTGGCCCCCATAGCGTGTCAGTATCCGCACCTGCTCATGACACCGTCACCTGGCCAACAGCGGCGAGAGGTGAGTATGTCATTTTTTTTTAAATTACAGCAGCATATGGTGCATATATATATCTATGGAGCATCTTATGGGGCCATCAACATTTATGCAGCATTATATGGGGCATATATATCTATAGAGCATCTTATGGGGCCATCAACCTTTATGGAGCAGCATATGGAGCAGCATATGGGGCATAATATTCTATGGAGCATCTATTGGGGCCATCAACCTTTATGGAGCAGCATATGGGGCATATTATTCTATGGAGCATCTTATGGGGCCATCAGCCTTTATGGAGCAGCTCTCCTCAACCACGACTATAAACTCTTGGTGAGGATCCTGGCGAACTGACTGCAGATGCTGCTACATGGCCTCCTATGTGAGGCTAAGACAGGATTTAATCAGGGATGCAGCAGCGTGGCAAATATTCGCATTTCAAACCTTTCAAACCTTTGCGGGCATTAAGGTTCCCGTGTCAATTTACTAATGGCTCACTGAAATGCTTGGGAATACAGGTGACAAAACACCCAGCTAAATTATAGAAAACTAATATTGATACATATCTTAAAAACTTAGAATCTACCTTAGTGAAATGGAAAGATTTTAACTTGTCATATCTAGGCAGAGCCAACTTAATTTAGATGACGGAATTCCCACGTCTCCTCTACCTCTTCCATACTATCCCAATTAACTATCTGTATCGCTCATTCATCTGGGAGGGAAAAATGCCCCGTATAGCCTTCAAAATACTCCAATGATTGCGGGGAAACGGGGGGATAAATTTCCCTGACATTTGACACTATACCTTAGCATCCCTGTACCGGGTGGTGGTGGACTGGCTGAGAGGAATGTCTTATTATGCCCAATATGACCTGGAGCGGTCTTACCCCGGCACTGGCTCTCCCTACCCTTCTACATCTCCCTTATACGGAATTGCTGACTGAAGTATAAGGGAGGGACAGGACTGTAGTCGTGACCTGTATTCCGGTGACAGCTGTGTCCAGTCCTTTCCCTACATGAAACAATACTATTCTCGGCATACCTGCATCTCCAGATTCAGGTTCACCCAGGCACTTCCCAGGCCATAGCAGTCTCTCTTCTAGGCGACCCCCATCAATGGAGACACAGTCCGAGACAACTTTAACACTTTCTCTACTTAGAATTTTGCACGTTACATTCACAGTTGGTACATCATAACATTTTCTTGCTTCCTGATCTTTCCTTTGCTTGTTGTCACTTCTGTGCAGTAAACGCCCGGACTGGACCGTACTAGACTGCTTCCCAGTTCCTTCCAGGCCTGACCTCACTATAATGACATTTCCTTCAGCCTGTTTCACCCCAGACATGAATTCATCAATCACTATGTTTGGTGGCCCCTAGTGAAGCATCCGGCCCGTCTGTACTGATCTTGTCGAAGCTCCAACTCCTTTCATCTCCTTAGTCCAGCCAACTTATGCCCTAAAAGCATTGGCCCAGGCGGTAAAATGCCACATCTTCCTTTTCCGATTCTGACCCACTGCTTAGGCATGCAGTGGCCGTGGGTAACGTGGACAATAACGACTTAATTTTATGTGACTGCCGAGCTGTCCGGCCCTATAGCCCATGTGGACACTTGGGCACCCTGGCCCCATCTGACTAAACCACTCTTCATCACTAACCTTAACTCTCAGCAGCCCCTCCTACAAATAACCCTCTAAGAACCTCCTATCAGGCCCCACTAGTATACCCCCTCTAGTGGTCCGCAACATAATTACAACTACCTGGTCTATAGGGGAAACTATATAGTAAGAGTGTCCTTCTCTAATATCCCAAGAAGGATACACTACCTATCCCTGACTGTACATATACAAAGAACACATAATATGTAAGCATTATAATACAGGAATGCAAGTCAATATATACAGTTTTCTATACAATGGTAACACATTCAAGTGGCAATACCATAAGCAATGAGCAGTAATACATAGTTATACATGTAGCAGTATCGCAGGCAATTATCATAAAACACGTCTGTAAACATTTAGAACTGGAAGACAATCAGAGGGAAGGGGAGCATGAAAGACATCATATCTTACACTCGTGAGAGCTAACCCACTTTTAATGTCCACATGGAGGGTATGGCGGAAACTACGTTGACATTTCCAGCTCTTTGCCTGGATGTCTCTTCTTCTTCCACTTATTGGTAACCCCCACTTTCAGGACGGGCACTCTCACCCTGTCTTCTACCAGTGGTACTCCCAAGGTATAACATCTATTAAGCACTTAGTCCACCCCGAGGAACGACGGATTTACTCAATAGAGGAGTTGAAATGTAAATATCCCACTGCCATATTCCCTCCCTTCCAATACTTGCAAGGTAAAAGCTATGGAACAAAAGTATTAGCACATCTTTCTGAATATGAATGGAGACCATCCGTGCTTAGATGGCTCACGAAATATAATTCTCCATCTGTCCAAATAGTCACTAATTACAAATTCATCCATATAGCTCTGGATTATGCACAATTCCAATTTCCAGTAACAAAATGGCAGACTGAAGACCCCAGCATGTCCTGTGACACTATTCTGAAAGCTCTAGACCCAGCCTACAAATTCCTCCCCTCAGCCCGTTTCCTAGAAATGAGATTGAAAATCTGTCACGGCTCTTACCTGACTCTGCGAAAAGGTCATAGAATGGGGTTGTACACAACTTCTAAATGTTTTACATGCCATTCCCTAGAAGCCAACCTGTTTCATTGCTTGTGGGCATGCCCGGTCATTAGACTATTTTGGGAAAGAGTACGGCAATACACTGCCACACATCTGACAAACTTTGTTCCTGATGAACCCTTATGGGCCATATTTGGATACCTAAAACCAGATAATTACACCTGTTCTCCAGGGGCCCATAAACTACTGCATTTGGTGGCGGCTGCCAGGACTAAGGCCATTTTACAGACATGGATCCACGACCATGCCCCTCCTTTCAATATCTTTCTAGAGAAGCTGTCGCTCTTGCTTCAAATGGACTGGGTTGAGGCCTCTTTACATAAAGAGGGAAGGGTGCAGGCCTTTTTCAAAACTTGGGAAAGCTTCATCTCTCTGCTCCCACAGCACATCCAGAGCGATATTAAGACCTGTTTTCAGCCAACAGTCTGGTACCAGGAGCAACTACTACTGGGGGAGACACCTGTCCATTGATGTCTCTGGGTGAACCGCTGCAGAGAGACACTTCGGGGTGTTTGGGGTGTACTTTAGTGTCAGTGGGTCCTGAACTTAAGATTAGACACATGTGCTGGGTGTCTGATGGGTAAACATTATGCTTGTTTTTGACATGCCCCCCGCTTCCTTCTCCCTTTTTTCCCATCCCCGGTTTTTCAGGTTTGTCTTGATCTATTGTTCTGTGTACCGATGCGATCTCTAATGAGGTTTCATTACATATGCCTCAAACATTATCTGCATGGATATATGTAGGAAAGATTTTTTTTCAATAAAAACAAAGTTAAAAAGACACAGCTGGATCCCAATGAAGGAGTAGAACCATCTCAAGGAGGATCACAGGGAAATGGACAGCATGAAACTTACATATGAGTGTCTGAGCAAAGGGTCTGAATACTTATGACCATGTGATAGTTCAGTTTTTCTTTTTTAATACATTAATAAAAATTTCTACATTTCAGTCAAGATGAGGTGCAGAGTGTACATTAATGAGAAAATTATGAAATTTTTTGAAATTGCCAAATGGCTGCAATGAAACAAAGAGTGAAAAATGTAAAGGGGTCTGAATACTTTCCGTACCACTATATATGTAGGGTGTATTTAGGTCATTGAGTGTAAACCGGCAGTGAGTGGGGCCGCCATATCGCAATCTTAGGGTGCCAACCTCGGCGGCAAGGCGGGCTGAGTGATAGGCCGTAATATGGCTAGATAACTTCTCCTCACTGTACCTCTGATATGATAAGCCCCCCTTTTTAAAGTATTAAAATTGTTGTAAGTAGTAGGAGGGTCTCTTTTTAGCTATTTTTTCATCTTCCCACTCTTCCATTATCATGGCTCTTATGTGTTTGTTAGCTGGAAAGACTCTGTTTCTCTGGGTTCACAGCCCCTAAACATTTCATCCTGTATTGAGTGAGCCATTTGTGCTTCCTCAGTTTTCATTGTACTCGTTCTGTATCGTCGGATGAAAAATAATCTTTATTCCTTTCCTCTGGGAGAACCTGAGGCATTTCCTCTCCACCCTCCAGATATTGGTACCGATCATAAGAACCTTCATCTTTCTCTGATGATACTTCCATTTCCCACCTTTCTCTCTTATGATGGGACATGACCTGTACTGTCTGAGGGGGAACTGGACTGGAAACTGTGCTTAGCGCGTCTTCCCTAATTATAGACCTCATGTCAGCCATGAATGAGGTCTGCTCCTTCTTTAGGATCTTTGTAATACATTCAGCACACAGCTGGTTCTTATGTGTCACAAGTAACTTAGCCAAGACACCTAACTACTTTGGCACGAAGGGTAATAAATGGTGATTTTTTCTCCTTGTCGTTAATGTATAGCTTGCCCAAATATGGAGGTGAGATTGACATTTAGCTTGAGAAATGGAAGTGTCAAGTACAACATTATCCATCACAGAACATGTGACACAGAGTTTGTCATTTACTTTGCCACTTGTCCTTGCAAGCTAATATATAGGACTCACGTGTCATGACTCTGGACAGGATGGTTCCGCCTCCATCCTGGTCAGGTCAGGGTTAATTTTAGTCTGCCTCTCTTTGGTTTTGGGGCGGCTATTTAATCTTGGCAGTTCCTGGATTTAGTGTCGGTGATACTTCTGTATACCTTGTTTGTGGTCGCTGACCCAGGTGACTCATCGTAAAGGTATGCCTTTGTCCCCTGACTTTTGCCTCTGTATTCTGCTTTGTACTTCTCTGTCTCTCCTGTTTATCTGATCCCCTTGGCTTGTCTCCGTTTACTCTTTGTCTTGTCGCTAGGTACTGCGCGCTCATCTGGCTTTTGACCCTCGGCTCTCTTTGACCAGGTTTACTGTCTTTGTCCTGTGCTCTGCATGCTCAGTTTCTTTCCCTGCACTCACGTGTGGTGTCTCTGCCCCCTGGTCACGTGATCGCTTAGTGCTGGGTCCTGTGCTTGCTGCCCTAGCCTCAGGTCCTTGTGTGCTGCATGCCTTCTGCCTGCACTCCCCGCGCTCATTCATGTGCCCCCTGATAGCGCTCCCTAGGCAGTGCCTGTGACACCTTAGAAAACCTAGAGACCGAATAAGGTCAGCTTCTTACTGCGCTAAAGCAGTCCGTTCAACGCATAGCGTTGATGGGCTGCGTTAACACTATAGCATAACGCGATCGCGTTATGCTATACCGCTAGTGCAGATGCTTCATATGCGCTAACGGTGACGGAAGCTCAGATGCTGCAGCACGTGTCAGAGGGTCCATCACAGAATAATGGCACATCGCTAGCGCATGCTGATTATGGCATGAGTTGGCGATGCGCCCAATAATGGGGGTTAATGGCAGCGTTAACAGATTGCGTTACACTGTGTTATGCCTCGGTGTAACGCAATACGTTAAACGGATTGCCATAACGCAGTGTGACCCAGCCTAAGTGAACATGTCTTGAGCATCAACAATTCTAAAAAGATTGAAGACATGACTCAAATAAAACCCTTGCCGAGACATTTCAAGACAAAACATAACTGTGATTCCAGCTTACTACGTGTCTCTGGCATCAATAGGGTCCTGGTTACCAAAAGGGGTGGCGAATGGAAAAAGATCTGGTCACTAGGGATGGGCGAACCCAAACTGTAAAGTTCTGGACCCGTACCGAACACATAGTGCTCGGTCACAAAGTTCTGAACATGGGTTTCCATGGGATACCTGTGTTACAGTTGGGGTCCAAAGCCTGTAATAGCATAAAATTAATAATAAATATTATACTTACCTGTCCTGGGTCGCATCCTCCAATCCTGCTGTCTCCTGGCCGCATCTGCTTCTGGGGCCGCGCATTAACTGGGGTGAACCCTGACGTCACCACACGAACGCCACTGACACTGGCTGAAAATTTCCGAGCAGTGGAGTGAATAAGCCGGAAGTTAATGAGCGGCCCCGGAAGTAGATGCAGCCGGGAGACAAGGCGGGAGGACGCGTCACTGGACTAGTAAGTATAATTATAATGTTTATTATTAATTTTATGCTTTTACAGCCCCCCCACCCCATATCTGTAAAGTCCAAGCTCTGGGTTTGGACGCAAGTTCGCGTCATCTCCGGCCCCGAGCTTGAACTTTACAAAAAATCTCGGGCGAACCCAGCGATCCCGATCATCGGGGGGGGGGGGGGGTTCGCCCATCACTACTGGTCACAATTAGAAACTAAATGGATCTGGCAATTACCTTATATCCCAATGGTGTAAATGAAGTTCTCAGCATCTCCCCTTTCCTATAGGGGGTTTGGTAGAATTTGTTCTCTACACTCTTTTTTAAATAAAACAGTTTTATCTGATTTCCATGTGTCTTATTTGTTTTTCATTTCCCTTTTATTTAAAAGGTTTCCTCATAAAACAACAGTCACAAGATAGCCTATCTGCACTTTACTCTCCTATGGTGAAGATCCTCTAGACATCCGGTGTCACGATATCACCGCTGCCACCAATATGTCACGATCCCACTGCTGACACCGATATGTCACGGACGGGGGAATGCGACGCACTGTCGACACATGGCTATCACAGGCACAGTGGGGGCTTATCTTAGTTAACCCACCACTGGCACCATGTGACAAAAATACAGCAAGCTAGTCTTGCCCTAACAATTTATCGCAGGGGGGTTATTTTGGATGCCCCAACACTGCTAACAACCTTCCAAGAACTGCGGGGATTTATGTATATCCCACTTTCTCAGTTCCACTTTGGAACTTGCAGCTCTCCGGCGCCCCCCTTATTCTCAGGTCAGTCAGGGAACTACACCTAGGATAATTAGTCGCCGGACTGGCTGCTTGTTGTGCACAGGCGATTAGACTGCTGCAGTAAGGGGATTATCAGTGCTCTGGCCTCAGTCACCCAATCAGCATATAAGACCCTTGCGTACTGCCAGCTAGCCCAACCAACCAAACACACCACGCCGCCACCAGCCCCTGGTTTCTCTGCTTAAGTTATAGACTTAATAGAGGGGTTCGAAGCCAACCCAATTCGGTAGCATAATTATCTAAAGGCACGTGTTCGTTTCTTAGAGCATGAAGACAGACTGATAATTTTATGATTTATTCCCCAAAGGCGGGCAGTGATTACATAGATAAAAAGTTGTTACAAAGTTGAAACATTAGATATGTACATTGCAAATATAAAATAACAGGGATGAAAAGCAGAAATTAAAACTTACAGTTGCTCAATTATCTTTAGGCAAATCATGTGGCTGGGAGATGGGCAGGCAGCCAGCCAGACATCTCCCAACATCTGGTGGGTCCTTTCAGCATGAAAACTCCAGCTTAACTGACTGGTTTGTTTACTGGCATGCCTTATGGCGTCTGCTGTGTGACATCACAGAAGGGGTTGCTGGAGACGTTTGGCCCCCCTTTCTCTAAGTTACAATCTAACTGTAAAATTTATACTAACTATATCTCGATGAGGCAAGCTCACATAAACACGCAGATGGCATTGTTTTTCCCCATTTATCGAATACAATAAAACAAAACCAAACATGCAGTAGTTAGGACACAACATTTGGGAGTAATCCATATCTCCGTTTATGAGAGTGCTAGAACTTCGCAAGAGCCACCGTAGCGAAGCCGGGTCCGCGCAGATCACAGAAATGTCTGTTTCATTTTTCTGTTGCGACCGGAGCCTGCGCTAGGCTTATTTTAATATCTCTCATTCATAAGCTTGCCCCGTATGGTTTAAACAAAGACTTCCTTTCCTGGCTGTGCAGGGAGGGGGGAAGAGAGAGACAGCTGCTTGCAACAGGAAATGTCTGGTGTCCTATTACTAATGCAGACACAGAGCTGTAAGTGAGTAAGGGGGGTTTTCAGCTGACAGGTAGATTTTCTCATCAGTAGAGTAGCAATGGGAGATACTAGAATGTTCCGTAAAATCATATCTACTTAGCATTACATCCGGACAGTCAGGAACATTGGATACCATCTGTGTCTACCCACTATTCTAACAATGAACGGTCTCTCCACATTCATTTACTCCTCTATACGGTTATTACTGGGAATGACACTATGATGACTTTTCTTCTGGGAGACACAGATCACATGTGACTGATATTGCAGTGTGAATATAAACTTATATTTTTTCTGTATTTTTCTGACCTTACATTGTGGGTTATGAGGTGTTTTGGGCTTGTTTTTTTGTATCCTTTATTTTTAACTTTCCAGTTGGTTAATTGGGATTCCAATATAAGCCCATATATCCTGGGAAGTGTCAGGTTCTGGGATTTAATTATATTTTTTAATAACAATTTCATTCACGATTATTCACTTAACTTATTGTTCATTACATTTTCTCAAAATAACATATTTCTCTTTTTTTACACATCCTAATACTGATTTATTTATATTTCAAAGAAAACATTTCTATGAGTGTATACACTTCACAACAAACACTTTTCCATATATTTTATTATCCATCACTGTTTTTTAAGCTGCTTTTATCGTTATAACTTTACCATATCACTTTTTATTCTCTTTTCTTATCCGTTGCACTTTCACTGGCCACTTGGTGGTGTCACATTTGGCTCTTTTCACATGCATTGTTTTGTTTCCTGACACCACTCTCTGTCACCCCTAGATTGTTTCCTATAGAATTATAGATCCGTGTCCCTCGTGATGTAAAAACTGTATGAAGTATATAGTTTGAAGTCTGGGATCTGCATATATGTGGCTAGTTTTGTTTCGGATAACATGATACATGATTTGTTTTTTTTGTCTAGTCTCGCTTGAATATAGATCAATATTAATTAGTCTCCTGATGACGCCTTTGGTGAGGACGATGAAACCCGTAGAAATGAGAGGCTTGGAGAGTGAGTGTGTATACATCACCTCACCCTATATACTGAGATGTAGGGTACATGTTTTTTTCTATTAGTCACCTACTGACTAACCTTCAGGGGGTGAATTATGGGTATAGTTTTACATTTGGAATTAATAAGGTTTATATTTATCCTTTTGTCAGCAAACATGAGGAATGACAAGAGAACCCATTTAAGAAGATTTAATTTTGGTTAAAACTATTCCAACATTATGAACATAAAAAGTCTTCTCCCCTTTGTTATGTCTCTGATGTTTATTAACAGTTGATTTCCAAGTAAAATATTTCCCACATTAAGAAAATAAAAAAGGCTTCTCATCTGTGTGACTGCTCTGATGGCGATGAAGAAGCGCTTTCTGGTTAAAATGTTTCCCACATTCTGAACATGAAAATGGCTTCTCCCCTGTGTGAGTTCTCTGGTGCTTAACAAAATTTGATTTATTGTTAAAGCATTTCCCACATTCTGAACATGAAAAAGGCTTCTCTCCTGTGTGAGTTATTTGGTGGATAACAAAATGTGATTTATGTACAAAACATTTCCCACATTCTGAACATGAATATAGTTTCTCCCCTGTGTGAGTTCTCTGGTGCTTAACACAATGTGATTTATTGTTAAAACATTTCCCACATTCTGAACATGAAAAAGCCTTCTCCCCTGTGTGAGTTCTCTTGTGGGTAACCAATTGTGATTTCTGTGCAAAAGATTTCCCACATTCTGAACAGGAAAAAGGCTTCTCCCCTGTGTGAGTTCTCTGGTGGGTAACAAAATTTGATTTCTGTGCAAAATATTTCCCACATTCTGAACAGGAAAAAGGCTTCTCCACTGTGTGAGTTCTCTGGTGCTTAACATAATCTGATTTCTTGTTAAAACATTTCCCACATTCTGAACATGAAAATGGCTTCTTTCCTTTAGGAGCAGTTTGTTTTTTAATGCCTCTTTTGTGACTTTGATTTTCCTTAATAGTCAGTAATGAATCAGAAGATGGGACCTGTTTCATAGGATCAGATGACAGATCTTTGCTGTGAATGGATGATGATATATCTGGAGTAATAGCTATCACTTCAGTTGTATCTTGTAGGATCTCAAGATCATCAGATTTAAAAATTGAAGATGTCAGCTGTCCCTCTGATCTCCTGCTACAGTCATCTGCGAAGATAAAAAAAAAAAAAAAATTTAATAAAATATTAAGTTTTATATTTTTGAACATTTCTACTTAAACTGTACATAAAAATGGCAACCTATGTAAAAAACTTTAATTATTTACCAAGACAATGACAGTTCACAGTCTAATAGAAAACCTTGTTGGATGAACCAGCAGTGTGTGGTGTTCAACTGTTTGTTCATTCTGCCTCCCAAATATCAAATAAAAAGAAACCAATCAATGTTATGTAGGTGAAAATAATACCAATTCTCATCTCACAAAAAACAAGTCCCCACTCAGGTCCATCATCTGTAAACACTATTAGTGGCTCAAAGGCTGTTGAAAAGCAACAAGGTTTCCATAAACCAATCCAGTTATATCCGCTTTCACTTCGGAGTCTTGCAATGTGCGCAAACAACATTTAGGATTAGAGTTGAGCGAAACGGGTCGAAAAATTTCAAAAGTCGCCGACTTTGGGCAAAGTCGGGTTTCATGAAACGAAACCCGACCCTAGGATGAGGTCGGCCACGAGGTCGGCAACTTGCGCGCCAAAGTCGCGTTTCAAAAGTTTGTTTTGCGCTTTTTCAGCCAATCAGGATCCACGGACACTGTGGGCAACGTGATGACATAGGCACGGGTCACCACCATCTTTCAGAAGGGCATGCAAGTGATTGGCTTGCTTTGGTGGGCGTCACAGGGGGTATAAAAGGGCGTGCACGCCGACCGCCATCTTACTTCTGCCGATCTCAGTATAGGGAGAGGTTGCTGCTGATTCTGTAGGGAGAGTGTTAGGCAGGGAAGAAAAAAAAACTGCTTCTGCTGCTAGCGATTGTGCCTGTACAACACACCAGTCACTGTGTGTGCAGTGCAAGGGGAGGCTATATTGTGGTGTATCAGTGGTGTTGGTTGTTGGGCTGCCTTCTAAGGCTTCCTGACAGCTGGCGTTGCTGTTTACCCACTGCTCTGCAAACTGCTTTTTTAAAAGCAATCCCAATTTTTTTTTTTGTCCTGCTGAGGTACTGAGCTGCAAACTGCTTTTTTAAAAGCAATCCCAATTTGTTTTTTTTTGTCCTGCTGAGGTACTGAGCGTGCATTTTTTCACACCATACAGCGGTGTACGCTCCTCACACAGTACCGTGTAACGGCTGTTATCACAGCCACAGTGAAGCTATCTGTGTCACTCTGTGAGAATAAGTCGAGGACATGTTCCGTTCTTACAGACCTGTACTCTAGGGAGATTCCTACTCTGCCCAATTCTACATACACCTTGTAGTTTGTGATACACTAGCCAATTTCTGCCTGTGACATAGCACTCAGATATTCAGTGGGCCTCACACAATCCAAAAGTGTCCAGTGTCTGCAGAAATTCAAAATCTCACTTATCCTCTAGTCACTTTGGTCACAGCTGTGCCATCGAGCCTGTGACATAGCGCTCAGATATTCAGTGGGCCTCACACAATCCAAAAGTGTCCAGTGTCCACAAGTGTCTGCAGAAATTCAAAATCTCACTTATCCTCTAGTCACTTTGGTCACAGCTGTGCCATCGAGCCTGTCACATAGCGCTCAGATATTCAGTGGGCCTCACACAATCCAAAAGTGTCCAGTGTCCACAAGTGTCTGCAGAAATTCAAAATCTCACTTATCCTCTAGTCACTTTGGTCACAGCTGTGCCATCGAGCCTGTGACATAGCGCTCAGATATTCAGTGGGCCTCACACAATCCAAAAGTGTCCAGTGTCCACAAGTGTCTGCAGAAATTCAAAATCTCACTTATCCTCTAGTCACTTTGGTCACAGCTGTGCCATCGAGCCTGTCACATAGCGCTCAGATATTCAGTGGGCCTCACACAATCCAAAAGTGTCCAGTGTCCACAAGTGTCTGCAGAAATTCAAAATCTCACTTATCCTCTAGTCACTTTGGTCACAGCTGTGCCATCGAGCCTGTGACAAGCGCTCAGATATTCAGTGGGCCTCACACAATCCAAAAGTGTCCAGTGTCCACAAGTGTCTGCAGAAATTCAAAATCTCACTTATCCTCTAGTCACTTTGGTCACAGCTGTGCCATCGAGCCTGTGACATAGCACTCAGATATTCAGTGGGCCTCACACAATCCAAAAGTGTCCAGTGTCAACAAGTGTCTGCAGAAATTCAAAATCTCACTTATCCTCTGGTCATTTGGTCACAGCTGTGCCATCGAGCCTGTCACATAGCGCTCAGATATTCAGTGGGCCTCACACAATCCAAGAGTGTCCAGTGTCCACAAGTGTCTGCAGAAATTCAAAATCTCACTTATCCTCTAGTCACAGCTGTGCCATCGAGCCTGTGACATAGCGCTCAGATATTCAGTGGGCCTCACACAATCCAAAAGTGTCCAGTGTCCACAAGTGTCTGCAGAAATTCAAAATCTCACTTATCCTCTAGTCACTTTGGTCACAGCTGTGCCATCGAGCCTGTCACATAGCGCTCAGATATTCAGTGGGCCTCACACAATCCAAAAGTGTCCAGTGTCCACAAGTGTCTGCAGAAATTCAAAATCTCACTTATCCTCTAGTCACTTTGGTCACAGCTGTGCCATCGAGCCTGTCACATAGGGCTCAGATATTCAGTGGGCCTCACACAATCCAAAAGTGTCCAGTGTCCACAAGTGTCTGCAGAAATTCAAAATCTCACTTATCCTCTAGTCACTTTGGTCACAGCTGTGCCATCGAGCCTGTCACATAGCGCTCAGATATTCAGTGGGCCTCACACAATCCAAAAGTGTCCAGTGTCCACAAGTGTCTGCAGAAATTCAAAATCTCACTTATCCTCTAGTCACTTTGGTCACAGCTGTGCCATCGAGCCTGTGACATAGCGCTCAGATATTCAGTGGGCCTCACACAATCCAAAAGTGTCCAGTGTCCACAAGTGTCTGCAGAAATTCAAAATCTCACTTATCCTCTAGTCACTTTGGTCACAGCTGTGCCATCGAGCCTGTCACATAGCGCTCAGATATTCAGTGGGCCTCACACAATCCAAAAGTGTCCAGTGTCCACAAGTGTCTGCAGAAATTCAAAATCTCACTTATCCTCTAGTCACTTTGGTCACAGCTGTGCCATCGAGCCTGTCACATAGCGCTCAGATATTCAGTGGGCCTCACACAATCCAAAAGTGTCCAGTGTCCACAAGTGTCTGCAGAAATTCAAAATCTCACTTATCCTCTAGTCACTTTGGTCACAGCTGTGCCATCGAGCCTGTGACATAGCGCTCAGATATTCAGTGGGCCTCACACAATCCAAAAGTGTCCAGTGTCCACAAGTGTCTGCAGAAATTCAAAATCTCTTATCCTCTAGTCACTTTGGTCACAGCTGTGCCATCGAGCCTGTCACATAGCGCTCAGATATTCAGTGGGCCTCACACAATCCAAAAGTGTCCAGTGTCCACAAGTGTCTGCAGAAATTCAAAATCTCACTTATCTTCTAGTCACTTTGGTCACAGCTGTGCCATCGAGCCTGTCACATAGCGCTCAGATATTCAGTGGGCCTCACACAATCCAAAAGTGTCCAGTGTCCACAAGTGTCTGCAGAAATTCAAAATCTCACTTATCCTCTAGTCACTTTGGTCACAGCTGTGCCATCGAGCCTGTCACATAGCGCTCAGATATTCAGTGGGCCTCACACAATCCAAAAGTGTCCAGTGTCCACTAGTGTGAGCAGAAATTCAAAATCTCCCCTGTCCTATAGACACCTTGTACCTTGTTTTACATTACTATATAGTTTGTTGGATTTTGTCTACATTTTTACCAAAAATGAGGAAGGCTGGTGGAAGAGGCCGTGGAATTGGGCGGGGGTTGGCAGCTGGTAATGATGGTGTTGGTGGTGGATCTGATGGTAGTGGCAAGAGCAAAATAGGACCAAATGCAGGTGTTGAGCCTGCGTCATCGTCTGGCTCCATAAGGCTTCGAAGGCTTAGTTTTCTAGGAGTTGGCAAACCGCTTTTAAAGCCAGAGCATCAGGAAAAAGTTTTGTCTTACATTGCTGACTCAGCCTCCAGCTCTATCGCCTCCTCTTCTTCAGTTGTAAAAAGTAAAAGCACTGAGTCGTCATTGGAGGCTCATGTTCATGAAACACACCTTTCCTTGTGTCCTTCACCCCAACCAAGATTGAAGGATGACGCAGGCCATACTACTGATTACTCGATGGAGCTGTTTTCACATACCATGCCTGGATTATCAAGTCAAATGGTGAATTACCCAGGCCAAGATGAATCTGACATGGAGTGCACTGATGCACAGCCGCTGATGGATGATTCTGCTGGTACATTCACTCAGAGCACTACATTGTCCTCGCAGTGTACAGAGCCAGATTCTGACACTGATGAGACTCAGGTGCCCCTTCCCGCACACTATACCACCATACACGGTGACACAGAGGAAGGTGCACATGACATTGAAAAGGAGGTGATAGATGACCCAGTTGTTGACCCAGATTGGCATCCATTGGGGGAAGAGGGTGCTGCTTCCAATAGCTCAGATGAGGAGCATCCACAGCAGACATCGACATCGCAACAGCTGTTATCTGGCAGGCCCGGAGCACTCCAAAGACAGGTTCCAAAAATCAAAAGAGTTGCTGGACAGCTTGTCCAGAGGGTCAAAAGATCACAGCGTGCTAGGCCGCAAAATGTCTGCCAAAGTAGGAAGAGTCCAGTGTGGCACTTTTTTGAACAAAATCCTCATGATCAGGCCAAGGTTATCTGTAAGAAGTGCGCAAAGACCTTTAGCCGAGGGAAAAATCTGAAAAATTTGAATACCAGTTGCATGCTTAGACATTTAACCAGCATGCACTTGCAAGCGTGGACACAACACCAAACCTCAAGTGCCACATGTGCAACTGATCACAACGAAGGTAGTCAGCAACGCTACATTGTTTCCCCCACTGTAAGCCCACCGGTTAGCACAGCAGCAAATGTTGAGGTGTCGTTGCAAGGCCACAGCAGTCAGGGAATCCCACTGTTATATCAACGAAAGACTGATTCTAGGCCATCAGAAAGAACACCAACTCCATCACCATCATCAACCCTCTCTCAGTCCGCCCTGTCCACCGCTACTTCCACCATATGCAGCTCTCAAGTCCAGCTCACCCTCCCAGACACTATGAATAGGTCAAGAAAGTACTCAGTCTCTCATCCACGTACACTGGGTTTGAACGCCCACATTGCCAAACTAATCTCGTTTGAGATGATGCCCTTTCGGTTGGTGGAAAGCGCAGCTTTCCGCGAATTCATGGCCTATGCAGTACCACGCTATGACCTACCCAGTCGCCACTTCTTCTCTCGCAAAGCCATCCCAGCCCTCCACCATCATGTGAAAGACCGCATTGTCCATGCACTCAAGCAGTCAGTGAGCGGAAAGGTGCACCTCACAACTGATGCATGGTCCAGTCGGCATGGCCAGGGCCGTTACGTGTCCATCACTGCGCACTGGGTTAATGTGGTGGATGCAGGGTCCACAGGGGACAGCGGTGGTGGGACAGTGCTGCCTAGCCCACGGTATAGGAAACAGTTGGCTGTAGGCGTTCGACCCTCCTCCTCCAGAAGCGAAAACTCGTCCAGAGCGCAGTCGTACGAGCACTCCATCTGCAGCTGCCACTGTTGCACACGAGGTGTCCCCCTATCGAGCAGCTAGTGGAAAGCGTCAGCAGGCTGTGTTGCAGATGATGTGTTTGGGCGACAGACACACCGCCGAGGTGCTGGCCGAGTACTTTCAGCGACAAACTGAGTCATGGCTGGGCAGTGTACATCTTGAGGCAGGCAAGGTAGTTAGTGATAACGGCCGTAATTTTGTGGCAGCCATAGCCCTTTCAAAACTCAGCCACATACCTTGCTTGGCTCACACCTTGAACCTGGTGGTGCAGTGCTTCCTCAAAAATTATCCGGAGTTAACAGCCCTGCTCCAGAAGGTGCGAAGACTGTGCGCGCACATCCGCCGGTCGCCTGTACACTCCGTTCGTATGCAGAAGCTGCAGCGATTGCTCCACCTTCCCAACCACCGCCTCATTATCGACATTGCAACAAGGTGGAACTCCACCCTGCACATGGTGGAGCGGCTGTGCGAGCAGAGGCAGGCCATAATGCATTTGTGGGAGGATACACGGCCAGGCACTTTGAGAGCAGACATGGAGTTGACAGGTGTGCAGTGGTCGAAGCTGAAAGACCTCTGTAAAGTCCTTCAGTGTTTTGAGGAATGCACACGGCTGGTAAGCGCAGACGACGCCATCCTAAGCATGAGCATCCCACTTATGCGTCTGCTCATGCAAACTTTGACGCACCTTAAGGAGCAGGCTTCTGCAGCCAATGTTGATGAGGAAGAGGAGGGAATCCTTGATGACATTCAGCCATTGTCTGCTCAGGGACCTCTCCTGGACGAGGTGGAGGAAGAAGAGGAGGAGGATGATGGGGATGATTACTTAGGGGAGGAGGATGCATCTCGTGGGGCAAGTGAAAATGTTGGCGTGGCAAGGTCTGGTACAGGGTTTGTGCATGACTGGAGGGATGTGGATTTGCCAGAAAGTGCTCCTCCAACCAGCACTCGCAGTGCATCATTGACACCGGGAACATTGGCCCACATGTCAGATTATGCCTTGCAGATCCTAAAAAGGGACCCCCGCATTGCCAAAATGATGAACGATGACGACTACTGGTTGGCCAGCATCCTGGATCCACGCTATAAAGGCAAATTACAAAACATCATGCCACAGGAGAACCTTGACATAATATTGGCTAATAAACAAGCAACTCTGGTAAATCGGTTGCTTGAGGCATTCCCAGCACACAGCAGCGGTGATGGTTCTCACACGAGCCGTACGGGCCGGGGTCAGCTTGGCAGAGGTGTTCGTGGTGCACACAGAAGTGGCGTTGGAGACAGGGGTTTCATGACAATGTTGTGGACTGATTTTTCAAGTACCGCTCACACAACTGGTAATACTGCATCGATGGAAAGTGACAGGAGACAGCAGTTGTCAACTATGGTTACAAACTACTTTTCCTCCCATATCGATGTTCTCCCACACAGGTCATTCCCCTTTGACTATTGGGCTGCTAAACTGGACACCTGGCCTGAATTGGCACAATATGCCTTACAGGAGCTCGCTTGCCCAGCTGCAAGTGTGCTATCGGAAAGAGTCTTCAGTGCAGCTGGATCAATCCTGACAGAAAAAAGGACCCGTCTGTCAACCCAAAATGTGGATGATCTAACCTTCATTAAAATGAACCACGCATGGGTTTCCAAGGATTTTGTCCCACCTTCCCCTGATGACACATAGGTTGACAGAAAAATGGCTTGCTTTGGTCCACCTATTCCTGGGTCTTGACCTATTTCACCTTTTGCATCAGCTGAATGTCCAACATCAACATATGCCACTTTCTAAAACTCCCTAACTGTGCTGCCTCCCCCCCATGGCCGGGGTCACCACCTAGCGCACGACACCGTGCGAGTGCCGTTGCCCTGGACAGGTGGGTAGGCCGAATCTTGGGCGCGGGCACTGGCACAGGGTCCCTCATAGTGCAATCAAGTGTCTCTGACGGTGGTGGTGCACACCCGCCGTCAGACACACCGCCGTACTATGAGGGGCCCAGTGCCAGTACCGACGCCCACGAGTGGGCCCCCCTTGCTTGGGCGGGGCCCCAGCATTTGCAATCTTTACCTCTCCCTGCTCCTCCGCTGTGTAGTCTGGGCCGTCAAATCCATACTGGGCCTGACACCGTTTGAGCCTGCCTCCTGATGTATAGACATATATTTTGAATGTGTACGCTATCCATACATGTTATCTGGGGATACGGTACCCTTTCTAACCTTTGTGCAATCACGTGCAATCCATACTGGGCCTAACACCATCTGAGCCTGCCTCCTGATGTATAGACATATATTTTGAATGTGTACGCTATCCATACATGTTATCTGGGGATACGGTACCCTTTCTCACCTTTGTGCAATCACGTGCAATCCATACTGGGCCTAACACCGTCTGAGCCTGCCTCATGATGTATAGACATATATTTTGAATGTGTACGCTATCCATACATGTTATCTGGGTATACGGTACCCTTTCTCACCTTTGTGCAATCAAGTGCAATCCATACTGGGCCTAACACCGTCTGAGCCTGCCTCCTGATGTATAGACATATATTTTGAATGTGTATGCTATCCATACATGTTATCTGGGGATACGGTACCCTTTCTCACCTTTGTGCAATCACGTGCAATCCATACTGGGCCTAACACCGTCTGAGCCTGCCTCATGATGTATAGACATATATTTTGAATGTGTACGCTATCCATACATGTTATCTGAGGATACGGTACCCTTTCTAACCTTTGTGCAATCACGTGCAATCCATACTGGGCCTAACACCGTCTGAGCCTGCCTCCTGATGTATAGACATATTTTGAATGTGTACGCTATCCATATATGTTATCTGGGGATACGGTACCCTTTCTCACCTTTGTGCAATCACGTGCAATCCATACTGGGCCTAACACCGTCTGAGCCTGCCTCCTGATGTATAGACATATATTTTGAATGTGTACGCTATCCATACATGTTATCTGAGGATACGGAACCCTTTCTCACCTTTGTGCAATCACGTGCAATCCATACTGGGCCTGACACCGTCTGAGCCTGCCTCCTGATGTATAGACATATATTTTGAATGTGTATGCTATCCATACATGTTATCTGGGGATACGGTACCCTTTCTCACCTTTGTGCAATCACGTGCAATCCATACTGGGCCTAACACCGTCTGAGCCTGCCTCCTGATGTATAGACATATCTTTTTAATGTGTATGCTATCCATACATGTTATCCGGGGATACGGTACCCTTTCTAACCTTTGTGCAATCACGTGCAATCCATACTGGGCCTAACACCGTCTGAGCCTACCTCCTGATGTATAGACATATATTTTGAATGTGTACGTTATCCATACATGTTATCTGGGGATACGGTACCCTTTCTCACCTTTGTGCAATCACGTGCAATCCATACTGGGCCTAACACCGTCTGAGCCTGCCTCCTGATGTATAGACATATATTTTGAATGTGTACGCTATCCATACATGTTATCTGGGGATACGGTACCCTTTCTCACCTTTGTGCAATCACGTGCAATCCATACTGGGCCTAACACCGTCTGAGCCTGCCTCCTGATGTATAGACATATATTTTGAATGTGTACGCTATCCATACATGTTATCCGGGGATATGGTACCCTTTCTAACCTTTGTGCAATCACATGCAATCCATACTGGGCGTGAGAACGGCTGGCGAGCTGTTAAGCAAGCTACAGCACCTGTGGTTTGCACACGTAAGTTTTTCATTTTTTCAGGAATGACGGTTAGGCCTAATTCCGGAACTGCAGTTGACCTGCACTTACTGGGAAATCATTGTTCGCGGGTAATAATTGTAATCACAGATCCCCATCACTAACGTTGTTCAGCGGGTTATCTGCACCTGTAAGCGACAAACGCTGGCCTTTTCAGTGTAGCGCACATGCAGCCACGGACATGTAAGGGCATGACACACCAGTTATTGGCCAATCTCATGTGCCAGAGCCTCACGTGTCCCTCTAGTAAGCCGGACTTGGACCGCGGGGCATGACGGAGTCTCGTTCGTTAACGGAATTAAGCTTGCAATGTGTGCATCTGTTCTGTAGCTGGCATGGTTGAGGTTTCCCAGGTGGAGTCGAATTTAACTGTAGGCTCCACTCCTGGTGGTGCCCTTCTGGACATTCCTTTAAGGTTCAGCTTTGCAACCATACTGCCCACGTAAAACAAACACTTTGCCTTCATGAACGCTGTTTGGAGGGTCATGACTCGTGGGAATAACGCCGCCCAATCAGTTAACCTGCTAGAGAGATCGTTCGTTGCTCCCAAGCATGACATCACACTCCCTAGGAAGAAGGTAATGCCACTGTGGCGACCGTACTCCTGGGGGCGACACAAGTGCACTGATGCCCAGCCACTGCTCGATGAATCTGCTGGTACATTGACCCAGACCACTACATTCCCCTCGCACGCTACACGGCCTGAATCTGACCCTGATGAAACTCAGGTTACCCTTCCCATATACAGTTCCATCTTACACGGTGACAAAGAGGAAGCTGAAGATGAAAGTGCAGGTTCGGCCCACCCGCCATCAGACACACCACCGTACTATCAGGGGCTCTGTGCCAGTGCCGTCGCCAACGAGTGGGCCCCCCCTGCTTGCTCAGGATCACAGCACTTGCAAAGTTGAAATACTGTGCAGTGAGATGGAAGATGGGGACGACGAGGAGTCCAGACAAGTACAGGGATTCCCTAGCGAGGAGACTTATTTGATTGTTTTCAATGTTGGGACAGCAATTTTTGGGGAGCACTATACTCTGGAGAATGATAGATGGGGCCCACCATACACTGGAACATTCCAAAGGTGGACATCAGACACTGGAGCAGCATTTACAGGGCCCATTATACACTAGAGCACTAGAAATGGGGCCCATTATGTTTGGAGCATTATTTGGGCCCATAAGACAGTGGAGCTTCATCCATGGGGACCAACATATACTGTAGCATTATGTGGAGCTCATCATATACTGTTTCAAACATTATATGGGACCAATGATTCTGTATGGAGAAATAGATGGGCCTCGTCATGAGATGTAAAAAGTGAAGTATTTTTCATTGTACTATATACCGCTATTTCTCTGCCGTATCGGAGCATGATGAGTTGTGGTATGTGTTAAAGGGGTGCTCTTTCTCCCAGGGCACATGAAAACCTGGAGCCAGCCCTCCCCCCACAACTGTAGCCAAATAACCCCCATTTTTCAGTGCATAACTTGTATTATGAAGTTAATTAAGGTTGACAAGCTTAAGTAAGAAGAATTGATGCTTTTGGCATTCAAATGGGCACTGTTGGTGTGTTTCCTGTACTCCTCTCACTGCCGACTTTTATTCCCCATTGACTTACATTGGGTTTCGTGTTTCGGGACGACCCCGACTTTTCCCTATCATCGGACGATCTTGCTCGACCCGACTTTTGGAAAAGTCGGGTTTCACGAAACGAAACGCGACCCTAAAAAAACAAAAGTCGCTCAACTCTATTTAGGATCCCTGTATTTAGTAATATTATAGTGAGAAGAATCCACTTAATTTGCGGTGTGTGTCTCCTGGAGCACAATCTGGGCACTATGTGGTGGGTAATAAAATGGAAAATGTGTAATTTTCACTCTCCAACATCCACTGCGTGTTAATTTGCAGAAAGTGGCTGTGGAGTCAAAATATTCACTCCTCCTAAGGATTATAACCCTCAGTGAATTAATTTATAAAATAGAATCACTTTATGGGGATTTCGATTGTTCTGGTTTTCTGTCATTTAGTTATGTTAGGTCTAGTGTTGAGCATTCCGATACTGCAAATATCGGGTATCGGCTGATATTCGCTTTATCGGAGTTCCGATATTTTTACACTATCGAATACCGGAATCGGAAGTTCCCATAATACATGAGCCAGTTGTGTTAGCCATGTTAACTAATGGCATGGCTGTGATTGACTGCTGAAATGTCATCATGATGCGCGGTTTGTGCGGGCCTGCCAGGGGTCTGTGCGGGCCTGCCGGGGGTTGTGTGTGTGTGCAGGCATCATCCGATGGGACTGCAAGTCCCATCGGGCTATGCCTGCTACAATGACAGTGATTGACACATTAGCCAATGATGAGACAGTAGTAGTCCCATCATCCGGCTAATGTGTTGAATGTAAAAAAAAACAAAACTATACATACTACATACATACAACATGCATACATACTACATTCATACTATATATACTACATTCATACAACATACATACTTACTACATATATACTACATTCATACAACATACATACTACATATATACACAACATTCATACAACATACATACTACATTCATACAACATACTACATATATACTACATTCATACATACTACATATATACACACAACATTCATACAACATACATACATACTACATTCATACAACATACATACTACATATATACTACATTCATACAACCATACATACTACATTCATACAACATACATACTACATAATACATACTTACTACATATATACTTCATTCATACAACATACAATACATACATATAGACATACAGTACATATAACATAGAGTACATACTCACCATCACTTGTCACTTTGATCCCCGAAGCCAGTATCATCTGTAAAAAATATTAAAATAACAAACAACCAATATACTCTGTGATCCGCAGAAATCCACTAGTGTCCCACGACGATCTCCTGCAGTGCATCACTGAGAGGTTACTATAGTTCACTAGTCTCACTTTATGGCAAAAGCTGCGTGGGAACTTTCTCACACAGCAATGCCAAAAGTGAGACTAGGGACTATTTTTTTTACAGTGGCGGAGGAATGCCTACCTCCCGTCATTGTATTCCTGGAGCCCCTAGAGGGCAGTCGCATCAGCTGATGCTGCTGCTCTCCACGGGAGATCGTCGTGGGACACTCGTGGATTTCTGCGGACCAGGGAGTATATTGGTTGTTTGTTATTTTAATATTTTTTATAGATGACACTGGCTTCGGGGATCAAAGTGACAAGTGATGGTGAGTATGTACTCTGTTATACAGTTCACTGCGCACGGTAGACACAGGAACACTCAGGTCTTTGGAGATGGACTTGTAGCCTTGAGATTGCTCATGCTTCCTCACAATTTGGTTTCTCAAGTCCTCAGACAGTTCTTTGGTCTTCTTTCTTTTCTCCATGCTCAATGTACACACAAGGACACAGGACAGAGGTTGAGTCAACTTTAATCCATGTCAACTGGCTGCAAGTGTGATTTAGTTATTGCCAACACCTGTTAGGTGCCACAGGTAAGTTACAGGTGCTGTTAATTACACAAATTAGAGAAGCATCACATGATTTTTCGAACAGTGCCAATACTTTTGTCCACCCTCTTTTTTATGTTTGGTGTGGAATTATATCCAATTTGGCTTTAGGACAATTCTTTTTGTTTTTTCATTTAAGACAAATTAAATGAAGATAATAATATCAAAGAATTTGTGTTTGCAATCATTTTCAGGAAGAAACTGAGTATTATCTGACAGAATTGCAGGGGTGTCAATACTTTTGGCCACAACTGTATGTACTGTATGTCTATGTGAATGTATTGTATGAATGTATTATGTTGTATGTATGTAGCATGTTGTATGAATGTAGTATATATGTAGTATGTATGCTTTTTTTTTTTTTTACATTCAACACATTAGCCGGATGATGGGACTACTACTGTCCCATCATTGGCTAATGTGTCAATCACTATCATTGTAGCAGGCATCACCCGATGGGACTTGTAGTCCCATCGGACGATGCCTGCACACACACACAACCGACAGGCCCACACACACAACCTACAGGCCCGCACAGACCCCCGGCCGGCCCGTACAGACCCCCGGCAGGCCCGCACAGACCCCCGGCAGGCCCGTACAGACCCCCTACAGGCCCACACAGACCCCCGGCAGGCCCGCACAGACCTCCGGCAGGCCCGCACAGACCTCCGGCAGGCCCGCACAGACCCCGCCTGCACACACACACACACGCACAGCCTCCGCCCACACTCTTCCCCCCTCCCGAACTGGATGTGCAAGGAAAGAAAGGGTTTATTTTCATTCCGATATTTGTGCCCCATTGACTTGCATGGGTTTCCGGTATCTGAATCGGCGATACCCGATATTTTTGGGGTATCGGTACGATCCAATCCGATCCTATATTTCCCGATATCGGAAGGTATCGCTCAACACTAGTTAGGGCTTCTGCATATGGTGTGTCCAATCTCATCTGGGATCTGTTCCTGCTGTCCAGCTGGAGTAATCTGCTCCCTACTTCAGCCAATTGGAAAGTACCACACCTTACTAAAGCGCAAAGCACATGGCCGGAATCTGCCAGATACAGCGCTGTTCTCCTCTGGTTGAGTCCTCTGTGCTCAGCTTGCGGCTTGTGTATTTGTTTCCTGCTGTGACCGTGGCCCGTTTACTGACTACTCTTGTGTCTTCTGATTCTGTATTCTGTCCTTCTGGTTCTAACCCAGCTATCTGACTATTCTTCTTGCCATCTAACAGCACAGAATAGCAGGTAACACCATGGTCCAAGCCTAGGGGTCCCAGTGTAAGTCCAGATTCATGTAATGGTATTAAAGGGCGATGAGCAAGGCAATCCTTGGGATATGGAAAGCAGAGAAGATAGAGCCAAGCATGTTCATGGTGGACTTCTTTTGAGCTGCCAGGTGACCATGAACAGTGCTCCCAATACATTGTGTCTGCAAACTATTCCAGCTAGATCTTCATTCAAATAGCTAAATGGCGCTCCTTCCCTTCTGAACACTGCCATGTGCCCAGACAGTAGTGTACAATCGTATGTAGGGTATAGTGCGAAGCTGGAAAATAATTTGTAAGATCCAGTTGTTTTCTATTATCCTTTGTGAAGAATTTATCACCACATAAAGTGACACACGTCAGATATTAACCCCTTCACCCCCAAGGGTGGTTTGCACGTTCATGACCGGGCCAATTTTTACAATTCTGACCACTGTCCCTTTATGAGGTTATAACTCTGGAACGCTTCAACGGATCTAGGCGATTCTGAGATTGTTTTCTCGTGACATATTGTACTTCACTTTAGTGGTAAAAAATTTTCGCTATAACTTGCGTTTATTTATGAAAAAAACAGAAATATGGCAAAAATTTTGAAAATTTTGCAATTTTCAAACTTTGAATTTGTATGCCCTTAAAACAGAGAAATATGTGACACAAAATAGTTACTAAATAACATTTCCCACATGTCTACTTTACACCAGCACAATTTGGGAAACAACATTTTTTTTTGTTAGGAAGTTATAAGGGTTAAAATTTGACAAGCGATTTCTAATTTTTACAACAAAACTTACAAAACCATTTTTTTTAGGGACCACCTCACATTTGAAGTCACTTTGAGGGGTCTATATGGCAGAAAATACCCAAAAGTGACACCATTCTAAAAACTGCACCCCTGAAGCTACTCAAAACTACATTCAAGAAGATTATTAACCCTTCAGGTGCTTCACAGGAGCAGAAGCAACGTGGAAGGAAAAAATGAACATTTAACTTTTTAGTCACAAAAATAATATTTTAGCAACAATTTTTTTATTTTCCCAAGGGTAACAGGAGAAATTGGACCCCAAAAGTTGTTGTCAAATTTGTCCTGAGTACGCTGATACCCAATATATGGGGGGGAACCACTGTTTGGGCACAAGGCAGGGCTCAGAAGGGAAGGAGCCCCGTTTGACTTGTTCAACCTAAAATTGGCTGGAATTGAGATCGGACGCCATGTCGCGTTTGACGAGTGTCTGATGTGCCTAAACAGTGGAAACCCCCCACAAGTGACCCCATTTTGGAAACTAGACCCCCTAAGGAACTTATCTAGATGTGTGGTGACCACTTTGAACCCCCAAGGGCTTCACAGAAGTTTATAACACCCAGGCGTGAAAATAAAAAATCATATTTTTTCCACAAACATGATCATTTAGTCCCCAATATTTTGTTTTCCCAAGGGTAACAGGAGAAATTGGACCCCAAAAGTTGTTGTCAAATTTGTCCTGAGTACGCTGATACCCAATATATGGGGGGAACCACTGTTTGGGCACAAGGCAGGGCTCAGAAGGGAAGGAGCCCCGTTTGACTTTTTCAACCTAAAATTGGCTGGAATTGAGATCGGACGCCATGTCGCGTTTGACGAGTGTCTGATGTGCCTAAACAGTGGAAACCCCCCACAAGTGACCCCATTTTGGAAACTAGACCCCCTAAGGAACTTATCTAGATGTGTGGTGACCACTTTGAACCCCCAAGGGCTGCACAGAAGTTTATAACACCCGGGAGTGAAAATAAAAAATCATATTTTTTCCACAAACATGATCATTTAGTCCCCAATATTTTGTTTTCCCAAGGGTAACAGGAGAAATTGGACCCCAAAGGTTGTTGTCAAATTTGTCCTGAGTACGCTGATACCCAATATGTGGGGAGGAACCACTGTTTGGGCACATGGCAGGGCTCAGAAGGGAAGGAGCCCCGTTTGACTTTTTCAACCTAAAATTGGCTGGAATTGAGATCGGACGCCATGTCGCGTTTGACGAGTGTCTGATGTGCCTAAACAGTGGAAACCCCCCACAAGTGACCCCATTTTGGAAACTAGACCCCCTAAGGAACTTATCTAGATGTGTGGTGACCACTTTGAACCCCCAAGGGCTTCACAGAAGTTTATAACACCCAGGCGTGAAAATAAAAAATCATATTTTTTCCACAAACATGATCATTTAGTCCCCAATATTTTGTTTTCCCAAGGGTAACAGGAGAAATTGGACCCCAAAGGTTGTTGTCAAATTTGTCCTGAGTACGCTGATACCCAATATGTGGGGGGGAACCACTGTTTAGGCACATGGCAGGGCTCAGAAGGGAAGGAGCCCCGTTTGACTTTTTCAACCTAGAATTGGCTGGAAGTGAGATCGGACGCCATGTCACGTTTGACGAGCGTCTGATGTGCCTAAACAGTGGAAACCCCCCACAAGTGACCCCATTTTGGAAACTAGACCCCCTAAGGAACTTATCTAGATGTGTGGTGACCACTTTGAACCCCCAAGGGCTTCACAGAAGTTTATAACACCCGGGAGTGAAAATAAAAAATCATATTTTTTCCACAAACATGATCATTTAGTCCCCAATATTTTGTTTTCCCAAGGGTAACAGCAGAAATTGGACCCCAAAGGTTCTTGTCAAATTTGTCCTGAGTACGCTGATACCCAATATGTGGGGAGGAACCACTGTTTGGGCACATGGCAGGGCTCAGAAGGGAAGGAGCCCCGTTTGACTTTTTCAACCTAAAATTGGCTGGAATTGAGATCGGACGCCATGTCGCGTTTGACAAGCGTCTGATGTGCCTAAACAGTGGAAACCCCCCACAAGTGGCCCCCTTTTGGAAACTAGACCCCCTAAGGAACTTATCTAGATGTGTGGTGAGCACTTTGAACCCCCAAGGGCTTCACAGAAGTTTATAACACCCGGGCGTGAAAATAAAAAATCATATTTTTTCCACAAACATGATCATTTAGTCCCCAATATTTTGTTTTCCCAAGGGTAACAGGAGAAATTGGACCCCAAAGGTTGTTGTCAAATTTGTCCTGAGTACGCTGATACCCAATATGTGGGGGGGAACCACTGTTTAGGCACATGGCAGGGCTCAGAAGGGAAGGAGCCCCGTTTGACTTTTTCAACCTAAAATTGGCTGGAATTGAGATCGGACGCCATGTCACGTTTGACGAGCGTCTGATGTGCCTAAACAGTGGAAACCCCCCACAAGTGACCGCATTTTGGAAACTAGACCCCCTAAGGAACTTATCTAGATGTGTGGTGAGCACTTTGAACCCCCAAGGGCTTCACAGAAGTTTATAACACCCGGGCGTGAAAATATAAAATCCTGTTTTGTTCCCACATAAATGATCATTTAGTCCCCAATTTTTAATTTTCCCAAGAGTAACAGGAGAAATTGGACCCCAAAAGTTGTTGTTCAATTTGTCCTGAGTACCCTGATACCCCACATGTGGGAGAAAACTACTGTTTGGGCACACGTCAGGGCTCGAAATGGAAGTAATGACGTTTTGGAAAGCAGACTTTGATTGAATGGTCTGCGGGCGTCATGTTCCATTTGCAGAGCCCTTGATGTTCCTAAACAGTAGAAACCCCCAATAAGTGACCCCATTTTGGAAACTAGACCCCCTAAGGAACTTATCTAGACGTGTGGTGAGCACTTTGAACCCCCAAGTGTTTCACTAAAGATTATAATGCCCAGGCGTGAAAATATAAAATCCTGTTTTGTTCCCACATAAATGATCATTTAGTCCCCAATTTTTAAATTTTCCCAAGAGTAACAGGAGAAATTGGACCCCAAAAGTTGTTGTCCAATTTGTCCTGAGTACCCTGATACCCCACATGTGGGAGAAAACTACTGTTTGGGCACACGTCAGGGCTCGAAAGGGAAGTAATGACGTTTTGGAAAGCAGACTTTGATGGAATGGTCTGTGGGCGTCATGTTCCATTTGCAGAGCCCTTGATGTTCCTAAACAGTAGAAACCCCCCATAAGTGACCCCATTTTGGAAACTAGACCCCCTAAGGAACTTATCTAGACGTGTGGTGAGCACTTTGAACCCCCAAGTGTTTCACTAAAGATTATAATGCCCAGGCGTGAAAATATAAAATCCTGTTTTGTTCCCACATAAATTATCATTTAGTCCCCAATTTTTAATTTTCCCAAGAGTAACAGGAGAAATTGGACCCCAAAAGTTGTTGTCCAATTTGTCCTGAGTACCCTGATACCCCACATGTGGGAGAAAACTACTGTTTGGGCACACGTCAGGGCTCGAAAGGGAAGTAATGACGTTTTGGAAAGCAGACTTTGATGGAATGGTCTGTGGGCGTCATGTTCCATTTGCAGAGCCCTTGATGTTCCTAAACAGTAGAAACCCCCAATAAGTGACCCCATTTTGGAAATTAGACCCCCTAAGGAACTTATCTAGACGTGTGGTGAGCACTTTGAACCCCCAAGTGTTTCACTAAAGATTATAATGCCCAGGCGTGAAAATATAAAATCCTGTTTTGTTCCCACATAAATGATCATTTAGTCCCCAATTTTTAATTTTCCCAAGAGTAACAGGAGAAATTGGACCCCAAAAGTTGTTGTCCAATTTGTCCTGAGTACCCTGATACCCCACATGTGGGAGAAAACTACTGTTTGGGCACACGTCAGGGCTCGAAAGGGAAGTAATGACGTTTTGGAAAGCAGACTTTGATGGAATGGTCTGTGGGCGTCATGTTCCATTTGCAGAGCCCTTGATGTTCCTAAACAGTAGAAACCCCCAATAAGTGACCCCATTTTGGAAACTAGACCCCCTAAGGAACTTATCTAGATGTGTGGTGAGCACTTTGAACCCCCAAGTGTTTCACTAAAGATTATAATGCCCAGGCGTGAAAATATAAAATCCTGTTTTGTTCCCACATAAATGATAATTTAGTCCCCAATTTTTAATTTTCCCAAGAGTAACAGGAGAAATTGGACCCCAAAAGTCGTTGTCCAATTTGTCCTGGGTACTCTGGTACCCCACATGTGGGAAAAAACTGTTTAGGCACACGTTGGGGCTCGAAAGGGAAGTAGTGTTGTTTTGGAATGCAGACTTTGATGGTCTGCTGGCGTCATGTTCCATTTGCAGAGTCCCTGATGTGCCTAAACAGGAAAAAACCCCACATATGACATCATTTTGGATACTAGACCCCCAATGAACAAATCTAGATGTGCCCCCAACTAATCTAATGTAAATTAGTAGTGCATGGAGGTGTGGTACAATTTGAAGCAATCCTTCATGCACAGGCCAGGTTTTTCGGGGCAGGTGTCGCACTGGTAAGTGGTGTCCCTGCGTATTCCATTTCTTTGTAACACACTCGACACCTTTTTTGCGGCTTACCTTTTCTTGGGGTTGGCGGGACCACCCCCGGAAAATGCTGACCTGGGACAATACGAGCACCTTCAGTTCCTGAAGTACTGGGGCCCGCTCCTTCCTGAGCGCCAAACATCATGGCCTTAACCACTACCTCCTGGAAATGAAGGTACGCCGTATCGCTGGGGCATGCACATTGTGACAGCAGGAATGCGTTGAGCATTGCCATTTGGACGATGTGCACGGCCAGCTTTTTGTACCACACCTTGGCCTTCCTCAATGCATTGTACGGTTGGAGGAGTTGATCGGAGAGATCAACTCCCCCCATTTTTTTGTTGTACCCCACTACACATGTCGGTTTGAGGACCTGTGTAGAGGTACCCCGTACAGTGCAGAGGGTACTGCCATCACCGTGTATGGTGGTCAAGAGATGGACATCTCTCTTGTCCTTGTACTTGACCACCAGCAGGTGGTCGCTACATTGGGCTCTGCTCTCACCTTTTCGGAGCATCTGCCCAAGTAGCGTCTTCAGGAGGCCTCTCTGATTTTTGCGGACAGTACCGCAGGCTGCGGTACGTCGCTCAGAGAGGGATTTGTAGAGTGGGATGCTGGTATAAAAGTTATCAGTGTAGAGGTGATAACCTTTATCCAGCAGTGGGTGCACCAAATCCCACACAATTTTCCCACTCACTCCCAGGAAAGGAGGACACTCAGGGGGTTCAATCCGGGTGTCCTTCCCTTCGTAAACTCTAAACTTGTGGGTGTACCCTGAGGTACTCTCACACAACTTATAGAGTTTGATTCCGTACCTGGCCCTCTTACTGGGCAGGTATTGACGGAATCGCAGCCTTCCCTTGAAGTGAACCAAGGACTCATCCACGCAGATGTCCCTTTGGGGCACGTACACTTCAGCAAACTTTTTGTTGAAGTGTTCGATGACCGGCCGAACTTTGAACAGACGGTCAAAGTTGGGGTCATCTTGTGCGGGACACGCTGCATTATCAGTATAATGCAGAAACTTGTGGATGGCCTCAAAACGCGTCCGGGCCATGACCATTCGGAACACTGGAGTGTTGTATAAAATATCAACACTCCAATATTGCCGAATTTCCGGTTTCTTCAGTATCCCCATATGGAGGACCAGGCCCCAAAACTGCGTCATTTCAACTGCGTCTACAGGAGACCAGTTTGAAAATGTTGAACGCGGGTTTTGCTCCAAAAATTGACGAGCGTACAAATTAGTTTGCTCCACCATGAGGTTAACAAAATCCTCAGAGAAAAAGACTTTGAAAAAGTCAATTTCTGTGAGGCCGGTGGTGTCAAACTTGATTCCTGATTCTGCCACAAAATCAGGAATCAGTGGCTCGTAATTTTCGGGGGGCGAGGTCCATACGGGGAGCACTGGGTCAGCTGCGGGCATGGTGGGCGCTGCCTCATCTTCTGTCCTGGAGCGTCTGCGTGGCGGTTCCGCAGGACCCGAGGAGGAAGATGAGGAGGGAGAAGAGGAAGAAGAAGAGGATGAAGAATCCGAAAAATAAAGAAAAGTCGGATCGTCATCCAAATCGCTATCAGTTTCGGAGGCAAGTAAAGCATATGAATAGCGCTGTTGGGATGAATTTGATGACATTTTTGTGTAAATATGGTGCTTGGGTGTACACTTTATTGAAAACTGTATGTGTACGTGAGGGGGGGGGAGTGATTGGTGTAAACTTTCTGTAAAGAAAAAGCTGTGGAAAAAAGTATAAAACAGCAGGCCCTAGCTGATAAGTGTCACTTATCAAAACTAGGCTGCTGGATGTGCGCACGGGGTGGCGCAGGGGGGGGTGGAAAAAAAAAAAAAAAGGAAAACGGCAAACTCTGATAAGTGAACTGTGTCACTTATCCAAGTTTCGCAGCTGCGGGATGTGTGTACGGAGGGGCTAAGGAAAAAAAAGCGAGCTCAAGTGTTGATCGGTGAACTGCGTCACCAATCAACGCTCGGCGGCTGCGCACGGAGGTGGCGCAAAAGTGGGGTGGAGGGGGATAAAAATAGGGGGAAGGGGGATGGGGGGATTGGGGTGGAAGAAGAGAGATTGGGCAGGGATCAACAGTTAGGGTTGTAGTTAGGTGGCACAAAGGGGGGTGAAAAAAATGAAAAGCGGCAGGCACAAGCTTGGATAAGTGACGTGTGTCACTTATCCAACTTTTGCGGCTGCGGGATGTGTGTACGGAAGTGGCGCAAAAGGGGCTAAGGAAAAAAAAACGAGCTCAAGTGTTGATCGGTGAACCTCGTCACCAATCAACGCTCGGCAGCTGCGCACGGAGGTGGCGCAAAAGTGGGGTGGAGGGGGGTAAAAATAGGGGGAAGGGGGATGGGGGGATTGGGGTGGATGAAGATAGATTGGGCAGGGATCAACAGTTAGGGTTGTAGTTAGGTGGCACAAAGGGGGGTGAAAAAAATGAAAAACGGCAGGCACAAGCTTGGATAAGTGACGTGTGTCACTTATCCAACTTTTGCGGCTGCGGAATGTGTGAACGGAAGTGGCGCAAAGGGGGCTAAGGAAAAAAAAGCGAGCGCGAGTGTTGATCGGTGAACTGCGTCACCGATCAACGCTCGCCGGCTGCGCACGGAGGTGACGCAAAAGTGGGGTGGAGGGGGGTAAAAGGGGGGTAAGAGGGGGGGTGGAGGGGGGATGGGGGGATGAAGATAGATTGGGGGGGTGAAGATAGATTGGGCAGGGGATCAGGGATCAATTAACACTTACAATTGTAGTTTTCTTTCTTCTTCTTCTTCTTTCTTCTGCAGGGATTGTGATGCTACAAGCTGTGGCACCACAATACCCAGCACAGGAGCTCTTGCTGCGTCCGACTTCTCTGCAGGAATCCTCAGCTAGAGTGAGGACCCCTGCAGACAGGTCAGAGGCAGGTCAGGGGGCAGGTCACAGAGCGGTCACATCGCTGCTGTGACCTGTCATTGGTGGGATCGAATGATTACATCGATCCCACCAATCCCTGATCTGCCTGGTGACCATGGCAACTGCCTAGAATCGGAGCTCACAGCTCCGATTACTAGGCAGGTCATGCCCAGGTCACCAGCAGGGCACAGAGCGGTCACATGGTGACCGCAGCTGTGCCCTGTGGTTGGCGCGATCGCCGATCTAATCGATCGCGCCAGCCAACTCCTGCAGGCCCTACTGGGCCTGCATCAGGCTCCAGCATGATCGGTGCTAATATAGCACCGATCCTGGCCGGTACTGGCAGGGCACAGCAGCGATATAGCGCCGCTGTGCACTGCGATTGGCGCGATCGATCAGATCGGCGATCGCGCCAATCCGGGTGCTTTTTGCCGGTGCCTGGCGTTGCCAGGCACCGGCTCTAGGATCGAGTACATCGGTACTCGATCCCCGCCTAGGACATCATTGTTTCAGCCAAGCTGATTGGCTGAAACAATGAGAAACGCTGCGATTGGCTGTTCAGAATTGAACAGCCAATCACAGCGCTCTGGATGCCGGGGGGGCGGGATCGCAGCCCGGGATGCCGACGCCATCTTTTCTAAGGTGAGATGGCGTCGGAATTTTAATGCGATCACCGCGACTTTAGTCGCGGTATCGCATTAAAGGGCCCGACGTACTATCCCGTCCCCGGTCATACGGGCCCGGGTACCGTGGACGGGATAGTACGTCGGATGGCAGGAAGGGGTTAATAATGGGGCCTGATTAGGAACTACTGAAATGATCAAACTCCACAGTCTCCATCAGTACTAAATGAGTAACTAGTGGTGAAACCTCTCTGGTGTAACTAGAGTATGGGTCTCGGAGACTTCACAATCTATACTATCCTAAGCTCCAATATTTTCTGTCAGATGAGTTTCAAGAAGAAATATTAGGCATTTAAAGAGAACTGTGTATAAGGCCGGTTTCACACGTCCTGATATTTCCGGTACCGGAGATGTCCATGTGTGTAATACTTGTGGCACATGTGTGACAACCGTGTGCCGCCCTAGTGCAGCATCAGTACCACAAGGACGGCCGACAGGGAAGAAGCGCTACAGTAAGCGCTGTTCCCCGGCAGCGGGTGCTGAAGACGCTCACATCATTCTCCCCTGCTCTGCCGGCGGGGAGAATAATGATAGCTATATTAAAGTAAGAATGATGACTATTACTCCCATCAACCTACACCTGATGCTAAGAACAATGACAGCAGGAGCAGATGATGGGAGTATTCCTCACCCGCCGCCTGCGCTATAACTAAATAAAGGAATGAAAAAACGGCGTGCGTTCCCTTT
Organism: Dendrobates tinctorius; assembly: GCF_039654945.1. NCBI lineage: Eukaryota > Metazoa > Chordata > Amphibia > Anura > Dendrobatidae > Dendrobates > Dendrobates tinctorius. The sequence continues at coordinate 2,462,501 of NW_027362032.1, read as the reverse complement.
TATTTTCTATAACCAGTCCGGAAAAACTCACAACTGGGGGCTGCAACCCTCATCTGTCAGCTTTGGCAAGGCTGGTTTTCAAGAATAGAGGGGTCCAAACAGTTTTTTTAATTAATTAAATAATTTAAAAAAACGGCGTGAGTTCCCCTCCATTTTTGACAACCAACCTTGCTAAAGCTGACAACTGGGGGCTAGTATTCTCAGGCTTGTAAGGGGCCATAGATATTGACCCCCCAGCCTAAAAATAGCAGCCTGCAGCTGCCCAGAAAAGGAAAATCTATTAAATGCGCCTATTCTGGTGCTTTGCCCGGCTCTTCCCACTTGCCCTGTAGTGATGGCAAGTGGGCTTCATATTTGTGGGGTTGTATTGTCAGGTGACATCAAGCCCACGGCTTAGTAATGGAGAGTAAGACACCTATCCATTACTAATCCTATAGATATATGGTAAATAAATCACAGCCAGAATAAAGTCTTTTATTAGAGATAAAACAAAACACAGGGTAAGTAGGAAGAGCCGGGCAAAGTGTCGGAATTTCTGGGTTTTCTGGGCAGCTGCGGGCTGGTTATTGTTTAATCTGTATTTGTAGTTTTCAGTTAATGAGATTCTTGTGCTTCGGGGTGGGATTGTGGGAGTGGCTGTGGGTTGGGCTGTGGGAGGGGCCTTATGTGGTGCTCTGCGTATATATTCATCTGTATTGGCTTATGACACTGACCCTTCAGTGACCTGCCCCCTATTTTACATAAAAAATTACATCCAGAAAAATGTCACCGGCGATGGTGGCGCCTGCGCAGTACCATCTATAAGTAAGAGATAGATGCTACTGGCCAGGCGCCGCCAGTGTCATTTGTAATTTCTTTTTTCTAAGCCTCACAATAGCCACAATATTATAGGCATAATCACCAATAATATCAACACTATTATATGCATTATGTAATAATGTGGGCAGGTCAGTGAGGGGTCAGCGACCTGTCATAAGCCAATACAGATGCATATGTAAACAGACCATCATATAAAGCTCCGCCCACAGCCCCGCCCCAGAGCACGAGAATCTCATTAACTGAAGACTACAAATACAGATTAAACATAAACCACAAGACGGATTTCATCACCAGGTATCACTGTAATCAGTATAACGACGCTGACCTGACAGTGTCTGTAGGTTACTGTGCACAATCCGGCTGACAGGATCCCTTTAAATTTAGATCTTAGGCATTTGGAAGAGGCAATGGAGAGATTTTTTTCAAGACTATCAGGGAGTTACAGACTCACATTAGGCAGGAAGGCCGATCCCACCACAATCAAACTATCATACAGAATGAACAGGTTATAAAAAAAAGACACAGAATAAAAAAATATGTTACATCCCCAACAACGTATGTACAAGGGGAGAACACTAAACGAGTTGCACTCATTTATGGTGGACCATTGCAGCCACTATGAGTCCTGACCGGAGGAGTAGAGAAAGTATTAGCGCCCCCATTTCAGGAGAGATTGTGCAGTTATCTGAATTCCTTAGGATGGAAAACATATTGGAATTCATGACGTTTAGTAAATCTATGACACCAGGGCTGGAGCCAACACATCTCCTGCAGGCGGGAATAAATGTATATTACAGCCATCAGCCACACACAGCTTAGAGATCTATCATGGCACAGGTGGAATGTTTGTCCTGGAGATTATCACAATCCTCCTTGAAATTACTGTATTTTTTGGACCATAAGACGCACCTAGGTTTTAGAGAATGAAATTAGGAAAAAAAATTGAAGCAAAAAATGTGGTCAATTCTGTACTTAATATCCCCTATCCTGGTATATATGGTCCCCTCATAACCATTCTGATACACATGGCCCACTCATCTCTATCCTGGTATGCATGGCCTCATCCCAATCCTGGTATGCAGGGTCCCCATCTTGTCCTGGTATGCATGATCCCATCCCTATCCTGGTATGCAGAGCTCCCATCTTGTCCTGGTATGCATGGTCCCATCCCTATCCTTGTATGCAGGGTCCCCATCTCGTTCTAGTATGCATGGTCCCATCCCTATCCTTGTATGCAGGGTCCCCATCTCGTTCTAGTATGCATGGTCCCATCCCAATCCTGGTATGCAGGGTCCCCATCTTGTCCTAGTAGGTATGGCCCCATCTCATCCTGGTATGCAGGGCCCCATCTCATCCTAGTATGCATGGCACCTCATCGCTATCCTGGTATGCATGGCCCCATCATCCCTATCCTGGAAAGCATGGCCCCAACCTTATCCTGGTATGCATGGACCCCATCTCGTCCTGGTATTCAGTGACTTATTTCGTCCTGGTATGTAGGGCCCCATCCTTATAAGAAGCCCCCACCCCCATTCCTACCCTGGTGTGCATGGCCCATCACAAAACATTAAAAAAAAACCAAACCATTACGCTTACCTCTGGTGCCAGCATCTGCTATTTGCTTGTAAGCAGCGCTGAGAACAGTGAGCATTCATGAATATTCATTTCTCTTAAGTAGCGGCACACGTGACCGCCGGTAGCAGCAGGAAGCCGGTGGCTGACACTGCGCGCTACTGAAGAGCAATGAATACTCACTGCCCTTTGCGTGCACGTCCCTGCCATGCGCTGCTTACAAGCATATAGCAGTTGCTGGCACCGGAGCAGGACGCTGCGAGGGAGCGCGGGGTAAGTGTAATGATTTGTTTTTTAATGTTTTCTGATGGGACCATGCATACCAGGATGGGGACGGGGGTGGGGGCCAATTATAAGGATGGGGCCATGCATACCAGGACCGGGGTTAGGGGCTAATCATCTCAAGATACTATTATTAAAGAGAAATGAATATTCATTGCCCTCCAAGCCCATGGGCGTGTAATGCAGTGAATATTCATTTCTCTTTAGCAGCGGGAACAAGATTTAGCCGCAGTCACCGGCTCCAGCCTCCTGTGACCCGCTGCTCCGCTGATGCAGTTCCCTCACCTCCACACCAAAGCCAGAGCCGGTACATCCGGACTATAAGACGCAACCCCCATTTTCCTCCACATTTTTGAAGGATAAAAGTGTGTCTTATAGTCCGAAAAATACGGTAGTTTTAATACAAATTGGAAAGTCAGGATAAAGGGAAACTCTGCTGTTATTGTACAGAAATTCACACTTGGCCTCACTGCACATTTACTGTTGTGGATCATAAAAGAGATGTTTGGCCAGAAAGACTGGACCTGGTCTTGTAGGGACCATGAGACATTCAGCAGCACAGAAGGGAGAGAAGATTCATCCGATAAGATCTCAGGGATCTAGGAAGCCAACAGCATCATTACCCTCCGCTTTCTCTTACAGGCCCAGCATAAGATTTTTCTACAAGTGATTTTCTATCTTGTCAGCACATTCTACGTACGCTGTCATTTGGATTTAGTTACAGATCTGGGCAGGGAACAGTCAGCGTCTCCTAATCCCAGGGGGTAGGTGGATCTACCAGGTTGTAAGTTCTATAGAAAAGGGATTTCAATGCCCAAAATCAATGAACAGTTTTGGGTGGAGGAGAATGTTGTGGTACTAGAGGCAAAATGGTGATCATGGTAATACGGCCGGACTACACCACCGATAAAGCAACCACAGCCGGTGACTGAGAGGAATCTGTGACTTCTCTACATTCAGTGGTTACTACTCACCTGGGTAGTCATATGTGGGAATCTCCTCTTTACACCGCTCATCATCTCTTACATATGTCTCTGTAGTATTAATATGGGTCAGATCTTCACCCTGAAACAAATATTGTAAAAGTCACCGACAGATGGAGAAGTCCCATCTATGATCAGCTCTAATCCTGCCATCTCCACCGTTCTCATTACACAGGTATAAAACATATAACACTGGTGGATAAAACAAGACTGAGCACAAGACCTTCACAGCCGTCTACACATCATAGGGGAGATCTCCTGACACCTTCTCTCCATCTACCTGATGATCCTGAGGAGCACTGGGATCCTCTTGTTTACAGTCCTGTGGAAGAAGAGGACGGGGACATCTCTCTGGTGTTGTCCTCTTACTGGATAGATCTGGAGGAAACACATACAGGGACTGAATTCATTCTCTACATACAGATAATTATAGGCCATGTGTATTTAGTCCTGTCTATTACCTGGAGATGTGAGGCGCTGGGGAACCTCCATTATGACGTTCTTGTACAGAACCAGGGGAAGAGTCTTGAGGAGATCATTTGCATATTCCCAGTGCCTTCTGGGATAAGTGAAGAGTCTCCGCGAGCTCAACGATCACTGGGTTTTGGCCGTTGCAGCTGAAAAGAGGAAATCGGAAAACCAGGGGAAGAGTCTTGAGGAGATCATTTGCATATTCCCAGTGCCTTCTGGGATAAGTGAAGAGTCTCCGCGAGCTCAACGATCACTGGGTTTTGGCCGTTGCAGCTGAAAAGAGGAAATCGGAAAACCAGGGGAAGAGTCTTGAGGAGATCATTTGCATATTCCCAGTGCCTTCTGGGATAAGTGAAGAGTCTCCGCGAGCTCAACGATCACTGGGTTTTGGCCGTTGCAGCTGAAAAGAGGAAATCGGAAAACCAGGGGAAGAGTCTTGAGGAGATCATTTGCATATTCCCAGTGCCTTCTGGGATAAGTGAAGAGTCTCCGCGAGCTCAACGATCACTGGGTTTTGGCCGTTGCAGCTGAAAAGAGGAAATCGGAAAACCAGGGGAAGAGTCTTGAGGAGATCATTTGCATATTCCCAGTGCCTTCTGGGATAAGTGAAGAGTCTCCGCGAGCTCAACGATCACTGGGTTTTGGCCGTTGCAGCTGAAAAGAGGAAATCGGAAAAACCGCGCGCCGATAGGCGCGCGAATTTCGGCTCATCTTTCATCGTTTTTAAGAAATCTCAAGATGGAAGAGGCCAGGAGCCATTTGGTGAGCTGCATTTCTTGCTACATGTTCACAGACTTACCAGTGGAAAAGCCAAACTTCACATGCCACAAATGCAAGCTTGTGTCCCTGTTGGAGGAAAAGTTGCAAAATCTCGAAGAGAGGTTGGCTACGTTGAAGATCATTAAGGAAGGTGAAGAGTTCTTGGACAGAGCAGAATTATCTCTTCATGTTACAGAAAGAGAAGAAATTCGAAGTGCACCTGAAGAAACAGAGGAATGGAGACATGTGACCCAGAGAAGCAGGAGGATCAGGAGGCAGTCAGCACCCATACTGCTCAGAAACCAGTACCAGGCTCTCACGCAGGAAAATGATGAAGAAATACATCAGGATAAGACTTTGCCAACAAACAGCAACCTTGTACGCCTTCAGAGTCCTCCTGGATGGAGAAAGAAAAATGTTGTGAAGAAGAAACGGAGAGTGGTGGTCATGGGGGATTCCCTGTTGAGAGGAACAGAGGCCGCTATCTGCAGACCGGATATAACTTCAAGAGAAATGTGCTGTCTTCCAGGTGCAAAAATTAAAGATGTGTCTGACAGGATATCAGGACTCTTCAGACCTACAGATGACTACCCATTCCTGCTACTACATGTGGGGACAAATGACACCGCAAGAAACGACCTGGAAACCATCTGCAGAGACTTTGAAGACTTAGGCAAGAAAGTGAAAGAACTGGGAGCGCAGGTGGTCTTCTCTTCCATCCTCCCAGTGGATGGCCATGGAACAAGGAGGTGGAATAACATTCTGCAGGTGAACAACTGGCTACGTCGATGGTGCCGTCAGCAACGATTTGGATTTCTGGATCACGGAGTGAACTACTTATACGATGGACTACTTGCTAGAGATGGGGTGCACCTTACGAAGACTGGAAAGCAGGTATTTGGAAGTCGCCTTGCTACACTTGTAAGGAGAGCTTTAAACTAGAACAACATGGGAAGGGAAGCAAAAGACCAGAAAAAGCCATACACCTGACAGATGCTATTGAGAACTCTGCTAATAGAAGTGGAAAGGAAGAACAAAGACGAAAGAATCTAATTAATAACAATATTGGAGAAAGAGAAACCAATCACAAACTAAAATGTTTCTATACTAATGCACAAAGCATGGGCAACAAACAAGGAGAATTGGAACTACTAACACAGGAAAAGAAATATGATGTCATTGGAATCACTGAAACTTGGTGGGACGATACACATGATTGGAATACAAGACTAGAAGGATACAACTTATTTGCAAGAAACAGACTTGATAAACGAGGAGGGGGTGTTGCATTGTATGTTAGAAACGCATATATCTGCACAGAGATTGAAGCTTCAGAGACTGGGAGTTCTGTGGAAACTGTTTGGGTAAGAATACAAGGACAGAACAATGGAAAGGACACCATTGTAGGCATTTACTACAGGCCGCCTGTGCAAGCTGAAGATATGGATGAACTCTTTATGCATCAAATGGCCAAGTTCTCCAAAAAATATGACATAGTTGTCATGGGAGATTTCAACTATCCAGACATTTGTTGGGAATCTCTCTCAGGCAAAACTAACAGGTCAAGGAAATTCTTATCCTCTCTTGCTGACAACTTTATCTTCCAAAAGGTAGGGGAGAAAACAAGGGGAACTGCTACCTTGGATCTAATCCTTATAAAAAGGGAGGAAATGGTTGAGGAGGTAAAAGTGGCTGGAACCCTAGGAGGTAGCGACCATGCTATTTTAGAATTTTGGATAACTAGAGGCGGAAGACCTGTGAAGACTCAGACGTCAAGGTTAGATTTCAGAAAGGCAGATTTTAAGGGATTCAGAAAGATAATAGGAGGGATCCAATGGCTGGATATCCTTAAAGACAAAAATGTCCAGGAAGGATGGGAAATCTTGAAAAATGAAATTCTCAAAGCACAGTTGTTAACAATTCCGAAAAGAGGGAAGAATAGGAAGCATTTAAGGAAACCAGGATGGGTGAACACAGAACTTAAGCACATGCTAAAAAGGAAGAAAAAAATGTTTATAAAATGGAAAGAGGGAGGCATATCTAAAGAAGAATATAATGCTGTCTGCAGAATCTGCAGGGCACAAATCAGATTAGCTAAAGCTGAAAATGAATTGAGGCTTGCAAGAGATGTCAAAAGCAATAATAAAGGATTTTGGGGATATGTCAAAAGTAAAAGAAAAGTCAAAGATGCTATAGGATTTTTACAGGATGAAAATGATGAAATGGTAAGACAGGATGTTGAGAAGGCTGAACTTTTAAATTCCTATTTTGCATCTGTTTTCTCTCAGAAAGGAAATGTAACACCAACTGTTATTCACTGTCCTATTAAGGGAATAGAAGAATCCAGGATATCTATAAACAGAAAGATAGTGAGGAAACACTTAGCTAACCTAAATGAATTCAAGTCTCCAGGTCCAGATGAATTACACCCCAGAGTACTGAAGGAGATAGCAGAAGAAATTTCTGAACCACTCTCCATAATCTTTGAAAATTCTTGGAGAACAGGAGAAGTGCCAGAAGACTGGAGAAGAGCAAATGTTGTTCCTATCTTCAAAAAGGGGAAGAAGGTGGACCCAGGCAACTATAGGCCGGTGAGTCTGACTTCTATACCAGGAAAGATCTTTGAACAAATTATTAAACAACATGTAAGTCAATACCTGGATAAGAATGAAGTGATCAAACAGAGTCAGCATGGGTTTGTAACTAATAAGTCATGTCAGACTAACTTAATTTCCTTCTATGACGGTATCACTGATTGGGTGGATCAAGGAAATGCTGTAGATATAGTATATCTTGACTTCAGCAAAGCATTTGACAAAGTCTCTCATACAATCCTTATTGAAAAAATGACTAAGTATGGAATGGACAAGGCAACTGTTAGGTGGATTCATAGCTGGCTTAGTGATCGGACCCAAAGAGTGGTCGTAAATGGCTGCACATCCAGTTGGAAGAATGTCTCAAGTGGGGTACCACAGGGCTCTGTCCTGGGCCCTGTATTGTTCAACATCTTTATCAACGATTTAGATGAAGGAATTGAGGGTAAACTGATTAAATTTGCTGATGACACAAAGCTAGGAGGGATAGCTAATACTAGAGAAGAGAGAGAGAGGATTCAAAAAGATTTAAATAAACTGGAGAAGTGGGCAGTAACTAACAGAATGGTTTTTAACAGGGAGAAATGCAAAGTACTACATCTGGGCAATAAAAATGAAAAAAGCATATATAGAATGGGAGGAATAGGGCTAAGTGACAGCACATGTGAAAAAGACTTGGGTATACTAATAGATCACAGACTGAATATGAGTCAACAGTGTGATGCAGCAGCAAAAAAGGCAAATGCAGTTCTAGGATGTATTAACAGAAGCATACAGTCTAGATCACGTGAAGTCATTATTTCCCTCTACTCCTCTTTGGTCAGACCTCATCTGGAATATTGTGTCCAGTTTTGGGCACCACATTTTAAAAAAGACATCAACAAACTGGAGCAAGTTCAGAAAAGAGCGACCAGAATGGTGACCGGTCTGCAAACCCTGTCTTATGAGGAAAGGTTGCAGGATTTGGGAATGTTTAGTTTGCAAAAGAGAAGACTGAGAGGAGACTTAATTGCTGTCTACAAATATCTAAAGGGCTGTCACATTGTAGAAGGATTAACTTTATTCTCATTTGCACAAGGAAAGACTAGAAGCAATGGGATGAAACTGAATGGGAGGAGACACAGATTAGATATTAGAAAAAACTTTTTGACAGTTAGAGTGATCAATGAGTGGAACAGGCTGCCACGAGAAGTGGTGAGTTCTCCTTCAATGGAAGTCTTCAAACAGAGGCTGGACAGACATCTGACTGGGATGATTTAGCGAATCCTGCTTTGAGCAGGGGGTTGGACCAGATGGCCCAGGAGGTCCCTTCCAACTCTACGATTCTATGATTCTAGATCGCTGTGTCCTTCTAAATACTCCCACTCCTCCATGGAGAAATAGACAGCGACCTCCTGACACCTTATAGGAACCTGACACATACAATGATACCGTCATCCCCCGATCCCTTCATAGTGTTTCTGTATAATGTCCAGGCATTCCCAGCAGTGTCACCTCTCCAGTCAGCAGCTCAAACATCTTGTAGATGAGTTCTAGGATCTTCTGGTCATTGATATCCTCACGGATTAGGGGGTGAGGTGGAGGCCCCGTGATTGGGCTCAGGGGTCTTCCAGATCCCTCAGACACAGGGTCCTGACAGCGATCACTAGAGGTCTTCTTCACCACTGTGTAATCCTGGTTATGGAGAGACACATTAATAAATCTCACTACAGACATTTCCAGAGTCCTCACCTCTCCAGTTCTGTCCATATGTTATTCCCATAGATAAGAATGATAGAATGTGACGTCATCAGAATCTCTCACCTCTCCAGTGAGACGGAAGAGGATCTCTAGGGTGAGGTGTAACATTCTCTCCGCCATCTTGTCTCTGTCCATACCCATCCTTGATGGGTAAATCAAGAATATTTTCTTTGGTAGAAGATCTTCACTGAGAGGATCCGATATTGTAGAGACCTGAATGAGAAGAAGATGATGCGATGTAACACTGTGCTTGAGAGCGGGCCCACCTGGAGCTACTGTCAGGGCTGGCGTTTGTACTTCACATGTATCAGAGTGCAGGGAGTGAGTCATGTAACCACTCTTCTGCAGTTTGTGGAGGAGAGGGGGAAGGAAGGTTACCCACCCAATCCAGGATGAGCGCGCTCTCCTTCAAAGCTCCCTGCTGCAGAGAAGTCATCAGCCCCAAAAGCCTGGACGCAGCGGGGCTTGCTCTGCCTCTGACTGTGAGCTGAGCTCACTGTCTGCACTCTTCTGCTTCTGTCTGGAAGGAGCCTGACAGCCAAGGAGGCTAGGAGCAGCACCGAGGACCAGGGACTCACTGGACACAACATGAGGACTGATGAGTGTCTTGGCACATGTCATTTACTATTTGATATGTCTAATCTGTTGGTCGAATATATACATACAGATATATAAAGCAATGAAGGTTCTTAAAGGGGTTGTCCACTACTTTAAATTAACCCCCCAATGTATCCCCCTGGCGCCCCTAATGAATTTTGTAAATACCTCATGTTGCCTATACTGCCTGTGAGCGTCGCTATCGCTGGCCGCTCACAGGCAGCACATGACCCCTGGCTGCAGCCGGCTCTTGCTTCCGCTGACGTCCCGACAAGTGCTGGCAGCAGCCGGGGGTCCATCTTCCTCCTTCCGCGCTGGCTGCCAGGCTGTGGGAGCGATTATCCCCCCGCATCACACCCGGCATCCACCAAGCGCCCATTCATTGAGAAAGCGCGCAGTGGATGCTGGGTGGATGCTGGGTGTGACCCCGGGGGTAACCCCGCCCACAACCCAGCAGCCACTGCGGGGACCCAGCGCTGAGTCACGCCTCACTTGTGACATCAGCGCTGGGTTACGTGCTGCCTGTGAGCGGCCAGCGATAACGCCACTCACAGGCAGTATAGGCAACATGAGGTATTTACAAAATTCATTAGGGGCCTGGGGGGATACTTTGGGGGTTAATTTAATGTAGTGGACAACCCCTTTAAACTTTTATGTCTTGTTTATCCTGCAAGCTGGACAGAGACTAAGGGTATGTGCACACGTTGCTTATTCCATTGTGGATTTTTCTGCATGGATTCTGCAGAATCCGCAGGTAAGACGACCTGTGTTTTACCTGCAGGTTCCTGCGGATTTAGTGCGGATTTGCTCTGCGTTTTTACACCTGCAGATTCCTATAATGGAATAGGTAAAGGTTTTAAATACAAGAGTTAGGACTGTCCCACAAGGGTTGCCGTGACGTGGCGGGATGGCTTCTACATTATTTTGATCAAAATTATGTTAACTAAATACCCTTATTATTACTATTATTACTACCTTCATGCAATTTTTGCAATATATTTTTTTACTTTTTTATTCCAGGATATTTGTTTTGTGTTTTGCTTTTGGTTTTCTCTGTGTAAAGGTCATGTGTTCATATGCAATTACAATTTGCATGCACATTAATTTACTTTTTCTGCTCAGACCCAGTTTCTCATTTGTTTCATTGCGCATTCTGTGCATATAAGGGTGTGACCGCCCTGCTTCTGAGTTGGAAAATCCATCCTGTCTGGCCTACACTATTACTGGTGGTTCAGTCCCTCTGTCCTTGTTCACATTTACGTCACTTGACAAGTGGAAAGGTTTTAAATACAAGAGTTAGGACTGTCCCACAAGGGTTGCCGTGACGTGGCGGGATGGCTTCTACATTATTTTGATCAAAATTATGTTAACTAAATACCCTTATTATTACTATTATTACTACCTTCATGCAATTTTTGCAATATATTTTTTTACTTTTTTATTCCAGGATATTTGTTTTGTGTTTTGCTTTTGGTTTTCTCTGTGTAAAGGTCATGTGTTCATATGCAATTACAATTTGCATGCACATTAATTTACTTTTTCTGCTCAGACCCAGTTTCTCATTTGTTTCATTGCACATTCTGTGCATATAAGGGTGTGACCGCCCTGCTTCTGAGTTGGAAAATCCATCCTGTCTGGCCTACACTATTACTGGTGGTTCAGTCCCTCTGTCCTTGTTCACATTTACGTCACTTGACAAGTGGAAAGGTTTTAAATACAAGAGTTAGGACTGTCCCACAAGGGTTGCCGTGACGTGGCGGGATGGCTTCTACATTATTTTGATCAAAATTATGTTAACTAAATACCCTTATTATTACTATTATTACTACCTTCATGCAATTTTTGCAATATATTTTTTTACTTTTTTATTCCAGGATATTTGTTTTGTGTTTTGTTTTTGGTTTTCTCTATAATGGAATAGGTGTAAAACCGCTGCGGAATCCGCACAAAGAATTGACATGCTGTGGAAAATAAACCGCTGTGTTTCCGCGCTGAATTTTCAGCATCATGTGCACAGCGGTTTTTGTTGCTCACTATGGGCCTGATTCACCGTCTCTCCTGCCTTGATTGACATGGCTGACGTCTCCTGTGTCATCCACTGTCTGTCCAGCTCTCGCACCTGCACAGGAGGGAACAGGAGCTGCGCAGCGCAACAGACTGGATGACATAGGAGGCGTCAGCCACGTCAGTAAAGGCAGGAGGATGGCAATTGTGGGGTCAGAGGAGGTGCTAAGCAGGGACCATAGACACTCATCCGACTGGACGCTGCCGATTAGCTTACGAGAAGGAGAATGATTATTTTCTTAAGTTTGCAAGCGGCTGGAATCTTACAGGATGGCTTTTTAAATGTGGCTAAAAGATGGTGGCTACAGGTCTTACAGATTAACCCCTTCACCCCCAAGGGTGGTTTGCACGTTCATGACTGGGCCAATTTTTACAATTCTGACCACTGTCCCTTTATGAGGTCATAACTCTGGAACGCTTCCATGGATCCCGGTGATTCTGACATTGTTTTCTCGTGACATATTGTACTTCATGTTAGTGGTAAAATTTCATTCAAATAACTTGCGTTTATTTGTGAGAAAAATGGAAATTTGGCGAAAATTTTGAAAACTTCGCAATTTTCCAACTTTGAGTTTTTATGCCCTTAAATCACAGAGATACGGCACACAAAAAACTTGATAACTAATATTTCCCACATGTTTACTTTACATCAGCACAATTTTGGAACCAAAATTTTTTTTTTGTTAGGAAGTTATAAGGGTTAAAAGTTGACCAGTGATTTCTCATTTTTACAACACCATTTTATTTTTAGGACCACATCACATTTGAAGCCACTTTGAGGGGTCTATATGATAGAAAATACCCAAAAGTGACACCATTCTAAAAACTGCACCCCTTAAGGTGCTCAAAACCACATTCAAGAAGTTTATTAACCCTTTAAGTGCGTCACAGGAATTTTTTTGAATATTTAAAAAAAAATGAACATCTAACTTTTTTTCACAAAAAAAAACTTCAGGTTCAATTTTTTTTATTTTACCAAGGGTAACAGGAGAAATTGGACTGTAAAAGTTATTGTGCAATTTGTCCTGAGTGCGCTGAAACCTTATATGTGGGGGGGAACGACTGTTTCGGCGCATGGCAGAGCTCAGAATGGAAGGAGTGCCGTTTGACTTTTTCAATGCAAAATTGGCTGGAATTCAGATCGGACGCCATGTCACGTTTGGAGAGTCCCTGATGTACCTAAACAGTGGAAACCTCCTACAAGTGACCCCATTTTGGAAACTAGACCCCCAAGGAACTTATCTTGATATGCGGTGAGAACTTTGAACCCACAAGGGCTTTACAGAAGTTTATAACGTACAGCGGTGCAATTAAAAAATCATTTTTTCCACAAAAATGATCTTTTCACCCCAATTTTTATTTTCCCAAGGGTAACAGGACCCTAAAATTTATTGTGCAATTTGTCCTGAGTACGCTGATACCCCACATGTGGGGGTAAACCACTATTTGGGCGCATGGCAGAGCTCGGAAGGGAAGCAGCGCCATTTGACGTTTTTGGCTGGAATTGAGATCGGACATCATGTCGCGATTGGAAAACCCCTGATGTACCAAAACAGTGGAAACCCCCCACAAATGAAACCATTTTGGAAACTAGACCCCCTAAGGAACTTATCTAGATGTGTGGTGAGAACTTTGAACCCCCAAGGGCTTCACAGAAGTTTATAACATACAGCCGTACAATTAAAAAATCATATTTTTTCCACAAAAATGATCTTTTCACCCTCAATTCTTATTTTTCCAAGGGTAACAGGACCCTAAAAGTTATTGTGCAATTTGTCCTGAGTACGCTGATACCCCACATGTGGGGGTAAACCACTATTTGGGCGCATGGCCGAGCTCGGAAGGGAAGCAGCGCCATTTGACGTTTTTGGCTGGAATTGAGATCGGACACCATGTCGCGATTGGAAAACCCCTGATGTACCTAAACAGTGGAAATCCCCCACAAATGACACCATTTTGGAAACTAGACCCCCTAAGGAACTTATCTAGATGTGTGGTGAGAACTTTGAACCCCCAAGGGCTTCACAGAAGTTTATAACATAAAGCCGTACAATTAAAAAATCATATTTTTTCCACAAAAATGATCTTTTCACCTTCAATTCTTATTTTTCCAAGGGTAACAGGACCCTAAAAGTTATTGTGCAATTTGTCCTGAGTACGCTGATACCCCACATGTGGGGGTAAACCACTATTTGGGCGCATGGCAGAGCTCGGAAGGGAAGCAGCGCCATTTGATGTTTTTGGCTGGAATTGAGATCGGACACCATGTCGCGATTGGAAAACCCCTGATGTACCTAAACAGTGGAAACCCCCCACAAATGACACCATTTTGTAAACTAGACCCCCCAAGGAACTTATCTAGATGTGTGGTGAGCACTTTGAACTCCCCAGTGCTTCACAGAAGTTTATAACGCCCGGGCGTGAAAATAAAAAATTCGTATTTTTTCCACAAACATGATCTTTTAGTCACCATTTTTTTATTTTCCCAACGGTACCAGGAGAAATTGGACCCCAAAAGTTGTTGTCCTATTTGTCCTGAGTATGCTGATACCCCATATGTGGGAGAAAACTACTGTATGGACACACGTCGGGGCTCGGAAGGGAAGTAGTGACATTTTGGAATGCAGACTTTGATGGAATGGTCTGCGGGTGTCATGTTGCCTTTGGAGAGCCCCTAATGTACCTAAACAGTGGAAACCCCCCACAAATGACCCCATTTTGAAAACTAGACCCCCTAAGGAACTTATCTAGATGTGAGGTGAGCACTTTGAACCCCCAAAGGCTTCACAGAAGTTTATAATGCCAGGGCATGAAAATAAAAAAATCGTATTTTTTCCACAAACATGATCAATTAGTCCCCAATTTTTTTATTTTCCCAAGGGTAACAGGAGAAATTGAACCCCAAAAGATGTTGTCCAATTTGTCCTGAGTACGCTGACACCCCATATGTGGGAGAAAACTACTGTATGGACACACGTCGGGGCTCAGAAGGGAAGTAGTGACGTTTTGGAATGCAGACTTTGATGGAATGGTCTGCGGGTGTCATGTTGCCTTTGGAGAGCCCCTAATGTACCTAAACAGTGGAAACCCCCACAAATGACCCCATTTTGGAAACGAGACCCCCTAAGGAACTTATCTAGATGTGAGGTGAGCACTTTGAACCCCCAAAGGCTTCACAGAAGTTTATAATGCCCGGGCATGAAAATAAAAAAATCGTATTTTTTCCACAAGCATGATCAATTAGTCCCCAATTTTTTTTATTTTCCCAAGGGTAACAGGAGAAATTGAACCCCAAAAGATGTTGTCCAATTTGTCCTGAGTACGCTGACACCCCATATGTGGGAGAAAACTACTGTATGGACACACGTCGGTGCTCGGAAGGGAAGCAGTGACATTTTGGAATGCAGACTTTGATGGAATGGTCTGCGGGTGTCATGTGCGTTTGGAGAGCCCCTGATGTACCTAAACTATTGAAACTCCCCACAAGTGACCCCATTTTGGACACTAGGCCCCCCACGGAACTTATCTAGATGTGTGGTGAGCACTTTGAACCCCCAAGTGCTTCACAGAAGTTTATAACGCTCGGACGTGAAAATAAAAAAATCATTTTTTTCCACAAAAATGATATTTTTGCCCCCAATTTTTTATTTTCCTAAGGGTAACAGGAGAAATTGGACCCCAAAAATTGATTTGCAATTTGACCTGAGTAGGCTGATACATGTGGGGGTAAAACACTGGGCGCATGGCAGAGCTTGGAAGGGAAGGAGCACCATTTGACTTTTTTAACTCAGAATTGGCTGGAATTGAGATCAGACGCCATGTTGCATTTGGAGAGCCCCTGATGTGCCCAAACAGTGGAAACCCCCAATTATAACTCCAACCCTAACCCCAACACACCCCTAACCCTAATCTGAGCCCTAACCCTAGCACTAACCCTAGCCCTAACCCTAACGGGAAAATGGAAATAAATACATTTTTTAATTTTATTTTTCCCTAACTAAGGGGGTGATAACGGGGGGTTTGATTTACTATTTATGGCGGTTTTTATGTTTGGCAGCTGTCACACGCTAAAAGACGCTTTTTATTGTAAAAATAGTTTTTGCATCACCACATATTGAGAGCTATAATTTTTCCGTATTTTGACCCACCGAGTCATGTGAGGTCTTATTTTTTGCGGGACGAGTTGACGTTTTTATTGGTACCATTTTCGGGCACGTGACATTTTTTGATCACTTTTTATTCCGATTTTTGGGACGCAGAATGAACAAAAACCAGCGTTTCATGAATTTCTTTTGGGGGGGTGCGTTTACACCGTTCCGCGTGCGATAAAATTGATAAAGCGTTTTTATTCTTCGTGTCAGTACGGTTACAGCGATACCTTATTTAGGTCGTTTTTTTTTATGTTTTGTTGGTTTTATGCAATGAAAACTATTTTATATAAAAAATAATTATTTTTGCATCGCTTTATTCTGCGAGCTATAACTTTTTTATTTTTTTGCTGATGATGCTGTTTGGCAGCTCGTTTTTTGCGGGACAAGATGTCGTTTTCAGCGGTACCATGGATATTTATATGCGTCTTTTTGATCGCGCGTTATTACACTTTTTGTTTGGCGGTATGATAACAAATCATTATTTTTTGCTTCGTTTTTTATTTTTATTTTTTAAGGGGTTCGCTAAAGGGGTTAACTAATGGGATAGTTTTATAGGGCGGGTCGTAACGGACGCGGCGATACCTAATATGTGTACTTTTATTGTTTTTTTTTTATTTCTAAAAAATGGATTTATTTGGGGGAATATTTTTTTTTTTTCTAATTTATTTGGCGATTTTTTTTAATTTATTTTAACTTTTTTTTTTATTTTTTTTTTTACTTTATTAAATAGTCCCAGGTGGGACATCACTGTCCTGTGACAGATCGCTGATCTGTCACATCACAGATCACTGTGACAGATCAGCAATCTGTCACAGGCACTGCAGAAGGCTTCCTCATGCCTGCGCTTTGCAGGCACTGAGGAAGCCAGCTTCCTGCAGGCCCCCGTCGCCATCTTTGATTCGGGGGCCTGCAGGAAAGGAGCCCCCCGCAGCAGCGCTGCACATTGCGCTGCCGTGGGGGGCTCAGGGAAGCACGGAGGGAGCCCCCTCCCTGCCGATGCTTCCCTTTAACCCCCGGTACACCGTGATCATGTTTGATCGCGGTGTGCAAGGGGTTAACATGTTGGGGGCGGTCCGTGACCGCCCCTGACACATTGTGCCGGGTGTCAGCTGCGATAATCAGCTGACACCCGGCCGCGATCAGCGCCGCTCACCACGTGGGCGCCGCTGATCTCGGTAGACGTACTATCCCGTCCATGGGCATAGGGGCCCGGGTCCCATGGATGGGATAGTACGTCTCATGTCAGAAAGGGGTTAAAGTTCGGCTCACGATCGCCGAAATTGCAATATTCAACAATTTAATCATCGATTAAATCACCAAATATAGCCGAACATACCCAGCACAAAAGCCGGTGTTTCCCAACCTGTGTGACATTGTGGTAAACACGGACTAAAACTACATTATCCTATAACACAGCAAGTGAAGAGCTAAGCGGCCTATACACCAAGCACTTAACCGACCCAATTTAGAAAATAGGCATAAATGGATTAAAGCTAAAGCAGAATTTGACCTTTAGCTGGACAGACTAGAAAGAATAAGGGGGAACCAAAAAACATCTGAATTTTTTAGATACGGTAATAAGGCTGGTTCATTATTGGCTCGCTTGGCAAAAAGCCGAACACCTATGAGATTTATAGGTAGATTGAATGATCACAAAGGTTCACCACAAACAGACCCAAAAATCATAAATGACATCTGGCATAAATACTATAACACATTGTATGAACAAGAACCAGTAGATGGAGAAGAGGGGAAGACATTCCTAGATAGACTATCCCTCCCAACAGTCTCAGAAGGTGAGAAAGATTCAACTCTACAATAAGAAAGGAAGAGATAGTGGACACTATTAACTCCCTGAAAAATAGCGAGGCACCCGGACCAGATGGGCTGCCAGGGGAGTTCTGCAAAATATTAGTAGAAGAGGTTTCTTCTCCACTGGTGGCCGTTTTTATCAAATCCTAAAAGAAAAGGTATACCTGCCAACAGGAAATAGGGCCAATATTAAAGTACACTACCGTGTGACTATTCTAGCTGCAAATGTCTGGTTTGTAATGCAATATCTTCATAGGTGTAAGGAGGCCCATTTCCAACAACCATCACTACAGTGTTCTTATGGTACTTTGATAACTGTGTAAGAAGCTAATGGATGGTTAGATTACCATTGTGCAAGTATGTTAGCACAGCTGAAAACAGTTTGGCTGATTAGAGAAGCTATAAATCTGACCTTCCTTTGAGCTAGTTGAGAATCTGGAGCATTATATTTGTTGGTTCCATTAAACTCTCAAAATGGCCAGAAAAAAGGACTTTCGTGTGAAACTTGACAGTCTATTCTTGTTCTTAGAAATGAATTATTTGTGAGACATTGCCAGAAAACTGAAGAATTCCTACCACGGTGTGTACTACTCCCTTCAGAGGAGACGACAAACAGGCTCTAACCAGAGTAGAAAGTGAAGTAGGAGGCCCCACTGCACAACTGAGTAACAAGTACATTAGAGTCTGTAGTTTGAGAAATCGACGCCTCACAGGTCCTCAACTGGCAGCTTCATTAAATACACACAAAACACCAGTATCAACACCTACAGTGAAGAGGCGACTCCGGGATGCTGGCCTACAGGGCAAAGTGGAAAAGAAAAAGCCATATCTGAGACTGGCTAATAAAAGGAAAAGATTAATATGGGCAAAAGAACACAGACATTGGACAGAGGAAGATTGGAAAAAAGTGTTAAGGACAGACGAATCCAAGTTTGAGGTGTTTGGATCACACAGAAGAACATTTGTGAGACGCAGATTAACTGAAAAGATGATGAAAGAGTGCCTGACGCCATCTGTCAAGCATGGTGGAGGTAACGTGATGGTCAGGGGTTGCTTTGGTGATGGTAAAGTGTGAGATTTGTACAAGGTAAAAGGGATTTTGAATAAGGAAGGCTATCACTCCATTTTGCAACGCCATGCCATACTGTTATGGATGAGTCACCGAAGGAGGAAAAAACAAAAATAATAGCTAAGTCCAGAAAACCAGAGAAGTTGGAAGCTATCGGATTGCAGACCCCCTGAACCTATCCACAACAACTAGCAGTAGCCGTGGGGGGTTCCTACGGTGCCCTAGACCCCTCGATCACAGCCAGAGAACTAAATTAGCCTAAAGACAGAAAGGGGAAATCTAAACTGCCCCAGAGCAGCCCCCAAAGCAATAGGCAGCCCCCAACATATAATGACTGTGAAGCAAGATGAAAAACACTAACACAGATAGAAAGATAGGCTGAGCAAATGATTGGGCCCAAGCTAACTAAATAAGACAGGACAGAAAAGCTGCTGTCTGCAATCCGCAAAAACCCTATCCAAAAATGTACCAACAGACTGATAGGAGAAACAGGCCCTGAAGTCGCTAGGCTTCAAAAAGACTATATCAGCACTCAGGTAAATTCTTAAGACAGAGCCAAAGATCAACAGATCAGAGACAAAAATGGAATTCAGCTCACCCCTGGCCGGGGATGGCAGAACTCCCAAAAAACAAGGCAAACAAAACCAGAACTAAAGTGTACAAAAAGCAGAGCAAAACTTAGCTTTGAGAAGCAGAAATCAGACTGGTCTCCAAGAATGCAGCAGGAAGATCACCATCAAGGCAGCAGGGCGTCGGCTGCCTTATATCCAGTCATCAGTTCCTGTGACCCAGTCATCATCTACCTGCTCAGCTGTTTGGTAATCAGCCTCACTACCTTCCTTCGCCAGAAGAGGGAGTTCATCAGACATCACTGGTGAAGGGAAAAATGAACTCACAACACCATACCCTGTGGACAGCGCTTGAATGGAGCCAATTTCATCCTACAACAGGACAATGACCCAAATTATGAAAGAACTATTTAGGGAAGAAGCTGGCAGCTGGTATTCTATCTGTAATGGAATGGCCAGGGCAGTCACCAGATCTCAACACCATTGAGCTGTTGTGGGAGCAGCTTGACCGTATGGCACGCAAAAAGTGCCCATCAAGACAAACCAACTTGTGGGAGAGGCTTCTGGAAGCATGGGGTGAAATTTCTCCAGATTACCTCAGCAAATTAACTGCTAGAATGCCAAAGGTTTGCAATGCTGGAATTGCAGCAAAGGGAGCATTCTCTGACAAAAGCAAAATTTGAAGGAGAAAATTATTATTTCAAATAAAAATCTTTTTTTCGAACCTTGTCAATGTCTGGACGAGATTTTAACCCCTTACAGACCGCTGACGGGATAGTACATCAGCGGTCAGTATCCTCTGCTTTGATGTGGGCTCCGGCGGTGAGCCCACTTCAAAACCTCGACATGTCAGCTGTTATAAACAGGTGACATGTGCCGGCAATAGGCGCGGGCGGAATCAAGATCTGCCCGCGCCTATTAACTAGTTAAATCCCACTGTCATACACTGACAGCGGGCATTAAACTAGTATTTCCGGCGTCCAGCCGGAAATGAGCGTATCACCAACCCCCGTCACGTGATCGGGGGTCAGCGACGCGTTGCCATGACAATCAGAGGTCTCATAGAGACCTCTATGGTTGTTGCCGTCAGATTGCTATGAGTGCCACTCTGTTGTTGGCGCTCATAGCAATGCTGTATTACTGCTACATATGAGCGATCTGCTCATCTCCCATATGTAGCAGAGCCGATCAAGTATGGCATGCTTCTACTCTCCCGTGGAGACTATTGAAGCGTGCCAAAAATAAAAAAAAAGTGTTTAAAAATTAAAGAAAATAAAAATCATAAAAATTCAAATCACCCCCCTTTCGCCCCAATCAAAATAAACAATAAAAAAAATCAAACCTACAGATATTTGGTATCGCCGCATTCAGAATCGCCCGATCTATCAATAAAAAAAGGATTAACCCGACTGCTAAATGGCGTAGCGAGAAAAAAAATCAAAACGCCAGAATTACGGTTTTTTGGTCGCCGTGACATTGCATTAAAATGCAATAACGGGTGATCAAAAGAATGTATCTGCACAAATATGGTATCATTAAAAACATCAGCTCGGCATGCAAAAAATAAGCCCTCACCAAGCACAAGATCACGAAAAATGGAGACGCTACGGGGCTCGAAAAATTGTGCTTATTTTTTAGCAAATTTTGGAATTTTTTTCCACCACTTGGATAAAAGAGAACCTAGACATGTTTGGAGTCTATGAACTCGTAATGAGCTGGAGAATCATGATGGCAGGGCAGTTTTAGCATTTAGTGAACTTAGCAAAAAAGCCAAACAAAAAAGTGAGGGTTTGCACTTTTTTTGCAATTTTACCGCATTTAGAATTTTTTTTCCCGGTTTTGAGTACAAGACATGATAAAACGAATGGTGTCGTTCAAAAGCACAACTCATCCTGCATACAGCCATACTGACGGAGAAATAAAAAAGTTATGGCTCTGGAAATAAGGGGAGCGAAAAATGAAAAAAGCTCCGTTCATTAAAGGGAGTCTGTCACCCCATTTTAGCCCTATCAGCTGCGGCCACCGCCATCAGGGGCTTATCTACAGCATTCTGTAATGCTGCAGATAAGCCCCTGATGTAACCTGAAAGATAAGAAAAACACGTGAGATTATACTCACCGGGGGGCGTTGCAGTCTGGTCCAGGGCCTCCCATCTTCATACGATGACGTCCTCCTCCTAACTTCTCCCTCGGCTGCCGCGCAGGCGTGCTTTATCGGTCCTGTAGAAGGCAGAGCAGAGTACTGCAGTGCGCAGGCGCGGGACCTCTGTGCCCTTCCCGGCCCCTCGCACTGCAGTACTTTACTCTGCCCTCTACAGGTCAGATCAGTACGCCTGCACAGGAGCCGAGGGAGAAGTTAGGAGGAGGACGTCATCGTATGAAGATGGGAGGCACCGTACGCCGGGGTGAGTATAATCTAACGTGTTTTCCTTATCTTTCGGGTTACATCGGGGCTTATCGACAGCATTACAGAATGCATTACAGAATGCTGCAGATAAGCCCCTGATGGCGGCGGCCCCAGCTTATAGTGCTAAAATGGGGTGACAGACTCCCTTTAAGTGGTTAAATTAATTTGGCAACTCAATAGATGAATAAAAGTCGGAGTTTTCATGGAAAACACAAAATTGTCTGGGTGACCCCAAACTTTGGAGCGGTCGTGTGTTACACAAGCGATTCCCCTGAGGGTTAATAATCCTCCCTGTCCCCTAGAGGTGGAGGGGGTAACATGGGGCCACTTGTGGGGTCTCTGCTGTTCTGGTGTCAGCGCTCTTCACACGTCACACGGCGTCCGCCGTCTATCCCAGTCACAATGGCGCCCCTTCCCTCCTGAGCCTGTGGGGTATCGGCACTCAGGAGACACGGCGCACTGTGCGGCCTCAGCGCTCCTGTCACCTTTAGGACAATGATACATTGGGGGGAAAGTCACATTTCTGTGAGGAAAACAGTAAAATTGTCATTTTTTCCTTCCACATTGCTGAAATTCCCGTCACACTGTCCGAATTCAGAGATTGTCCTGTCAGAAAGGAGAAGACAGGGAGCGAAAGGGTTAATAGGACTCACAGGAGGAACCGGCCCAGAAAGCAGAAGGTCCAGGAGTGTCCACCACATATATGGCTGCTCTGTGCACACAGGACCTGTAGTGACGTCATGCCCATGTGACCAGAAGGGGCGGTGCCTCCTCCTCCATAGAGCAGACGGGAGGAAGCTGTGGCCCCGCCCACACTGTCCAGCATTCACCATAGGAGAGCAGTGTGGAGAGCGCGCAGCAGAGGAGCGGAGCTTTCAGCGGGGAAGAGCGCGGAGGAGGGAGCAGCTGATACCCCGCAGAGGACAGAAAGAAGACGGTCTGTGGAGAGAGAGTGTGGGGGGGCAGAGGCTGGGCATGGGGTAACAGGCAGAGGCTGCCAATGTGGGGTGGGGAGAGGCGGAGCTGGCGCGTGGTGGACGGGAGCAGAGCCGGAGCTGGCGCGTGGTGGACGGGAGCAGAGCCGGAGCTGGCGCGTGGTGGACGGGAGCAGAGCCGGAGCTGGCGCGTGGTGGACGGGAGCAGAGCCGGAGCTGGCGCGTGGTGGACGGGAGCAGAGCCGGAGCTGGCGCGTGGTGGACGGGAGCAGAGCCGGAGCCGGCGCGTGGTGGACGGAAGCGGAGGCGGAGCTGGCGCGTGGTGGACGGGAGCAGAGCCGGAGCTGGCGCGTGGTGGACGGGAGCAGAGCCGGAGCTGGCGCGTGGTGGACGGGAGCAGAGCCGGAGCTGGCGCGTGGTGGACGGGAGCAGAGCCGGAGCTGGCGCGTGGTGGACGGGAGCAGAGCCGGAGCTGGCGCGTGGTGGACGGGAGCAGAGCCGGAGCTGGCGCGTGGTGGACGGGAGCAGAGCCGGAGCTGGCGCGTGGTGGACGGGAGCAGAGCCGGAGCTGGCGCGTGGTGGACGGGAGCAGAGCCGGAGCTGGCGCGTGGTGGACGGGAGCAGAGCCGGAGCTGGCGCGTGGTGGACGGGAGCAGAGCCGGAGCTGGCGCGTGGTGGACGGGAGCAGAGCCGGAGCTGGCGCGTGGTGGACGGGAGCAGAGCCGGAGCTGGCGCGTGGTGGACGGGAGCAGAGCCGGAGCTGGCGCGTGGTGGACGGGAGCAGAGCCGGAGCTGGCGCGTGGTGGACGGGAGCAGAGCCGGAGCTGGCGCGTGGTGGACGGGAGCAGAGCCGGAGCTGGCGCGTGGTGGACGGGAGCAGAGCCGGAGCTGGCGCGTGGTGGACGGGAGCAGAGCCGGAGCTGGCGCGTGGTGGACGGGAGCAGAGCCGGAGCTGGCGCGTGGTGGACGGGAGCAGAGCCGGAGCTGGCGCGTGGTGGACGGGAGCAGAGCCGGAGCTGGCGCGTGGTGGACGGGAGCAGAGCCGGAGCTGGCGCGTGGTGGACGGGAGCAGAGCCGGAGCTGGCGCGTGGTGGACGGGAGCAGAGCCGGAGCTGGCGCGTGGTGGACGGGAGCAGAGCCGGAGCTGGCGCGTGGTGGACGGGAGCAGAGCCGGAGCTGGCGCGTGGTGGACGGGAGCAGAGCCGGAGCTGGCGCGTGGTGGACGGGAGCAGAGCCGGAGCTGGCGCGTGGTGGACGGGAGCAGAGCCGGAGCTGGCGCGTGGTGGACGGGAGCAGAGCCGGAGCTGGCGCGTGGTGGACGGGAGCAGAGCCGGAGCTGGCGCGTGGTGGACGGGAGCAGAGCCGGAGCTGGCGCGTGGTGGACGGGAGCAGAGCCGGAGCTGGCGCGTGGTGGACGGGAGCAGAGCCGGAGCTGGCGCGTGGTGGACGGGAGCAGAGCCGGAGCTGGCGCGTGGTGGACGGGAGCAGAGCCGGAGCTGGCGCGTGGTGGACGGGAGCAGAGCCGGAGCTGGCGCGTGGTGGACGGGAGCAGAGCCGGAGCTGGCGCGTGGTGGACGGGAGCAGAGCCGGAGCTGGCGCGTGGTGGACGGGAGCAGAGCCGGAGCTGGCGCGTGGTGGACGGGAGCAGAGCCGGAGCTGGCGCGTGGTGGACGGGAGCAGAGCCGGAGCTGGCGCGTGGTGGACGGGAGCAGAGCCGGAGCTGGCGCGTGGTGGACGGGAGCAGAGCCGGAGCTGGCGCGTGGTGGACGGGAGCAGAGCCGGAGCTGGCGCGTGGTGGACGGGAGCAGAGCCGGAGCTGGCGCGTGGTGGACGGGAGCAGAGCCGGAGCCGGCGCGTGGTGGACGGGAGCAGAGCCGGAGCCGGCGCGTGGTGGACGGAAGCGGAGGCGGAGCCGGCGCGTGGTGGACGGGAGCGGAGGCGGAGCCGGCGCGTGGTGGACGGGAGCGGAGCCGGAGCTGGCGCGTGGTGGACGGGAGCAGAGCCGGAGCTGGAGTGTGGTGGACGGGGGCGGAGCTGGCGCGTGGTGGACGGGAGCAGAGCCGGAGCTGGCGTATGGTGGATGGAAGCGGAGGCGGAGCTGGCGCGTGGTGGACGGGAGCGGAGGCGGAGCTGGCGTGTGGTGGACGGGAGCAGAGCCGGAGCTGGCGTGTGGTGGACGGGAGCAGAGCCGGAGCTGGCGCGTGGTGGACGGGAGCGGAGCTGGCGCGTGGTGGACGGGAGCGGAGCCGGAGCTGGCGCGTGGTGGATGGGAGCAGAGCTGGCGCGTGGTGGACGGGAGCAGAGCTGGAGTGTGGTGGACGGGGCGGAGCTGGCGCGTGGTGGACGGGGCGGAGCTGGCGTGTGGTGGACGGGGGCGGAGCCAAAGCTGGCGTGTGGTGGACGGGAGCAGAGCCGGAGCTGGAGTGTGGTGGACGGGGGCGGAGCTGGCGCGTGGTGGACGGGAGCAGAGCCGGAGCTGGCGCGTGGTGGACGGGAGCAGAGCCGGAGCTGGAGTGTGGTGGATGGGGGCGGAGCTGGCGCGTGGTGGACGGGAGCAGAGCCGGAGCTGGCGCGTGGTGGACGGGAGCAGAGCCGGAGCTGGCGCGTGGTGGACGGGAGCAGAGCCGGAGCTGGCGCGTGGTGGACGGGAGCAGAGCCGGAGCTGGAGTGTGGTGGACGGGAGCAGAGCCGGAGCTGGAGTGTGGTGGACGGGGGCGGAGCTGGCGCGTGGTGGACGGGAGCAGAGCCGGAGCTGGCGCGTGGTGGACGGGAGCAGAGCCGGAGCTGGAGTGTGGTGGACGGGGGCGGAGCTGGCGCGTGGTGGACGGGAGCAGAGCCGGAGCTGGCGCGTGGTGGACGGGAGCAGAGCCGGAGCTGGCGCGTGGTGGACGGGAGCAGAGCCGGAGCTGGCGCGTGGTGGACGGGAGCAGAGCCGGAGCTGGCGCGTGGTGGACGGGAGCAGAGCCGGAGCTGGCGCGTGGTGGACGGGAGCAGAGCCGGAGCTGGCGCGTGGTGGACGGGAGCAGAGCCGGAGCTGGCGCGTGGTGGACGGGAGCAGAGCCGGAGCCGGCGCGTGGTGGACGGGAGCGGAGCCGGCGCGTGGTGGACGGGAGCGGAGCCGGCGCGTGGTGGACGGGAGCGGAGCCGGCGCGTGGTGGACGGGAGCGGAGCCGGAGCTGGCGCGTGGTGGACCGGAGCAGAGCCGGAGCCGGCGCGTGGTGGACGGGAGCGGAGCCGGCGCGTGGTGGACGGGAGCGGAGCCG
The DNA here is from genome assembly GCF_039654945.1 of Dendrobates tinctorius. Taxonomy (NCBI): domain Eukaryota; kingdom Metazoa; phylum Chordata; class Amphibia; order Anura; family Dendrobatidae; genus Dendrobates; species Dendrobates tinctorius. The sequence goes on along the minus strand of NW_027362032.1, from coordinate 2,436,415 downwards.
GCGCGTGGTGGACGGGAGCGGAGCCGGCGCGTGGTGGACGGGAGCGGAGCCGGCGCGTGGTGGACGGGAGCGGAGGCAGAGCCGGCGTGTGGTGGACGGGAGCGGAGGCGGAGCCGGCGTGTGGTGGACGGGAGCGGAGGCGGAGCTGGCGTGTGGTGGACGGGAGCGGAGGCGGAGCTGGCGCGTGGTGGACGGGAGCAGAGCTGGAGCTGGCGCATGGTGGACGGAGGCGGAGCTGCCGTGTGGTGGACGGGAGCAGAGCCGGAGCTGGCGTGTGGTGTACGGGGGCGGAGCTGGCGCGTGGTGGACGGGAGCAGAGCTGGCACGTGGTGGACGGGAGCAGAGCCGGAGCTGGCGCGTGGTGTACGGGGGCGGAGCTGGCGCATGGTGGACGGGAGCGGAGGCGGAGCTGGCGTGTGGTGGACGGGAGCAGAGCCGGAGCTGGCGCGTGGTGCTGGCGCGTGGTGGACGGGAGCAGAGCCGGAGCTGGCGCGTGGTGGACGGGAGCAGAGCCGGAGCTGGCGCGTGGTGGACGGGAGCGGAGGCGGAGCCGGCGTGTTGTGGACGGGAGCGAAGGCGGAGCCGGCGTGTGGTGGACGGGAGCGGAGGCGGAGCCGGCGTGTGGTGGACGGGAGCGGAGGCGGAGCCGGCGTGTGGTGGACGGGAGCGGAGGCGGAGCCGGCGTGTGGTGGACGGGAGCGGAGGCGGAGCTGGCGTGTGGTGGACGGGAGCGGAGGCGGAGCTGGCATGTGGTGGACGGGAGCGGAGGCGGAGCCGGCGTGTGGTGGACGGGGGCGGAGCTGGAGCTGGCGTGTGGTGGATGGGAGCGGAGGCGGAGTCGGCGTGTGGTGGACGGGGGCGGAGCTGGAGCTGGCGTGTGGTGGACGGGAGATAAAACATAACCTTTAGTTAGATAGTAGAATAAATACAATTTTGTGTCCCCCAGAGTGAATGAATATAAATGTTTGGGTGAAGTCACAAATAAAGGGGCGTGAGGAGCACAGCCCGATCAGGAGGAATGATTCCCACTTGAAATGGCTGAACTGCAATCAGCAAGTCCCAGAATCTCACCTTGTGGATCTGGGAGAATCCCACAGAACCCCGCAAATAACGACTGACAGATTCTGGCTGCATATAACAGGAATGACTGGAATCTGGATGACAGTTATAGAGTTACCACCCGAAATATGCCAGAGCAATAAGGAAGGAAAGGCACAAGCTCAGCAATTCATGAAGCCGGTGCGGGAGGAAAAGGAGATCCTGGGTCCAGGATGATCCATACAGGACAAGGGGAAGAAAATGCCCTACAAGACCCCAAAGGGCTAACAGTAGTCTATCCCCAAGACTCCCCCCCCGACCGTCCACAGCTCCCCCTGTGCTAAACAAGCCCTGCATTCCCCCATGGAAGGGCCCAACGCGTTTCTTCCAAGCTGAGTCATCAGGGGACTTCTGCTTGTGATAGGAGGTGAGGTGCCATAGTGCTGAGCTAGAGAGGAATGGATCCCTCCACTCCTTGTCTGAAGCTGTGAGGAACGGCAGGACAAAAAGGGTTAACTTTACATAGATGAGGAGAAATTAATTACCACTTCCCATTAGGAATTCCCACAGGTGTTAACACTGAACATATGGTGTGCATGCCATTATGTCTCCAATCACTAGGACGTCTTACAGACGCGTGTTACCCCAGAGAAAGGCAGGGGGAGAACATACCATGGTACTTCTGGTGGTTGAAACGCACGCCAGTGTGCCATAAAGGCGCGTGAGCCACAAGGAAAAAATCCACCACACTCAAATGAAGGCGGGCTACTAATTGTGTCCAATGAGGTAGAGGCGTGAGCTCCACAACCTAGTGTTTCCGGTACGTGGAACACACGCCAAAATAACTTCCGGTTTCTTGAACCGCATAGAAGTAGAATATGAAACCAAGTTGGCTTGATGGCGCACGGTCCACAGCCTTGTATCTCCGGCAAGTGGAACGCACGCCAATGCCACATCCGGCAAGTGGAACGCGCGCCAATGCCACATCCGGCAAGTGGAACGCACGCCAACGCCACATCCGGCAAGTGGAACGCGCGCCAACGCCACATCCGGCTTTGATGGCACCTTCCCTTTAAACTGCCAGGGTTTTGTTGCAGACGCTCCTGTGCCGTTCCTGCGGTGTACATCTATGTTATGGGGCCCAAAGAGTTTCACTTGTTAAAATATAATGTGTCTTCTGCTTTTTTTATGTTTTTATTTTTACAAGAATTGTTGGAGCCAATTTTCTGTAGAAACATTTTAATATCGGCTTTTTCTGGAGTTTTTCTTGTAATATAGGAAAGCCTAAGGCCAGAAATAAACCCCATAAATCACTGTACATGGAGACTTTGGGATCAGATCATTTCTGTCCGTTGTGATTGTGGAACCTAAAAATCTTTTCTAAAAGCCTCAAACTTCTGTGTGTGACTCAGAGCTGAGATCTAACGTGAGAGAAGATTCCAGTATGGGGAAGACGGGAAACCTTCATATAGACGGCCGGTGGGGATGGAGTCAGTGACTGACTCTGGCCAAATCTGTTTCTAGAGCCGCAGTAGAAGATGAAGATGTTGTCCTCATCATGAAGGAGTTATTTCTCATGTCGCGTGTAATGAATATCTCCTGCAGTATTGCTAATGCCGATTCCAGTGTCGGTAATGAGACGAGAATTAGCGTTATGGAAGATGAGTCTATGAGGAACGTGTTCAGCTGCCGACTCCGAGGAGGAAACTGCTTGTGGTCTGTGGCCTAAATATATAGGTTTTATTAGTAGATGTCAGGGGAGAAAACTAAACCCTGTAAGATAATAAATCTCCGCATATGTTTCCCTTATTATCTCCAGTAATTGTATTATTACACAGGATTCTTATGGTGTTACATCGGATCATCTTCTTCTCATTCAGGTCTCTACAATATCGGATCCTCTCAGTGAAGATCTTCTACAGAAGAGAATTTTCCTGATTTACCCATCAAGGATGGATATGGACAGAGACAAGATGGCGGAGAGGATGTTACACCTCACCCTAGAGATCCTCTTTACACCCTAACAGAAAACATTTCCATTGATGAGTCCCTTGTAAAATTCAGAGGAAGACTGCACCTCAAGCAATTTATTCCTTCTAAGAGGGCAAGGTTCAGAATAAAGTTCTATAAAATGTGCGAGAGTTCAACCGGATACACATCAGCTTTACACATTTATGAGGGGAAAGAAAGCCAACTAAACCCACCAGGATGCCCTACTTATCTGGGGACATCGGGAAAAATGGTTTGGGAGCTGATAACTCCATTTTTACAAAAAGGCTACAATCTGAATGTTGACAACTACTACACCAGCATACCCCTATTTAAAAGTCTGGTTGGAAATAACATAGGGGCTTGTGGGATCATTCACAAAAACCGTCAGGGGTTTCCACAATCATTGGTCAGCAAAAAGTTCCGAAAGGTGCAGTCAGGGGCTTTACACAATGGAGAGCTGCTTGCCATTAAGTATAAGGATAAAAAAGATATTTTTATCCTGAGCTCGATCCACACAGATGCCACAAGGGCCCCTGCAGACCAACAGGGATCCACTACTCCAAAACCTGTGTCTGTCATTGACTACAACAAATATATGGGGGTGTGGACCTTGCAGATCAGGTTCTACAGCTATACCAGGTATCAAGAGAATCATATACCTGTATATACTTGTGTACAAACCGACCTGTGTATAAGCCGACCCCCTTAATTTTGCCACAAAAAACTGGGAAAACGTATTGACTCTTATATAAAGGCCAAGTGATAATGGTGGTCCAAGAAGAAACTCCATAGATAAACCCCCCCATATGCTGCTGCACAAGGGTTAATGCTGCCCTATAAGATGCTCCATACATACCCCCATAATATGCTGCTGCACAAGGGTTAATGCTGCCCCATAAATGCCCCCCATATGCTGCACCACAAGGGTTAATGCTGCCCCATAAATACCCCCATATGCTGCTCCACAAGGGTTAATGCTGCCCCATAAATACCCCCATATGCTGCTCCACAAGGGTTAATGCTGCCCCATAAATACTCCCCATATGCTGCTCCACAAGGATTAATGCTGCCCCATAAATACCCCGCATATGCTGCTCCACAAGGGTTAATGCTGCCCCATAAATACCCCCCATATGCTGCTCCACAAGGATTAATGCTGCCCCATAAATACCCCCCATATGCTGCTCCACAAGGATTAATGCTGCCCCATAAATACCCCCCATATGCTGCTCCACAAGGGCTAATGCTGCCCCATAAGATACTCCATAAATCGCCCTTATTTGTTGCTGCAACTGCAATAAAAAAAAAAAAAACATACTCACCTCTCCGTCGCTGAGGGCCAGGTGCCGGTGTCCTGAGCCCCTGGCAGTGGCGATATTAGCCTGTCCCCTTTCCAAGCCGTGCCCCGCTGTGTCCCCTGGATCTCTGCATTGACAGCAGAGGGAGCGCACTGACTATGTCATCGCGCCTTCTGCCGTCACAGCAGGAGGACCCGGAGACACAGTGGTGCACGGCTTGGAATGGGGACAGGTGAATATCACTCTGCCCCCATCATACTCACCCCTCCTAGGGCAAGGTCTTCTCTACAGCGGCAGCCCCTGCGTCTCGCTCTGCCATCTGCTTCCTGCATTCAGATGGTCACATGGTACCGCTCATTAAATATGCGCATATTCATGAATTTAATGAGCGGTACCACGTGTCCGCTGAATGCAGGAAGCAGATGGCAGAGGGAGACGCAGGGGCTGCAGAGAAGTGCCAGGAGAGGTAAGTATGGTCTCTGACACCCCAGCTCCCCCTCCCCGCCCACTCCCCCGGTATATGATTCTGTCACGGGGGCTTAGTTCAACTAAGGCTGAAATACCCGGGGCCCCTGTGGTGTCCCTTTACTAGGGGAAACCCTGTCTGACCCTCAACCCAGGGTTTTTGCTGAAGGTGCAAATGCCTGAGCCTCCGACCTTTCCTTATCTCCTGCTCAGCCCTGCACTTAACCCTCCACCCTCCACCCAGTGAGAAGTCACCACCAAAGCTCCCACACAAATAATGACAGACAGGGAGAACTTAAACTGCACTGCGCCGCACACACACAGGAATAAACAGTAATGTGAACAGGGCACAACTAAACACAAATATTTGAAGGAGAAAGGATAACGACGGATCATACGACACCAGATATGAATCTCTCTCTTGAACACCTCCACTCCAGACCGGAACCACTTGGTATGAAACACAAGCTATAATCGGCGACGCCCATAGGCCAGCATGACTATTTAAAGACCGTGGGCGTGACTAACCATCCAACCTGGTCTCCAGCAGGATTAACCCCCGAGAGCCTGAAGATCAGGCCGGCGCCACTGAGGCTATAGTGGCTGGAGGTGGAACTACCTCTGCCTGCCGGATGCTGTGGTGTGAACAGCGTCCGACATGACAGTACCCCGTCTTCTACGAGGGACCCCAGGGCCCTCAAGACTCATAGGACCCGGCTTGTCCGGATGACAACGGTGAAAAGAACTGACCAGCCGATCCGCATGTATGTCTGAGGCTGGAACCCAAGACCTCTCCTCTGGACCATACCCCCGCCAGTGCACCAAATACTGAAGAGTACGGCGTACTACTCGAGAGTCCACTACCTTGGCGACCTCGAACTCTAACTCGCCATCCACATGACTGGAGGTGGCATCGGCGTCGTGTCCACCAAGCCTACCACCTTTTTCAATAAAGCCCTGTGAAACACGTTGTGTATCTTGTACACCGCGGGAAGTTCCAACCGATAAGCTACTGGGTTAATGATGGCAGAAATCCTAAAAGGCCCAATAAACCTTGGACCCAGTTTTAAAGAAGGGATTTTGAGTTTTATGTTCTTCGTAGCTAACCACACCCATTCACCCACACACAGGTCCGGACCTGGCACGCGTCTACTGTCAGCCACCCGTTTGTACCTGGCACTCATGCTCAACAAACGCTGTTTCACCCGCCTCCAGACTGATGACAATTGGGCTCCTAGCTGATCCTCCTCCGGGACACCCCCGGAGTCACCCTGACGTAAGGTACAAAACTGAGGATGTTGACCGTACACACCAAAAGAATGGAGACTCTCCTGATGACTCTTGGCGGTGATTATTTAATGCGAATTCGGCCAGAGGAAGGAAAGTAGACCACTCCTCCTGGTTGTCGGACACAAAGCATCGTAAATACTGTTCTAGATTTTGGTTCATGCGCTCAGTTTGTCCATTAGACTGTGGATGAAACGCCGATGAATGTGACAACTTGATCCCCAACCTTGAGCAAAAAGCTTTCCAAAACCTCGCCACAAATTGCGTACCCCTATCAGATACTATGTCAGACGGTACTCCGTGGAGTCTGACCACCTCCTTCACAAATACCTGAGCCAACGTCTTAGCATTGGGCAAAGAGGACAACGCCACAAAATGCGCCATCTTTGAAAAACGGTCAACCACCACCAGGATGACCGTGTTCCCTGCCGAGGCTGGCAAGTCAGTGATAAAATCCATGGAGATTTCTGTCCATGGCCTATTGGGTACCCCCAGAGGCTGTAGCGTGCCAGCAGGACGGGTTCGGGGTGACTTAGCCCTAGCGCACGTGATGCAAGCTGCCACGTACGAGACCACGTCCTGCCGGATTTTGGGCCACCAGAAACGACGCGATACCAGCTCTAAGGTGCCCTTCACCCCTGGGTGACCAGCCAGTACCGAATCGTGGTGTTCCTTCAACACCTTAGGCCGAAGATGCAGGGGTACAAATGATTTGTTGGCGGGAAGTCCTGGTGGTACCTCCTCTTGGGCCTCGGCAATCTCCGCCTCTACCTCAGTCGTGAGAGCCGAGACCACTACCCCTTTCTGGAGGATGGGTACCGGCTCTTCCCGAGGTTCTCCCCCCGGAAAACACCTAGACAAAGCATCCGCCTTGGTGTTTTTAGCCCCGGGACGGTACGTCACAAGAAAATTGAAACGAGTAAAAAACAATGCCCAGCGAGCCTGCCTAGGAGACAGACGCTTGGCCGACTCCAGGTAGAGCAGATTCTTATGGTCGGTGATAACTGTGACCTGGTGAGCCGCCCCCTCCAAGAAGTGTCGCCATTCCTCAAAAGCCAGTTTGATGGCCAACAACTCCCTGTTGCCGATATCATAATTCCGTTCGGCCGGCGACAACTTCTTGGAGAAGTAGGCGCATGGATGCATCTCGCTCAAGGACGAGCCTTGAGACAGTACTGCCCCCACTCCCACCTCCGACGCATCAACCTCTACCACAAAAGGTTTAGACACGTCTGGTTGCACCAGAATGGGGGCTGAAGCAAAACTATTCTTCAGACGCTCAAATGCACGTATAGCCACCTCAGGCCAGTTCGCCAGATCGGCACCCTTTTTTGTCATGTCCGTGAGCGGTTTGGCGACAGTCGAAAAGTGTTTTATAAATTTCCTATAATAATTCGCAAACCCAAGGAACCGCTGGAGTGCTTTCAGACTCTCCGGCTTCTCCCATTGCAACACCGCTTGCACCTTAGCGGTGTCCATTTTAAAACCAGCTGCGGACACAATATATCCCAAAAAGGGCAACTCCTGGACAAAAAATAAACATTTTTCCAGCTTAGCATAGAGCTGGTTCTCCCGGAGCAACTGTAACACCTGCCTAACATGCTGCAAATGAGTGTCCCGATCGCTAGAATAAATGAGGATATCATCCAGGTATACAATCACAAATCTCCCCAGGACATGAGCAAAGACATCATTAATAAAATGTTGGAAAACGGCAGGCGCGGTGGTCAACCCAAACGGCATAACCAGACTCTCAAAATGACCCTCAGGAGTGTTAAACGCCGTCTTCCACTCATCCCCCTGACGGACCCTTATGAGGTTATACGCCCCCCTGAGGTCCAGCTTGGAAAACCATTTTGCCCCCGCTACCTGGTTGAACAAATCCGGGATCAACGGCATTGGGTAGGGATCACGGATAGTAATCTGGTTTAACTCTCGGAAATCCAGACACGGGCGTAACCCCCCATCTTTCTTCTTAATGAAGAAAAACCCCGCGGCTACAGGCGAGGACGAAGGCCGGATGTGACCTTTGCTCAGACTCTCCGCGATGTAGTCTTTCAGAGCTTGTCTCTCAGGACCAGAAATATTAAACATCCTGGCCTTAGGTAATTTGGCCCCGGGTTTTAACCTAATAGCACAGTCATAGGCTCTATGTGGAGGCAGTTCTGAGCAACCCTTCTCAGAGAAAACATCCGCGAAATCCTGCAAAGCCTCCGGCAGGCTGGGCGTCACGGCGGACACACATGTGGCCAAGCAATTGTCTTGGCAGAAACCACTCCATTGTACTATGTCCTGAGTTTTCCAATCAATTACCGGGTTGTGCCTGGACAGCCATGGAAAACCCAGGACCATTTGAGCTGGGAGATTACGGAGGACCCTACATGTAACCGACTCAGAATGTAGGACCCCAATGTGGAGTTTCACCTCTGCCACAAACTCAGTAATCTCCCCTTGAGGGAGGGGAACAGCATTAATGGTCACCACCTGTATGGGGTGAGGAAGTTTTTCAATCTTAAACCCGGCGGTGTGTGCAAACTCCTCATCTATGAGATTGGTGGCGGAACCGCTATCCACAAACACTGATATAGGTAGCTCTCTGCCGGCGACAATAACCTTGGCAGGGAGCATACATTGAGATACCATCATGGAGGATATGCATACGCTCAGTTGGGTCTCCTCCATACCCTCTGAGCTTAACAGTTTTCCGCCGGTGTGACCCTCTTAGGTAGTACCGGGCAAACGTTAACATAATGACCTCCTTTACCACAGTAGAAACATGCTCCGGACTTCCGGACTCCCGGAGCGCGAGGCTGAACCTGTGCCACGCCAGCAATCTGCATAGGTTCAGGGGACTCATCTACTTCAACCACACCTGCACCTCTGTTTTCCCCCAGAGGTAGCGTCTCCTGTGCCCCCTGACGAAAACGGCGATCAATACGTATCACCAAACTCATGGCAGACTCCAATGATGCCGGAGTCTCATACATCAGGAGGGCTTGTTTCACCCTCCCTGATACCCCATGAATAAACTGGCTCCGCAGTGCTGGGTCATTCCACTGTGTGTCTACAGCCCAGCGGCGAAATTCCGAACAATAGTCTTCTGCCAAGCGCTCCCCCTGGCGGAGGGCGCGGATTTTAGATTCCGCTAGAGCCAGTCGGTCAGGGTCATCGTAAATGAGCCCGAGGGCAGAAAAAACATTATCGACCGAATGAAATGTAGCAGAGTCAGGTGGTAAGGAAAATGCCCATGCTTGGGGGTCACCACTCAGTAATGACAACACCAGCCCTACTCGCTGGGCCTCATTACCTGAGGATATTGGCCGCATGCGGAAGTATAATTTGCAGGCCTCCCGAAATACGACAAATTTGCTGCGATCGCCTGAAAATCGTTCTGGCAGCGGAAACTTCGGCTCTGCACCGATACCTGCAGATGCCGTTTGCACCTTTGCTACTACCAGGCCCTGCTGCTGAACTGCCCCATTCAACTCGGAGACCTGTATGGACAGCGCCGCCAACTGGCGGGTTATGGAATCTAATGGATCCATGGACTCCTGAAAAAATGTGGGCCGATTATAATGTCACGGGGGCTTAGTTCAACTAAGGCTGAAATACCCGGGGCCCCTGTGGTGTCCCTTTACTAGGGGAAACCCTGTCTGACCCTCAACCCAGGGTTTTTGCTGAAGGTGCAAATGCCTGAGCCTCCGACCTTTCCTTATCTCCTGCTCAGCCCTGCACTTAACCCTCCACCCTCCACCCAGTGAGAAGTCACCACCAAAGCTCCCACACAAATAATGACAGACAGGGAGAACTTAAACTGCACTGCGCCGCACACACACAGGAATAAACAGTAATGTGAACAGGGCACAACTAAACACAAATATGGGAAGGAGAAAGGATAACGACGGATCATACGACACCAGATATGAATCTCTCTCTCTTGAACACCTCCACTCCAGACCGGAACCACTTGGTATGAAACACAAGCTATAATCGGCGACGCCCATAGGCCAGCATGACTATTTAAAGACCGTGGGCGTGACTAACCATCCAACCTGGTCTCCAGCAGGATTAACCCCCGAGAGCCTGAAGATCAGGCCGGCGCCACTGAGGCTATAGTGGCTGGAGGTGGAACTACCTCTGCCTGCCGGATGCTGTGGTGTGAACAGCGTCCGACATGACACATTCGCGTATAAGCCGAGAGGGGGACTTTCAGCCCAAAAATCTCGGCTTATACACGAGTATATACAGTATCTGGTATAAAAAGTTAGTCATGTATTTGTTTCAGGTGGCCACATATAATTCTTTTGTGTTATACAAAAAAGCCGGAAATGCAGATACTTTCCTTGATTATCAGGAAAAGGTCACTGAAAATCTTGTTTTTGAAATTTTTGTCCCCGCCAATCCTTTAGAATGTGAAGATGTTAGAAGACTCACTGAGCGACATTTTATTGCACTCATCCCAGTAACTGAAACAAGAAAGAACCCCAGAGAAGATGTCGTGTATGTTCCTAGAGAGGAATGAGGCATGATCCCCGCTATTATTACCCACAATGCCCATCACTGCCAGCCTTATGCCTCCATGACGGCTTTACAATCTTCCACACAGAACCACGTTTTTGAACTGTTTTGACATTCAAGCATTTGGATTATTTAGTGACAGACACATTTGAGTAGAGCTGACGTAACAATTTCCGGGGGTAGGTGGGGGGAGGTCTCCAGAGACACAAGCTGGGCACAATATATTGGGAACTACAATGACATTTCTGCAATTTTTTCTAAACCTTCCACTACAAGTTTCTGGAAATTATCCTTGTAGTGAAAATGGTCGCTATATCCATAGATGAATTCCCAGTGGGGTGTCATTTCCAAAATGTGCACAAGAAATATAATTCACCGCACACTTTTCTTGGATATTATGTAAAATTAGTGAATTTTATTCAAAAACATCCAGTCCACAGAAAAAAAGTGCCAGAACAGAAAAATTAGTATATACAGCCTAGATTCCCATACCCAACGTTTCTATCCTCCCGGATCTTAGTAATGGGGTACTACAAAAACAGAGAGAGGACAATATAAGAAAACATATATGACAATATATACTTATGACTAATACATAAAAACCATATATACAAAATGATTATGTACAAAAGAGGGACTGCTAATACAAGATGAAGGGAAACCACGGTTTAACCAAGGATTTTTAGTGATAGAAATCCAGAATTTGTAAATATGGAAATAAATACAGCAACACAAATTATGGAGCATACGTAGAATGTATTCTATTGGTAAACGAACGCTGTAAGCTAAAGCACAAGGAAGAAGAAAAAAGCAAGAGGCGATTCTGTTACCTTGGTAACTGTTTGTCACTCATTGTTGGCAGTGGTGGGATAACTAAGATAAGCCCCCGGCCCATGTGATTGCTGTGTACTGGCCAAATGTCATACAACCCCTTTTCCTGACAATGTCTATAATATTGTGACTATTGTGAGGCTTAGAAAAAAATTGCATCCAGCAAAATGACACCATCGATGACGGCGCCTGCACAGTAGCGTCTATAAGTAAGACATAGAGGTTACTGGACAGAGGCCGCTGGTGACATTGTGCTGGATGTAATTGTTTTTCTAAGCCTCACAATAGCCAAAATATTATAGGCATTATCACCAATAATATCAATGCTATTATATGCATTATGTAATAATGGGGGCAGGTCAGTGAGGGGTCAGTGACCTGTCATAAGCCAACACAGATGAATATGTAATCAGAGCACCACATAAAGCCCCGCCCACAGCCCCACCCACAGCCCCGCCCCAGAGCACGAGAATCTCATTAACTGAAAACTACAAATACAGATTACACAACAGTAAACCAGAGTTGCCCTCATTTATGGTGGACCATTGGAGCTACTATGAATCCTGAGCAAAGATTAGAGAAAATAATATTGCTCCCCATTTCAGGAGAGATTGTACAGTAATCTGAATTCCTTAGGATCAAAAACAATGTAATTTATGACACGGAGTGAATCCATGAAACCAGGGCTTGAGCCATGCCAACACATCTCCTGCAGGCAGGGCCGTATTTGCCATTAGGCACTGGAGGGCCCGTGCCTAGGACAGGGCTTAGTGGTGTGGCAGCACCTGAGCGAGTGTTTTTTTTTTTTTGTTTAAATTTGGTCCGGTGTCGGCCCTTATCCTCGTTTACTCCCCCCTGCTCCATCCCCCCGCCATCATACTCACCTCCTCCAGGCTCCAGTGGCGTATGTTGCAGGCAGCTCCGATGGTCCTGCACGACTGCCAGGATGTCTGTCTTCTTCCTGTCTCAGCGTGCGGTCCAGGGGGAGAATGGGGGCCAGGGGGAAGACTGAGCAGCGGGGCGGGGGGCAATAAATGATCCGGGGGGAGAATGGCAGCCGGGGAGAAAACTGAGCAGCGGGGGAGGGGGGGATGAGCGCCAGGGGGGGCAATAAATGATCTAGGGGAGAGAATGGGGGTCTGGCGAGACTGAGCAGTGGGGAGGAATGAGCGGGGGAATGAGTGGGGGGGTTTAATGAGTGCCAGGGGGAGAATGGGGGCCAGGGGGAGACTGAGCAGATTTTTTTTAATACCTGCAGTAGCGGCAGCAGCAGTATATGGAGGCATAAACTGTGGGGCATCTTATTTGGGCAGCATATGGGGGCATAATCTATGGAGCATCTTATGGAGGCAGCATATGGGAGCATATTCAATGGAGCATCTTATGGGGGCATATTCAGTGGAGCATCTTATGGGGGCAGCATATGGGGCATATTCAATGGAGCATCTTATGGGGGGAAGCATATGGGGGCATATTCAATGGAGCATCTTATGGGGGCAGCATATGGGGCATATTCAATGGAGCATCTTATGGGGGCAGCATATGGGGGCATATTCAGTGGAGCACCTTATGTGGCATATTCAGTGGAGCATCATATGTGGGCATATTCAGTGGAGCATCTTATGGAGGCAGCATATGGGGGCATATTCAGTGGAGCATCTTATGGGGGCATATTCAGTGGAGCATCTTATGGGGGCATATTCAATGGAGCATCTTATGGAGGCAGCATATGGGGGCATATTCAGTGGAGAACCTTATGGGGGCATATTCAGTGGAGCATCATATGGGGGCATATTCAGTGGAGCATCTTATGGGGGCAGCATATGGGAGCATATTCAGTGGAGCATCTTATGGGGGCAGCATATGGGGGCATATTCAGTGGAGCATCTTATGGAGGCAACATATGGGGGCATATTCAGTGGAGCATCATATGGGGGCATATTCAGTGGAGCATCTTATGGGGGCATATTCAATGGAGCATCTTATGGAGGCAGCATATGGGGGCATATTCAGTAGAGCATCTTATTGGGGCATATTCAGTGGAGGATCTTATTGGGGCAGCATATGTGGGCATATTCAGTGGAGCATCTTATGGGGGCAGCATATGGGGGCATATTCAGTGGAGCATCTTATGGGGGCAGCATATAGGGGCATATTCAGTGGAGCATCTTATGGAGGCAGCATATGGGGGCATATTCAGTGGAGCATCATATGGGGGCATATTCAGTGGCGCATCTTAAGGGGGCATATTCAGTGGAGCAGCGTATGGGAGCATATTCAATGGAGCATCTTATGGAGGCAGCATATGGGGGCATATTTAGTGGAGCATCAAATGGGGGCATATTCAGTGGAGCATCATATGGTGACATATTCAGTGGAGCATCATATGGGTGCATATTCAATGGAGCATCTTATGGAGGCAGCATATGGGGGCATATTCAGTGGAGCATCATATGAGGGCATATTCAGTGGAGCATCTTATGGGGGCAGCATATGGGGGCATATTCAGTGGAGCATCTTATGGAGGCAGCATATGGGGGCATATTCAGTGGAGCATCTTATGGGGCAGCATATGGGGCATATTCAATGGAGCATCATATGGGGGCATATTCAGTGGAGCAACTTATGGGGGCAGCATATGGGGGCATATTCAGAGGAGTATCTTATGGGGGGCAGCATATGGGGGCATATTCATTGGAACATCTTTTGGGGCAGCATATGGGGGCATATTCAGTGGAGCATCTTATGGGGGCAGCATATGGGGGCATATTCAGTAGAGCATCATATGGGGCATATTCAGTGGAGCATCTTATGGGGGCAGCATATGGGAGCATATTCAGTGGAGCATCTTATGGGGCAGCATATGGGGCATATTCAGTGGAGCATCATATGGGGGCATATTCAGTGGAGCATCTTATGGGGGCAGCATATGGGGGCATATTCAGTGGAGCATCTTATGGGGGCAGCATATGGGGGCATATTCATTGGTGCATCATATTGGGGCATATTCAGTGGAGCATCTTATGGGGCAGCATATGGTGGCATATTCAGTGGAGCATCTTATGAGGGGCAGCATATGGGGGCATATTCAGTGGAGCATCTTATGGGGGCAGAATATGGGGGCATATTCAGTGGAGCATCTTATGGGGGAGCATATGGAAGCATATTCAATGGAGCATCTTATGGGAGCAGCATATGGGGGTATATTCAATGGAGCATCTTATGGGGCCTATTCTATGGAGCATTTTATAGGGCATAATCTATGGAATGTCTTATGGGGCCATAACCTTTATGGAGCAGCATATGGGGCATATTATTCCATGGAGCATCTTATGGGGCCATTATTAACCTCTGTGCAGCATTATATGGGGTGCATTTTGTATGGAGCATCTTATGGGGACATCATGAACTGTATGGAGCATTATATGGGGCTCCTGATTCAATATGGATATTCAAAACATGTAACCTACTGATGTTTCAATTAATTTTACTTTTATTGGTATCTATTTTTATTTTTGAAATTTACCAGTAGCTGCTGCATTTTCCACCCTAGGCTTATACTCGAGTCAATAAGTTTTCCCAGTTCTTTGTGGCAAAATTAGGGGGGTCGACATACTCGGGTCGGCTTATGCTTGTGTATATACGGGTAATCCTCCAATGTCTGCTGGACATGGTATGGGGATAGTTTATAGTTCAGTAAGTACAGGCACCATACTTCTTGCTGTTAACCAGTTAATGCTTTCTTGTCCACCACACTGCAGTGTCAAAAGAGGAAGACAGCGAGACAGGCAGCAACATCGCATCAGAGAGCTCGTGACCTCGAAATAGAAGATCCTCAGATCCTGGTATTGTGACATAATATTAAGAATAATATTTGTACATTGATATTGCGCTATTAAATCCACTGCCGGATCTGCCGTGAATGGCAAAAATCGCTGATGTGAAAGTAGCCCAAGTCACTGCTGACAGTGTCTGCATTAGTCATACTCGCCAATGGGGGGCAGCACAAAAAGCGCCTAGGGCAGCACAAACTCTAAATACGGCCCTGCCTGCAGGCGTGAATAAATGTATATTACAGCCATCAGCCACGCACAGCTTAGAGATATATTATGGCACAGGTGGAATGTTTGTCCTGTAGATTATCACAATCCTCCTTGAAGTTAGTTGGTTTTAATACAAATTGAAAAGTCAGGATAAAGGGAAACTCTGCTGTTATTGTACAGAAATTCACACTTGGTCTCACTGCACATTTACTGTTGTTGATCATAAAAGGGAAGTTTGGCCAGAAAGACTGGACCTGGTCTTGTAGGGACCATGAGACATTCAGCAGCACAGAAGGGAGAGAAGATTCATCCGATAAGATCTCAGGGATCTAGGAAGCCAACAGCATCATTACCCTCCGCTTTCTGTTACAGGCCCATCATAATACCTTTCTTCAAGTGATTTTGTAACTTGTCAGCACATTCTACGTACGCTATCATTTGGCTTTATAGTTACAGATCTGGGCAGGTAACGGTCAGCGTCTCCTAATGTGAAGGAGAGAATGGCTAATGAAATCAATTATTAAACCTTAAATAAGTCAGTTCAGATATGGTGTACCAAGATGGCGTCTGTGTCTTCAGACACCTTGGAAGGAATCCTTGGAATGCAGAAGCTAAGATACTGGATACAATATATGGAAGTGAAGTTGAAATGGACCTATCATAGACTGACACTGGCTACTCAGAAGATTGTGTGATGCCCATTTCCTGTCTCTTTGTCTTGAGAATAAACTTCAGTTGTGTGCGAGTCTTTGCTGAGAAAGGAGTAGACATCTAACTCTGTGTTCAGTGTGACTCTTTAAGAGCACACTGCCTATATTGGATCAGGTGCAAGCAATCATATAGATCTCTCTTTAAGGTATCACCCACACACTAATCCCAGGGGGTAGGTGGATCCTCCAGGTTGTAAGGTCTATAGAAAAGGGCTTTCAATGCCCAAAGTCATTTGAACAGTTTTGGTGGAGGAGAATGTTGTGATCTAGAGGCAAAATGGTGATCATGGTAATACGGCCGGACTACACCACCGATAAAGCAGCCACAGCCGGTGACTGAGAGGAATCTGTGACTTCTCTGCATTCAGTGGTTACTACTCACCTGGGTAGTCATATGTGGGAATCTCCTCTTTACACCGCTCATCACCCCTCACATATGTCTCTGTAGGATTAATATGGGTCAGATCTTCACCCTGAAACAAATATTGTAAAAGTCACTGACAGATGGAGAAGTCCCATCTATGATCAGCTCTAATCCTGCCATCTCCACCGTTCTCATTACACAAGTATAAAACATATAATACTGGTGGATAAAACAAGACTGAGCACAAGACCTTCACAGCCGTCTACACATCATAGGGGAGATCTCCTGACACCTTCTCTACATCTACCTGATGATCCTGAGGAGCACTGGGATCTTCTTGGTTACAGTCCTGTGGAAGAAGAAGACGAGGACATCTCTCTGGTGTTGTCCTCTTACTGGATAGATCTGGAGGAAACACACACAGGGACTGAATTCATTCTCTACATACAGATAATTATAGGCCGTGTGTATTTAGTCCTGTCTATTACCTGGTGATGTGAGGGGCTGGGGAACCTCCATTATGACGTCCTTGTAGAGATCGCTGTGTCCTTCTAAATACTCCCACTCCTCCATGGAGAAATAGACAGCGACATCCTGACATCTTATAGGAACCTGACATATACAATGATACCGTCATCCCCCCGATCCCTTCATAGTGTTACTGTATAATGTCCCAGTATTCCCAGCAGTGTCACCTCTCCAGTCAGCAGCTCAATCATCTTGTAGGTGAGTTCTAGGATCTTCTGGTCATTGATGTCCTCATGGATCAGGGGGTGAGGTGCAGGCCCCGTGATTGGGCTCAGGGGTCTTCCCCATCCCTCAGACATAGGGTCCTGACAGTGATCACTAGAGGTCTTCTTCACCACTGTGTAATCCTGGTTATGGAGAGACACATTAATAAATCTCACTCCAGACATTTCCAGAGTCCTCACCTCTCCAGTTCTGTCCATCTGTTCTTCCCATAGATAAGAATGATGTAATGTGACGTCATCAGAATCTCTCACCTCTCCAGTGAGATGGAAGAGGATCTCTAGGGTGAGGTGTAACATCCTCTCCGCCATCTTGTCTCTGTCCATATCCATCCTTGATGGGTAAATCAGGAAAATTCTCTTTTGTAGAAGATCTTCACTGAGAGGATCCGATATTGAAGAGACCTGAATGAGAAGAAGATGATCCGATGTAACATCATAAGAATCCTGTGTAATAATACAATTACTGGAGATAATAAGGGAAACATATGAGGAGATTTATTATCTTACAGGGTTTAGTTTTCTTCCCTGACATATACTAATAAAACCTATATATTTAGGCCACAGACAACAAGCAGTTTCCTCCTCGGAGTCGGCAGCTGAACACGTTCCTCATAGACTCATCTTCCATAACGCTAATTCTCGTCTCATTACCGACACTGGAATCGGCATTAGCAATACTGCAGGAGAGATTCATTACACGCGACATGAGAAATAACTACTTCATGTTGAGGACGACATCTTCATCTTCTACTGCGGCTCTAGAGACAGATGTGGCCAGAGTCGGTCACTGCCTCCATCCCCACCGGCCGTCTATATGAAGGTTTCCCGTCTTCCCCGCACTGGAATCTTCTATCACGTTAGATCTCAGCTCTGAGTCACACACAGAAGTTTGAGGCTTTTAGAAAAGATTTTTAGCTTCCACAATCAACGTGGACAGAAATGATCTGATCCCAAAGTCTCCATGTACAGTGATTTATGGGGATTATTTCTGGCCTTAGGCTTTCCTATATTACAAGAAAAACTCCAGAAAAAGCCAAAATTAAAATGTTTCTAAAGAAAAATTGGCTCCAACAATTCTTGTAAGAAGAAAAAATTATGCAAAAAGCAGAAGACACATTTTAGAATTTTTAACATGTTAAACTTTTATTAAAAAGAAATTAATCTGTTTGGGCCCCAGAACATAGATGTACACCGCAGGGACGGCACAGATGAGGCTTCAACAAAACCACTTGCTGCTGTGAAAAGCAAACATGACATCTAAGAAGGTGTGACAGAGTTTGGCTGAATGCCCCCCGCCTCCAAGTACTCAATAGTATGGGGCGGCCTAGTTACTACGATACTTACATGCCTAATAATGGGGTCTGGGCTGCAATGTATGAAGGTCTATTAGGCCGGGCCAGAGGCAGCGTCCAATAAGTTACCTTATAACGCCCCCATACACATTAGACTAAAGTTCCATGAAAACACTGATTTCGGGGGGTTTGGCCGACCATATAATGTATTTGGGGGCCTCCCGACAGATGATGTCAGGGCAGAGAAGGATCTGACATCCTGAATTTCAGAGGATAATCCGTTTGTTCTTCCTGTAGATAATCCTCCTCTAGAGGAGTCTGGAGGTGACTCTCTCATACAGACCACAGGAAAGCTGGAATATTTGTGTGTATGGGGGAGTCGGGAGAGATCGCCGTCTGACAAATGACCATTCAGCCAACTCTGATCTCATGTGTATGGGGCCGTTAGCATTACACTGACAGGCAGTGATGATACACGTCACTACAGGAGTACAGGGCATCACCGGAGCCATCAGAGGCTTGTATGTTGTGTGATCGCACTGATCAGAGGGGTTTAAAAAAGGTTTAAAGTGGAAAAAAATATCACAGTTTCAGCAACAAGAAACATCCATCACTATATGGAAAGCAGAGTCACTGCACAATGTTAGTTACGTCACGTCCATAACTACTTTATTATACTCTATTATCCTGTACACAGTGGAGTAGATAGAAATCACAGATCCCACAGCAATAGCTGGAATTGGGCCCTCCAACGTAAAGAAAAAAAAATCTATCTATCTATATACACTGTTCAAAAAAATAAGGGGAACACTTAAACAACAGAATATAACTCCAAGTAAATCAAACTTCTGTGAAATCAAACTGTCCACTTATGGAAATTATTGGCAATTATCAAGACACCCTCAATAAAGGAGCGGTTCTGCAGGTGGGGACCACAGACCACATCTCAGTACCAATGCTTTCTGGCTGATATTTTGGTCACTTTTGAATGTTGGTTGTGCTTTCACACTTGTGGTAACATGAGACGGACTCTACAACACACACAAGTGGCTGAGGTAGTACAGCTCATCCAGGATGGCACATCAATGCGAGCTGTGGCAAGAAGGTTTGCTGTGTCTGTCAGCGTAGTGTCCAGAGGCTGGAGGTGCTACCAGGAGACAGGCCGGTACACCAGGAGATGTGGAGGGGGCTATATGAGGGCAACAACCCAGCAGCAGGATCTCTACCTCCGCCTTTATGCAAGGAGGAACAGGAGGAGCACTGCCAGAGACCTGCAAAATGATCTTCAGCAGGCCACAAATGTGCATGTGTCTGCACAAATGGTTAGAAACTGACTCCATTAGGATGGTTTGAGGGCCCGACATCCACAGATGGGGGTTGTACTCACAGCCCAACACCGTACAGGACGCTAGGCATTTGCCACAGAACACCAGGATTGGCAAATTCACCACAGGCGCCCTGTGCTCTTCACAGATGGAAGCAGGTTCACACTGAGCACATGTGACAGACGTGACAGAGTCTGGAGACGCCGTGGAGAGCGAACTGCTGCCTGCAACATCCTTCAGCATGACCGGTTTGGCAGTGGTCAGTAATGGTGTGGGGTGGCATTTCTTTGGAGGGTCACACGATGTTGGGCTGTGAGCACAACCCCCATGGAGACACAATTGTGCCTTTACCTGGAGATAAATTCCCAGTGGGGGGCAATTTCCAAAATGCAATAACTTAAGTGGGGAATTCAGCTCTTTTCGCACTTAAGGGATCTGTATACGGAGTCTACAAGCTACAGTGGGGGAAATAAGGATTTGTTACGCTGCCAATTTTGGGGAAAAGTCACATTTTTGTGAGGAAATAAAGTAAAATTGACATTTTTTCCTTCCACATTGCTTATATTCCTCTCACACTATCCGAATTCAGATATTGTCCTGTCAGAAATGAGAATACAGGGAGCGAAAGGGTTAATAGGACTCACAGGAGGAACGGGCCCAGAAAGCAGAAGATCCAGGAGTGTCTGCCACATATATGACTGCTCTGTGCACACAGGACCTGTGATGAGGTCACAGGAGGGGAGGAGTCAGGGGTCACATGATCAGGGGCCTCAGTGTGTGCAGGACTCAGTGTGCTGGAGCGCTCCCGATAATCAGCTGCGTGTGTCGCGCTGTGTGATAGTCACAGCACCTGCATGGAGGGCGACACATGCAGCTGATTATCGGGAGCGCTCCAGGGATCCGGGGTCCTGATGCAGCTATTCGGTAAGTGATATTAGCCAATAACAACTTCTCCGACGATATTCACTCATCTCTAGTAATAACAGCTCAAAGAAATTCACCAAACTTTTCATTAAGTTTAATAGTAAGACCCAATGAAATATTGAGCACCAGCGGGACGAAGCATTGACAGCGGCATGTAAAAGTGTGGGCGCCCCTGGTCAAAATGACCGTTATTGTGAGCAGTAGTAAGATGAAGATGAAATGATCTCTAAAAGGCCGAACCTCTAAGATGACACATGGCCTTTGTATTTTAGAGAAAAATAATAATAGAAAAAAAAAATATATATATATATATATATATAGAGAGAGAGACTTTTTTACAATTTCATAATTGCAAAAAGGAAAAAGGGGCGATGCAAAATTTTAGGCACCCTTGGAGATTTGTGTACTGAGATCATTTTGATCAAGATTTCACAACTTAATTAGCTTGTTAAGGTTATGGTGAGATCACATGGTGACCAGGAGCTACAGTCTGAGGAAAGGGCTAAAAAGCCTTCACTAGACCCCTGTACAGCTGTATAATGAGGCCCAGGCTTTATAGTGAAGGGACAGGAGTGAGGGCCTGTTCCCAGGAGCTACAGTCTGAGGAAAGGGCTAAAAAGCCTTCACTAGACCCCTGTACAGCTGTATAATGAGGCCTAGGCTTTAAAGTGAAGGGACAGGAGTGAGGGCCTGTTCCCAGGAGCTACAGTCTGAGAAAAAGCTAAAAAGCCTTCACTAGACCCCTGTACAGCTGTATGATGAGGCCCAGGCTTTATAGTGAAGGGACAGGAGTGAGGGCCTGTTCCCAGGAGCTACAGTCTGAGGAAAGGGCTAAAAAGCCTTCACTAGACCCCTGTACAGCTGTATGATGAGGCCCAGGCTTTATAGTGAAGGGACAGGAGTGAGGGCCTGTTCCCAGGAGCTACAGTCTGAGGAAAGGGCTAAAAAGCCTTCACTAGACCCCTGTACAGCTGTATAATGAGGCCCAGGCTTTATAGTGAAGGGACAGGAGTGAGGGCCTGTTCCCAGGAGCTACAGACTGAGGAAAGAGCTAAAAAGCCTTCACTAGACCCCTGTACAGCTGTATGTTGAGGCCCAGGTTTTATAGTGAAGGGACAGGAGTGAGGGCCTATTCCCAGGAGATACAGACTGAGGAAAGGGCTAAAAAGCCTTCACTAGACCCCTGTACAGCTGTATAATGAGGCCCAGGCTTTATAGTGAAGGGAAAGGAGTGAGGGCCTGTGCCCAGGAGCTACAGTCTGAGAAAAGGGCTAAAAAGCCTTCACTAGACCCCTGTACAGCTGTATAATGAGGCCCAGGCTTTATAGTGAAGGGACAGGAGTGAGGGCCTGATCCCAGGAGCTACAGTCTGAGGAAAGGGCTAAAAAGCCTTCACTAAACCCCTGTACAGCTGTATAATGAGGCCCAGGCTTTATAGTGAAGGGACAGGAGTGAGGGCCTGTGCCCAGGAGCTACAGTCTGAGGAAAGAGCTAAAAAGCCTTCACTAGACCCCTGTACAGCTGTATAATGAGGCCCAGGCTTTATAGTGAAGGGACAGGAGTGAGGGCCTGTGCCCAGGAGCTACAGTCTGAGGAAAGGGCTAAAAAGCCTTCACTAGACCCCTGTACAGCTGTATAATGAGGCCCAGGCTTTATAGTGAAGGGACAGGAGTGAGGGCCTGATCCCAGCTGCTACAGTCTGAGGAAAGGGCTAAAAAGCCTTCACTAGACCCCTGTACAGCTGTATAATGAGGCCCAGGCTTTATAGTGAAGGGACAGGAGTGAGGGCCTGTGCCCTGGAGCTACAGTCTGAGGAAAGGGCTAAAAAGCCTTCACTAGACCCCTGTACAGCTGTATAATGAGGCCCAGGCTTTATAGTGAAGGGACAGGAGTGAGGACCTGTTCCCAGGAGCTACAGTCTGAGGAAAGGGCTAAAAAGCCTTCACTAGACCCCTGTACAGCTGTATAATGAGGCCCAGGCTTTATAGTGAAGGGACAGGAGTGAGGGCCTGTTCCCAGGAGCTACAGTCTGAGGAAAGAGCTAAAAAGCCTTCACTAGACCCCTGTACAGCCGTATAATGAGGCCCAGGCTTTATAGTGAAGGGACAGGAGTGAGGGCCTGTTCCCAGGAGCTACAGACTGAGGAAAGGGCTAAAAAGCCTTCACTAGACCCCTGTACAGCTGTATAATGAGGCCCAGGCTTTATAGTGAAGGGACAGGAGTGAGGGCCTGATCCCAGGAGCTACAGTCTGAGGAAAGGGCTGAAAAGCCTTCACTAGACCCCTGTACAGCTGTATAATGAGGCCCAGGCTTTACAGTGAAGGGACAGGAGTGAGGGCCTGATCCCAGGAGCTACAGTCTGAGGAAAGGGCTAAAAAGCCTTCACTAGAACCCTGTACAGCTGTATAATGAGGCCCAGGCTTTATAGTGAAGGGACAGGAGTGAGGGCCTGTGCCCAGGAGCTACAGTCTGAGGAAAGGGCTAAAAAGCCTTCACTAGACCACTGTACAGCTGTATAATGAGACCCAGGCTTTATAGTGAGGGGACAGGAGGAAGAAGAGCCGGACTGCCCATCACTAACCTGCAGAGCCGCACTCCACATATATGGCTGCTCTGTGCACAGGACCTGTGATGAGGTCACAGAAGGGGAGGAGTCAGGGGTCACATGATTTCCGGAGTGAAGACGCTCCATGGAGCCTTCTCCTCAGTCAGTGACATTCCCGCCATTATTTGCCCCTCACTACTGGCACAATTACCCCGCGCCGCCTTCTCTACACAGTGTTATGTGTGGAATGTGACGTGTGGTTTCTCTGGAGGGAAATAGACCCCACACAGGAGGGAATTATCACCAGTTACCGGCCGTCTACTATATGGCGGCATATGATTGTGCTATCGACTCCACTCCAGGAGCTAAAATGCCCAAATCTCGGTTATTTCCCCCCTTCCAGAGTCCGGCTGAGGCCGGGGTCACACTTGGGAGAAACTCGCCCGAGTCTTGCTCCTCAGTGCCCTTGTGGATTAGCCTCTGTAGGGGAAACGACACAGGCTGTCAGGGACAGGGGGCCCCAACATAAATCCAATATTCGTTGTAAGAAAACCCAACCTGATGCCGCCATTCGGGGTCACCAATGCTCCGGCAGTCTGTGACAATGTCAGTAATTATATTTTTCTCACTGATTGGTAGATTTGTGGTAATTTTCCTGGATGATATAGTGAGTTACTCGCGTCCTCTGGAGGAGCATGCTGAGCATGTCAGACAAGTTCTCCAGTTTCTACGTGACAACTATTTATTTGGTAACCTGGAGAAATGTCAATTTGTTTTTCCAGCAGTTCCAGTTCTCAGGACATGTGGCTTCTGCATTGGGGTCTCAGATGGACCCCGTTACGGTCCCAGCAGTCCCTTCATTGGTTTTATCCAAGTAACCTGAAAGTGTTACAGAGATTTCTTTTAGTCGAGATACTGAGGAACAAACAAGCGAAAAATAGGGTCTTACCTGATAACCAGATGTAATGAGAGTAGGGGAGTATTACACTCACCTGATGGAGCGGCTCCTTTACACCATGCTCAATGCATAAATCAGCTGCTGCAGGACCCGGGGCCAAAGACCGAGCAGAAGAGCTGATCCGGGTATAATGTGTCTGTACCTGCGCTGCTGATGGAGACGATCGGAGATGGAGATTTTCCTTAAAAATGTTTATTCACATAGTTTTTCAAAGTCAACGCGTTTCACAGTCACGCAGGATGTCTTCCTCAGGACGTAACCTGATAGCGGATAAACATGTCAAGCCTGGAACGTTTTATATGCAGTCTTTATAATAATAATAATAATCAGCGCCAACATATTCCGCAGCACTTTACAGTTTGCACACGTTATCATCGCTGTCCCCGATGGGGCTCACAATCTAAATTCCCTATCAGTATGTCTCTGGAATGAAAAAAGCCAACAAAGCACAAGATGTCAAAGTTCATGAGAAAGTCCGTCACACAAAGATAAATTATAGATCATGAGAAAACAGAACACACTTACATACAATAATTATATTATAAAGTGCCTATGAATGAAGTGAGGTCACCTAAAAGAATGAATAAAAATATACTGTATCTTCTGACTATAAGCCGCACCGGGCCATAAGACGCTCCCCAAATATTCAGAAAGATAATAGGGAAAAAGTTAATGTGTCAAATGGGGGTCTGTCCCATAGTCCAAATTCAGTAAACCCGGGGGGGATCGGCAGCGCTGGTGGAGACGGGTCACAGGAGGTGTTCGGGGATCCAGCGATGATCTGACTTATCCCAGGCTGGTGCAGCAGGAGCCTCTGTAACATCTGTAATCTCACTGAGCCCATTTGGAGTAAGGGGGTTTAGTTTATAAATCCAGAAGATTTCTTCCCGATGTAGTTGTCCAATGCGATTCTGATCCTGTGGGGGAATCTCCTCTGTGGGGAATATTCTCAGTTTTGTGGAATCTTTCTTGTGTTTGATGGTGCAGTGACGTGAAAGCCCATGTTGGAGAAAACCCTATGGAGTATTGGAGCGGTGTGAGTTCAGCCTTTTGGGGAGGGGTTGGGTCATCCTTCCCACATATAATGTCTGGTATGAGCATATAATCACGTGTGTAACATAACTGGTGGAACATGACATGGGAGTTTTGATCGGGAAAGTTTCACCAGTAGAAATAAGGGTGAATTCAGAGAGACCATGGCAGATCGAGTCACAACAGAGGCAAGTTTTCAGATTGCATGTAATGAGTTTATTCGGGAGACAGGCGATTTTTAGCAAATCTTCCTCCTTTTTTATGTTTCTTGGTGCTAGGACATTTTTCAATGATGGAAGTCTTCAAAATGTCAAAAAGGGATTGCTGGGTAATGTTTTTCCCACTCCAGCTGTCTGACATGCTCATGATGCTCCTGCAGAGGACGTGAGTAACTCAATATATCATCCAGGTAAACTTCCGCAAATCTACCCATCGGGGAGAAAAAAAATGACATTTTCAAAGACTGCTGGAGCATTGTTTAATCTGAATGGCATCACCAAATTTTCAGTATGACCCTCCGGTGTATTGAATGCGGCCTTCCATTCATCACCATTGTGTATACGTATAAGAGTAATCATAAGGAATTGAAAGAATTGTCACCCAGATCCTTCTTACAATTTTATTCCATGGTGAAACGTGACATCAAACCATATTAGAGTGCGGCGTGCAGGTAGCAGGGAGCTATACAGATGAGAGAGCCTGACGGACTACGGCCGTTTCGCACTTGCTTAGCGCTTCTACCGGTCCATGCTTGTCAGGGGGTTACACTACTTCCTCTTAACAAGGGTTAGGGAATGGTTAACTGAGAAGTGCAAAACATTTACAGTGAGTACAGTGAGATGATTAATATAAAAAATGTAAAGAAATATAACATAGATCACAGCCACACAGACATATTCAATGTATCACTGAGGCCAAGGGGAACTTGTGCATCGCAATCCACCATCCATGCTGCTTCTCTTGTTAGTAGTAATCTATTCTGGTCACCGCCTTGTACAGGATAATCACCGGGCTCAATTCCTGCAGATCTCAGCACATTGGGGTCCGCATTATGGACCTCTCTTATATCATTAATGTCACAGATCCTTTTCCTGTGTAACTGAATGGAAATGTTCTCTGAGCCTGATGTGCCGCGGTCTAATAGTCTGGGCAATATAAGAATCGTCCTGGGCAGTATATGACATAAAGCGCTTGCTCTGTGCGGCCCGTGATTAGTTTATCTACCGTCATCACCCCGATCCTCAGATTTCTCCTGTAAGATGGAGATGACAGAAGGAGCAATCCCCACAATGGAAATGGCCTCTTGGACGTCTTCCATGTAACCAGGTGACTTTATTGTTCTTCTCCTGGAATCTTTCCTGTAGCGATAAGTCATCTAAGTCACCGCTTCTTCTAGAAGAAATCCAGGGTTGTTCTTTGCTGCTACGGCTAAATCTTCATCTCCTCACAAATGCCAATTCCTGTTTATCGCTGATTTTATTACATTCATATTGGGATTAGGTGTAAAAGTAACAATAAACCTTTTATTATCTCGTCCTTTTTTCTGCTCTTCCTCCTGGATCTTGTAACTAGACCCACATGGGTTCCTCCATCGCTCTAGCACAGTGTAATAATGTTGGCGGATGACCTCTGTGTAATAAGTCGTCTGTCAGGTCATTCGCTTGTTGTAGGAAACCTTCTTCTCTACTATTCATTGTTCTCAGCCTCAGATACCGGCTGTATGGTCGGCCTCTGTTAGTATGTTCCAGGTGCGCATTATTAGAATGGAGGGACATATTGGTGGCTGCAGGTTTTTATAGGTGCTGGTTATTATTCTACCATCCACTATTTTATTATTCATATCTGAGAAATCTAAGTTATTCTGTCCAAATTGTGAATAAATCTCATATTAACCTTATTCTCCTCGTTCATATATGTAATGAAATCATTAACCCCTTTCTGTCCCAGCCCACACCAGAAACACATCATCCATGTACCGGTGATCCACACGGAGGTGTCAGGTGGGGGTTTTACACAATAAATATATTTATTTCCAAAGTCTGGCAAGAACAAATTAGTGAAACGGCAGCATCCGGCGCCCCCATCGCTGTCCCCGTCATCTGGGTGGACCAGCTGCCCCCAAAAGAGAAGGCCTTATGGGACAATATAACATTCAGGCTTTCCAGGATGAATCCAATATAGTCATCTGTTTCAGCAGTTTTTTTCCATAGATTTTTTATTGCTTCCAGTCCTGTGATTTGTGGAATTCGTGCGTACAAGCTCCCGACGTCGATCAAAGCCAATTTATAACCCTCCTGCCAATCTATACCGGACACAGTTCTCTATAAATCTCCGGTGTCCTTGATGTGAGCAGGTGCTATTCTCAGTAATGGTCTCAGACACCGGTCTATAAATGTAGATAAAGATTCTGTTACTGATCCGACCCCGCACACTATCGGGCGGCCTGGTGGGGGCGCTGCGTCTTTGTGGACTTTAGGAATATAATACCAATGCGGCTTGTGTGGAAATTCAGGGAAGAGTTTCTCTGATATTTCTTAGACAATCGTCCCTTCTCTATGTGAAATCTCAGAGAAGATCTTAGTTGTTCCTTCTCGTTATTTGTGGGATCAGCGCTTGTTTTTCTCTGTGCTGCTCTCTGATCGCTGTCTTTCTGCTCCTTACTATATTGTCCATTGCTACTAACACTACATTATTGCCTTTATCGGCTTCTCTAATAACAGGATCTTGGCAGTTTTTATCTCCTTCAGTGCTCGCTGTTCTTTTCTGTTACATTATCTGTTGTTTTTGTACAGCACTGCCTGTGTGTCTTTTACCCCTCTGTAAAAAACATAAAAACAATTAACCCGATCAGTAAACACCGGAAATAGAAAAATGTGAGAATTACCAAAATTACGTATTTATGGATGGCACAATTCCACAAAAAATGCTGTAACGAGCGATCACAATTGTACTAATAAAAACGTTATCTCGTCCTGCAGAAAATAATCCATCATACAGCTCCACCGGAGGAAAATAACAATGTTACGGGGCTCGGGAAATGGAGAAACTGCTCCAAAAATGTTTCTTTCCAAACCTCAGATTTTTTTTCTCCACTAAAAGAATAATAAAAACTGGACATGTTTGGTGTCGCCGTAATCATAGTGATGAGGAGAATCATATTACACGGTCAATTTTACCACAAAATGTACAAAAACAATTCACAATAAACAATGTCAGAATTGTTTTTTTCACAATTTCACCGCACTTGGAATTTTTTCCTCGTTTTTGAGTACACTATGTGGTAAAATTATGGGAGTCATTGAAAAGTACAACTCGCCCCGCAAACATCAAGCCTCATATGTCTATGTGGACAGAGAGATAAAGAGTTATGGCTCTGGGAAGAAGGGAGGGAAAAATAGAAACCAAAAAACGAAAATGGGCCGCAGCATGAAGGGGTTAATTGCGTCTTTCTGCCGCTTACAGGGAAAGTTAGAAATTAGTTGTGTCAGGTCAGCGTTATGTTCATGGCTTCTGATTTAGAGGAGTTGACTATAAAACACATACCTGTGATTCCAGCTTACTCCGTGTCTCTGGCACCGATAGGGTCCTGGTTACCAATAGGGGGCGACTGGGAAAAGATCTGGTCACAATTAGAGACTAAATGGATCCGGCAATTAAATCCCTGACATCCCAATGGTGTAGATGAAGTTCTCCGCTTCTCCCCTTTCCTATAGGGGGTTTGGTGGAATTCGTTCTCTACACTCTTTATTACATAGAACAGTTTTCTCTGATCTCAATGTGTCTTATTTGTTTCTTATCTCCCCATAATACAACGGTCACAAGATCGCCGATCTGCACTTTACTCTCCGATGGTGACGATCCTCTAGACATCCGGACAGTCAGGAGCATTGGACCCCATCTGTGTCTCCCCACTATTCTAACAATGGACGCTCTCTCCGCCATCATTTCCTCCTCTATACGGTTATTACGGGGAATGACGCTGTGATGACTTCTCTTCTGGGAGAGACACAGATCACATGTGACTAATATTGCAGTGTGAATAGAAACTTATATTTCCGGTATTTTTCTGTCCTTACATTGTGGGTTATGAGGTGTTTGGGGCTTGTTTTTTGTTCCGCCCTTTTCCCTTTGTTGTTATCTTTCCAGTTGGTAATTGGGATTCTAATATAAGCCCATATATCCCGGGAAGTGTCAGGTGCTGGGATCTCATTATATTATTAATAACAATTTCATTCCCGATTATTCCCGTCATTTATTGCTCGTTACATTCTCTCTATATAATAACAGATTCCTCTTTGTTACACGTCCTAATACTGATCATTTATATCTCTATACTGTAGAGGAAACATTTCTAGGAGTGTATACACTTCACCACAAACACTTCCCATAGATTTTATTATCATCACTGTTATTAAGCTGCTTTTCTCTTTATATCTTTACCATATCACTGTTTATTCTCTTTTCTTACCCGTTGCACAGTTGCTCTCTCACTGGTCACTTGGTGGGGTCACATTTGGCTCTTTTCACCTGCATTGTTCTGTTTCCGGACCCCCCTCACTATCACTTCACCTGACTGATCGCTACCAGATGGCGCTATGCAGCATTATTCATCTTGGTCTTACCAACAGGTTTTCATCCTGAACCTCCTGCTTCACTGGGGAAGATGTGACCGGGGATCAGCCCCAATTCCTTTAGGAACACCCCCACTTTACCCCAGAATTACTCCCCTTGCCTGGATTAGTGCAGGACCTTGGTGTGGTGGAAACACTTATCCGTACCCTCTGAGGAAGCTGACGTGGCGAAACGCCCGTAAGAGGGAACAGTGGTGAATCTGCCATCTTTCTCTGTACACTCCCGGCATGTCGTCTGTAGGATCTGTAATCTCTTGTTAGGATGGTTCCTCCTTTACACTATATGGGCTGTGCTGTATTCCTGGGATATCCCATATAGCACTGGCTGCACTTTATATCTCCTCTCTGTACTCCAGGGATGTAATGCGCTGTCAGCTCTGTATTCTCTCACTATTTATACCCTTTGCTCTGTGTCCTCTCATTATATAAGCTATTCATCTATAAGTGCACAGGATCTATTCCCCTTATACACTGATATCCAGTGATAGATCTACAATCCGGTTACATATATCTATGGATGGATTTATCTTACACTCAATAAATACGGAGCACTTATCTCATCTCCACCTTGATAGTGATGCTCTTAGGATACATGTTACTCTATGATGGCACTTCTGCACATGGCCACTAGATGGAGCTATAACATTTGACATTTGCCTGAATTTTTATCTCTACACCTGGTTTACACAAATTATATTTTCTTGTGGTAACTCTATACTATTTACCATTAGAAGCTGTGTATTTCTGTAATTATTTCTATGTATACATGATTGATTACCACTTCTGTCTCTGTAAAAATTATCCCCTTTAACCCCTTTCTGACATCGGGTGTAAATGTACTTCCTCCCTTTGATGCGGGCTCTGGCAGTGAGCTCACATCCTTTCCGCAACATGTCAGCTGTATTGCACATCTGCCATTTGCCCCTAACAGCCTCTGACAGCGGCATTTAATGCGCACTTCCAGCAAGCACCGGAAATCCCGCCCATCAGTGACCCCGTCACATGATCATGGGTCACCGATAGGTTGGCATGAGAACCAGAGGTCTCCAGCAGACCTCTATGCTTGTCACTGCCGGAATGCTGTGAGCGCCGCCCGCTAGACAAAACCACATGGACCAGGGATCATCCTGCCGAACTCCCGCTCTCCTTTTAACATGGGCAAAACACTACTCAGACAACACAGGGTGAGGGTAACACAGTGTGGGCAATGCTTTATTGTACCACAAAACAGGCAGATAACACATAGAACAGTCCCCGCACAGGACCCAAGATGGGGCACATGACAGAGTCTCACCCTCCACTGACCCACCAGGATAATAGCTTCTGTGACTTCATATATTCCAGGGTCACTACCCCACCTGTGGCACGCACACAGAGAGGAGGTAATGACAAGTGTAGGAAGATGACAGTCCATACAAGGCCAGTAGATCTGAGGATCACAGCCTGGCTTCATCTTCCAGGGTCGACTACTCCACCTGTGGCATGCACACAGAGATGAGGTACCAATAAGTGTAGGAAGATGACAGTCCATTGAGTCCATACAAGGTACAAGGCCAGTTGATCCGAGAATCACAACCTGGCTTCTTCAAACGTATCCATGGTTCAGTGATGGTCAATGGAGCAGATCTGTATTCTTCCAACCGATGCTGAAAACCCCTAGGTTGTTTTCTATAGAATGATAGATCCATGTCCCTTGTGATGATGTTGTGGCTGCTGTCCTGTCTCTTGTGCTTTGGATGTATAGATGTCTTGGCAGAATCTCTCTGGCTGTTTCTCTCAGTCTCTTTATACAGAGGCATGTAACCTATTTTTAGACTTAACAAGTGTCCCTCATTCAGTATTTACATAAAGGGTAAGAATGGAGATGAGATTATTATAGCATTACTTGATTATTTAAACTATTTACATAGTTTTTCCCTTTCTGCTTTAGAAGTCAACAAACTGGCTCCATAACACAATGTATAATTAGCATATCAGCAAACATCACCAGTGATCAAGGATAAGCGCACAATAAAAGTCAATATTCCAGGCTTACACAAACAAGTCTGTTTTCTTGACCAACTAGAAATCAACACTTAAATTTAAAGCCAACATACAGATAACATTCAATTATTCTTCATTTGCTAAAAAATAATCATCTGGTTAATTAAGATACAATGCTGTATGTCTTCACAATGCCAAAAGTAAAAAAAAAAAATGTTTTAAAAAATATAAAAAAATATAAAAGTTCAAGTCACCCCCTTTCAAAATAAAACGGTGAAAAATCAGACAAACACATATTTGTTATAGCCATATTCAGAATATATCAATATAAAAAAGAATTAACCTGATCACTAAATGGCGTAATGAGAAAGAATTTCAAAACGCCAGAATCACTTTTTTTGGTCGCCGCAACATTGCATTAAAATGCAATAAAGGACGACCAAAAGATCGTATCTGCACCAAAATGGTATCCATTAAAATCATCAGCTCGGCACACAAAAAATAGTCTTTCACCCGATCCGAGATCATGAAAAATGGAGACGTGACGGGTATCGGAAAATGGTGCAATTCTTTTATACTTTACCTAATAAAGATCAGTTATTTTTACTGATACAGCGGGTACGGAAAGTATTCAGACCCCTTTATATTTTTCACTCTTTATTTCATTGCAACCGTTTGGTAAATTCAAATTCATACTATCTATTCCTGACACTGGAGTGGCTTATAAGCTTCCAAAGTATATAGTTTGAGGTGTGGGATCTGCCAATATGGGGCTAGTTTTCTGTTTCGGATAACATGATTCATGATTTTAGTTTTTTTTTTCTGATTTAGTCTCTCTTAAATATAGGTCAATATTAAATAGTCTCTTAATGAGTCACCTTTGGTGAGGACGATGAAACCCATAGAAATGAGAGTGAGTGTGTATATGTCACCTCACCCTATATACTGAGATGTGGGGTATATGTTTTTTCTATTAGTCACTTTCCGACTAACCTTCAGGGGGTGAATTTTGGGTATAGTTTTACATTTGCAATAAGGTTTAGTTTTATCCTTTCGTCAGCAAACATGAGGAATGACAAGAGACAACCCATTTAAGAAGGTGCAATTTTGGTTAAAACTATTCTAACATTATAACATTATGAACATAAAAAAGGCTTCTCTCCTGTGTGGATTCTCTGGTGCTTAAGACATTCTGATTTAGTGGTAAAACATTTCCCACATTCTGAACAGGAAAAAGGCTTCTCCCCTGTGTGGATTCTCTGGTGCTTAACACAATCTGATTTATTGCTAAAACATTTCCCACATTCTGAACATGAAAAAGGCTTCTCCCCTGTGTGAGTTCTCTTGTGGGTAAGAAAATGTGAATTCTGTCTAAAACATTTCCCACATTCTAAACATGAAAAAGGCTTCTCTCCTGTGTGGATTCTCTGGTGCTTAACAAAATCTGATTTAGTGTTAAAACATTTCCCACATTCTGAACAGGAAAAAGGCTTCTCCCCTGTGTGGATTCTCTGGTGATTAACACAATCAGATTTAGTGTTAAAACATTTCCCACATTCTAAACAGGAAAAAGGCTTCTCCCCTGTGTGAGTTCTCTGGTGGGTAACAAAATTTGATTTATGTTCAAAACATTTCCCACATTCTGAACAGGAAAAGGAAAAGGGCATATCCCCTGTGTGTGCTCTCTGGTGTCTATCAAGAACCGATT
The DNA here is from genome assembly GCF_039654945.1 of Dendrobates tinctorius. Taxonomy (NCBI): domain Eukaryota; kingdom Metazoa; phylum Chordata; class Amphibia; order Anura; family Dendrobatidae; genus Dendrobates; species Dendrobates tinctorius. The sequence goes on along the minus strand of NW_027362032.1, from coordinate 2,402,719 downwards.
TCAGATTAAAACATTTCCCACATTCTGAACAGGAAAAAGGCTTCTCTCCTGTGTGGATTCTCTGGTGCTTAACACAATCAGATTTATTATTAAAACATTTCCCACATTCTGAACAGGAAAAAGGCTTCTCCCCTGTGTGAGTTCTCTGGTGAATAACAAAATTTGATTTCTGTGCAAAATTTTTCCCACATTCTGAACAGGAAAAAGGCTTCTCCCCTGTGTGAATTCTCTGGTGAGTAACAAAATGCGATTTCGATGCAAAATATTTCTCACATTCTGAACATGAAAATGGCTTCTTTGCTTTAGGAGCAGTTTGTTTTTTAATGCCTCTTTTGTGACTTTGATTCTCCTTAGTAGTCAGCATTGAATCAGAAGATGGGACCTGTTTCATAGGATCAGATGACAGATCTTTGCTGTGAATGGATGATGATATATCTGTAGTAATAGCAATCACTTCAGTTGTGTCTTGTAGGATCTCAAGATCATCAGATTTAAAAGTTGAAGATGTCAGCTGTCCCTCTGATCTCCTGGTACAGTCCTCTGCTAAGATAAAAAAAAAACTTTTTTAAAATAAAATATCCCTGAGTTTTTTATATTTTTGAACGTTTCTACTTATACCGCGCATAAAAATGGCAAGCTATGTATAAAACTTTAATTTTTTACCAAGACAATGACAGTTCACAGTCTAATAGAAAACCTTGTTGGATGAACCAGTAGTGTGCGGTGTTCAACTGTTTGTTCATTCTGCCCCCCAAATATCGAATATAAAGAAACCAATCAATGTTATGTAGGCGAAAATAATACCAATTCTCATCTCACAAAAAACAAGACCTCACTCAGGTCCATCATCTGTCAATGGAAAAACAGAGGTTCCCGCACTATTAGTGGCTCAAAGGCTGCTGAAAAGCAACAAGGTTTCTATAAACCAATCCAGCAAAATCCGCTCTCACTTCGGAGTCTTGCAGTGTGCGCAAACAACATTTAGGATCCCTGTATTTAGTAATATTATAGTGAGAAGAACCCACTTAATTTGTGGTGTGTGTCTCCTGGAGCACAATCTGGGCACTATGTGCTGGGTAATAAAATGGCAAATGTGTAATTTTCACTCTCCAACATCCACTGCGTGTTAATTTCCAGAAAGTGGCTGTGGAGTCAAAATATTCACTCCTCCTAAGGATTATAACCCTCAGTGAATTAATTAATAACATGGAATCACTTTATGGGGATTTCTACTATTCTGGTTTTCTGTCATTTAGTTATATTAGGGCTTCTGCATATGGTGTGTCCAATCTCATCTGGGATCTGTTCCTGCTGTCCAGCTGGAGTAATCTGCTCCCTACTTCAGCCAATTGGAAAGTACCACACCCTACTAAAGCGCAAAGCACATGGCCGGAATCTGCCAGACACAGCGCTGTTCTCCTCTGGTTCAGTCCTCTGTGCTCAGCTTGCGGCTTGTGTATTTGTTTCCTGCTGTGACCGTGGCCCGTTTACTGACTACTCTAGTGTCTTCTGATTCTGCATTCTGTCCTTCTGGGTCTGACCCAGCTACCTGACTATTCTTCTTGCCATCTAACACCACAGAATAGCAGGTAACACCATGGTCCAAGCCATGGTCCATGGTTCGTTCAACTGGACACCATGACCCCTAATGGACTCAATGAAGTTTTGAGCTTCGCCCCATTCCTATAGTCTTTGGGGATTTAACAATTATGCATCAATTGGTCCCGGATATTATTTTCTTTTTTGTTAATGGATTCCCAATGGGATGATTTGCATTATTCTCTTTATAGTATATTCCATATGGATATCTGGGTATATTTATAGGCATATAATATATAGGTAATGAGAATTCCTCCTGTCCTTTTTCCTCCACAGGTCTATATCACACTCCCTCCTTTTTTCTGGCAGTGTGTTGTTTTTATATTGTTTTTAATTTTTACTCTTTATTTTCACTAATCTTTTCTTGTATGTCAATAGTTTATAGTTAGTGACCTTGAGGACACCATATGTCTCCTTGGACCCTCACCCTGTACCATATCTATGTGAACCGCATCCAGCAGTCTCTACAGTTGTGGGAATCATGACCATATATTGTATTCTATGTATTTTATGTACTTAGTATGTGAGATTTTTTCACTGTTTATGTCATATACGATGTACATTTATATACATGTGATGACTTTTTTTACGGTCATGACCCGATTAGGATTATTGTCTGCATGGACCTTAGGGTTCTTCCCATGTATGGGATATAATTATGAGCATATTATATCAAACATGTGAATCGGATCTAGTGGCCTTTATAGTTGTATGTGTCATGACCATATATTCGTTTTATGCATTTGATGTATTTAATATACGAGATTCTTTATCGCCTAGGCTATATGTGATGTATATCCATGTATGTATGTGATGATTGTTATGTATGGCCATGACCCCTTTAAAAATCATTCATCTTCCCGGTATGGATTTTTGGGATTTCCATTTACCCTATATATGGGATACAATTATGGGCGGCTGTGCGCATCTCTCTGCGGTGGTAATTGTGCTGCTGACAGATGGGCGTCTTTATGTTGTACACGGGCGCCTTGGTCTTTTGACCGGTGTCCTGTGTTCAGCATGACGCCTGTTCTGTGCAGCGGTGCTTGCCGACCTCAGAGCGCATGCGCCGATGAGGCCGCGCTGATTGGTTGATCCCAGTCACGTGACCGCAGTCACAGGGTATATGAAGGTCCTGTGGAGATATGGTTACTATCTCCTTGATAAAGCGGCCTTTCTGCGCCGCGAAACGCGCGTTGGGGGTCACTGCCAGACGCTTCCCCTCTTCCTCCTGCATCCTCTGGTAAGATTTTGATCTGACATTTATTTCTGTCTTTCATTGGTGGTCGCCCTTGTTTATGTCCAGATTCAATGCACCCTAAGGACATTATATGTCTCTCCTCCTTACTTTTTGAGCTTTGCACAGGGGATTTACTTGAAGTAATCTGGGCCATATGGCCATTGATTTTTGTAGGGAGGTATTATATTTTGGGCTTCCACTTTATAGGCATGATGTCTAAAATACATATATGAGGACATTATTTCCATCTTGGATGGACGAGGGGATGGTCGGGTATGTGTTCATCTGCTTTATATTGGCACCTCATCATGATTTTGTGCACTTCTTTGTACGATATTTAACAAAAATTAATAATATTTTTGCAATCATTGTTTTGCTCCCTTTTTTCTCCGGTGTTTCCACGTTTATAGGAGCTGATGTGGCTTGTGCCTAGGGTGAACAAATTGTTTTGGTATCATCCATAGGCATTTTAGCATTTTACATGGGATTCTTGTTATTAATCCCAGGGGGTAGGTGGATCCTCCAGGTCGTAAGTTCTATAGAAAAGGGCTTTCAATGCCCAAAGTCATTTGAACAGTTTTGGGTGGAGGAGAATGTTGTGGTCTAGAGGCAAAATGGTGATCATGGTAATACGGCCAGACTACACCACCGATAAAGCAGCCACAGCCGGTGACTGAGAGGAATCTGTGACTTCTCTGCATTCAGTGGTTACTACTCACCTGGGTAGTCATATGTGGGAATCTCCTCTTTACACCACTCATCACCCCTCACATATGTCTCTGTAGTATTAATATGGGTCAGATCTTCACCCTGAAACAAATATTGTAAAAGTCACTGACAGATGGAGAAGTCCCATCTATGATCAGCTCTAATCCTGCCATCTCCACCGTTCTCATTACACAAGTATAAAACACATAATACTGGTGGATAAAACAAGACTGAGCACAAGACCTTCACAGCCGTCTACACATCATAGGGGAGATCTCCTGACACCTTCTCTCCATCTACCTGATGATCCTGAGGAACACTGGGATCTTCTTGGTTAAAGTCCTGTGGAAGAAGAGGACGGGGACATCTCTCTGGTGTTGTCCTCTTACTGGATAGATCTGGAGGAAACACATACAGGGACTGAATTCATTCTCTACATACAGATAATTATAGGCCATGTGTATTTAGTCCTGTCTATTACCTGGAGATGTGAGGGGCTGGGGAACCTCCATTATGACGTCCTTGTACAGATCTCTGTGTCCTTCTAAATACTCCCACTCCTCCATGGAGAAATAGACAGCGACATCCTGACACCTTATAGGAACCTGACACATACAATGATACCGTCATCCCCCGATCCCTTCATAGTGTTACTGTATAATGTCCCAGCATTCCCAGCAGTGTCACCTCTCCAGTCAGCAGCTCAATCATCTTGTAGGCGAGTTCTAGGATCTTCTGGTCATTGATATCCTCATGGATCAGGGGGTGAGGTGGAGGCCCCGTGATTGGGCTCAGGGGTCTTCCCCATCCCTCAGACACAGGGTCCTGACAGCGATCACTAGAGGTCTTCTTCACCACTGTGTAATCCTGGTTATGGAGAGACACATTAATAAATCTCACTACAGACATTCCCAGAGTCCTCACCTCTCCAGTTCTGTCCATCTGTTATTCCCATAGATAAGAGTGATGTAATGTGACGTCATCAGAATCTCTCACCTCTCCAGTGAGACGGAAGAGGATCTCTAGGGTGAGGTGTAACATCCTCTCCGCCATCTTGTCTCTGTCCATATCCATCCTTGATGGGTAAATCAGGAAAATTCTCTTTTGTAGAAGATCTTCACTGAGAGGATCCGATATTGTAGACACCTGAATGAGAAGATGATCCGATGTAACATCATAAGAATCCTGTGTAATAATACAATTACTGGAGAGAATAAGGGAAACATATGAGGAGATTTATTATCTTACAGGGTTTAGTTTTCTTCCCTGACATCTACTAATAAAACCTATATATTTAGGCCACAGACAACAAGCAGTTTCCTCCTCGGAGTCGGCAGCTGAACACGTTCCTCATAGACTCATCTTCCATAACGCTAATTCTCGTCTCATTACCGACACTGGAATCGGCATTAGCAATACTGCAGGAGATATTCATTACACGCGACATGAGAAATAACTCCTTCATGATGAGGACGACATCTTCATCTTCTACTGCGGCTCTAGAGACAGATTTGGCCACAGTCGGTCACTGACTCCATCCCCACCGGCCATCTATATGAAGGTTTCCCGTCTTCCCCGCAGTGGAATCTTCTATCCCGTTAGATCTCAGCTCTGAGTCACACACAGAAGTTTGAAGCTTTTAGAAAAGATTTTTAGTTTCCACAAACACAACGGACAGAAATGATCTGATCCCAAAGTCTCCATGTACAGTGATTTATGGGGTTTATTTCTGGCCTGAGGCTTTCCTATATTACAAGAAAAACTCCAGAAAAAGCCGATATTAAAATGTTTCTAAAGAAAATTGGCTCCAACAATTCTTGTAAGAAGAAAGAAAATATACAAAAAGCAGAAGACACATTTTATAATTTTTAACATGTTGAACATTTATTAAAAAGAAATGAATCTTTTTGTGCCCCAGAACATAGATGTACACCGCAGGGACGGCACAGAGGAGGCTTCAACAAAAACCCGGACAGTTTAACCACTTGCTGCTGTGAAGAGCAAACATGACATCTAAGAAGGTGTGACAGAGTTTGGCTGAATGCCCCCCGCCTCCAAGTACTCGATAGTATGGGGCGGCCTAGTTACTCTGATACTTACATGCCTAATAATGGGGTCTGGGCTGCAATGTATGAAGGTCTATTAGGCCGGGCCAGAGGCAGCGTCCAATAAGTTACCTTATAACGCCCCCATACACATTACACTAAAGTTCCATGAAAGCTCTGATTTCGGGGGGTTTGGCCGAAAATATAATGTATTTGGGGGCCTCCCGGCAGATGATGTCAGGGCAGAGAAGGATCCGGCATCCTGAATTTCAGTGGATAATCCGTTTGTTCTTCCTGTAGATAATCCTCCTCTAGAGGAGTCTGGAGGCGACTCTCTCATACAGACCACAGGAAAGCTGGAATATTTGTGTGTATGGGGGAGTCGGGAGAGATCGCCGTCTGCCAAATGACCATTCAGCCAACTCTGATCTCATGTGTATGGGGCCGTTAGCATTACACTGACAGGCAGTGATGATACACGGCACTACAGTAGTACAGGGCATCACCGGAGCCATCAGAGGCTTGTATGTTGTATGATCGCACTGATCAGAGGGGTTTAAAAAAGGTTTAAAGTGAAAAAAAATCACAGTTTCAGCAATAAGAAATATCCATCACTATATGGAAAGCAGAGTCACTGCACAATGTTAGTTATGTCACGTCCATAACTACTTTATTATACTCGATCATCCAAAAAGCAACAGGAAGCCATGTCTAAAATATAGCAATCTTTATTGAAATATAGTTAAAAAAGTTTTATGTAAAACTGACAATACGGGTATTAAAAGTGCGGGCACTACAAAAAATCACCACATCAAGAGGAAAACCGCACAAAAACATCCAAAATTTACATATGCAAAAAATGCTTGAATGGTTGCAAAATAAACAAGTGTTTATACATGGGACTTGTGACTTATTTCAATAAATTCCAGTGCATCTCAAAACAAATTTTTTATAAGTCAAAAAACTGCAAATGTGCAAAAATATAAAAAGGATTGAAGCATTGTATAATCAGCATATGAGTGTCTTTAAAAATGTGACAAAATAAGCAATCCAAAAGTATGCAGATTTGCATGAATGAGAATATACAATTAGGGGATCATATAGCCAGTGTGTGCCTGTGCAAAGTAAGGCAGCAAAAAAACCCTAAGAAGCATTTCCAAGCAGAAGGTAAGTATAAAATAAGACAATATGATCAGTGCATTTTACCTCAGGGTGCGGGCAGGAGGACCCCGACGCGCGTTTCGTGGCAGCTTTATCAAGGCACCCTCAATAAAGGAGTGGTTTTGCAGATGGGGACCACAGACCACATCTCAGTACCAATGCTTTCTGGCTGATGTTTTGGTCACTTTTGAATGTTGGCTGTGCTTTAATACTCGTGGTAACATGAGACGGACTCTACAACCCACAAAAGTGGCTCAGGTAGTGCAGCTCATCCAGGATGGCACATCAATGCGAGCTGTGGCAAGGTTTGCTGTGTCTGTCAGCGTAGTGTCCAGAGGCTGGAGGCGCTACCAGGAGACAGGCCAGTACACTAGGAGATGTGGAGGGGGTCGTATGAAGACATCAACCCAGCAGCAGGACCGCTACCTCCACCTTTGTGCAAGGAGGAACAGCAGCAGCACTGCCAGAGCCCTGCAAAATGATCTCCAGCAGGCCACAAATGTTCATGTGTCTGCACAAACGGTTAGAAACTGACTCCATGAGGATGGTCTGAGGGCCCGACGTCCACAGATGGGGGTTGCGCTCACAGCCCAACACCGTACAGGACACTTGGCATTTGGCACAGAACACCAGGATTGGCAAATTCGCCACTGGCGCCCTGTGCTCTTCACAGATGAAAGCAGGTTCACACTGAGCACATGTGACAGACGTGACAGAGTCTGGAGACGCCGTGGAGAGCGATCTGCTGCCTGCAACATCCTTCAGCATGACCGGTTTGGCAGTGGTCAGTAATGGTGCGGGGTGGCATTTCTTTGGAGGCCACACGATGTTGGGCTGTGAGCACAACCCCCATGGAGACACAATTGTGCCTTTACCTGGAGATAAATTCCCAGTGGGGGCAATTTCCAAAATGCAATAACTTAAGTGGGGAATTCAGCTCTTTTCTCACTTAAGGGATCTGTATATGGAGTCTACAAACTACAGTGGGGAAATAAGGATTTGTTACGCTGACAATTTTGGGGCTAAAGTCACATTATTGTGAGGAAAAAAAATAAAATTGTCATTTTTTCCTTCCACATTGCTTAAATTCCTGTCACACTATCCGAATTCAGATATTGTCCTGTCAGAAAGGAGAATACAGGGAGCGAAAGGTTTAATAGGACTCACAGGAGGAACCGGCCCAGAAAGCAGAAGATCCAGGAGTGTCCGCCACATATATGACTGCTCTGTGCACAGGACCTGTGATGAGGTCACAGGAGGGGAGGAGTCAGGGGTCACATGATCAGGGGCCTCAGTGTGTGCAGGACTCAGTGTGCTGGAGCGCACCCGATAATCAGCTGCGTGTGTCGCGCTGTGTGATAGTCACAGCACCTGCATGGAGGGCGACACATGCAGCTGATTATCGGGAGCGCTCCAGGGATCCGGGGTCCCGATGCAGCTATTCGGTAAGTGATATTAGCCAATAACAACTTCTCCGACGATATTCACTCATCTCTAGTAATAACAGCTCAAAGAAATTCACCGAACTTTTCATTAAGTTTAATAGCGAGACCCTATTAAATATTGAGCACCAGCGGGACGAAGCATTGACAGCGGCATGTAAAAGTGTGGGCGCCCCTGGTCAAAATGACCGTTATTGTGAGCAGTAGTAAGATGAAGATGAAATGATCTCTAAAAGGCCGAACCTCTAAGATGACACATGGCCTTTGTATTTTAGGCAATAATAAAAATAAAATATTTATATATATATATATAGACTTTTTTACAATTTCATAATTGCAAAAAGGAAAAAGGGCGATGCAAAACTTTGGGCACCCTTGGAGATTTGTGTACTGAGATAATTTTGATCAGGATTTTACATCTTAATTAGCTTGTTAGGGTTATGGTGAGATCACATGGTGACCAGGAGCTACAGTCTGAGGAAAGGGCTAAAAAGCCTTCACTAGACCCCTGTACAGCTGTATAATGAGGCCCAGGCTTTATAGTGAAGGGCCTGTTCCCAGGAGCTACAGTCTGAGGAAAGGGCTAAAAAGCCTTCACTAGACCCTTGTACAGCTGTATAATGAGGTCCAGGCTTTATAGTGAAGGGACAGGAGTGAGGGACTGTGCCCAGGAGCTACAGTCTGAGGAAAGGGCTAAAAAGCCTTCACTAGACCCTTGTACAGCTGTATAATGAGGCCCAGGCTTTATAGTGAAGGGACAGGAGTGAGGGTCTGTGCCCAGGAGCTACAGTCTGAGGAAAGGGCTAAAAAGCCTTCACTAGACCCCTGTACAGCTGTATAATGAGGCCCAGGCGTTATAGTGAAGGGACAGGAGTGAGGGCCTGTTCCCAGGAGCTACAGTCTGAGGAATGGGCTAAAAAGCCTTCACTAGACCCCTGTACAGCTGTATAATGAGGCCCAGGCTTTATAGTGAAGGGACAGGAGTGAGGGCCTGTTCCCAGGAGCTACAGACTGAGGAAAGGGCTAAAGAGCCTTCACTAGTCCCCTGTACAGCTGTATAGTGAGGCCCAGGCTTTATAGTGAAAGGACAGGAGTGAGGGCCTGTGCCCAGGAGCTACAGTCTGAGGAAAGGCTTAAAAAGCCTTCATTAGACCCCTTTACAGCTGTATAATGAGGCCCAGGCTATATAGTGAAGGGACAGGAGTGAGGGCCTGTGACCAGGAGCTACAGTCTGAGGAAAGGGCTAAAAAGCCTTCACTAGACCCCTGTACAGCTGTATAATGAGGCCCAGGCTTTATAGTGAAGGGACAGGAGTGAGGGCCTGTGCCCAGGAGCTACAGTCTGAGGAAAGGGCTAAAAAGCCTTCACTAGACCCCTGTACAGCTGTATAATGAGGCCCAGGCTTTATAGTGAAAGGACAGGAGTGAGGGCCTGTGCCCAGGAGCTAGTCTGAGGAAAGGGCTAAAAAGCCTTCACTAGACCCCTGTACAGCTGTATAATGAGGCCCAGGCTTTATAGTGAAGGGACAGGAGTGAGGGCCTGTGCCCAGGAGCTACAGTCTGAGGAAAGGGCCAAAAAGCCTTCACTAGACCCCTGTACAGCTGTATAATGAGGCCCAGGCTTTATAGTGAAAGGACAGGAGTGAGGGCCTGTGCCCAGGAGCTACAGTCTGAGGAAAGGGCTAAAAAGCCTTCACTAGACCCCTGTACAGCTGTATAATGAGGCCCAGGCTTTATAGTGAAGGGACAGGAGTGAGGGCCTGTTCCCAGGAGCTACAGTCTGAGGAAAGGGCTAAAAAGCCTTCACTAGACCCGTTTAGCTGTATAATGAGGCCCAGGCTTTATACTGAAGGGACAGGAGTGAGGGCCTGTTTCCAGGAGCTACAGTCTGAGGAAAGGGATAAAAAGCCTTCACTAGACCCCTGTACAGCTGTATAATGAGGCCCAGGCTTTATAGTGAAGGGACTGGAGTGAGGGCCTGTTCCCAGGAGCTACAGACCGAGGAAAGGGCTAAAAAGCCTTCACTAGACCCCTGTACAGCTGTATAATGAGGCCCAGGCTTTATAGTGAAGGGACAGGAGTGAGGGCCTGTTCCCAGGAGCTACAGTCTGAGGAAAGGGCTAAAAAGCCTTCACTAGACCCCTGTACAGCTGTATAATGAGGCCCAGGCTTTATAGTGAAGGGACAGGAGGGAGAAAACTGGGGAAAGGAGCCAGAAGAGCCGGACTGCCCATCACTAACCTGCAGAGCCGCACTCCACATATATGGCTGCTCTGTGCACAGGACCTGTGATGAGGTCACAGGAGGGGAGGAGTCAGGGGTCACATGATCTCCGGAGTGCAGACCTCCATGGAGCCTTCTCCTCAGTCAGTGACATTCCCGCCATTATTCGCCCCTCACTACTGGCACAATTACCCCGCGCCGCCTTCTCTACACAGTGTTATGTGTGGAATGTAACGTGTGATTTCTCTGGAGGGAAATAGACCCCACACAGGAGGGAATTCTCACCGGTTACCGGCCGTCTACTATATGGCGGCATATGATTGTGCTCTCGACTCCACACCAGGAGCTAAAATGCCCAAATCTCTAATGTAACCGCTATAAGAGAAGATATAACAAATTTCCCCTAAACTCACACAGCGGAGGAGGCCTCACTTGGAGCAATGTGACTCGCGCACAGAAAATCTATTCCCGGTTCTGTGATAAGTTATCGGCCGACAGGAAGAAGAAAGGTCTGAATTACAGCCCAGACTGGAGGAGAAACTGCAGGAGTTAGAATTGGCCAATCAGCGCTCTTCACCCCTATACTTATCTACACAAATACAAGACATGAAATGACAATTAGACGCCATTCTCACCACCAGAACGGAGAGGCGCTAACTTGGAGTAAAGCCGCGTTTTATCACCATGCCAATAAGCCTAATAAGATGCCGCTCGTAAGCTCAGAATGAGAGAGTCACTGCATATAATCTCCTCTATAAAAGACCCTAAGGGTCAGATCTCAGCCCACCCCGATGTCATGTATAGCACTTATAATGAATACTCCCAGAGTTTGTATTCGCCCCACAATCACCCCCCCCCCCCACTACTGGAGTCATTCCTTCACACCCTACATCTACCTAACCTGACTGAGTCCGCGGCACAACAACTCCATTTACACATCTCTGAGGAGGAAATAGTTTCATCAATCAAAAAACTAAAAAGAGGAAAGGCCCCGGGGCCGGATGGTCTTACAGCAATATATTATAAAAAATGCAGCGATGTGCTGACACCACATATAAAAACCTCTGTAATTCACTACTAAATGGCTCACAGCTGCCCCCTGAGCTCTACGTGGCGCATGTAACCGTAATCCCTAATCCTAAGAAAGATCATCTCACAACAAATTATAGACCTATATCCCTCTTATACATTGACTTCAAAATCTTTACATCCATTGTGACAGGATCAATAAAATCCTCCCTCACCTCATCCATCGGGATCAGGGTGGTTTTATACCAGCGCGACAGGCCCCAGATAATATTAGGAGAGCGTTAAATATTATTCATACAACTAACCTACAGCGAAAGCGACTTCTCCTGCTTGCATTAGATACTGAGAGGGCTTTCGATTCGGCGTCCTGGACGTATCTCTTTACGGTTCTATCGGAAGTCGGATTCTCCCCTAAACTTATAAAGTGCCTCCAATTGTTATATGATAGCCCTATCGCTTATGTAAAACTCCCGTCACCACATCCCACTCCAATTAATATTCAGAGGGTACCAGGCAGGGCTGTCCTCTATCTCCGGATCTTTTTGCACTTGCAATGGAACCCATTGGGGAAGCAATAAGGAGAGATCAGAATATCCTGGGCCCTGAGAATATGGGAGACCAATATAAAGTCAGCCTCTTTGCGGATGATCTCCTGCTAACATTAATAAGTCCCCACACTACACTCCCTCACTTGTTTTCTCTCCTTCACGAATTTGAGAAGATTTCAGGGTTAAAGATTAACATTGATAAATCCGAAGCATTATTTGTAAATTTTCCTAAGAGCAAACTAATATAGCCTCCCATTTTGGGTTTATACACAAAGAACATTATCTAACATATCTGGGTATCAACTTAACAGCCAACAGGTCACCTCTGTTTAGGAGGAATTACACTCCACTGATCCAAAACTTCCAGAGGGACCTGGATAGATGGGCTCCCTCAAAGTTACCCTGGCTCGGCAGAACACATGCATTAAAAATGGTGTCACTGCCTCGCTTCTTATATCTATTTAGGTCCCTCCCAATTATGGTACCAGCCATAACGATCACTCAGTTACACTCTATGATGTCTAAGTTTCTTTGGCTCGGAAAACAACCCAGAATTGTGCAAAAACTTATGTTCCGTCACAGAAAAGAAGGTGGTTTATCCCTCCCTAATTTTACACTTTATTACAAGTCGGCACAGATTGCTCCATTAATAAGTGCGTGTTCATATCCCAATAGTCCGAGATGGGTTATTCTGGAATCATTTCTCTCCAAACCATTCTCTTTATCAGGCCTAATGTGGACCACAGACCGACTTCCACGGGGGTTAATGAATGTGGCTCCTTTTACAGTCCACTCGTTGCTTCTTTGGAGGAAAGTCCGGTTTAAATATAACTTACAATCAAGCCCTTCTCCCCTGACAGCTATATTACAAAACCCCATGTTCCCGCCAGGCCTTGAGCCACAAATGTTTTCTGTCATTGCAAAATCAACTGTGTTGGCTGGATGCCATTTCAGCTGACTCCATTGATGAGAGAAGGAGCATTAGGCTAAGTGCACACGTTGCAGAAAATTTCTGCACAAAAACCTGAATCCCTTCCCAGAAACCGCACCTATTTTTCCGCGGCGGTTTTTGTGTGTTTTTTGCGCGGTTTTGATGTGTTTTTAATGCGTTTTTTTACCGCAGCAGTTTCTAAAAGCATGGGAGAAGCCTAAACCGCAGAAAAAAACGCAACATTAATATGCATGCTGCGGTTTTTACCGCGATGCGGTTTTTTCGCGGTAAAAAACGCATCAATGTGCACAAAAAGTGCAAAATGCATAGAAATGACTGTGCATCTTATTTTTAGCAGTTTTATAGCGGTTTTATAGTGAAAACCGCGATAAAAACCGCTAAAAAAAACGCTGTGTGTGAACACAGCCTTACGCTCCCTCTCCCATCATCCCCCTCTCATCAGCTTCTGATGTCACTAACGCCAACACTGACAGGGGGTCGCAATGACGTCACTACTCGGAGCCTACAGTCCGGAGATGTGCGGGAGCTCGCAGCAGTGAAGAAACTAGGAGGAAAGGTGAGTTTTGGATTTGTTTTTTATGAGGCTGCCTATGGGGTGCATTATATAAAGGGCTGCATTATTCTATAGGGTCTGCCTATGGGGAGTGCATTATACTATATTGAGGATTATAGTGAGACTTTTCTGGCACATTATACTATATGGAGGCTATCTAGCGGGCCATCATACAGTGTGGAGATTACAGTGTTGGAGCTATCAAACAATTTGGGGAATACTAAGCGGTCAGTGTATATACAGTGAGGGGGGATTAGATTGTGTATAAGAGAGCATCATACTGTGTATAGGGGAGCATCATACTGTGTATAGGGGAGCATCATACTGTGTATAGGGAAGCATCATACAGTGTATAGGGGAGCATCATACAGTGTATAGGGGAGCATCATACAGTGTATAGGGGAGCATCATACAGTGTATAGGGTAGCATCATACAGTGTATAGGGGAGCATCATACAGTGTATAGGGTAGCATCATACAGTGTATAGGGGAGCATCATACAGTGTATAGGGGAGCATCATACAGTGTATAGGGGAGCATCATACAGTGTATAGGGGAGCATCATACAGTGTATAGGGGAGCATCATACTGTGTATAGGGGAGCATCATAATGTGTATAGGGGAGCATCATACAGTGTATAGGGGAGCATCATACAGTGTATAGGGTAGCATCATACAGTGTATAGGGGAGCATCATACAGTGTATAGGGGAGCATCATACAGTGTATAGGGGAGCATCATACTGTGTATAGGGGAGCATCATACTGTGTATAGGGGAGCATCATACAGTGTGTAGGGGAGCATCATACAGTGTATAGGGGAGCATCATACTGTGTATAGGGGAGCATCATACTGTGTATAGGGGAGCATCATACTGTGTATAGGGTAGCATCATACAGTGTATAGGGGAGCATCATACAGTGTATAGGGGAGCATCATACTGTGTATAGGGGAGCATCATACAGTGTATAGGGGAGCATCATACAGTGTATAGGGGAGCATCATACTGTGTATAGGGGAGCATCATACTGTGTATAGGGTAGCATCATACAGTGTATAGGGGAGCATCATACAGTGTATAGGGGAGCATCATACTGTGTATAGGGGAGCATCATACAGTGTATAGGGGAGCATCATACTGTGTATAGGGGAGCATCATACTGTGTATAGGGGAGCATCATACAGTGTATAGGGGAGCATCATACAGTGTATAGGGGAGCATCATACAGTGTATAGGGGAGCATCATACTGTGTATAGGGGAGCATCATACTGTGTATAGGGGAGCATCATACTGTGTATAGGGGAGCATCATACAGTGTATAGGGGAGCATCATACTGTGTATAGGGGAGCATCATACAGTGTATAGGGGAGCATCATACAGTGTATAGGGGAGCATCATACTGTGTATAGGGGAGCATCATACAGTGTATAGGGGAGCATCATACAATGTATAGGGGAGCATCATACAGTGTATAGGGGAGCATCATACAGTGTATAGGGGAGCATCATACTGTGTATAGGGGAGCATCATACTGTGTATAGGGGAGCATCATACTGTGTATAGGGAAGCATCATACAGTGTATAGGGGAGCATCATACAGTGTATAGGGGAGCATCATACAGTGTATAGGGGAGCATCATACTGTGTATAGGGGAGCATCATACAGTGTATAGGGGAGCATCATACAGTGTATAGGGGAGCATCATACTGTGTATAGGGGAGCATCATACTGTGTATAGGGGAGCATCATACAGTGTATAGGGGAGCATCATACTGTGTATAGGGGAGCATCATACAGTGTATAGGGGAGCATCATACTGTGTATAGGGGAGCATCATACAGTGTATAGGGAAGCATCATACAGTGTATAGGGGAGCATCATACTGTGTATAGGGGAGCATCATACTGTGTATAGGGGAGCATCATACTGTGTATAGGGAAGCATCATACAGTGTATAGGGGAGCATCATACTGTGTATAGGGGAGCATCATACAGTGTATAGGGGAGCATCATACAGTGTATAGGGGAGCATCATACAGTGTATAGGGTAGCATCATACTGTGTATAGGGGAGCATCATACTGTGTATAGGGGAGCATCATACAGTGTATAGGGGAGCATCATACAGTGTATAGGGGAGCATCATACAGTGTATAGGGGAGCATCATACTGTGTATAGGGGAGAATCATACAGTGTATAGGGGAGCATCATACTGTGTATAGGGAAGCATCATACAGTGTATAGGGGAGCATCATACAGTGTATAGGGGAGCATCATACTGTGTATAGGGGAGAATCATACAGTGTATAGGGGAGCATCATACTGTGTATAGGGAAGCATCATACAGTGTATAGGGGAGCATCATACAGTGTATAGGGGAGCATCATACAGTGTATAGGGGAGCATCATACTGTGTATAGGGGAGAATAATACAGTGTATAGGGGAGCATCATACTGTGTATAGGGAAGCATCATACAGTGTATAGGGGAGCATCATACAGTGTATAGCGGAGCATCATACAGTGTATAGTGGAGCATCATACTGTGTATAGGGAAGCATCACACTGTGTATAGAGGAGCATCATACAGTGTATAGGGGAGCATCATACAGTGTATAGGGGAGCATCGTACAGTGTATAAAGGAGCATCATACTGTGTATAGGGGAGCATCATACAGTGTATAGGGGAGCATCATAGTGTGTATAGGGGAGCATCATACAGTGTATAGGGGAGCATCAAACTGTGTATAGGGGAGCATCATACTGTGTATAGGGGAGCATCATACAGTGTATAGGGGAGCATCATGCAGTGTATAGGGGAGCATCATACTGTGTATAGGGGAGCATCATACAGTGTATAGGGGAGCATCATACTGTGTATAGGGGAGCATCATACTGTGTATAGGGGAGCATCATACAGTGTATAGGGGAGCATCATACAGTGTATAGGGGAGCATCATACAGTGTATAGGGGAGCATCATACAGTGTATAGGGTAGCATCATACTGTGTATAGGGGAGCATCATACTGTGTATAGGGGAGCATCATACAGTGTATAGGGGAGCATCATACAGTGTATAGGGGAGCATCATACAGTGTATAGGGGAGCATCATACTGTGTATAGGGGAGAATCATACAGTGTATAGGGGAGCATCATACTGTGTATAGGGAAGCATCATACAGTGTATAGGGGAGCATCATACAGTGTATAGGGGAGCATCATACTGTGTATAGGGGAGAATCATACAGTGTATAGGGGAGCATCATACTGTGTATAGGGAAGCATCATACAGTGTATAGGGGAGCATCATACAGTGTATAGGGGAGCATCATACAGTGTATAGGGGAGCATCATACTGTGTATAGGGGAGAATAATACAGTGTATAGGGGAGCATCATACTGTGTATAGGGAAGCATCATACAGTGTATAGGGGAGCATCATACAGTGTATAGCGGAGCATCATACAGTGTATAGTGGAGCATCATACTGTGTATAGGGAAGCATCACACTGTGTATAGAGGAGCATCATACAGTGTATAGGGGAGCATCATACAGTGTATAGGGGAGCATCATACAGTGTATAAAGGAGCATCATACTGTGTATAGGGGAGCATCATACAGTGTAAAGGGGAGCATCATAGTGTGTATAGGGGAGCATCATACAGTGTATAGGGGAGCATCATACTGTGTATAGGGGAGCATCATACTGTGTATAGGGGAGCATCATACAGTGTATAGGGGAGCATCATGCAGTGTATAGGGGAGCATCATACTGTGTATAGGGGAGCATCATACTGTGTATAGGGGAGCATCATACAGTGTATAGGGGAGCATCATACTGTGTATAGGGGAGCATCATACTGTGTATAGGGGAGCATCATACAGTGTATAGGGGAGCATCATACAGTGTATAGGGGAGCATCATACAGTGTATAGGGGAGCATCATACAGTGTATAGGGAGCATCATACAGTGTATAGGGGAGCATCATACTGTGTATAGGGGAGCATCATACTGTGTATAGGGGAGCATCATACTTTGTAAAGGGGAGCATCATACAGTGTATAGGGGAGCATCATACAGTGTATAGGGGAGCATCATACTGTGTATAGGGGAGCATCATACAGTGTATAGGGGAGCATCATACTGTGTATAGTGGAGCATAATACTGTGTATAGGGAAGCATCATACTGTGTATAGAGGAGAATCATACAGTGTATAGGGGAGCATCATACAGTGTATAGGGGAGCATCATACTGTGTATAGGGGAGCATCATACAGTGTATAGGGGAGCATCATACTGTGTATAGGGGAGCATCATAGTGTGTGTATAGGGGAGCATCACACAGTGTATAGGGGAGCATCATACAGTGTATAGGGGAGCATCATACTGTGTATAGGGGAGCATCATACTGTGTATAGGGGAGCATCATACAGTGTATAGGGGAGCATCATACTGTGTATAGGGGAGCATCATACAGTGTATAGGGGAGCATCATACTGTGTATAGGGGAGCATCATACAGTGTATAGGGAGCATCATACAGTGTATAGGGGAGCATCATACTGTGTATAGGGGAGCATCATACTGTGTATAGGGGAGCATCATACTGTGTATAGGGGAGCATCATACAGTGTATAGGGGAGCATCATACTGTGTATAGGGGAGCATCATACTGTGTATAGGAGAGCATCATACAGTGTATAGGGGAGCATCATACAGTGTATAGGGGAGCATCATACTGTGTATAGGGGAGCATCATACTGTGTATAGGGGAGCATCATACAGTGTATAGGGGAGCATTATACTGTGTATAGGGGAGCATCATACAGTGTATAGGGGAGCATCATACTGTGTATAGGGGAGCATCATACAGTGTATAGGGGAGCATCATACTGTGTATAGGGGAGCATCATACAGTGTATAGGGGAGCATCATACTGTGTATAGGGGAGCATCATACTGTGTATAGGGGAGCATCATACAGTGTATAGGGGAGCATCATACAGTGTATAGGGGAGCATCATAATGTGTATAGGGGAGCATCATACAGTGTATAGGGGAGCATCATACAGTGTATAGGGGAGCATCATACAGTGTATAGGGGAGCATCATAATGTGTATAGGGGAGCATCATACAGTGTATAGGGGAGCATCATACAGTGTATAGGGTAGCATCATACAGTGTATAGGGGAGCATCATACAGTGTATAGGGTAGCATCATACAGTGTATAGGGGAGCATCATACAGTGTATAGGGGAGCATCATACAGTGTATAGGGGAGCATCATACAGTGTATAGGGAAGCATCATACTGTGTATAGGGGAGCATCATACAGTGTATAGGGGAGCATCATACTGTGTATAGGGGAGCATCATACTGTGTATAGGGAAGCATCATACAGTGTATAGGGGAGCATCATACAGTGTATAGGGGAGCATCATACAGTGTATAGGGGAGCATCATACTGTGTATAGGGGAGCATCATACAGTGTATAGGGGAGCATCATACAGTGTATAGGGGAGCATCATACTGTGTATAGGGGAGCATCATACAGTGTATAGGGGAGCATCATACTGTGTATAGGGGAGCATCATACAGTGTATAGGGGAGCATCATACTGTGTATAGGGGAGCATCATACAGTGTATAGGGGAGCATCATACAGTGTATAGGGGAGCATCATACAGTGTATAGGGTAGCATCATACTGTGTATAGGGGAGCATCATACTGTGTATAGGGGAGCATCATACAGTGTATAGGGGAGCATCATACAGTGTATAGGGGAGCATCATACTGTGTATAGGGGAGAATCATACAGTGTATAGGGGAGCATCATACTGTGTATAGGGAAGCATCATACAGTGTATAGGGGAGTATCATACAGTGTATAGGGGAGCATCATACTGTGTATAGGGGAGAATCATACAGTGTATAGGGGAGCATCATACTGTGTATAGGGAAGCATCATACAGTGTATAGGGGAGCATCATACAGTGTATAGGGGAGCATCATACAGTGTATAGGGGAGCATCATACTGTGTATAGGGGAGAATCATACAGTGTATAGGGGAGCATCATACTGTGTATAGGGAAGCATCATACAGTGTATAGGGGAGCATCATACAGTGTATAGCGGAGCATCATACAGTGTATAGTGGAGCATCATACTGTGTATAGGGAAGCATCACACTGTGTATAGAGGAGCATCATACAGTGTATAGGGGAGCATCATACAGTGTATAGGGGAGCATCATACAGTGTATAAAGGAGCATCATACTGTGTATAGGGGAGCATCATACAGTGTATAGGGGAGCATCATAGTGTGTATAGGGGAGCATCATACAGTGTATAGGGGAGCATCATACAGTGTATAGGGGAGCATCATACTGTGTATAGGGGAGCATCATACTGTGTATAGGGGAGCATCATACTGTGTATAGGGGAGCATCATACAGTGTATAGGGGAGCATCATACTGTGTATAGGGGAGCATCATACTGTGTATAGGGGAGCATCATGCAGTGTATAGGGGAGCATCATACTGTGTATAGGGGAGCATCATACTGTGTATAGGGGAGCATCATACAGTGTATAGGGGAGCATCATACTGTGTATAGTGGAGCATAATACTGTGTATAGGGAAGCATCATACTGTGTATAGAGGAGAATCATACAGTGTATAGGGGAGCATCATACAGTGTATAGGGGAGCATCATACTGTGTATAGGGGAGCATCATACTGTGTATAGGGGAGCATCATACTGTGTATAGGAGAGCATCATACAGTGTATAGGGGAGCATCATACAGTGTATAGGGGAGCATCATACTGTGTATAGGGGAGCATCATACTGTGTATAGGGGAGCATCATACAGTGTATAGGGGAGCATTATACTGTGTATAGGGGAGCATTATACTGTGTATAGGGGAACATCATACTGTGTATAGGGGAGCATCATACAGTGTATAGGGGAGCATCATACTGTGTATAGGGGAGCATCATACAGTGTATAGGGGAGCATCATACTGTGTATAGGGGAGCATCATACTGTGTATAGGGGAGCATCATACAGTGTATAGGGGAGCATCATACTGTGTATAGGGGAGCATCACACTTTGTATAGGGGAGCATCATACAGTGTATAGGGGAGCATCATACAGTGTATAGGGGAGCATCATACTGTGTATAGGGGAGCATCATACAGTGTATAGTGGAGCATCATACTGTGTATAGGGAAGCATCATACTGTGTATAGAGGAGCATCATACAGTGTATAGGGGAGCATGATACAGTGTATAGGGGAGCATCATACTGTGTATAGGGGATCATCATACAGTGTATAGGGGAGCATCATACAGTGTATAGTGGAGCATCATACTGTGTATAGGGAAGCATCATACAGTGTATAGGGGAGCATCATACAGTGTATAGGGGAGCATCATACAGTGTATAGGGGAGCATCATACAGTGTATAGGGGAGCACCATGCAGTGTATAGGGGAGCATCATACTGTGTATAGGGGAGCATCATACTGTGTATAGGGGAGCATCATACAGTGTATAGGGGAGCATCATACAGTGTATAGGGGAGCATCATGCAGTGTATAGGGGAGCATCATACTGTGTATAGGGGAGCATCATACTGTGTATAGGGGAGCATCATGCAGTGTATAGGGGAGCATCATACTGTGTATAGGGGAGCATCATACAGTGTATAGGGGAGCATCATACTGTGTATAGGGGAGCATCATACTGTGTATAGGAGAGCATCATACAGTGTATAGGGGAGCATCATACAGTGTATAGGGGAGCATCATACTGTGTATAGGGGAGCATCATACAGTGTATAGGGGAGCATCATACTGTGTATAGGGGAGCATCATACTGTGTATAGGGGAGCATCATACAGTGTATAGGGGAGCATCATACTATGTATAGGGGAGCATCATACAGTGTATAGGGGAGCATCATACAGTGTATAGGGGAGCATCATACTGTGTATAGGGGAGCATCATACAGTGTATAGGGGAGCATCATACTGTGTATAGGGGAGCATCATACTGTGTATAGGGGAGCATCATACAGTGTATAGGGGAGCATCATACTGTGTATAGGGGAGCATCATACTGTGTATAGGGAAGCATCATACAGTGTATAGGGGAGCATCATACAGTGTATAGGGAGCATCATACCGTGTATAGGGGGGCATCATACTGTGTATAGGGGAGCATCATACAGTGTATAGGGGAGCATCATACTGTGTATAGGGGAGCATCATACAGTGTATAGGGGAGCATCATACTGTGTATAGGGGAGCATCATACAGTGTATAGGAGAGCATCATACAGTGTATAGGGGAGCATCATACAGTGTATAGGGGAGCATCATACTGTGTATAGGGGAGCATCATACAGTGTATAGGGGAGCATCATACTGTGTATAGGGGAGCATCATACAGTGTATAGGGGAGCATCATACAGTGTATAGGGGAGCATCATACTGTGTATAGGGGAGCATCATACAGTGTATAGGGGAGCATCATACTGTGTATAGGAGAGCATCATACAGTGTATAGGGGAGCATCATACTGTGTATAGGGGAGCATCATACAGTGTATAGGGGAGCATCATACTGTGTATAGGGGAGCATCATACAGTGTATAGGGGAGCATCATACTGTGTATAGGGGAGCATCATACAGTGTATAGGGGAGCATCATACAGTGTATAGGGGAGCATCATACTATGTATAGGGGAGCATCATACTGTGTATAGGGGAGCATCATACAGTGTATAGGAGAGCATCATACAGTGTATAGGGGAGCATCATACAGTGTATAGGGGAGCATCATACAGTGTATAGGGGAGCATCATACTGTGTATAGGGGAGCATCATACAGTGTATAGGGGAGCATCATACTGTGTATAGGGGAGCATCATACTGTGTATAGGGGAGCATCATACAGTGTATAGGGGAGCATCATACTGTGTATAGGGGAGCATCATACCGTGTATAGGAGAGCATCATACTGTGTATAGGGGAGCATCATACAGTGTATAGGGGAGCATCATACTGTGTATAGGGGAGCATCATACTGTGTATAGGGGAGCATCATACAGTGTATAGGGGAGCATCATACAGTGTATAGGGGAGCATCATACTATGTATAGGGGAGCATCATACAGTGTATAGGGGAGCATCATACAGTGTATAGGGGAGCATCATACTGTGTATAGGGGAGCATCATACAGTGTATAGGGGAGCATCATACTGTGTATAGGGGAGCATCATACAGTGTATAGGGGAGCATCATACTATGTATAGGGTAGCATCATACTGTGTATAGGGGAGCATCATACAGTGTATAGGAGAGCATCATACAGTGTATAGGGGAGCATCATACAGTGTATAGGGGAGCATCATACTGTGTATAGGGGAGCATCATACAGTGTATAGGGGAGCATCATACTGTGTATAGGGGAGCATCATACTGTGTATAGGGGAGCATCATACAGTGTATAGGGGAGCATCATACTGTGTATAGGGGAGCATCATACAGTGTATAGGGAAGCATCATACAGTGTATAGGGGAGCATCATACAGTGTATAGGGAGCATCATACAGTGTATAGGGGAGCATCATACTGTGTATAGGGGAGCATCATACTGTGTATAGGGGAGCATCATACTTTGTAAAGGGGAGCATCATACAGTGTATAGGGGAGCATCATACAGTGTATAGGGGAGCATCATACTGTGTATAGGGGAGCATCATACAGTGTATAGGGGAGCATCATACTGTGTATAGTGGAGCATAATACTGTGTATAGGGAAGCATCATACTGTGTATAGAGGAGAATCATACAGTGTATAGGGGAGCATCATACAGTGTATAGGGGAGCATCATACTGTGTATAGGGGAGCATCATACAGTGTATAGGGGAGCATCATACTGTGTATAGGGGAGCATCATAGTGTGTGTATAGGGGAGCATCACACAGTGTATAGGGGAGCATCATACAGTGTATAGGGGAGCATCATACTGTGTATAGGGGAGAATCATACTGTGTATAGGGGAGCATCATACAGTGTATAGGGGAGCATCATACTGTGTATAGGGGAGCATCATACAGTGTATAGGGGAGCATCATACTGTGTATAGGGGAGCATCATACAGTGTATAGGGAGCATCATACAGTGTATAGGGGAGCATCATACTGTGTATAGGGGAGCATCATACAGTGTATAGGGGAGCATCATACAGTGTATAGGGGAGCATCATACAGTGTATAGGGAGCATCATACAGTGTATAGGGGAGCATCATACTGTGTATAGGGGAGCATCATACTGTGTATAGGGGAGCATCATACTTTGTAAAGGGGAGCATCATACAGTGTATAGGGGAGCATCATACAGTGTATAGGGGAGCATCATACTGTGTATAGGGGAGCATCATACAGTGTATAGGGGAGCATCATACTGTGTATAGTGGAGCATAATACTGTGTATAGGGAAGCATCATACTGTGTATAGAGGAGAATCATACAGTGTATAGGGGAGCATCATACAGTGTATAGGGGAGCATCATACTGTGTATAGGGGAGCATCATACAGTGTATAGGGGAGCATCATACTGTGTATAGGGGAGCATCATAGTGTGTGTATAGGGGAGCATCACACAGTGTATAGGGGAGCATCATACAGTGTATAGGGGAGCATCATACTGTGTATAGGGGAGCATCATACTGTGTATAGGGGAGCATCATACAGTGTATAGGGGAGCATCATACTGTGTATAGGGGAGCATCATACAGTGTATAGGGGAGCATCATACTGTGTATAGGGGAGCATCATACAGTGTATAAGGAGCATCATACAGTGTATAGGGGAGCATCATACTGTGTATAGGGGAGCATCATACTGTGTATAGGGGAGCATCATACTGTGTATAGGGGAGCATCATACAGTGTATAGGGGAGCATCATACTGTGTATAGGGGAGCATCATACTGTGTATAGGAGAGCATCATACAGTGTATAGGGGAGCATCATACAGTGTATAGGGGAGCATCATACTGTGTATAGGGGAGCATCATACTGTGTATAGGGGAGCATCATACAGTGTATAGGGGAGCATTATACTGTGTATAGGGGAGCATCATACAGTGTATAGGGGAGCATCATACTGTGTATAGGGGAGCATCATACAGTGTATAGGGGAGCATCATACTGTGTATAGGGGAGCATCATACAGTGTATAGGGGAGCATCATACTGTGTATAGGGGAGCATCATACTGTGTATAGGGGAGCATCATACAGTGTATAGGGGAGCATCATACAGTGTATAGGGGAGCATCATACAGTGTATAGGGGAGCATCATAATGTGTATAGGGGAGCATCATACAGTGTATAGGGGAGCATCATACAGTGTATAGGGGAGCATCATACAGTGTATAGGGGAGCATCATAATGTGTATAGGGGAGCATCATACAGTGTATAGGGGAGCATCATACAGTGTATAGGGTAGCATCATACAGTGTATAGGGGAGCATCATACAGTGTATAGGGTAGCATCATACAGTGTATAGGGGAGCATCATACAGTGTATAGGGGAGCATCATACAGTGTATAGGGGAGCATCATACAGTGTATAGGGGAGCATCATACTGTGTATAGGGGAGCATCATACAGTGTATAGGGGAGCATCATACTGTGTATAGGGGAGCATCATACTGTGTATAGGGAAGCATCATACAGTGTATAGGGGAGCATCATACAGTGTATAGGGGAGCATCATACAGTGTATAGGGGAGCATCATACTGTGTATAGGGGAGCATCATACAGTGTATAGGGGAGCATCATACAGTGTATAGGGGAGCATCATACTGTGTATAGGGGAGCATCATACAGTGTATAGGGGAGCATCATACTGTGTATAGGGGAGCATCATACAGTGTATAGGGGAGCATCATACTGTGTATAGGGGAGCATCATACAGTGTATAGGGGAGCATCATACAGTGTATAGGGGAGCATCATACAGTGTATAGGGTAGCATCATACTGTGTATAGGGGAGCATCATACTGTGTATAGGGGAGCATCATACAGTGTATAGGGGAGCATCATACAGTGTATAGGGGAGCATCATACTGTGTATAGGGGAGAATCATACAGTGTATAGGGGAGCATCATACTGTGTATAGGGAAGCATCATACAGTGTATAGGGGAGTATCATACAGTGTATAGGGGAGCATCATACTGTGTATAGGGGAGAATCATACAGTGTATAGGGGAGCATCATACTGTGTATAGGGAAGCATCATACAGTGTATAGGGGAGCATCATACAGTGTATAGGGGAGCATCATACAGTGTATAGGGGAGCATCATACTGTGTATAGGGGAGAATCATACAGTGTATAGGGGAGCATCATACTGTGTATAGGGAAGCATCATACAGTGTATAGGGGAGCATCATACAGTGTATAGCGGAGCATCATACAGTGTATAGTGGAGCATCATACTGTGTATAGGGAAGCATCACACTGTGTATAGAGGAGCATCATACAGTGTATAGGGGAGCATCATACAGTGTATAGGGGAGCATCATACAGTGTATAAAGGAGCATCATACTGTGTATAGGGGAGCATCATACAGTGTATAGGGGAGCATCATAGTGTGTATAGGGGAGCATCATACAGTGTATAGGGGAGCATCATACAGTGTATAGGGGAGCATCATACAGTGTATAGGGGAGCATCATACTGTGTATAGGGGAGCATCATACTGTGTATAGGGGAGCATCATACAGTGTATAGGGGAGCATCATACTGTGTATAGGGGAGCATCATACTGTGTATAGGGGAGCATCATGCAGTGTATAGGGGAGCATCATACTGTGTATAGGGGAGCATCATACTGTGTATAGGGGAGCATCATACAGTGTATAGGGGAGCATCATACTGTGTATAGTGGAGCATAATACTGTGTATAGGGAAGCATCATACTGTGTATAGAGGAGAATCATACAGTGTATAGGGGAGCATCATACAGTGTATAGGGGAGCATCATACTGTGTATAGGGGAGCATCATACTGTGTATAGGGGAGCATCATACTGTGTATAGGAGAGCATCATACAGTGTATAGGGGAGCATCATACAGTGTATAGGGGAGCATCATACTGTGTATAGGGGAGCATCATACTGTGCATAGGGGAGCATCATACAGTGTATAGGGGAGCATTATACTGTGTATAGGGGAGCATTATACTGTGTATAGGGGAACATCATACTGTGTATAGGGGAGCATCATACAGTGTATAGGGGAGCATCATACTGTGTATAGGGGAGCATCATACAGTGTATAGGGGAGCATCATACTGTGTATAGGGGAGCATCATACTGTGTATAGGGGAGCATCATACAGTGTATAGGGGAGCATCATACTGTGTATAGGGGAGCATCACACTTTGTATAGGGGAGCATCATACAGTGTATAGGGGAGCATCATACAGTGTATAGGGGAGCATCATACTGTGTATAGGGGAGCATCATACAGTGTATAGTGGAGCATCATACTGTGTATAGGGAAGCATCATACTGTGTATAGAGGAGCATCATACAGTGTATAGGGGAGCATGATACAGTGTATAGGGGAGCATCATACTGTGTATAGGGGATCATCATACAGTGTATAGGGGAGCATCATACAGTGTATAGTGGAGCATCATACTGTGTATAGGGAAGCATCATACAGTGTATAGGGGAGCATCATACAGTGTATAGGGGAGCATCATACAGTGTATAGGGGAGCATCATACAGTGTATAGGGGAGCACCATGCAGTGTATAGGGGAGCATCATACTGTGTATAGGGGAGCATCATACTGTGTATAGGGGAGCATCATACAGTGTATAGGGGAGCATCATACAGTGTATAGGGGAGCATCATGCAGTGTATAGGGGAGCATCATACTGTGTATAGGGGAGCATCATACTGTGTATAGGGGAGCATCATGCAGTGTATAGGGGAGCATCATACTGTGTATAGGGGAGCATCATACAGTGTATAGGGGAGCATCATACTGTGTATAGGGGAGCATCATACTGTGTATAGGAGAGCATCATACAGTGTATAGGGGAGCATCATACAGTGTATAGGGGAGCATCATACTGTGTATAGGGGAGCATCATACAGTGTATAGGGGAGCATCATACTGTGTATAGGGGAGCATCATACTGTGTATAGGGGAGCATCATACAGTGTATAGGGGAGCATCATACTATGTATAGGGGAGCATCATACAGTGTATAGGGGAGCATCATACAGTGTATAGGGGAGCATCATACTGTGTATAGGGGAGCATCATACAGTGTATAGGGGAGCATCATACTGTGTATAGGGGAGCATCATACTGTGTATAGGGGAGCATCATACAGTGTATAGGGGAGCATCATACTGTGTATAGGGGAGCATCATACTGTGTATAGGGAAGCATCATACAGTGTATAGGGGAGCATCATACAGTGTATAGGGAGCATCATACCGTGTATAGGGGGGCATCATACTGTGTATAGGGGAGCATCATACAGTGTATAGGGGAGCATCATACTGTGTATAGGGGAGCATCATACAGTGTATAGGGGAGCATCATACTGTGTATAGGGGAGCATCATACAGTGTATAGGAGAGCATCATACAGTGTATAGGGGAGCATCATACAGTGTATAGGGGAGCATCATACTGTGTATAGGGGAGCATCATACAGTGTATAGGGGAGCATCATACTGTGTATAGGGGAGCATCATACAGTGTATAGGGGAGCATCATACAGTGTATAGGGGAGCATCATACTGTGTATAGGGGAGCATCATACAGTGTATAGGGGAGCATCATACTGTGTATAGGAGAGCATCATACAGTGTATAGGGGAGCATCATACTGTGTATAGGGGAGCATCATACAGTGTATAGGGGAGCATCATACTGTGTATAGGGGAGCATCATACAGTGTATAGGGGAGCATCATACTGTGTATAGGGGAGCATCATACAGTGTATAGGGGAGCATCATACAGTGTATAGGGGAGCATCATACTATGTATAGGGGAGCATCATACTGTGTATAGGGGAGCATCATACAGTGTATAGGAGAGCATCATACAGTGTATAGGGGAGCATCATACAGTGTATAGGGGAGCATCATACAGTGTATAGGGGAGCATCATACTGTGTATAGGGGAGCATCATACAGTGTATAGGGGAGCATCATACTGTGTATAGGGGAGCATCATACTGTGTATAGGGGAGCATCATACAGTGTATAGGGGAGCATCATACTGTGTATAGGGGAGCATCATACCGTGTATAGGAGAGCATCATACTGTGTATAGGGGAGCATCATACAGTGTATAGGGGAGCATCATACTGTGTATAGGGGAGCATCATACAGTGTATAGGGGAGCATCATACTGTGTATAGGGGAGCATCATACAGTGTATAGGGGAGCATCATACAGTGTATAGGGGAGCATCATACTATGTATAGGGGAGCATCATACAGTGTATAGGGGAGCATCATACAGTGTATAGGGGAGCATCATACTGTGTATAGGGGAGCATCATACTGTGTATAGGGGAGCATCATACAGTGTATAGGGGAGCATCATACTGTGTATAGGGGAGCATCATACAGTGTATAGGAGAGCATCATACTGTGTATAGGGGAGCATCATACAGTGTATAGGGGAGCATCATACAGTGTATAGGGGAGCATCATACTGTGTATAGGGGAGCATCATACTGTGTATAGGGCAGCATCATACTGAGTATAGGGGAGCATCATACTGTGTATAGGGGAGCATCATACAGTGTATAGGGGAGCATCATACTGTGTATAGGAGAGCATCATACAGTGTATAGGAGAGCATCATACAGTGTATAGGGGAGCATCATACAGTGTATAGGGGAGCATCATACAGTGTATAGGGGAGCATCATACTGTGTATAGGGGAGCATCATACTGTGTATAGGGGAGCATCGTACAGTGTATAGGGGAGCATCATACTGTGTATAGGGGAGCATCGTACAGTGTATAGGGGAGCTGTACAGGGGGGAGACTCATGACATTATTAAATGTAAAGTGGGCACTTATTGTTATAGGGAACTCAGGTAACTCTGACTGTCAAAGGGGCACAAATGGCGCTATTACTTTCTAGAGGACAAAATATGGGCACTGTTTTCGAGAGTTGCTTTAGAATTTAGAGGGCACAGAGAGCCACACAGCAGGTCCAGTTAAAGGGACACATACAGCAGCAGCGGCTCAGCATTGGGGTATCAGCAGGGTAAGGAGTTTGTGCAGGTAGGGAGTAGTCCCATTGGTGACAGTGCTGAAAATATGAGACATGAAATGGATCTTTGTTGTAATCTCTGCAGACGAGTCCTGGCTGGAAGAAGTTGTCATGTTGGTCTGGGTCAGAAAAAACGTCAGCTGTAAGTCACCATCTGTAACTGTGCTGTGATCTCTTATACGGTATGTTGTGTAGGACAGGTATCTACCACTCACTATATGGCGGTAATATCAATATTGGTCTTTATTTAGAAATTATATTCAGCAACAGCGCGGTCCTCTGCTGAGGTTCTCCTCCACTATTACTGGGCGTCACCGAGTTGTAATCAAGGTTACCTGGTTGGGGGCTCACTCAGAAGTTTTCCCCCCCTGAACCAAAACCCTAGCTACGCCTCTACTCATTGATCTACTATGCTATAAATTCTCCACAAAATGATAAAAAATTGAAGTATATGTTACAATGGGAGGAGGATTTGGGGGTTGAACAGTCAATTGATGAATGGTATCGTAGCTATGACACCATATCATGAGGCAGTCACCAGACTTCCCTTGTGGAGACCTCCTTAAAACTATTGCACAGAGTCTATTATGTACCAGAAAAAATTCACAGCATTTTTCCTAAAATCTCGGGAGACTGTTTTAGGGGCTGTGGAATATCTGGTGACATGAGACATATTTGATGGTCTTGTATGGTGGTTTCTGGGCTTTGGGAGAAGGTGAAGCGTCTGATAGCACAGATGTATGGTGGACCGGTTGATCTGGAACCTTCTACCCTTTTACTGGGAACCAGGCCTTCCCGGCTTCCAGAAAGCTTTCAGAAGCTAGTAAACTACTTATGTATGGCCACTAAAATCCACATTGTGGCAAAGTGGAAGTCGCCCTCACTGCCAATATCTATGGTGAAAGAGAAGATGAACAACATTATGTTATTCTCATTTGTGGCCCCAGCGTTTCTTGTAGAATAAATCCCTTTCTCACACAGTCCTGTAGTAATGACTTTGTTCTCACGTTTTGTAGGAGGGTTCGTCTGACTCCATCTTATGTTATCAGTATAAGTGCGAGAGATGAGAGACCGACGACCGCAGTTTTACCGTGTGTGTCCGGCGTCAGTTCTACAGTGTGAGAGATGCGGGGTCTGTGACCGAAGCTGGGGGTATACAGGTGTATACAGCATACACAGAGGGGTCTGTGACTGAAGCTGGGGGTATACGGGTGTATACAGCATACACAGAGGGGTCTGTGACTGAAGCTGGGGGTATACGGGTGTATACAGCATACACAGAGGGGTCTGTGACCGAAGCTGGGGGTATACGGGTGTATACAGCATGCACAGAGGGGTCTGTGACAGAAGCTGGGGGTATACGGGTGTATACAGCATACACAGGGGTCTGTGACCGAAGCTGGGGGTATACGGGTGTATACAGTGTACACAGGGGGGTCTGTGACCAAAGCTGGGGTTATACGGGTGTATACAGCATACACAGGGGTCTGCGACCAAACCTGGGGGTATACGGGTGTATACAGAGTACACAGTGGTCTGCGACCGAAGCTGTGGGTATACGGGTGTATACAGCATACACAGTGGTCTGTTAGCGAAGCTGGGGATATACAGGTGTATACAGTGTACACAGAGGGGTATATGACCGAAGCTGGGGGTATACAGCGTACACAGGGGGGTCTGTGACCAAAGTTGGGGGTATACAGGTGTATACAGCGTACACAGGGGTCTGTTACCAAAGCTGGGGGTATACGCGTGTATACAGCGTACACAGGGGGGTCTTTGACCAAAGCTGGGGGAATACAGGTGTATACAGCATACACAGGGGTCTGCGACCGAACCTGGGGGTATACGAGTGTATACAGCGTACACAGGGGTCTGCGACCAAAGCTGGGGGTATACGGGTGTATACAGTGAACACAGGGGGCTGTGACCGAACCTGGGGGTATACGGGTGTATACAGTGTACACAGGGGGCTGTGACCGAACCTGGGGGTATACTATTATTATTATTATTATTATTTATTGTTATAGCGCCATTTATTCCATGGCGCTTTACAGGTAAGGAGGGGTATACATAAAAACAAGTACAATAATCTTAAACAATACAAATCATAACTGGTACAGGAGGAGAGAGGACCCTGCCCGTGAGGGCTCACAATCTACAAGGGATGGGTGATAATACAGTAGGCGAGGGTAGAGCTTGTCGTGCAGCGGTTTGGTCAATCGGTGGTTACTGCAGGTTGTAGACTTGTCGGAAGAGGTGGGTCTTCAGGCTCTTTTTGAAGGTTTCGATGGTAGGTGAGAGTCTGATATGTTGTGGTAGAGAGTTCCAGAGTAGGGGTGATGCGTGAGAGAAATCTTGTATGCGATTGTGGGAAGAGGAGATAAGAGGGGAGTAGAGAAGGAGATCTTGTGAGGATCGGAGGTTACGTGCAGGAAAGTACCGGGAGACGAGGTCACAGATGTATGGAGGAGACAAGTTGTGGATGGCTTTGTATGTCATGGTTAGGGTTTTGCACTGGAGTCTCTGGGCAATTGGGAGCCAGTGAAGGGATTGACAGAGGGGAGAAGATGGGGAATAGCGGGGGACAGGTGGATTAGTCGGGCAGCAGAGTTTAGAATAGATTGGAGGGGTGCGAGAGTGTTTGAGGGGAGGCCACAGAGCAGGAGGTTGCAGTAGTCAAGGCAAGAGATGATGAGGGCATGGACTAGGGTTTTTGCAGATTCTTGTGTGAAGAATGAACGGATTCGTGAAATATTTTTGAGTTGAAGTCGGCAGGAAGTGGAAAGGGCTTGGATATGTGGTTTGAAGGAGAGATTAGCGTCAAGGATTACTCCGAGGCAGCGAGCTTGTGGGACTGGGGAGAGTGGGCAGTCATTTACTGTAATTTATAGGTTCGTAGGGGGGGTCACGTGAGATGGGGGAAAGATGATGAATTCTGCTTTGTCCATGTTGAGTTTCAGAAATCTAGCGGAGAAGAAGGATGAAATAGTGGACAGACATTGAGGGATTCTGGTTAGTAGGGAGGTGATATCTGGTCCAGAGATGTAGATCTGTGTGTCATCAGCGTAGAGATGATACTGAAAGCCATGAGATTCTATGAGCTGTCCCAGGCCAAAGGTGTAAATAGAGAACAGCAGGGGCCCAAGGACTGAACCTTGTGGGACTCCGACAGATAGGGGGCGAGGTGAGGACGTGGTGTGTGAGTGGGAGACGCTGAATGTCCGGTCTGTTAGGTATGATGAGATCCAGGATAGGGCCAAGTCTGTGATGCCGAGGGATGAGAGGGTCTGTAATAATAGGGAATGGTCCACTGTGTCAAAGGCAGCCGACAAGTCCAGGAGGAGGAGGACAGAGTAGTGTCGCTTGCTCTTGGCGGTTAAGAGGTCATTGGTGACCTTAGTAAGGGCAGTTTCAGTGGAGTGGTGTGACCGGAAGCCAGATTGTAAGCGGTCGAAGAGGGAGCAAGAAGAGAGATGGGAGGACAGTTCAAGGTAGACGTGCTGTTCCAGTAGCTTGGAGGCGTAGGGGAGAAGTGATATAGGGCGATAGCTAGATACAGAGGATGGGTCAAGAGAGGGCTTTTTGAGGATAGGTGTGATGGAGGCATGTTTAAAGCTTGAGGGGAAAACACCAGTTGTTAGTGATAGGTTGAAGAGATGGGTTAGGGTTGGGATGAAGACTGTGGTGAGGTTTGGTATGAAGCGGGATGGGATCGGGTCGAGTGCACAGGTGGTGAGATGTGATCTTGAGAGTAGAGTGGAGAGTCTATCTTCTGTAATGGTGGAGAAGTTGGTTTTGAAGGTGGAGGGCTGGGAAGTCGGGAGGAAGGGTTCTGGGGGTTGTTGACCAAAACTTTCTCTGATGTTATCAATCTTCTGCTTGAAAAATGAGGCAAAGTCTTCAGCTGAGATGAGTGGGGAGGGAGGAGGTGCTGGGGGGCAGAGGAGAGAATTGAAGGTGTTGAATAACTGTTTAGGGTTGTGAGACAGGGAGGATATGAGAGAAGAGAAGTAGGTTTGTTTAGCTGTGGCGAGTGTGGTCTTGAAAGTAGTGAGGGACTGTTTGAATGCGATGAAGTGCTCGTTGGAGTGGGATCTTTTCCATCTGTGCTCAGCAGCCCTGGAAGCTCGCCTCAGCTCTTTGGTCAGGCTGGTGTGCCAGGGCTGTCTGTTGATTTTGCGAGCTTTGATATGTGTAAGTGGGGCAACGGATTCCAAAGCTACAGCTATTGTGGTGTTATATAGAGCGGCAGCGTCATCTGCATTGTGTAAGGAACTTATATCTGTGAGAGGGAGAAGGGATTCAGAGAATGAGTGTAGGTCAAGGTGTTTAAGATTTCTGCGAGGGTGTGAAAGTTATACGGATGTATACAGCGTACACAGGGGACTGCGACAGAACCTGGGGGTATACAGGTGTATATAGTGTACACAGGGGTCTGTTACCGAAGCTGGGGATATACGGGTGTATACAGCATACACAGAGGGGTCTATGACTGAAGCTGGGGGTATACGCGTGTATACAGCGTACACAGGGGTCTGCTACCGAACCTGGGGGTATACGGGTGTATACAGCGTACACAGGGGTCTGCGACCGAACCTGGGGTTATACGGGTGTATACAGCGTAAACAGGGGTCTGCGACCAAAGCTGGGGGTAAGCGGGTGTATTCAGTGAACACAAGGGGCTGTGAAGCTGGGGGTATACGGATATATACAGCGTACACAGGGGACTGCGACCGAACCTGGGGGTATACAGGTGTATACAGTGTACACAGAGGTCTGTTACTGAAGCTGGGGATATACTGGTGTATACAGCATACACAGAGGGGTCTGACTGAAGCTGGGGGTATACGGATGTATACAGCGTACACAGGGGTCTGTTACCGAAGCTGGGGATATACGGGTGTATACAGCATACACAGAGGGGTCTGTTACCGAAGCTGGGGATATACGGGTGTATACAGCATACACAGAGGGGTCTATGACTGAAGCTGGGGGTATACGGGTGTATACAGCGTACACAGGGGGGCCTGTGACCAAAGCTGGGGGTATACAGGTGTATATAGTGTACACAGGGGTCTGTTACCGAAGCTGGGGATATACGGGTGTATACAGCATACACAGAGGGGTCTATGACTGAAGCTGGGGGTATACGCGTGTATACAGCGTACACAGGGGTCTGCGACCGAACCTGGGGGTATACGGGTGTATACAGCATACACAGAGGGGTCTGCAACCAAAGCTGGGGATATACATGTGTATACAGCATACACAGAGGGGTCTGTGACCGAAGCTGGGGATATACGGGTGTATACAGCGTACACAGAGGGGCCTGCAACCAAAGCTGGGGATATACGTGTGTATACAGCATACACAGAGGGGTCTGTGACCGAACCTGGGGGTATACGGGTGTATACAGCGTACACAGGGGTCTGCGACCAAAACTGGGGATATACGGGTGAATACAGGGGGCTGTGACCGAATCTGGGGGTATACGGGTGTGTACGGCATACACAGAGTGGTCTGCGACCAAAGCGGGGGGTATACAGGTGTATACAGCATACAAAGAAGGGTCTGTGACTGAAGCTGGGGGTATACGGGTGTATACAGCATACACACAGGGGTCTGTGACTGAAGCTGGGGGTATACGGGTGTATACAGCATACACACAGGGTTCTGAGACTGAAGCTGAGGGTATACAGCTGTATACAGTGTGAGACGCGGGGTCTGTGACTGAAGCTTGGGGTAAACAGGTGTATACAGTATACACAGGGGTCTGCGACTGAAGCTGGGGGTATATGGATGTATACAGTGTACACAGGGGTCTGCGACCGAAGCTGGGGGATATATGGGTGTATACAGTGTACACTGTGGGGTCTGCGACCGAAGCTGGGGGTGTACAGCGTACACAGAGGGGTCTGTGACTGAAGATGGGGGTATACAGAGTACACAGAGGGGTCCACACAAATACGGCTCCGCTCCGTACATCTCGTACACACACGGCTCCGCTCCGTACACCTCGTACACACGGCTCCACTCCGTACACCTCGTACACACACGGCTCCGCTCCGTACACCTCGTACACACGCGGCTCCGCTCCGTACACCTCGTACACACGCGACTCCGTTCCGTACACCTCGTACACACGCGGCTCCGCTCCGTACACCTCGTACACACGGCTCCGCTCCGTACACCTCGTACACACACGGCTCCGCTCCGTACACTTCGTACACACACGGCTCCGCTCCGTACACCTCATACACACGCGGCTCCGCTCCGTACACCTCGTACACACGCGACTCCGCTCCGTACACCTCGTACACATGCGGCTCCGCTCTGTACACCTCGTACACACGGCTCCGCTCCGTACACTTCGTACACACGCGGCTCCGCTCCGTACACCTCGTACACACACGGCTCCGCTCCGTACACCTCGTACACACAGGGCTCCGCTTCGTACACCTCGTACACACACGGCTCCGCTCCGTACACCTCGTACACACACGGCTCCGCTCCGTACAACTCGTACACACACGGCTCCGCTCTGTACACCTCGTACACACGCGGCTCCGCTCCGTACACCTCGTACACACGCGGCTCCGCTCCGTACACCTCGTACACACAGGGCTCCGCTTCGTACACCTCGTACACACACGGCTCCGCTCCGTACACCTCGTACACACACGGCTCCGCTCCGTACACCTCGTACACACACGGCTCCGCTCCGTACACCTCGTACACACACGGCTACGCTCCGTACACCCCGTAGACACGCGGCTCCGCTCCGTACACCTCGTACACACACGGCTCCGCTCCGTACACCTCGTACACACACGGCTCCGCTCCGTACACCTCGTACACACACGGCTACGCTCCGTACACCCCGTAGACACGCGGCTCCGCTCCGTACACCTCGTACACACACGGCTCCGCTCCGTACACCTCGTACACACGCGGCTCCGCTCCGTACACCTCGTACACCCACGGCTCCGCTCCGTACACCTCGTACACACGGCTCCGCTCCGTACACCTCGTACACACACGGCTCCGCTCCGTACACCTCGTACACACACGGCTCCGCTCCGTACACCTCGTACACACACGGCTCCGCTCCGTACACCTCGTACACACACGGCTCCGCTCCGTACACCTCGTACACACACGGCTCCGCTCCGTACACCTCGTGCACACACGGCTCCGCTCCGTACACCTCGTACACACGCGGCTCCGCTCCGTACACCTCGTGCACACACGGCTCTGCTCCGTACACCTCGTACACACGCGGCTCCGCTCCGTACACCTCGTGCACACACGGCTCCGCTCCGTACACCTCGTACACACGCGGCTCCGCTCCGTACACCTCGTACACACACGGCTCCGCTCCGTACACCTCGTACACACACGGCTCCGCTCCGTACACCTCGTACACACACGGCTCCGCTCCGTACACCTCGTACACACACGGCTCCGCTCCGTACACCCCGTAGACACGCGGCTCCGCTCCGTACACCTCGTACACACGCGGCTCCGCTCCGTACACCTCGTACACACACGGCTCCGCTCCGTACACCTCGTACACACACGGCTCCGCTCCGTACACCCCGTAGACACGCGGCTCCGCTCCGTACACCTCGTACACACGCGGCTCCGCTCCGTACACCCCGTAGACACGCGGCTCCGCTCCGTACACCTCGTACACACACGGCTCCGCTCCGTACACCTCGTACACACACGGCTCCGCTCCGTACACCTCGTACACACACGGCTCCGCTCCGTACACCCCGTAGACACGCGGCTCCGCTCCGTACACCTCGTACACACACGGCTCCGCTCCGTACACCCCGTAGACACGCGGCTCCGCTCCGTACACCTCGTACACACACGGCTCCGCTCCGTACACCTCATACACACGGCTCCGCTCCGTACACCTCGTACACATGGCTCCGCTCCGTACACCTCGTACACACAAGGCTCCGCTCCGTACACCTCGTACACACACGGCTCCGCTCCGTACACCTCGTACACACACGGCTCTGCTACATCCACCCTGTAAACCCCTCCTGACCCCACACATAAACTTCCCCTCATCCAGCACCATGACAACCAGCACAGCAGAGTCCTGCAGACGCTGAGGCCCCTGATCATGTGACCCCTGACTCCTCCCCTTCTGTGACCTCATCACAGGTCCTGTGCGCACAGAGCAGCTGTAGAAATCTCCGGCCTCGGGGGTCTCACCAGACTTCGCTCTTTTCTTGCAGGGGCCGCAGTGGATTTCATCCTGGATCCATAGAGCTGAATAGAGGAGCGATGTTCCTTCACTCTGATGGGAATTGATGGTGACGTTTGTCCAACGTCCACGTTACCGAGTAAATCCCCCCAGGACTGCAGCCGGTAAAGACCCCGATATCCACAGGTGTCCCCTCTAATTGGGGGAAAGGGATAGAAAAGCCTCTTATCCCGAGGGGAAACCCTGTACATGGAGACATCGGCCTCAGATCTCTCCTGTCCTGTTCTTCCAGAAAAGCCTCAAACTTCTGTGTGTGACTCAGAGCTGAGATCTAACGGGAGAGAAGATTCCAGTGCGGGGAAGACGGGAAACCTTCATATAGACGGCCGGTGGGGATGGAGGCAGTGACCGACTCTGGCCACATCTGTCTCTAGAGCCGCAGTAGAAGATGAAGATGTCGTTCTCACCATGAAGGAGTTATTTCTCATGTCGCGTGTAATGAATATCTCCTGCAGTATTGCTAATGCCGATTCCAGTGTCGGTAATGAGACGAGAATTAGCGTTATGGAAGATGAGTCTATGAGGAACGTGTTCAGCTGCCGACTCCGAGGAGGAAAATGCTTGTTGTCTGTGGCCTAAATATATAGGTTTTATTAGTAGATGTCAGGGGAGAAAACTAAACCCTGTAAGATAATAAATCTCCTCATATGTTTCCCTTATTATCTCCAGTAATTGTATTATTACACAGGATTCTTATGGTGTTACATCGGATCATCTTCTTCTCATTCAGGTCTCTACAATATCGGATCCTCTCAGTGAAGATCTTCTATAGAAGAGAATTTTCCTGATTTACCCATCAAGGATGGATATGGACAGAGACAAGATGGCGGAGAGGATATTACACCTCACCCTAGAGATCCTCTTCCGTCTCACTGGAGAGGTGAGAGATTCTGATGACGTCACATTACATCATTCTTATCTATGGGAATAACAGATGGACAGAACTGGAGAGGTGAGGACTCTGGAAATGTCTGTAGTGAGATTTATTAATGTCTCTCCATAACCAGGATTACACCGTGGTGAAGAAGACCTCTAGTGATCGCTGTCAGGACCCTGTGTCTGAGGGATGGGGAAGACCCCTGAGCCCAATCACGGGGCCTCCACCTCACCCCCTGATCCATGAGGACATCAATGACCAGAAGATCCTAGAACTCATCTACAAGATGATTGAGCTGCTGACTGGAGAGGTGACACTGCTGGGAATGCTGGGACATTATACAGTAACACTATGAAGGGATTGGGGGGATGACGGTATCATTGTATGTGTCAGGTTCCTATAAGGTGTCAGGATGTCGCTGTCTATTTCTCCATGGAGGAGTGGGAGTATTTAGAAGGACACAGAGATCTGTACAAGGACGTCATAATGGAGGTTCCCCAGCCCCTCACATCTCCAGGTAATAGACAGGACTAAATACACACGGCCTATAATTATCTGTATGTAGAGAATGAATTCAGTCCCTGTATGTGTTTCCTCCAGATCTATCCAGTAAGAGGACAACACAAGAGAGATGTCCCCGTCCTCTTCTTCCACAGGACTGTAACCAAGAAGATCCCAGTGCTCCTCAGGATCATCAGGTAGATGGAGAGAAGGTGTCAGGAGATCTCCCCTATGATGTGTAGACGGCTGTGAAGGTCTTGTGCTCAGTCTTGTTTTATCCCCCAGTATTATATGTTTTATACTTGTGTAATGAGAACGGTGGAGATGGCAGGATTAGAGCTGATCATAGATGGGACTTCTCTATCTGTCGGTGACTTTTACAATATTTGTTTCAGGGTGAAGATCTGACCCATATTAATACTACAGAGACATATGTGAGGGGTGATGAGCGGTGTAACGAGGAGATTCCCACATATGATTACCCAGGTGAGTACTAACCACTGAATGCAGAGAAGTCACAGATTCCTCTCAGTCACCGGCTGTGGCTGCTTTATCGGTGGTGTAGTCCGGCCGTATTACCATGATCACCATTTTGCCTCTAGACCACAACATTCTCCTCCACCCAAAACTGTTCAAATGACTTTGGGCAGTGAAATCCCTTTTCTATAGAACTTACAACCAATTACATTGTTTCTGATCCTAAGGAATTCAGATTACTGCACAATCTCTCCTGAAATGGAGAGCAATATTATTTTCTCTAATCTTCTGCTCAGGATCCATAGTAGCTCCAATGGTCCACCATAAATGAGGGCAACTCTGGTTTACTGTTGTGTAATCTGTATTTGTAGTTTTCAGTTAATGAGATTCTCGTGCTCTGGGGCGGGGCTGTGGGTGGGGCTGTGGGCGGGGCTTTATGTGGTGCTCTGATTACATATTCCTCTGTATCGGCCTATGACTGGTCGCTGACCCCTCACTGACCTGCCC
Organism: Dendrobates tinctorius; assembly: GCF_039654945.1. Taxonomy (NCBI): domain Eukaryota; kingdom Metazoa; phylum Chordata; class Amphibia; order Anura; family Dendrobatidae; genus Dendrobates; species Dendrobates tinctorius. The sequence continues at coordinate 2,362,213 of NW_027362032.1, read as the reverse complement.
CCATTATTACATAATGCATATAATAGCATTGATATTATTGGTGATAATGCCTATAATATTGTGGCTATTGTGAGGCTTAGAAAAAAAAATTACATCCAGCAAAATGTCACCGGTGATGGCGGCGCCTGCGCAGTAGCCTCTATATGAACTATATCAAATTTTTTTTGTTAGGAAGTTATAAGGGTTAAAAGTTAAACAGTGAGGGGGTAAATATGACAGAAAATACCCAAAAGTGACACCATTCTAAATACTGCACCCCTCAAGGTGCTCAAAACGACATTCAAGAAGTTTATTAACCCTTCAGGTGCTTCACAGGAATGAATGGAATGTAGAAGGAAAAAATAAATGACAAAAATTTTCCTTTATACCTTTTTTTTTTTTTACTTTCACAAGGGTAACAGGAGAAAATGGACTATACATTTTGTTTTGCAATTTCTTCTGAGCATGCCGGTACCCCATATGTGGGGGAAATCTACTGCTTGGGCGCACAGCAGGGCTCGGAAAGGAAGGCGTGCCATTTGACTTTTAGAATGTAAAATATGCTGGAATAATTAGCGGTTGCCATGTCGCGTTTCGAGAGCCCCTGATGTGCCTAAACAGTGGAGACCCACAACAAGGGACCCCATTTTGAAAACTAGACCCCCTAAGGAAATGTGTGGTGGGCACTTTGAACCCCCAAGTGCTTCGTAGAAGTTAATTACCTAGAGCCATGAAAATAAAAAAATCATATTTTTTCAACAAAAAATTATCTTTTTGCCCTCCATTTTTTTCAAAGGGTAACAGGAGAAATTGGACCCCAAAAGTTGTAGTGCAATTTCTCCTGAGCATGCCGATACTCCATATGTGGGGGTAAACCACTGTTTGGGCGCATGGCAGAGCTCGGAAGGGAAGGAGCGCTATATTGGAGAGCAGATTTTTCTGGAATTGTTTGTGGGTGGCATGTCACATTGTCAGAGCCCCTGAGGTGCCAAATAAGCATAAGCCCCAAAAGTGACTGCATTTTACCAAATACTTCCCTGAATGAATTCTTCTAGTGGTGCAGTGAGCATACTGACTCCACAGCTGTTCCACAGAAAATTATACCATTGGGCAGTGAAGAAAAAATAATTACATTTTTACCACTAAAATGTTGTTTTAACCCCTGATATTACATTGGAAAATATATAGATAGGTAAATGGTTACTACACCCATAGATGAATTGACATAGGGGTGTCATTTCCAAAATGGGGTCACTTCAGGGGGGATTCTGCTGTTGTGGCACTTTGGAGAGATGCTAAGTGCCAGAACAACAGAATCCCCCCTGAAGTGACCCCATGTTGGAAATGACACCCCTCTGGGAATTCATCTATGGATATAGTGACCATTTTCACTACATGGATGATTTCCAGAAACACGTAGTGGAAGTTTTAGAGCAAAAATTGCAGAAATGTCATTGTAGTGCCCAATATATTGTGCCCAGCTTGTGTCTCTGGAGACCTCCCCCCACCTACCCCCGGAAATTGTTACGTCAGCTCTACTGAAATGTGTCTGTCACTAAATAATCCAAATGCTTGAATGTCAAAACAGTTCAAAAACGTGGTTCTGTGTGGAAGATTGTAAAGCCGTCATGGAGGCATAAGGCTGGCAGTGATGGGCATTGTGGGTAATAATAGCGGGGATCATGCCTCATTCCTCTCTTGGAACATACACAACATCTTCTCTGGGGTTCTTTCTTGTTTCAGTTACTGGGATGAGTGCAATAAAATGTCGCTCAGTGAGTCTTCTCACATCTTCACATTCTAAAGGATTGGCGGGGACAGAATTTTCAAAAACAAGATTTTCAGTGACCTTTTCCTGATGATCAAGGAAAGTATCTGCATTTCCGGCTTTTTTGTATAACACAAAAGAATTATATGTGGCCACCTGAAACAAATACATGAGTAACTTTTTATACCAGATCTATGACTTTCTTGATACCTGGTATGGCTGTAGAACCTGATCTGCAAGGTCCACACCCCATATATTTGTTGTAGTCAATGACAGACACAGGTTTTGGAGTAGTGGATCCCTGTTGGTCTGCAGTGGCCCTTGTGGCATCTGTGTGCATCGAGCTCAGGATAAAAATATCTTTTTTATCCTTATACTTAAGGACAAGCAACTCTCCATTGTGTAAAGCCCCTGACTGCCCCTTTCGGAAATTTTTGCTGACCAATGATTGTGGAAACCCCTGACAGTTTTTGTGAATGGTCCCACAAGCCCCTATGTTATGTTCAACCAGACTTTTAAATAGAGATATGCTGGTGTAGTAGTTGGCAACATATAGATTGTAGCCTTTTTGCAAAAATGGAGTTATCTCCTCCCAAACCATTTTTCCAGATGTCCCCAGATAAGTAGGGCATCCTGGTGGGTCTAGTTGGCTGTCTTTCCCCTCATACATGCGAAAAGCTTTCATAACAGGTCCTAGGAAGAACGGCAGAAAACATAGGGGTGGCTTGAACAAGGCGGTTGGACCAATAAGACTGAATGCTCGTTTTTTAACAAGCCCCATTGCGAATGTAAGTCCTAAAAATGTTTTCGTTTCTAGGACATTAGTTGGTTCCATAAATTTGACCTAGCATAATAAGATCGTGGATTCTGGCTGACGAATTGGGACATATATAAATTTGTAGGACAATATGCTCTAGCAAGCTATCTGTCAGAAACAAATTAAAAAAAATAATTGGTCCAAATTTTTCCACCTCCACATTTATACCAGGAATGGCATTAAAATTAGGGATGAATGGAGTAGCCGAATCCGAAGCCTCCTATCTGGGAAATGCTACATCAAGAGGCAAAGCCCCTTGGACATTGGTGTGCGCCAATTCATGAGCACTAGGGACAGCACTAGTACTGAGCATTGTTCCCTGAGTTGGAGACATTTCTCCAGAAGCGCTATTTGACCTTCTTGTTGTACTGGTCCTTGTGTGTGAGGATGGACCAGAATCAATGCTCATTTCTGAGCTATCACTGTCGCTGCTACTAAAGCCCTCGAAATCCACATCGCCATCTGACACTGCACTTTCTTCACTGTCAGAACATAAAAGTGCATAAGCCTCCTCTGCACTATAATACTGACCGGCCATTTTATTCATTTTTATTTTATTTTTTCCGGAAATAGAAAACTCTGACGTGACCAAATTATTGGGGAGACAATTGAGAAAAGCCTAATTTTTTACCCTACCCCTAACTTTAGCATAAACCCTAACTTTAGCCCCAACACTAACCCTAACTATAGCACTAACCCTAACCTGCCTTATCTGTTTTTCTATTGACAAATGATGGACCTGAGTGGGGTCTTGTTTTTGTGAGATGAGAATTGGTATTATTTTCGCCTACATAACATTGATTGGTTTCTTTACATTTGATATTTGGGAGGCAGAATGAACAAACAGTTGAACACCGCACACTGCTGGCTCATCCAACAAGGTTTTCTATTAGACTGTGAACTGTCATTGTCTTGGTAAATAATTAAAGTTTTTTACATAGCTTGCCATTTTTATGTACAGTTTAAGTAGAAATGTTCAAAAATATAAAACTCAAGGATATTTTATTTAAAAAAAATGTTTTTTTATCTTAGCAGATGACTATAACAGGAGATCAGAGGGACAGCTGACATCTTCAATTTTTAAATCTGATGATCTTGAGATCCTACAAGATACAACTGAAGTGAATGCCATTACTCCAGATATACCATCATCCATTCACAGCCAAGATCTGTCATCTGATCCTATAGAGCAGGTCCCATCTTCTGATTCATTACTGACTAATAAGGAAAATCAAAGTCACAGAAGAGGCAATAAAAAACAAACTGCTCCTAAAGCAAAGAAGCCATTTTCATGTTCAGAATGTGGGAAATATTTTACATGGAAATCCCGTTTTGTTACTCACTATAGAACTCACACAGGGGAGAAGCCTTTTTCATGTTCTGAATGCGGGAAATGTTTTATCGATAAATCAGAATTGGTTAGGCACCAAAGAACTCACACAGAGGAGACGCCTTTTTCATGTTCAGAATGTGGGAAATGTTTTAACGAGAAATCACGTTTTGTTACTCACTATAGAACTCACACAGGGGAGAAGCCTTTTTCCTGTCCAGAATGTGGGAAATGTTTTAGCCAGAAAGCGATTCTTGTTAGACATCAGAGAACTCACACAGGGGAGAAGCCTTTTTCCTGTTCAGAATGTGGGAAATGTTTTAAACAGAAACATGATCTTATTAGGCACCATAGAACTCACACAGGGGAGAAACATTTTTCATGTTCAGAATGTGGGAAATGTTTTAACCAGAAAGTGCTTCTTGTTAGACATCAGAGCAGTCACACAGGGGAGAAGCCATTTTCACTTTCTTAATGTGGGAAATATTTTACTTGGAAATCAACTGTTAATAAACATCAGAGACGTCACATAGGGGAGAAGCCTTTTTTATGTTAATAATGTTGGAATAGTTTTACCCAAAATTAAATCTTCTTAAATGGGTTGTCTCTTGTCATTCTTCATGTTTGCTGACAAAAGGATAAAACTAAACTTTATTAATTCCAAATGTAAAGCTATACCCATAATTCACCCCCTGAAGGTTAGTCAGTAGGTGACTAATAGAAAAAACATGTACCCCACATCTCAGTATATAGGGTGAGGTGACGTATACACACTCACTCTCCAAGCCTCTCATTTCTATGGGTTTCATCATCCTCACCAAAGGCGACTCATCAAGAAACTATTTAATATTGACCTATTTTCAAGCGAGACTAATCGAAAAAAAAAAAAACTAAAATCATGAATCATGTTATTTGAAACAGTCAGAAAACTAGCCCCATATTGGCAGATCTCAGACCTGCAGCAGCCAAAAAGGCAAATGCAATTCTAGGATGTATTAACAGAAGCATACAGTCTAGATCACGTGAAGTCATTATTTCCCTCTACTCCTCTTTGGTCAGACCTCATCTGGAATATTGTGTCCAGTTTTGGGCGCCACATTTTAAAAAAGACATCAACAAACTGGAGCAAGTTCAGAAAAGAGCGACCAGAATGGTGACCGGTCTGCAAACCCTGTCTTATGAGGAAAGGTTGCAGGATTTGGGAATGTTTAGTTTGCAAAAGAGAAGACTGAGAGGAGACTTAATAGCTGTCTACAAATATCTAAAGGGCTGTCACATTGTAGAAGGATCAACTTTATTCTCATTTGCACAAGGAAAGACTAGAAGCAATGGGATGAAACTGAATGGGAGGAGACACAGATTAGATATTAGAAAAAACTTTTTTACAGTTAGAGTGATCAATGAGTGAAACAGGCTGCCACGAGAAGTGGTGAGTTCTCCTTCAATGGAAGTCTTCAAACAGAGGCTGGACAGACATCTGAGTGGGATGATTTAGCGAATCCTCCCTTGAGCAGGGGGTTGGACCAGATGGCCGAGGAGGTCCCTTCCAACTCTACCATTGTATGATTCTACCTCAAACTATATACTTCAGCAGTTTATAATCCACTCCAGTGTCAGGAATAGATAGTATGAATTTGAATTTAGCAAATGGCTGCAATGAAACAAAGAGTGAAACATTTAAAGGGGTCTGAATACTTTCCGTACCCACTGTATCAGTAAAAATAGCTCCTCTTTATTAGGTAAAGTATAAAAGAATTGCACTTTGATATTTTTTAAATATTTTTAGAAACATTTTTTTTTACTTTTGGCATTGTGAAGACATGCAGCATTGTTCCTTAATTAACCAGATGACTATTTTTAGCAGATGAAGAATAATAGAATGTTATCTGTATGTTGGCTTTAAATTTAAGTGTTGATTTCTGGTTGGTCAAGAAAACAGACTTTTGCTTGTGTCAGCCGGTAATATTGACTTTTATTTTGCGCTTGAAAAATAGAGTATACACGGGCGCTACCTATCTGAAGAAAACCTCAGATGCAAAAAGGAAGAAAGAAATGTTTATAAAATGGAAAGAGGGAGGCATATCTAAAGAAGAATATAATGCTGTCTGCAGAACCTGCAGGGCACAAATCAGATTATCTAAAGCTGACAATGAATTGAGGCTTGCAAGAGATGTCAAAAGCAATCATAAAGGATTTTGGGGATATGTCAAAAGTAAAAGAAAAGTCAAAGATGCTATAGGATTTTTACAGGATGAAAATGATGAAATGGTAAGACAGGATGTTGAGAAGGCCGAACTTTTAAATTCCTATTTTGCATCTGTTTTCTCTCAGAAAGGAAATGTAACCTCAACTGTTCTTCACTGTCCTATTAAGGGAATAGAAGAATCCGGGATATCTATAAACAGAAAGATAGTGAGGAAACACTTAGCTAACCTAAATGAATTCAAGTCTCCAGGTCCAGATGAATTACACCCCAGAGTACTGAAGGAGATAGCAGAAGAAATTTTAGAACCCCTCTCCATAATCTTTGAAAATTCTTGGAGCACAGGAGAAGTCCCAGAAGACTGGAGAAGAGCAAATGTTGTTCCTATCTTCAAAAAGGGGAAGAAGGTGGACCCAGGCAACTATAGGCCGGTGAGCCTGACTTCTATACCAGGAAAGATCTTTGAACAAATTATTAAACAACATGTATGTCAGTACCTAGATAAGAATGAAGTGATTAAACAGAGTCAGCATGGGTTTGTAACTAATAAGTCATGTCAGACTAACTTAATTTCCTTCTATGATGGACTTCAGCAAAGCATTTGACAAAGTATCTCATACAATCCTTATTGAAAAAATGTCTAAGTATGGAATGGACAAGGCAACTGTTAGGTGGATTCATAACTGGCTTAGTGATCGGACCCAAAGAGTGGTCATAAATGGCTGCACATCCAGTTGGAAGAATGTCTCAAGTGGGGTACCACAGGGCTCTGTCCTGGGCCCTGTATTATTCAACATCTTTATCAACGATTTAGATGAAGGAATTGAGGGTAAACTGATTAAATTTGCTGATGACACAAAGCTAGGTGGGATAGCTAATACTAGAGAAGAGAGAGAGAGGATTCAAAAAGATATAAATAAACTGGAGCAGTGGGCAGCAACTAACAGAATGATTTTTAACAGGGAAAAATGCAAAGTACTACATCTGGGCAATAAAAATGAAAAAAGCATATACAGAATGGGAGGAATAGGGCTAAGCAACAGCACATGTGAAAAAGACTTGGGTATACTAATAGATCACAGACTGAATATGAGTCAACAGTGTGATGCAGCAGCAAAAAAGGCAAATGCAATTCTAGGATGTATTAACAGAAGCATACAGTCTAGATCACGTGAAGTCATTATTTCCCTCTACTCCTCTTTGGTCAGACCTCATCTGGAATATTGTGTCCAGTTTTGGGCACCACATTTTAAAAAAGACATCAACAAACTGGAGCAAGTTCAGAAAAGAGCGACCAGAATGGTGACCGGTCTGCAAACCCTGTCTTATGAGGAAAGGTTGCAGGATTTGGGAATGTTTAGTTTGCAAAAGAGAAGACTGAGAGGAGACTTAATAGCTGTCTACAAATATCTAAAGGGCTGTCACATTGTAGAAGGATCAACTTTATTCTCATTTGCAAAAGGAAAGACTAGAAGCAATGGGATGAAACTGAATGGGAGGAGACAGATTAGATATTAGAAAAAACTTTTTGACAGTTAAAGTGATCAATGAGTGGAACAAGCTGCCACGAGAAGTGGTGAGTTCTCCTTCAATGGAAGTCTTCAAACAGAGGCTGGACAGACATCTGACTGGGATGATTTATCGAATCCTGCTTTGAGCAGGGGGTTGGACCAGATGGCCCAGGAGGTCCCTTCCAACTCTACGATTCTATGATTCTTACATATGGCCTTGAGTTGAGCAGCTGGTCCGTGTATTTGAGAGTCTCCAGCTATGAGAGATCTCCTGAACAAGAGTTAGGCTGGCTTTTATACTATTTTGACCCATAGACTTGCATTAGTGTCTGTCCTATAACCACATACAGTGATTTGCCGCTATATTCGTAGCCTCTTCCATATTAGAAGCTTATGGAATACACATATAGTTATTTTTTGCAATATGCATATAATTAGCTATGCATTACCTTAGCCTAAATGGGGTTTTACACATAGCGATATCGCTAGCAATATCGCTAAAACATCACCGATTTTGTGATGTTATAGCGATATCGCTAGCGATATCGCTATGTGTGATACTTACCTCCGACCGGCTCCCCCGCTGTCCATTGCTGATCGCACGAGATCGGGCGGCTCCATTTCTCGTTGTCTGCTTTCTGCTGGGCTTCCTGCTGTGTGAGACGAGCGACACTGGACGCGGGCGGGAGGACGTCTGGATCGCTGTGTGTGAAAGGTGAGTATCGTGCGCTGCATCGCTGCTGCATCGCTGTGAGATCTTTCTGTGTGAAAGCTCACTAACGATCATTTAGCGATGCACCAACGATCCTGACCGGGTCGGTATCGCTGGTCGGATCGCTGGTGCATCGCTAAATGTAAAAGGGCCTTTAGAAACTTAAGCCTATGGAGAACCATTCATTATCTCTAAATAGTCACATACTGACAGTTCTGACAAGTGACCTATAGGTTTGACAAGCAGGGAACAGATGTATCAGCCAAAATCCTCAGACTAGCTCACTCATCCACTGACCAGGGTTTCTGCTAGCTAGTTAGACTCTGCATATGTGAAGTAATCTATACTATTTTTTATTATAGAAATACTGATATTTTACAGTCCCCCCTGATTATGATTTTTAGAAATATCATAATCCTAAACTCATTCTCTCACCATTCGTATCACATTCATTCTTTATTCTGAAAACCTTGTGTCACCATCTGCCCTGAATGTCATCTGAATTCTCAAACCTATTGTATAAAACAAAAATTACGTCAGAGAGTTTATATTTTTTCATTTTAACATCTCTCTTAAAATATCCTCTTCCTTTTTCATTTCTATCTTTATATTCTTATAAATTCTCTTAATTTTACACATAATAACTATTTGATATATTATACACAACAAAACTATAATAAATATGATAACAATCGGATTAGATGATACATTCCCTGCTGCCATTTTCGCTGAAGACTGTGACCAACTCGCTATGGATTTTCCTAAATTCCTCCACCAAGATGACCCTGACATACTCGTCCATTCATGGTCAATATCATGTAAATTACCTTGCTCATGTCTGAATACAATTTCAGCTTCTTTTATTTGTTTTGTCAGCAGATTTAATAAACCCTTGTCTTTCTTTATCTCATTTGTCCACAAATCCCAAGGAAATTTATTGACTTGTGACAAATTGAACTGGATCGGAAGGATTTTCAGATTTCTTGAGCCTATTGATGTAGTATACAGTTAGTCCTCGGTTTACGACGGTCGCGCGTTACGTCGTTTCGTGGTTACGACGCTTTATACGACACCTTATTCTGACTTACGCGGTTTTGCGTCGTAAGTCAAACTACGTGCAGCAGCGGAAGAATACAGTCCAGTACTGCACACTGTACCCGGTTACACGAGGAAGACGAGTCTCCTGCATGCCATAATGCCCTTCATTATGGCTCCCAAACATAAGCCAGACTCTTCTGATGCCAGTGCATTAAAGAAAAGGAAGGCCATCACCATGGAGGTGAAAGTGGATATCATAAGGCGATCTGATAAGGGGGAAACACCAACAGAAATTGTCAGGTCATTAGGACTTAGTCGTTCGACTGTCGCTACGATTATCAAGGATAAAGATTGAATCCTTGAACATGTGAAAGGATCTGCTCCTATGAAAGCGACAGTGATAACAAAGCAGCGTAGTGGGCTTATTCTTGAGATGGAAAGATTATTGGTGCTTTGGTTGGAAGACCAAAATCAACGCCGTATCCCTGTGAGCTATGGTTATTCAGGAGAAGGCTAGGCGACTGTTTGAGGCGTTGAAAAGAGAAATGGGGGAAGGAAGTGAAAGTGAAGAATTTGTGGCGAGTAGGCGTTGGTTTTTGAGGTTTAAGGATCGTGCCAATTTCCATAACATTAAAGTGCAAGGTGAAGCTGCTAGTGCTGATGAGAAAGCAGCAACTGAGTTTCCTAAAGCATTGGCTGAGATAATTGAGGAGGGTGGTTACTGTGCTCAACAAGTGTTCAACGTGGATGAGACAGGCTTGTTTTGGAAACGTTTGCCTAACCGTACGTACATCACCAAGGAGGAGAAGTCAGCACCAGGTCATAAAGTCGGCAAGGAGAGACTGACTTTGCTTCTTGGGGGCAATGCTGTTGGCGACTACAAACTGAAGCCCATGCTGGTGTATCAGGCTGAGAATCCAAGGGCACTCAAGGGCATTTTGAAGGGTCAACTACCAGTCATCTGGAAGTCTAATAGGAAGGCATGGGTGACACTTGCAGTGTTTGATGACTGGTTCACCAACCATTTTGTGCCAGGCATGGAGCGGTATTGTACCTCCAAGGATATCCTCTTTAAGGTGTTGCTAATTCTGGACAATGCCCCTGGACACCCTGCCCATCAGGATGACTTTAACCCTAATGTCAAGGTGGTTTATCTTCCACCTAATACCACTGCCCTAATACAGCCTATGGACCAAGGAGTCATTGCTACATTCAAGGCCTACTACTTCCGAAGGGTCATTGGTAATGCTTTAGCAGCAAATGAAAAGAATAAGGACTTGACTCTAAAGGACTTTTGGAAAACATACATCCTTGATGCTGTGAATAACATTGCTGATTCCTGGGATGAGGTTAAGCACACCAGTATGAATGGTGTGTGGAAAAAAACTGTGTCCCCAGTTTTTGAATGATGTCACAGAGGTCCAAGAGTCAGTGACTAGTGTCATAAAGAACGTTGTTGATATGAGTAAGACAATGAATCTGGAGGTGGAGGAGGAGGATGTCACAGAGCTACTGGCATCTCATGGAGAGGAGTTATCTGCTGAGAACCTTATTCAACTGGAGAAGCAGATGATAGAGGAAGAGGAAGACATACCAACCCCAGAACCTAAGAGATTTACAAGGCAGGGCTTGGCAGGAGGTTTTGCCCTGATAGAGGAAGGGTTGTCAAGGTTTGAGGCTGAGGATCCCAACATGGAAAGGTACACTAGGGTTGCCAGAGGAGTCATGGATTCCCTTAGGTGTTACAAGGAGATCCTGGAGAAGAAGATGGTCTCCTTCCAAACTAACCTGCAGCAGTACTTCAAGAAGGTAGAGAGGCCTGCAATAGATCCTGCAACAGATCCTGTACCTCCAGCACCTTCTGCAGCTTCCTCCCAATGCTATTTTTGTTTATTACAGTACTGTACACTGTTGATTACTGTTACAGCACTTACAGTACAGTATTTCATTAAACGTACTGTACTGCACAATATTTTACTGTACCTATGTTTATTGATAATTATGTAAGGTACTGTGTTAGGATAGGCTAAGTGTTTGCAGTACTGTACTGTTACTATGGTACAGTACTGTATGAACGTATGGTCTGACTTATGTTGAAATTCGGTTTACGACGCCGCGTAAGAACGGATCAACGTCATAAGTCGAGGACTACCTGTACTTCCTTCCTTCTTTGTGAGAGCTTTAACATTTCCCTCAATACAATATAAACCCATTGTCAGATTTTCGGCATGTACACAAGATGAGAAGAATGCAGAAACCACTTCTCTTCCTGACATGACTTGGAAACAAATCCTGTTAGCGCTTACTGGTGTCACCGGGTCATGTATCGTGTGGACAGTCTCAACTCTGGCATGACATGAGGTATGATTATGGAAACATGAATGATAAATGACTTTATCCTGTCCAGGTAGACACATTACCTTGGAAACAAAATTTAAGCATGACGAAATGTCTAATTGTTCAGTGTTGATACCATCAAATGCAAACTCTGTGTAGTGTAATTGATAATATAGCAATTGTGTAGGACTGACAGGAAGTCCCAGAACACTTATAGGAACCAGGGTTTCTTCTCTTCCTGACACTGGGATCAGTGATGTTCCTACACAAATGTTCTGTTCACATTCTATCCACTTATTTACCCACAAATCTGTATGGTTTAACGCAAAGTTATATTCTATAGGCAAATCTCTCATTAGTCCTAGAGGTGTAATTCCACTTTGTAAGGCTTGTGCAATCATTGTCAGATTGGTGGAATATTCAATCTGAATTTCTAGACATGTTTTGGCCACTTGAGATTCCTGTTCACTTTCCATTAAAGCTAAAGTAGCATCTTGTAGATGTGATACAGAAGATCCCAATACAGCAGCAGTGTTCAAAACCATCTTTTCAAGGACTTGATTCAAGCTTTTCTGAATCTTTACCCCTTTTCCTCCAATATACCCAATATTTTCCAGATCTGATTTAAGTGTATGAATGTCCATAGTGTTAATTAAACTTCCTACTGTTCCTAATCCCCCCAAAATACCTTCTAACACTCCCCTCTTACTTCTAACCTGTGTTGAAGTTCTTTTCCCAAACCATTGTTCTATTCCCATCTCCATGTTAGTGAGATGTGACTGACACTGGGGATATCTAGAAGAGATTTTCCAGTTAGACATGTTAAAGGTCCATACCATGGTCAGAAACACTCCATCTCATAACAGAGGTTTAGTTTGGAACTGATTGATTTGGAAAGGAGTAGATGGTTGAAATCTTGTCTGTGTGCATACATTATCTACTGCTGACCATATATTTACATTTACACCTTTTCATTGTTTGTAGTTATTTTTCGTTACAACATTGGTAAAGTCCAGAATCTTTAGGAGATGGATTATCTACAGAAAAAATAAAATCCTTATCCAACCATCTCACATTACTGGATTGACCTCTGTGGATAACATTTGTTGGACCATTTGAAAAACTTCCCAAAAATGATTTATCTTTGGTCCATGATAACAGAGATTCTGAAGGTAGCTCTAACCTCGTGCTGCATTTTAGTAATAAAGGAGACATATTTTCTTGACTATATACTGCTTGTGGTGTAACCCTTACTTCTGGAGCTATAGTATTTGATGCTGTAAAAACTACAGATACCTGTACTTGTACTGGTTCTCTGGTTATCTGAAAGTTCCATGTTTTTACCCAATCCTCATCTCCTTCGTTAATAGAAAGAAATGAAGGGTCCAAAACTTTCCCAAAAAGTTGTGTCTTTAACCAAGCATCTGTTTTGGATGTTCCAAATTTCCCTTTTGCGATCATATCATTTGTAATATCGCCTGACCACACAGCTTTCTCTTCACCTCTTATCTCTATATTCCAGAATAACACATCTGTAGGACTACATTCCCATGTGCCTGTCTTATTATTGTGTATATAATCTCCTTGTAACTGTGTGAGCTTCGTCTTAGGTCCTGTGGCTGCATGTAATATTATGTCAGTGTCATGTATGAAGTGTAGCTCAATACAGCATTTTGCACCATAACCCATGCAAATGTTTCCAGTAATATCTACTGAATCGTCCGGTATGTCCTCATCTATTAAGCTTTGTAGATTCGTTCCTCTTGGTTTCCTTGGATGTTAAGTTCCTTTGAAAAGTTCCTTCACTTCACTAGTATTTGTTCCATGGTGTGAAATATCTTCAGCGTAGATCACAGTTGAAATAGTACAAAGTAGCAGAAATGTGATTCCCATCAGATAGTAGCTTTTCCTGGGAAATGTCTTCTTCTGAAGGATTGGTGCTGAATCTCTTCCATCAAGGACGTGGAGTTTCGTATTCCAGTTCTTATTGGAATCCATTCCTTCCTAAAAGAAATGCAGTATCATTATTTTGCAATATACAGTTTGCATTGATCAACATGTACCCACAATTTTTGTTGTCTGCGGGTATTTTTAACCACCTTAGATGCTCGTTGCACAAGAATCATCACTTGACCCATGGTTTCGATAATTTCAAAGGGACCTTCCCAATTACTTTCCCAAGGTCCATTCTTCCTGAAAGTTTTAATCATCACTAGAGCCCCTTTCTTGAATTTGGATACGTATGGTGGCTCCATTCTCTGCATTCTTGATGCAGCATGTGGAAGAATCGTTTTCAAGTTATCCTGCAACAATTGCAACCATTTGGACCTTGCAACAGCATCTTTTTGTGGTGTGGACAAAAATGGTTCATGAGGAAAAATCAATGGCATTTTTCTTCCTGTCATCAGTTCAAAAGGAGTAAACTGAGTTGTGGCAAAAGTTGTTCCTCTTAGGCTAAGTGCACACGTTGCATATTTTAAGCAGAATTTTCCTGACAAAAATCGCATGTCACCGCTCCCAGAAGCCGCATGCATTTTTTTTGCGGTTTTTAAAGCGTTTGATGTGCGTTTTTCATGTGGTTTTCTATGCGGGTTTTTATGCGGTTTGCAAGCGTTTTTACATTCACACAAAGTTAATTGAAAAAAGAAAAAAAAAGTTTATGAAGTCATTTCCTGTTACAACCTCTATTCTCCATGTTTTTTTTGCAAATGGCAAGACAGTGAAGATGCGTCCATTGCAGAGCCTGTGTTTGAGCCCAGAACTGATGCTTATTTTGCATCTTACAACATTGATTTTGCTGCACCACCACGAGCAGGTAATGCTGGACACAGCATCTATCGTTTTTTGCATCATCTCATTGTGCGCGTCTATGCGCATGCATGGCGTGCACATGGTCTTGGATTGTCCTGTGTTTAATGTGCATTTATGCACATGTGTCTTTTGTGTGCATTGACAGGGTTCACATTGCGTTAGGGGACAATTTTCTGATGAGTCCACCATTGCCGGCAATGAAAATAATGCATCATAAGGCATGTCCACATCGCAATGTGCTATCAAGCAGGCGTTAATGATGCACCCTTGAACGCTGCTTGCCATTTTTTGGTTGCGTTGGTGAACACACTTGTTGCATGTGCAAATGCTAGGTAGTGCATGTTACCTGGGCACTACCATATTTTTGCGCAATCGCTGCGTTAATAATGATGACAATAATGACATCTGCTGTACTGCATACAAAATGTTTGCTTTAACGCCATGTTAACCGAGCCTTAGGCCTGCATTGCTCATAGTTTTGTGTCTGACAAAAGACTTTAAAACAAAAATGGCCAAGGTTTTATGTTTGAATTTTACAAAGTAAAGCACAATGGTCAATGGAAAATCAGCGTTCGCATGAACATGTGTTTGATTGCGTTACGGTGTGCATGCAATCTTTGCGTACAGATTTGTACATACTATATTTTACCACTCGATTGCTAGGGCGCATAAATGCAAGCGCGCGCAACTAGCTTTATATTACATAGGATTTTTGGTCACACAATGCGGCTTCAGAAATAATGCTAATGTTACAGTACCGTAACATAATGTCCGCATATTTCTTAATGGTTTATTATTTTGATGTATTTGGGACTCATATTTAATTATCCCATAGGAGCGATGTCGTACGAGGAAGAGGAGTACAGCTTCCAAAAGAATGTGGGTGCACCCAATTCTTCAAGAGCGTGTGGACAAGGGCCACTTCAATCTTCTTTACCAGGATTTAAGGAAGTAAGATATAGTAGGGCAAATTATGTTCTTTGTGACTCAGTGAGCAACAAATTTTGTTTAAATTTGTTTTGTTGTTTATTGTAATCATGTTCAATACTTTACCTGTGTTAATTTTTTTTTTTATTCTTGTTTCAGGTATCCTGAGAAATGTGTCCACTTCTGCTGGCTGACAATACCAGCATTTGATCGCCTACTCGACCTTCTTTCACCCGAGTTAAATTATCAAGAAACAGTCATGCGAAGACCCATCTCTGCTGAGGAAAGGCTGCTCATCACCTTGCCGTAATTTTTTTTCACATAACCCCTCTAAAGATCCCATCAAACATCAAGCAAATGAAGGCAAAAGATTTTCCCAAAACAAAAAATTAAAAAAAAATTCAGACATGGCAATGTATCTGAAGTATTGCCGTCTACTTTTCGGTTAAAACATCGAGGTGCTTGCATCCAAACCAAGGAAGGTTTCAAAGTGGCAAAAAAATAAAAACAGCACTACACACTACAGGGGAAAAATAGAGTGTCTTTATTTTACATGTATTTCATCAATACATATGTAGACATGCAGGACGTTAGAGGAATGCTAGGGGAGGGAGGTGCTGGACAACAGGTGTTTCTACTCGATTAAACTCGCTTCCACGGGTAAAGGACAGGTAGAAGTGATACATAGCGAAAAGGCCATTCCAATAACGTCCTGCATGCATATTATCCTTTATTTGTATTTCGATGCTTTACTTACATTTTCCTTTCCTTTTTTACAGGTTTTTGGCCACAGGAGAGAGCTACACATCACTGCACCTACAATTTAGGGTTGGTAAATCCACCATCTCTCAAATTGTGAGGTGTACATGTGCCGTCATCTGGCAGAAGTTGCAGCCCATCGTCATGCCATCGCCGACCGAGGAGACTTGGCTGCAGGTCGCAGCTGGCTTTCAGTCTGTGGCCAATTTCCCAAACTGCATAGGTGCAGTTGACGGTAAACATGTGAGAGTGCTGAAGCCACCACGATCAGGATCACGCTTCTTTAATTATTAGAAGTACTCAGTGGTTCTGATGGCGGTGGCTGATGCACATTACAAATTTGTTGTCATCGACGTTGGTGCCTATGGTAGTACTGGGGATTCTCGGGTGTTGCGATCATCTCTGATCGGAATGCAAATTCTTCAAGGTGGCAGAACGCTTCCACCCCCAAGACCTTTGCCGGGTTCCACACTTCCAGTGCCCTTTGTGATGGTATCGGATGAGGCGTTTCCCTTAAAGATCAACCTGCTGCGCCCATACCCACGAAGGACACTGGATGACCGGCGGAGGATTTTTAATTATCGGCTGAGCCGTGCACGAAGATATGTGGAATGCACCTTTGGGATCCTGTGTAGTCAGTGGCGGATCTTTCACACTGCCATCCAGTTAGAGACTGACACTGTTGACACTGTAATTAAGGCATGCTGTGTACTCCACAACTACCTTCGAGAATACAGAACAGAGGTAGATGAGGAGTCACAGCTGTCTGAATTAGTTGCAGTTGAAACCTCGGGTCAGGGAAGGCTTTCAAACTCGGGTGTGCGTGTGCGAGAAACATTCACTGACTACTTCATGAGTCCTGAAGGTGCCGTGCACTGGCAATACTCCAGTGTCGGTGTTGAGCAGCCTGAACAGCTGAGAAGAAATGATAGGTAATCCCAAGCAAGCAAGTAGCGTGCTGATAAAAACTTTTGGACAAAATGCTAAAAATTAGTAAATTTTTTGGCTGGTCAACAATAAATCGGGTCTCTGCGAACATCTATTCTTTACACACCACCATTACCCACTACACTCAATTTTCACAACATATCTACTATTATTTGTTAAAATTTTTAACATATAGCCCATGGTGCGGTACTTTCCAAAAGGTAACATACCAAATATCACTACAGTACACAAAGGAGGCAGTTGTTTGGGGTGTCACAGCAGCACATTGGTTGGTTGAGCTGGGAGCTCCAATAGTGGTGAAGAGGCAGCGTGTAGTGAGCAATGTTTATCTGTTTCTGTTTTTTACATTGATTACAGTGTGTTTAGTCTTTGGCACCAAAAAATATTCACACACACACTGAGTCTTGAAACTGTTTTTTTTTATATAAACAGTATCTAAATTGTGAAAAACACATATAAAAACACTGTATGAAACATACTTCAACAGAACGGCAAACATTGTCGGAATAAATTTTACCCTGTCAACAGGACAGGCAAGGTGTCTGGTGGCTACGGAGGTTTTTTGACCAGACAACTTGGCTGGTATCTAAAGTGTCGAAAGCACATATAAAAACACTGTATGAAACATACTTCAAATGAACGACAAACATTGTCGGAATAAATTTTACCCTGTCAACAGGACAGGCAAGGTGTCTGGTGGCTACGGAGGTTTTTTGACCAGACAACTTGGCTGGTATCTAAAGTGTCGAAAGCACATATAAAAACACTGTATGAAACATACTTCAAATGAACGACAAACATTGTCGGAATAAATTTTATCCTGTCAACAGGACAGGCAAGTTGTCTGGTGGCAACGGGGTTTTTTTGACCAGACAACTTGGTCGGTGATTAACCAAACCTCAAAATTGATGATAGTCTGGATCATAGCTATACGATGGATATAAGTTTTGAGACAACACCTGACTCATTGGAGAGTTTCCATGTTGACCACTACTTTGTGATGAATTTTGGTGGCCAAAAACAAATGAATCAGGATGGTCAGGACGTAAGGATGGCACCTGACCAAACCGCTGCGAAGCAGTTGATGCAGGTGGTGGTGGAGGCACACAGCGGGGATTAAAAAGGTTCATAATCCCACTGATTATGTCATTTGCCGGTGGTAGATTTGATGGTGTGTCAACAGACATTATAAGTACATTTACAGCAGACATTATAAGATTCCGTCAGTCCCGTGGCATGGACCTCAGGCGGCTGGCTATGTTTAAACCAAAAGTGTCTATGTCATCCTGATGTCTTACATTATCAATAAGACTGAGGGTTCGGCTAGTGAGTTCAATTGCACTCAGTCTCAGTTGTTGTCCCTTTTTTTGTTGCCGCCCTAGTCGATGCCACGGAATGACCAGAACCTGCCCGCATCCAAGTGCGCCTTGACACACCACCAGCTGAGCTACTGGTAGTGACAGGTGCAGGAGCAGCAGACGCCAAAGTCCCGTCAGAGGACACACTGGTGTCCAATAAAGAATCACAACCAGCTGCTTCAGCTGCCATGGAGGATATCACTGAAGAGGGCCTGTCATCCTGAGGAGCTGGAGAGGAAGACATGTCAAAGTCCTGGACCTCCTCGGCCAGACCAGTTTCCGGGCTTTTCTGTCCAGGGGCTGTTGACGGGCCGGAACTTATATTTCCATCCATTCTGTTGAAGGAAGAAACACAAAATTATACCAAAACTAAAAAGTCAAAGTTTATAACTAGGTAAAAATAAAATATATATAATATGTAAAAAGCTGAACTCGGGTATGACATGAGATTTTATGGAAATTTTTTTGAGCTTAAAGTCCACCTCTCGGCTTATAAAAAAGTGATCTAACATAGTTTGCAGCATATGGGGACATAGTCTATGGCCTAGCATATTGGGGAATAATCTATGGAGCATGTTATGGAGCCATAACAAGGATCATTACATGGGGCATATTATTATCTTTACCATCTTATGGGGCCATTTTTAAACTTTGTGCTGAAATATATGGCCTATTTTTGGTATGGAGCATGTTATGTTCACCTCTTGAAGTGTATGTTGCGTTATATGTGGATCCAGAATTAATATTGATATGCAATATGTTTAATAATAAAATTATTAAACATCGTCACATCTCACAAACATAACAGCATACTATCCCGAATATCAAACAATGTCCAGTCGTCATCCAATTATCGTGACGTTAGCCAGACACTACCCCAGTAATCAAAGCGCTAATTACCTCCGCACATTCCTGCTGGTTAAAATGAACTGCAGCTGATCAGCATATGGAACCTTCTTTCTAGGAGGTGAACTTCCACTTGGTGTCTTCATTGACTTGACCAGCCTGTCCGTTATTGAGCGCCATCGATTTTTCACATCATCCACTGCAATAAAATCAAAGAAAAACATTAATGTGTTTTCACAAATTACAGGCCAAATTTTAAATAGAACTCATAACACAAACTTACTAATCTGTTTTTGTCCCGCTCTTGGAAGGTCCGGCCACCGCGGATATATTTCGGTGACAATTGCTGGCCAAGCATCCCTTTTATTGTAGGATCCCTTGTATGCCGCACTGGCACGGTCCCACACTTCAGGATGTTTCTCTATCTAAAAAATGAATAATCCATGTTAATAACTGTTATTTAAAAAGAATTTAAAAGCAAAAAGTCTGTTTTGTCTCTATAATTTGGTCAACACATGTAGAGATATATCCACACTGAAACTCACACACCAAACCAATGTCGATATGTTTGAATCCTGCTAGACCTTCACCCAAAAAACCAAAAGCAACCCTATACGGCTCTTTCAACATAATGTCCGTCACCACTCGAACCACGTGTAACCATTTGAACGCAAATGAGCTGGGATTCAGAGCAAGAAGCATGTTTCAATTCTCATCTTATGTCACTATACGTGAAGCCTTGGGCTATCCCTTTTTCCTCACATTATAACCAACCGTCCTCGACATGACCCTAGGCCTAACACAATGCCAAACCCCACACCCTCTTCATGTCCCCTGGCCTAACAAGGCATACGCCAAGGGTAAACCTTGGCCTACGCTTTCCCTAACACCACCCCAATTCCTAGTCCTAAACATAACCATCAACATTATAATAGGCCTAACAATATACATAACCCTACGCACATGCCTAAGGCTATTTTCACACTAGCGCCTTGTATCGCTGGGGTTCATGCGCAATAGAATATATAATAATGCTGCATACGCTTTTCCATTTTGGGTTCTAGATGCATGAGTTTATACCATTCTATAGCCATGTTCATGCATGCTATTTCAAAAGCAGAAGTACACATGGCCATCCATGCTACTGCGTGTATTTGGCGCATAAAGGCGCATTTGTTTTGTTTATCACAGGTCACATGGAGGAAAAATAATACAGGACTATGGGATGGCGGATATGTATATGGGCACGGGACTATGGGATGGAGGATATGTATATGGGCACGGGACTATGGGATGGAGGATGTGTGATGGGTGTATGGGCACGGGACTATGAGATGGCGGATATGTATGATGGGTATATGGGCATGGGACTATGGGATGGCGGATATGTATGATGGTTACATGGGCACAGGACTATGGGATGGAGGATATGTATGATGGGTATATGGGCATGGGACTATGGGATGGCGGATATGTATGATGGGTATATGGGCACGGGACTATGGGATGGAGGATGTGTGATGGGTGTATGGGCACGGGACTATGAGATGGCGGATATGTATGATGGGTGTATGGGCACGGGACTATGAGATGGCGGATATGTATGATAGGTATATGGGCACAGGACTATGGGATGGAGGATATGTATGATGGGTATATGGGCATGGGACTATGGGATGGCGGATATGTATGATGGGTATATGGGCATGGGACTATGGGATGGAAGATATGTATGATGGGTATATGGGCACTGGACTATGGGATGGAGGATATGTATGATGGGTATATGGGCATGGGACTATGGGATGGAGGATGTGTGATGGGTATATGGTCATGGGACTATGGGATGGAGGATATGTATGATGGTTATATGGGCACGGGACTATGGGATGGAGGATGTGTGATGGGTATATGGGCACTGGACTATAGGATGGAGGATATGTATGATGGTTATATGGGCACTGGACTATGGGATGGAGGATATGTATGATGGGTATATGGGCATGGGACTATGGGATGGCGGATATGTATGATGGGTATATGGGCACGGGACTATGGGATGGAGGATATGTATGATGGGTATATGGGCACTGGACTATGGGATGGAGGATATGTATGATGGGTATATGGGCATGGGACTATGGGATGGAGGATGTGTGATGGGTATATGGTCATGGGACTATGGGATGGAGGATATGTATTATGGTTATATGGGCACGGGACTATGGGATGGAGGATGTGTGATGGGTATATGGGCACTGGACTATGGGATGGCGGATATGTATGATGGTTATATGGGCACTGGACTATGGGATGGAGGATATGTATGATGGGTATATGGGCACGGGACTATGGGATGGAGGGTGTGTGATGGGTATATGGGCACTGGACTATGGGATGGAGGATATGTATGACGGGTATATGGGCATGGGACTATGGGATGTCGGATATGTATGATGGGTATATGGGCACGGGACTAAGGGATGGAGGATATGTATGATGGGTATATGGGCATGGGACTATGGGATGGAGGATGTGTGATGGGTATATGGACACGGGACTATGGGATGGAGGATGTGTATGATGGGTATATGGGCACGGGACTATGGGATGGTGGATATGTATATGGGCACGGGACTATGGGATGGAGGATATGTATGATGGGTATATGGACACGGGACTATGGGATGGAGGATATGTATGATGGATATATGGGCATGGGACTATGAGATGAAGGATGTGTGATGGGTATATGGGCACTCGACTATGGGATGGCGAATATGTATGATGGGTATATGGGCATGGGACTATGGGATGAAGAATATGTATGAAGGTTATATGGGCATGGGACTATGGGATGGAAGATGTGTGATGGGTATATGGGCACTCGACTATGGGATGGAGGATATGTATGATGGGTATATGGGCACGGGCCTATGGGATCGTGGATATGTATGATGGGTATATGGGCACGGGACTATGGGATGGAGGATAATTATAATTTGCTATAACTAACCACAGTTAGTTACTATGCCCAGGCAGCGCCGGGCTCTTCAGCTAGTTTTATATATTATTCGTTTTTATTTTTTTTATTTAGAAGTTTGGGTGTCAATTTCTGTAAATAATCTGGAAAAAAAATGGCGTGGGCTCCCGCGCAATTTTTTCCACCAGAGAGGGAAAGCAGGTGAGTGACAGCAGATTTATATAGCCTAATAAGGGACCATTTTTTTTGGCCCCTCCCCAGCTAAAAAAATCTGCCCCCAGACACCCCATAAATGGCACATCTGTGAGATGCGCCTTTTATGGAACTTAACCCTCTCTCATCCCACAGCCATCGTGCAGTGGCATATGGGGTAATAAGGGGTTAATGTCACATTGCAATTGGAATGTGACATTAAGCCGGGTTAATAACAGATAGGCGTCAATCAGCCGCCGATCCATTGTTAACCATATATCTTGAAAGGGTTAAAAAAATAAACAGACATTATTTTGAAATGTTTTTATTTAAATAAATACAACTTGTTTTTGACCATGTTTTATTGAACGCCCAATCCAAGATTTGAAGGGTTAAAAAAAAAAAAATCCACCTCCATTGCTGATCTGAGATCTGCACAGGAGTGTGAGAAATTTTCCCATGCTCCTGAGTTCATCTCAGGACAACATGTTAGTCCGCGCATGCGCAGACCGGACCACCCGCGTAGCGCGAGCTGACTTCGGGTGAAGTCGGTAAACAATGAACCGGGGTGCTTTACGGCCCCATTCATTGTAGCGGCGTCGGGAGTTTAGAGCGGCCACATGTTATGTGGCTGCTCTAAACTTTAGATCTTCGTGGAACACTCATTTTTATGGGATTCTGCGGAGGGTAGGTATTTTTTGTGGTTTGTTTTTTTATATTTTTATTTAGGTTGAGCATGGTCTTCGGGGAATTAGCAGAATAGGTGAGTACGGGTTTTTTATTTTAATTTTTTTTAGGTGGCGACGTCGGGGACAGGTAATTATTATTTTTTTCCACAGGTAACCACTGGCCACCAATGAAAAAAAATTATTGGACACTTAAAAGAAAAAAAAAAAAAGGAAATTTTAAGGAAAGGCTGTTGGGGGAAAAAATGATATATGTGGAAGAGGGGGGGAAGCGGGAATTAAAAAGGCACATTTTAGTGGGGGCCCAAAACTCATATTGGCGGGGGGAATGGGGCAAAAAAAAAATTTTTTTATTCACAGCAGGAACAGCTCAATGGGAATACTGCTCCCATCGCACTGAGCCTGCTGGCACTACTGTATGGGAACAGACATAGGCCGATGGGCCTAGTAGTCCTATCGGCCTATGCCAGATAGCAGCAGTATACACAGACGCCCCATACACCACATCCACGCCATATACACCACACACAGACATCACGCACACACACTCACCACGCTTATCATGAAGGGGACATCTAGCTCCATCCTGTCTACCACTCCATGCCTGTAGCACCAGCCATGATACAGGAAGAAGGAAAGGATTGGGATGTCCTTCTTCCTGTATGGGATGGTCCTTGCATGGCATGATGGGGCATGATGGGAAGGGCTACATGTCATTTCCTGGCCGCATGCGGTATTTACCGTGAGAAATATGCCGAATGTATTAAAAAATGCGGTTTACATGCGATCCCATACAACCCTATGGAGCCGGAATTGCCGCTGATCCGCAAAATTAATGAGCATGCTGTGGTTTTTTCCGCGGTAAGATTCCGCCGCGGAAAAAAACGCAGCATTAGCACAGCAGAGCGGAATCCCAAAGGCTTGCATGGGATGCTTATTTTTAGTGATTTTGCGGCAGAAACGCGCGTGAAATAACGCCGCGGAAACGCAAAAAAAACGGATCGTGTGAACATACCCTTACACTCAACAGTACAAAAGGTACTGCATCAACCCAAGTATTTCCTTTGTCCAATAACATCTTGGCAATTCTGGATTTTATTGTTCTATTCATCCTTTCCACAATACCAGCAGACTGTGGATGGTAGGGTACATGAAACTGTTGTCGTACCCCTAGAATAGCACAAACGGCTTGCATGATTTTTCCTGTAAAGTGACTTCCTCGATCGGAGGTGATCATTCTTGGGATCCCCCAAGTGCAAAAGACATGATTCACTAATGCTCTAGCTGTAGACAAAGCATCATCTTTCCTGACAGGTAAAATTTCAACCCACTTAGAAAAAACATCTACTACAACCAATGCATACCTGAGACCATTTTTACCTGATGGTAACGGTCCAATGTAGTCGATTTGTAACGTAGACCATGGACCATCTGCAGGTGCAATTCAGAGTAGTGGTGGTTTCTGTCCTTTTGGTCTTGGATTAATTTGGGCACAAATGAGACATGATTGAACAATACTTTGCACTGTCTCCTCCATCTTTTCCCAGTAAAATTTCTCTCTGAGAATGCCTAATAATAATAATAATAATAATCTTTATTTATATAGCGCCAACATATTCCGCAGCGCTTTACAGTTGAACAGTTTCAAACACAACAATTTCTGTTGGCCCAAATGACCCAAACTTTCATGATTATATTTTGTGAACTCAACCTGTAGATGTCTTGGGACAACAGGACGCAACTCCCCGTTTAAGTCATGACACAAAACCCCGTTTTCACAAACAAAGGGAGGTTTTGGATCAACCCGGGAAGCAACAAGAGATGAGTCTTTTTCTTGTTCTTCCGCAAAAGAAGGGATATGCATGTCTGTTCTTTGAACTGCTGAAACCTCGAGAGGTTCAGGTTCAAACACCTCTTCTCCTGTCAGGGCTGCCTCTTTGGCTAGCATATCTGCGGTTGCATTTCCAACAGATAATTCATAATCAGATGTTTTATGGGCCGGAACCTTGACAATAGCAAAACCATTAGGGTTTTTTGATGCTATCCTGAAAATTGTCTTCAGTGTGTCACTGTGAACAAGAGTCTTATTAGATGAATCTACATAGCCTCTTTTTTCCCAAACTGACAAGTAATCTGTCAGTGATCTAACAACATAAGAGCTATCACTGTAGATCGCAATGGGACACTGATCATCTGCTTCATTCAGCTGTAGTACCATTTTTACTGCTTCTAGCTCTGCCCTTTGAGCTGAAAAATGACTCGGTAATTTGTGCTTCACAACCTGTCCTCTTTTGGGATAAAAAATGGCATATCCTGAATAATAGTGCCCATCTGAATAGAAATTGACTGTAAAGTACACACCTACCAAGTGTCTTGCACAGGTCTCAAAACTTCTTTCAACAGGTGAGAGAAGCTTAGAAAAATAGCCCAAAATTCTCCACTCTTCTCCCTGCAACTGTAACAGCACAGCAGACACTGATGCCTCTGATGTGTGCACTTGCAAAGCAAATGGAGCCGAAGGATCTACTGTGGACAAAGCAGGTGCATTTTGTAAATTAATTTTTAATTGTTCAAATGAGGTTTGCTGTTCATCACCCCAAGGACCAAAGTAATCACTGTTTTCACCTTTCAAAAGATCATATAAAGGTCTGGCCTTGTCTGCAAAATTCTCAATGAAATCCCATGAATAGTTCATAAGACCTAAGAAATGTCTCAATGCCTTGTGTGATGTCGGAATTGGTAGGGAAGCAGTTGCCTCAATTCTTTCCTGCAGTGGCTGCCTTTTTCCTGGACTCAACAACACTCCTAAAAATCTGACCTCAGTCTGCATCAATTGATTCTGGAGGCAATTTATACTGACGCTGTGGTGGAGGATCTCATCCTTCCACATTTACCACCACATTTTCATTGTACCCACCTCATTCCTGAACTGAGCCCAAAGAGAAGGAAAAAGCTGTACAATTTCTATCAATACCTCATCACCATCAGTTTCAGGCCACAAATGGTCTGATGACACCACATCATTTAAGCAAATACTTCCACCATGGCTATAATCATTAGGGTCAATGACTACCGGTTTACAACCATTGGAATCTTTCCAGATCACTTGATTTCCTAGATCAACTACCCATCTGAATTTCTGCATAAAATCTGTGCCAAGTATATTTTCAGAATCACGACAATACCAAATGTCAATTTCTGTTTTGAAAGAACTAGGTATTTCCAACGTCACATTGGGAACTAAGGTTGCTTTAGTTCCACCCTTTCCACTAAAACCGACGATTGTACAAACTGGTGAATCTGGGTTTAGCTTCAAATCAAGGTTTGTAACACTTAACTGAGCTCCTGTGTCAATAAGAAATACAGCATTCTGTCCTGCTAAACTTACTTTGTTAAATGGTCTTCCACAGTCATCCAATGTAACTCGAGTCACAAATTCCAATGGATGTGGTAGAGGAATAGTCTGTGATTGTCAGAAAGATGAAGGAGATGGGAGAAGACCAGTGTCCCTCTTAAAAGACCTTGGAATTCTATCCCTTGACTCTGTCTCCTTCACTGTCATCTCTCTGATCTGTCTGATTAATGGTGCATATGGTGACTGTGTTTGTCTGTTGGCAGTATGAGCAGGTGCAGATAATTGTAATGGAGGTGCGGAAGGTGTGGTGTATGATTTTGGCATGAGTCCGTTTTCCTTTCCAAGCTTACCTGTTCCTTGTGTACCTATCTCTGATTCTGTTCTGAAAAATTTCCTGCACTGCCACTTCAAATGTCCAGGTATACCACAAAAATAACAATGGATATTGTTCCTTTGTGTAGTATTTTTACCTCTATGCTCAATGTAATCCCTACTCTTGGAGAATACTGTGGCTCTAGGTTTCAGCTGACTGGCTTCTTTCTCATGAACTACAGCTATTTTAGCCTTGACCTGGTTTTGTTTCATGGATCTCCTTACTTTGTCAATAAAAACTGTTGCTTCCTGCAATGATGGCTGAGTGTTAGCCAATTGCACTGAGGCAGGATCCAAGTACTTGAACTTTTTTACAAAAAATTTGATCATGGATGCCGGCTCTTCGTGAGGCCCGAGATCCATTACCATTCGGTAGGCCTGTTCAAATTCTACCAAAAAAGAGAATGGATCATCGGAAATATTTGTTTGTAAATTCCCTAAAATATCAACTGTAGGCATGTCTTCTCCAGTTGTAAACAATACTAATTGTCTAAGTCTGTCTTCTTTTGTACTATGTGTCATTTCATGATCATCATTTAGTCTGGGTGTGGTCAGTAATCTTTTTCCCATATGTGAAGGTAGCCATACTTTGAATATCTTATTCTTTTGCTCATCATTAAGATTGTATTTGTCTGTGTTTGATTCAAAAGTGTCCGCATTATAAAAGGCGTCCATCTTATCATTGTAATTTGGAATGTCTTTTACAATTTTCATTAGCTGATCGTGTATTTTCAGATTAATGCGTGCTGCTCTGTCATGTAATTTTTTCCGTTGTAATTCTACTGCCTCTAATTCCTCTACTGAAGCATCTGGATCTTGTGTGTCTGGTCCAAATGATGAGGCAGCAGCACTGTCCTCCTGTTTACCTGTTGATCTTGTGTTAACTGAAATCTTTTTTATATCTTGTCGTAATTTGGACAATAACTCTGTCCTGGTATCAATCTGATCCTCCAATTGTTCTATGTGTTCTGACAATATCAAACAATTTGGACAATCAAAATAATCCTCGTCAGACTCTTGTGTGTCACCTGGTGTGTCAGTGTGATCAGTTTCCTGTGTGACAATGCATGTTTTATAAGTGTTGGGTTCAGTTTTCTCAAAGACTAGGCTATTATACACGTGGACCAGCTGCATGACATTTTGAAGCTTTCTTTGTAATTTCCTTACTGGGAAAAAACGCTTGTCAATTTTAACATTTTCTGCTTCACATTGATTATACAAACTAGACCATAATTGTGCGTCTGTATAACTATGATCAAACTTAAACTCTATGTTAGTTTTCTTAAAATAATCATGTATAAAATCCATTTTCTCACCTATGGAGCTTTGATCCAATGGATGGTCCTCTGTGTCCTTATGCAATCCTCAGATCTCCGTCTGGATGGGATGCTTGCAGCTCTGTACGATCCTCACTCGTCTACTTTAGGTTCAGTCTGATCCTTGTGCCGTGAAATAGTGGAATTCCTGAGGAGGCTTGTACAACAGGTGTTTTTAGCAGAGTTCTAGTTCTCCCCCTTGTACAACCGATGATGGAATGCCAGCCAAAGTTAGCACAAAAGGTCAGCCTGGCCAAGGCTCGCCAAAATGAAGAAAAATATAACTCCCATTCTCACTTTTGAGTAAGAGCTCGGTGAGGATAAAAATGAAAAGCAATGTTGAATTGTGGATAAAATAAATCTTGTTTAATTGTTCATTCAAAAAATTATTACAAAAATGAAGAAAAGTAAGTTCATAGCACACAAAATATAAATGTTACTTTAAAAGAAGAAAAAGAAGCATTTTGGTTCTTACATATGGTCTTGAGCAGCTGTTCTGTGTGTGTTCGAGAATCTCAAGGGATATGAGATCTGACTGAACAAGAGTTAGGTCGGCTTATATACTATTTTGACCTTTAAACTACAACCACATATGGTGGCTTTCCTCTATGTTCATAACTTCTTCCATATTAAGTGTACCCTAGTTATTTTACAATATGCATATAGTTATTAATGCATTTACTTTAGCCAGAGTAACTTAAACCTAAAACCTGCAATCTTTAGAACCATACATAACCTCTAAATAGTCACATATTGACAATTCTGACAAGTGACCTATACGTCTGACACGCAGGAACAAATGTATGAGCAAAAGAACTCAGAATAGCTCAGTCACTCTCTAAGCTAAACAGAGCTTGTTAGCAGGACTAGACTCTGCATACGCTACGTAGTCAATATATTTTTTTATTATAGAAATACTGATATTTTACAACAGTCAGCCATTGTCTGGTCAGGGAAGTCTCGTGGGCAAGGTGGAGGAAGAAGAGGAAGAGGAGGAGGATGATTATTTTGGGCAGGAGGATGCTTTTCAGGGGACAAGAGAAAATGTTGGCGTGGCAAGGTCAGGTACAGGGTTTGTGCGTGACTGGAGGGATGTTGATTTGCCAGAAAGTGCTCCTCCTCCCAGCAATCGCAGTGCATCATTGACACCTGGAACATTGGCCCACATGTCTGATTATGCCTCGCAGATCCTAAAAAGGGACCTCCGCATTGCCAAAATGATGAACGATGACGACTACTGGTTGCCCAGCATCCTGGATCCATGCTATAAAGGCAAATTCCAAAACATCATGCCACAGGAGAACCTAGAGCTAATAATGGCTAAAAAACAAGCAACTATGGTAAACCGTTTGTTTGAGGCATTCCCAGCACACAGCGGCGGTGATGTTTTTCCAACGAGCCGTAGGGGGCAACATGGAAGAGGTGTTCGTGGTGCACACAGCCGAAGTGGCGTTGGACACAGGGGTTTAATGACCATGTTGTGGACTGATTTTTCAAGTACTGCTCACACGACTGGTAATACAGCATCGATGGAAAGTGACAGGAGACAGCAGTTGTCAACTATGGTAACAAACTACTTCTCCTCCCATATCGATGTTCTCCCTCACCGGTCATTCCCCTTTGACTATTGGGCCAGTAAACTTGACACCTGGCCTGAATTGGCACAATATGCCTTACAGGAGCTCGCTTGCCCTGCTGCTAGTGTTATCTGAGCGAGTCTTCAGTGCTGCTGGATCAATCCCGACAGAAAAAAGGACCCGTCTGTCGACCCAAAATGTTGATGATCTAACCTTCATTAAAATGAACCATGCATGGGTTTCAAAGGATTTTGACCCACCTTCCCCTGCCAGAAAAATGGCTTGCTTTTGTCCTCCTCTTCTGCGGACTTCTCCAATTACTCCATTTGCAGCTGCTGAATGTCCAACATCAACATATGCCAATTTTTCCACCTCCCTAACTGGGCTGCCTCCTCCCACACGGTCGGGGTCACCACCTGGCACATGCACCCGTGCGAGTGCCGTTGCCCTGGACAGGTGGGTGGGAACACTCTTTGGCAATGGCACTGGCACAAGGTCCCTCATAGTAGAATCAAGTGTCTCTGACGGTGGGGTTGCACACCCGCCGTCAGACACACCGGCGTACTATGAGGGGCCCTGCGCCAGTGCCGTCGCCAATGAATGGGCCCCCCCTGCTTGCTCAGGATCACAGCACTTGCAAAGTTGAAATACTTACCTCTCCCTGCTCCACCGCCGTGACGTCTTCCGCGTTTCCTGACAGTGACATTCTGGTCAGAGAGCGCGATGACATCACGTCTGTACGCCCTCTGCCTAAACAGTCCAAGTGCAGTGAGATGGAAAATGGGGACGACGAGGAGTCCAGACTAGTACAGGGATTCCCTAGCGAGGAGACTTATTTAATTGTTTTCAATGTTGGGACAGCTATTTTTGGGGAGCACTATACGCTGGAGAATGATATATGAGGCCCACCATACACTGGAGCATTCCAAAGGTGGACATCAGACACTGGAGCAGCATTTACAGGGCCCATTATGCACTGGAGCATTAGAAATGGGGCCCATTATATATGGAGCATTATTTGGGCCCATAACACAGTGGAGCTTCATCCATGGGGCCCATCATATACTGTAGCATTATGTGGAGCTCATCATATACTGTTTCAAACATTATATGGGACCAATGATTCTGTATGGAGAAATATATGGGCCTCATTACTCTGTACAGCGCACTATGCGGTGGACATAATACTGTACGGAGTTATATACTGTCCGTTTTTGGAGCTATTGGAGAATTTAAAATGGATATCAGTCATGAGATGTAAGAAGTGAAGTATTTTTCATTGTACTATACCGCTATTTCTCTGCCATATTAGAGGATCATGAATTGTGGCATGTGTTAAAGGAGCCAATTGACACTCTTTGGCCCTGGGCCCATGAAAATCTGGAGCCAGCCCTACCCCCCCCACACAACTTTAGCCAAATAACCCCCAGTGTTCAATGCCTAACTATTATTATAAAGTAAATTAAGGTTGACAAGCTTAAGTAATAAGAATTGATGTTTTTGGCATTAAAATGGGCACTGTAGGTGTGTTTCCTGTCCTCCACTCCCTGCCGACCTTGGTTCCCCATTGACTTGCATTGGGTTTCGTGTTTCAGTCGGCCTTCGACTTTTTGCAATAATCGGCCGATTTCGTTCGACCCGACTTTTGAGAAAGTCGGGTTTCATGAAACCTGACTCTACCCGAAAAAAGGCAAAGTCGCTCATCCCTACTTACTACCATATGACACCATTATTTACTCTCATGATGCCCTGCAGCTACTCCTATTAACCTTTGTGTATGCCAACCATACCTGCTAATGGCTCTGATGTCATTTTATGTCTCCATTCTGGCTAGAGCTCCCATAAGGTCATCTCACTAGCTGCAAAGTTAGTTAGTGAAAGTTTTTCTAAGATGGCAGCTCAGTCCGACATGGCTGTTCAATGTATTTATAATAATAATAAATTATATTTCTATATCGCTGACATATTCCGCAGAACTTTACATTTCAGAGGGGACTTGTACAGACAATAGACATTACAGCATAACAATAATCAAATAGACCATTACAAATACCAAGAGGAATGAGGGCCCTGCTCGCAAGCTTATAATCTATGAGGAAAAGAAAAAAGGTAGACACGAAAGGTGGGTGGTAACAGTTGCCCTGATTGATTGGACCAGCCATAATGTTAAGTGTGTAACAGTACAGACACAGAGGGCTAATGGATGCATAAAGCATGTGGGAACATGATGCGGGGAACCTGGTTATGGTAAAACTTTTGGCTGTGCCACACAGGGATAGATTAGGTTAATGTGTTGAGGCAATAGGCCAGTCTGAATAAATGCGTTTTCAGGGCACGCTTAAAATTGTGGGGATTGGGGACTAATCGTATTGACCTGGGAAGTGCATTCCAAAGAATTGGCGCAGCACGTGTAAAGTCTTGGAGACGGGAGTGGGAGGTTCTGATTATTGAGGATGCTAACATCAGGTCATCAGCAGAACGGAGGGCACGGGTAGGGTGGTATACTGAAACAAGGGAGGAGATGTAGGGTAGTGCTGAGCCATGGAGGGCTTTGTGGGTGAGGGTAATAAGTTTATACTGAATTCTGGAGAGAATGGGTAGCCAGTGTAATGACTGGCACAAGGTAGAGGCATCGGTGTAACGATTGGTGAGGAATATGATCCTGGCTGCAGCATTCAAGACAGATTGGAGAGAGGAGAGTTTGGTAAGAGGGAGACCGATTAGAAGGGAGTTACAATAGTCGAGACGAGAATGAATAAGAGAAACAGTAAGAGTTTTTGCAGAGTCAAAAATAAGAAAAGGTTGAATTCTAGAAATGTTTTTGAGGTGCAGATGACAAGAGTGAGCCAGTGATCGAATGTAGGGGGCAAAGGAAAGCTTGGAGTCAAGTATGGCACCAAGACAGCGAGCATGTTGCTGGGGAGTAATAGTGGAACCACACACAGAAATGGCAATGTCGGGTATAGGTACATTAGTAGAGGGAGGAAACACAAGGAGTTCAGTCTTTGACAGGTTCAGTTTCAGATATAGTGAGGACATGATGTAAGACACAGCGTTTAGACAATCGCCGGTGTTTTCTAGAAAGGCTGGCGTGATGTCAAGAGAAGAAGCATATAATTGGGTGTCATCAGCATAGAGATGGTACTGGAAACCAAATCTACTGATTGTTTGACCAATAGGGGCAGTGTATAAGGAGAAGAGGAGGGGGCCTAGAACCGATCCTTGAGGAACCCCAACAGTAAGGGGAAGGCGAGAGGAGGATGAACCGGCAAAAGATACAGTAAAGGAGCAGTCAGAGAGATAGGAGGAGAACCAGGAGAGAACGGTGTTCTTGAGGCCAATGGAACGGAGCATAGTGAGGAGGAGCTGATGATCCACAGTGTCAAATGCTGCAGAGAGATCCAAGAGAATTAGCATGGAGTAATGACCATTTCATTTAGCTGTTAGTAGATCACTAGAGACTTTAGTGAGGGCAGTTTCAGTAGAGTGTAAAGAGCGGAAACCGGATTGGAGAGGGTCGAGAAGAGAGTTATCAAAGAGATATATTTAGTACTGATCATTCTCGTACAATGAATGTTTTTATTGTAACATGGCCAATCATGAGGAATGACAAGGGGTTGTCCTAGTAGTGGTCAACACCTTTAAGAAGATACAATTTTTAGTTAAAATATTTCCAACATTTTGAACATGAAAAAAGCTTCTCCCCGTATGACTTCCCTTATGTTTATTAAGAGTTGATTTCGGTAGAAAACATTTCCCACATTAAGAACATGAAAAAGGTTTCTCCCCTGTGTGAGTTTTTTGGTGACTAAGAAGAGATGATTTCCTCACAAAACATTTCCCACATTCTGAAGAGGAGAAAGGATTCTCCACCGCGTGAGTTCTTTGATGCTTAAACAAATCTGATTTCCAGTTAAAACACTTCTCGCATTCTGAACAGGAAAAAGGCTTCTCCCATGTGTGGGTTCTTTGGTGCTTAACCAAATCTGATTTCTTTGTAAAACATTTCTCACATTCTGAACAGGAAAAAGGCTTCTCTCCTGTGTGCGTTCTTTGGTGCTTAATCAAATTTGATTTCTGGGTAAAGCATTTCCTGCATTCTGAACAGGAAAAAGGCTTCTCCCCTGTGTGAGTTCTTTGGTGCTTAACCAAATCTGAGTTTTTTGTAAAACATTTCCAACATTCTAAACAGGAAAAAGGCTTCTCGCCTGTGTGAGTTCTATGGTGAGTAACAATATGTGATTTATGTGCAATACATTTCCCACATTCTGAACAGGAAAAAGGCTTCTCACCTGTGTGAGTTATTTGGTGCTTAACCAAATCTGATTTCTTTGTAAAACATTTCCCACATTCTGAACAGGAAAAATGCTTCTCCCCTGTGTGGGTTCTATGGTGATTAGTCACATATGATTTCTTTGTAAAACATTTCCCACATTCTGAACAGGAAAAAGGCTTCTCCCCTGTGTGGGTTCTATGATGTATAGCCACATATGATTTCTTTGTAAAACATTTCCCACATTCTGAACAGGAAAAAGGCTTCTCCCTTGTGTGAGTTCTTTGGTGCTTAAACAAATCTGATTTCTGGATAAAACATTTCCCACATTCTGAACAGGAAAAAGGCTTCTCCCCTGTGTGAGTTCTATGGTGCTTAACCAAATCTGATTTCTGGCTAAAACATTTCCAACATTCTGAACAGGAAAAAGGCTTCTCCCCTGTGTGAGTTTTCTGGTGTGCAACAAAATTAGATTTCTTGTTAAAACATTTCCCACATTCTGAACATGAAAAAGGTTTCTCCCCTGTGTGAGTTTTTTGGTGACTAAGAAGAGATGATTTCCTCACAAAATATTTCCCACATTCTAAATAGGAAAAAGGTTTCTCCCCTGTGTGAGTTCTTTGGTGCTTAAACAAATATGATTTCCAGTTAAAACATTTCCCACATTCTGAACAGGAAAAAGGTTTCTCCCCTGTGTGAGTTCTTTGGTGCCTAACCAAATCTGATTTCCAGTTAAAACATTTCCCACATTCTGAACAGGAAAAAGGCTTCTCCCCTGTGTGAGTTCTATGGTGATTAACCAAATCTGATTTCTGGTTAAAACATTTCCCACATTCTGAACAGGAAAAAGGTTTCTCCCCTGTGTGAGTTCTTTGGTGCCTAACCAAATCTGATTTCCAGTTAAAACATTTCCCACATTCTGAACAGGAAAAAGGCTTCTCCCCTGTGTGAGTTCTATGGTGATTAACCAAATCTGATTTCTGGTTAAAACATTTCCCACATTCTGAACAGGAAAAAGGTTTCTCCCCTGTGTGAGTTCTTTGGTGCTTAAGCAAATCTGATTTCTTTGTACAACATTTCCCACATTGTGAACAGGAAAATCTATTCTCTGTTATGTGAATTTTTTCATGTTTAAGAAAAGTCTTTTCAAGAAAACTATTTCCATATTCTGAATCTGAAAATGGCTCCTTTCCTTTAGAATCAATTAATTTTTTAAAGCTTGTATTGTGACTTTGATTTTCCTTAGTAGTTGGTAATGAACCAAAAGATGGGACCTGTTTCACAGGATCAGATGACAGATCTTTGCTATGAAGGGATGATGGTATATGTGGAGTAACGGCATTAACTTCAATTGTATCCTGTGAGATCTCAAGATCATCAGATTTAAAAATTGAAGATGTCAGCGTTCCCTCTGATCTCCAGGTACAGTCATCTGCTAAAAATAAAACCAATTAATAATTTTGAATAAAATATCCTCAAATTTTATACTTTTGGACATTTCTACTTAAGCTGTCCATAAAAAAATACAAGCTTTTTAAAAATATTTAAGTATTCACCAAGACAATGACAGTTCACAGTCTAATCGAAAGCCTCATAGCATGAACCAGTGCATCATGGTGTTCAATGGTTTGTTCATTCTGCCTCCCAAACATGGAACAAAAAGCCAACAATGTTATATATGTGAAAATTATACCAATAAAACTTCTACTCATCTCACGGAAACACAAGACACCACTAAGGTCCATCATCTGACAGAGGAAAACCAAAAGGTTTCCACAATATTTGTGGCTCAAAAGCTCTTGAAAAGCAACATGGCTTCCATAAACCAATCCAGCAATATCCGCTCTCCCAAAGTCAAATATCCACTCTCTTCTGAGCCTTGTAGTGCGCCCAAACCATATTTAGCATCCATATATTTGGCATTACTATAGTGAGACGAACCCACTTAATTTACGGTGTGTGTTTCCTGGAGCACAATCTGGGCATTATGTGTTGGATAATAAAATGACAAATGTGCAATTTTCATGTTGCAACATCCAGTGCGAGCTAATTTCCGGAAAGTGTCACTACTCCCATAGAATAATTCACTGAGGGTTATAATTTCCATAATGGAGCCACTTTATGGGGATTTCTACTGCTTTAGTTTCCTGTAATTTTGTTATATTAGGGCATCTGCAGATGGTGTGTCCCCTCTCCACTGGAATCTGCTCCTGCGATGTTTGGTTCCATCACCAAGCAGCGCCTTATTTATTGTGCAGACGTTGCTGGTAATAGAAGAGACATCGAAACCAGAAGCTCTGGGTGGCGCTGGCTCTGTCCAGCCGCTAAGATTAGGGTGCCTGAGACCAGTAGTTTCATCCAGCCTGGCAGTATGGGTTTGTGTGCTGTCCAGCAATATGGTAGCAATCTACTACCTGCTTAAGCCAATTAGAAAGCACCAAACCCTCCTAAAGCTTGAAGCCTATTCTCGGAATCTGCCAGATACAGCCTTGTTCTCCTCTGATTCAGTCCTCTGTGCTCAGCTGGTGTATTTGTTTCCTGGTGTAATCCCAGCCCGCTTACTGACTACACTTGTGTCTTCTGATTTTCTACTTTCTCTGCCCTCCTGGTTATGGCCAACTACCTGACTATTCTTCTTGCCATCTCACTCCACAGAATAGCGGGTAACACCATGGCCCAAGCCTAGGGGTCTCTGTGTAAGTCCAGATCCATGTAGAGGGGTTAAAGGATGATGAGCAAGGCAATCACTGGGATCTGGAAAATAGAGTAGATAGAGCCAAGCCTTCTCGTGGTGGCCATCTTTTCATCTGCCAGGTGATCACTAACAGTGCTCCCAATACACCGTGTCTGCAAACTATTCCATCAAGAGCTGTGTACGAATAGCTAAATGGCGCTCCTTCCTTTCTTAACCCTACCATGTGCCCAGAAAGTAGTGTACAACCATATATAGGGGATTGTTGGATTGAAGAGACATTGGGAAATAATTTGTAAGGTCCATTTGTTTCCTATTATCCTGGTGAAAACTCTCTGGGTAATTAGAGTATGGGGCTCGGTGGCTCTTGGCAATCTAAAGTATCGTAAGGGCCAATATTTTCTGTCAGATGAGTTTCAAGAAGAAAGATTAGACATTCATAGAGAACTTTTTATACTAGTGCAGAGGTGATGTGTCTTAAATTTAGATCTCAGGCATATGGCAGAGGTAATGGAGACCTTATTTTAAAGGCTACCAGGTAGTTGCAGACTCACATAAGTGAGGCAGGCCGATCCCACCATCATCAAACTGCCATACAAAATGAACCTGTACAAAAAGAGCTAAAATAAAAAACATGTTACCGTATTTTATGGATTATAATACATTCCGGATTATAAGACGCACCCCAAATTTTGAGGAGAAAAATAGGAATTTTTTTTTTAATAACATGGTGGTGCTTCTTATAATCCATGCGTCTTATTGCTGTGGTGAAGTGGGGTCATAGTGTCGCTGCTGGAGGAGGCAGGAGTGGGGTGCTGCTGCTGTCGCTGCCCGGGGTTGCCACCATTGCTGCTGCCCGGGGTGTCCGCCGCTGTGGGGGGACTCTGTCAACATTTCGTGAAATGCCAGAGCCCTCACATGTCCTGTGCGGTGGACTCTGTAAACATGGCCACCGGGGGGCAGCGCATGCACAGATGGAGATCTCTGTATCAAGATCTCGGGATATTAGATTTCAGCCCTGAATTACATCTCAGGACTCTAGGAAGCCAACAGCATCATTACCCTCCACTTTCTCTTACAGGCCCATCATAAGATTTTTCTTCAAGTGATTTTCTAACCTGTCAGCACATTCTACGTACGCTGTCATTTGGCTTTATAGTTTACAGATCTGGGCAGGTAACGGTTAGCGTCTCCTAATCCCAGGGGGTAGGTGGATCCTCCAGGTTGTAAGTTCTATAGAAAAGGGCTTTCAATGCCCAAAGTCATTTGAACAGTTTTGGGTGGAGGAGAATGTTGTGGTCTAGAGGCAAAATGGTGATCATAGTAATACGGCCGGACTACACCACCGATAAAGCAGCCACAGCCGGTGACTGAGAGGAATCTGTGACTTCTCTGCATTCAGTGGTTACTACTCACCTGGGTAGTCATATGTGGGAATCTCCTCTTTACACCGCTCATCATCTCTCACATATGTCTCTGTAGTATTAATATGGGTCAGATCTTCACCCTGAAACAAATATTGTAAAAGTCACAGACAGATGGAGAAGTCCCATCTATGATCAGCTCTAATCCTGCCATCTCCACTGTTCTCATTACACAAGTTGTTGGAATATGTTTGGTGCAAAAACTCATTTATGTCTATGAGTGTTTAGTTGCTAAATTTGTAAACTATTTATAAAGCTTAAAAAAAAACTCACAGAGGCTCACACAGGGGGAGCATGTGACTGTATTTCCTGTTTTCCTGCTGTGTCTGTGTATGAGAGAAGCAGCCTGCTGTAGATACTGCACAGATAGAGAAACACAAATGATTTATCCCTGATCTATTAAGCTTATCATACAGTTAGGTCCATATATATTTGGACAGAGACAACATTTTTCTAATTTTGGTTCTAAACATTACCACAATGAATTTTAAACAAAACAATTCAGATGCAGTTGAAGTTCAGACTTTCAGCTTTCATTTGAGGGTATCCACATTAAAATTGGATGAAGGGTTTAGGAGTTTCAGCTCCTTAACATGTGCCACCCTGTTTTTAAAGGGACCAAAAGTAATTGGACAATTGACTCCAAGGCTATTTCATGGACAGGTGTGGGCAATCCCTTCGTTATGTCATTCTCAATTAAGCAGATAAAAGGCCTGGAGTTGATTTGAGGTGTGGTGCTTGCATTTGGAAGGTTTTGCTGTTAAGGAAACATGCCGTCAAAGGAGCTCTCCATGCAGGTGAAACAAGCCATCCTTAAGCTGCAAAAACAGAAAAAAAACCATCTGAGAAATTGCTACAACATTAGGAGTGGCAAAATCTACAGTTTGGTACATCCTGAGAAAGAAAGAAAGCACTGGTGAACTCATCAATGCAAAAAGACCTGGGTGCCCACGGAAGACAACAGTGGTGGATGATCGCAGAATAATCTCCATGGTGAAGAGAAATCCCTTCACAACAGCCAACCAAGTGAACAACACTCTCTAGGAGGCAGGCGTATCAATATCCAAATCTACCATAAAGAGAAGACTGCATGAAAGTAAATACAGAGGGTTCACTGCACGGTGCAAGCCACTCATAAGCATCCAAAATAAAAAGGCTACACTGGACTTTGCTAAAAAAAAAATCTAAAAAAGCCAGCACAGTTCTGGAAGAACATTCTTTGGACAGATGAAACCAAGATCAACCTCTACCAGAATGATGGAAAGAGAAAAGTATGGCGAAGGCGTGGTACAGCTCAAGATCCAAAGCATACCACATCATCTGTAAAAAACACGGCGGAGGCAGTGTGATGGCTTGGGCATGCATGGCTGCCAGTGGCACTGGGTCACTGGTGTTTATTGATGATGTGACACAGGACAGAAGGATTGATATATTGGCCAGAGGGGGGTTATAAATACAAAGAATGACATATTTCTGAGAGTTAATCATTGCGTGCACAAACAAAATCGTCCCTCGGGGTCTCTCCGGGCCTCCCTGACCTCCCACCGAACATTCTTATGGATTAACAGAGAAACTCCCCTTGAGTAGCTGGTGTGAAAAGCATGTATGAACCATTGCACCCACGGTTTCTGTACCCACCGAACTGTTTCTCTAGTCAGGTGTGTCACTACCAAGGCCACAATGTGAGGACAGTAATGTCTGATCTGTGAGAACACCTTAATTTTCTTTTGAGGGGTTTTTATGCCTCTTACATTCCAGGTCATACAAATCAGCTTAGAACCTATTCCCGTCTATCTGTATATGATGCATAATGGTGCCCGATCCCAGTGCATAGACCCCACACAGATAACAGAATTTGGCGTCAGCTGCGGCCTCTATCTAAACAACTATAAAAATTAAAACTTTTGAAAAAGAAAAAGCAAAACAGGAACCTAGTAACATAGACCTACAGTCTTACGCCCCCATCAAAAAATGAACAAGGGGATACCATCACTGAATCCAACGTCCGGTATAGCTGGAATTTGGGAACTCGCCGGGAGAGCTCCAATTAGACCATTAATTGAGAAAATCTGATGTAACAACCGTCACATTAGGATTCCTTCGCCGGGAATCCCCCATGGGACCGTATCCACTCAGTTGCCTCCAATGGATCCGCAAAAAACACGGAGGAACCCTCATGGACAACTCGGAGCCGGGCCGGATACATCATCGAATACACAACGTTCCTGTTTCTCAGTTGCTTCTTGACCTCGAAGAGCTGTGCCCGCTGCCTCTGCAGCTCCACGGAGAAATCCGGAAAGATGGAAACAACAGCATTGTTGAATTTAATAGGACTTTTCAGGCGTGCAAGACGCAAAATGGTATCTCTGTCCTTGCAGTTAAGCTGGCGTGCCAGGAATGGTCGAGGCGGGGCCCCCGGAGGCAGGGGTCTTGTAGGGACCCTGTGGGCTCTTTCAACGGTGAACATTGAGGAGAATTCATCCCCCAGGGAGGTCTTAAGCCAATCCTCCAGAAATTGCTCAGGATGTTGACCTTCCGAGTGCTCAGGCAGCCCAACAATACGGATATTATTCCGGCGCGTTCTGTTTTCTAAATCATCCGCCTTCTGCTTCCAGGCATTTATGGAGCCCGCCACCTTCGTTAATTTAGCCTCCATAGGTGTAATGGTGTCTTCCACCCTGGACATCCTCGTCTCCACCTCCGTAATGCGTCCTTTCATGGCCTGCATATCCTGACGGAGTCTCCCCACCTCCGTATAAATATCCTCAATTTTCTCCGTCAGGGATGTCCTGGTCAATGAGATAGCCTGCATCAACTGCTCAGATGCTTGTTTAAGGGTCAATTCTTCCTGTTCCATCTCCTCCTCACCCCCAGAATGGCGATTTTTGCACTGAACTTGAGAGGATGTGCTCCTATTATGCCGCGCACTTTTAGCGGGGTCAGGTCTTGCAAACTCCTTTTATCTTTCCGCCGCCGCTCCCGACCCTTTAAGTCGGCTCATGATTGTCTGCAGTGCTTCCAATGAAATAAATGAGGCGCGCGATCCAGGTATTATCCACTACACAGAGGGATCACAGCGGGCTGGTAACAGTTAAGTATAGATCAGGCTACAGGGGGATGCCTGAAGGATTGCAAGGACGGTAGCCAGGCACAGTCCAGATGACCTTTATGGCCCGGGGAGGGAGGGGGGGTCCCGCAGTGGCAGCTGCAGTGGGGGAGGGCGCACAGAGCCTCCCTTAATGATGGTGCCAGCCGGCACAGTGAACGGATAGGAGAAGAGAGATATCACACGGGGCCCGTTTTTCCAGGGCACTCACCGTGCACTCCCCCAGATTGTCCGCTGTTTTTCTTCTCTGCCCGGTGGCGGTGCAGCAGTGGGAAGCCGGCGCTGCAGCTCTCAGCAGCTGAGCTGCGCACCCAAGATGGCCGACGCCTCAAGGGGGAACCAGCCGCCCGCCCCTATCTCCTCCGTCGCCCGCTCCCAGAAGCCATCTCCCGACCTGCCATGGAGTGCCCAGGGGGTCCCAGCGTCCAAGGAGGATCCAGTCAGCAGCAGGTGAGCTGTTAGGAAAGGGTCTAGGGACCAGGATCAGTCAGGATTCTGCGGAGCTCTCCTCACCAGCTTCCTCTCCCTCTCACGGCATAGCCACGCCCCCCGCATCTCAGGGGTTTTGGAGAAGAAATTAAAGATTTTCATGCTGCTGCATTTCTAATAAGTGGTCTTCCAGAGAGTTATGACAGACTTGTGACTGCACTAGATGCACGGCCAGATGATGAGCTGATACTAGAGTATGTTAAAGGCAAACTTTTGGATGAATTCAAGAGAAAAACGCAGCATGTAAGCAGCAGTAATGAATCCAGAGCAGAAACAGCATTAAAGACACAGGATTTGCCTAAATATAAAAGCAATCTAAGAGAAACTCGTGAATGTTTTGTCTGTAAAAAGCCCGGCCACCTTAAAGTAGACTGCAGAATTTGGAAAGTAAGAATGAATCAGCTTAAAAAGCAGAACAGTCATCAAAGGGTTAAAACAGCTGTAAAGGAAGATTCTGCATGTCCTGAAGCTGCATTTAATGCCAGAACAAGCCCATCTGCAAAGTCTATATGGTGCATAG
The DNA here is from genome assembly GCF_039654945.1 of Dendrobates tinctorius. Classification (NCBI taxonomy): domain Eukaryota; kingdom Metazoa; phylum Chordata; class Amphibia; order Anura; family Dendrobatidae; genus Dendrobates; species Dendrobates tinctorius. The sequence goes on along the minus strand of NW_027362032.1, from coordinate 2,319,884 downwards.
ATTCTGGTGCAAGTAGCAATATGACAAATAATAAGGATTTCTTCACTGACCTTAATGAAAGCTAATCAGAAAAGGTCATCTTAGCGAATGGTTACTATATGACTTCAGAAGGAATAGGATACGGCTACCTCCACTGTCCAGTTTCCTCAGCACAAAGCAGAAAGATCCCAATAAAGGTGTAATGCTGCTGCAAAGCAGTAGCGCGCAACCTCCATCAGGGGGTGCAGGTGAGGGAAAAAAGGATGCACTCACAGCATAGCACCACAGTGCAGCAGCCAGGTCGGTAATGGACAGGGAATGCAGTACCAGAGGAAACAATACATGTGATCAGATCCAAGCCAGAGAAGTCAGAGCTGGTCAGGAGCAGAGATGCCAGAGACATGAGACAGTCAAACAGGTCAGAGATCAAGCCGGGTCAAATACCAAAGGGTCACAGCACGGGGAGCAAACACTAGAACTATTACAGACGCTGCCTGCAGGCAGCAGCAGACCGAAATAGCCAAACAGATCCCAAAACGAGGCAGAGAAAGTTAATCCTCACATGACCAGGCCAGGGAGAGAATAACAAGAAACAAACCCTGACCTGGATCATGACAAAAGGATGTTCTCTATGTTCCCAGCCTTGAAAGCAATCTTCTGTCAGTAAAGAAGCTCACGCAAAACAGGAATCTAGTTACTTTTAGAGATAACAGCTGCATCATCTAAAAGAAGGGTCACAGTAGGAAAAATCCCACAAGAACTTTATCAGATAAAATGAAAAGAATGAGTTTACGGTGCTAGACAAGATCTGCATATGAACTGTATCCATGTATGGCACAGACGTCTTAAGCTGGAGTCACACATAGCAATCTCGCTAGCGAGATCGCTGCTGAGTCACAACTTTTGTGACGTAACAGCGATCTCACCAGCGAGATCGCTGTATGTCACAGCGATCAGCGAACGGCCCCCCTGCCGGTATCGCTGATCGCTGTAAGAAACCTCTGGACATTTTTTTGGTCGCTGGTCTCCCGCTGGCCAGCACGCATCGCTGTGTGTGACAGCGGGAGACCAGCGATCAGCTGTAAAAAATAGAATTAAAATAAAAAAAATTGTTATTCTCACCTTCCGACGTCCCGCGCAGCATTCCCGCCTCTCTCCACGCTCCCGGTCCCAGTAATCCTTTGCACGAATGACCGTGAGACTTCGCGCTCCTGCAAGACTGTGACTCTCGCGGTCATTCTCGCAAAGGATTACTGGGACCGGAGCGTGGAGAGAGGAAGGCTGCGCGGGACGTCGGAAGGTGAGAATAACAATATTTTTTATTTTAATTCTATTTTTTACAGGGATGGCAAGCGATGCTGGGCGCTCGGCATCGCTGTGCTGATCGCTGGTGAAGCGCTCTGTGTGACAGCTCACCAGCGATCACATAGCGACTTACCAGCGATCCTGACACCTTGAGATCGGTGAAGTCGCTATGTGTGACTCCAGATTTAGGCACAGAGACCCAGAAGCAGTAAGGAAGCTAGCTCATCTTGCAAATGGTATTGAAATCAACCAGTGCAGTCAAATGATGACATGCACTAGCTGTCTTACAGGGAAAATGTCCAGAAAATTCTTTCCTAAAATAAGCACCACTAGATCTGCACAGCCTCTGGATCTGATACAGATGTATGTGGTCCAATGAGTGTTCAAACTCCTAGCAAAATGAGATATTTTCTCACATTTATTGATGACTACTCCAGATATACAGTCGCCTACCTGCTTCACAGTAAGGATGAAGTTCCACAGAAACTTGAAGAATATCTTGCTGTAGTGTTTAACAAATTTGGAAGAATGCCAAAAGCCCTGTGTGCAGATAATGGAACCGAATATACAAGTGGTAAGGTGCAAACCATTTTGAAAAAGGATGGAATTGTGTTCCAGACTACCATTCCATACAACCCAGAACAAAATGGCATATCCCTGGTATGCACTGAATGTCCCCAACTTTTCCCAGCTCCTGACTGTGTTTGTGAATTGCATTTATTATCCCTGGTATGCACTGCTTACCCTACTTTTTGTATCCATAATGTACTTCATTCCTCTTGTGGCTTCCATGCATGTCTCTGAGTGGGCAGTCTGTTATGAATGGGTCACCGAGGAGGATAGCAGGACCAGGCTAAGCCACTAGAAAACCAGAGAGGTTGGTAACTAAGCGGATTGCAGACCCCTGATCCTATCCACACAACTAGCAGTAGCCGTGGGGCGTACCTACGAAGCCCTAGATGCCTCGGCACAGCCGGAGAGCTAACTAAGCCTAAAGCAAGAAAGGTAAAATCTAAACTGCCCCGGAGCAGACACCAAAGGAATAGACTGCCCCCAAACATATATTGTCGGTGAGACAAGATGAAAACACAAACGCAGGCAGGAAAATAAACTGAGCAAATGATGGGGCCCAAACTGACTAGACAGGACAGGAAAGGAAAGACACTGTTTGCAATCACGCAAAAACCCTGAAAAATCCAACACGTCTGATGCACAAAAACACTGAAGTCACACGACTTCGCCCCCACTATATCAGCACTCTGGTATATACTGAAAGCAAGGCAAAAAGAGACCAACACAACAGGGGACAGAACAAACTGACACAAGCAGTAACATATGGGCGGTGATCCAGCACAGCCCCAGCAGGAGCAAGCTGACCTGCACAAAGCAGAGATAGACAAAACCAGATCAAATGCAAAAAGATTAGCAAATGAACCACTTAGCTGAACCATGCAGGAACAGAGCAAGAGACGTCAGACATCAGACCTTAGAAGGCACAGGAAGAAAATCACCAGCAGGGATGGAAGGAAGTCAGCTGTATTAAATACACCAGTCAGAAATCCCAGATCTCCAATTGTCATCATTATCAGGTGGCAAGACTCTGTCAATCTGACCAGCTCCACTACCTCCAGTAACCACCAGAGGGAGCCCAGAAAGAGAATTTGCAACACCTTTGTCAATCTGACAAGTTCCACTACCTTCAGTAACCACCAGAGGGAGCCCAGAAAGAGAATTCACAACAGCAGTCCCTCCCCCCTTTTTATCACCTTTGGTTAACACGAAACATGTGGTCTGCCCACACACGCCCATATACCCTCGCACAACTGATCCCTCTCAGTCACATATATATTCAGGGCCATGCGTCTGACGTAGTCCGAGCAGGCATATTTCAAATTCCATATTTCAAATTACAGATTTCTAATTGCACTACTCTGAATTAGACTAGAATTGGACTGGAATTTGACTTTAAGGTGATGTAATAGATAACCACTACAATGCTTTGGTTTCTTTCCACTTTCACCCCCATACTATTCTATTTTTTTCTAACTCCTGTAATCCCCCCACCTAGTAAGGAACTAGTCATTTCCCCCTTCATCCTCCCCAGCCATCTCACCTCATCTTCAGAACTGTTGCTCCACATACAATCCTTTTTTCTCTAGACATACACGGCAACATCATGTCCTATCCTGCTCCCATATTCTAACGCTCTGTCTGTTACTCCTCACTGCTGGTGACGTATCCCCAAATCCTGGCCCTCCTAAACACTTCCCCACACTCACTTCTAACACCCTGCCATGATCCTCTACACATTTTCGTAATGATGATAACCTCATATCCATTCATCCAGCTCCCACTCCCCCGATCCCTCTACCTGGAGCACTATTGAGTGCACGCTCGGTTTGCAATAAACTGTCGTTTATCCATGACCTCTTCTTCACCAACAAACTCTCCTTCCTTGGCATCACCGAAACCTGGTTCACCCCTCTGACTCAGCCTCTCCAGCTGCACTTTTTTACGGCGGATTCCATCTCTCTCACACCCCTCGCCTCAGCCACAAACGTAGTGGAGGAGTTGGCTTGCTCCTCTCCGATACCTGCTCCTTTACCCCAATTTCGCTACCACTCTCCGCTACGCTTCCCTCGTTTGAGGTGCACTCCATCTGCATCTACTCCCCCTCCAACTGGCTGTCATCTACTGCCCCCCCAGAACTAGCCATCTCCACCTTTCTCGACCACTTCACCACCTGGCTACTTCATTTCCTCTCTGCTGACATCCCCACTATCATCATGGGTGACTTCAACATCCCCATTGACACTTCCACCCTAGCTGCCTCTAAACTTTTATCGCTCACTGCCTCCTTGGCATCACAGGCTTGGCTCTAACCTGTATCTCATCATATCTAACAGACCGAACATTCGGTGTCTCCCTCTCCACACCACCCCCTCACCTTGCCCCCTGTCGGTGATCCTCAAGGCTCAGTTCTAGGACCCCTACTCTTCTCCATCTACACCTTCCGCCTGGGACAGCTCATAGAATCCCATGGTTTGCAGTATCAGCTCTATGCCGATGACACGCAGATCTACCTATCTGGACCTGACCTCACCTCCTTACTGACCAAAATCCCACAATGTCTTTCTGCTATTTCAACTTTCTACTCCACTCGCTTTCTAAAACTGAACATGGACAAAACAGAATTCATAATCTTTCCCCCATCTCACTCTACCCCTCCACCAGACCTATCCATTAATGTCAATGGCTGCTCACTTTCCACAGTCCCGCATGCTCGGTGCCTCTGGGTGATTCTTGACTCTGCCCTCTCTTTCAAGCCACATATCCTTGCCTCCTCCTGCCATCTCAAACTCAAAAATATTTCCCAAATCCGTGCATTCCTTGACCATGAAACCACAAAAACACTTGTGCATGCTCTTATCATCTCCCGCCTCGACTACTGCAACCTCCAACTCTCTGGCCTCCCCTCTGGCACCACTCCAATCCATCCTATACTCTGCTTCCCGACTAATCCACCTGTGTCCCCATTATTCCCCAGCCTCTCCTCTCTGCCAAGTCCTTCATTGGCTTCCTATCATCCACAGGCTCTAGTTCAAAACCCTAACTATGACATACAAAGCCATCCACAACCTGTCTCCTCCATACATCTGTGACATGGTCTCCCGGTTCTTACCCACATGCAACCTTCGATCCTCTCAAGATCTCCTTCTCCACTCCCCTCTTATCTCTTCTTCTCACAACCACGTACAAGACTTCTCCCGTGCTTCCCCCATACTCTGGAACTCTACTCCATCACATCAGACTCTCGCCTACCATGGAAACCTTCAAAAAGAACCTGAAGACTCACCACTTCCGACAAGCCTACAACCTGCAATGATCTTCAGTCTACTGAACCGCCGCACGACCAGCTCTACCCTCTCCTAGTGTATCCTCACCCATCCCCTGTAAACTGTGAGCCCTTGCGGGCAGGATCCTCTCTCCTTCTGTACTTGTGTGCACCTTGTTTTGCTCATGTTTATTGTACTTGTCTATATTTGCCCCTTTTCACATGTAAAGTGCCATGGAATAAATGGCGCTATAAAAATGTATAATAATAATAATTGCAGAGAGAACTCTCTGTGAAAGTGGAAGAAGTATGTTGTTTGATGCGAATCTACCTACAATGTATTGGGTAAAAGCCATCATGACAGCTTACCATCTTTAAAACAGAGTGCCAGGCAAAGCCACAAATAAAACTCCATATGAGCTGTGGAACTGCGAGAAGCCTAACCTGAAGCACCTCAGGATATTTGGAAGCAAAACATTTGTGTATGTTTCCAAAGAAAAACTTCCAAGTGGGAAGCACACGCAAAGCAAGGAGTCCTGGTGGGCTCTAGGGAAACTCAAAAGGGATACAGAATCCTACACCCAGAGACCAACACAGCAACAATCAGCAGAGATGTAGTGACTGATGAAAACTCTGAATTGCTCAAATTCCATGAAGTTACACCAGTTGTTGAACCTAAGAAGCAAGAACAAGAATCTTAATCACCAAACCCAGATGACGTAATGGAAAACACTGAAGTGTAGATAAGCTCTGAAGCCACCAAGGAAGACACAGAAAAACCAAGTCAACCTCCAGTCAGGAGATCAGAAAGGCCAAACAAAGGTATCCCAGCTAGACACTTTTCTTATATGGTCAGAACACTTCCTGAACCAGAGCCACAGTCATGGCAAGTGATGCAAAAACTGCCTGTCCACGAGAAGCAGAAGTGGATAAATGCTGCTAATGAAGAGATGGCTTCCCTTCACCAACTCCAGACATGGGAGCTTACTGAGCTACCACAAGGAAAAAGAGCTATCGGATGTAAGTGGGTCTTCAAAAACAAATATGACTCAGAAGGTAACGTTCACCGGTTTAAGGCAAGATTGGTCGCAAAAGGGTACTCGCAAAAGTATGGTGAAGATTATGATGCAACATTTTCTCCAGTTGTGAAGCAAACCACATTCAGAACTTTAATGTCCGTAGCTGCAGTTCAACAGATGACAGTGAGACATTTTGACATCAAAACAGCCTTCCTACATGGTGACATTGACAAATCCACCTGAGGAAGGCAGCGATCCGCTGCTGAAACGCGTAGAGGTCTAATAAAAGGCTCTTCACTATCTACTTATTGCAGTGTGCTCTATTGCCATAGCGCTCCTCAAACTGACCACATACCATTTTTTCCCCAAAAAATACATGGTGACATTGAAGAAGAGTTGTACATGAGCCAACCCAAGGAGTATATTAAAAAGGGTGAAGAATTCCTTGCCTAATGAGGTGGTGATGGCGATCTCAGTCCAGGGGTTCAAGAGAGGCCTGGAAGTCTTCCTGGAGCATAACAATATTGTATCTTACAGTTAATAGGTGCTTTAGAAGGACGTAGATCTGGAGATTTATTCTGATGGAATATAGGCTGAACTGGATGGACACATGGCTTTTTTTGGCCTTACTAACTATGTTATTATGTTTAAGAGCACCTTGTTTGTAAAATGCAAAAATCTCTCTATGGACTTAAGCAGTCGGCAAGAGCTTGGAACTCGAAAATGAACAAAGTCTTGATGGATGAAAGATTTAAAAGCTCTCAAGCTGATCCATGTTTGTTTAAGAAAAATGTAGCGAAGGAGTGGATGTATCTTCTCCTATATGTAGACGATGTAATCATGTCTCATCAAGATGAAAAAGAATTTGCAAAGCTAGGTGAAATTCTCAACCAGCACTTTGAGACTAAGGACCTTGGAAATGTGACATATTATTTGGGAATCCAAATCCACAGAGAGGAAGATGGGAGTTTTCTTCTTAACCAAAGCTCTAAAATTTCCACAATCGTAAACTAGTTTGGAATATCAGAAGCCAAAGGCTGAGAGTTACAGACAAGCAGTGGGGGCGCTTCTGTACATAACAACAACAACTTGTCCGGATATCACAGCCACAGTCGGAATTCTCTGTCGACGTGTAAGCAAGCCACGCCAGAGAGACTGGAATGCAATTAAGAGAATTCTTCAATATCTTAAAGAAACTCAAAGGTTAATGTTAAGATTTCTGCATCAGGAGATCTCACTCTCAGAGGTTATGTCGATGCAGATTGGGCTGGAGATTCAAGTGATCAGAAATCAACAAGTGGTTACATGTTCAAGTTAGGAGAAAATTCAATTTCTTAGTCCAGCAGAAAACAAGTGCCAGCCGCATTATCTTCTACAGAAGCAGAATATATGTCTGCTGCCTATGCTTATGTAATTTGGTTGAAACAACTTTTGGAAGATTTTGGCAAGCCATTAGCTCAACCAACAGTTACCTTGCCAGCAGTAAGAAGATTAGTGCAAGGACTAAGCACATTGATGTAAAACATCACCACTTACGTGACTTAGTAGAACGTGGTGTACTCCAGTTTGTTTACTGCGAGTCTGACAAGATGATAGCTGACGGTATGACAAAGCCATTATCAAGAGCCAAGTTTGTGGACTTCAGCACCGCAATGGGAAAAACAGGATAAGTAGTTGTTGAGTGGGGGTGTATGAGTGTTTAGTTGCTAGTTTTGTATGCTGTTTATAAAGTTTAAAAAAAACTCTCAGAGGCTCACACAGGGAGAGCATGTGACTGTATTTCCTGTTGAGTCTGTGTATGAGAGAAGCAGCCTGCTGTAGATGATGTACAGATAGAGACACGCAAATGATTTATTCCTGATCTATTAAGCTTATCATATATTGTTCCTGATTGTTCCTGAATAAGCAAGTTCTGTTGTCACACGCTTGGAGAGAATCGTGAGTAATCCGCTGCCAACACTAGTTCTGTGATGTATTAAGAGAAGTATAGTCTACATCACGTCAAATAATTATTCTCATCTTCTCCTTGTGGGTCAGATCTCTTCTGGAACACTGTGTCCAGTTCTGGGCACTAAAGTTAAAAAAAAACATTGACAAGCGAGAGCAAGTTCAGAGAAGAGCTACGAGGATGGTGAGGTAAAACAAGACTGAGCACAAGACTTTCACAGCCGTCCACACATCATAGGGGAGATCTCCTGACACCTTCTCTCCATCTACCTGATGATCCTGAGGAGCACTGGGATATTCTTGGTTACAGTCCTGTGGAAGAAGAGGACAGGGACATCTCTCTGGTGTTGTCCTCTTACTGGATAGATCTGGAGGAAACACATACAGGGACTGAATTCATTCTCTACATACAGATAATTATAGGCCGTGTGTATTTAGTCCTATTACCTGGAGATGTTAGGGGCTGGGGAACCTCCATTATGACGTCCTTGTACTGATCTTTGTGTCCTTCAAAATACTCCCACTCCTCCATGGAGAAATAGACAGCGACATCCTGACACCTTATAGGAACCTGACACATACAGTGATACCGTCATCCCCCGATCCCTTCATAGTGTTACTGTATAATGTCCCAGCATTCCCAGCAGTGTCACCTCTCCAGTCAGCAGCTCAATCATCTTGTAGATGAGTTCTAGGATCTTCTGGTCATTGATGTCCTCATGGATCAGGGGGTGAGGTGGAGGCCCCGTGATTGGGCTCAGGGTTCTTCCAAATCCTTCAGACACAGGGTCCTGACAGCAATCACTTGAGGTCTTCTTCACCACTGTGTAATCCTGGTTATGGAGAGACACATTAATAAATCTCACTACAGACATTCCCAGAGTCCTCACCTCTCCAGTACTGTCTGTTATTCCCATAGATAAGAATGATGTAATGTGACGTCATCAGAATCTCTCACCTCTCCAGTGAGACGGAAGAGGATCTCTAGGGTGAGGTGTAACATCCTCTCCGCCATCTTGTCTCTGTCCATATCCATCCTTGATGGGTAAATCAGGAAAATTCTCTTATACAGAAGATCTTCACTGAGAGGATCCGATATTGTAGAGACCTGAATGAGAAGAAGATGATCCGATGTAACATCATAAGAATCCTGTGTAATAATACAATTACTGGAGATATTAAGGGAAACATATGAGGAGATTTATTATTTTACAGGGTTTAGTTTTCTTCCCTGATATCTACCACTGCCTCTTGCTTCATATGGAAGGACATGCTGCCCAAGTTTTCTCCTGATAGGTGCCATTCCCCTGATGAATTATACCTTTGAAGAAACGCATCGTAAGGCACCCAGGGTCAGTTCAGGGCTGGCTAGACATTAAGGGTCAGCTGTGGACTGCCCTTGTAGGGCAGGAGTCTTTGGGGACCAGGGTCAGCCAAGATAACAGGGACTGACAGGGATAAATTCCCCACTTAAGTTATTGCATTTTGGAAATTGCCCCCACTGGGAATTTATCTACAGGTAAAGGCACAATTGTGTCTCCATGGGGGTTGTGCTCACAGCCAAACATCGTGTGGCCCTCCAAAGAAATGCCACCCCGCACCATTACTGACCCACTGCCAAACCGGTCATGCTGAAGGGTGTTGCAGGCAGCAAATCGCTCTCCACGGCGTCTCCAGACTCTGTCACGTCTGTCACGTGCTCAGTGTGAACCTGCTTCCATCTGTGAAGAGCACAGGGCGCCAGTGGTGAATTTGCCAATCCTGGTGTTCTGTGGCAAATGCCAAGCATCCTGTACGGTGTTGGGCTGTGAGCACAACCCCCATCTGTGGACGTCGGGCCCTCAGACCATCCTCATGGAGTCAGTTTCTAACTGTTTGTGCAGACACATGAACATTTGTGGCCTGCTGAAGATCATTTTGCAGAGCTCTGGCAGTGCTCCTCCTGTTCCTCCTTGCACAAAGGCGGAGGTAGCGGTCCTGCTGCTGGGTTGTTGCCCTCATACGGCCCCCTCCACATCTCCTGGATGTTACGCTGCCAATTTTGGGGCTAAAGTCACATTTTTGTGAGGAAAAAAGTAAAATTGTAATTTTTTCCTTCCACATTGCTTAAATCCCTGTTACACTATCTGAATTCAGATATTGTCCTGGTCAAAAAGGAGAATACAGGGAGCTAAAGGGTTAATAGGACTCACAGGAGGAACCGGCCCATAAAGCAGAAGATCCAGGAGTGTCCGCCAAATATATGACTGCTCTGTGCGCACAGGACCTGTGATGAGGTCACAGGAGGGGAGGAGTCAGGGGTCACATGATCAGGGGCCGCAGTGTGTGCAGGACTCAGTGTGCTGGAGCGCTCCCGATAATCAGCTGCGTGTGTCGCGCTGTGTGATAGTCACAGCACCTGCATGGAGGGCGACACATGCAGCTGATTATCGGGAGCGCTCCAGGGATCCGGGGTCCCGATGCAGCTATTCGGTAAGCGATATTAGCCAATAACAACTTCTCCGACGATATTCGCTCATCTCTAGTAATAACAGCTCAAAGAAATTCACCAAACTTTTCATTAAGTTTAATAGTAAGACCCTATTAAATATTGAGCACGAGTGGGATGAACCTCTAAGATGACACATGTCCATTGTATTTTAGGCAAAAATAATAATAAAAAAAATATATATAGAGACTTTTTTATAATTTTATAATTGCAAGAAGAAAAAAGGGGCGATGCGAATGTGGCGCCCCTGAGGCTCAGTCGCCACAGAGGTACTGCACCTCCTCCTGAAGTGTGGTAACTAGAGTTGAGCGATACCGTCCGATACTTCAAAGTATCGTATCGGATGGTATCGGCCGATCTTTAAAAAAAGTATCGGTATCGCCGATTCCGATACCGGAAGTCCCATTCAAGTCTATGGGACTTCCGGTATCGGAATAAGAAAAACCCTTTCCTGCCCTTGTACAGCCTCTCTGGGGTCTGTACGGGCCTTTCGGGGGGCTGTGCCGGCCTGCCAGGGGGTCTGTGCAGGCTCCGGTGGTCTGTGCCGGCCTGCCGGGGGGCTGTGCAGGCTCCGGTGGGCTGTGCCGGCCTGCCGGGGGGCTGTGCCGGCCTGCCGGGGGGCTGTGCAGGCTCCGGGGGGCTGTGCCGGCCTGCCGGGGGGCTGTGCCGGCCTGCCGGGGGGCTGTGCTGATGTCCGGGGGTCTGTGCAGGCATCGTCCGATGGGACTACAAGTCCCATCGGGCGATGCCTGCTACCATGACAGTGATTGACACATTAGCCAATGATGGGACAGTAGTAGTCCCATCATCCGGCTAATGTGTTAAATGTTAAAAAAAAAAAAAATACTACATACATACTACATGCTACATACATACTGCATGCTACATACATACTACATACATACTACATGCATGCTACATACATACTACATGCTACATACATACTACATATATACTACATACATACTACATACATGCTACATACATACTGCATGCTACATACATACTACATACATACTACATGCATGCTACATACATACTACATGCTACATACATACTACATATATACTACATACATACTACATACATGCTACATACATACTGCATGCTACATACATACCACATACATACTACATACTACATATATACTACATGCATGCTACATACATACTGCATGCTACATACATACTACATATATACTACATGCATGCTACATACATACTGCATGCTACATGCATGCTACATACATACTACATACATACATACCACATATATACTACATACATACAATACATTCATACAATACATACATAGACATACAGTACATATAACATAGAGTAACATACTTACCAATACTTGTCACATTGTTCCCCGAAGCCATTGTCGTCTACGGAATAAATATTAACATAACAAACCACAAAAATACTCACCCACGATCCGAAGCAGTCCACGAGTGTGTCCCACGACGATCTTGGGTAGAGAACTGCAGCATCAGATGATGCTGCCGTTCTCTACGGGCTGCAGGAATCCAATGACGGAAGGTAGGTATCCTTCCGCACTGTATTCCTCCGCCACTTAAAAAAAAAAAAGTCCCTAGTCTCACTTTATGCCATTGCTGTGTGGGAAATTCCCACACAGCAATGGCATAAAGTGAGACTAGGGACTTTTTTTTTTTTAAGTGGCGGAGGAATACAGTGCGGAAGGATACCTACCTTCCGTCATTGGATTCCTGCAGCCCGTAGAGAACGGCAGCATCATCTGATGCTGCAGTTCTCTACCCAAGATCGTCGTGGGACACACTCGTGGACTGCTTCGGATCGTGGGTGAGTATTTTTGTGGTTTGTTATGTTAATATTTATTCCGTAGACGACAATGGCTTCGGGGAACAATGTGACAAGTATTGGTAAGTATGTTACTCTATGTTATATGTACTGTATGTCTATGTATGTATTGTATGAATGTATTGTATGTATGTAGTATATATGTGGTATGTATGTATGTAGTATGTATGTAGCATGCATGTAGCATGCAGTATGTATGTAGCATGCATGTAGTATATATGTAGTATGTATGTAGCATGCAGTATGTATGTAGCATGCATGTAGTATATATGTAGTATGTAGTATGTATGTGGTATGTATGTAGCATGCAGTATGTATGTAGCATGTATGTAGTATGTATGTAGTATATATGTAGTATGTATGTAGCATGTAGTATGTATGTAGCATGCATGTAGTATGTATGTAGTATGTATGTAGCATGCAGTATGTATGTAGCATGTATGTAGTATGTATGTAGTATATATGTAGTATGTATGTAGCATGTAGTATGTATGTAGCATGCATGTAGTATGTATGTAGTATGTATGTAGCATGCAGTATGTATGTAGCATGTAGTATGTATGTAGTATTTTTTTTTTTTTTAACATTTAACACATTAGCCGGATGATGGGACTACTACTGTCCCATCATTGGCTAATGTGTCAATCACTGTCATGGTAGCAGGCATCGCCCGATGGGACTTGTAGTCCCATCGGACGATGCCTGCACAGACCCCCGAAGCCTGCACAGCCCCCCGGCAGGCCGGCACAGCCCCCCGGCAGGCCGGCACAGACCCCCACAGGGTGCACAGACCACCGGCAGGCCGGCACAGCCCCCCGGCAGGCCGGTACAGACCCCGGGCAGTCCACACAGCCCCCCCGGCAGGCCGGCACAGCCCCCCGGCAGGCCGGCAGAGACCCCCGGAAGGCCCGAAATGACGGCGCATCATGATGCGCACACACCGCGCATCATGATGACGTCAGTCTGTCAATCAACTTTGAACTTCCGATTCCGATGCCGAATTCCGATATTGAAAAAATATCGGAAGTCGGTATCGGAATTCCGATACAGCAAGTATCGGCCGATACCCGATACTTGCGGTATCGGAATGCTCAACACTAGTGGTAACCCAACATCCAGGTAAGGTGAAGACACCTGACCATGCTCCAACACCTGCACCCCACACCACAAAGTAGTGTAGCAAAGCACCTTCGGCGGCTCCCTGCTTGGAGTATAGCAAAGCACCAATTGGTGGCTCCCTGCTTGAAACACGAAACGTGCTGGGAGGTGGGTGGAGTTAGTTTATATTACAGAGAGCAGGAAGAGTTGAGAATTGAGATGTCAGTTGGTTAGAGAGTTGGAGAGAAGATCCCCGGAGAGAGGGATAGATGGATGGAAGTGCTGCAGCAGATCCCAGTGACCTGAGTCTGCAGGCACAGGAAAGGAAGAGAGAGCAACATAGACTGAAAGCCTGATACTCCATAGAAAGGAAGATCAGTACGGAACGTGAGGATTAAAAGAGAACAGAGGACGTGGGTTAGAAGAGAACCCTTCCTAGAAGTTCTAAGCGCAAGGCCGGGACCCGGTCCCCGAGGTTGTATGGATACTAATGGTCCTGCAGCAGACACCGGAGGAATAGAAGTAGTGACCACTTTATTCCCACACAAGACTTGGGGGCACAACAGCAACTGGATAGTGAGCCGGGACTTAATAGCAAGGAGTCCCCGAAGCAGGCTACAGCTGTCTGCCGTACAAGTAGAGTTCATAAGAACATCGGACAGGAGGAACTCCAGTGTAACTCTGTACTAGGAGTACTTCATTTAAAGGCGCCATAAGAAGAGACGTTCAGAAAGGCACATGTTGGCGGAGTGTTGGAAAGGAGTATTCCATCTGGCCTGGAGGTTGACTGAGTCTCTGACCCGGAGGACACGGCACGGAGGCGGGCACCTGTGTGTACTACAGACTGTGAGTAAAACTTTGGAACTACATGCCCTGGTGTCCTCCACTCATTCCTGCACCAACCTGCCCAGCACTGTCACATCCCTTGTGCCAGACACTACACCATCTACGTGTCACTTCACCTACTCTGCCCTGGGACTACAGCCCTGCCTGTGGAGGGCTATAACCTCATTGCTGCACCACACCATCAGTCCCAGAGGATCTGCATGCAGCGTCGGCTTACATCTCTATTGCCGAACACCACAGGTGGCGTCACAAACTATTCATCTAATCAACTACATTCCACCATTCAATCCCGTTTTTACATTGGGCGCCCAGGGCCACGGACCGGGTCACCGCTGCTGTGACATCTTCCCCACTGAGTTACCGGCCCGGTACCGAGTACCCCACAGCCCTGGGAGGGCGACCCACGAAACTTTGGGCACCCTTGGAGATTTGTGTACTGAGATAATTTTGACCAAGATTTCACACCTTAATTGGCTTGTTAGAGTTATGGTGAGATCACATGTGACAAGGAGCTACAGTCTGAGGAAAGGGCTAAAAAGCCTTCACTAGACTCCTGTACAGCTGTATAATGAGGCCCAGGCTTTATAATGAAGGGACAGGAGTGAGGGCCTGTTCCCAGGAGCTACAGTCTGAGGAAAGGGCTAAAAAGCCTTCACTAGACCCCTGTACAGCTGTATAATGAGGCCCAGGCTTTATAGTGAAGGGACAGGAGTGAGGACCTGTTCCCAGGAGCTACAGTCTGAGGAAAGGGCTAAAAAGCCTTCACTAGACCCCTGTACAGCTGCATAATGAGGCCCAGGCTTTATAGTGAAGGGACAGGAGTGAGGGCTTGTTCCCAGGAGCTACAGACTGAGGAAAGGGCTAAAAAGCCTTTACTAGACCCCTGTACAGCTGTATAATGAGGCCCAGGCTTTATAGTGAAGGGACAGGAGTGAGGGACTGTTCCCAGGAGCTACAGTCTGAGGAAAGGGCTAAAAAGCCTTCACTTGACACCTGTACAGCTGTATAATGAGGCCCAGGCTTTATAGTGAAGGGACAGGAGTGAGGGCCTGATCCCAGGAGCTACAGTCTGAGGAAAGGGCTAAAAAGCCTTCACTAGACCCCTGTACAGCTGTATGAGGCCCAGGCTTTATAGTGAAGGGACAAGAGTGAGGTCTTGTTCCCAGGAGCTACAGTCTGAGGAAAGGGCTAAAAAGCCTTCACTAGAATCCTGTACAGCTGTATAATGAGGCCCAGGCTTTATAGTGAAGGGACAGGAGTGAGGGCCCGATTCCAGGAGCTACAGTGTGAGGAAAGGGCTAAAAAGCCTTCACTAGACCCCTGTACAGCTGTATAATGAGGTCCAGGCTTTATAGTGAAGGGACAGGAGTGAGGGCTTGTTCCCAGGAGCTACAGTGTGAAGAAAAGGCTAAAAAGCCTTCACTAGACCCCTGTATAGCAGTATAATGAGGCCCAGGCTTTATAGTGAAGGGACAGGAGTGAGGGCCTTTTCTCAGGAGCTACTGTCTGAGGAAAGGGCTAAAAAGCCTTCACTAGATCCCTGTACAGCTGTATAATGAGGCCCAGGCTTTATAGTGAAGGGACAGGAGAGGGCCTGTTCCCAGGAGCTACTGTCTGAGGAAAGGGCTAAAAAGCCTTCACTAGACCCCTGTACAGCTGTATAATGAGGCCCAGGCTTTATAGTGAAGGGACAGGAGTGAGGACCTGTTCCCAGGAGCTACTGTCTGAGGAAAGGGCTAAAAAGCCTTCACTAGACCCCTGTACAGCTGTATAATGAGGCCCAGGCTTTATAGTGAAGGGACAGGAGTGAGGGCCTGATCCCAGGAGCTACAGTCTGAGGAAAGGGCTAAAAAGCCTTCACTAGACCCCTGTACAGCTGTATAATGAGGCCCAGGTTTTATAGTAAAGGGACAGGAGTGAGGACCTGTTCCCAGGAGCTACAGTTGAAGAAAGGACTAAAAAGCCTTCAACAGACCCCTGTACAGCTGTATAATGAGGCCCAGGCTTTATAGTGAAGGGACAAGAGTGAGGTCTTGTTCCCAGGAGCTACAGTCTGAGGAAAGGGCTAAAAAGCCTTCACTAGAATCCTGTACAGCTGTATAATGAGGCCCAGGCTTTATAGTGAAGGGACAGGAGTGAGGGCCCGATTCCAGGAGCTACAGTGTGAGGAAAGGGCTAAAAAGCCTTCACTAGACCCCTGTACAGCTGTATAATGAGGTCCAGGCTTTATAGTGAAGGGACAGGAGTGAGGGCTTGTTCCCAGGAGCTACAGTGTGAAGAAAAGGCTAAAAAGCCTTCACTAGACCCCTGTACAGCTGTATAATGAGGCCCAGGCTTTATAGTGAAGGGACAGGAGTGAGGACCTGTTCCCAGGAGCTACAGTCTGAGGAAAGGGCTAAAAAGCCTTCACTAGACCCCTGTACAGCTGTATAATGAGGCCCAGGCTTTATAGTGAAGGGACAGGAGTGAGGGCCTGTTCCCAGGAGCTACAGTCTGAGGAAAGGGCTAAAAAGCCTTCACTTGACACCTGTACAGCTGTATAATGAGGCCCAGGCTTTATAGTGAAGGGACAGGAGTGAGGGCCTGATCCCAGGAGCTACAGTCTGAGGAAAGGGCTAAAAAGCCTTCACTAGACCCCTGTACAGCTGTATAATGAGGCCCAGGTTTTATAGTAAAGGGACAGGAGTGAGGACCTGTTCCCAGGAGCTACAGTTGAGGAAAGGACTAAAAAGCCTTCAACAGACCCCTGTACAGCTGTATAATGAGGCCCAAGCTTTACAGTGAAGGGACAGGAGTGAGGGCCTGTTCCCAGGAGCTACAGTCTGAGGAAAGGGCTAAAAAGCCTTCACTAGACCCCTGTACAGCTGTATAATGAGGCCCAGGCTTTATAGTGAAGGGACAGGAGTGAGGGCCTGATCCCAGGAGCTACAGTATGAGGAAAGGGCTAAAAAGCCTTCACTAGACCCCTGTACAGCTGTATAATGAGGCCCAGGCTTTATAGTGAAGGGACAGGAGTGAGGGCCTGATCCCAGGAGCTACAGTATGAGGAAAGGGCTAAAAAGCCTTCACTAGACCCCTGTACAGCTGTATAATGAGGCCCAGGCTTTATAGTGAAAGGACAGGAGTGAGGGCCTGTGCCCAGGAGCTACAGTCTGAGGAAAGGGCTAAAAAGCCTTCACTAGACCCCTGTACAGCTGTATAATGAGGCCCAGGCTTCATAGTGAAGGGACAGGAGTGAGGGCCTGTGCCCAGGAGCTACAGTCTGAGGAAAAAGCTAAAAAGCCTTCACTAGACCCCTGTACAGCTGTATAATGAGGCCCAGGCTTTATAGTGAAGGGACAGGAGGGAGAAAAGTCGGGAAAGTAGCAAGAAGAGCCGGACTGCCCATCACTAACCTGCAGAGCCGCACTCCACATATATGGCTGCTCTGTGCACAGGACCTGTGATGAGGTCACAGGAGGGGAGGAGTCAGGGGTCACATGATCTCCGGAGTGAAGATGCTCCATGGAGCCTTCTCCTCAGTCAGTGACATTCCCGCCATTATTCGCCCCTCACTACTGGCACAATTACCCCGCGCCGCCTTCTCTACACAGTGTTATGTGTGGAATGTAACGTGTGATTTCTCTGGAGGGAAATAGACCCCACACATGAGGGAATTATCACCAGTTACCGGCCGTCTACTATATGGCGGCATATGATTGTGCTATCGACTCCACACCAGGAGCTAAAATGCCCAAATCTCATTTATGTCTTTGGAATGAAAAAAAAAGCCTACAAAGCACAAAATGTCAAAGTTCATGAGAAAGTCCGTCACACACAGATAAATTATAGATCATGAGAAAACAGAACACACTTACATACAATAATTATATTATAAAGTGTCTATGAATGAAGTGAGGTCACCTAAAAGAATGAATAAAGATATACTGTATCTTTCGGACTATAAGCCGCACCGGACCATAAGACGCACCCCAAATTCTCAGAAGGAAAATAGGGAAAAAGTTAATGTGTCAAATGAGGGTCTGTCCCACAGTCTGAATTCAGTAAACCCGGGGGGATCGGCAGCGCTGGTGGAGCCGGGTCACAGGAGGTGTTCGGGGATCCGGTGATGATCTGACTTATCCCAGGCTGGTGCAGCAGGAGCCTCTGTAACATCTGTAATCTCACTGAGGCCATTTGGAGTAAGGGGGTTTAGTTTATAAATCCAGAAGATTTCTTCCCGATGTACTTGTCCAATGCGATTCTGACCCTGTGGGGGAATCTCCTCTGTGGGGAATATTCTCAGTTGTGTGGAATCTTTCTTGTGTTTGATGGTGCAGTGACGTGAAAGCCCATGTTGGAGAAAACCCTATGGAGTATTGGAGCGGTGTGAGTTCAGCCTTTTGTGGAGGGGTTGGGTCGTCCTTCCCACATATAATTTCTGGTATGAGCATATAATCACGTGTGTAACATAACTGGTGGAACATGACATGGGAGTTTTGGTCGGGAAAATTTCACCAGTAGAAATAAGGGTGAGATCAGAGAGACCATGGCAGATCCAGTCACAACAGAGGCAAGTTTTCAGATTGCATGTAATGATTTTATTCGGGAGACAGGCGACTTTTAGCAAATCTTCCTTCTTCTCTTTTATGTTTCTTGGTGCTAGGACATTTTTCAATGATGGAAGTCTTCAAAATGTCAAAAAGGGATTGCTGGGTAATGTTTTTCCCACTCCAGCTGTCTGACAGGCTCATGATGCTCCTGCAGAGGACGTGAGTAACTCAATATATCATCCAGGTAAACTACCGCAAATCTACCCATCGGGGAGAAAAAAAATGACATTTTCAAAGACTGCCGGAGCATTGTTTAATCTGAATGGCATCACCAAATTTTCAGTATGACCCTCCGGTGTATTGAATGCGGCCTTCCATTCATCACCATTGTGTATACCTATAAGAGTAATCATAAGGAATTGAAAGAATTGTCACCCAGATCCTTCTTACAATTTTATTCCATGGTGAAACATGACATCAAACCATATTAGAGTGCGGCGTGCAGGTAGCAGGGAGCTATACAGAGGAGAGAGCCTGACGGACTATGGCCGTTTCGCACTTGCTTAGCACTTCTACCAGTCCATGCTTGTCAGGGGGTTACACCACTTCCTTTCAACAAGGGTTAGGGAATGGTTAACTGAGAAGTGCAAAACATTTACAGTGAGTACAGTGAAATGATTAATACAAAAAATTAAAAAAATATATCATAGATCACAGCCACACAGACATATTCAATGTATCACTGAGGCCAAGAGGAACTTGTGCATCGCAGTCCACAATCTATGCTGCTTCTCTTTTTAGTAGTAATCTATTCTGGTCACCGCCTTGTACAGGATAATCAGCGGGCTCAATCCCTGCACATCTCAGCACATTGGGATCCGCATTATGGACCTCTCTTATATCATTAATGTCACAGATCCTTTTCCTGTGTAACTGAATGGCAATGTTCTCTGAGCCTGATGTGCCGCGGTCTAATAGTCTGGGCAATATAATAATTGTCCTGAGCAGTATATGACATAAAGCACTTCCTCCGTGCGGCCCGTGATTAGTTTATCTACCGTCATCGCACCGATCCTCAGATTTCTCCTGTAAAATGGAGATTGCTATGAATGAGTCACCGTAGGAGGCAAAAACAGAAATGCTAGCTAAGTCCAGAAAACCAGAGAAGTTGGCAGCTATCGGATTGCAGACCCCTGACCCTATCAACAACAACTAGCAGTAGCCGTGGGGGGTTCCTACGATGCCCTAGACCCCTCGATCACAGCCGGAGAACTGCCTAGCCTAAAGACAGAAAGGGAAATCTAAACTGCCCCAGAGCAGACCCCAAAGCAATAGGCAGCCCCCAACATATAATGACGGTGAAGCAAGAAGAAAAAACACTCACACAGATAGAAAGATAGACTGAGCAAATGATGGGCCCCAAGCTAACTAGATAGGACAGGATAGGAAAGCTGCTGTCTGCAATCCACGAAAAACCCTATCAAAATAAGACCCAACAGACTGACAGGGAAAAAGGCCCTGAAGACGCTAAGCTTCAAAAAGACTATGTCAGTACTCAGGTATTTTCTGAAGACAGAGCAAACCGACAAAAAAGGAATTCAGCTCACCCCAGCAGGGAATGGCAGAATCCAGAAAAGCAAGGCAAACTAAAACCAAAACACAAATGCAAAAAGGCAAAGCAGAAAACTTAGCTTTTGAGGAGCAGGAATCAGACTGGTCTCCTAGAATTCCACAGAGAAATCACCAGCGAGGCAGAAGGGCGTCGGCTGCCTTATATCCAGTCAGAGATCCCCGTCACCCAGTCATCCTCTCCCAGCTCAGGTGCTTGGTAATCAGCCTCACTACCTTCCTTCACCAGAAGAGGGAGTTCATCAGACCTCAATGGTGAAGGGGAAAATGAACTCATAACAGTACCTCCCCCTTGAGGAGGGGTCACCGAACTCTCATCCACGCCACCAGGGTGATCAGGGTGAGCCCGATGAAAGGCACGCACCAATCTTTTGGCATGAATATCAGAGGTAGAGACCCAGGAATTATCCTCCTGACCATAACCCTTCCACTTAACCAAATACTGGAGTCTCCGTCTAGCCAGACGGGAATACAGTATCTTCTCTACCTCATATTCCATGTTACCTTCAATCAATACAGGGTCCGGAGGTGCCACCCCAGGAACTACTGGTTCAACAAACCTCTTCAACAAGGACTTATGAAACGCATTATGGATTTTAAATGTGACAGAAAGAGCCAACCGAAAAGAGACCGGATTAACCCCTTCACCCCCAAGGGTGGTTTGCACGTTCATGACCGGGCCAATTTTTACAATTCTGACCACTGTACCTTTATGAGGTCATAACTCTGGAACGCTTCCATGGATCCCGGTGATTCTGACATTGTTTTCTCGTGACATATTGTACTTCATGTTAGTGGTAAAATTTCATTCAAATAACTTGCGATTATTTGTGAGAAAAATGGAAATTTGGCGAAAATTTTGAAAATTTCGCAATTTTCCAACTTTGAATTTTTATGCCCTTAAATCACAGAGATACGGCACACAAAAAACTTGATAACTAACATTTCCCACATGTTTACTTTACATCAGCACAATTTTGGAACCAAAATTTTTTTTTGTTAGGAAGTTATAAGGGTTAAAAGTTGACCAGCGATTTCTCATTTTTACAACACCATTTTATTTTTAGGACCACATCACATTTGAAGCCACTTTGAGGGGTCTATATGATAGAAAATACCCAAAAGTGACACCATTCTAAAAACTGCACCCCTTAAAGTGCTCAAAACCATATTCAAGAAGTTTATTAACCCTTTAGGTGCATCACAGGAATTTGTTTGAATATTTAAAAAAAATGAACATCTAACTTTTTTTCATAAAAAAAATACTTCAGGTTCAATTTTTTTTATTTTACCAAGGGTAACAGGAGAAATTGGACTGCAAAAGTTATTGTGCAATTTGTCCTGAGTACGCAGATACCTGATATGTGGGGGGGAACCACTGTTTCGGTGCATGGCAGAGCTCAGAATGGAAGGAGCGCCGTTTGACTTTTTCAATGCAAAATTGGCTGGAATTCAGATTGGACGCCAGGTCACGTTTGGAGAGTCCCTGATGTACCTAAACAGTGGAAACCCCCTACAAGTGACCCCATTTTGGAAACTAGACCCCCCAAGGAACTTATCTAGATATGTGGTGAGAACTTTGAACCCACAAGGGCTTTACAGAAGTTTATAACGTACAGCGGTACAATTAAAAAATCATATTTTTTCCACAAAAATGATCTTTTCACCCCAATTTTTATTTTCCCAAGGGTAACAGGACCCTAAAAGTTATTGTGCAATTTGTCCTGAGTACGCTGATACCCCACATGTGGGGGTAAACCACTATTTGGGCGCATGGCAGAGCTCGGAAGGGAAGCAGCGCCATTTGACGTTTTTGGCTGGAATTGAGATCGGACACCATGTCGCGTTTGGAAAACCCCTGATGTACCAAAACAGTGGAAAGCCCCACAAATGACACCATTTTGGAAACTAGACCCCCTAAGGAACTTATCTAGATGTGTGGTGAGAACTTTGAACCCCCATGGGCTTCACTGAAGTTTATAACATAAAGCCATACAATTAAAAAATCATATTTTTTCCACAAAAATGATCTTTTCACCCTCAATTCTTATTTTTCCAAGGGTAACAGGACCCTAAAAGTTATTGTGCAATTTGTCCTGAGTATGCTGATACCCCACATGTGGGGGTAAACCACTATTTGGGCGCATGGCAGAGCTCGGAAGGGAAGCAGCGCCATTTGACGTTTTTGGCTGGAATTGAGATCGGACACCATGTCGCGTTTGGAAAACCCCTGATGTACCAAAACAGTGGAAACCCCCCACAAATGACACCATTTTGGAAACTAGACCCCCTAAGGAACTTATCTAGATGTGTGGTGAGAACTTTGAACCCCCATGGGCTTCACAGAAGTTTATAACATAAAGCCATACAATTAAAAAATCATATTTTTTCCTCAAAAATGATCTTTTCACCCTCAATTCTTATTTTTCCAAGGGTAACAGGACCATAAAAGTTATTGTGCAATTTGTCCTGAGTACGCTGATACCCCACATGTGGGGGTAAACCACTATTTGGGCGCATGGCAGAGCTCGGAAGGGAAGCAGCGCCATTTGACGTTTTTGGCTGGAATTGAGATCGGACACCATGTCGCGTTTGGAAAACTCCTGATGTACCAAAACAGTGGAAACCCCCCACAAATGACACCATTTTGGAAACTAGACCCCCTACGGAACTTATCTAGATGTGTGGTGAGCACTTTGACCCCCCCAGTGCTTCACAGAAGTTTATAATGCCCGGGTGTGAAAATAAAAAATTCGTATTTTTTCCACAAACATGATCTTTTAGTCACCATTTTTTTATTTTCCCAAGGGTACCAGGAGAAATTGGATCCCAAAAGTTGTTGTCCAATTTGTCCTGAGTAGGCTGATACCCCATATGTGGGAGAAAACTACTGTATGGGCACACGTCGGGGCTCGGAAGGGAAGTAGTGACGTTTTGGAATGCAGACTTTGATGGAATGGTCTGCGGGTGTCATGTTGCCTTTGGAGAGCCCCTAATGTACCTAAACAGTAGAAACCCCCCACAAATGACACCATTTTGTAAACTAGACCCCCCAAGGAACTTATCTAGATGTGTGGTGAGCACTTTGAACCCCCCAGTGCTTCACAGAAGTTTATAACGCCCGGGCATGAAAATAAAAAATTCGTATTTTTTCCACAAACATGATCTTTTAGTCACCTTTTTTTATTTTCCCAAGGGTACCAGGAGAAATTGGACAACAAAAGTTGTTGTCCAATTTGTCCTGAGTATGCTGATACCCCATATGTGGGAGAAAACTACTGTATGGGCACACGTCGGGGCTCGGAAGGGAAGTAGTGACGTTTTGGAATGCAGACTTTGATGGAATGGTCTGCGGGTGTCATGTTGCCTTTGGAGAGCCCCTAATGTACCTAAACAGTGGAAACCCCCCACAAATGACCCCATTTTGAAAACTAGACCCACTAAGGAACTTATCTAGATGTGAGGTGAGCACTTTGAACCCCCAAGAGCTTCACAGAAGTTTATAATGCCAGGGCATGAAAATAAAAAAATCGTATTTTTTCCAGAAACATGATCAATTAGTCCCCAATTTTTTCATTTTCCCAAGGGTAACAGGATAAATTGGACCCCCAAAAGTTGTTGTCCAATTTGTCATGAGTACGCTGACACCCCATATGTGGGAGAAAACTACTGTATGGACACACGTCGGGGCTCGGAAGGGAAGCAGTGACGTTTTGGAATGCAGACTTTGATGGAATGGTCTGCGGGTGTCATGTGCGTTTGGAGATCCCCTGATGTACCTAAACTATTGAAACTCCCCACAAGTGACCCCATTTTGGACACTAGACCCCCCACGGAACTTATCTAGATGTGTGGTGAGCACTTTGAACCCCCAAGTGCTTCACAGAAGTTTATAACACTCGGACGTGAAAATAAAAAAATCATTTTTTTCCACAAAAATGATATTTTTGCCCCCAATTTTTTATTTTCCTAAGGGTAACAGGAGAAATTGGACCCCAAAAATTGTTTTGCAATTTGTCCTGAGTAGGTTGATACCCTACATGTGGGGTAAAACACTGTTTGGGCGCATGGCAGAGCTTGGAAGGGAAGGAGCAACATTTGACTTTTTCAACTCAGAATTGGCTGGAATTGAGATCAGATGCCATGATGCATTTGGAGAGCCCCTGATGTGCCCAAACAGTGGAAACCCCCCAATTATAACTCCAACCCTAACCCCAACACACCCCTAACCCTAATCTGAGCCCTAACCCTAGCCCTAGCCCTAACCCTAACCCTAGCCCTAACTCTAGCCCTAACCCTAACGGGAAAATGGAGATAAATACTTTTTTTTTTAATTTTATTATTTTTCCCTAACTAAGGGGGTGATAACGGGGGGTTTGATTTACTATTTATGGTGGTTTTTATATTTGGCAGCTGTCGCACGCTAAAAGACGCTTTTTATTGTAAAAATAGTTTTTGCATCACCACATATTGAGAGCTATAATTTTTCCTTATTTTGACCCACCGAGTCATGTGAGGTCTTATTTTTTGCGGGACAAGTTGATGTTTTAAATGGTACCATTTTCGGGCACGTGACATTTTTTGATCGCTTTTTATTCCTATTTTTGGGACACAGAATGAACAAAAACCAGCGTTTCATGAATTTCTTTTGGGGGGGTGCGTTTACACCGTTCCGCGTGCGGTAAAATTGATAAAGCGGTTTTATTCTTCGGGTCAGTACGGTTACAGCGATACCTCATTTATGTCATTTTTTTATGTTTTTGTCGGTTTTATGCAATGAAAACTATTTTATATAAAAAATAATTA
The DNA here is from genome assembly GCF_039654945.1 of Dendrobates tinctorius. NCBI lineage: Eukaryota > Metazoa > Chordata > Amphibia > Anura > Dendrobatidae > Dendrobates > Dendrobates tinctorius. The sequence goes on along the minus strand of NW_027362032.1, from coordinate 2,294,559 downwards.
TTTTTGCATCGCTTTATTCTGTGAGCTATAACTTTTTTATTTTTTCGCTGATGATGCTGTGTGGCGGCTCGTTTTTGCGGGACAAGATGACGTTTTCAGCGGTACCATGGATATTTATATGCGTCTTTTTGATCGCGCGTTATTACACTTTTTGTTTGGCGGTATGATAATAAATCATTATTTTTTGCTTTGTTTTTTATTTTTATTTTTTAAGGGGTTCGCTAAAGGGGTTAACTAATGGGACAGTTTTATAGGGTGGGTCATTACGGACGCGGCAATACCTAATATGTGTACTTTTATTGTTTTTTTTTTTATTATTTCCAAAAAATGGATTTATTGGGGGAATATTTTTTTTTTTTCTAATTTATTTGGCGATTTTTTTTTAATTATTTTAACACTTTTTTTAATTTTTTTTTTACTTTATTAAATAGTCCCAGGTGGGACATCACAGATCCGTGACCGCCCCTGACACATTGTGCCGGGTGTCAGCTGTGATAATCAGCTGACACCCGGCCGCGATCAGCGGCGCTCACCACGTGGGCGCCGCTGATCGCGCTAGACGTACTATCCCGTCCATGGGCATAGGGGCCCGGGTCCCATGGACGGGATAGTACGTCTCATGTCAGGAAGGGGTTAATGATCTCCAAAATCTTGTAAGGCCCAATAAATCTAGGCTTAAACTTAGGAGAAGCTACCTTCATAGCGATATTTTTTGATGATAACCAAACCATATCACCCACCTTAAACTGGGGACCAACGGTCCTATGTCGGTTGGAAAACCGCTGGGCCTTTTCCTGGGAGAGAGATAACTTATCCACCACTTGGTCCCAGATCTGGTGCATTCTCTCCACCAGTGTCAACACCTGGGCAGGCAGAAGGCTCCACCTGCCCTGAAGAAAATCGAGGATGAAACCCAAAGTTACAAAAAAAGGTGACATCAAAGTGGCAGAACTAGCTCTATTATTTAAAGCAAATTCGGCCAAGGGCAAAAATGAAACCCAATCATCCTGATCAGCGGAAATAAAACATCTCAAATACGACTCCAAGGTCTGGTTTGTTCTCTCCGTCTGCCCATTGGTCTGAGGGTGAAACGCAGAGGAGAAGGACAACTGAATTCCCAGCTTGGAACAGAACATCCTCCAAAATCTAGACACAAACTGAACTCCTCTGTCATATACAATGTTCTCAGGAATCCCGTGCAAGCGAACCACCTGTTGCAAAAACAGGGGTACCAACTCAGAAGAAGATGGCAACTTAGGGAGTGGTACAAGATGAACCATCTTAGAGAACCTATCACAAATCACCCAAATAACAGTCATTCTCTGAGAGACAGGCATATCAGAGATGAAATCCATTGAAATATGGGTCCATGGCCTCCTGGGGACCGGCAAAGGCATCAACAACCCACTAGAGCGAGAACAAGGTTTAGACCGGGAGCAAGTCCCACAGGACTGCACAAAATTCCTGACATCACGAGACAAGGCGGGCCACCAAAAAGACCGACTCACCAGATCTCTAGTACCAAAAATACCTGGATGACCAGCCAATGCAGAGCAATGAACTTCAGACATCACTCTCTTCCTCCACTGGTCAGGAACATACAACTTTCCACTGAGACAATGCTCAGGTTTGTCCTCCTGAAACTATTCCAGAGCACGTCACAAATCGGGCGAGATGGCTGAAAGAACTACCCCCTCGCCGAAGATGGTAGCAGGCTTGGTCACAACAGGAGAATCAGCAAAGAAACTCCTAGAGAGGGCGTCTGCCTTGACATTCTTAGTGCCAGGAAGAAAAGAGACCACAAAATCAAAACGTGTGAAAAACAAGGCCCACCTAGCCTGTCTAGGATTCAAGCGTTTGGCCGACTCCAGGTAAATCAAATTCTTGTGGTCAGTAAGGACCACGACCTGGTGTTTAGCTCCCTCCAACCAATGTCTCCACTCCTCAAATGCCCATTTCATGGCTAACAGTTCCCGATCCCCACATCATAGTTACGTTCGGATGGGGAGAACTTTCGGGAAAAGAAAGCACAGGGATTCATTTTAGATGTCACAGGATCTTTTTGGGACAAAACAGCTCCTGCACCAATCTCAGAGGCGCCCACCTCTACCTGAAACGGGAGTGAGACATCAGGTTGCCACAGAACCGGAGCAGAAGTGAATCTTCGCTTCAGCTCCTGAAAGGAAGCAACAGCCTCCGGACACCAATTCAGCACATCAGCACCCTTCTTAGTCAAATCAGTCAATGGCTTGGCAATACTAGAAAAATTAGCTATAAATTTCCGATAAAAATTAGCAAAACCCAAATACTTCTGGAGGGCCTTCAAAGAAGTGGGCTGAACCCAATCATAAATGGCCTGTACCTTGGCCAGGTCCATTTCAATAGTTGACGGAGACAAAATGAATCCCAAAAATGAAATCCTCTGTACCCCAAAAAGGCATTTCGATCCCTTGACATACAGGGAATTATCCCTCAAAATCCGGAACACAGTCCGAACATGTTCCACATGAGTGTCCCAATCCTTGGAAAAGATCAATATATCATCCAGATAGATAATCAAAAATTTATCCACAAAGTCTCGGAAAATATCGTTCATGAAGGATTGGAAGACAGAAGGGGCTTTAGTGAGCCCAAAAGGCATCACCAGGTACTCAAAATGTCCCTCCGGAGTATTAAACGCCGTCTTCCATTCATCCCCATGCTTAATGCGAATAAGATTATACACCCCCCTGAGGTCAAGCTTGGTAAACCAGCAAGCACCTTTAACTCTGGAGAATAGATCAGAAATCAGGGGTAACGGATACTGATATTTAACAGTAATTTTGTTGAGGGCACGATAGTCAATACAAGGCCTTAATGAACCATCTTTTTTAGCTACGAAAAAAAAAACAGCACCTAAGGGTGAAGAGGATGGTCTAATATGACCCTTCTCCAACGACTCCTTAATATAGGATCGCATAGCCTCATGCTCGGGTACAGATAAATTGAAAAGCCGACCCTTGGGTAATTTACACCCCGGGCTCAGCTCAATTGCACAGTCATAACTCCTATGAGGAGGCAAAGACGCAGACTCATTCTCACTAAATACATCATAAAAGTCAGCCAAATAGTCAGGAACATCATGTGACTGGGGAGAGGTGGAGAAAACAGGAGCATCACTAAGGGCACACCGACAACCCCAACTCACCACAGACACAGATTTCCAATCCAAAACTGGATTATGGATTTGCAACCAGGGAAACCCCAGAACAATGGTATCATGCAAATTATGCAACACCAAAAATCTGCAATTTTCTTGATGTTCTGGGGCGACCCGCATTACCACCTGGGTCCAAAACTGAGGTTTATTTTTCACCAAAGGAGTCGCATCAATACGCCTCAAAGGGATAGGAGTCTGCAAAGGCGTCATAGGAAATCCACAACGTTTAGCAAAATCCAAGTCCATCAGGTTCAGAGCTGCTCCCGAATCCACAAAAGCCTTGGCGGAAAATGTGGACAGGGAGCAGATCAGAGTAATTGCCAGAAGAAACTTAGGTTGAACACCACCCACAGAAAACGTGTGAGCACAACGTTTCTCTCGTTTAGGGCAGACAGAAATAATATGCGAGGCATCTCCACAAAAAAACACAGCTTATTATGCCTTCTGAACTCCTGACGTTGCGCCCTGGACAAAACTCTATCACATTGCATAGGTTCAAACATTTGTTCAACAGGTGGCAACACCTCTCGTGCGGTCTTGCGTTCACGCAAACGCCGATCAACCTGAATGGCTAATGACATAGAATCATCAAGACCAGAGGGAACAGGAAATCCCACCATAGTATCTTTTACGGTTTCTGACAAACCCTTCCGAAAGAGAGCAGCCAAGGCACCATCATTCCAGGTAGTAAGGACTGCCCACTTTTGGAATTTTTGACAGTACAACTCTGCAGAATCCCGACCCTGGCTCAATGCCAGCAGGGCCTTTTCAGCCTGATCAATGGCATTAGGTTCATCATACAACCCCAAGGTTTGAAAAAAATGCATCCACATTATTTAGAATAGGATCATCAGGTTTCAAAGAAAACGCCCAATCCTGGGGATCGCCGCGCAGCAAAGAGATGACAATTTTAACCCACTGCGCGGAGCTCCCCGACGAGTTAGGCTTCAAGGCAAAAAATAATTTACAATTATTCTTGAAATTCAAAAATTTAGACCGATCCCCAAAAAACACATCAGGAGTGGGGATCTTTGGTTCAGCAGCATGTAAATGAGTAAGATATGCGGAAATTCCCCGCACTTCTGCAGCAAGCTGCTCTACACGATAAGACAATTGCTTCATCTCCATTGAGAGAAAAAAAAAATTCCCCCTAAGGCCTCAGAGATATAGAGGAAAAAATATACACAAAGAAATTCTGACACTTTTTTTTTTTTTTTACAATTCCTTCCTGCTATTGAGTACCCTAGGATCTGCGGTATGGCCGGTGATTCTGTTATGGATGAGTCACCGAAGGAGGAAAAAACAAAAATAATAGCTAAGTCCAGAAAACCAGAGAAGTTGGAAGCTATCGGATTGCAGACCCCTGAACGTATCCTGTTATGAATGAGTCACTGTAGGAGGCAAAAACAGAAATACTAGCTAAGTCCAGAAAACCAGAGAAGGTGGCAGCTATCGGATTGCAGACCCCTGAACCTATCAACAACAACTAGCAGTAGCCGTGGGGGGTTCCTACAGTGCCCTAGACCCCTCGATCACAGCCAGAGAACTACATAGCCTAAAGACAGAAAGGGAAATCTAAACTGCCCCAGAGCAGACCCCAAAGCAATAGGCAGCCCCCAACATATAATGACGGTGAATTCAACTCACCCCAGCAGGGAATGACAGAAATTCAGAAAAACAAGGCAAAACAAAACAAAACACAAATGCAAAAAGCTGTGCAGAAAACTTAACTTTTGAGGAGCAGGAATCAGACTGGTCTCCTAGAATCCCTCAGAGAGATCACCAGCAAGGCAGAAGGGCGTCGGCTGCCTTATATCCAGTCAGCAATTCCCGTCACCCAGTCATCATCATCATGCCCAGGTGCTTGGTAATCAGCCTCACTACCTTCCTTCACCAGAAGAGGGAGTTCTTCAGACCTCAATGGTGAAGGGGATAATGAACTCACAACACTATCCACAACAACTAGCAGTAGCCGTGGGGGGTTCCTACGATGCCCTAGACCCCTCGATCACAGCCGGAGAACTAAATTAGCCTAAAGACAGAAAGGGGAAATCTAAACTGTCCCAGAGCAGACCCCAAAGCAATAGGCAGCTCCCAACATATGACTATGAAGCAAGATGAAAAAACACTAGCACAGATAGAAAGATAGGTTGAGCAAATGATGGGGCCCAAGCTAACTAAATAGGACAGGATAGAAAAGCTGTCTGCAATCCGCAAAAACCCTATCCAAAAATGAACCAACAGACTGATAGGAAAAACAGGCCCTGAAGTCGCTAGGCTTCAAAAAGACTATATCAGCACTCAGGTATATTCTGAAGACAGAGCCAAAGATCAACAGATCAGTGACAAAAATGGAATTCAGCTCACCCCCGGCCGGGGATGGCTGAACTCCAAAAAACAAGGCAAACAAAACTAGAACTAAAGTGTACAAAAGGCAGAGCAAAACTTAGCTTTGAGAAGCAGAAATCAGACTGGTCTCCAAGAATCCAGCAGGAAAATCACCGGCAAGGCAGCAGGGCGTCGGCTGCCTTATATCCAGTCATCAGTTCCTGTGACCCAGTCATCATCTACCTGCTCAGCTGTTTGGTAATCAGCCTCACTACCTTCCTTCACCAGAAGAGGGAGTTCATCAGACCTCACTGGTGAAGGGAAAAATGAACTCACAACAGTGTTCACAACACCTCTCCTCATCGACTTGCATTTATACACAGTGGAATTCCACTCTGCACATGTTGCAACGACTGTGGCAGCAGCAACAAGCCCTGATGCAGTATGTCATGTCATATAGCCTGGGCCAACACGTCACATTTACAAAGTGCGCACAGATTAAGGACCTCTGCACCCTTCTGCAGTTTTGAAATGGCTACTGAGATGGTTGTCACTGATGCCGCCATCATCAGCATCACTATTCTGGTCATCTACAGTATATGCTGCAGCAGACTCTGAATAGCCAGCGGGAAGAGATGGTGGTCCCAGAAGAGGAAGCAGAGGAGGATGCAGAAGGGATATTGTCTCTAAGTTCAAGACTGTCGCCACACAGGTGGGTGCCAAGGGAGGGTGGATTACTGTGATCGAAGGGGGTTGGTGATAACAGACAAGCTGTTACCGAAGATGCAAGATCCGAGGAACAAATGGAGGAGAAAGAGGTCATGGGCGAGTAACTGTCAGATGAAGAGGATAATCCTCCCCTCTCTGTTGTTTGTGATTGGCGGGATGGGATGGAGGAAACGAGCCTCATTGTTACCCAGCCACCAACACAGCATGGGCTTGGACCTCATGCCCTACATATGAGTGCCTTCTTGCTGTACTATCTGCAACATGATCCCCGTATAGTCATGATTAGGAATATTGCTGGCTACTGGGTTGCCACTTTATTAGATCCATGTTATAAAACCAAATTTTGCCAGATGATTCCCGCCCTAGAAAGGGAATAGCGAATGCTGGAGTATTGAAACACGCTTTTACACAACCTTAAGAGAGCTTTTCCCTAAGACAGCAGTGAAGCACACCGTTCACATCGCAGCTGTAGACTTCCAACCTCCGGACCGTCAATTCTTCAACGCCAAAACATTAGCAGCAGCAGCAGTGGTGGAGGTAGAAGAAGCAATTTCTGTGAGTCCTTTGACACTTTTTTAGGCAAATGCATGACGTGGGTTACTTGCTTACGTATTTTACCCAAAATATTAACTAACACCTCTCATATTTTTTATGTGTTTTTTGCACTGTATTTTTCAGGGTGCAGTTGGGCCTATTCGGTCTTGTAAACTGTGGTGTCTGATCTAATAGTATGGGCGTAACTAATAGGCTGTTAGCCTGGATGATGTGCATTACCATTGTGTGAACAGCGCTGCATACAAGTCTTCATTGTGCATTAATATACCAAGCAACCGCCCCTCCATACACTGGTAGGTTGTGAGTGGTTGTCTCATCGGTATTCTTGCACCTGTGTTGCCCTCATATTAACTATATGGGCCCACTCACCCTGATAGTGCATTTGTTTGGAGGTCTGGGCAGGTCGGCATCTCTGCCTTTTTGCTTTGTTTTTGAACATTTGACATTTGCCTGAATTTTTATATCTACACATGATTTACACAAATTATATTTTCTTGTCTTAACTCTATACTATTTACCATTAGAAGCTGTGTATTTTTGTAATTATTTGTATGTATACATGATTGATTACCACTTCTGTCTCTGTAAAAACAATCCCCTTTAACCCCTTTCTGACATCGGGTGTAAATGTATGAGGATGTCGGACTCTTTCCTTTTGATGTGGGCCCCGGCGCTGAGCCCACATCTTTTCTCGCACATGATGGGCCAGAAATCCCACACATCGGTGACCCTGTCACGTGATCGCGGGTCACCGGTGGGTTGGCATGACAACCAGAGGTCTCCAGCAGACCTCTATGGTTGTCACTGCCGGATCCTATGAGTGCTGCCCAGTGGTCAGCGCTAATAGCAAGTGAGCAACTCTGCTACATGCAGGTGATCTGATCATTGCCTGTATGTAGCAGAGCCGATCGGGTTATAGCAGCTTCTAGCCTCCCATTGAGACTATTGAAGCATGCCTGTGGAGACATGGGGTGGTCAGCGGGTGCCCCCGTCCACTGGCCAAAACCACATGGATCAGGGATCGTCCCACCAAACGCCGGCTCTCCCTTTAACATGGGCATAATGCTACTCAGACAACACACAGTGAGGGTAAAACAGTGTGGTAATGCTTTATTGAAGGCTTTACCACAAATCAGGCAGATAACACATAGAACAGTCCCAGCAAAATACCCAACAGTCTCACCCTTCCACTGATTCACTCCCATTGTCGCTACCCTACCTGTGGCACGCACAGAGAGGCTGTAACGACAAGTGTAGGAAGATGACAATCCATTCAGTCCATACAAGGTAAAAGGCCAGTTGATCCAAGGATCACAACCTGGCTTCTCCAAACATATCCATGGTTCAGCGATGGTGAATGGAGCAGATCTGTATTCTTCCAACCGAGGCTCCAAACCCCTAGGTTGTTTCCTGTAGAATGATAGATCTGAGTCTCTCGTGATGTAAAAACTATACGAAGTATATAGTTTGAAGTCTGGGATCTGCCAATATGTGGCTAGTTTTCTGTTTTGGATAACATGATACGATTTAAGTTTTTTTGTCTAGTCTCGCTTGAATATAGATCAATATTAAATGTCTCCTGATGAGTCGCCTTTGGTGAGGACGATGAAACCCGTAGAAATGAGAGGCTTGGAGAGTGAGTGTGTAAATGTCACCTCACCCTATATACTGAGATGTAGGGTATATGTTTTTTTCTATTAGTCACCTTCTGACTAACTTTCAGGGGGTGAATTATGGGTATAGTTTTATATTTGGAATTGATAAAGATTAGTTTTATCCTTTTGTCAGCAAACATGAGGAATGACAAGAGACAACCCATTTAAGATGATTCAATTTTGGTTAAAACTATGCCAACATTATGAATATAAAAAAGGCTTCTCCCCTATGTGATGTCTCTGATGTGTAACATCAGTTGATTTCCAAGTAAAATATTTCCCACATAAAAAACATGAAAAAGGCTTCTCCTCTGTGTGACTGCTCTGATGTCTAACAAGAAGCACTTTCTGGTTAAAATATTTCCCACATTCTGAACAGGAAAAAGGCTTCTCTCCTGTGTGAGTTCTCTGGTGAGGTGGCTCAGTGGTTAGCACTGCAGCCTTGCAGCACTGTAGTTCTGAGTTTAATTCCCACCAAGGACATCTGTAAGGAGTTTGTATGTTCTACTCGTGTTTGCATGGGTTTCCTCCCACATTCCAAAGACATACTGATAGGGAATTTACATTGTGAGCCCATTGGGAACAGCGATGATGATGTGTGCAAACTGTAAACGGCTGCGGAATATGTTAGCGCTATATAAAAAGAAAGATTATTATTATTAAGATTCCATTTCTGGTTAAAACATTTCCCACATTATGAACAGGAAAAAGGCTTCTCCCCTGTGTGAGTTCTCTGATGGCTATCAAGATTTATTTTCCATTTACTATGATAGAAGTTTCTCCCGTGTGAGTTATTTGGTGTGTAACAAACCTCTCTTTCTGGTTAAAACATTTTCCACATTCTGAACAGGAAAAAGGCTGCTACCCTGTGTGAGTTCTCTGGTGCTTTACACAATCTGATTTATTGCTAAAACACTTCCCACATTCTGAACATGAAAAAGGCTTCTCTCCTGTGTGAGTTCTCTGATGAGTAACAAAATGTGATTTCTGGTTAAAACGTTTCCCACATTCTGAGCAGGAAAAAAGTTTCACTCCTGTGTGAATTCTCTGGTGCGTAACACAATGTGATTTATGTGCAAAACATTTCCCACATTCTGAACAGGAAAAAGGCTTCTCCCCTGTATGAGTTCTCCGGTGAGTAACAAAATTTGATTTACGTGCAAAACATTTCCCACATTCTGAACAGGAAAAAGGCTTCTCCCCTGTGTGAGTTCTCTGGTGAGTAACAAGCTCTGTTTTCTGATTAAAACATTTCCCACATTCTGAACATGAAAAAGGCTTCTCCCCTGTGTGAGTTCTCTGGTGAGTAACAGAATTTGATTTACGTGCAAAACATTTCCCACATTCTGAACAGGAAAAAGGCTTCTCCCCTGTGTGAGTTGTATGGTGAGTATCAAATTGTGATTTATATACAAAACATTTCCCACATTCTGAACAGGAAAAAGGCTTCTCCCCTGTATGAGTTCTACGGTGAGTAACAAAATTTGATTTACGTGCAAAACATTTCCCACATTCTGAACAGGAAAAAGGCTTCTCCCCTGTGTGAGTTCTCTGGTGAGTAACAAGCTCTGATTTCTGATTAAAACATTTCCCACATTCTGAACATGAAAAAGGCTTCTCCCCTGTGTGAGTTCTCCGGTGAGTAACAAAATTTGATTTACGTGCAAAACATTTCCCACATTCTGAACAGGAAAAAGGCTTCTCCCCTGTGTGAGTTCTCTGGTGAGTAACAAGCTCTGATTTCTGATTAAAACATTTCCCACATTTTGAACATGAAAAAGGCTTCTCCCCTGTGTGAGTTCTCTGGTGAGTAACAAAATTTGATTTACGTGCAAAACATTTCCCACATTCTGAACAGGAAAAAGGCTTCTCCCCTGTGTGAGTTCTCTGGTGCCTAACAAGAAACGATTTCCATTTAAAACATTTCCCACATTCTGAACAGGAAAAAGGTTTCTCCCCTGTGTGAGTTCTTTGGTGTATAACAAGATTACATTTCTGGATAAAACATTTCCCACATTCTGAACATGAAAATGACTTATTTGCTTTAGGAGCAGTTTGTTTTTTAATGCCTCTTTTGTGACTTTGATTTTCCTTAGTAGTCGGTAATGAATCAGAAGATGGGACCTGTTTCATAGGATCAGATGACAGATCTTTGCTGTGAATGGATGATGGCATATCTAGAGTAACAGCAATCACTTGAGTTGTATCTTGTAGGATCCCAAGATCATCTGATTTAAAAATTGAAGATGCCAGCTGTCCATCTGATCTCCTGGTACGGTCATCTGCTAAGATAAAAAACAAATATTTTTAATAAAATATCCGAATTTTATATTTTTGAACATTTCTACTTAAACTGTTGTTAAATATTAATAATCCGTTAATTTCTTATAAGACTCAGTTCTGTACATTGCTTTAGCTGACACGACATAGGCTATTTTTGTAAGCTTGGTTCATGGTACAGGACAACTCCATATATACCGAGATTACGTGCTTTAAGAGACGTATATAATTCCTGGCTCACTGTAGAGGTCGCTGTCTCCTTCCCTCACCATCATGAAACACAGATGCAAGGATGTCATCTCTGCACGGACATAGCTGAACAGCTGGTATGTAACTTTGCTATTTGAGAAGCCGAACAGAGCCAGACGCCATTTTACCATTTGCCATCCCAGAGAAAGAAGGTGACAAGCTTTTGCTATGAACTAATGGACAATCTCTCTTTCACCTATTTTTATGTTTTTCTGTAATAATCTTTTCTTTGATGGAAGAATCCAAATAAACCACTATATTTTATCTGGTAACTAGTCCTGAGTATTTTACAAGAATACGCATTAATTTTACATTGGAGAGCCAGCCAGATCTGAATTTTTGTACTTTTTTGCGGATTTCCCTCAACTTGCCAAAAAGGGGGATTGAACTTTGCTAACGTCAGTCATATGTGCAAGTTATCAGGAACTCCACTCCTCACAAGAATCAGACAGAACCTAGAAGTGAGGACTAAGAAGTGCCAGAAGTGCTGAAGCCAGACGTGTGAAGACAAGAGCCCAGCGTTGTCCATCAAAGGAACAAGCTGAGACATTTCAAGGTAAGAGAAATGGATGTCATTAATTCTTATGTTAAGCAGAGTAAATTGAAATTTAAGTCTGTAGACAAGTCTAATCCAGAAGTATTATGGCTTAGCTTATATGCAGAGTGTGAAATGGAAAATCAGAAATTAGATTCTAAGCTTTTCAACAGAGAAAGAGATAAGTTGAAAAATATTCTACAGATGGTACATATATTTCATAGATCTGTGTCAGAGAAATCCAAAAATGATTGTGTAGAGGATAGTGATATTCCCGAGATTCACTGTAACGTGGAGAAACAGTTACAAGTAGCAGCAGCCATTCAAGGTGACCTTGCAGACGTGGAACAAGATGGAGAAGTAGGAGGAGACTTCAGAACTGACGTAGAGGTCTAAAAATAGACGACTCACAGGCCCAACTCCGAAGTAAAGTAAGGAAAAGTTTGCTAAAAATATGCAAAATCATTCCTGCACATGATAACAAAATCCATGTTTGTAGAAACTCTGAGGTTTTTGAAAGCTGTGTTGATAACTTTGAGTTATCTAACGAGGAGAAGAATCAGTTGTTCAAAATGTGGATCCCTGTAAACTTTGCTAGGAGATTATCTTTAAAGTTATCTGGTGAAACACATGAGAATTTAAATGATAAAGACAGATTAAACATTCTCATTTTTTGTTCATCAAATGAAAATCATCCAGATATTGATATTCTTCAAAAATTAAGGATTGGTCGGAAGGAATGTACTTATACATTTATGTCCATATATGACCGTCTGTACAAAATGCTGAGTGAGAATGTCAAAACACAGTACCTCATAAGGAGTTTTGTAAGCAAATTTTGGTTTTTAAATCCTGCATCTCGTGTTATTGCGTCACAAAAAGATTCTTTATTTGAATGTGCGCAATCCCTTGATTTTGCCAGAAAACACGAGAATCGTGAAAGGAAAATAAATTGTGCTAATTCTGTGAAGACAGGCAGAGTAAAATCTGATCAGAAGCCGGTATTAGCAAAGCCTTCTAAAATGAGTTTTCCCCAAAATCAAATCTATGAAGAAAATTACATGTTTGTTATAAGCCATATGGAATGATGCAAAGGATCACCGAAAAAACACAGATTGAGTTAAGGAAAATTCAAAGTTCTGATTTTCTTTCTGTAACAAAGATGGCCGAATGTGACAGACAGAAGCAGGTGGTGAGTGACATCATGGCCTGTAAACTGAATACTCTGCTCCAAGAATCTATCAGCTTCAAAATGGCAAGAACTTTTCAGGATATTTTTTGCAGAGAAATAAGTATGGGTTTAGGAATTGGCTAAAAAAGTAATTATATGTTGTGTAACAGTGTTATACAATGTATTAGTGAGTTATATGTAATTATTTTATAGAGTATAATTCTGTAGTTCTATAGTTTGTAGATATACATGTTCATACAGTATATACAGTATATATAGATGTAGAAGTAAAGATTGTAGAACTGTATTTTTTAATGAAAATTAAAATCTACTCCAGTAATAATATTTAGAATTATGAATATGATATTAATCTTCTCTTTTATTTTTCCTTAGAATTTTCATTTCAAAGCAGGACTTAATCGGGATAAATTCTCTTACAAGGACTTATGCCTTTATTTACACAGGAAGTTGCAATAATTGCATGATTTCATATTTAACACTTAAAAGGAAATAACTAACTGCATTTTAAAATGTGTTCTATGTGTGCCTTTACTGCATGGCATGAATGACAACCACAGCATGTGAAATTTGAACCTTATTCTAATAATAGGTATACCAGTATACCATGTCCCTGGTTTTAGTGCTGTAATGCCTACAGCCTTAGGGAAAGGATGTTTAAGGGGGTCTCAACTTTTGCAAACCAATGGAATTTTTTTCCAGGCCTAAATGTCAAGTATAGCTATACAACATATATTTATGTCATGTGTATTTGGGGAATATTCAAAGGAATATTAAGACTAAATTTAAATAGTTTACAATGCATTGATAATTAGGATAATTTGGGTTAAAATACGTGTATTCATCACACCTCTGTATGTGGGATAATATGTGACACAGTCTGAGTGACAGTGACTGAGTGTAGGAGCAGCTGCTGAGCGAGTGATGTGATACGTTTGTTGTGTGTGAGGCCTCAGGATTCTGAATGCAAGAAAAAAAACAAAACTGTCTTTAGGAGAAATATGCAGATCAGTTAAATTATTAGAATATTAGGATATATAATGAAATATTATCTACACAACATATATTTCTGTATTTCTATAGTAATTATTATTTCTTGACTTAGTTAATTGTGGATAAGTGCAATCGCACATCAAAATAGTTTATGAAGAAAATCTACATTTAATTTAATTTTTCCAAAGGATAATTTTATGATATTCAAATTAATTTTAATGGTTACACATCCTCAGACAAATAATGGTATAAGCAAGTATAATATTTACACAATTTATAAATTATTTTAATTTTGGTTTTGATAAATGAATTATTTCATGAAACAATATTTTTTGGTATTAAGGGGGAAAATATGTTTTTGATCCTGACTACATCATCACATTTGATTAATACCTCTTCATCACACATTTTAATAAAGAAGAAATATTAATAAGGTACAATGGTATAAGTATTGGGTATAATAACATTGAGTATTATCGAGTCATTTCTTTACACTAAGAAGAGTATTACATACAAAGTTGCATAATTTGAATATTTTGGTAACACGAGTTTATGACAATTATGAAATAATCCAGATCATGGAAATATTAAGGGTATATGTTACTGAAGACATACCGTATATACTTGAGTATAAGTCGATCAGAGTATAAGTTGACCCCCCTAATTTTGCCACAAAAAACTGGGAGAACTTATTGACTCGAGTATAAGCCTAGGGTGGGAAATGCTCCATAGATTATTCCCCCATATGCTGCCCCCATAAGAAGCTCCTTAGATTATGCCCCCCATATGCTGCCCCCATAAGAAGCTCCTTAGATTATGCCTCCCATATGCTGCCCCCATAAGAAGCTCCTTAGATTATGCCCCCCATATGCTGCCCCCATAAGAAGCTCCTTAGATTATGCCCTCCATGTGCTGCCCCCATAAGAAGCTCCTTAGATTATGCCCTCCATATGCTGCCCCCATAAGAAGCTCCTTAGATTATGCCCTCCATATGCTGCCCCCATATGCTGCCCCCATGCTGCTGCTGCATGTAAAAATAAAAAAATGACATACTCACCTCTCCGTCACTGGGTGTCAGATTCTCACCTGTCCTGCGTCCATGGCTGCTCCCCGCTATCTGCCACGTCATCGGTCAGTGACGTTCAGACTGCAGGGGGCGCGGCGCGCACTATCCATGTCACCGTGCCCTCTGCTGTCTGAAGTCACTGACCGATGACAGACACAGACAGCAGCAAGCAGCCATGGATGCAGGACAGGTGAGTATCGCTATACTTACCCGTCCTGACGCTGTATCTTGAGCCCCCAGCTTCTCCGCGCTCTCTCTTCCTGCCTTCAGCGGTCACGTGGTGCCGCTCATTAATATGCGCATATTCATGAGTTTTAATGAGCGGCACCACGTGACCGCTGAAGGCAGGAAGAGAGAGCACGGGGAGAAGCTGGGGGCTCAAGACACAGCGTCAGGACGGGTAAGTATGACCTGACACCCCCGCCCCCCCCCCTCCGACCCCCCGGTGTATATGACTCAAATATAAGACGAGAGGGGGACTTTCAGCCCAATTTTTTGGGCTGAAAATCTCGACTTATATTCGAGTATATACGGTAACTACTCTGCATTTGGTATCAACATAAAGGCCTTATTTATATTTTTATTCTTATTCTTATTTTTATAGTGGTTTGAAAAAACCACTATATTGTAATCCGAACGCTGCTAACTTATTCTTCTTCTTATTATTATTATTCAGTTGATTTCCGCAATTAATGCGGCCCGAACCGCTACACGCACAGACTCCGTTGAGGTGTCGTTTCGAAGCCAGCATCCATGAGAGGTGTGCTAAGTATTTTTCGTGTCGATTGGATTTGTAGTTTTTGCGCAATTTGCGTTTGAAAATTTTTTTCCCGTCATTGGAATGCACTGTCTCCAATGCTTTTCAATAGGGAAATGGCAAAACGTGCCCTGAGGCGATTGAAATGGCAGTTGAGCTCATTGAAATGCGCAGGCAGACCCAGTTACTATGCCAACGCCTACGAACGTCACATGATGCCCCAAGGACAGAGCTTCTGCCACATAATATCAGCTCTTAAAGCGAAACCCACAGCACAAATGCAAATCTAGCTTCATCACATGACACATGCCCCTGAGAGAATGTGTGCGCCAAAGTGGATTTAGAAGCCCAGTGAGCCACCCTGGCTCTTAAAGGGCCGACGCGCCAAAGTGATTCTTAAAGAGCCGGCGCACCAAAATGAGTCTTAAAGGGCCGGCGTGCCAAATCGAAAGCTGAGTGACCAAGGCTCCAAATCGGAGGCTCATAGACCCTGGCCTACAAAAAGGAGGCTGAGCAACCCTGGCATCCAAATCGGACCCAGAGTGGCCCCGCCCACCAAATCGGACCCAGAGTGGACTCGCCCACCAAATCAGACCCAGAGTGGCCCCGCCCACCAAATTGGACCCTGAGGAGCCCCACCCACAAAATCGGACCGAGGGGCCCCACCCACAAAATCGGACCCTGAGGGGCCCCAACCACAAAATCGGACCCTGAGGGACCCCACCTACAAAATCGGACCCTGAGGGACCCCACCTACAAAATTGAACCCTGAGGGGCCCCAACCACAAAATCGGACCCTGAGGGGCCCCAACCACAAAATCGGACCCTGAGAGACCCCGACCACAAAATCGAACCCAGAGGGGCCCCACCACAAAATTGGACCCTGGGGGCCCCGCCCACCAAATCGGACCCTGAGGGCCCCGCCCACCAAATCGGACCCTGAGGGGCCCCGCCCTCAAAATCGGACCCTGAGTAGACCCGGCCACAAAATCAGACCCCGAGGGGCCCCAACCACAAAATCGGACCCTGAGGGGCCCCGGCCACAAAATCGGACCCTGAAGGGGCCCCACCCTCAAAATCGGATCCTGAGGGGCCCAACCAACAAAATTGGACCCTGAGGGGCCCCAGCCACAAAATCAGACCCTGAGGGGCCCCGGCCACAAAATCGGACCCTGAGGGCCCCCAACCACAAAATCAGACCCTGAGGGGCCCCGGCCACAAAATCGGACCCTGAGGGCCCCCAACCACAAAATCGGACCCTGAGGGCCCCCAACCACAAAATCGGACCCTGAGGGGCCCCGGCCACAAAATCAGACCCTGAGAGGCCCCGGCCACAAAATCGAACCTAGAGGGGCCGCACCCACAAAATTGGACCCTGAGGGTCCCCGCCCACCAAATCGGACCCTGAGGGTCCCCGCCCACAAAATCGGACCCTGAGGGGCCCCGCCCTCAAAATCGGACCCTGAGGGGCCCCGCCCTCAAAATCGGACCCTGAGGGGCCCCGCCAACCAAATCAGACTCTGAGGGGCCCAACCAACAAAATCGGACCCTGAGGGGCCCTGGCCACAAAATCGGACCCTGAGGGGCCCCGGCCACAAAATCGGACCCTGAGGGGTCCTGGCGACAAAATCAGACCCTGAGGGTCCCCACCCACAAAATCAGACCCTGAGGGGCCCCGGCCATAAAATCAAACCCTGAGGGGCCCCAGCCATAAAATCGGACCCTGAGGGGCCCCGGCCACAAAATCGTACCCTGAGGGGCCCCACCCACAAAATCAGACCATGAGGGGCCCCACTCACAAAATCGGACCCTGAGGAGCCCCACCCATAAAATCGGACCCTGAGGGGACCCACCCACAAAATCAGACCCTGAGGGGCCACACCCACAAAATTGGACCCTGAGGAATCCCAGCCACTAATTCAAATCCTGAGGAGCCCAGGCCACCGAATCGGATCCTGAGGGGCCCCACACACCAAATCAGACCCTGAGGCCAAAGTGGCCCCTGAGAGGCACCCACATTTAAAACGGATCCTGAGTTGAAAGTCTTGCAGGGGCAGCAGCCAAGTGTCTCTTAAAGGGGCAGCCCAGGCACCATTTCAAACCGCTATCTGAAAATCTCGACTTATATTCGAGTATATACGGTAACTACTCTGCATTTGGTATCAACATAAAGGCCTTATTTATATTTTTATTCTTATTCTTATTTTTATAGTGGTTTGAAAAAACCACTATATTGTAATCCGAACGCTGCTAACTTATTCTTCTTCTTATTATTATTATTCAGTTGATTTCCGCAATTAATTCGGCCCGAACCGCTACACGCACAAACTCCGTTGAGGTGTCGTTTCGAAGCCAGCGTCCACGAGAGGTGTGCCAAGTATTTTTCGTGTCGATCGGATTTGTAGTTTTTGCGCAATTTGCGTTTGAAAATTTTTTTTCCCATCATTGGAATGCACTGTCTCCAATGCTTTTCAATGGGAAGCTTAAAACGTGCCCTGAGGCGACTGAAATGGCAGTTGAGCTCATTGATATGCGCAGGCACACCCAGTTACTATGCCAACGCCTACGAATGTCACATGACGCCCCAAGGACAGAGCTTCTGCCACATATCAGCTCTTAAAGCGAAACCCACAGCACAAATGCAAATCTAGCTTCATCACACGACACATGCCCCTGAGAGAGAATGTACGCCAAAGTTGATTTAGAAGAAGCCCAGCCGACGCGCCAAAGTGATTGTTAAAGGGCCGACGCACTGAAATGAGTCTTAAAGGGCCGACACACCAAATCGAAAGCTGAGTGACCCCAGGCTCCAAATCGGAGGCTGAGCCACCCCGGCCTCCAAATCGGAGGCTGATCGACCCCGGCCTCCAAA
Organism: Dendrobates tinctorius; assembly: GCF_039654945.1. Taxonomy (NCBI): domain Eukaryota; kingdom Metazoa; phylum Chordata; class Amphibia; order Anura; family Dendrobatidae; genus Dendrobates; species Dendrobates tinctorius. The sequence continues at coordinate 2,276,152 of NW_027362032.1, read as the reverse complement.
TCGAAGGCTGATCGACCCCGGCCTCCAAATCGAAGGCTGATCGACCCCGGCCTCCAAATCGAAGGCTGATCGACCCCGGCCTCCAAATCGAAGGCTGATCGACCCCGGCCTCCAAATCGAAGGCTGAGCCACCTCGGCCTCCAAATCGGAGGCTGAGCCACCCCGGCCTCCAAATCGGAGGCTGAGCCACCCCTGCCACAAAATCAGACCCTGATGGGCCCCAGCCACAAAATCGGACCCTGAGGGGCCCCGGCCACAAAATCGGACCCTGAGGGGCCCCACCCACAAAATCGGACCCTGAGGGTCCCCAACCACAAAATCAGACCCTGAGGGGTCCCAACCACAAAATCAGACCCTGGGGGCCCCGGACACAAAATCAGACCCTGAGGGGCCCCGGCCAGAAAATCGGACCCTGAGGGGCCCAACCCACAAAATCGGACCCTGAGGGGCCCCGGCCAGAAAATCGGACCCTGAGGGGCCCCGCCCACCAAATTGGACCCTGAGGGGCCCCGCCCACCAAATTGGACCCTGAGGGGCCCCGCCCACCAAATCGGACCCTGAGGGGACCCACCCGCCAAATCGGACCCTGAGGTGCCCCGCCCACCAAATCGGACCCTGAGTAGCCCCGCCCAAAAAACGGACCCAGAGTGGCTCCACCCACCAAATCGGACCCTGAGTGACCCCACCCACAAAATCGGACCCTGAGGGGCCCCGGCCACAAAATCAGACCCTGAGGGGCCCCAACCACAAAATCAGACCCTGAGAGGTCCCAACCACAAAATCGGACCCCGAGGGGCCCCGGACACAAAATCGGACCCTGTGGGGCCCCGGCCACAAAATCGGACCCTCAGGGGCCCAACCCACAAAATCGGACCCTGAGGGGCCCAACCCACAAAAACGGACCCTGAGGGGCCCCAACCACAAAATCGGACCCTGAGGGGCCCCACCCACAAAATCGAACCGAGGGGCCACACCCACAAAATCTGACCCTGAGGGGCCACACCCACAAAATCGGACCCTGAGGGGCCACACCCACAAAATAGGAGCCTGAGGGATCCCGGCCAACAATTCAAGCCCTGAGGAGCCCAGGCCAAGGAATCAGATCCTGAGGAGCCTCACCCACCAAATCAGACCCTGAGGCCAAAGTGGCCCCTGAGAGGCACTCACAGTTAAAATGGATCCTGAGTTGAAAGTCTTGCAGGGGCAGCAGGCAAGTCTCTCTTAAAGGGGCAGCCGGGTACGATTTCAAACCACTATCTGTACTTCCTTCAGGAAATACACATCTAGTTCTTCTTATTATTATTATTAAGTTGATTTCCGCAATTAATACAGCCCGAACCGCTACACGCACAGACTCCGTTGAGGTGCCGTTGAGGGGCCCCGCCCACCAAATTGGACCCTGAGGGGCCCCGCCCACCTAATTGGACCCTGAGGGGCCCCGCCCACCTAATTGGACCCTGAGGGGCCCCACCCACCAAATCAGACACTGAGGGGACCCGCCCGCCAAATCGGACACTGAGGGGACCTGCCCGCCAAATCGGACCCTGAGGGGCCCCGCCCACCTAATTGGACCCTGAGGGGCCCCGCCCACCTAATTGGACCCTGAGGGGCCCCGCCCACCAAATCAGACACTGAGGGGACCCGCCCGCCAAATCGGACACTGAGGGGACCTGCCCGCCAAATCGGACCCTGAGGGGCCCCACCCACCAAATCGGACCCTGAGGGGCCCCGCCCACCAAATCAGACACTGAGGGGACCCGCCCGCCAAATCGGACACTGAGGGGACCTGCCCGCCAAATCGGACCCTGAGGGGCCCCGCCCACCAAATTGGACCCTGAGGGGCCCCGCCCACCAAATCGGACCCTGAGGGGACCCGCCCGCCAAATCGGACCCTGAGGTGCCCCGCCCACCAAATCGGACCCTGAGTAGCCCCGCCCAAAAAACGGACCCAGAGTGGCTCCACCCACCAAATCGGACCCTGAGTGACCCCACCCACAAAATCGGACCCTGAGGGGCCCCGGCCACAAAATCAGACCCTGAGGGGCCCCAACCACAAAATCAGACCCTGAGAGGTCCCAACCACAAAATCGGACCCCGAGGGGCCCCGGACACAAAATCGGACCCTGTGGGGCCCCGGCCACAAAATCGGACCCTCAGGGGCCCAACCCACAAAATCGGACCCTGAGGGGCCCAACCCACAAAAACGGACCCTGAGGGGCCCCAACCACAAAATCGGACCCTGAGGGGCCCCACCCACAAAATCGAACCGAGGGGCCACACCCACAAAATCTGACCCTGAGGGGCCACACCCACAAAATCGGACCCTGAGGGGCCACACCCACAAAATAGGAGCCTGAGGGATCCCGGCCAACAATTCAAGCCCTGAGGAGCCCAGGCCAAGGAATCAGATCCTGAGGAGCCTCACCCACCAAATCAGACCCTGAGGCCAAAGTGGCCCCTGAGAGGCACTCACAGTTAAAATGGATCCTGAGTTGAAAGTCTTGCAGGGGCAGCAGGCAAGTCTCTCTTAAAGGGGCAGCCGGGTACGATTTCAAACCACTATCTGTACTTCCTTCAGGAAATACACATCTAGTTCTTCTTATTATTATTAAGTTGATTTCCGCAATTAATACAGCCCGAACCGCTACACGCACAGACTCCGTTGAGGTGCCGTTGAGGGGCCCCGCCCACCAAATTGGACCCTGAGGGGCCCCGCCCACCTAATTGGACCCTGAGGGGCCCCGCCCACCTAATTGGACCCTGAGGGGCCCCGCCCACCAAATCAGACACTGAGGGGACCCGCCCGCCAAATCGGACACTGAGGGGACCTGCCCGCCAAATCGGACCCTGAGGGGCCCCACCCACCAAATCGGACCCTGAGGGGCCCCGCCCACCAAATCGGACCCTGAGTAGCCCCGCCCACCAAATCGGACCCTGAGTGGCCCCACCCACAAAATCGGACCCTGAGGGGCCCCGGCCACAAAATCGGACCCTGAGGGGCCCCAACCACAAAATCAGACCCTGAGAGGTCCCAACCACAAAATCGGACCCTGAGGGGCTCCGGACACAAAATTGGACCCTGTGGGGCCCCGGCCACAAAATCGGACCCTCAGGGGCCCAACCCACAAAATCGGACCCTGAGGGGCCCAACCCACAAAAACGGACCCTGAGGGGCCCCAACCACAAAATCGGACCCTGAGGGGCCCCAACCACAAAATCGGACCCTGAGGGGCTCCACTCACAAAATCGGACCTTGAGGGGCCCCACCCACAAAATCGGACCCTGAGGGGCCACACCCACAAAATCTGACCCTGAGGGGCCACACCCACAAAATCTGACCCTGAGGGGCCACACCCACAAAATAGGAGCCTGAGGGATCCCGGCCAACAATTCAAGCCCTGAGGAGCCCAGGCCAAGGAATCAGATCCTGAGGAGCCCCACCCACCAAATCAGACCCTGAGGCCAAAGTGGCCCCTGAGAGGCACTCACAGTTAAAACGGATCCTGAGTTGAAAGTCTTGCAGGGGCAGCAGGCAAGTCTCTCTTAAAGGGGCAGCCGGGTACGATTTCAAACCACTATCTGTACTTCCTTCAGGAAATACACATCTAGTATTATTATTACAATTCAGTTGATTTCCGCAATTAATGCGGCCCGAACCGCTACACACACAGACTCCGTTGAGGTGTCGTTTCGAAGCCAGCGTCCACGAGAGGTGTGCTAAGTATTTTTCGTGTTGATCGGATTTGTAGTTTTTGCGCAATTTGCATTTGAAAAACATTTTCCTGTCATTGGAATGCACAGTCTCAATGCATTTTAACGGGAAAATGTTGCCATAGGGAAAACATGGGGCAATTGCGGGGCCCTGGCGAGATGGGAGGGCCCACTCACGCTGTCTGGGATACCCGCCGGCCGCCGCCACGCCCCCCCATGTACTGACCCCATCCTGCACCCTCTGCGAGGGACCCACGCAGTGATTCAGCCCCTTAGGCTGAGTGCATATGACTTTTTAGCCCTGCGGATTTCTTCCATTTTTCCTGCGGTTTTATTGCGGTTTTTGTGCGGTTTTCCCCCTGCGGATTTGGAGACAGGGGAGATGGAAAACCGCACAAAAGAAGTAACATGCTGCGGATTTTGTACCGCAGGAAAACCGCGCCGAAAAATCCGCAGCGTCTGCACAGCGGTTTTTTTTTCCACTGATTTTAAGGCTACTGTACATCACAATGCGGATATGCAACGCTTCTGCGCGGTAAAATCCGCTGCGGATCCGCTGCAAATCTGCATCGTGTGCACACAGCCTTAGGGCCAGCAATGATCATCGCTTCCTTCGGCTGTAATCTGGTGTGCGGTGCCGGCACAGGACCTGTGATGAGGTCACAGGAGGGGAGGAGTCAGGGGTCACATGATCAGGGCGGCTGCAGGACTCTGCTGTGCTGGTCGCTTGTCATTATGGTGCTGGTCTGGATGGATGAGGTAACGTTTATGTGTGGGACAGTGGGGTCAGGGAGGTGTTTACAAGGTGGATGTAGCAGAGCTGTGTGTGTACTTGTGTGGGGTCAGGAGGGGTTTACAAGGTGGATGTAGCAGAGCCGTGTGTGTACTTGTGTGGGGTCAGGGAGGTGTTTTACAAGGTGGATGTAGAAGAGCCGTGTGTGTACTTTGTGTGGGGTTAGGAGGGGTTTACAAGGTGGATGTAGCAGAGCCGCGTGTGTACTTGTGTGGGGTCAGGGAGGGGTTTTACAAGGTGGTAGTAGCAGAGCCGTGTGTGTACTTGTGTGGGGTCAGGAGGGGTTTACAAGGTGGATGTAGCAGAGCCGTGTGTGTACTTGTGTGGGGTCAGGAGGGGTTTACAAGGTGGATGTAGCAGAGCCGTGTACTTGTGTGGGGTCAGGAGGGGTTTACAAGGTGGATGAAGCAGAGCCGTGTGTGTACTTGTGTGGGGTCAGGAGGGGTTTTACAAGGTGGATGTAGCAGAGCCGCGTGTGTACTTGTGTGGGGTCGGGAGGGTTTTACAAGGTGGATGTAGCAGTGCCGTGTGTGTACTTGTGTGGGGTCAGGAGGGGTTTTACAAGGTGGTAGTAGCAGAGCCGTGTGTGTACTTGTGTGGGGTCAGGAGGGGTTTACAAGGTGGATGTAGCAGAGCCGTGTGTGTACTTGTGTGGGGTCAGGAGGGGTTTACAAGGTGGATGTAGCAGAGCCGTGTGTGTACTTGTGTGGGGTCGGGAGGGTTTTACAAGGTGGATGTAGCAGTGCCGTGTGTGTACTTGTGTGGGGTCAGGAGGGGTTTTACAAGGTGGTAGTAGCAGAGCCGTGTGTGTACTTGTGTGGGGTCAGGAGGGGTTTACAAAGTGGATGTAGCAGAGCCGTGTGTGTACTTGTGTGGGGTCAGGAGGGGTTTACAAGGTGGATGTAGCAGAGCCGTGTGTGTACTTGTGTGGGGTCAGGAGGGGTTTACAAGGTGGATGAAGCAGAGCCGTGTGTGTACTTGTGTGGGGTCAGGAGGGGTTTTACAAGGTGGATGTAGCAGAGCCGTGTGTGTACTTGTGTGGTTCAGGAGGTGTTTTACAAGGTGGATGTAGCAGTGCCGTGTGTGTGTACTTGTGTTGGGTCAGGAGGGGTTTAACAAGGTGGATGTAGCAGAGCCGTGTGTGTACTTGCGTGGGGTCTGGAGGTGTTTTACAAGGTGGATGTAGCAGAGCCGTGTGTGTTCTTGGGTGGGGTCAGGAGGGGTTTACAAGGTGGATGTAGCAGAGCCATGTGTGTACTTGGGTGGGGTCAGGAGGGGTTTTACAAGGTGGATGTAGCAGAGCCGTGTGTTCTTGTGTGGGGTCAGGAGGGGTTTACAAGGTGTACGGAGCAGAGCCGTGTATGTACGAGGTGTACAGAGCGGAGCCGTGTGTTTATGGAGCAGAGCTGTGTGTTTATGGAGCGGAGCAGAGCCGGGGGTGTACGGAGTGAAGCTGCGTGTGTACAAGGTGCATGAAGCGGAGCTGTGTGTGTACGAGGTGTATGGTGGGGAGCATTTATACCTCCCGAGTCCCAACTGTCCGGGATCCAGCGAGACAGTCCCGATTTTGAGAGAGAGACTGCCCCAGCCGGGAGCTTACTTTCCCCACGGGACACAGGAGTACACAGCAGAGCCCCAAGGAGCAATTTAAAACTTGCACGTAACGTTCTGCCGGAATTGACGTGCTGGAAGCTGACCAGAAATTAGGTAATTTCAGTAGGAGATTGTGACGGAACCATGGAGGCACTTCAGGGAATGCTTCAGATCCATCACCGTGTCCTCCTCTGACAGCGGACAGCGAGATCGCCTTGGAATCGGGGATGTCGGCCATGTGAGCGGATCATGATATGTCCTGCACCAAGAGGCTCAGGTAGGAACTACAATGGGAGCTGGGGTGCTATAGTATCTTTATAAAATCTTTCTGTCTCTGTTCTCTCTCTCTCTCTCTGGCCCCGCCCACCAAATCGGCCCCCGAGTGGCCCCCACAGTTAAAATGGATGCAGAGTTGAAAGTCTTGCAGGGGCAGCAGGCAAGTCTCTCTTAAAGGGGCAGCCCGGGCACCATTTCAAACCACTATCTGTACTTCCTTCAGGAAATACACATCTAGTTAATTTTCTAATCTATTTTTATTTTAATTCTTAAATTTTTATTTTTCCTTTCATCAATGTTTAATAAAGTAATATCTACTGAGAATATTGCTTCATTAAATATAGCGATGATATGGTTCTATTACAAAGGAAAATGTTTCACTTCTGAGTTATATGCAACAATTCTTTTATTCATTCATTCGCTCACTCATATATTCTTATTTTGGTTCATGGCTATATATTCCTACATATTATTAGTATAATAAATATATTCCTTATTAATAAAGATGAAAACATTGGTTACACAAAACACAGTGACACCTATGGGTTGAAAAAGGTAATTACACCTATGACATAAAAAAATGTTCTATCACATGAAGAATATGGATAATAATGTATTATCACTTATTATTGGTTTATTATTTCAAACATTGAAATCCATATACGGTACAAATTCTGATAATAATTATATGGATATTACTGATTGCTATGGTACGCTGTGATATTATAGGATAGGAAAATTACCAGATTTGGTAAAGAATAGGGAATGAAGACTTCAAGCAAGATACTGAAATTACGTTAATAAAGACTTTTCATATTAAAATTGATTCTTATCAGTTGCAAGAAGAAGAATGCCGCTATCCAGAAGTCCCAGAAGGTAACAAAGCTATGATTACTGAGTAATAGACTGTGTTACTTACAAGTGCAGTATCCACCACTGACAGTCACAAGTGCAGTATCCACCACTGACAGCCACAAGTGCAGTATCCACCACTGACAGTCACAAGTGCAGTATCCACCACTGACAGTCACAAGTGCAGTATCCACCACTGACAGTCACAAGTGCAGTATCCACCACTGACAGCCACAAGTGCAGTATCCACCACTGACAGCCACAAGTGCAGTATCCACCACTGACAGCCACAAGTGCAGAATCCACCACTGACAGCCACAAGTGCAGAATCCACCACTGACAGCCACAAGTGCAGTATCCACCACTGACAGCCACAAGTGCAGTATCCACCACTGACAGCCACAAGTGCAGAATCCACCACTGACAGACACAAGTGCAGAATCCACCACTGACAGACACAAGTGCAGAATCCACCACTGACAGACACAAGTGCAGAATCCACCACTGACAGACACAAGTGCAGAATCCACCACTGACAGTCACAAGTGCAGTATCCACCACTGACAGTCACAAGTGCAGTATCCACCACTGACAGTCACAAGTGCAGTATCCACCACTGACAGTCACAAGTGCAGTATCCACCACTGACAGTCACAAGTGCAGTATCCACCACTGACAGTCACAAGTGCAGTATCCACCACTGACAGTCACAAGTGCAGTATCCACCACTGACAGCCACAAGTGCAGAATCCACCACTGACAGTCACAAGTGCAGTATCCACCACTGACAGCCACAAGTGCAGAATTCACCACTGACAGTCACAAGTGCAGTATCCACCACTGACAGTCACAAGTTGTTACACTTCGGGTGCCGGAAGCGAGAGTGGACCCACTGGGCCGTGACGCCGAACCCTCCCCGAGTGAGCGCACCAAGTGGACCGACCCCTATACAGGGATCGTTAGGGAACAGACTCGGGGAGTTCAAGCGCCACGGCAGCCAGGACCAGGGGTCGGCTCAAGAGGGTGAGCGATGAAGAGGAGTAGTGGAAGATCCGAGGAGGAGACGGGTACACCGGGATCCGTAGGCGGAAGGAGTGGAAGGTGGGACGGCGGGACCAGCAGGAGGCAGGAAAGGGAGCAACACTAAAAGGAGAGAGGACACAGAGGGTTAAACAGCGGGCAGGAGCAGGAGACACAGCGATAACACGATGGCACAGCAGGAAGCACAGAGACAGGGAGCACAGGGACAGGGAGCACAAAGGCAGGCAGCACAGAGGGTAAACAGGATAGCAGCTGCTACAGCAGCGAGCACGGCCCAGACACAAGAGACAATAACTCAATAGTTAGGCGCCTCCCCTAGGGGAGGGCGGCCTGAAATACCTAGTGGAGGGCGCTGATAGGTCGGGCGGGATCTGAGCAGGTCACGCCGACAGACTGCCATAGGCGCACGATCTAACCCTCCGGCGCGTGCGCAGGGGTACCATGCGCGCGGCCGAGGGAAGTGGAGGAGGACGTCGGGAGACCAGCTGCCGGAAAGCGCGCAGAGCGGGGGCGCGCGTCAACGCAGAGACTGAGGAGGAAGCCGGACCAGGAGCGGGAGCGGTGAGTACAGCCGGGGAGCGAGGAGCGGTGGGAGCGGTGCTAACACAAGTGCAGTATCCACCACTGACAGTCACAAGTGCAGTATCCACCACTGACAGCCACAAGTCCAGTATCCACCACTGACAGTCACAAGTGCAGTATCCACCACTGACAGTCACAAGTGCAGTATCCACCACTGACAGTCACAAGTGCAGTATCCACCACTGACAGTCACAAGTGCAGTATCCACCACTGACAGTCACAAGTGCAGTATCCACCACTGACAGTCACAAGTGCAGTATCCACCACTGACAGCCACAAGTGCAGTATCCACCACTGACAGCCACAAGTGCAGTATCCACCACTGACAGCCACAAGTGCAGTATCCACCACTGACAGTCACAAGTGCAGTATCCACCACTGACAGTCACAAGTGCAGTATCCACCACTGACAGTCACAAGTGCAGTATCCACCACTGACAGTCACAAGTGCAGTATCCACCACTGACAGTCACAAGTGCAGTATCCACCACTGACAGTCACAAGTGCAGTATCCACCACTGACAGTCACAAGTGCAGTATCCACCACTGTCAGTCACAAGTGCAGTATCCACCACTGACAGTCACAAGTGCAGTATCCACCACTGACAGTCACAAGTGCAGTATCCACCACTGACAGTCACAAGTGCAGTATCCACCACTGACAGTCACAAGTGCAGTATCCACCACTGACAGTCACAAGTGCAGTATCCAACACTGACAGTCACAAGTGCAGTATCCACCACTGACAGTCGCAAGTGCAGTATCCACCACTGACAGTCGCAAGTGCAGTATCCACCACTGACAGTCACAAGTGCAGTATCCACCACTGACAGTCCCAAGTGCAGTATCCACCACTGACAGTCACACGTGCAGTATCCACCACTGACAGTCACAAGTGCAGTATCCACCACTGACAGTCACAAGTGCAGTATCCACCACTGACAGTCACAAGTGCAGTATCCACCACTGACAGTCACAAGTGCAGTATCCACCACTGACAGCCACAAGTGCAGAATCCACCACTGACAGTCACAAGTGCAGTATCCACCACTGACAGTCACAAGTGCAGTATCCACCACTGACAGCCACAAGTGCAGTATCCACCACTGACAGTCACAAGTGCAGTATCCACCACTGACAGTCACAAGTGCAGTATCCACCACTGACAGTCACAAGTGCAGTATCCACCACTGACAGTCACAAGTGCAGTATCCACCACTGACAGTCACAAGTGCAGTATCCATCACTGACAGTCACAAGTGCAGTATCCACCACTGACAGTCACAAGTGCAGTATCCACCACTGACAGTGACAAGTGCAGTATCCACCACTGACAGTGACAAGTGCAGTATCCACCACTGACAGTCACAAGTGCAGTATCCACCACTGACAGTCACAAGTGCAGTATCCACTGACAGCCACAAGTGCAGTATCCACCACTGACAGCCACAAGTGCAGTATCCACCACTGACAGTCACAAGTGCAGTATCCACCACTGACAGTCACAAGTGCAGTATCCACCACTGACAGTCACAAGTGCAGTATCCACCACTGACAGTCACAAGTGCAGAATCCACCACTGACAGTTACAAGTGCACAATCCACCACTGACAGTCACAAGTGCAGTAACCACCACTGACAGTCACAAGTGCAGCATCCACCACTGACAGTCACAAGTGCAGCATCCACCACTGACAGCCACAAGTGCAGAATCCACCACTGACAGTCACAAGTGCAGTATCCACCACTGACAGTCTCAAGTGCAGAATCCACCACTGACAGTCACAAGTGCAGTATCCACCACTGACAGTCACAAGTGCAGTATCCACCACTGACAGTCACAAGTGCAGTATCCACCACTGACAGTCACAAGTGCAGTATCCACCACTGACAGTCACAAGTGCAGTATCCACCACTGACAGTCACAAGTGCAGTATCCACCACTGACAGTCACAAGTGCAGTATCCACCACTGACAGCCACAAGTGCAGTATCCACCACTGACAGCCACAAGTGCAGTATCCACCACTGACAGTCACAATTAAAGTGTCTAACCTGACAACCAGAGGACGATGATCCTATGATGCTGAGATGAACTGTGTTATCACGCTCTTACCAAGTTCCAGAGGTTTTCAATCACCTGAAAAGCTTCGATGAAGGCTGGTGAACAATAAGGTAATTGTCAGGAAGCTACAACCCTGACCTGTGTCCTGTGCATTAGGACAAGGACTGGTTATGGTGCTATGTTTAGCAAGGAAGAGTCATTTTAACCCTTGCTTTGCTGACCAAAGACGTCACACCTGTTCAAAGACCAGTGCCGATGGAGGATTCCAGAATATCCAAGGCGAGCCAATGTAAGCCCAGGTTTTTAAAGGTGACACTGCACAGATATTAAAGCTGCATTTCATCTATAGACTTTGTTTCTTATCAAAATTTGAATTTATGAACTTTGATTTTATACACAACACGATTCCTACAACATCTATATGCTAGAGAAAAACTGTGTTTTTAAAAGAACCAAGAAGAAGACAGAAGACATCAAAATGAAGACCAGATGACATCAGATGATGATGACTGGACCTGAGATGCTTCAATTTAGACTTAGGGAAGTATAATTATACATATTTTATATGAATATTGTTCACGGCTTACCATAACATGAATTCACATCAATTATGTCATTGAGTACGTATAACAGTAATCTGATATTATTATTATTGATATTAAATTATTTTGTCAAAGAAGAAGAAAAGAAGAAAGAAGATCTTGTTATATTTTGAGGGTTCCAATTAATGTCTGTCTCCCTGAAAAGGGGGAATTGTTAAATATTATTAGTTGTGGATTTATATTAGTTATGGATTTATATATATATTAGTTATGGAGTTGTATTCTTATCACACTCAGTTCTGTACTGGACATTGCCTTCCACTGACACTGCATGTGCTATTTTAGCAAGTGGTAAATGTCAGCTCCACTACATATTTAAGTTTAGCTTGAGGTAAATGTCAAACTCCATATATACAGAGATCACGTGCTTTAAGAGACGTATATAATTCATGGCTCACTCTAGAGGTCGCTCGCTCCTTCCCTCACCATCATGAGACACAGACGCAAGATGTCATCTCTGCACGGACATAACTGAACAGCTGGTATGTAACTTTACTACGAAGAAGCCTAAGAGAGACAGAGGCCATTTGCCATGTGGAATCCCAGAGAAAGAAGGTGACAAGCTTTTGCTATGAACTAATGGACAATCTCTCTTTCACCTATTTTTATGTTTTTCTGTAATAATCTTTTCTTTGATGGAAGAATCCAAATAAACCACTATATTTTTATCTGGTAACTAGTCCTAAGTATTTTACAAAGAAAACGCATTATTTTACAGATCCACAGTGTCGAATGCTGCAGAGAGATCCAAGAGAATTAGCATGGAGTAATGACCATTTGGTTTAGCTGTTAGTAGATCATTAGAGACTTTAGTGAGGGTAGTTTCAGTAGAGTGTAAGGAGCGTAAACCGGATTGGAGAGGGTCGAGAAGAGAGTTATCAGAGAGATAGCGGATAAGATGGGAGTGGACCAGGCGTTCCAGGAGTTTAGAGATGAAGGGAAGATTAGAGACAGGTCTATAGTTAGCGGCACAGTTTTGGTCGAGGGGTGGTTTTTTAAGTAGTGGATGTATGATGGCATGCTTAAATGAGGAGGGAAAGATACCAGAAGAGAGAGAGAGAGGTTAAATATTTTAGTTAGGTGAGGGGTGACAGCAGGGGAAAGGGACTGGAGGAGATGTGACGGAAATGGGTCACTGATGCAAAAGGTTGGGCGAGAAGATTCAAGGAGCCTGCTTACTTCTTCTTCTGTTACTGGTTCAAAATCAGAGAGTGAGCTAGATGCAGTGGAGGAGGGAGGACAGTTCATGGTATGTGGTGATTGGGAGATAATTTCCTGTCGAATCTGGTCAATTTTTTCTTTGAAGTAATTGGCCAGATCGTCAGCTCAGAGCTCTGTGGTTGGGGCCTGTACTCTTGGGTTGAGTAGAGAATGATAAGTGTCAAAGAGACGTTTCGGGTTATTGGACAGTGAGGTGATGAGGGTGTTGAAATAGGTTTGTTTGGAGAGGTGAAGGGCAGTGTTGTATGTTCTAAGCATAAACTTATAATGGATGAAATCTTTGTGTAGATTGGATTTTCTCCACAGACGTTCGGCGCACCTGGAGCATCGCTGTAGGAAACGTGTTTGCAGGGTGTGCCAGGGTTGTCGCCGTCTGTGTTGTGGTGTTCTATTTATAGGGGGTGCAAATTCATCCAGGGCAGTTTGAAGTGTTTCATTGTAATGCTTCAGTGCAGAATCAGGACATGAGAGGGAGGAGATAGGGGCCAATGAAGACTGCAAGTTCTTTATAAGTTTCTGGGTGTTAATGGCCTGTATGTTTCTATAAGTATGGACAGTGGGGGTGACCTGAGTGGCCTGGCAGTCCTTGATAGAGAATGAAAGAAGATTGTGGTCAGAGAGCGGGAGAGGGGAGTTTGCAAAATCATCCACTGCACAAAGAAAATAATATTGCTCCCCATTTCAGGAGAGATTGTGCAGTAATCTAAATTCCTTAGGATCAAAAACAATGTAATTGGTTGTAAGTTCTATAGAAAAGGGCTTTCACTGCCCAAAGTCATTTGAACAGTTTAGGGTGGAGGAGAATGTTGTGGTCTAGAGGCAAAATGGTGATCATGGTAATACGGCCGGACTACACCACCGATAAAGCAGCCACAGCCGGTGACTGAGAGGAATCTGTGACTTCTCTGCATTCAGTGGTTACTACTCACCTGGGTGGTCATATGTGGGAATCTCCTCTTTACACCACTCATCACCCCTCACATATGTCTCTGTAGTGTTAATATGGGTCAGATCTTCACCCTGAAACAAATATTGTAAAAGTCACAGACAGATGGAGAAGTCCCATCTATGATCAGCTCTAATCCTGCCATTTCCACCGTTCTCATTACACAAGTATAAAACATATAATACTGGTGGATAAAACAAGACTGAGCACAAGACCTTCACAGCCGTCTACACATCATAGGGGAGATCTCCTGACACCTTCTCTCCATCTACCTGATGATCCTGAGGAGCACTGGGATCTTCTTGGTTACAGTCCTGTGGAAGAAGAGGACAGGGACATCTCTCTGGTGTTGTCCTCTTACTGGATAGATCTGGAGGAAACACATACAGGGACTGAATTCATTCTCTACATACAGAGAATTATAGGCTGTGTGTATTTAGTCCTGTCTATTACCTGGAGATGTGAGGGGCTGGGGAACCTCCATTATGACGTCCTTGTACAGATCTCTGTGTCCTTCTAAATACTCCCACTCCTCCATGGAGAAATAGACAGCGACATCCTGACACCTTATAGGAACCTGACACATACAATGATACCGTCATCCCCCGATCCCTTCATAGTGTTACTGTATAATGTCCCAGCATTCCCAGCAGTGTCACCTCTCCAGTCAGCAGCTCAATCATCTTGTAGATGAGTTCTAGGATCTTCTGGTCATTGATGTCCTCATGGATCAGGGGGTGAGGTGGAGGCCCCGTGATTGGGCTCAGGGGTCTTCCCCATCCCTCAGACACAGGGTCCTGACAGCAATCACTAGAGGTCTTCTTCACCACTGTGTAATCCTGGTTATGGAGAGACACAGTAATAAATCTCACTACAGACATTTCCAGAGTCCTCACCTCTCCAGTTCTGTCCATCTTTTATTCCCATAGATAAGAATGATGTAATGTGACGTCATCAGAATCTCTCACCTCTCCAGTGAGACGGAAGAGGATCTCTAGGGTGAGGTGTAATATCCTCTCCGCCATCTTGTCTCTGTCCATATCCATCCCTGATGGGTAAATCAGGAAAATTCTCTTCTGTAGAAGATCTTCACTGAGAGGATCCGATATTGTAGAGACCTGAATGAGAAGAAGATGATCCGATGTAACACCATAAGAATCCTGTGTAATAATACAATTACTGGAGATAATAAGGGAAACATATGAGGAGATTTATTATCTTACAGGGTTTAGTTTTCTTCCCTGACATCTACTAATAAAACCTATATATTTAGGCCACAGACAACAAGCAGTTTCCTCCTCGGAGTCGGCAGCTGAACACGTTCCTCATAGACTCATCTTCCATAACGCTAATTCTCGTCTCATTACCGACACTGGAATCGGCATTAGCAATACTGCAGGAGATATTCATTACACGCGACATGAGAAATAACTCCTTCATGATGAGGACGACATCTTCATCTTCTACTGCGGCTCTAGAGACAGATTTGGCCAGAGTCGGTCACTGCCTCCATCCCCACCGGCCGTCTATATGAAGGTTTCCCATCTTCCCCGCACTGGAATCTTCAATAATAATAATAATCTTTATTTATATAGCGCCAACATATTCCGCAGCGCTTTACAGTTTAACAGTTTCAAAACACAAGTCATAAGTAACAACGTTAACAATACAATAATTAAAGCAAAATAAGACGAAATAAGATGACCCTGCTCAGAGAGCTTACAATCTACAATGAGGTGGGGGAGATACAAAGTACAGGTGTGTATTTACAATGGTGTATTTACAATGAAGGTCCAGCCATCTTGAGGGAGTGAAGGATGGATGGAGATAGTGAATGGGCTACACACGCACACTTACACATAGAATGACTTTGATTAGTGAATGTGATAAGCCGCTCTGAACAAATGTGTTTTGAAGGAGCGCCTAAAACTATGCAAACTGTGGTTAGTCCTAATATCTTG
This sequence comes from Dendrobates tinctorius, assembly GCF_039654945.1. Classification (NCBI taxonomy): domain Eukaryota; kingdom Metazoa; phylum Chordata; class Amphibia; order Anura; family Dendrobatidae; genus Dendrobates; species Dendrobates tinctorius. The sequence continues at coordinate 2,260,510 of NW_027362032.1, read as the reverse complement.
GGGTAGAGCATTCCAGAGTATAGGAGCAGCACGGGAGAAGTCTTGGAGTCGGGAGTGGGAGGTACGGATTAGTGCAGAGGTTAGTCGAAAGTCGTTTGCAGAGCGCAGCGATCGGCTAGGCCGATAGAAAGAAATGAGGGAGGAGATGTAGGGGGGTGCCGCACCATGGAGAGCTTTGTGGGTGAGAACAAGTACTTTGAATCGGATCCTATAATGAATGGGCAGCCAGTGTAATGACTGACGAAGAGCGGACACGTCCGAGTATCGATTAGCCAGATGGATGACACTGGCTGCTGCATTAAGTATGGACTGGAGAGGGGATAGTCGAGTGACGGGGAGGACAATTAATAGAGCATTGCAGTAATCCAGGCGGGAGTGGATCAATGCTACAATGAGGGTTTTTGTTGTTTCCATGGTGAGAAAAGGGCGAATTCAAGAGATGTTCTTTAGGTGTAAGCAGCAAGAGCGGGCAAGAGATTGTACATGGGATGTGAAGTAGAGATTGGTGTCAAACATAACACCCAGACAGCGCGCCTGCTGCAGGGTTGTTATTGTGGTACCATCCACGGAGAGGGAAATGTCAGATTTAAGGGAGGTTAGTAGACGGCGGGAGCAGAAGAAGTTCAGTTTTAGAGAGGTTGAGTTTCAGATAGAGAGTGAACATGACGTTGGAGACTGTAGACAGACAGTCACTGGCGTTCTGTAGTACAGAGGGGGTAAGGTCGGGGGAAGATGTACATAGTTGTGTGTCATCAGCATAAAGATGGTACTGAAAGCCAAATCTGCTGATGGTCTGTCCAATTGGGGCCGTATAGAGAGAGAAAAGAAGGGGGCCAAGGACTGAGCCCTGAGGTACCCCGACAGCAAGAGGAAGAGGAGATGACGTGGAGCCAGAGAACAAAACACTGAAGGAGAGGTCAGAGAGATAAGAAGAGAACCAGGAGAGTGCAGTGTCCTTAATGCCTAGTGACTGGAGCCTAGAGAGTAGGAGATGGTGGTCAACAGTGTCGAAAGCTGCAGATAGATCGAGAAGAATGAGCAGAGAGTGGTCACCGTTACGTTTTGCTGTCAGAAGGTCATTGGTCACTTTGATAAGTGCAGTTTCAGTCGAATGTAGGGGGCGGAAGCCGGACTGTGAAGGGTCTAGAAGGCAGTGGAGAGGTAACGGGTAAGGCGGGAGTAAACTAGGTGCTCCAAAAGTTTAGAGATGAAGGGGAGATTGGAGACTGGTCTGTAGTTGTTTGTGCAGGATGGGTCGAGAGCAGGTTTCTTTAGTAATGGAGTAACAATGGCGTGTTTGAAGGAGGATGGGAAAATGCCCGAGGAGCGGGAGAGATTAAAGATTGTAGTTAGGTGGGTTGTGACGACTGGAGAGAGAGACTGGAGGAGATGTGAGGGCATGGGGTCGGTAGTGCATGTAGTCGGACGAGAAGAAGAGAGGAGTCTGGAGACTTCTTCTTCTGTGATGGGATCAAATGTGGAAAGTGAGCCAGGGAAGATGCAGGAAGGGATGGGAGTCACAGCACTTGGTGGTTGGGAGCAGATTTCCTGACGGATATTATCTATTTTTTCTGTAAAGTGGGAGGCCAGGTCATCAGCACAAATGTCTGTGATAGGGGCTTGTGCTTTTGGCCGAGGAGGGAGTGAAAAGTGTCAAAAAGTTTCTTGGGGTTGTTGGCTAGTGAGGAGATCAGGGTGGTGAAGTAGTTCTGTTTGGCGAGGTGAAGGGCAGCGTTATAGGTTCTTAACATAAATTTGAAGTGGATGAAGTCTGGTGTGAGGGTTTTTCTCCATAGGCGTTCAGCACTCCTAGAGCATCGCTGGAGAAGGTGAGTTTGTGATGTGAGCCAGGGCTGTTTTACTCTGTTTGGAGGTTCTGAGGGTGAGGGGAGCTACTTGGTCAAGGGTGCTTCTAAGCGTGTCATTGTAGTGATGAACAGCCAGATTAGGACAGGAAAAAGAGGAGATAGGGGACAGTGATGAGTGTAGGGAATCTGAAAGTGTCTGAGGGTTAATGGCTTGTAGATTTCTGACTGTGTGGGAGGTACGAGTGAGCTGTGGTGGGCGAGGATTTGTGAGTGTGAAGGAGAGAATGTTGTGGTCAGAGAGTGGAAGCGGTGAGTTATTTAGGTGGGAGATTGAGCAGAGCCGGACAAATACCAGATCAAGGGTGTTGCCATCCTTGGGTGTCTCAGAGGTTGAAAGCTGCGAGAGGCCTAGAGAGGTGGTTAGTGATAGAAGCTGGGATGCAGATGTGAAAGTAGGGCTGTTAATGGGGATGTTGAAGTCTCCCAGGATGAGGGTTGGAAGTTCTGAGGACATGAAGTGCGGCAGCCAGGCTGAAAAGTGGTCAAGGAAGTGGGTGGTTGAGCCTGGGGGCCGGTATATGACCGCAACCCTGAGGGAGAGGGGACGGAAGAGCCTGATGGTGTGGACCTCAAAAGGGAATAAGAGTGATGGAACTGGGGGGGATGACCTGGAAAGTGCATTGTGGGGACAGGAGTATGCCGACTCCACCACCATGTCTGTTTGTGGGTCTCGGGGAGTGAGAGAATTGTAAGCCACCGTAGGAAAAGGCAGCAGGAGAGACAGTGTCAGAATCCTGAATCCAGGTTTCAGTGAGGGCCAACAGATTAAGAGAGGGCAGCACGGTGGCTCAGTGGTTAGCGCTGCAGCCTTGCAGCGCTGGAGTCCTGGGTTCGAATCCCACCAAGGACAACATCTGCAAGGAGTTTGTATGTTCTCCCCGTGTTTGCGTGGGTTTCCTCCGGGCACTCCGGTTTCCTCCCACATTCTAAAGACATACTGATAGGGAATTTAGATTGTGAGCCCCATCGGGGACAGTGATGAAAATGTGTGCAAAAACTGTAAAGCGCTGCGGAATATGTTAGCGCTATATAAAAATAAAGATTATTATTATTATTATTATTAAGAGAGTTGTTCAAAAAGTAGTTGTGTAGGAAAGGAAGCTTGTTACAAGCAGACCGTGGATTCCAGAGGGCACAATTAAAAGATGGAGATGAGGGAGTGCAAGTAATGGTAATAAGATTATTTTGGTTTCGATATGAGGTAGGGTAGGGGTTGAGGTTGGGGGATGGTGGCCCAGGGTTGGGGGAGATGTCCCCTGAAATCAGTAGGAGTAGGAAGATAAAGAGCAAATAGTTGTTGGAATTGTAAGTAGTTTTTTTCTGCGATGTGTTTGGGCAAGATGGGCTAGGGTTTCTCAGGAAGGTGAGGAGTACATGTGAGCTGTACATGGGAAAGGGAAGTATAGAGGGGCTGATGTGTACGAGTCATGATGGAGGGGGGATAGGGTGGTGAATGTGGATGGCAAGGGAACACAGGAGGATAAAAATAAAGCACATGGTTAAAGGGGAGAGCAAAGTGTGGGTTACCTGACTCCTGCCCTGACTAACTTCCATGTATAACTGCCGTTTTGCTGGATGCTTAGCTTCTGTGATGCTTTGCTTATGGGATGCTTGCGTGCTGCACCCCACACTTTATAGTGAAGGGACAGGAGAGAGGGCCTGTTCCCAGGAGCTACAGTCTGAGGAAAGGGCTAAAAAGCCTTCACTAGACCCCTGTACAGCTGTATAATGAGGCCCAGGCTTTATAGTGAAGGGACAGGAGTGAGGGCCTGTGCCCAGGAGCTACAGTCTGAGGAAAGGGCTAAAAAGCCTTCACTAGACCCCTGTACAGCTGTATAATGAGACCCAAGCTTTATAGTGAAGGGACAGGAGGGAGGGCCTGTTTCCAGAAGCTACAGTCTGAGGAAAGGGCTAAAAAGCCTTCACTAGACCCCTGTACAGCTGTATAATGAGGCCCAGGCTTTATAGTGAAGGGACAGGAGTGAAGGCCTGATCCCAGGAGCTACAGTCTGAGGAAAGGGCTAAAAAGCCTTCACTACACCCCTGTACAGCTGTATAATGAGACCCAGGCTTTATAGTGAAGTGACAGGAGTGAGGGCCTGTGCCCAGGAGCTACAGTCTGAGGAAAGGGCTAAAAAGCCTTCACTAGACCTCTGTACGGCTGTATAATGAGGCCCAGGCTTTATAGTGAAGGGACAGGAGTGAGGGCCTGATCCCAGGAGCTACAGACTGAGGAAAGGGCTAAAAAGCCTTCACTAGACCCCTGTACAGCTGTATAATGAGGCCCAAGCTTTATAGTGAAGGGACTGGAGTGAGGGTCTGTGCCCAGGGGCTACAGACTGAGGAAAGGGCTAAAAAGCCTTCACTAGACCCCTGTACAGCTGTATAATGAGGCCCATGCTTTATAGTGAAGGGACAGGAGTGAGGGCCTGTGCCCAGGAGCTACAGTCTGAGGAAAGGGCTAAAAAGCCTTCACTAGACCCCTGTACGGCTGTATAATGAGGCCCAGGCTTTATAGTGAAGGGACAGGAGTGAGGGCCTGATCCCAGGAGCTACAGTCTGAGGAAAGGGCTAAAAAGCCTTCACTAGACGCCTGTACAGCTGTATAATGAGGCCCAGGCTTTATAGTGAAGGGACAGGAGTGAGGGCCTGTGCCCAGGAGCTACAGTCTGAGGAAAGGGCTAAAAAGCCTTCACTAGACCCCTGTACAGCTGCATAATGAGGCCCAGGCTTTACAGTGAAGGGACAGGAGAGAGGGACTGTTCCCAGGAGCTACAGTCTGAGGAAAGGGCTAAAAAGTCTTCACTAGTCCCCTGTACAGCTGTATAATGAGGCCCAGGCTTTATAGTGAGGGGACAGGAGTGAGGGCCTGTTCCCAGGAGCTACAGTCTGAGGAAAGGGCTAAAAAGCCTTCACTAGACCCCTGTACAGCTGTATAATGAGGCCCAGGCTTTATAGTGAAGGGACAGGAGTGAGGGCCTGTGCCCAGGAGCTACAGTCTGAGGAAAGGGCTAAAAAGCCTTCACTAGACCCCTGTACGGCTGTATAATGAGGCCCAGGCTTTATAGTGAAGGGACAGGAGTGAGGGCCTGATCCCAGGAGCTACAGTCTGAGGAAAGGGCTAAAAAGCCTTCACTAGACCCCTGTACAGCTGTATAATGAGGCCCAGGCTTTATAGTGAAGGGACAGGAGTGAGGGCCTGTGCCCAGGAGCTACAGTCTGAGGAAAGGGCTAAAAAGCCTTCACTAGACCCCTGTACAGCTGTATAATGAGGCCCAGGCTTTATAGTGAAGGGACAGGAGAGAGGGCCTGTGCCCAGGAGCTACAGTCTGAGGAAAGGGCTAAAAAGCCTTCACTAGACCCCTGTACAGCTGTATAATGAGGCCCAGGCTTTATAGTGAAGGGACAGGAGTGAGGGCCTGTGCCCAGGAGCTACAGTCTGAGGAAAGGGCTAAAAAGCCTTCACTAGACCCCTGTACAGCTGTATAATGAGGCCCAGGCTTTATAGTTAAGGGACAGGAGTGAGGGCCTGTGCCCAGGAGCTACAGTCTGAGGAAAGGGCTAAAAAGCCTTCACTAGACCCCTGTAAAGCTGTATAATGAGGCCCAGGCTTTATAGTGAGGGGACAGGACTGAGAAAAGTGGGGAAAGGCGCAAGAAAAGCCGGACTGCCCATCACTAACCTGCAGAGCCGCACTCCACATATATTGCTGCTCTGTGCACAGGACCTGTGATGAGGTCACAGGAGGGGAGGAGTCAGGGGTCACATGATCAGGGGCCTCAGTGTGTGCAGGACTCTGCTGTGCTGGTTGTCATGGTGCTGGATGAGGGGAAGTTTCTGTGTGGGGTCAGGAGGGGTTTACAGGGTGGATGTAGCAGAGCCCTGTGTGTATGAGGTGTACGGAGCGCAGCCGTGTGTGTACGAGGTGTACGGAGCCGCGTGTGTACGAGGTGTACGGAGCGGAGCCGTGTGTGTACGAGGTGTACGGAGCGGAGCCGTGTGTGTACGAGGTGTACGGAGCAGAGCCCTGTGTGTACAAGGTGTACGGACCGGAGTCGTGTGTGTACGAGGTGTACGGAGCAGAGCTCTGTGTGTACGAGGTGTACGGACCGGAGCCCTGTGTGTACGAGGTGTACGGAGCGGAGCCGTGTGTGTATGGGGTGTACGGAGCGGAGCCGTGTGTGTACGAGGTGTACGGAGCAGAGCCCTGTGTGTACGAGGTGTACGGAGCGGAGCCGTGTGTGTACGGGGTGTACGGAGCGGAGCCGTGTGTGTACGAGGTGTACGGAGCAGAGCCCTGTGTGTACAAGGTGTACGGACCGGAGCCGTGTGTATGAGGTGTAAAGAGCAGAGCCCTGTGTGTACGAGGTGCACGGACCGGAGCCGAGTGTACGAGGTGTAAGGAGCAGAGCCGTGTGTGTACGAGGTGTACGGAGCGGAGCCGTGTGTGTACGAGGTGTACGGAGCAGAGCCCTGTGTGTACAAGGTGTACGGACCGGAGCCCTGTGTGTACGAGGTGTACGGACCGGAGCCGTGTGTACGAGGTGTAAAGAGCAGAGCCGTGTGTGTACGTGGTGTACGGAGCGGAGCCGTGTGTGTACGATGTGTAAAGAGCAGAGCCATGTGTGTACGTGGTGTACGGAGCGGAGCCGTGTGTGTATGAGGTGTAAAGAGCGGAGCCGTGGGTGTACGAGGTGTACAGAGCAGAGCCGCGTGTGTACGAGGTGTACGGAGCGGAGCCGTGTGTGTACGAGGTGTACGGAGCGGAGCCGTGTGTGTACGAGGTGTACGGAGCAGAGCCGTGTGTGTACGAGGTGTACGGAGCAGAGCCCTGTGTGTACAAGGTGTACGGACCGGAGCCCTGTGTGTACGAGGTGTACGGACCGGAGCCGTGTGTACGAGGTGTAAAGAGCAGAGCCATGTGTGTACGTGGTGTACGGAGCGGAGCCGTGTGTGTACGATGTGTAAAGAGCAGAGCCATGTGTGTACGTGGTGTACGGAGCGGAGCCGTGTGTGTATGAGGTGTAAAGAGCGGAGCCGTGGGTGTACGAGGTGTACAGAGCAGAGCTGCGTGTGTACGAGGTGTACGGAGCGGAGCCGTGTGTGTACGAGGTGTACGGAGCGGAGCCGTGTGTGTACGAGGTGTACGGAGCAGAGCCCTGTGTGTACAAGGTGTACGGACCGGAGCCCTGTGTGTGCGAGGTGTACGGACCGGAGCCGTGTGTACGAGGTGTAAAGAGCAGAGCCGTGTGTGTACGTGGTGTACGGAGCGGAGCCGTGTGTGTACGATGTGTAAAGAGCAGAGCCATGTGTGTACGTGGTGTACGGAGCGGAGCCGTGTGTGTATGAGGTGTAAAGAGCGGAGCCGTGGGTGTACGAGGTGTACAGAGCAGAGCCGCGTGTGTACGAGGTGTACGGAGCGGAGCCGCGTGTGTACGAGGTGTACGGAGCGGAGCCGTGTGTGTACGAGGTGTACGGAGCAGAGCCCTGTGTGTACAAGGTGTACGGACCGGAGCCCTGTGTGTACGAGGTGTACGGACCGGAGCCGTGTGTACGAGGTGTAAAGAGCAGAGCCATGTGTGTACGTGGTGTACGGAGCGGAGCCGTGTGTGTACGATGTGTAAAGAGCAGAGCCATGTGTGTACGTGGTGTACGGAGCGGAGCCGTGTGTGTATGAGGTGTAAAGAGCGGAGCCGTGGGTGTACGAGGTGTACAGAGCAGAGCTGCGTGTGTACGAGGTGTACGGAGCGGAGCCGTGTGTGTACGAGGTGTACGGAGCGGAGCCGTGTGTGTACGAGGTGTACGGAGCAGAGCCCTGTGTGTACAAGGTGTACGGACCGGAGCCCTGTGTGTACGAGGTGTACAGACCAGAGCCGTGTGTACGAGGTGTAAAGAGCAGAGCCATGTGTGTGCGAGGTGTACGGACCAGAGCCGTGTGTACGAGGTGTAAAGAGCAGAGCCATGTGTGTACGTGGTGTACGGAGCGGAGCCGTGTGTGTACGATGTGTAAAGAGCAGAGCCATGTGTGTACGTGGTGTACGGAGCGGAGCCGTGTGTGTATGAGGTGTAAAGAGCGGAGCCGTGGGTGTACGAGGTGTACAGAGCAGAGCTGCGTGTGTACGAGGTGTACGGAGCGGAGCCGTGTGTGTACGAGGTGTACGGAGCGGAGCCGTGTGTGTACGAGGTGTACGGAGCAGAGCCGCGTGTGTACGAGGTGTACGGAGCGGAGCCGTGTGTGTACGAGGTGTACGGAGCAGAGCCATGTGTGTACGTGGTGTACGGAGCGGAGCCGTGTGTGTACGAGGTGTACGGAGCAGAGCCGCGTGTGTACGAGGTGTACGGAGCAGAGCCCTGTGTGTACGAGGTGTACGGAGCAGAGCCCTGTGTGTACGAGGTGTAAAGAGCAGAGCCATGTGTGTACGTGGTGTACGGAGCGGAGACGTGTGTGTAGGTAAGCCTGGCTGATGGTGCAGTGGGTGCACATCCACCAGTGTTACACCAAGTAACTGTACACACCTCACAACTTTTGAAGCACAGATAGAGGCACAGAGCATGTGGTGCGCATAGCAGCAACTTTTGGCCTCAGGCCGGGGTCACATTAACCGACACAAAATACGGTCCGTAGTTTACAGACGTAATACGGATGAATGACCCCTAAATAGTGCTCCGTATGTCATCCGTAAGCAAAGTGTGGTCGCGTATTTTGCGCATGTTAGCATCTGTATGTAATCCGTATGCCATCCGTATAGTGAGATTTTCTCGTCGGCTTGCAAAATGGACATATAATGGAGCCCTGTGACAGGGTTTCTAACAGAAACCAAAGAATAGATATAGACACATAGAATACATATATATACATACATGTCATTGAGACACATATATATATTTATATTTCACAGAGTTCTTCATAGCAGAATAGCCGCTAATTCAATTGCCGGCTTTTGTCATATCATTCCCCAACCCGACATGAAATGACACATGGTTACATACAGTAAACCATTTAATTTCATGTTTTTTTATATGTCTTTCATTAGTAATTAGATGAGGGATGATGTGTAAAATTTGGGAGGGGTAGGTCTTAATTTAAGGGGTTAATTTGTTGTAAAAAAATGTGTGGGCTCCCACATTGACAAATTACCGTGCGAGCCCACACATTTTTTTACAACGTATTATAAATACCCAGTAATACAGACAAGAACCAAACAACAAAAAAGAGAAATGTAAAGTCATGAAAGAGAGAGGCAGAATAAAGGGGAGAAAGGGTTAAGGCGGAGAATGGGGAAGGAAAATAGGGGTTTTAACCCCTTAGAGACCTTGCCCTCTTTCGTTTTTGCGTTTCTGTTTTTCGCTCCCCTTCTTCCCACAGCCATAACTTTTTATGTCTCTGTCAGTATGGCCATGTTAGGGCTTTTTTTGCGGGACAAGTTGTGCTTTGGAACGACATCATTGGTTTTACCATATCGTGTACTCAAAAATGGGAAAAAATTCCAAGTGCGGTGAAATTGCAAAAAAAGTGTAACGCCAAAAAATTTTTTGGGATTTACTTTCTACCATATTCACCAAATGCTAAGACTGCCCTGCCATTATGATTCTTCAGGTCATTCCAGGTTCATAGACACCAAACAGGTCTCAGTTCTTCTTTTTTTAAGTGGTGAAAAAAAATCCAAAATTTGTTGGAAAAAAAGGCGCCATTTTCTGAGGTCCGTAGCGTCTCCATTTTTCATGATCTTGGGTTGGGTGAGGGCTTATTGTTTGTGCGCTGAGCTGATGTTTTTATTGATCCCATGTTGGTGCAGATACGATCTTTTGATCATCTGTTATTACATTTTAATTCAATGTCGCAGCGACCAAAAAACCTTAATTCTGGCATTTTTACTTTTTTTCTCACTACACCGTCTAGTGATCGGGTTGTTCCTTTTTTTATTGATAGATCGGGCGATTCTGAACGCGGCGATACCTAATTTGTGTATGTTTGATTTTTCTATTGTTTTATTTTGAGTGAGGTGAAAGGGGGGGATTTAAACTTTTATATTTTTTTATATTTTTAAAAACTTTTTTTTCACTTTTGGCCTGCTTCAATAGTTTCCATGGGAGACTAGAAGCTGCCATAACTCGGTCGGCACTGCTACGTACAGGCGATGATCAGATCACCTGAATGTAGCAGAATACCTCACTTGAGCTGACGTGTACTGGGAAAGATGCGGGCTCACCACCGGAGCCGACATCAAAGGGAGAGAAGCTACCTGCGCCGTACTAGGACGGTCATGGAGGGGTTAAGGAAAATGGGGAAAAGGGAAAAATGGAAGGGATAGAAAGAAAATGAAAAAGATTGGTCTGCACAGGATAGGTCGGGAAAGGGGTTACGGGACACATATAATACCTTATATATAAAACATTTAAGAGGCGGGAGGGGAAGAGAAGGAATGGGAAAGGCGAGGAAAGAAAAGGGGAGAAAGGAAGAACAGCTGTAACCAGGCGGAGAGGCGAGAATCTAGAGGAATCCTGACTGTTACATCATGGAAGATACTGAGTGTTGGAGTCTGATAGCACTGCAGTTCTCATGAAATCTGCGCTCTCTGTGGTCTGAAGACCCTGCGGACCTCTGGGGCTTTGATGCATTTTCCCTTTATAGGCTTCTTCTGAAAAAAACGTATTAAGAAAAAAATGTATGAAGAGAAAACCGCCGTCACATTTATAAGCGCAGAATCAAAGCTTTTCTGTACGATTAAACAAGTGTTAAATGCGGCTTCATATCTGCCAAAAAACATCAAATATGGGGGAAAATGCAAAAAAGAAGAAGCGCAGCAAACGCGCAATAATCAGGGAAGATTGTCACTGCGTCATCTGGGTCAGACATTTACAGAAGGAAGAACGCAGCATTTACGCTACGTGTGAACACGTCCTCCGCATTACACATTTTGTTTCTCCCGTAATTCACCGATTCCTGTAAATAATCTGATCGCTGTGTTCTGCGGGTCATTACAGTTATATTGGCACAACTATGTCCGGGTTATTCACTGATTTGTGATGCTTATTATTTAAAAAACGCATTAAAAATGACATTTTTTTTCATTATCAAGTGTTTTTCATTATTATTTATTAGTAATTTTATAGGATGAAAAAATCTCTTATTCTCCTCTAGAATACAGAAACATCCATTGTACACAGCAGTGTATTTCTATCAGAATAATCTGCCTGTAGTCAGAGCCTGGAATATGGATCAAGTGCACACAATCCTGCAGTCACTTCACCGGAGCTTGTGGCTCAGCAGCTTACAGTGCCTGTCAGTAATGTTGAGGCTGTGGTTTCAGGATCTGGGAGTATAACATAGAAAAATACATTTTTGTAATTGCTTATTATTTTAAATACTTTTATAAGAATAAAAATATATATTTTTCTTCCCCTCGGTATACAGACACCATAAAAAGCATTCTTATACACAATGTATTGCTATGGATATGTATACTCTGCTTCTGAGTTCATTGCCGGCAATATAGAGGTCAATATGACCAAATTCTCCCATCTCCAGCGTTGTGAGCTGTGGCTCACTGGTAAAGCAGCAGCCTGTGGAGACTGAGATGGAAGCTCATAGTCCTGGGGAGACCAATCACTGAAGGGAGAGGAAGTGAATCTATAATCTAATTTATGCACTTAGCAGAGAGAAGCGGCCAATCCCTCCAAGCAGGAGGAGCTACAGGAGCAATGAAAATGTCGGAGAGAGGAATATAGAGGTTGGCAGAACAGCTGAGATGGGACATGACAGTCCAGCTGAATCTGGGATGGTTGGGAGCTATGCAATTGAGACGCTGTTGTGTCATTACCTTAACAAGGCGGTCCATGCTCGGAAGATGAGTGGCCAAAATTCCTCCAGAAAGTCACTGCCAGTTATTGCAAGTGCTTGATTGCAGTTGTTGCTGCTAAGAGTGGCCCAACCAGTTATAAGGTTTAGGGGCAATCACTTTTTCACACAGGGCCCTGAAGGTTTGGATTTCTTTTTCCCTATATAATAAAGATCTTCATTAAAAAACTGAATTTTGTGTTATCTTTGGCTAATATTTACATTTGTTTGGTGATCTGATACATGTGTGACAAACATGCCAAAGAATAGGAAATGTGTATGCATATGTCTAATATACATATATACAGTGAGTGTGTATATATATGGTGATGGTGAGGAGGCAGGGAGGAGTTTGTGTGGAAAATGAAGCAGGCGTGCTAAGTGCTGGCTCACAGGCCACTGCAATGCATAATGGAGCTTGTAGTATTAGAGCGCAGTACGCCGGGGGACAAGAAGTGATTGATAAACATCAGAGCTGCATCTGGCAGACACCAAGTGATGCTATCTGCCTTATAAAGGTATATATTACTATAATAAGAGTATGGATCCATTACTGGCACATAATAGTAAGAATAATGAATGCAAAATTAAACGAATTAGGGTAGTGGATAACTGTTTTAATATTTGGTACAGAAACCTTTGTTTGTAATTACAGAGGTCAGACGTTTCCTGTAATTCTTGACCAAGTTTGCACACACTGCAGCAGGGATTTTGGCCCATACTTCCATACAGATCTTCTCCTAATCCTTCAGGTTTCAGGGCTGTTGCTGGGCAACATTGATTTTAAGCTCCCTCCAAAAATTTTCTATTGGGTTCAGGATTAGAGACTGGCTAGGCCACTCCAGGACCTTGAAATGCTTTTTAGTTCCTCTTGTGTGTTTTGGGTGATTGCCATGCTGGAAGACCCAGCCACGACCCATTTTCAATGTTCCAACTGAGTGAAGGAGGTTTTTGGCTAAAATCTCGCGATCCTTGACCCATCCATCCTCCCTTAAATACGGTGAAGTCATCTTGTCTGTTTTGCAGATAGACAGCCATAAAGTATGATGTTTCCCCCCACCGTGCTTCAAGGTTGGGACGCTGTTCTTGGATTTGCACTCATCCTTCTTCTTCCTCCAAACATGGCAGGTGGTGATGATAGCAAAAAGTTCTATTTTGGTCTTATCTGATTAAGTGACATTCTCCCTTGCCTCTTCTGGATCATCCAGATGGCCATTGGCGAACTTCTAATGGACCTTGACATATGCTGGTGTGAGTAGCAGGACCTTGCGTGCCCGGAAAGATTTTAATCCATGATGGCATAGTGTGCTTGTACCTCTATTACCGGCACCCCTGCATGGTGGGATGCCAGCTTACTGCCTCAGACCCTCGGCACAATCCCCAGCGTTCTCCTGCTTCCTGGTTGTGTGAGCGCCGCAGCTCCCAGCAGTGCACCTAGTACACACATGCGCGCACTCCCCCATTCTTAAAGGGGCAGAGCAAGTACAGTGGGGAAAAAAAGTATTTAGTCAGTCAGCAATAGTGCAAGTTCCACCACTTAAAAAGATGAGAGGCGTCTGTAATTTACATCATAGGTAGACCTCAACTATGGGAGACAAACTGAGAAAAAAAAATCAAGAAAATCACATTGTCTGTTTTTTTTTTCATTTTATTTGCATATTATGGTGGAAAATAAGTATTTGGTCAGAAACAAGCAATCAAGATTTCTGGCTCTCACAGACCTGTAACTTCTTCTTTAAGAGTCTCCTCTTTCCTCCACTCATTACCTGTAGTAATGGCACCTGTTTAAACTTGTTATCAGTATAAAAAGACACCTGTGCACACCCTCAAACAGGCTGACTCCAAACTCCACTATGGTGAAGACCAAAGAGCTGTCAAAGGACACCAGAAACAAAATTGTAGCCCTGCACCAGGCTGGGAAGACTGAAACTGCAATAGCCAACCAGCTTGGAGTGAAGAAATCAACTGTGGGAGCAATAATTAGAAAATGGAAGACATACAAGACCACTGATAATCTCCCTCGATCTGGTGCTCCACGCAAAATCCCACCCCGTGGGGTCAGAATGATCACAAGAACGGTGAGCAAAAATCCCAGAATCACGCGGGGGGACCTAGTGAATGAACTGCAGAGAGCTGGGACCAATGTAACAAGGCCTACCATAAGTAACACACTACGCCACCATGGACTCAGATCCTGCAGTGCCAGACGTGTCCCACTGCTTAAGCCTGTACATGTCCGGGCCCGTCTGAAGTTTGCTAGAGAGCATTTGGATGATCCAGAGGAGTTTTGGGAGAATGTCCTATGGTCTGATGAAACCAAACTGGAACTGTTTGGTAGAAACACAACTTGTCGTGTTTGGAGGAAAAAGAATACTGAGTTGCATCCATTAAACACCATACCTACTGTAATGCATGGTGGTGGAAACATCAGGCTTTGGGGCTGTTTCTCTGCAAAGGGGCCAGGACGACTGATCCGGGTACATGAAAGAATGAATGGGGCCATGTATCGTGAGATTTTGAGTGCAAACCTCCTTCCATCAGCAAGGGCATTGAAGATGAAACGTGGCTGGGTCTTTCAACATGACAATGATCCAAAGCACACCGCCAGGGCAACGAAGGAGTGGCTTCGTAAGAAGCATTTCAAGGTCCTGGAGTGGCCTAGCCAGTCTCCAGATCTCAACCCTATAGAAAACCTTTGGAGGGAGTTGAAAGTCCGTGTTGCCAAGCGAAAAGCCAAAAACATCACTGCTCTAGAGGAGATCTGCATGGAGGAATGGGCCAACATACCAACAACAGTGTATGGCAACCTTGTGAAGACTTACAGAAAACGTTTGACCTCTGTCATTGCCAACAAAGGATATATCACAAAGTATTGAGATGAAATTTTGTTTCTGACCAAATACTTATTTTCCACCATAATATGCAAATAAAATGAAAAAAAAACAGACAATGTGATTTTCTTGATTTTTTTTTCTCAGTTTGTCTCCCATAGTTGAGGTCTACCTATGATGTAAATTACAGACGCCTCTCATCTTTTTAAGTGGTGGAACTTTCACTATTGCTGACTGACTAAATACTTTTTTTCCCCACTGTATATACTAAATACCCTTAGCTTGTTGCTCAGAGATATTTAGTATAATTACTACACCTGGAAGATGGCTTCCAGCTAATTGCTGGGAGTCATCCTATATAAAAGACTCCCTCTCCCTTAGCGATTCGCCATGCAATGTGTAGAATCATTATCCGTCATCCCCTGGTCCCAGAGCAGCCAGTGTCTGTCCCGTGGTCCTGGTGTGGCAAGTCCTGTATCCATAATCCCCTGGATTCAGAAAGGCCAGGGCCTTAACCTAATTCCCGGAGTGGCCAGTCCTTGAAGCTTGTCCTTGAGTGGCCAGTGCCTGAACATTGTCATCTGCTCTGTGTTCGGCCAAACCCTGTTCCAGTATCATCGACCAGAGTGTCTTAACCTTGCCCTAATCAGTGTCAGTAACCATTCTGTAGAGGTACCAGAACTTACTAGTCTGAACAGAGACGTATCTATGTTCAGTGTCAGCGAACCTGACCTGTTATAAGCTCATTTTCTGCTCCACCAGTTGAGAGTTCTCCTTCCGTTCTCCCTCTGGTGGTGACAGGAGGTAGTGAGGTTGGTTTAATTGGTAGTGATCTGCCACCTGAGGAGGAGGATAACGATTGGATCTCTGGAGTATCAGACTGGATATAAGACAGCCGACGCCCTATCCTGGTGCTGGTGATTCAGTCTGCTTCTCAGGTTTTGGACTCAGCTCTGTTCCAGTCTTCTCAAGTTAAGTTTGTTTTTGCTAATGTTCACACTTGCTCTTGTTGGTCAATTCAGTTTTTTGTGTGGTCAGCCAGCCCGGCTGGGCTGTGCTGAATTTCCACTCTTATTTATCTGTATTTGCCAATTTTCTCTTTTTTGTCCCTTATTAGATTGGCCTCTTTTTGCTCTGTCACAGAATATTTCAGAGTGCTGATATAGTGGGAGAAGTCTAGTGACTTCAGGGTTAATTTTGCTATCAGATGTGTTGGACATTATTTTTGGTAGGGTTTTTGGCAGATTGCAGACAGTGTCTTTCCTTTCCTGTCCTTTCTAGTTAGTTTGGCCCCATCGTTTGCTCAGCCTATTTTCCTGCCTTTGTATGTGTTTTCATCTTGTTTCACCGTCAATACATGTGGGGGGCTGTCTTTCCTTTGGGGTCTGCTCTGGGGCAGTTAGTTTTCCTCTTTTCCTGCTTTAGGCTTATTTAGCTCTTCGGTTGTGATGAGGCATCTAGAACCAACGTAGGAACGCTCCACGACTGCTGCTAGTTGCGTGGTTAGAATCAGGGATCTGCAGTCTGCATAGTTACCAACCTCTCTGGTTTTCTGAGACTTAGCTTGTGTTGTTTTTTTTCCTCGGCGACCCTTTCATAACAGAATCACCAGCCATACCGCAGATTCTAGGGTACTCAAAAGCAGGAAGAAATTGTTTTAAAAAGGGGAAAAAAAAGAGAAAAGAGTGTCGGAATTTTTTTTTTTCCTCTTTTTCTCTGGGGCCGTAGGAGGATTTTTTTTTCTCCTAATGGAGATTAAGCAACTGTCTGATTGTGTGGAGCAACTTGCTGCTGAAGTACAGGGAATTTCCACCTACCTCATTCAGTCACGTGCTGCTGAGCCCAAGATCCCTACTCCTGATGTGTTTTCTGGGGATCGGTCTAAATTTCTGAATTTTAAGAATAATTGTAAAATATTTCTTGCCTTGAAGCCTAACTCATCGGGGAGCTCTGTGCAGCAGGTTAAAATTGTCATCTCCTTGCTGCGTGGCGATCCCCAGGATTGGGCATTTTCTCTGACACCTGAAAATCCTATTCTGACTAATGTGGATGCATTTTTTCAGGCCTTGGGGTTGTTGTATGATGAACCTAATTCCGTTGATCAAGCTGAGAGAACCTTGTTGGCATTAAACCAGGGTCAGGATCCTGCAGAGTTATACTGTCAAAAATTCTGAAAGTGGGCGGTCCTTACTACATGGAATGATAGTGCATTGGCAGCCCTCTTTCGGAAAGGTTTATCAGAGACCGTAAAAGATATTATGGTGGGATTTCCTGTTCCCTCTGGTCTGTATGGCTCTATGTCATTAGCCATTCAAGTTGATCGGCGTTTACGTGAACGTAAAACTACACGAGAGGCGCTGCCACCTTTTGAACAAATGTCAGAACCTATGCAATATGATGGGGTTTGGTCTAGAGCGCAACGTCAGGAGGTTAGAAGGCGTAATAAGCTGTGTTTTTTCTGTGGAGACGCTTCTCATAATATTTCTGTCTGCCCTAAATGAGAGAAACGTTTTGCACACACATTTGCTGTGGGCAGTGTACAACCTAAGTTCCTTTTGGCAATTACTCTGATCTGCTCCTTGTCCACGTTTTCCACTAAGGCTTTTGTGGATTTAGGAGCAGCTCTGAATCTGATGGATTTGGACTTTGCTAAACGTTGTGGTTTGTCCATGACACCTCTGCAGATGCCTATTCCTTTGAGGGGTATTGATGGCACTCCTTTGGCGGAGAATAAACCTCAGTTTTGGACCCAGGTGATAATGCGAGTTGCCCCAGACCACCAAGAAAATTGTAAATTTTTAGTGCTGCATAATTTGCTTGATACTATTGTTCTGGGTTTCCCCTGGTTGCAAACTCATAACCCAGTTTTGGATTGGAGATCTGTGTCTGTGGTGAGTTGGTGTTGTCAGTGTGTTCTTAGGGACGCTCCTGTGTTCTCCACCTCTCCTCAGTCTCATGATATTCCTGATTTATCTGGCTGATTTCTCTGATGTATTTAGTGAGAGTAAGTCTGCGTCTTTGCCCCCTCATAGGAGTTATGACTGTGCAATTGAGTTGATGCCTGGGTGTAAATTTCCCAAGGGTCGGCTTTTCAACTTATCTGTACCCGAACATGATGCTATGCGATCCTATATTAAGGAGTCACTGGAGAAGGGTCATATTAGACCATCTTCGTCACCTTTAGGCGCTGGGTTTTTTTGTGGCCAAGAAAGATGGTTCATTAAGACCGTGTATTGATTATCGTTCCCTTAACAAGATGACGGTTAAATATCAGTACCCGTTACCTCTGATGTCTGATTTATTCTCCAGAGTTAAGAGTGCCTGCTGGTTTACTAAGCTTGACCTCAGGGGGCGTATAATCTTATTCGCATCAAGCACGGGGATGAATGGAAGACGGCGTTTAACCCCTTACCTACAATTGACGTAATATTCCGTCCATGTGACCATGGACCTAATTACCATGGACGGAATATTACGTCACCATGATCAGCGGCGCCCACGTGGTGAGCGCCGCTGATCGCGGCCGGGTGTCAGCTAATTATCATAGCTGACACCCGGCACAATGTGTCAGGGGTGGTCACGGACCACCCCCGACACGTTAACCCCTTGCACACTGCGATCAAACGCGATCGCGGTGTACCGGGGGTTAAAGGGAAGCATCGGCAGGGAGGGGGCTCCCTCCGTGCTTCCCTGAGCCCCCCACAGCAGCGCAATGTGCAGCGCTGCTGCGGGGGGCTCCTTTCCTCCAGGCCCCCGAATCCAAGATGGCGACGGGGGCCTTTGGGGGCCTGAGGAAGCTGGCTTCCTCAGTGCCTGCAAAGCGCAGGCATGAGGAAGTCTGCAGCAATGCCTGTGACAGATCGCTGATCTGTCACAGTGATCTGTGATGTGACAGATCAGCGATTTGTCACAGGACAGTGATGTCCCACCTGGGACAAGGTAATAAAGTAAAAAAAAAAAAAAAAAAAAAAAAGTGTTAAAAATAATTTAAAAAAAATCGCTAAATAAATTAGTAAAAAAAAAAAAAATATTCCCCAATAAATCCATTTTTTCAAAATAAAAAAAAACAAAAACAATAAAAGTACACATATTTGGTATCGCCGCGTCCGTAACGACCCGCCCTATAAAACTGTCCCATTAGTTAACCCCTTTAGCGAACCCCTTAAAAAATAAAAATAAAAAATGAAGCAAAAAATAATGATTTATTATCATACCGCCAAACAAAAAGTGTAATAACGCGCGATCAAAAAGACACATATAAATATCCATGGTACCGCTGAAAACGACATCTTGTCCCGCAAAAAACGAGCCACCATACAGCGTCATCTGCAAAAAAATAAAAAAGTTATAGCTCGCAGAATAAAGCGATACAAAAATAATTATTTTTTATATAAAATTGTTTTCATTGCAAAAAACCGACAAAACATAAAAAAGCGACCTAAATGAGGTATCGCTGTAAGCGTACTGACCCGAAGAATAAAACCGCTTTATCAATTTTACCGCATGCGGAACGGTGTAAACGCACCCCCCCAAAAGAAATTCATGAAATGCTGGTTTTTGTTAATTCTGCGTCCCAAAAATCGGAATAAAAAGCGATCAAAAAATGTCACGTGCCTGAAAATGGCACCAATAAAAACGTCAAATCTTCCCGCAAAAAATAAGACCTCACATGACTCGGTGGGTCAAAATACGGAAAAATTATAGCTCTCAATATGTGGTGATGCAAAAACTATTTTTACAATAAAAAGCGTCTTTTAGCGTGCGACAGCTGCCAAACATAAAAACCGCCATAAATAGTAAATCAAACCCCCCGTTATCACCCCCTTAGTTAGGGAAAAATAATAAAACTAAAAGAAAATGTATTTATTTCCATTTTCCCGCTAGGGTTAGGGTTAGGGTAGGGTTAGGGTTAGGGCTAGGGTTAGGGCTAGGGTTAGGGCTAGGGCTCAGATTAGGGTTAGGGGTGTGTTGAGGTTAGGGTTGGAGTTATAATTGGGGGGTTTCCACTGTTTGGGCACATCAGGTGCTCTCCAAAGGCAACATGGCGTCTGATCTCAATTCCAGCCAATTCTGCGTTGAAAAAGTCAAATGGTGCTCCTTCCCTTCCAAGCTCTGCCATGCACCCAAACAGTGTTTTACCCCCACATGTAGGGTATCAGCCTACTCAGGACAAATTACAAAACAACTTTTGGGGTCCAATTTCTCCTGTTACCCTTAGGAAAATAAAAAATTGGGGGCAAAAATATAATTTTGCGGAAAAAAATGTTTTTTTTATTTTCACGCCCAGGCGTTATAAACTTCTGTGAAGCACTTGGGGGTTCAAAGTGCTCTCCACACATCTAGATAAGCTCCGTGGGGGGTCTAGTTTCCAAAATGGGGTCACTTGTGGGGAGTTTCAATAGTTTAGGTACATCAGGGGCTCTCCAAACGCACATGACACCCGCAGACCAATCCATCAAAGTCTGCATTCCAAAACATCACTACTTCCCTTCCGAGCCCTGACGTGTGCCCATACAGTAGTTTTCTCCCACATATGAGGTATCAGCGTACTCAGGCCAAATTGGACAACAACTTTTGGGGTCCAATTTCTCCTGTTACCCTTGGGAAAATAAAAAAATTGGGGACTAAAAGATGATGTTTGTTGAAAAAATACGATATTTTTATTTTCACGCCCGGTCGTTATAAACTTCTGTGAAGCACTGGGGGGTTCAAAGTGCTCACCACACATCTAGATAAGTTCATTAGGGGGTCTAGTTTCCAAAATGGGGTCACTTGTGGGGAGTTTCCACTGTTTAGGTACATCAGGGGCTCTCCAAAAGCAACATGACACCCGCAGACCATGCCATCAAAGTCTGCATTCCAAAACGTCACTACTTCCCTTCCGAGCCCTGATGTGTGCCCATACAGTAGTTTTCTCCCACATATGAGGTATCAGCGTACTCAGGACAAATTGGACAACAACTTTTGGGGTCCAATTTCTCCTGTTACCCTTGGGAAAATAAAAAAATTGGGGACTAATTGATCATGTTTGTGGAAAAAATACGATTTTTTTATTTTCATGCCTGGGCATTATAAACTTCTGTGAAGCACTGGGGGGTTCAAAGTGCTCACCACACATCTAGATAAGTTCCTTGGGGGGTCTAGTTTCCAAAATGGTGTCATTTGTGGGGGGTTTCTACTGTTTTGGTACATCAGGGGCTTTCCTAACGCGACATGGTGTCCGATCTCAATTCCAGCCAAAAACGTCAAATGGCGCTGCTTCCCTTCCGAGCTCTGCCATGCGCCCAAATAGTGGTTTACACCCACATGTGGGGTATCAGCGTACTCAGGATAAATTGCACAATATCTTTTAGGGTCCTGTTACTTTTGGAAAAATAAGAATTGAGGGTGAAAAGATCATTTTTGTGGAAAAAATATGATTTTTTAATTGTACTGCTGTACGTTATAAACTTCAGTGAAGCACTGGGGGGTTCAAAGTGCTCACCACACATCTAGATAAGTTCCTTGGGGGGTCTAGTTTCCAAAATGGTGTCATTTGTGGGGGGTTTCTAGTGTTTTGGTACATCAGGGGTTTTCCAATCGCGACATGGTGTCCGATCTCAATTCTAGCCAAAAACGTCAAATGGCGCTGCTTCCCTTCCGAGCTCTGCTATGCGCCCAAATAGTCATTTACACCCACATATGGGGTATTAGTGTACTCAGGACAAATTGCACAATAACTTTTAGGGTCCTGTTACCCTTGGAAAAATAAAAATTGGGGGTGAAAAGATCATTTTTGTGGAAAAAATATTATTTTTTAATTGTACCGCTGTACGTTATACACTTCTGTGAAGCCCTTGTGGGTTCAAAGTTCTCACCACATATCTGGATAAGTTCCTTGGGGGGGTCTAGTTTCCAAAATGGGGTCATTTGGGGGGTTTCCACTGTTTAGGTACATCAGGGGCTCTCCAAACCCGGCATGGCGTCCGATCTGAATTCCAGCCAATTTTGCATTGAAAAAGTCAAACGGCGCTCCTTCCCTACTGAGGTCTGCCATGCGCCGAAACAGTGGTTCCCCCCCACATATCAGGTATCAGCGTACTCAGGACAAATTGCACAATAACTTTTGCAGTCCAATTTCTCCTGTTACCCTTGGTAAAATAAAGAAAATTGAACCTGAAGTATTTTTTTTGTGAAAAAAGTTAAATGTTCATTTTTTTTTTAATATTCAAATATTCCTGTGACGCACCTAAAGGGTTAATAAACTTCTTGAATGTGGTTTTAAGCACTTTAAGGGGTGCATTGTTTAGAATGGTGTCACTTTTGGGTATTTTCTATCATATAGACCCCTCAAAGTGGCTTCAAATGTGAAGTGGTCCCTAAAAATAAAATGGTGCTGCAAAAATGAGAAATCGCTGGTCAATTTTTAACCCTTATAACTTCCTAAGAAAAAAAAATTTTGGTTCCAAAATTGTGCTCATGTAAAGTAAACATGTGGGAAATGTTATGTATTAAGTTTTTTGTGTGCCGTATCGCTGTGATTTAAGGGCATAAAAATTCAAAGTTGGAAAATTGCGAAATTTTCAAAATTTTCGCCAAATTTCCGTTTTTTTCACAAATAAACGAAAGTTATTTGAATGCAATTTTACCACTAACATGAAGTACAATATGTCACGAGAAAACAATGTCAGAATCACCGGGATCCATGGAAGCGTTCCAGAGTTATGACCTCATAAAGGGACAGTGGTCAGAATTGTAAAAATTGGCCCGGTAGTTAACGTGCAAACCACCCTTGGTAGTGAAGGGGTTAATACTCCGGAGGGACATTTTGAGTACCTGGTGATGCCTTTTGGGCTCTCTAATGCCCCTTCTGTCTTCCAGTCCTTTATGAATGATATTTTTCGAAACTTTGTAGATAAGTTTTTGATCATCTATCTGGATGATATTTTGATCTTTTCTAGTGATTGGGATTCCCATGTGGAACATGTCCGGACTGTGTTCCGGATTTTGAGGGAGAATTCCCTGTTTAAGGGATCGAATTGCCTCTTTGGTGTACAGAGGATTTCATTTTTGGGATTTATCTTATCTCCATCGATTATTGAAATGGACCCGGCCAAGGTACAGGCCATTTATGATTGGGTTCAGCCTACTTCTTTGAAGGCTCTCCAGAAGTTTTTGGGTTTTTCTAATTTCTATCGTAAATTTATAGGTAATTTTTCTAGTATTGTCAAACCACTGACTGAACTGACCAAGAAGGGTGCTGATGTGCTGAATTGGTCTCCTGAGGCTGTCTCAGCATTTCAGCAGCTTAAGCAGAGATTTACTTCAGCTCCAGTTCTATGGCAACCTGATGTCTCACTTCCATTTCAAGTGGAGGTAGACGCTTCCGAGATTGGTGCAGGAGCTGTTTTGTCCCAAAAAGACCCTGTGACTTCTAAGATGAATCCCTGTGCCTTCTTTTCTCAAAAGTTCTCCCCATCTGAACGCAACTATGACGTGGGGAATCGGGAATTGTTGGCCATGAAATGGGCATTTGAGGAGTGGAGACATTGGTTGGAGGGAGCTAGACATCAATTTGTGGTCCTCACCGATCACAAGAAACTGATTTATCTGGAGTCGGCTAAATGCTTGAATCCTAGACAGGCTAGATGGGCCTTGTTTTTCACACGTTTTAATTTTGTGGTCTCTTTTCTTCCGGGCACTAAGAATGTTAAGGCAGACGCCCTTTCTAGGAGTTTCTTTGCTGATTCTCTTAATGTGACTGAGCCTACTACTATCATAGGTGAGGGGGTAATTCTATCTACCATTTCGCCCGATTTGAGACGCGCCATGGAGGAATTTCAGGAGGATAAACCTGAGCGTTGCCCTATGGGAAGATTGTATGTTCCTGACCAGTGGAGAAAGAGAGTGATGTCTGAAGTCCATTGCTCCGCATTGGCTGGTCATCCAGGCATTTTTGGTACCAGAGATTTGGTGAGTCGGTCGTTTTGGTGGCCTGCCTTATCTCGTGATGTCAGGAATTTTGTACAGTCCTATGGGACTTGTTCTCGGTCTACACCCTGTTCTTGTTCTAGTGGGTTGTTGATGCCCCTCCCGGTGCCCAAGAGGCCATGGACCCATATCTCAATGGATTTTATTTCTGATCTTCCTGTCTCTCAGAGAATGACTGTTATCTGGGTGATTTGTGATAGATTTTCGACGATGGTCCATCTTGTACCACTCCCAAAGTTGCCATCTTCCTCTGAGTTGGAACCCTTGTTTTTACAACAGGTGGTTCGGTTACACGGGATTCCTGAGAACATTGTGTCCGATAGAGGGGTCCAGTTTGTTTCCAGATTCTGGAAAGCCTTTTGTTCCAATCTGGGAATTCAGTTATCCTTCTCCTCTGCGTTTCATCCCCAGACCAATGGGCAGACTGAGAGAACAAACCAGACCCTGGAGTCTTATTTAAGATGTTTTATATCTGCTGATCGAGATGATTGGGTCTCATTTTTGCCCTTGGCCGAATTTGCGCTGAACAATAGAGCTAGTTCTGCCACTTTGATGTCACCCTTTTTCTGTAATTTTGGGTTTCATCCTTGATTTTCTTCATGACAAGTGGAATCTTTGTCCTGCCCAGGTGTGGACACTGTGGTTGTGAGAATGCAGCAGATATGGGACCAAGTGGTGGATAAGTTGTCACTCTCTCAGGAAAAGGCCCAGCGTTTTTCCAACCGGCATAGGACCATTGGTCCCCGGTTTAAAGTGGGTGATATGGTTTGGTTGTCGTCTAAGAATATTCCTATGACAGTTGCATCTCCAAAATTTAAGCCAAGATTTATTGGACCTTATAAGATTTTGGAGATTCTTAATCCTGTTTCTTTTCGATTGGCTCTTCCAGTTACGTTCAAAATCCATAACGTATTTCACAAATCACTGTTGAAGAGGTTTGTTGAGCAAGTAGTTCCTGTGGCAGCACCTCCTGACCCTGTTTTCATTAAAGGCAATGTGGAATATGAGGTAGAGAAAATATTGGATTCTCGTTTGGTCAGACGGAGATTCCAGTATTTGGTCAAATGGAAGGGTTATGGCCAGGAGGATAATTCTTGGGTCTCTGCCTCGGATATTCATGCCAATAAATTGGTTCGTGCTTTTCACCGGGCCCATCCTGATCGGCCTGGTGGCGTGGATGAGGGTTCGGTGACCCCTCCTCAAGGGGGGTACTGTTATGAGCACATTTTCTGCTCCACCAGCTGGGAGTTCTCCTTCCGTTCTCCCTCTGGTGGTGACAGGAGGTGGTGAGGTTAGTTTAATTGGTAATGGTCTGTCACCTGACGAGGAGGATAATGATTGGATCTCTGGAGTATCAGACTGGATATAAGACAGCCGACGCCCTATCCTGTTGCTGGTGATTCAGTCTGCTTCTCAGGTCTTGGACTTCAGCTCTGCTCCATTCTTCTCAAGTTAAGTTTGCTTTTTGCTAACGTTCGCACTTACTCTTGTTGGTCAGCTCAGTTTTTGTGTGGTCAGCCAGCCCGGCTGGGCTGTGCTGAATCTCCACTCTTATTTATCTGTATTTGCCAATTTGCCTTTTATTAGATTGGCCTCTTTTTTTGCTCTGTCTCAGAATATTTCAGAGTGATGATCTAGTGGGAGAAGTCTAGTGACTTCAGGGTTAATTTTGTTATCAGACGTGTTGGACATTATTTTGGGTAGGGTTTTTTGGCAGATTGTAGACAGTATCTTTCCTTTCCTGTCCTTTCAAGTTAGTTTGGCCCCATCATTTGCTCAGCCTTTTTTTCTGCCTTTGTTTGTGTTTTCATCTTGCTTCACCGTCAATACTTGTGGGGGGCTGAGAAGAGAAGAAAAAGAACCACTGCAAATAGCACACACTGAACCAATACAAAAACAATGTTTTATTGATGCAGCAATACAATTAAAAACATAATAAAAACATATGAAGCATCCCACAATATATAACAGTGAAGTATGGCATATGACACTTATAGATTATGCTGTAATAACCTGTATATCAACCATGTGGTCCAACCTCACTGCAATTAATCACAACAACCACCCCATAAACCTGCTCATGGAGACCAAGGGCCCTAATATTGCAAAGTCACTGCATGAAATAATTCCATGCATGTGTCCCTAAATATTCACTGGTTAGGGCACACAGGCCATAATAAGCCAACAGCAATATGGCCAATGCCCACAATCCAATATTCAATTGTACCACACAAAAATTACTCCAGAGCAACCAATAATAAGGTCGCAGTGAAAATACAGCTATAACCAAGTGGGTGCTACACCCAGGATCATACCCCACGCGTATTGCCGCAACCCATGCGGCTTCATCAGGGGAGGGGGGGCTGTCTTTCCTTTGGGGTCTGCTCTGGGGGAGTTAGTTTTCCCTTTTCTTACTTTAGGCTTATTTAGTTCTCCGGTTGTAACGAGGCGTCCAGGACCGTCGTAGGCACGCTCCACGACTGCTGCTAGTTGTGTGTTAAGATCAGGGGATCTGCAATCTGCATAGTTACCAACCTCTCTGGTTTTCTGAGACTTAGCGTGTGTTGTTTTTCTCCTCGGTGACCCATTCATAACAGTAGGTCCAGGGAACAGGCCCTCACTCCTGTCCCTTCACTATAAAGCCTGGGCCTCATTATACAGCTGTCCAGGGGTCTAGTGAAGGCTTTTTAGCTCTTTCCTCAGTCTGTAGCTCCTGAGAACAGGCCCTCTCTCCTGTCCCTTCACTATAAAGCCTAGGCTTCATTATACAGCTGTACAGGGGTCTAGTGAAGGCTTTTTAGCTCTTTCCTCAGTCTGTAGCTCCTGAGAACAGGCCCTCTCTCCTGTCCCTTCACTATAAAGCCTAGGCCTCATTATACAGCTGTACAGGGGTCTAGTGAAGGCTTTTTAGCCTATTCCTCAGTCTGTAGCTCCTGGGCACAGACCCTCACTCCTGTCCCTTCACTATAAAGCCTGGACCTCATTATACAGCTGTACAGGGGTCTAGTGAAGGCTTTTTAGCTCTTTTCTCAGTCTGTAGCTCCTGAGCACAGGCCCTCACTCCTGTCCCTTCACTCTAAAGCCTGGACCTCATTATCAAGCTGTACAGGGGTCTAGTGAAGGCTTTTTAGCCCATTCCTCAGTCTGTAACTCCTGGGCACAGACTCTCACTCCTGTCCCTTCACTATAAAGCCTGGACCTCATTATACAGCTGTACAGGGGTCTAGTGAAGGCTTTTTAGCTCTTTGCTCAGTCTGTAGCTCCTGAGCACAGGCCCTCACTCCTGTCCCTTCACTCTAAAGCCTGGACCTCATTATCAATCTGTACAGGGGTCTAGTGAAGGCTTTTTAGCTTTTTCCTCAGTCTGTAGCTCCTGGGAACAGACCCTCACTCCTGTCCCTACACTATAAAGCCTGGGCCTCATTATACAGCTGTACAGGGGTCTAGTGAAGGCTTTTTAGCCCTTTCTTCAGACTGTAGCTCCTGGGAACAGGCCCTCACTCCTGTACAGGGGTCTAGTAGTGGGAATGTGGACAGAGCAGGAGACATTGCCGGACACACATCAGGGGATCAGCTGATGTTACTGAACCCCAGTAACACAGGAACAAGCGTTGATTGTGCAGATGCCACTTCTGAGCAGCAGCTGGTGGTGTTGGTGGCCAGGGAAAATACTAGAGACAGAGTGGAGCCAGAGGCCTAGTTGGAGCAAGTTTGAAATCAGCAGTAGTGTGAATGTAAAGGCAGCAGTAGACTTTGCCACCCACACAGCAGGGGAGCAGCTGGCGTTACTGAACCCTACTAACACAGGAGCATGTGTTTTTCTCTGTGCAGTTGGCACTTCTGAGCAGCAACTGGCAGTGTTGGAGCCCAGGGTGAATCATGGAGCAGGCTGAGGCCTAATTGCAGCAATTGAAAATCTGATGTAGTTTTAATGTAGAGGCAGCAGTAGACTTTGCCACCCACACAGCAGGGGAGCAGCTGGCGTTACTGAACCCTACTAACACAGGAGCATGTGTTTTTCTCTGTGCAGTCGGCACTTCTGAGCAGCAACTGGCAGTGTTGGAGCCCAGGGTGAATCATGGAGCAGGCTGAGGCCTAATTGCAGCAAGTTTTATATGTGATGTAGTTTGAATGTGGAGGGAGCAGCAGATATTGCCGTCCACACAGCAGGGGAGCAGCTGGCGTTACTGAACCCCACTAACACAGGAGCTAGTGTTTTTTTCTGTGCGGACGGCACTTCTGAGCAACAACTGGCGGTGTTGGAGCCCAGGGTCAATCATGGAGTAGGCTGAGGCCTAATTGCAGCAAGTTTTATATGTGATGTAGTTTGAATGTGGAGGCAGCAGGAGATATTGCCATCCACACAGCAGGGGAGCAGCTGGCGTTACTAAACCCCACTAAAACAGGAGCATGTGTGCGGACAGCACTTCTAAGCAACAACTGGCGGTGTTGGAGCCCAGGGATTACAGTTCAGGTGGTAGAAACATGAACACAACAGGAGACCTGGATACTGTTGCCAACCAATTATTTATTCTGGAAGAGGACTGGCAAATTCCTGCGAGATCCAGGCCTTGTTCATTTTCAGAAAAGTAAGCCGGTCAACATTATCGGAGGATAGTCGCGTGCGACGGTCTGTTAGTACACCACCTGCGGCACTAAAGACGCGTTCTGATAATACACTGGCAGCAGGGCAAGCCAGCACCTCCAATGCATACTGGCTAAGCTCTGGCCATGTATCTAGCTTAGAGACCCAAAACTTGAAGGGGGAAGAGCCGTCTGGGAGTACACTGACAGGGCAAGACATGTAGTCTGTCACCATCTGACAGAAACGTTGCCTCCTGCTTACTGGAGCCGTCTGTGATGGTATAGACATTTGTGGCGGGCACGCAAAACTTTGCCACATTTGGGCCATACTGGTCTTGCCTTGTGCTGAGGCACTGCCTCTGCTCCCTCTTTGTGCAGAGCTTCCTCCACTGCCTCCACGCACAGAGCTGCTTTGTAAAGCACTAGCAGCACTGCTCTCGGCTGGAATGGAGAACATGATGGAATGCACCAATGTCTCTTGGTACTCCCGCATTTTACGCTCCCGGTTCTACGGTGTTATGAGGCTTTGTAAGTTGTCCCTGTAGCGAGGATATAGGAGGGTGTACACCCAATAATCTGCCGTGTTGAGAAGTTGAGAATGTGGGCGATGCGCCGGTCGTTTCTCAGGCACTGCGGCATGAAATCAACCATGTGCTGCAGACTCCCAACTGCCCAAGAAACGCTGTTCCCTGCTTGAGGCGTCATCTCTGCCTGCTCTGCATCACCCCACCCTCGCTGTACAGTCATGGCCAAAAGTTTTGAGAATGACCCAAATATTATATTTTCACATGATCTGCTGCCCTCTGGTTTTTATGTGTGTTTGTCAGATGTTTTTATCACATACAGAAATATAATTGCAATCATATTATGAGTAACAAAAGGTTATATTGACAGTTAGAATGAGTTAATGCAGCAAGTCAATATTTGCAGTGTTGACCCTTCTTCTTCAGGACCTCTGCAATTCTCCCTGGCATGCTCTCAATCAACTTCTGGATCAAATCCTGACTGATAGCAGTCCATTCTTGCAAAATCAATGCTTTTATTTTGTCTGAATTTGAAGGTTTTTGTTTGTCCACCCATCTCTTGATGATTGACCACAAGTTCTCAATGGCATTAAGATCTGGGGAGTTTCCAGGCCATGGTCCCAAAATCTCTATGTTTTGTTCCCTGAGCCATTTAGTTATCACCTTTGCTTTATAGCAAGGTGCTCCATCATGTTGAAAAAGGCATTGTTGATCGCCAAACTGCTCTTGGACGGTTGGGAGATGTTGCTCTCGGAGGACATTCTGGTACCATTCTTTATTCATGGCTGTGTTTTTAGGCAAGACTGAGAGAGAGCCCATTACCTTGGCTGAGAAGCAACCCCACACATGAATGGTTTCAGGATGCTTTACAGTTGGCATGAGACAAGACTGGTGGTAGTGCTCACCTCGTCTTCTCCGAATAAGCCGTTTTCCAGATGTCCCAAACAATCGAAAAGGGGATTCATCAGAGAAAATGACTTTACCCCAGTCCTCAGCAGTCCACTCCCTGTACCTCTTGCAGAATATCAGTCTGTTCATGATATTTTTTCTGGAGAGAAGTGGCTTCTTTGCTGCCCTCCTTGAGACCAGGCCTTGCTCCAAGAGTCTCTGCCTCACAGTGCATGCAGATGCACTCACACCTGCCTACTGCCATTCCTGAGCAAGCTCTGCACTGCTGGTAGCCCGATCCCGCAGCTGAAACACTTTTAAGAGACGGTCCTGGCGCTTGCTGGTCTTTCTTGGGCGCCCTGGAGCCTTTTTGGCAACAAGGGAACCTCTCTCCTTGAAGTTCTTGATGATGCGATAGATTGTTGACTGAGGTGCAATCTTTCTAGCTGCGATACTCTTCCCTGTTAGGCCATTTTTGTGCAGTGCAATGATGACTGCACGTGTTTCTTTAGAGATAACCATGGTTAACAGAAGAGAAATTCTGGAGTATATGCAAATTGCCATTAGAAAAAATGAAGCAGTAGACTTTGTAAAAATTAATATTTGTGTCATTCTCAAAACTTTTGGCCATGACTGTACATACTGACTATAGCATTGTGTACCTCCCTCCTCTGGAGAGATGTCTTCCTCCTCCATTGTCTCCTCCTCATCCTCCTCACAAAGTGTCCCCTGCCTAGGCCTTTGTGAGGAACCACGTAGCGCAGACTGTCCAGAAGCAGATGGCATTTGTGACTCCTCATCCTCCACCTCTTCCAAAACCTCCTCCCTTAGTGCTTGCAGTGTTTTTTGAAGCAGGCAGATAAGGGGGACAGTCATATGGACTAGTGCATCATCTGCACTCGCCATCCACGTGGAATCATCGAAGGCACGCAAAACAAGGCAGATGTCCTTCATGGAGGCCCACTCAGTGGTGCTGAAGTGTGACCGGCGCACAGTGCGACTTGTTTGCGCCTGATGCATCTGGTACTCCATTACTGCTGCCTGCTGCTCACACAACCGCTCCAATATATGTAACGCTGAATTCCACCTGGTGGGTAGGTCACATATGATGCGATGTTCCGGAAGGCGTAATCGGCGCTGCTGAGCTGCAATGCGCGATCTTGCCATGCTGGAACACCGCAAGTGAGCGCACTCTATGCGGACCTTGGGCAGCAGTGCATCAAGATCCGGATAGTCCCTCAGAAAGCTCTGCAAGACCAAGTTGAGCACATGTGCCAGACATGGGATATGAGTGAGGTTGCCTAGGCCCAGAGCTGCCACCAGATTTCGGCCATTGTCACACACTACCAAGCCTGGCTGGAGATTCGCTGGCACAAACCACACGTCGCTCTCCTGCTTGATGGCATTCCAGAGCTCCTGCGCTGTGTGGCTTCGATTCCCCAAATTAATTTCAGGACGGCCTATTGACGTTTGGCCACGGCTGTGCTCATATCGGTCGTAACAGGCTCCTGCAGCGCTGATTCAGAGGAACTGGAGTATGAGGAGGAGTCAATGTGTACAGACTGGATTCCTGCAATCCTTGGAGTTGACAGAACACATACAGCGCCACTCTCAAGATCTGTACCCGGCTCCACAACATTGACCCAATGGGCAGTGAGGGAAAGGTATCGTCCCTGTCCATGGTTACTGGTCCACGCATCGGTGGTCAGGTGGACCTTGCTACTGACGGCGTTTAGTAGCGCATGTTTAATTTTTCCCTCCACATGCTTTTGCAGGGCAGGGACGGCTTGCCTGCTGAAATAAAAGCGGCTGGGCATGGTGTATTGTGGGACTGCCAATGCCATGAAGTTCCGGACGGTGTCTGTCTCCACCTGCCTGAATGACAGCATTTCAAGGGCCAGTAGTTTGGCAATGCCAGCAATCTGAGCCTGTGCTCGGGGATGGTTTGCCGAGTATGGCCACCTTTTTCTCCCATGCCTGTGCTACCGATGGCTATAGAGTGGCCTGGGAGTATGAGGATGAATGGGGACGTGGTGCTGTGGGTGGAATATCACTGGGTCTCTGGACAACAGTGCCAGAGGTTCTTCCATTCCATGGCGATCCTGTGAGGAAGCCGAACCAGCTGTGTGTGAGCTGGAGGAAGAGGCTACAACACGAGCTGAAGAGGTGGTAGGTGGTGCTGTAGGTTGGCCTACGTCTTCAGTGTGTCTTTGTAACTCCACCACGTGCTTGGTCCGCACATGTTTCCACATATTTGTGGTATTGAAGTTGCTGACACTTTCCCTCTTTTTACTTTCTGGTGACACAGCTTGCATTTGACAAAACAAATGTCATCTGCAACTGTGTCAAAAAAGGACCAGGCACTGCAAGTCTTGGGAGCGCCCGTTTTGGCTTTTGGAAGAGGAATGCTCCTAACGGGTGCTGAAGTGGAGGCTACAGGCAACCAAGTCTGCCCCTCCCTCTCCCTCCTGTTTTGGCCGTTCGGGGAATCTCTTCCTCAGAGCTGCTCCCACCACCTTCCTGTTCCTCACGCCATGATGGGTCAAGGACCTCATCATCTACACTCCCCTCTTCAAACACCTGCTTCTCTTGGGTAGTCTCAGCAGCACTGTACGCACCAGAAAGTGGCACCTGAGTCTCATCATCTGATGCGTACTGAGGTGTGCTGAAAATAGGCACGGGCCCACCTGCCTCTTCAGATTCAGAGGGACAAAGCAGTTGCGCATCACTGCATACTCCCTCTTCTTCACATTCTTGAATGCTGCTTGGCTGGCCCCCTCTTCCAAGCCAACAGATTCAGGGAACAGAAGTAGAGACTGAGATGGCTCCTGTACAGGGTTCTGACTGCCTGGGCAATTTGGCAGGTGGTGAAGAGACAGATGGTTGCTCTTCAGTGCTCTGGCCCTGAGAGGATGTGGAAGTCATTGAAGTCGAGGCGTTAGCTGCCATCCATCCAACAATGGCTTCAATTTGTTTGTCCCGCAGCAGTGGGGTACGGCGAGGTCCTACAAAGCTGCGCATAAAGGACTGTTGCCTGGTAAAACTGGGGGATGCTCTCACTGGTGCCCGCAGCAGGCACAGAATCCCCACGTCCTCTCCCTGCTGAATCCCCACGTCCTCTCCCTGCTGCAACTCCACGACCATGTGCCTTACTCCCTGCCTTCTTCATCTTGGTAGACTGATAAAGATAGGCAGAAAAGTACAAAGGGTGCTTAGTGTGCTTATTCCTGAACAGCTGCTAACAGGTATAAGAAACACTAATTTTATAAAGTGTGTGGACTACACTTTAATATGAGCTAATGTGGCCTACACAACTGTCAAGTGGACTGTTTGGTGAACTTTATTTTGTTTTTTTTCAAAAAAACAAAAAGGATGTGACCAAAGATGTGAAAGCGATAGTATCACAAACTTTTTGGAGCTATTACAATGCAGGAAGGTAACCTACAATGCAATAACTGAGGCTCCAAAAAATAGGGTAATACTAATCTGGCCGTGGCTGCAGGGCACAAGCCAGAAAAAAAGCTCCTCTATGTACTCCTATATAGTGTTTGCAACCAACCAATGTAGATGGATACGGATGGATGCACACTAATAGGAGAATTAATGAAAAATGAGCTGCAATAAAAGAAAAATATGTGTGAGGCATTGACGCACGCTGAGCGGCCTACAACCAGACGTGGCTGCAGGACACACTACAGCGTGAGCTGCACTCACACAGAGACCTCTCAGACAGCCATGAGCAGTGCAGATAACTGGGCACTAGCACTGAAAGGCTGCAGAAAGGCTCCGCTGTCTACTCCTATAGTGTTTGCAACCAATGTATATGGATACGGATGGATGAACACTAACAGGAGAATTAATGAAAAATGAGCAGCAATAAAAGAAAAATATGTATGAGGCAGTGACGCACGCTGAGTGGCCTACAACCAGACGTGGCTGCAGGACACACTACACAGCGTGAGCTGCACTCACACAGACCTCGCAGACAGCTGTGAACAGCACTGCAAGGCAAAAGAAAGCTACACTGATTGATAATGTAGCCTGGGTAAAGCACAATATTATTTAGAAAATCGCTATCGCTAACTGTCCCTCAGAGTCTTGAACAGCAGCCTGTTCCTAACTGAATTCACAGCAGAGTGAACCCGAAATGGAGGCGGCGGCTTTTATAGTGCATCATGACATCATTTCAGCAGCCAATCACAGCCATTCCATTAGTTAACATGCCTACATGCCTAACAGGATGTGCCCACACTCCTGAGGATTGCCATTGGCTGAATCAAATCAAACTGGCTCATAGCATTATGGGAACTTCCGATTCCGGTATTCAATATGCAAAAAGTATCGGAACTCAGTATCGGAATTCCGATACCGCGAATATCGGCCGATACCCGATATTTGCGGTATCGGAATGCTCAACACTATTAAGCAGGCTTAATGTCACCTTTAAATAGCAAGATGACATTAACCCATTATTATTAATCCATGAGCCACCGCTAAAGGCAATGGGAATAGAGAGGCTAAGTGCCAGAAAAGGCGTATCTTTTAGATGTGCCTTTTCTGGGGTAGCTGTGGGCAGACTTTTGTAGCCGGGGGGGCACAAAAACAATGGTCCCTCTCTAGGCTATTAAGATCTGCCCTCACTCACTGGCTTTCCCTCTCTGGCAGTGAAAATACCGTGGCAGCCAACGCAATTTTTTTCAATGAATTAACC
This sequence comes from Dendrobates tinctorius, assembly GCF_039654945.1. Taxonomy (NCBI): domain Eukaryota; kingdom Metazoa; phylum Chordata; class Amphibia; order Anura; family Dendrobatidae; genus Dendrobates; species Dendrobates tinctorius. Next base: position 2,226,296 of record NW_027362032.1, on the reverse strand, counting down.
CCTTAATTTAACACCTACACTGTGTGCAGTATTATTAGGCAAATGAGTATTTTGATCACATCATCCTTTTTGTACATGTTGTCCTACTCCAAGCTGTATAAGCTTGAAAGCCAACTGCCAATTATGTAAATCGGGTGGTTTGCATCTCTAATGAGGAGGGGTGTGGTCTAATGACATCAACACCCTATATAAGGTGTGCTTAATTATTAGGCAACTTCCCTTCCTTTGGCAAAATGGGTCAGAAGAGAGATTTGATGGACTCTGAAAAGTCAAAACTTGTGAGATGTCTTGCAGAGGGATGCAGCAGTCTTGAAATTGCCAAACTTTTGAAGCATGATCACCAAACAATCACGCGTTTCATGGCAAATATCCAACAGGGTCGCAAGAAGCGTGTTGATAAAAAAAAGGCGCAAAATAACTGCCCATGAATTGAGGAAAATCAAGCGTGAAGCTGCCAAGATGCCATTTGCCACCAGTTTTGCCATATTTCAGAGCTGCAACGTTACTCGAGTAGCAAAAAGCACAAGGTGTGCCATACTTAGGGACATGGCCAAGGTAAGGAAGGCTGAAAAACGACCACCTTTCAACAAGAAACATAAGATAAAACATCAAGATTGGGCCAAGAAATATCTTAAGACTGATTTTTCTAAGGTTTTATGGACTGATGAAATGAGAGTGACTCTTGATGGGCCAGATGGATGGGCCCGAGGCTGGATCAGTAAAGGCCAGAGAGCTCCACTCCGAGTCAGACGCCAGCAAGGTGGAGGTGGGGTACTGGTATGGGCTGGTATCATCAAAGATAAACTTGTGGGACCTTTTTGGGTTGATGATGGAGTGAAGCTCAACTCCCAGACCTACTGCCAGTTTCTGAAAGACACCTTCTTCAAGCAGTGGTACAGGAAGAAGTCGGTATCGTTCAAGAAAAACATGATTTTCATGCAGGACAATGCTCCATCACATGCATCCAAATACTCCACAGTGTGGCTGCCCAGTAAAGGTCTAAAAGACGAAAAAATAATGACATGGCCCCCTTGTTCCCCTGATCTGAACCCCATAGAGAACTTGTAGTCCCTCATAAAATGTGAGATCTACAGGGAGGGAAAAAAGTACACCTCTCAGAACGGTGTCTGGGAGGCTGTGGTGGCTGCTGCACGCAATGTTGATCGTAAACAGATCAAGCAACTGACAGAATCTATGGGTGGAAGGCTTTTGAGTCATCGTAAAGAAAGGTGGCTATATTGGTCACTGATTTTTTTTTGTTTTATTTTTGAATGTCAGAAATGTTTATTTCTAAATTTTGTGTTGTTATATTGGTTTAAATAAGTAAGCTAGATGGGTATATATTAGGTTTTTATTTTATTAAGTTGCATAAATTGCAATGGCGTATCAGCGCCGTGAATTCACGGCGCTGTGGAAAGTGTATAGAGCCTCCCAGAGTCGGATTTTCTCCGGGGTCTCGGCTGCTGGGGGTAGCCGAGACCCCAGAGAACATGATTCAGGTCGGATTTACCGACCACGCTTTTGTGATTGCCATTATTAACCGTATAACGGCGACTGCAAAAAAAGTCGCGATTTTGCTTTCACTTTCTCGCTCCTCTGATGTGATCACACATTAGAGAAAAGAGAAATACGATCCCCGATCCCCCCCACGGTACCTCCCGGTGGTCCGCGGGCCCTCCTGCCTCCTCCGGTGGGCGCCGCCATCTTGATCCGGGAAGAAAATGGTGGGCGCATATGCAATGCGCCCGCCGAATCTGCCGGCCGGCAGATTCCATTCATTCATTCAATGTACATTTTGATCACTGTGATAAACCCTGTCACAATGATCAAAATAAAAAAATAGTAAGCAACCCCCCCCTTTATCACCCCCTTAGGAAGGGAAATATAATGAAATAAAGAAAATATATTTATTTTCATTTTTCCATTAGGGTTAGGATAAGGATTAGAATTAGGGTTAGAATTAGGGCTAGAGTTGGGATTAGGGTTAGGATTAGGGTTGGGATTAAAGTTAGGGTTGGGATTAGGGTTAGGGGTGTGTTGGGGTTAGAGATGGAGCTAGAATTGAGGGTTTTCCACTAATTAGGCACATTAGGGGTCTCCAAACGCGACATGGCACCACCATTGATTCCAGCCAATCTTGCGTTCAAAAGTCAAATGATGCTCCCTCCCGTCCGAGCCCAGATGTGTGCCTAAACAGTGGTTTACCACAACATAGGGGCATCAGCGTGCTCAGGACAAATTGCACACCAACTTTGGGGGTCTATTTTTTCCTGTTCCCCTTGGGAAAATGAAAAAATAGTAGGCTAAAAAATAATTTTTGAGAATTTTTTTTTTATTTTCACGGCTCTGCGTTATAAACTTCTGTGAAGCACTTGGGAGTTCAAAGTGCTCATCACACATCTAGATAAGCTCCTTTGGGGGTCTAGTTTCCAAAATGGGGTCACTTGTGGGGGGTTTATACTGTTTAGGCACATCAGGGGCTCTGCAAACGCAACATGATGCCCGGAGAACATTCCATCAAAGTCTGCATTCCAAAATGGCGCTCCTTCCCTTCCGAGCTCTCCCATGCACCCAAACAGTGGTTTCCCCCCCCACATATGGGCTATCAGCATGTTCAGGACAAATTGCACAACTTTTGTGGTCCAATTTCTCCTGTTACCCTTGGAAAAATAAAAAATAGTGGGCTAAAAAAATCTTTTCTGAGGAAAAAAAAGATTTTTTATTTTCATGGCCCTGCGTTTATAAACTTCTATGAAGCACTTGGGGGTTCAAAGTGCTCACCACACATCTAGATAAGCTCATTTGGGGGGGTCTAGTGTCCAAAATGGGGTCACTTGTGGGGGGTTTCTGCTGTTTAGGCACATCAAGGGCTCTGCAAATGCAATATGATGCCCGCAGAATATTCCATCAAAGTATGCATTCCAAAATGGCACTCTTTCCCTTCCCTTCCGAGCTCTCCCATGCATCTAGACAGTGGTTCCCCCCACATATGGGGTATCGGTGTACTCAGGACAAATTGCACAACAACTTTTGTGGTCCAATTTCTCCTGTTAGCTTTGTGAAAATAAAAAATAGTGGGCTAAAACATCATTTTTCAGGGAAAAAAATGATTTTTTATTTTCACTGCTCTGCGTTATAAACTTCTGTGAAGCACTTGGGGGTTTAATGTGCTCACCACACATCTAGATTAGCTCCTTGGGGGGGTCTAATTTCAAAATGGTGTCACATGTGGAGTTTTTTCACTGTTTAGGCACATCAGGAACTCTCCAAATGCGACATGGCGTCCGATCTCAATTCCAGCCAATTCTCCATTACAAAGGTCAAACGGTGCTCCTTCCCTTCTGAGGTCTGCCGTGCACCCAAACAGTGGTTTGCCCCCACATATGGGGTATGGGTGTATTCAGGAAAAATTGCACAATAACTTCTGGGGTATAATTTCTCCTGTTACCCTTGGGAAAATAAAAATTTGGGGGTGAAAAGATCATTTTTGTGGAAAAAAAATTATTTTTTATTTTCACGGCTCTACGTTATAAGCTTCTGTGAAGCATTTGGAGGTTCAAAGTGCTCATCACACATCTACATAAGTTCCCTAAGGGGTCTAGTTTCCATAATGGGGTCACATGTTGGGGGTTTCCACTGTTTAGACACATCAGAGGCTCTCCAAATGCAACATGGTGTCCGATCTCAATTCCAGCCAATTCTGTATTGAAAAAGTCAAACGGCGCTACTTCCCTTCCGAGCTCTGCCGTGAACCCAAAAAGTGGTTTTAACCCCACATATGGGGTATCTGCGTATTCAGGAGAAATTGCACAACAAATATTGTGGTTCACTTTCTCTTTTAACCCCTTCACTACCAAGGGTGGTTTGCACGTTAACTCCCGGGCCAATTTTTACAATTCTGACCATTGTACCTTTATGAGGTCATAACTCTGGAACGCTTCCATGGATCCTGGTGATTCTGACATTGTTTTCTCGTGACATATTGTACTTCATGTTAGTGGTAAAATTGCATTCAAATAACTTGCGTTTATTTGTGAAAAAAACAGAAATTTGGCGAAAATTTTGAAAATTTCGCAATTTTCCAACTTTGAATTTTTATGCCCTTAAATCACAGCGATACGGCACACAAAAAACTTAATACATAACATTTCCCACATGTTTACTTTACATCAGCACAATTTTGGAACCAAAATTTTTTTTTGTTAGGAAGTTATGAGGGTTAAAAATTGACCAGCGATTTCTCATTTTTGCAACACCATTTTATTTTTAGGGACCACTTCACATTTGAAGCCACTTTGAGGGGTCTATATGATAGAAAATACCCAAAAGTGACACCATTCTAAAAACTGCACCCCTTAAGGTGCTTAAAACCACATTCAAGAAGTTTATTAACCCTTTAGGTGCGTCACAGGAATTTTTTGAATATTAAGAAAAAATGAACATTTAACTTTTTTTCACAAAAAAAATACTTCAGGTTCAATTTTCTTTATTTTACCAAGGTCAACAGGAGAAATTGGACTGCAAAAGTTATTGTGCAATTTGTCCTGAGTACGCTGATACCTGATATGTGGGGGGGAACCACTGTTTCGGCGCATGGCAGACCTCAGTAGGGAAGGAGCGTCGTTTGACTTTTTCAATGCAAAATTGGCTGGAATTCAGATCGGACGCCATGTCGCGTTTGGAGAGCCCCTGATGTACCTAAACAGTGGAAACCCCCCCAAGTGACCCCATTTTGGAAACTAGACCCCCCAAGGAACTTATCTAGATATGTGGTGAGAACTTTGAACCCACAAGGGCTTCAAAGAAGTTTATAACGTACAGCGGTACAATTAAAAAATCATATTTTTTCCACAAAAATGATCTTTTCACCCCCAATTTTTATTTTTCCAAGGGTAACAGGACCCTAAAAGTTATTGTGCAATTTGTCCTGAGTACGCTGATACCCCATATGTGGGTGTAAATGACTATTTGGGCGCATAGCAGAGCTCGGAAGGGAAGCAGCGCCATTTGACGTTTTTGGCTAGAATTGAGATCGGACACCATGTCGCGATTGGAAAACCCCTGATGTACCAAAACAGTGGAAAACCCCACAAATGACACCATTTTGGAATCTAGACCCCCCAAGGAACTTATCTAGATGTGTGGTGAGAACTTTGAACCCCCACGGGCTTCACAGAAGTTTATAACGTACAGCAGTACAATTAAAAAATCATATTTTTTCCACAAAAATGATCTTTTCACCCTCAATTCTTATTTTTCCAAAAGTAACAGGACCCTAAAAGATATTGTGCAATTTATCCTGAGTACGCTGATACCCCACATGTGGGTGTAAACCACTATTTGGGCGCATGGCAGAGCTCGGAAGGGAAGCAGCGCCATTTGACGTTTTTGGCTGGAATTGAGATCGGACACCATGTCGCGTTAGGAAAGCCCCTGATGTACCAAAACAGTAGAAACCCCCCACAAATGACACCATTTTGGAAACTAGACCCCCCAAGGAACTTATCTAGATGTGTGGTGAGCACTTTGAACCCCCCAGTGCTTCACTGAAGTTTATAACGTCCGGGCGTGAAAATAAAAAAATCGTATTTTTTCCACAAACATCATCTTTTAGTCCCCATTTTTTTATTTTCCCAAGGGTAACAGGAGAAATTGGACCCCAAAAGTTGTTGTCCAATTTGTCCTGAGTACGCTGACACCCCATATGTGGGAGAAAACTACTGTATGGGGACACGTCGGGGCTCGGAAGGGAAGTAGTGACGTTTTGGAATGCAGAGTTTGATGGATTGGTCTGTGGGTGTCATGTGCGTTTGGAGAGCCCCTGATGTACCTAAACTATTGAAACTCCCCACAAGTGTCCCCATTTTGGAAACTAGACCCCCCACGGAGCTTATCTAGATGTGTGGAGAGCACTTTGAACCCCCAAGTGCTTCACAGAAATTTATAACGCCTGGGCGTGAAAATAAAAAAAACATTTTTTTCCGCAAAATTATATTTTTGCCCCCAATCTTTTATTTTCCTAAGGGTAACAGGAGAAATTGGACCCCAAAAGTTGTTTTGTAATTTGTCCTGAGTAGGCTGATACCCTACATGTGGGGGTAAAACACTGTTTGGGCGCATGGCAGAGCTTGGAAGGGAAGGAGCACCATTTGACTTTTTCAACGCAGAATTGGCTGGAATTGAGATCAGACGCCATGTTGCCTTTGGAGAGCACCTGATGTGCCCAAACAGTGGAAACCCCCCAATTATAACTCCAACCCTAACCTCAACACACCCCTAACCCTAATCTGAGCCCTAGCCCTAACCCTAGCCCTAGCCCTAACCCTAACCCTAGCGGGAAAATGGAAATAAATACATTTTCTTTTAGTTTTATTATTTTTCCCTAACTAAGGGGGTGATAACGGGGGGTTTGATTTACGATTTATGGCGGTTTTTATGTTTGGCGGCTGTCGCACGCTAAAAGACGCTTTTTATTGTAAAAATAGTTTTTGCCTCACCACATATTGTGAGCTATAATTTTTCCGTATTTTGACCCACTGAGTCATGTGAGGTCTTATTTTTTGCGGGACGAGTTGACGTTTTTATTGCTACCATTTTCGGGCATGTGACATTTTTTGATCGCTTTTTATTCTGATTTTTGGGACGCAGAATGAACAAAAACCAGCGTTTCATGAATTTCTTTTGGGGGGTGCGTTTACACCGTTCCGCGTGCGGTAAAATTGATAAAGCGTTTTTATTCTTCGGGTCAGTACGGTTACAGCGATACCTCATTTAGGTCTTTTTTTATGTTTTGTCGGTTTTTTGCAATGAAAACAATTTTATATAAAAAATAATTATTTTTGCATCCCTTTATTCTGCGAGCTATAACTTTTTTATTTTTTTGCAGATGATGCTGTATGGCGGCTCGTTTTTTGCGGGATAAGATGACGTTTTCAGCGGTACCATGGATATTTATATGCGTCTTTTTGATCGCGCGTTATTGCACTTTTTGTTCGTGGTATGATAATAAATCATTATTTTTTGCTTCGTTTTTTATTTTTATTTTTTAAGGGGTTCGCTAAAGGGGTTAACTAATGGGACAGTTTTATAGGGCAGGTCATTACGGACGCGGCGATACCAAATATGTGTACTTTTATTGTTTTTGTTTTTTTTTATTTTGAAAAAATGGATTTATTGGGGAATATTTTTTTTTTCAGCGATCTGTCACAGGCACTGCTGCAGACTTCCTCATGCCTGCACTTTGAGGAAGTCAGCTCCCTGCAGGCCCCCGGAGGTCCCCGTCGCCATCTTGGATCCGGGGGCCTGTAGGGAAAGAGACCCCGCAGCAGTGCTGCACATTGCGCTGCCGTGGGGAGCTCAGGGAAGCACGGAGGGAGCCCCCTCCCTGCCGATGCTTCCCTTTAACCCCCGGTACACCGCGATCGCGTTTGATCGCGGTGTGCAAGGGGTTAACGTGTCGGGGGCGGTCCGTGACCGCCCCTGACACATTGTGCCGGGTGTCAGCTATGATAATTAGCTGACACCCGGCCGCGATCAGCGGCGCTCACCACGTGGGCGCCGCTGATCGCTGGGACGTAATATTCCGTCCATGGTAGTTAGGTCCAGGGTCACATGGACGGAATATTACGTCCTTTGTAGGTAAGGGGTTAACACTTGTGAAAATAAAAATAATTGGTTCTGAAGTAAATTTTTTGCAAAGAAAAGTTAAATGTTAATTTTTTCCTTCCACTTTGCTTCAGTTCCTGTGAAGCACGTAAAGGGTTAATAAACTTCTTGAATGTGGTTTTGAGCACCTTGCGGGGTCCAGTTATTAGAATGGTGTCACTTTTGGGTATTTTGTGCCATATAAACCCCTCAAAATGACTTTAAATATGATGTGGTCCCTAAAAAAAAAGGTTTTGTAAATTTTATTGTAAAAATGAGAAATCGCTGGTCAACTTTTAACCCTTATAACTTCCTAACAGAAAAAAAATTTGGTTCCAAAATCGTACTGATGTAAAGTAGATATCTCTCTGATTTAAGGCCATAAAAATTTAAAGTTTGAAAATTGCAACATTTTCAAAATTTTCTCCATATTGCCGTTTTTTTCATAAACACAAGTCATATCGAAGAAATTTTACCACTAACATGAAGTACAATGTGTCACGAAAAAACTCTCTCAGATACAGTGGGATCCGTTAAAGCGTTCCAGAGTTCTGACCTCAAAGTGACACTGGTCAGAATTGTAAAAATTGGCATGTTCATAAAGCTGCAAAATGAAGGGGTTAAAGCATGTAAAAAACCTTTGCCTCAATGACACCTCAGCTTTGGTTGGGTGTTAGTAGTCCTTTGGTGTGACAAATATGTCAAGGTCTAAACACCTGGCTTGGAAACAATTTATTTCAGGCCGTGTACCCACGTAAGCGTTTTTACCGACAAAGACGCTTGAAAGAAGCATCCCATTCATTTTAATGAGTTCTGCACTTTTTGTGCATATTGATGCGATTTTTTCAGCAAAAAAAACGCATGGCGGTAAAAAAACGCAGCATGCTCATTAATTTCACTGAAAAATCCGCATTTCTAACTATTTTCTATGAGACTGGGGATGCTCCGGAAAAAAACACGCGTTTTCTGGAAAGGAGCCTGGTTTTCAGTCAGGATTTTTCTGCATACGTGGGTACATAGCCTCAATGTTAACCCTATGGGTAAGTTCACACGGGGTTTTTTGCTGCTTTTTTTATGCAGCAAACCTTGTTTCTTGGCAGGAAAGAAGCAGCATTTTTGGTGCATTTTTTCAAAGCCTATTCAAGTCAATGGGTGAAAAACGCAGCAAAAACGCTGAAAGAAATGACATGCAAAGCACAAAATCCTGATGACACAAAGAACCAATGTGCGTGTATGAGATTTCTGAAATCTCGTAGGCTTTGCTGGTAATGGAAAAAGCAGCTGAAAATTAGCATAAAAAGCAACAAAAAAGCCCTGTGTGAACTTACCCTATAATTTTAAAAACGCAAACGGACGGCATACAGACCCGAGTGTTCAGCTGCATAGAAATACATGCAGCTGCACACTCCGGTCCCGAGTGCCGGCGGCAGGGTCGGGTATTCAGGTGCGAGTTTCTCATAGGTGTGACCTTGTCTAAGGGCAGAGACACACTGCCATATTTCTCGTGTGAGAATCGCACCGTAAAACTTGCACTGGCTGTCGGCTCTCCTGACCGAAACTGGACATAGTAATCTATCATGCGGTCATGCTGGGGTCAGGATCGGTGCCGGCCAGTCCGATGCGATTATCGCACGAGTTATAGGGCCGTGTGACTGCAGCCTAAGGCTACATGCACACATTCAGTATTTGTAAGTCAAAACCAGGAGTGGGTGATAAATACAGAACCTAGATCATTCATCTTAGCAGCATATATAATGGTATACAGTTGTCCCCTTATGCTATGAGGTCAAGTAACTTTTCAAAGTGGATTATGATCCATGTAGGCCTGGACACTTCTTTATCTGCTCAATACATTTATTGTGTCCTGCTGTCTTAACTTAGTTTGATTGATTGCTAACGAGTGAGGGGAGAAAAAAAAAAAGGAAGATCTTAGACCTGGCCTGCTATATATTCAGACATAGCAGTTGGGCAGGAGACAGGTAAGACAAATAAATCTATTCGCTGTACATTTGGATTACAACAAATATATACCATGTGCATTTGTACAATTTATATCCTAGCTGCTGCATTCACTCACATACACCGCCCTTGCATTAACTCTTTACACGCCATCCATATCAGCCCTTCTCTTCTTTCCTCTCCTATGTATATCACTCATGCTCTTTTCACATTGCTAAACAGCACAGATCCATTCACTCACACCATCCAACACACAAGACGCTCTCACAAATCACTTAACCATCTGCTCACTCTTTCAATCCTCCTTCTCCTAGTCGCAGGAGATATCTATCCCAACCCCGGCCCCTCATGTTATAGTAAGTCAAACCCCTCAACTGCTACACTCAGAAACCCCTCTAATCTTATTAATGTTCCCTGCATGCCTTCTATCTCTTTTAATTGTGCCCTATGGAATTCTCGCTTAGTGTGTAATAAACTCTCCTTCATCCATGACTTCTTCCTTTCTGATTCTCTTAACCTTCTGGCTCTTACTGAAACCTGGATTCAGCAGTCAGACACTACCGCTGCTGCTGCTCTTTCATATGGTGGATTACACTTCTCTCATACCCCAAGATTGGACAACAGAGCAGGTGGAGGCGTTGGTCTGCTCCTATCACCCAAATGTACCTTTCAGGTTATCCCTCAAGCACCCTCACTTGTCTTACCTTCTTTTGAGGTCCATGCTGTCAGACTCTACGTCCCCTTCTCCATGCAAGTGGCGGTGGTGTATTGTCCTCCGGGCTCCTCCCATCTGTTTCAGGATCACTTTGCCACCTGGATTCCACAATATCTCTCCTGTGACATCCCCACCCTCATCATGGGAGACTTCAACATTCCCATTGCCCTTCCCCTCCCACCATCTGCTTCTCACCTTTTATCTCTAACCTCCTCTTTCGGCCTCTCACAACATACTAACTCCCCCGCACATAAAGACAGAAACTCCCTCGACTTGGTCTTCTCCCGGCTTTGCTCAGTGGATGATTTCACAAACTCCCCTCTCCCGCTCTCTGACCACAACCTTCTATCATTCTCTATCAAGAACTGCCATCCCGCTCAGGTCACCCCCACTGTCCATACTTATAGAAACATACAGGCCATTAACACCCAGAAACTTATGAAGAACTTGCAGTCATCATTGGCCCCTATCTCGTGTGATGTAAGAACCTCACATAAGCCCCAGGACAGCGAGTCTCGACACCGCTGAAGTGGAGCCGGCATGCCAGCGGAGTATGAGTGTTTTTATTTTAATGAGGCCAAACATGAGGAATGAGTTCACTGAGAAAAAAAAAAGATATATAAAGTATTTTTTGGACTATAAGATGCATCTAGGTCTTAGAGCAGGAAATTAGGAAAAAAATTAGAGCAAAAAATGTGGTCAATTCTGTACTTAATATCACCTATCGTGGTATATATGGTCCCCTCACCTTCATCCTGATACACATGGCCCCCTCATCCCTATCCTGGTATGACCCCATCCCTATCTTGGCAGGAATGATCGCCCTCATCCCTATACTAGTATGCATGGTCCCATCCCTATCGTGGCATTCAGGGACTCCATCTCATCGTATTATGCATGGCCCCTCTCCTTATCCTAGTATGCCTACTATGCAGGACCCCCATCTCATCCTTGTATGTAGGGCCCCATCCTGGTATACATGGCCCTATCAGAAAACATAAAAAAAAATTGCACTTACCTACCCGGTGCTCCCTCACAGCGTCCTGCTCCGGTGCCAGCAACTGCTTTATGCTTGTAAGCAGCACATAACAGGGACGTCATGCACTGCTCACAAGCAGAGCACAGGTGCTGGAGTACTCACCGTCGTTGTTCATGGGAGATCGCGGTCAGTATTCATTGCTCTTCAGTAGCGCACAGTGTCAACCACCGGCGGTCACGTGTGCCGCTACTTAAGAGAAATGAATATTCACTGGATTCATCATTCATTCATCAGGAGACTATTTAATATTGAACTATATTAAAGAGGGACTAGACGAAGAAAACCCTAAAATCATGTATCATGTTATCCAAAACAAAAAACTAGCCACATATTGGCAGATCCCAGACCTCAAACTATATACTTCGTAAGTTTATAAGGCTGGTTTCACATTAGCGCTTTTGCACGCAGCGCATCGTGCGCATGCGCCATACGCCCCTATGTTTAACATGTAGGGTGCATGGTCTAGCACTTCCACGCATTCATGTGCGAATTTGTGCAGGTGTGCGCCTAGACGCGTTAGACGCTACATGTTGCATTTTTTGTTCCATCCAACCTCGTAAAAAAACACATGCAATCATGTGCGCATGGAATGCACCAAAAAACACATTAGTCTATGAGGTCGCAGGCGTGCGCATGGACATGCGCCCACCTGCGCTTTTGAGCGCATGCGATTTTTGATTAAACAATGTCTAGACACTTGTTTAAACCACCCCCTACACAAGAAACATTGTTTGGGGGGTAGTTTTTCAGCAAAAATTGAATGAGCCATGGCGGAACACCTTAGTTCAGATCTCCAGAGTGCTACCACTGACTCACTTCACCGCACTACCGACTTCTGCTGCATACCACAGCACGGCCACCTACATTCCAAGCACTACACCACCCCAAGTCCGAGTGCTGCTGGAGACTCCAACGCCACCACCATGGCAAGCGCTGCTTCTGTCTGGACCATCACAACTGCTTGGAGCACTGCCACCGCCACCACTCCTCCAGCCTGGACCAGCACTGCTGCCACCACTCCTCCAGCCTGGACCAGCACTGCCGCCGCCACTCCTCCAGCCTGGACCAGCACTGCCATCGCCACTCCTCCAGCCTGGACAAGCACTGCAGCCACCAATCTGCCTGCAAGGAGCAGCACTGCCACCACAAATCCTCCTGCAAGGACCAGGACTGGGAACTCAACCACTGAACAGCAGCAGCATCAACGTGGGGAACCACATTTGATTTTTGCTCCCACGCAGCCAAGGTCACCAAGCTCCAGGCAGTGAGAAACATCAAGTCGTTCACCCAGCGCTAGGCGGTCAGAAACATCAAGGCGGTCAGCCAGCTCCAGAGGGTCCAGGCAGGACACACAGACACAAGAGACACAAAAAAAGAAAAAAAAAAACTTTAACTGTCCCTCCCCCTCACCTCCCACTGTGTCTCAACCTGCCTCAAGTTCCATCCCTGAGCTCCTTTCCGCCCCACCTTTTGTTTCACCTTCCCCTAGAACCCCTTCCTCGCCTTCCAGCCGTTTCTCGTCTCAGCACAATGTGGAACCATCTTCCTCCATACGTTGCTCCAAATAAAAAAAATTTTTTGTTAAAAATAAATTTATGGTTTACCATAATGTTTGATTAATGTCTTTCGCCGCCTACACACACCGCGTCGTACTGTTTTTGCCACTACATAGCTCCATTAATGACATGTTTCTTGTGTTAATCCTGGAGATATGTGTAGTCAAAACCACAAATATATGACTTGTACTTTCACCTCCAGTCTCTTCAGTCTGCTAATATTGCACAGACTGAATAGAGGATGGTGTTGAGTGCAAGGCACTATTGTTACCTTGCCAGGTATCAAAGAGTGAAATGAGGATTGGTGTTTTTACCATCCTCATTTCACTCTTTGTGACACAAGGCCAGGGGATTCTAGCTATACCTTGTAATGAAATACATCCTCTATTCATGTGTGGTGAATAAACTGAGATGATGGAGAAAATACACGTCATATGCACAATACCCTGGCCTTGTATCATAAGTATTTATCACACCTGGGCAGGTGAATACACATGAGTTAACCTGCAGCGTTGCTTCAGTCTGCATTATCTATTGCACGCAGACTGGAGCGATGCTGGAGTTTAAATCATGTGTATTCAACTGCCCAGGTGTGATAACTTCACCATGACACCAGGCCTGGGGATTGTAGAACTTGTATAAACTTTATCATCGTTATAGTCTGCGTTCATACTAAAGCCACAGTGGAGATCCTATATTAATATTTATTCTCACATGGTCAGGTGTCATAAACAGTGAAGGATGCTATTGCATCCATAAATCACTATTTGTAACATCAGGCCATGTGATACAAATATGTATTATCTCCACTGTCGCTGCACATTGAACACAACCTGTAGAGCTAATACACGTCATACAACTTAATACAGCTTGAAGAAGCTGCAGCGTAAGGTGCGTAGGGGCGGCAGGCTGGGGCAGCACTCTACCTCATGTAAGTTAATTACAGCACCTTAAATTGTTTGACTTCTCTATGCATCTCACACTTTTGATGGTGGGTAATCCCCACTATGCTGTGCACTCCTTGTTCATGCTATTTATGCTAATAGGCTAATCTTGAACTTTATATTTATGGTAGTGGGCTAATCCCCGCTCTTGTGTGCACTCTTTACTTATGCTAATTTTGCTAATGAGCGAGTTATATACTGTATGTAGTATAGCACTGATGCACTTTTTTTTTTTAGCACTAGAACACTTTATCCCGTTTTCCACTTGTGGTTAAATTGCCTATAGTAGGTTATAAAATTAAACAGGGTTTTTTTCTGTCATTTTTTCTTGTGGTTTAGTAAGATTTTTTACTGATTGTCTACATCTGTTAAGGTGCAGTTGTTGTTACTTATGCCCATATATGCCTGCATTAGCAGTGATGCTGTTTTTTAATTCTTTTGTAATACAATTTATTTGGTTTTGCAAAAACTCTGTATCCCTAGTTCCTGCATAATTGTCTCGACAAAGCGAATTCGGTGTATTATGTTGAATTTTGAGTTGTGCTATAAATTTTGGTTCCTATGATTGGGGAATTTTTTTGTGTTTAACGTCATACAACTTGTGTGTATGTAGTCACCTGGCCAGGAGTGCTAGTAAATTAATGATGCACAAAACACAGCATCATGAATTCACAAGTACACCTGGGTAGGTGACTATTGTGTTGGAGTGTATAAAAAAAAAAAAGAGTGCACTCAGAACCGGTATCCAAACAAGTTTTTTATTAACATACACACTTTTTTACACCAATTGATCTTGCTATTCCACACGTCCTACATCAGAGATAAAGTAGGCTGCAAATTGGTCCCTCATTTGGTCAACTTCAACTGATGACCTGAGAGGGTGCTGAGTGAATTCAGGCAGTGGGATTGCAGCTGGTTCTTCGAGTTCAAAGTTAGGGTGCTCTTTAGCCATAACAAAATTATGAAGAACCACACAGGCCTTCACCACCTCATCCACTGTTTCCAGCTTTAGATTAATGGCTGTGCTCATAATGCACCATCTGGAGACAATACCAAAAGCGCACTCTAGTTTTTCGGGCCCTGGTCAGTTTGTAATTAAAGATTTTTTTTTAGTGTGGTCCAAGTCACGACTGGCGTAGGGTTTCAGCAGGTTTTGGCACATTTGGAATGCCTCATCCCCAACCATTACAAATGGCTGTGGCAGACCTTTGGTGTGGGGAAGTGGCCGTGGCATGGGGAAATTAAAATGGTTGCCAATCTACGGCCCATGTCAGAGTTCTTAAAAGCCTGAGTCATTCCCCCGGCCAAATGCCCCACCGCAACAAACAGACAGTCTGCATCCGCAATGGCCATGAGTACTGTTGAAAAGTACTTTCTATATAGTACTCAGAGCCTGTTCTTTTGGGTTTTATTATCCGGATGTTTCCCATCCACAGCTCCCAAACAGTTGGGGAAATTGCAGACTGTCCAGAATCTTTCAGCGATTTCCATCCACTTTTCCGCAGTGGGCAGGGGCATAAATTCTGGACAGAGAACATCCCACAAAGGTGTCTGCAACTATTCCCAACAAGGTGGATATTCCAATCCGGTACTGGAAGTGGAGTGAAGATAGGCTCTCTCCAGTACCAGGAATCTGCGAAACAGAGAAAGAACAAAAATTAATATTTACACTGTGTTCCAAATTATTATGCAAAAAATATTTCCTCATATGTTCTCTAAATTCACCTATATGAATTGCAGTCATTGTTATTTTCCAGTCATCTACTATTCTAGTATAATTGCAATGTTTCTGAACAAACAGCCTATGAAACCAGTATATTTTTAAAAATAATAAACACTCAAAATGCATGTTCCAATTATGCACAGCCGATTTTTCAACTTTTTTATTTTTATTTTGAACAAAAAAATGGTCAATTGTGAAATTATCGCATTATCAGCTTATTACAAAATGAAATCAAACAGTTTTCAAGTCAAAACTTTATTCTCGGTGATGTTACATTTGCACATAGGACCCCTTGTTCGAAAGAAGCTTCTGAAACTCTCTCGTCCATTGAATGTCAGTTTTTGGATGGTTTGTGCTTCAATTGTTTTGCCTGTGGACAGAATACCCTCCCAGAGCTGTTGCTTAGATGTGAACTGCCTCCCGCCATCATAGACACTCTTTTTGATGATTCTCCAGAGGTTCTCAATGGGGTTGAGGGCAGGGGAAGATGGTGGCCACACCATAAGTTTGTCCTCTTTTATGCCCATAGCAGCCAGAGATGCAGATGTGTTATTTGCAGCATGAGACGGTGCATTATCATGCATGAAAATGATCTTGCTGCCGAAAGCTCGGTTCTTCCTCTTGAACCATGGCAGGAAGTGCTGCTTTAGAAACTCCACATAGATTATGGAGTTCATCTTTACCCCTTCAGGGATCCTAAAGGGGCCGACAATCTCTCTCCCCATGATTCCAGCCCAAAACATTACTCCACCTCCTCCTTGTTGGCGCCTTAGCCGTGTTTTCATGGGGTGTCCATCAACCAGCTATCCTCCACTCCATCCATCTGGAACATCGAGCGTTGCACAGCACTCATCGGTGAACAAAACAGTTTGGAAGTCAGTCTTCATGTATCGTTTGGCCCACTAGAGCCGTTTCTGCTTGTGTGCAGTGGATAGAGGTGGTCGACAGGATGGCTTACGCACAGCTGCAAACCTCTGAAGGACCCTGCATCTTGTTGTTCAAGGGATGTTGGAGGCACCAGCAGCTTCAAAAACTTGTCTGCTGCTATGACAAGGCATTTTTGCAGCTGCTCTTTAAACCTGACGCAATTGCCTGTTGGAAAGAGTCCTCAATTTTTCCTTATCAGCAGGCACACGTGTGTGCTGGGAATAAGCTACATACTTCTTGATTGTGAGATGATCACGATGAAGTGTCTTGGCAATGTTGATTGTAGTCATGCCTTGACCTAAATACTCCACAATTTGTTGCTTCTCAGCAGCCGACACATCCTTTTTCTTTCCCATTTTGGCAAAAAATGTAGGCTTGCTTAATAATGTGGAACAGCCTTCTTAAGTAGCCTTTCCTTTATTTGGACACACCTGCCAAACTAATTTCCACAGGCATCTGCAATTGCTTTCAGTGATATAAAGAGCCCTGACACACATCGCCATCAATGAGTTTAATTGACAAACAAAAAAATTCTAACCTTATCACTCCTAAACTCTTTTTGCATAATAATTTGGAACACAGTTTAGGTCTAGGCTTTTTAAAACAATAACATAAAAAAGCATTAGTACCTGGCATAACAATAATTCAGCAGGCTTTTGTTTAATACATGGCAGAACAAAAACAATTATGCAGGCATTGGTTTGTAAATATTACGTACCGTAATGTTACCAGGAGCCGTTCCTCAGGAAGAATCGTACGACGGAGCTGTGTGTCCTGTCTCCGAATGGCTTCTTGAACACGATCAAGCAAATTCATGAAGCTTTCTTGGGACATCCGGGTATAGTCAGTAAATTTCTCTGGGTTTCGCTGGAGTTCGCTGTAGAGGGTGTGGTGCGCTCCACGGCTCTCCCGGAGTTCAATACTCGGATGTATCCACAAACGCCGCCGCTGCCGTCTTCGCTGTGTCTCTCTCTCTCCCTTTGTTGCTGGCAAGCAAATGCAAAAGCCTGAGCCAGCGTGATGTCCAAATCCAAGTTAAAGTGAAAACTCTTCCAACGCAGATCCATGTTCACAAAGGAAAAAGCAAGCAAATCTGAAGAATTTAGCTGTAAACAGTGTCTATATAAAAAATTCCCAGGTCATGTGTCCCATTGGTGGAGTATGTTTCAAGAATTTTTCCAGGATTTTCCCCCTGTGAAATGGGACATCTAGACAACGCATCTGCATAAAAAATGCAAACGCATGCAAAAACGCATGAAATCGCATACAAACGCTGCATTTTTGTCGTCATGCGCACACTGATGCGTCGAAAAAAAAAAAATCGCTGCGTTTACATGCGTTTGCAAGCATTTTTTCATTGCGTTTCAAGTGCGCCCGAAACGCTGAGCAAAAAGGCGCAAATGTGAAACTAGCCTTAGCCACTCCAGTCCCAGGAATAGATAGTATATGAAAATACCGTATAAACCCCTCAGAGAACACAACTTTCAGAGATAATTTCCATATTCATACTAAATAATGGCACAGATCTCCCAGACATTATGACTGCACATAACCCTAGTCTTTATACCGATATTGCACTCATTCCCTGACAGACCGCAGCATGGCCATTAGTTAGAAGCTGCAAATGATCCTTGGAGCAGGTAAGTTTTCCCTGAGTGGTACATATTGGGCCGTCTGAAGACTGAGTTTAGTCTGGACAATTTGTCTGCACTACTAATTAACAGCTGTTACATTACCAAACTAGGGCAGTCCCTATAGGAGAAAACACAAGAATTATACTGTATTGTCACATACTATCTATTCCTGACACTGGAGGGGCTTATAAACTTACACAGTATATAGTCTGAGGTCTGGGATCTGCCAATATGTGGCTAGTTTTCTGACTGTTTCGGATAACATGATTTTAGTTTTTTTTTTGTCTAGTCTCCCTTGAATATAGGTCAATATTAAATAGTCTCCTGATAAGTCATCTTTTTATTGAGGACGATGAAACCCGTAGAAATGAGAGGCTTGGAGAGTGAGTATATATACATCACCTCACCCTATATACTGAGATGTGGGGTACATGTTTTTTCTATTAGTCACCTATTGACTAACCTTCAGGGGGTGAATTATGGGTAAAGTTTTACATTTGGAATTAATCAAGTTTAGTTTTATCCTTTGTCAGCAAACATGAGGAATGACAAGAGACAACCCATTTAAGAAGATTCAATTTTGGTTAAAACTATTCCAAGACTATGAACATAAAAAGTCTTCTCCCCTATGTGACATCTCTGATGTTTATTAACAGGTGATTTCCAAGTAAAATATTTCCCACATTAAGAAAATGAAAAAGGCTTCTCCTCTCTGTGACTGCTCTGATGGCGATCAAGAAGCACTTTCTGGTTAAAATATTTCCCACATTAACATGAAAAAGGCCTCTCTGTGTGAGTTCTCTGATGCTTAACACAATCTGATTTCTTGCTAAAACATTTCCCACATTCTGAACATGAAAAAGGCTTCTCACCTGTGTGATTTCTATGGTGATTAACCAAATCTGATTTCCGGTAAAAACATTTCCCACATTCTGAACATGAAAAAGGCTTCTCCCCTGTGTGACTAATATGGTGATAAACCAACTGTGATTTCCGGTTAAAACATTTCCCACATTCTGAACATGAAAAAGGCTTCTCCCCTGTGTGACTTCTATGGTGATAAACCAATTGTGATTTCCGGTTAAAACATTTCCCACATTCTGAACAGAAATAAGGCTTCTCTCCTGTGTGGGTTCTTTGGTGTTCATCAAGATCCCTTTTCTGGCTAAAACATTTCCCACATTCTGAACAGGAAAACGGCTTCTCCCCTGTGTGAGTTCTCTGGTGCTTAACCAAATCTGATTTCTGGCTAAAGCATTTCCCACATTCTGAACAGGAAAAAAGCTTCTCACCTGTGTGAGTTCTATTGTGATTAACCAAATTTGATTTCCAGTTAAAACATTTCCCACATTCTGAACAGGAAAAAGGCTTCAACCCCGTGTGACTGCTCTGATGTCTAACAAGAATCGCTTTGCGGCTAAAACATTTTCCACATTCTGAACAGGAAAAAGGCTTCTCCCCTGTGTGAATTTTTCGGTGCCTAACCAATTGTGATTTATCGATAAAACATTTCCCACATTCAGAACATGAAAAAGGCTTCTCCCCTGTGTGAGATCTCTGGTGAATAACAAGACCCCTTTTCTGGTTAAAACATTTCCCACATTCTGAACATGAAAAAGGCTTCTCCCCTGTGTGAGTTCTTTGGTGTTTAACAAGATTCCCTTTATGGTTAAAACATTTCCCACATTCTGAACAGGAAAATGACTTCTTTGCTTTAAGAGCAGTTTGTTTTTTAATGCCTCTTTTGTGACTTTGATTTTCCTTAGGAGTCAGTAATGAAACAGAAGATGGGACCTGTTTCATAGGATCAGATAACAGATCTTTGCTGTGAATGGATGATGATATATCTGGAATAATAGCAATCACTTCGGTTGTATCTTGTAGGATCTCAAGATCATCAGATTTAAAAATTGAAGATGTCAGCAGTCCCTCTGATCTCCTGGTACAGTCATCTGCTAAGATAAAAAAAAAATTAATAAAATATCCTTGAGTTTTCTATTTTTGAACATTTCTACTTAAAGTGTCCTTAAAAATGGCAAGCTATGTAAAAAACTTTATTTACCAAGACAATGACAGTTCACAGTCTAATAGAAAACCTTGTTGGATGAGCCAGTAGTGTGTGGTCAACTGTTTGCTCATTCTGCCTCCCAAATATTGAATAAAAAGAAACCAATCAATGTTATGTAGGCGAAAATAATACCAATTCTCATCTCACAAAAAATAAGTCCCCACTCAGGTCCATCATCTGTCAATGGAAAAACAGATAAGGCAGGTTAGAGTTAATGCTATAGTTAGGGTGAGTGTTTGGGCTAAAGTTAGGGTTAGTTATGCTAAAGTTAGGGTTACTGTTAGGCTAAAGTAATGGTTAGGGTTTATTCTAAACTTGTGATTAGGCTAAAGAATTAGGCTTTTCTCAATTGTCTCCCCAATAATTTGGTCACGTCAGAGTTTTCTATTTCTGTAAAAAAAAAAAAAAACAAATAAAATGGCCGGTCAGTATTATAGCGCAGAGGAGGCTTATGCACTTTTATGTTCTGACAGCGAAGAAAGTGCAGTGTCAGATGGAGATGAGGATTTCGAGGGCTTTAGTAGCAGCGACAGTGATAGCTCAGAAATGAGCAGTGATTCTGGTCCATCCTCACACACAAGGACCAGTACAACAAGAAGGACAAATAGCGCTTCTGGAGAAATGTCTCCAACTCAGGGAACAATGCCCAGTACTAGCGCTGTCCCTAGTGCTCGTGAATTGGCGCACACCAATGTCCAAGGGGCTTTGCCTCTTGATGTAGCATTTCCCAGATGGGAGGCTTCGGATTCGGCTACTCCATTCATCCCTAATTTTAAAGCCATTCCTGGTATAAATGTGGAGGTGGAACATTTTGGACCAATTAATTTTTTAAATTTGTTTCTGACAGATATCTTGCTAGAGCATGTTGTCCTACAAACAAATTTATATGGGTCCCAATTCATCAGCCAGAATCCACGATCTTATTATGCTAGGCCAAATTTATGGACACCAACAAATGTCCTAGAAGTGAAAACATTTTTAAGACTTACATTCGCTATGGGGCTTGTTAAAAAAATGAGCATTCGGTCCTATTGGTCAAACTGCCCTGTTTAAGCCACCACTATGTTTTCTGCCATTCTTCCTAGGACCCGTTATGAGATGCTCATGAGATTTTGGCATTTTAATGACAATAGTCAATGCCTGCCCAGAAATGTCCCAGAACATGACAGACTATTCAAAATCAGACCCATCATCGAAGACTTGACAGAAAAGTTCTTAAAGCTCTACACCCCAACAGAAAACATTTCCATTGATGAGTCCCTTGTGACTGCACCTCAAGCAATTTATTCCTTCTAAGAGGGCAAGATTC
Organism: Dendrobates tinctorius; assembly: GCF_039654945.1. Taxonomy (NCBI): domain Eukaryota; kingdom Metazoa; phylum Chordata; class Amphibia; order Anura; family Dendrobatidae; genus Dendrobates; species Dendrobates tinctorius. The sequence goes on along the minus strand of NW_027362032.1, from coordinate 2,204,778 downwards.
AGAATAAAGCTCTATAAAATGTGCGAGAGTTCAACCGGATACACATCAGCTCTTCACATTTATGAGGGGAAAGATAGACAACTAAACCCACCAGGAGGCCCTACTTATCTGGGGACATCTGGAAAAATCGTTTGGGAGCTGATAACTTCATTTTTACAAGAAGGCTACAATCTGTATGTTGACAACTACTACACCAGCATACCTTTATTTAAAAGTCTGGTTGAACATAACATAGGGGCTTGTGGGACCATTCGCAAAAACCGTCAGGGGTTTCCACAATCACTGGTCAACAAAAAGTTCTGAAAGGGGCCGTCATGGGCTTTACGCAATGGAGAGCTGCTTGCCCTTAAGTATAAGGATAAAAAAGATATTTTTATCCTGCGCTCGATCCACACAGATGCCACAAGGGCCACTGCAGACCAACAGGGATCCACTACTCCAAAACCTGTGCCCATCATTGCCAGCCTTATGCCTCCATGACTGCTTTACAATCTTCCACACAGAACCACGTTTTTCAACTGTTTTGACATTCAAGCATTTGGATTATTCAGTGACAGACACATTTGAGTAGAGCTGACTTAATTTCCGGGGGTAGGTGGGGGGAGGTCTCCAGAGACACAAGCTGGGCACAATATATTGGGCACTACAATGAAATTTTTGCAATTTTTGCTCTGAAACTTCTACTACGTGTTTCTGGAAATCATCCATGTAGTGAAAATGGTCACTATATCCATAGATGAATTCCCAGAGGGGTGTCATTTCCAAAATGGGGTCACTTCAGGGGGGATTCTGTTGTTCTGGCACTTAGCGGCTCTCCAAAGTGCCATAACAGCAGAATTCCCCCTGAAGTGACCCCATTTTGGAAATGACACCCCTCTGCGAATTCATCTATGGGTGTAGTGACCATTTACCTATCTACCTATTTTCCAATGTAATATCTGGGGTTAAAACAACATTTTAGTCGTAAAAATGTACCATATTATTCGGACTATCAGACGCACTTTTTCCCAAATATTTTTTGGGAGAAATGGGGGTGCGCCTTATAGTAGGAATATACTTACAAATGCTGCAGTGGTGCTCTGTGCTGCATGGAGGGCTCCGCCGGCATTTTGTCAAAGCCCAGAGGGCCCTGCAGCTCCATTGCTGCGATGTGGTGGTCTCCATAAAAATGGCCGCTGTGGGCGACTCATGCTCAGATTCAGATCTCGTCCCGAGATCTGAATCTGAGCATGCACCTCCCCCAGCTACCATTCTCCAAGAGGCCACCGCATCGCAGCAGTGGAGCTGCAGGGGCCTCCAACTTTGACAAAATGGCGGCGGAGCCCTCCGCACAGCATTGAGTGCCGCTGCTCCAGCATAGAGTGCTGCTGCCGCCCCAGCACAAAGCACCGCTGCCGCACCAGCCTGGGATGGGATTTTCCGGAGCCAACGCACCAGCCTGGACCACCGAACAACCTATGTGACCACTCTTGCACCTGTGCTGATCCCTGGTAAGCTGAATTCGGACTGGAAGACGGACCCCCATTTGGCACTTTTTTCCCCCTATTTTCCTTTTGAAAATTTGGGGTGCATCTTATGGTCCAAAAAATACAGTAATAATTTTTTCTTCACTGCCCAATGGTATAATTTTCTATGGAACAGCTGTGGTGTCAGTATGCTCACTGCACCACTAGAATTCATTCAGGGAAGTATTTGGTAAAATGCAGTCACTTTTGGGGGCTTATGCTGTTCTGGCGCCTCAGGGGCTCTGACAATGTGACATGTCACCCACAAACAATTCCAGCAAAATCTGCTCTCCAATACGGCGCTCCTTCCTTTCCAAGCTCTGCCATGCGCCCAAACAGTGGTTTCCCTTTTTATTTCCACGGCTCTACATTATGAACTTCTGTGAAGCACCTGTGGGTTCAAAATGCTCAATACACATCTGGATAAGATCTCTAAGGGGTCTAGTTTCCAAATTGGGGTCACTTGTTGGGAGTTTCCACTGTTTAGGCACATCAGGGGCTCTGCAAATGCGACATGGCAATCGCTAATTATTCCAGCATATTTTACATTACAAAAAATGAGAATTTGCAAAACAAAATGTATCGTCCATTTTCTCCTGTTACCCCTGCGAAAGTAAAAAAAAAAATTAGGTGTAAAGGAAAATTTTTGTGAAAGAAAAGTAAATGATTATTTTTTCCTTCCACTTCCATTCATTCCTGTGAAGCACCTGAAGGGTTAATAAACTTCTTGAATGTGGTTTTGAGCACCTGGAGGGGTGCAGTTTTTAGAATGGTGTCACTTTTGGGTATTTTCTATCATATAGACCCCTCAAAGTGACTTCAAATGTGATGTGGTCAGTAAAAATAAAATGGTGTTGTGAAAATGAGAAATTGCTGATCAACTTTTAACCCTTATAACTTCCTAACAAAAAAAATTGATATAGTTGATATAGAGGCTACTGTGCAGGCGCCGCCATCACCGGTGACATTTTAATGGATGTAATTTTTTTCTAAGCCTCCCAATAGCCACAATATTATAGGCATTATCACCAATAATATCAATGCTATTATATGCATTATGTAATAATGGGGGCAGGTCAGTGAGGGATCAGCGACCTGTCATGAGCCAATACAGAGGAATATGTAATCAGAGCACCACATAAAGCCCCGCCCACAGCCCCGCCCCAGAGCACGAGAATCTCATTAACTGAAAACTACAAATACAGATTACACAACAGTAAACCAGAGTTGCCCTCATTTATGGTGGATCATTGGAGCTACTATGGATCCTGAGCAGAAGATCAGAGAAAATAATATTGCTCCCCATTTCAGGAGAGATTGTGCAGTAATCTGAATTCCTTAGGATCAAAAACAATGTAATTGGTTGTAAGTTCTATAGAAAAGGGATTTCACTGCCCAAAGTTATTTGAACAGTTTAGGGTGGAGGAGAATGTTTTGGTCTAGAGGCAAAATGGTGATCATGGTAATACGGCCGGACTACACCACCGATAAAGCAGCCACAGCCGGTGACTGAGAGGAATCTGTGACTTCTCTGCTTTCAGTGGTTACTACTCACCTGGGTAGTCATATGTGGGAATCTCCTCTTTACACCGCTCATCATCTCTCACATATGTCTCTGTAGTATTAATATGGGTCAGATCTTCACCCTGAAACAAATATTGTAAAAGTCACCGACAGATGGAGAAGTCCCATCTATGATCAGCTCTAATCCTGCCATCTCCACCGCTCTCATTACACAAGTACAAAACATATAATACTGGTGGATAAAACAAGACTGAGCACAAGACCTTCACAGCCGTCTACACATCACAGGGGAGATCTCCTGACACCTTCTCTCCATCTACCTGATGATCCTGAGGAGCACTGGGATCTTCTTGCTTACAGTCCTGTGGAAGAAGAGGACGGGGACATCTCTCTGGTGTTGTCCTCTTAGTGGATAGATCTGGAGGAAACACATACAGGGACTGAATTCATTCTCTACATACAGATAATTATAGGCCGTGTGTATTTAGTCCTGTCTATTACCTGGAGATGTGAGGGGCTGGGGAACCTCCATTATGACGTCCTTGTACAGATCTCTGTGTCCTTCTAAATACTCCCACTCCTCCATGGAGAAATAGACAGCGACATCCTGACACCTTATAGGAACCTGACACATACAATGATACAGTCATCCCCCCGATCCCTTCATAGTGTTACTGTATAATGTCCCAGCATTCCCAGCAGTGTCACCTCTCCAGTCAGCAGCTCAATCATCTTGTAGGTGACTTCTAGGATCTTCTGGTCATTGATGTCCTCATGGATCAGGGGGTGAGGTGGAGGCCCCGTGATCGGGCTCAGGGGTCTTCCACATCCCTGAGACATAGGGTCCTGACAGCGATCACTAGAGGTCTTCTTTACCACTGTGTAATCCTGGTTATGGAGAGACACATTAATAAATCTCACTACAGACATTTCCAGAGTCCTCACCTCTCCAGTTCTGTCCATCTGTTATTCCCATAGATAAGAATGATGGAATGTGACGTCATCAGAATCTCTCACCTCTCCAGTGAGACGGAAGAGGATCTCTAGGGTGAGGTGTAATATCCTCTCCGCCATCTTGTCTCTGTCCATATCCATCCTTGATGGGTAAATCAGGAAAATTCTCTTCTGTAGAAGATCTTCACTGAGAGGATCCGATATTGTAGAGACCTGAATGAGAAGATGATCCGATGTAACATCATAAGAATCCTGTGTAATAATACAATTACTGGAGATAATAAGGGAAACATATGAGATTTATTATCTTACAGGGTTTAGTTTTCTCCCCTGACATCTACTAATAAAACCTATATATTTAGGCCACAGACAACAAGCAGTTTCCTCCTCGGAGTCGGCAGCTGAACACGTTCCTCATAGACTCATCTTCCATAACGCTAATTCTCGTCTCATTACCGACACTGGAATCGGCATTAGCAATACTGCAGGAGATATTCATTACACGCGACAGGAGAAATAACTCCTTCATGATGAGAACGACATCTTCATCTCCTACTGCGGCTCTAGAGACAGATTTGGCCAGAGTCGGTCACTGACTCCATCCCCACCGGCCGTCTATATGAAGGTTTCCTGTCTTCCCCGCACTGGAATCTTCTATCACGTTAGATCTCAGCTCTGAGTCACACACAGTTTGAGGCTTTTAGAAAAGATTTTTAGTTTCCACAATCACAACGGACAGAAATGATCTGATCCCAAAGTCTCCATGTACAGTGATTTATGGGGTTTATTTCTGGCCTTAGGCTTTCCTATATTACAAGAAAAACTCCAGAAAAAGTCGATATTAAAATGTTTCTAAAGAAAATTGGCGCCAACAATTCTTGTAAAAATAAAAAATAAACAAAAGCAAAAAAGCAGAAGACACCAGGGCTGTGGAGTCGGAGTCGTGGAGTCGGAGTTAGTTTTGGTTGGAGTCGGAGTCGGTAGAAATGTACCGACTCCAGCTTTAAAAAAAATGTATTAATATTTCATAATTGAACTTTCATATGAATTTTATAAATGTTACTCAAATATATATGTTCTATCAAACTATGAACAACAGTGATAAGCAGTTCTGCTGGAGATAGAGACATTTCTTACTTCTTGTGTGTCACTGTTCTCCACTGCCCTTATCTAATCTTATACTTGGTTAACCTCATGCTGCCCCAACCCCCCTACTTACAATGTATGAAACTGAAAGTGAAAATGTGTTGCAAATTCTTAGTAGTAAAGCTCCTCCTCTAGACTAGATCATACTAGGTGTGCGTCTTCCAAGCATCTCACAGCTGCCTGCTACTCAGAAGAGGAAGACTGTAAGAAGTATTATCCTTTCAACAAACTTTGCATCAGTTAACTGTGAGTACATGAGGAATAATAACAGTATTACTGACCACTATATCAGTTGTACGACCTGGCAATAATTTTGTACAATTGTTTTTAGGAAAAACAATTGTCATTTGGATTGTGAATGCAGAATTAAAAACCTGAGAATGTCAAAGAAGCATCACATTAAATCAGCTGTATTTGAACATTTCACCATCACTCAAGATAGAAAACATTATGTCTGTCAGTGTATGACAAATGATCCAGACGAAAACAAATGCTGTGAAGCCAAGATGAGTGCATATTCAGGCAAAGCTAAAAATGCTCCTACCAGAGCTTCTAATCTAAAAAGACATTTACAGCGCTTTCATCCAGAAGTACTGAAAGCAGTGGATGAGAAAGACTGCATCCAAACCAATGCACCAGTGCCCAGCTCTTCCAGCCAAACAAAGGAGCAGAGAACTTTACAGCCATCAGTTGCAAGATATTTTGTCAGTGACAAAGTTACTGTGACAATGACAGTAGATACATTTAAAAAACAGATCATAGAGCTTGTTGTAAAGGATAGTGTGCCTATTTCATTATTTTCACGACCAGCTTTTATTTGTCTGAATGGGGAAATGGCCCGCAAGCTTGGTGTTTCTCTGGAGAGAGAGACTATTAGAAAATTAGTAATCGAAGAAGCTTTTAAACAAAAGGAAGAACTTAAAAAAACTCTCAAGGGACGCTTTCTGTTTCTTAAAATGGATGCCTGCACATGTCACAGAGTGAACTATTTTGCCATCAATGTCCGATTTGTTTGTGACAAAAATGAAATAGTTACCAAGACATTGGCAGTAAAAGACACCAAAGCTCATCACACCAGTGAGTTTCTCCAGGTCTTGGTGGAAAAGGTTCTGCAAGACTATGAGCTTAAAAAAGAGCAAGTTCTTTCTGTCGTAACTGACAATGCTTCAAATATGATAAGTACTATTAAGCTATTGAATGAGTGTAATGATGGTGACCAGCAGCTAGAAGAACATTCTGGGTCCACAGACACAGAAATGTTTGAAATAGAGGAACACAGTATTGTAACTGAGGAGCAAACTGAAGTTGCTTCAGATGAACAGCAACATGATAGTTTAGATGATCTTGTTGAAACTGTGTCAATACGTTCTTTCATTCATCTCATGCGCTGTGTTGTGCATACTCTACAGATGGCTATAAGAGACAGTCTGCAAGAAGGACATGCTGCTGCACTGATTGGCAAGGTGAGAAAATTGGATACTGTTGCCAGAACCCCTAAAGTTGACTCAATTTTGAAGAGACGTGCTGGAAAAGGGGCAATTATTGATCAAGCCACACGATGGGGCAGTACTTACTTAATGATTCAGCGCTTGGTTGAACTGAAAACCTTTCTTGTAGACATGGCTAACCCTCAACTGACGCTAAATGAAAGTCAGTGGAATCAGGTGACTGAGCTGGAAAAATTGCTACAGCACCCATTTACAGTGACTAAAAAATTACAAGCAGAGGACTTAACTCCAGGTATTTTCTTAATGGAGTGGAAGAACCTGATGTTTCGCCTGCCCCAAAGAGGAGGGTTAATTGCAAGTGGCATTGCTACATCAATGAAACGGAGAGAGGAGCTACTATTACAAAATAACATTCTTTTGGCAGCTGTTTATGTAGACCCAATGCATCGGATTCTTCTAGATGATCAACAGCTAAGCAAAGGAAAAGAAGCTCTGTTTGAAATAGCAGTAAGGATGAAAGGGTTGCAGAACAGTCAGGAGGAACAAGAAGAATTTGGTCGTCCTGCCACATCTTCACCCTCATCATCAACTGATGAAGAATTTAATTTCGAAAAATATTTGGATCACAAGGACCGTGCAAAGCGTTCCTGCATAGAAGAAGAGTCATCCCCATCAAGGAACACAGCCAGTACATTTCAGCAGAATTTTTCATGTGCACTAAAAGAAATTGAGAAATTTGACCGTTCATCAAAAATAACAGTGCAACAAGCGATTCCTCTGTATCCTGACATTGTCAGAGATGTTGCCCGAGTGGTTACTGCTTTGCCACCAACACAAGTTAGTGTAGAGAGGTTGTTCTCTGCTCTCAAAATAATTAGATCAGATTTGAGGGCATCCATGAAGGAGGATCTGACAGAGGCAATACTTTTTCTGAGGACAAATTTATAGATTTCTTCTTATTAACTGCATAAAAGTGTTTATTGCATATTTACTTACAGTTTAGAAAAGTTTATAAAAGTTATTTGCTATATTCTAATTGTATTCTAATAAATGTAGTTTTTGCTCTAAGTGGTCTGATTACTTATATGATGGTGAGAAACTGAATAAGCACGATGTTTAATATTTTACAACAGTAAATTTGTTGTTATGAATTGGCCATTTATGAAGGAGTCGGAGTCGGAGCCGGAGTCGGAGTCGGAGCCTGATAAAATCCAGGAGTCTGAGTCGGAGTCGCAACTGTGGCTTACCGACTCCACAGCCCTGGTAAAGGTACAAAAAACACAACACTTGGTAAAGTACACAGGTGGTATAAAGGTAAAAAAACACAACACTGTTATTACCCTCAATTGGTGTAAAGGTATCAAAACTAAAAGAGGAAAAATTGCTAAAGTTTTTCAAAGGAACCTTGGTAAAAAAAAAAAAAAAATTATACCTTGTCATCTTGCCAGTCGACTCTTCCTTCTGGTGACAGAAAATAATCCACAAATGTGTCCCTCATTCTTGCCACTGAGCCAGTACTCCGAACACTTGTCTGCTGATAATCCCACAAGGTGGTTTGGCAAACATTTTCTTCCATGGAAACAGGTTCCTTTGAATGTACAAATTTGTGCAGGATGACACACGCCTTCACCACCTCATCCACAGTCTCAGTTTTAATTTTTATGGCCGTAAACAGCACTCTCCATTTTGCAGTTAAAATCCCAAAAGCGCACTCCACCACTCTGCGCACTCTTGTCAATCGATAGTGAAATATTTTTTTGCGGTGTGTCAATCCACGACTACCATATGGCTTGAGAAGATGTTTGGAGAGTTGAAATGCGTCATCACCAACACACACAAATGGCATTGGTGGGCCTGTTGTTCCAGGGAGTGGTCTTGGAGGTGGGAAATCAAAATTGTCTCCATACAAACGACGGCCCATTGCGGACATCTTGAATCAAATCAAATCAATCAAATCAAATTTATTATCGCCAAGTACATATTACATATATACAAGGAATTCTTTGTGGCAAAGAGGCAACATAATATATAACAACAGATACAACAAGTAACATCTAACAAGACAGATACAGTATATAGTCTACACATGACGATTTAATTGTTGAACAGAGAGTGGATAGAAGCTGTTCATATGGCGGTTGGTGCTGCATTTGGGGACTCTGAAGCGACCTCCTGAAGGGAGTAGTTGGAATGAGGAGTGTCCCGGGTGAGAGGGATCGGATGAAATTTTCAATGCGTGGGATCGAATACTCTTATGATAAAAATCCTGGATTTTAGGCAGGGGGGAACCTATAATTCTCTCTGCTGTTCTGAAAGTCCTTTGTAAGCGGAGTTTGTCATGCGCAGTGGCTCCCCCATACCAGACTATCAGAGAGGAACAAATCACAGATCTGATGACAGCATTAAAGAATAAGATCAGCAGATTCTTAGACAAACCATATCTTTTCAGCTGACGCAGGAAGAACATCCTCTGTTGTGCTTTTCTTATAACAGCATCCACGTTTTTCCCCCATTTAAGATCATGAGAGATGATAACACCAAGGAATTTGGTCTCTGTGACCCTAAGAACCACTTCGTCATGGATGTAGATTGGAAGTATCTCATGTTGATCTTTCCTAAAATCCACAACCATCTCAGCAGTTTTTTTAGTGTTGAGTACAAGATTATTGGCTTTACACCAGTCACATATTCTTTCCACCTCACTCCGATACAAGTCTTCAGCATTTCCCCTGATGAGACCAATCAGTGTCATATCATCGGAAAATTTCAAGACTTTTACCGAGTCTGCTGAAGAGATGCAATCATTCGTATAGAGAGAAAACAGTAACGGGGACAAAACACACCCCTGAGGTGCCCCGATGTTTGTGACCAAGGTGTCCGAAGTGAATGGTCCAACTTTTACACTCTGTATCCTGGCTGTCAGGAAGTTATAAATTCACAAGCATAAGTTAAGAGGGACTCCAAGAGCTACCATTTTCTTATGAAGTAAATTCGGATCAATGGTATTGAACGCTGAGCTAAAGTCCATGAAAAGAATCCGGACATATGAGTGCCGTTCATCTGTATGATCCAAAATGTACTTCAGTGCCAGATTGACAGTGTCGTTTGCTGAACGATTCTCCTTATAGGCAAACTGAAGCGGGTCCCATGGCTTCTGCGTGAATTTTATCAGGTGGGACATCATAATTCTTTCGAAGACTTTCATAGCTACAGATGTGAGTGCTACTGGTCTATAGTCGTTCAACTCAGAGGATCCCACTTTCTTGGGGACAGGGATAATTGTGGAATTTTTCCAACACTGAGGTACAACGCACTCTTTCAGTGACATATTGTATATATTTGTCAGTATAGGGGCAAGCTGGGTAGCACATACTTTCAGACACATTGGAGATACACCATCAGGGCCAGGTGCCTTTTTGACCTTAAGTCCCTTCAGGATGCGTATCACCTCTGCCTCGGAGATCACTACTTGGGTGTTGCACAATGAATGATCACCTGAGAATCATTTGATCGACCATACGCACCAATGTCCACAGCAATAAATTTGCATTTGGAGTCTGCAATGGCCATCAGTACAATGGAGAAGAATTTCTTGTAGTTGAAAAATTCTGATCCAGATCCAATGGGTTTCACAATCCTGATATGCTTCCCATCCACGGCACCAACGCAAATTGGAAACTGGCAGATTTCTTGAAAGCTGTCCGCAATCTCCAGCCACCTCTCCTGTGTTGGCTCTGGGATGTACTCCTGGTGTAGACAATCCCACAAAGCCCGGCAGGTCTGTTGGGTAATTCCAGATATTGGTGAAATCCCAAGGCGGAACTGGTAATGGAGGGAGGTGAAGGATTCTCCAGTTGCCAGGAATCTGGTAAAAAAAGGGAAAAAAGTAAAATTAATACAAACTACAAGCCATAACATAACAATAAAAGCCTGCAGAATCTGAAAACATGTAAAAAATAGATCACTTACCGAAGGGTCACCATCAAACGCTCCGCTCTGCGTCTCTTTTGCGTTGGAGATGCAGGATTCGCAGTCTTCTTTTCTCCCTCTGGAGAGCAATAATTGCCAACCGATTGCAGTGAAAATCAAATTCCACACAGAAGCTGTTAATATTCGCAATAACTCCTTCCATCGCTGCCACTAGCTCTAAAACCTTTCAAAGATATTGTATTACAACACCATAGATATATTTCTCCCTAGTTTCCAGGAGCCAATCACATTTGGGAGCATTTTCCAAGAGCCAATCATATCTGGGAGCATCCCATTTTGGAGGTGTGGAAAAACGGATCCATCAGAAAACGGATCCAACGGATGCCAGCGGATGGTACGGATCCGTACAAAAATCAGTCTAGTGGATCCGTCAAAAAACGGATCCGTACCATCCGCTTGCATCAGTTTTGACACATTTTTAGCGGATCCGCCATTTTCACTTTTTGGCGGATTTTGACTGATCTGGAAAAACTGATGCGTGAAACAGGCCTTAGGGATCGTGACACTGTGGAAGAGGTGATAAAAATCTTGGAGGATATGCATGGTGACGCCACGGAGCTAAGGCACCTCAGCATGCCTTTTTTCTAGCGGGTCCAAGGGAAAAGTGAGACCATAGCTTAGTATGTTACTTCATGCTATGCACTGACGGTCCATATCACCAAAAATACCCAAGATGGGAACTGAAGGCTGGGTCCCTTGGACGAAGTGATGCGGGACCAACTTGTTGCTGGACTGAAGGATCCCTCTCTGAAGCAGACTGTAATGCAGCTGCTCTGCATGTATGTACAGACTCCACTAGGGGGTGTTGGTGAGAGAAGAGAGGTCGCACCTGCAGCACAGTGCAGCTGCACAGCGCCACCAGGTGGCGATAGAGAGTGGTCAAAACGAGCCAAGTCAGTAAAGGTCAGTAAGGGTGGTGTTTAAAGGGGAAAACAGAACTCATGGTCAAATACAAGCTGAGGGTCTAAACTAGATGGAAGCAGAAGTACCAGAGATGTGAGACAGAGAGCGATGTCAGAGTTCAAGCTGAGTCATACACAGAGGGGAATACACCCCAGAATAACACTAAGTCTGGTATAGAGAACAGTCAGGCACAAGTAAGGGAAGGCAGAGGTAATAAGAACACTGGGGTATAACTGGAAGGCTGCTCAAGCCAAGGATCAAAGCTATCACTGACACGAGCTTCCTGCAAGAACACCACAAAATAGCCACCCCCAAACCAAAGAGAGGCAGAAATAGTTATCCCCGCCATGAAGAGGAAAAGAAGAAAGCAAAACCCGACCTGGGTCAGTACAAAGATCTTAAAGGAGCACCCATGCCTGAATTCCGGTCTGGGCTTTATTGAGGTCGGGGCCAAAGTTAGAGTCTTGGAGAGAAAGGCTCCAGTTCTCACCCTCGTGGTCTGGAGTCATGAAGGGGTCATGTCTGAGTCAACACGTACTGAGTCCGACTGGGTACGGGAGATATGTTAAGAGATTTGGGACATTCGAGGTGAGCTGTGCAGCAACAAGGGGACCCTTGCCGCCAATCCTCTAGCTGATAACCAGACCTCACGTGAGGGGAGGTCAGAGCGGGAAAGTCGCTCCTTTCAGAACACATCATGTCGCGTACGTAGCCCATCGGCGGAACGCAAGCGCGAGTGTTGAACCTGTGGTGGAAGGGGACACATTTCAAGACACTGTCCGAATCAAGAAAGGAGGAGATGGGGTGTCCATTAAACTAATGCAACCCACGGTTGTGGAGAATATTGTGGGGTTTCGAGACTCAGAGGGAGAAAAGAATTCTGAGGATATTGTCTCTGAGAGACCCATTGTCTGGGCTGAATTCAATGGGCAACGCATTCACTGTTTGATGGACACGGAGGCATATTTCTCGAAGTTGCTTGCTCCAGAAAAGAACACGGCATCCGAATGGTGGCATCTAATCAACTGCCTATCCCAGGAGCAGGAGTAGTGTGGATGTCTGTCCGGGTGTGCGGGAAGGATCTGGGCTGAGAAGGAATAGTGTTGACAAAGGGGTCCGGAGGCGGAGGACCCACTATTACCCTGGGCATGAATGTGCTAAAAGAAGTGGGCAATTCTTAGCTGAGGGCCCAGATAAACAATTGGACCCGTGCCACACATGACCTGGCAAGAAAGAAGGTGTTCCAGCAACTAGTGCGAGTCAGCAAAATTCAGAAGTTACCTGTTGCCTCCCATTTTGATACAGGAAAGATCTGAATATTTTTCTGCTGCCTCCTAGTATCTCGGCGAAGTACTGATACCAACAGAATCCACAGTGACACTATCAGTGGGACAGACTGTACTCACTATGCTATTACAGGCCCATGTATCCTTAGAGGATGTGGACATCCATATTGAGCCTATAGAGGGAGCCTATAGAGGGAGAAGAAGCGATCTCTGGATTATTGGTTGCCTGCACCCTGGCCAACGTGCAACAGTGACGAGTACCTGTGCGCTGTAAAAATTTAAGAGGAGCTATTCTACAGTTGGTGCCCTGATAAGAAGTGGCCCAAGTCTGTATAATGCTGGAAGATCTCCCCAGAGCTGAAGCTATAGGTCTGACACCTGTGGGAAGAGACCCATGGACCTTTGCGGTGTCGCATGATAGTCAGGAAAACCGAAGCGAACCACTGGCTGGACTTAACCCCTTGGAACAGATGGAGGCCAGCCTCACAGAGTTAGATAAGTTGTGCAGGCTGAACAGTTATTACAGAGATATTGAGATGTGTTGGCACAGCATCAAGATGCCTTAGGGTGCATCCATGCTATTCCTCATGCGATCCCTACAATTACCACTGCTCCCATTCAAGAGAGGTATCGGCAGGTCCCACCTCAGATGTACCAGGAGGAGAAAGAACTGTTGGCCCACATGCTGTGCAATGGTGTGATCTGTGAGAGTCAGAGTCCCTCCGCGGCCCCCCATTGTGTTCGTTCGGAAAAAGAATGGTAGCCTGCATGAGCCTCTGCATGGACTACTGGAGGCTGAAAGATTGTACTTCTAACCCTTGCCCAGAATTGAGGAGTCCCTATCTGTGTTAGGAAAAGCCAAATATTTTTCCTCACTTTATTTAGCCAGTGGCTACTGGCAAGTCCTGGTGGCTGAGAAGAACTGCCAGAAAACAGCATTTGTCCTCCCTATGGGCCTGTTCGAGTACAACCTGATGCCTTTCGGACTGACGAATGTACTAGGAACCTTTCAGCGGTTTATGGAAAAATGCTCGGCAGGAAATTTGAAGCCACATTGATCTGTCTGGATGACAATCATTTATTCTGCCACGTTTGAAGAGCATCTTCACCGGCTGGAGTAGCTTAGCAAATTGGCCCACGCCTACCGACCTGAGAGAACTGTGAGCATTCCTAGTGCTGGCCGGCTACTACTGCAGGTTCATAAGGGACTTCGCCAAGATTGCGGTACCACTCAATGAATTGTTGCGGGGCATGGCTGGGGGAGCCAAATGTCAATCCATTCAATGGGGACCATGACAAGAGGAATCATTTCAGGCATTAACTTCTCACAGCTCTTCATGCTGTACACCGATGGAAGTCTATAAGGACTGGGGGCACTATTGGCAGAGTTACAATAAGGAAGAGAGCAGGTGATTATGTATGCCAGAAGGTAACAGAGACAAATAAGAATCCGGACAATTACAATTCGTTCAAACTGAAGATGCTGGCGCTGGTATGGACCATGACTGAGAAATTCACAGTATAAATACAGTATTTGTTGTGGTTAGAAATACACGTGTGGATGGACAACAACCCACTGGCCCACCTAGAAAATGAGAAGCTGGGAGCGCTAGAACAGCGTTCGGCCGCTAGGATGTCTAAATACCAGTACAAGATGTCCTAGCAGTCCCAGAATACTCAAGCAGACCACTTGTCCCGAATCACCCAAGCCGGACTGAAGACAGACATAGATGAAGAGCTTGAGGCACATCCTGGATTTTAGGCAGTTTGCTGCGACTGTAGTAACCACTCAGGAGTCTAGAGCAGAGCCCAGACCCATTCAAATTCTTGTCCGTTCAAGGGACTAAAGGATAGTCCGATTCGGAGCTGACAAGGCTGAAGAAGTGGGTCGCTCTGGTGCAAAGGCCTGATCAGGAAGCTAGCGCTGCTTCAGCCTCAAGTACCCTGCAGATCTTGGGCCAGTGGGAAAGGCTCTGCCTGAAAGATGGCCTGCTGTGTGGAAAGATTCAACTCCCTTGAGAATTTGATGTTACCTGGCAAGTAGTGGCCTCCAGAAGCGCTGATAGTACAGCTGGCTAAAGATGCTCATGAGAGGGGTGCCCACTTCAGTGTAGAGAAGACCCTTTAGGGCCCTGCAACAACTGGTCTATGGCCTCAACTGCGGCAGAAGGTCGAAGGAGTTTGACAAATATGTCACTGTTGTAAGCTGAACAAACCCCGGAACAGAGGGCTAATATTCAGGCAATCTGAACCTCTGCACCTTTAGAGGTCCTGATGATCGACTATCTGATGATTGGAACTTCATACAATGGCTACGGGTATTGATTGGTGAGGACTGATCACTTCATCTAGTTCATAGTGGTGACTCCCACCCTGGATCAGACAGCCGAAGTTAGAGCCATAGCCATCTGTCAGAACTTCATTGCATATATGGATGCCAGAAGCGAATTCATTCCAACCAAGGGACCTGCTTCCAGGGGCGAGTGATGGCTGAACTATATTCTAAGGAAATGACAAATCCAGAACCTGGTTGACCAGAAGTTTTGGGAAGTTGAATATTCAAATCGATCCCCAGTGTCAGGAGGACAACTTCAGCCAGGGGACTGTGTATTGGTGGAGGCCAAACGACCTGGGAACAAGTTGGATCATCGTTGGGAGGCGCTACCCTACCGAGTGGTGAGGAAGACTCACCCGAATAACTCAGTCTACAAGATTTTTCCTGAAGGAGATGATGTCGTAGCACCTCAGGTGTTGCACAGGAATAAGCTGCGACCCTGCTCTTCTGAAACAGAAGACAATAACGAGGCATGGCTCCCAACAGAAGTGACTGAGGTCACGCAAAGCGGAGTCTTAGAGGAAGAGAAAGAATGACTTGCATGGCCAATGAGTTCACTAGAGATGTCATTGCTGCTCTCGAGTGGGAGAGAAAACTAACTTGGAGTCAGTTTGCCACCTCCAGCGGCTGAGTCTCCAGGTACCCCAGACGCACCTCTACAGGAAGAGTTCAGGTGGACTGATCTGGCCAATGACGGAATTCCCCGTCTGGTCTCACATACATCAGAATACCAAGGAGTTCAACTGTTGGCCGAACTCGGCCTACCTGTGGGGAAACTCCGAACTCGAAAGAATTAGGCTATGTACACACGTTTCGGAATTGCCACAGAAATTTCCGCGGGAATTCCATTCCACTGGAAATATGCGAGAAAACCGCATTTTAATTCCCGCCTATTTCCCACAGAAAAACTAGCGATTAGCAAGCGTAATTAGCTTGCAAAATGTTTGCGTTTTCCAAGCGATCTGTAGCATCGCTTGGAAAACTGATTGACAGGTTGGTCACACTCTTCAAACATAGTGTTTGACTACTGTGACCAACTTTTTACTATTGAGGCTGCCTATGCGGCATCAGTAGTAGAAAGATCTAATGTTTAAAATAATTTAAAAAAAATCAATCGTGTTTTTCTCACCTTCCGATGTCCCGCGAAGCGTCCCGGTCATCGCGATGCTCCCGGCAGGTCCCGTTCCCAGTGATGCATTGCGCCAATGACCTTTGATGATATCGCTGTCTCGCAAGACCGCTACGGAATCGTAAGACCGCGACGTCAAAGGTCATTGGCGCAATGCATTACTGGGAACGGGACCTGCCGGGAGCATCACTGAGGCCTGCTGAAGCTGCGAGGGACAGCAGAAGGTGAGCATGTGACGATCTTTTTATTTTAATTCTATTTTTTACAGGGACATGGTATCCAGTGCCTGGAGGAGAATCTCCTCTCCTCCAGACCATGGGTACCATCCGCAAATGTTCTGCTTACTTTTCGCATGGTGGGCACAGCCACATGCAGAACAATGCATTCCTATGTGTGAGGATTTTCCCGCGATTCCGAACAAAGAATGAGCATGCTGCATATTTTTCCACGATGCAATTCCACCGCGGAAAAAACCACAGCATTAGCACAGCATGTGTGGAATGCCATAGGATTGCATGGGATGCTCTTTTTTGCGTTTTAGCGTCAAAATCGCGCTTTTAAAATCACCACAAAAAGGCAAAAAAAACGCTACATGTGAACACAGCCTTACACTCACCCGAGGACTGGCAAGCAAAAAGGGGGAGGAATGTAACAAGAAGCCACAACATATCTGGAGACTCTTGCAGGAGGTGCCATTGATGAGAACAGGCTGCCATCTGCTGGTCATCTGAAATCAAGTGGAACCAAAGTATGCTAGAAGGTTTGCAAGTGGAGTGACCTCATATGCTGGACTGGATCAGGTGACCCACAGGAAAAACTTCTCTGCTATAAAAGCTCTGCGCACCCATACATGAGGAGATTTGGCACCAGGGAAGAGAGTGGGGCAGACATGCTCCAGAAACACCGCTGAGACCAGCGTTGCAGACCTCAGGGGGAGTCTACGCCACCCAGGTGTTGTTCACCACATGGCAAGGTCTGGATTCCCCAGAAGATATCCCCAAGAATGGCTTACACTGGTCAGATACAGAAGCTGCGCCCTGCGCTGGTCAATTCTGAGGCTCGACTATGCCTGTCAAGAGCTGAAGCCCAGTCCTCTTCGCCTTGAGCCTGAGAGACTTCCGCCGATGGTCAAGCCGAGGAGAGCCGTGTGGAGAATGCGACAGGAGAGTCACGGCTGGGATTGAAGAGGAACGGTGCAAGTAAGCAGGGCCATCACTTCCAGTTATCGACAATGGTCAGCTGGGATTAGGAGTACAGGTTGGGAGGGGGACGGTTGGTGCGTGGGAGGCTCAATGGGCTTTAATAGACTGCATCAGGAAGAGACTTGCAACCTAGCGGGAAAACCCGGGGACCCCCACTAGGGCCAGAGCTTTGAGTGAGAACACACGTGGTGACTCCCAAGTCTAGGTGCACCACCTTTGTGAAAAGGACACAAGTGTTAAATAGTAAAAGACTTTCTTGTTTATTCTAATCCTGTTATTCCTTCTACTGAAAAATTGCACAGCTACTAACACTAACTGATAGTTACTGCTGTATATAAATAGCATTATATCACCCCCTGGCTGTTTCCACCTCGTGATCTCTGCTCGTTGCATCCAGACACCTGCATTACAATGTCATTTGACATCATCAGAATCTCTCACCTCTCCAGTGAGACGGAAGAGGATCTCTAGGGTGAGGTGTAACATCCTCTCTGCCATCTTGTCTCTGTCCATATCCATCCTTGATGGGTCAAGGCAGATTGTGTTGTAGATGTCAATGTGAAAGATAATATTTATCAGGGACCTGAATGGAAGGATGGTGAGATTATGTAAAATCATACAAAATACTATGGAAAAAACCCCCAACAACTTACTGCGTTGATGATGCTAGCTGACAGCAATAACCTTATATGTAAAGTTCAGACTGTAACATCATTACAGGCGCCTCTTCATGGTCTTCCCTCTTCTTCCATGCAAGGACACCGGTTTGCTCTCCCTCCATGCAGGGACGCCGGCATATTCACCACCCCAGTCACGCAGAGTGGTCCCCGGCATGTTCCCTGTTTCCTGGCCTGTGTCTGCGCACCGCACCTCTCAGTGCGCGCTCCCCTGTTCTTAAGGGGGCAGCTGTTCCACATAGTAAAATGCCTCCAGACAACAGCTGGGAGGCATTTAGTTTAAGACTACACCTGCAAGAAGGATCCCAACCAATAGCTGGGAGACATCTTGTTTTAAAGGCACCTTCCCCAATAGGGTGATGTCAAGCACTACAGTGAATTATTAGTAAGCGAGGGGGTCTCTGAGGGAAATTGTGAGTTCCCCTGGTACTGATGTGGCCAATGTCCTGAACCCGTAGTCCCTGGTCCTGGTGAGGCCAGTTCCTGAACCTTGTCCTTGGTCCTAGTGCAGCCAGTGCCTGAACCTTGTCCACATCCTGTGAATGGCCAGTTCCTGAATCAGTATCCGAGACCTGTGTGTCTGAATGTGTGATATTAGAGTACCCCGTATACCCAGACTGCTACAACCAGTCTCCGAATTAGGCCGGGGAGTGTGATGTGAGAAACTCGCACGAGGCTCTCGCATCAATACCCGGCACTGCCACTGGCACTTGCGACTGGAGTGTACGGCTGTATGTATTTCTATGCAGCCGCACATTCCGGTTCCGAGTGCCGGCAGCAGTGTCGGGTATTGATGTGAGACTCATGCAAATTTCTCACATCACACTCGCTAGTGTAACTCCAGCCTTAGTCTGTGTCAGTAACCGTTCTATAGAGGATCCAGAACTTACTAGTCTGAAAGGAGCCCTAGTCCTATCCGTGTCTGCATATCTGACCCTTGGGGTAAGCAGCTGCAGTACCGTGGTACCTGGTGGCTACCTGCAGCCAAGACTTACTCCACCATCAGGAGCTCCAGTGAACACCTGGTATACCGCTACACCCCTCCTAGATAAGCCCGGCACAGTGGGCCCACGAACCACGTGCACCATCTGCGTGCATAACACAGACATTAAGTATCTTTCTCATTTCAGTTGGGATCACAAAAAAAGTTAAAAATGATTATAGAGTAAGGGAATATTGAACAATACAATTCAATACACGGCCTATTGGTTTCTGCTGGAAATCCAAAGAGAAAGCGGGACAAACTATGTATAGCCGCCACGGCAAAATTCCTGACATGCCTGTTGTGAGTTCATTTTCCCCTTTACCACTGAGGCCCGATGAACTCCCTCTTCTAGTAAAGAAAGATAGTGAGCCTGATTATCAGGCATCTGGGTCTAATGATGATGATTGGCTGAGTGGAGTTTCTGACTGGATATAAGGCTGTCCACGCCCGTCTGCTCTGCGGGTGATTTCTCTGTGGATCCTTGGATACCAGTCTGAATTCCTGCTCTCCAAGAGCTAAGTTTTCTGCTCTGCCGTTTGCATTTGTACGTTGTTTTTGTTTTGCTGGATTTCTGTCATTCCCTGCTGCGGTGATCTGAATTCCTTTAGCTCTGTCTTCAGAAAATACCTGAGTGCTGATATAGTTTTTGAAGCCTAGCTGCTTCAGGGCCTTTTTCCATATCAGCCTGTTGGCTTATGTCTTTTCAGGGTTTTTGCAGATTGCAGACAGCAGCTGTCCTATCCTGTCCTATTTTAGTGAGTTTGGGCCCCATTGTTTGCTCAGCCTATCTTTCTATCTGTGTGTGTGTTTTTTCATCTTGCTTCACCGTCATTATATGTTGGGGGCTGCCTTTTACTTTGGGGTCTGCTCTGGGGCAGTTTAGTTTTCCTTTTCTGTCTTTAGGCTATTTAGTTTCTCCGGCTGTGATCGAGGGGTCTAGGGCACCGTAGGAACCCCCCACGGCTACTGCTAGTTGTTGTTAGGTTCAGGGGTCTGCAATCTGATAGTTGCTAACTTCTCCGGTTTTCTGGACTTAGCTGCTATTTTTGTGTCTGCCTCCTACGGTGACTCATTCATAACAGAATCACCCGCCGAACCGCAGATCCTAGGGTACTCAATAGCAGGAAAGAATTGTAAAAAAAAAAAAAAAAAAGTGTGTATATTTTTTCCTCTATATCTCTGAGGCCGTAGGGGGGGGGGATTTTTTTTTCTCTCAATGGAGATAAAGCAATTGTCTGATCGTGTGGAGCAGCTCGCTGCGGAAGTGCGGGGAATTTCCGCCTACCTTGCTCATTCTCATACTGCTGAACCAAAGATTCCTACACCTGATGTATTTTTTGGGGATCGGTCTAAATTTTTGAATTTCAAAAATAATTGTAAATTATTTTTTGCCTTGAAGCCTAACTCGTCAGGGAGCTCCGCGCAGCAGGTTAAAATTGTCATCTCTTTGCTGCGTGACGATCCCCAGGATTGGGCGTTTTCTTTGAAACCTGATGATCCTATTCTGACTAATGTGAATGCATTTTTTCAAGCCTTGGGGTTGTTGTATGACGAACCTAATGCCATTGATCAGGCTGAAAAGACCCTGCTGGCATTGAACCAGGGTCAAGATTCTGCAGAATCGTACTGTCAAAAATTCCGAAAGTGGGCGGTACTTACTACCTGGAATGATAATGCCTTGGCTGCTCTCTTTCGGAAGGGTTTGTCAGAAGCCGTAAAAGATACTATGGTGGGATTTCCTGTTCCCTCTGGTCTTGACGATTCTATGTCATTAGCCATTCAGATTGATCGGCGTTTGCGCGAACGCAAAACTGCACGAGTGGTGTTGCCACTTGTTGAACGAGTGTCTGAGCCTATGCAATGTGAGTTTTGTCCAGAGAGCAGCGTCAGGAGTTCAGAAGGCGTAATAAGTTGTGTTTTTTATGTGGAGATGCCTCGCATATTATTTCTGTCTGTCCTAAACGAGAGAAACGCTTTGCACACACGTTTTCTGTTGGTGGTGTTCAACCTAAGTTTCTTCTGGCTATTACTCTGATCTGCTCCCTGTCCACATTTTCCGCCAAGGCTTTTGTGGATTCGGGAGCAGCTCTAAACCTAATGGACTTGGATTTTGCTAAACGTTGTGGATTTCCGATGACACCTCTGCAGACGCCTATTCCTTTGAGGGGGATTGATGCTACTCCTTTGGCAAAAAATAAACCTCAGTTTTGGACCCAGGTGGTAATGCGGGTCGCCCCAGACCATCAAGAAAATTGCAGATTTTTGGTGTTGCATAATCTGCATGATACCATTGTTCTGGGGTTTCCCTGGTTGCAAATTCATAATCCAGTTTTGGATTGGAAATATGTGTCTGTGGTGAGTTGGGGTTGTCGGTGTGCCTTTAGTGAGGCTCTGGTGTTTTCCACCTCTCCTCAGTCGCATGATGTTCCTGATTATTTGGTGGACTTTTATGATGTATTTAGTGAGAATGAGTCTGCGTCTCTGCCTCCTCATAGAAGTTATGACTGTGCAATTGAACTGAGCCCGGGGTGTAAATTCCCCAAGGGTCGGCTCTTCAATTTATCTGTACCCGAGCACGAGGCTATGCGATCCTATATTAAGGAGGCGTTGGAGAAGGGTCATATTAGACCATCCTCGTCACCCTTAGGTGCCGGTTATTTTTTTGTAGCCAAAAAAGATGGATCATTAAGACCTTGTATTGATTATCGTGCCCTCAACAAAATTACTGTTAAATATCAGTATCCGTTACCCCTGATTTCGTATCTATTCTCTAGAGTTAAAGGTGCTTGTTGGTTTACCAAGCTTGACCTCAGGGGGGCGTATAATCTTATTCGCATTAAGCATGGGGATGAATGGAAGACGGCGTTTAATACTCCGGAGGGACATTTTGAGTACCTGGTGATGCCTTTTGGGCTCACTAATGCCCCTTCTGTCTTCCAGTGCTTCATGAACGATATTTTCCGAGATTTTGTCGATAAATTTTTGATTATCTAGCTGGATGATATTTTGATCTTCTCCAAGGATTGGGATTCTCATGTGGAACATATTCGGACTGTGTTCCGGATCTTGAGGGAGAATTCCCTGTATGTCAAAGGATCTAAATGCCTTTTTGGAGTACAGAGGATTTCTTTTTTGGGATTTATTTTGTCTCCGTCAACTATTGAAATGGACCCGCGCAAGGTACAGGCCATTCACGATTGGGTTCAGCCCACTTCTTTGAAGGCCCTTCAGAAGTTTTTGGGTTTTGCTAATTTTTATTGGAAATTTATAGCAAAATGTTCTAGTATTGCCAAGCCATTGACTGATTTGACTAAGAAGGGTGCTGATGTGTTAAATTGGTCTCCAGAGGCTGTTTCTTCCTTTCAGGAGCTGAAGCGAAGATTCACCTCCGCCCCGGTTTTGCGGCAACCTGATGTCTCACTTCCGTTCCAGGTAGAGGTGGATGCTTCTGAGATTGGTGCAGGAGCTGTTTTGTCCCAAAAGGATCCTGTAACATCTAAAATGAATCCCTGTGCTTTCTTTTCCCGAAAGTTCTCTCCATCTGAACGTAACTATGATGTGGGGAATCGGGAACTGTTGGCCATGAAATGGGCATTTGAGGAGTGGAGACATTGGTTGGAGGGAGCTAAGCATCAAGTCGTGGTCCTCACTGACCACAAGAATTTGATTTACCTAGAGTCGGCTAAGCGCTTGAACCCTAGACAGGTGGGCCTTGTTTTTTACATGTTTTGATTTTGTGGTTTCTTTTCTTCCTGGAACTAAGAATGTCAAGGCAGACACCCTCTCTAGGAGCTTCTTTGCTGATTCTCCTGTGGTGACCAAACCTGCTACCATCTTAGGCGAAGGGGTAGTTCTTTCTGCCATCTCGCCCGATTTGAGACGTGCTCTAGAAGAGTTCCAGGAGGACAAACCTGAGCGTTGTCCCAGTGGAAAGTTGTATGTTCCTGACCAGTGGAAGAGGAGAGTGATGTCTGAAGTTCATTGCTCTGCTTTGGCTGGTCATCCAGGTATTTTTGGTACTAGAGATTTGGTGAGTCGGTCTTTTTGGTGGCCCTCCTTGTCTCGTGATGTCAGGAATTTTGTGCAGTCCTGTGGGACTTGCTCCCGGTCTAAATCGTCTTCACGCTCTGGTGGGTTGTTGATGCCTTTGCCTGTCCCCAAGAGGCCATGGACCCATATTTCAATGGATTTTATCTCCGATATGCCTGTCTCTCAGAGAATGACTGTTATTTGGGTGATTTGTGATAGATTCTCTAAGATCGTCCATCTTGTACCACTCCCTAAGTTGCCGTCTTCCTCTGAGTTGGTACCCCTGTTTTTGCAACAGGTGGTTCGCTTGCACGGGATTCCTGAGAACATTGTATCTGACAGAGGGGTTCAGTTTGTGTCTAGATTTTGGAGAACTTTCTGTTCCAAGCTGGGAATTCAGTTGTCCTTCTCCTCTGCTTTTCACCCTCAAACCAATGGGCAGACAGAGAGAACAAACCAGACCTTGGAGTCATATTTGAGATGTTTTATTTCCGCTGATCAGGATGATTGGGTTTCATTTTTGCCCTTGGCCGAATTTGCTTTAATTAATAGAGCTAGTTCTGCCACTTTGATGTCACCTTTTTTTTGTAACTTTGGGTTTCATCCTCGATTTTCTTCAGGGCAGGTGGAGCCCTCTGCCTGCCCAGGTGTTGACACTGTGGTGGAGAGAATGCACCAGATCTGGGACCAAGTGGTAGATAAGTTATCTCTCTCCCAGGAAAAGGCCCAGTGGTTTTCCAACCGACATAGGACCATTGGTCCCCAGTTTAAGGTTGGTGATATGGTGTGGTTATCATCAAAAAATATTGCTATGAAGGTGGCTTCTCCTAAGTTTAAGCCTAGATTTATTGGACCTTACAAGATTTTGGAGATTATTAATCCAGTCTCTTTTCGTTTGGCTCTTCCTGTCACATTTAAAATCCATAATGTGTTCCATAAGTCTTTGTTGAAGAGGTTTGTTGAACCTGTTGTTCCTGGGGTGGCACCTCCAGACCTTGTATTGGTTGAAGGTAACATGGAATATGAGGTAGAGAAGGTACTGGATTCCCGTCTGGCTAGACGGAGACTCCAGTATTTGGTTAAGTGGAAGGGTTATGGTCAGGAGGATAATTCCTGGGTCTCTGCCTCTGATATTCATGCCAAAAGATTGGTGCGTGCCTTTCATCGGGCTCACCCTGATCGCCCTGGTGGCGTGGTTGAGGGTTCGGTGACCCCTCCTCAAGGGGGAGGTACTGTTGTGAGTTCATTTTCCCCTTTACCACTGAGGCCCGATGAACTCCCTCTTCTAGTAAAGAAAGATAGTGAGCCTGATTATCAGGCATCTGGGTCTAATGATGATGATTGGCTGAGTGGAGTTTCTGACTGGATATAAGGCTGTCCACGCCCGTCTGCCCTGCGGGTGATTTCTCTGTGGATCCTTGGATACCAGTCTGAATTCCTGCTCTCCAAAAGCTAAGTTTTCTACTCTGCCGTTTGCATTTGTACGTTGTTTTTGTTTTGCTGGATTTCTGTCATTCCCTGCTGGGGTGATCTGAATTCCTTTAGCTCTGTCTTCAGAAAATACCTTAGTGCTGATATAGTTTTTGAAGCCTAGCTGCTTCAGGGCCTTTTTCCATATCAGCCTGTTGGCTTATGTCTTTTCAGGGTTTTTGCAGATTGCAGACAGCAGCTGTCCTATCCTGTCCTGTTTAGTTAGTTTGGGCCCCATTGTTTGCTCAGCCTATCTTTCTATCTGTGTGTGTGTTTTTTCTTCTTGCTTCACCGTCATTATATGTTGGGGGCTGCCTTTTACTTTGGGGTCTGCTCTGGGGCAGTTTAGTTTTCCTTTTCCGTCTTTAGGCTATTTAGTTTCTCCGGCTGTGATCGAGGGGTCTAGGGCACCGTAGGAACCCCCCACGGCTACTGCTAGTTGTGTTGTTAGGTTCAGGGGTCTGCAATCTGATAGTTGCCAACTTCTCCGGTTTTCTGGACTTAGCTGCTATTTTTGTGTCTGCCTCCTACGGTGACTCAATCATAACAGTGAGCCTGATTATCAGGCATCTGGGTCTAATGATGATGATTGGCTGAGTGGAGTTTCTGACTGGATATAAGGCTGTCCACGCCCGTCTGCTCTGTGGGTGATTTCTCTGTGGATCCTTGGATACCAGTCTGAATTCCTGCTCTCCAAGAGCTAAGTTTTCTGCTCTGCCGTTTGCATTTGTACGTTGTTTTTGTTTTGCTGGATTTCTGTCATTCCCTGCTGGGGTGATCTGAATTCCTTTAGCTCTGTCTTCAGAAAATACCTGAGTGCTGATATAGTTTTTGAAGCCTAGCTGCTTCAGGGCCTTTTTCCATATCAGCCTGTTGGCTTATGTCTTTTCAGGGTTTTTGCAGATTGCAGACAGCAGCTGTCCTATCCTGTCCTATTTTAGTGAGTTTGGGCCCCATTGTTTGCTCAGCCTATCTTTCTATCTGTGTGTGTTTTTTCATCTTGCTTCACCGTCATTATATGTTGGGGGCTGCCTTTTACTTTGGGGTCTGCTCTGGGGCAGTTTAGTTTTCCTTTTCTGTCTTTAGGCTATTTAGTTTCTCCGGCTGTGATCGAGGGGTCTAGGGCACCGTAGGAACCCCCCATGGCTACTGCTAGTTGTTGTTAGGTTCAGGGGTCTGCAATCTGATAGTTGCCAACTTCTCTGGTTTTCTGGACTTAGCTGCTATTTTTGTGTCTGCCTCCTACGGTGACTCATTCATAACACATGCCCATAACTGCACCCCAGACTCATTTACCATTTTTTCCTACCCTGCCAGGAGCATATGTGAGAAGGAGGCATGAAGGCAGAGACATTCAGCAGACTGCCCAGGATGACAGGACATAGACCTAAATCTGTGACTGTTCTGCTGTATTCGGGATGGTTGGGACTTATGGATTTATTGTTCATTCCTTCATAGTTGGAGCAGCCAGAAATTTTTCATTTTTACATAAGGTTCACTATATGAGGTTTTGCCTTTTGAGTGAGACGAGCTATAGTTTATTTTTTAAAGGCCATTGTGCTAAACACGTCTGTTAGGCTGTGTTCACACATAACCTGCAACGTTTAGGCTTTCACGCACTTCTTCTATATGGATGTAAGAATTCCCTGGACTTTCCTTTGTGCTTGTTTGCCCTGATCCAAGATGGAGTCTTGTATCTCGCCCTGTCATGGTACTTCCTGGTTATTATTAGCGGTCTTACCCCACTCTTCGGTCACTTAGAACATTTCCATATTGTGCTGAATTTTCCTTAATATTGCAGAAAGTGTACTGCCAGTTCTGCTTTACCTGCATTATTCCATATTGTGCTGTGTTACTGTGGCAGGAAGGGCTCTGTCTAGTTTTGTCACTCTTGTGCAATATACTAATTTACATCAACTTTGGTCTCAGTCTCATTGTCCCACGCAATCAGATTCCGTAGTACCCATATAATTATTACAATGGACGTGGGAAGGATGCCTAAGCTAAATGTTATTTTTTTTACTATTTTGTGCTGTGTGACTACCTGGATTAAAAGTATAATTATTCAAAAATTGAAAATTGTTAATTTTTTTTTACATTTTAGTCAAAATGGCTAATTTTTTTTCATAAATAAAAGCAAAACATATTAACCTAAATTTAACGTTAAAAAAATGCAATGATTCATGAAAAAACAATCTTAAAACCACGGAAATCTGTGGAAACGTTTCCGTGTTTTGCCACATTCTGTAAATTGACATGTTAGATTTGAAAATTTTGGCTTGGTCAAAAAGCGGAAAAAGAAACTGCAATAAATCATTATTCTAATTGTTCTTTGTTATTTTATAGAAAGAAAAAAATCTCTGACTTTAATTTCAACTCTAGAATGCAAGTACATAGGAATACACTGGTATATAGAAATGTATCTCTGTGTACCAGTACAAGAAGTTGTGTGTTTGAATCACCAGGGCCCAGACTTGAAGAAAAGTGAAGAATGAGCTAATTACAGCACAGACATACCGGTATCCCCCAGAGTCATAGAAGGAACTACTGAGCACTAACCACAGTGAGCTGGAAGGAGGAGGCGGCAACTTACAGACACAGAGTGAAAGGCGGGACGTTACCCTGAACACCCGGGACAGCGCCCCCAAATTGGGACTGTGCTGATAGATGGTTGGAAGTAACGAATAATGGGGAATCTCCAGCACCGACTTCCACCCGCAGAGCCGCACTCCACATAGAGAATAATGGAGCCTCCAGCACCGGCCTCCACCCGCAGAGCCGCACTCCACATAGAGAATAATGGAGCGTCCAGCACCGACCTCCACCCACAGAGCCACACTCCACATAGAGAATAATGGAGCCTCCGGCACCGACCTCCACCCGCAGAGCCGCACTCCACATAGAGAATAATGGAGCCTCCAACACCGACCTCCACCTGCAGAGCCGCACTCCACATAGAGAATAATGGAGCCTCCAGCACCGACCTCCACCTGCAGAGCCGCACTCCACATACAAAATAATGGAGCCTCCGGCACCGACCTCCACCCGCAGAGCCGCACTCCACATAGAGAATAATGGAGCCTCCAACACCGACCTCCAACCGCAGAGCCACACTCCACATAGAGAATAATGGAGCCTCCAGCACCGACCTCCACCTGCAGAGCCGCACTCCACATAGAGAATAATGGAGCCTCCAGCACCGACCTCCACCCGCAGCCCGCACTACACAGAGAATAATGGAGCCTCCAACACCGACCTCCACCCGCGGAGCCACACTCCACATAGAGAATAATGGAGCCTCCAGCACCGGCCTCCACCTGCAGAGCCGCACTCCACATACAAAATAATGGAGCCTCCAGCACCGACCTCCACCCGCAGAGCCGCACTCCACATAGAGAATAATGGGGTCTCCAGCACTGACCTCCACCCGCAGAGCCGCACTCCACATAGAGAATAATGGGGCCTCCAGCACTGACCTCCACCTGCAGAGCCGCACTCCACATAGAGAATAATGGAGCCTCCGGCACCAACTTCCAGTCGCAGAGCCACACTCCACATAGAGAATAATGGAGCCT
The DNA here is from genome assembly GCF_039654945.1 of Dendrobates tinctorius. NCBI lineage: Eukaryota > Metazoa > Chordata > Amphibia > Anura > Dendrobatidae > Dendrobates > Dendrobates tinctorius. The sequence continues at coordinate 2,176,620 of NW_027362032.1, read as the reverse complement.
CCAGCACCAACCTCCACCCGCAGAGCCGCACTCCACATAGAGAATAATGGAGCCTCCAGCACCGACCTCCACCCGCAGAGCCGCACTCCACATAGAGAATAATGGAGCCTCCAGCACCGACCTCCACACACAGAGCCGCACTCCACATAGAGAATAATGGAGCCTCCAGCACCGACCTCCACCCACAGAGCCGCACTCCACATAGAGAATAATGGAGCTTCCGACACCGACCTCCACCCGCAGAGCCACACTCCACAAAGAGAATAATGGAGCCTCCAGCACCGACCTCCACCCACAGAGCCTCACTCCAGATAGAGAATATTGGAGCCTCCGGCACCGACCTCCACCCGCAGAGCCACACTCCACATAGAGAATAATGGAGCCTCCAGCACCGACCTCCACCCGCAGAGCCGCACTCCACATAGAGAAAGGAGCCTCCAGCACCGGCCTCCACCCGCAGAGCCGCACTCCACATGGAGAATAATGGAGCCTCCAGCACCGACCTCCACCCGCAGAGCCGCACTCCACATGGAGAATAATGGAGCCTCCAGCACCGACCTCCACCCGCAGAGCCACACTCCACATAGAGAATAATGGAGCCTCCAGCACCGACCTCCACGCGCAGAGCCGCACTCCACATGGAGAATAATGGAGCCTCCAGCACCGACCTCCACCCGCAGAGCCGCACTCCACATGGAGAATAATGGAGCCTCCAGCACCGACCTCCACCCGCAGAGCCACACTCCACATAGAGAATAATGGAGCCTCCAGCACCGACCTCTACCCACAGAGCCGCACACCACATAGAGAATAATCGAGCCTCCAGCACCGACCTCCACCCGCAGAGCCGCACTCCACATAGAGATTAATGGGGCCTCCAGCACCGACCTCCACCCGCAGAGCCGCACTCCACATAGAGAATAATGGAGCCTCCAGCACCGACCTCCACCCGCAGAGCCGCACTCCACATAGAGAATAATGGAGCCTCCAGCACCGACCTCCACCCGCAGAGCCGCACTCCACATAGAGAATAATGGAGCCTCCAGCACCGACCTCCACCCGCAGAGCCGCACTCCACATAGAGAATAATGGAGCCTCCGGCACCGACCTCCACCCGCAGAGCCGCACTCCACATAGAGAATAATGGAGCCTCCGGCACCGACCTCCACCCGCAGAGCCGCACTCCACATAGAGAATAATGGAGCCTCCAGCACCGACCTCCACCCGCAGAGCCGCACTCCACATAGAGAATAATGGAGCCTCCAGCACCGACCTCCACCCGCAGAGCCGCACTCCACATAGAGAATAATGGAGCCTCCAGCACCGACCTCCACCCGCAGAGCCGCACTCCACATAGAGAATAATGGAGCCTCCGGCACCGACCTCCACCCGCAGAGCCGCACTCCACATAGAGAATAATGGAGCCTCCGGCACCGACCTCCACCCGCAGAGCCGCACTCCACATAGAGAATAATGGAGCCTCCGGCACCGACCTCCACCCGCAGAGCCGCACTCCACATAGAGAATAATGGAGCCTCCAGCACCGTCCTCCACCCGCAGAGCCGCACTCCACATAGAGAATAATGGAGCCTCCAGCACCGACCTCCACCCGCAGAGCCGCACTCCACATAGAGAATAATGGAGCCTCCGGCACCGACCTCCACCCGCAGAGCCGCACTCCACATAGAGAATAATGGAGCCTCCGGCACCGACCTCCACCCGCAGAGCCGCACTCCACATAGAGAATAATGGAGCCTCCAGCACCGACCTCCACCCGCAGAGCCGCACTCCACATAGAGAATAATGGAGCCTCCAGCACCGACCTCCACCCGCAGAGCCGCACTCCACATAGAGAATAATGGGGTCTCCAGCACCGACCTCCACCCGCAGAGCCGCACTCCACATAGAGAATAATGGGGCCTCCAGCACCGACCTCCACCCGCAGAGCCGCACTCCACATAGAGAATAATGGAGCCTCCAGCACCGACCTCCACCCGCAGAGCCGCACTCCACATAGAGAATAATGGAGCCTCCGGCACCGACCTCCACCCGCAGAGCCGCACTCCACATAGAGAATAATGGAGCCTCCGGCACCGACCTCCACCCGCAGAGCCGCACTCCACATAGAGAATAATGGAGCCTCCAGCACCGTCCTCTAGCATCCGCCGTCTATCCCAGCCACAATGGCGCCCCTTCCCTCCCGAGCCTGTGGGGTATCGGCACTCAGGAGACACGGCGCACTGTGCGGCCTCAGCGCTCCTGTCACCTTTAGGACAATGATACATTGGGGGGAAAGTCACATTTCTGTGAGGAAAACAGTAAAATTGTCATTTCTTCCTTCCACATTGCTGAAATTCCTGTCACACTGTCCGAATTCAGATATTGTCCTGTCAGAAAGGAGAAGACAGGGAGTGAAAGGGTTAATGGGACTCACAGGAGGAACCGGCCCAGAAAGCAGAAGGTGCAGGAGGGTCCGCCACATATATGACTGCTCTGTGCACACAGGACCTGTGATGAGGTCACAGGAGGGGAGGAGTCAGGGGTCACATGATCAGGGGCCTCAGTGTGTGCAGGACTCTGCTGTGCTGGTTGTCATGGTGCTGGATGAGGGGAAGTTTCTGTGTGGGGTCAGGAGGGGTTTACAGGGTGGATGTAGCAGAGCCGCGTGTGTACGAGGTGTACGAGGTGTACGGAGCGGAGCTGCGTGTGTACGAGGTGTACGGAGCGGAGCCGCATGTGTACGAGGTGTACGGAGGGGAGTTGTGTGTGTACGGAGCGGAGCCGCGTGTGTACGAGGTGTACGGAGCGGAGCCGCGTGTGTACAAGGTGTACGGAGCGGAGCCGCGTGTGTACGAGGTGTACGAGGTGTACGGAGCGGAGCCGCGTGTGTACGAGGTGTACGGAGCGGAGCCGCGTGTGTACGAGGTGTACGGAGGGGAGTTGTGTGTGTACGGAGCGGAGCCGCGTGTGTACGAGGTGTACGGAGCGGAGCCGCGTGTGTACGAGGTGTACGGAGCGGAGCCGCGTGTGTACGAGGTGTACGGAGCGGAGCCGCATGTGTACAAGGTGTACGGAGCGGAGCCGCGTGTGTACGAGGTGTACGGAGCGGAGCCGCGTGTGTACGAGGTGTACGGAGCGGAGCCGCGTGTGTACGAGGTGTACGGAGCGGAGCCGCGTGTGTACGAGGTGTACGGAGCGGAGCCGCGTGTGTACGAGGTGTACGGAGCGGAGCCGCGTGTGTACGAGGTGTACGGAGCGGAGCCATGTGTGTACTGAATGGAGCCACGTGTGCTTTCATATGACAGCATGAGCTAGCAGCTGTGATTGGATGTAATAAGTTTACCTCCGGTCACTGGCGTCAGCTGATGGGACTACTGCTCCCATCAGCCCAAACCTGCTGCCGTTAACAGTATTCTTCCGCTGGCTCCTTTGCTGTAAATAAATATTTTAAAATAAAGAATGGCGTGGGTTCCCCTGTATTTTTGATAACCAGCCAGGCAAAACTGACAGCTGGGGACTGCAACCCTTTAGCAAGGCTGGTTATTGAGAATAGAGGGGTCCCCATGCTGTTTTTTTTAATTATTTAAATAAATAATTGTAAAAAGCTGTGTGGGGTCCCGCCATTTTTGACAAGCAGCCTTGCTAAAGCTCACAGCTAGGAGCTGGTATTCTCAGGCATGTAAGGAGACATGAATATTGCCCCCCTAGACTAAAAATAGCAGCCTGCAGCCACCCAGAAAAGGCACATCTATTACATGCGCCAATTCTAGATGCTTTGCCCAGCTCTTTCCAGCCCTGTAGCGTTGGCTAGAAGGGTAATATTTGTGGGGTTGATGTCCCTTTGCATTGTCCAGTGACATCAAGCCCAGAGGTTAGTAATGGAGATGGTTAGTAATGGACACCCTATCCAGTACTGATCCTGGAAACAAGAAACCAGGTTGCATACTCATTGTGGTTACCGCGGGTCACTGAGGCTGCATTCCCAGCCAGGCCAATGAACTGCGGTGACCTCCCTCCGGTGAGATCACCGCTAGCACAGTGAAAAAAAGTCTCATTGTCAGAGGCGAGTTCACCTCTGCACTTGCGATTGAACAGCGGGCGGGGAGGGGGTGGGTTATGCATGCGCACCAATAGAGAGCTCGTAAGTGCCATCTTGGAAGTTGGCAATATTACAGAAAACCCAATGAAGTTCATGTATTAAGAAATCATTTACATATATCTGTTTATATCTACACCCCTCTATAATGCTATTTGTCCTAGTATTTATGCCTTCTTAAAGTAGAGTGTTATATGCTTCTTATTTGGTTGTAAATCGCCATCTTGTAGATCTGTGCTACAGCCATTATAAGGTATAACAAGTACAGTGCATAATAAACCATCATTTGTGGTCAGGCCCCACAAGAGCCACATGAATAACAGCCCCAGGAATATTAGATAGAAAGGTCTGTGAAGATGGCGGCACAAAGTGACTCCACACTAGCAGATCGCTGAGAGGTTTTGACCTTTTTGGTGTTATGGAAGAATTGGGAGGTAAAATATTACTCAGCGCGGTATCAGAAAGTGAAACTGGCCGGTACCGTGTGAAGATGTCCGTCATTTCTCTGCAGGGTGCAGGGTAAGGTGTAATTAGTCTTACCTGCCTGTTAGTATTTCGCTGGGCTGGTATTAGGAGCCGCTCTCGTGGCTTTTGCCTGTTCAAGGCCTCGCTGATGTCATTTTTGTAGTGACAATCCACAATCTTCAATTCTAATGCTTGATGGTCAAAGAGTTTGTCTGTTGAGCAAATGTGATGTCACCTGTCCCTCGCATGTTGCCCCCTCATTTACAAACATTAACGCACTCCCCCCGCAGTGACATCACTGGAATTAATTATATGCGAACACATGTAGTGGATCAATAAATTAGAATTTCAAAATATTCACAACATTCCAAAATGTAAACATTGTTTCACATAGCAAACAGAAGAATGACATAAAGGCAAGAAGAAAAAATAATATAATATCATAATAAATAATGTAAAACAATAATCTAACATTAACCCCTTCACCACCCCTTGAGTTTTTTGTTTTCCGTCTTCCCAGAGCCATCACTTTTTTACTTTTCCATAAATATCGCCATGTGAGGGCTTGCTTTTTTGTGGGACAAGTTGTACTTTTGAAGGGCACCATTGGTGTTACCATATCATGTACTGGAAAATGGGGAAAAATTCAAAGTGTGACGAAATTGCAAAAAAAAAGTGCAACTTCACAATAGCTTTTTTTTTTACCGTGTTCTCTAAATGACCTGCCAATATGATTCTCCAGGTCATTACGAGTTTGTAGACACCAAACATGGATAAGTTCTTTTTTATTTAAGTGGTGAAAAGAATTCCAAAGTTCGTAAAAAAAATAAATAAATTGTCCCCATTTTCCCAGACCCATAGCGCCTCCATTTCTCGTGACCTTGGGCTGGGTGAGGGCTCAGTGTTTGTGTGCCGAGCTGACGTTTTCATTGATACCATTTTGGTGTAGATCCGATCTTTTTATCGTCAGTTATTGCATTTAATTCAATGTTGTGGAGACTAAAAAAATGTAATTCTGGTATTAGGATCTTTCTTCTCACCACACCGCTTACAGATCAGATTCATTCTTTTTATATATTGATGGATCGGGCGATTCTGAATGTGTCGTTACCAAATATGTGTAATTTTTAATTGGTGTATTTTGAATGGATCAAAGGAGCGGGGATTTGAATTATATTTCTTACATTTTTTATATTTGTAAAACCCTTTCTCTTTACTGGCTCAGTAATCTGCGTGAGACACTAGAAGCTGCGATCATCCAATCACCTCTGCTGCACAGAGCGGCGCTCCAGCCTGCCGTGTGTAGCCACAAGGCTCATCTGATCGGTTTTGTTTTATTCTTTTGCTTGCTGTGTGAAACAATGTTTACATTTTGGAATATTGTGGATATTTTGATATTCAAATTTATTGATCCACTTCATGTGTTTGCATATAATTAATCCTAGTGATGTCACTGCGGGGGGAGTGAGGTTTTTTTTATTAGATGATTTGACAATAATATGCAATCCAACATACACAGAAACCATACATTCTATGCATATATCCAGACAATACAATGTTACTCTCATCCACTTTCACTTTAACCCTTTGAATGTTAAAATACTTCATTTGAACCATATACAGAACTAGCGATGAAACTATAAACAGATATTAAGACCTCAAGATCCCCAAGTTACAAGCTACCTCCTCAACCTTGTGCCATATTGTACCTTTACATGCCACCATTAATTGCCTGATCTCTGCTTGTGGATAGCTACATTCAATAAAAGTCCTCCATTTTTGAAAAATGTTTCCGTATTCTTTTCTTTTTGGGATTCTGTATCTATTTTGTCCATCACCATTAGGGATTTTATAGCATCTATCAGTTCTGAAACACTCGGTGGTGTCTTCTCCAGCCAGTGTCTCAAGATACATTTCATAGCTGCCAGCAGAACAATATGTACGGCATCGGGAGCAGAACAATATGTACGGCATCGGGAGCAGAACAATATGTACGGCATCGGGAGCAGAACAATATGTACGGCATCGGGAGCAGAACAATATGTACGGCATCGGGAGCAGAACAATATGTACGGCATCGGGAGCAGAACAATATGTACGGCATCGGGAGCACAACAGTATGTACGGCATCGGGAGTAGAACAATATGTACGGCATCGGGAGCAGAACAATATGTACGGCATCGGGAGCAGAACAATATGTGCGGCATCGGGAGCAGAACAATATGTACGGCATCGGGAGCAGAACAATATGTGCGGCATCGGGAGCAGAACAATATGTGCGGCATCGGGAGCAGAACAATATGTACGGCATCGGGAGCAGAACAATATGTACGGCATCGGGAGCAGAACAATATGTACGGCATCGGGAGCAGAACAATATGTACGGCTTCGGGAGCAGAACAATATGTACGGCATCGGGAGCAGAACGATATGTACGGCATCGGGAGCAGAACGATATGTACGGCATCGGGAGCAGAACAATATGTGCGGCATCGGGAGCAGAACAATATGTACGCATAGGGAGCAGAACAATATGTGCGGCATCGGGAGCAGAACAATATGTACGCATAGGGAGCAGAACAATATGTGCGGCATCGGGAGCAGAACAATATGTATGGCATCGGGGGCAGAACAATATGTACGGCATCGGGAGCAGAACAATATGTGCGACATCGGGAGCAGAACAATATGTACGGCATCGGGAGCAGAACAATATGTATGGCATCGGGGGCAGAACAATATGTGCGGCATCGGGAGCAGAACAATATGTGCGGCATCGGGAGCAGAACAATATCGGCATCGGGAGCAAAACAATATGTACAGCATCGGGAGCAGAACAATATGTACGGCATCGGGAGCAGAACAATATGTGCGGCATCTGGAGCAGAACAATACGTACGGCATCGGGAGCAGAACAATATGTACGGCATCGGGAGCAGAACAATATGTACGGCATCGGGAGCAGAACAATACGTACAGCATCGGAAGCAGAACAATACGTACGGCATCGGGAGCAGAACAATACGTACGGCATCGGGAGCAGAACAATACGTACGGCATCGGGAGCAGAACAATATGTACGGCATCGGGAGCAGAACAATATGTACGGCATCGGGCAGGGCCGCCATCAGGGCATTGCTGCCCTTACTACTGTATGGGGCCCCATGAACAGTAGCAAAAAGAGGGGCCCGGATACGCTGGTAGCCCGGGCCCTCCTCTCTTGATACTGCTGTTTGGGCTACAGGAGCAAGCTGCGCAATAGTTCATGGCCGCTGCAAGCCAGATACATAACAACACTGTGGTGATTTAAAGATACACCTACAGTGTTTTTAGTGAATGCAGTGGCCAGAAATCAGTGCTGTACCTTTAAAGCAGCAGCAGGACCAAGTGCATCATGGTCCTGACGCAGGTCAGGTGAGACTGCGCGCTCTTCTTCATTCTGGAGCAGAGCAGAGCAGCAACATGTCACGTTTCTGGGAGGCAGAAGATGCTGAAATCGGCAGAGGCAGAGGAGGTGGGCAGTGTGTGAGGACTTGCAGGAAGTTGCAGAGGGGAGTGAGGTGAGGAGATGGGAGGCTGCTGAGGTGAGGAGATGGGAGGCTGCTGAGGTGTGGAGATGGGAGGCTGCTGGGGTGTGGAGATGGAAGGCTGCTGAGGAGATGGAAGGCTGCTGAGGTGAGGAGATGGGAGGCTGCTGAGGTGTGGAGATGGGAGGCTGCTAAGGTGTTGAGATGGGAGGCTGCTGAGGTGAGGAGATGGGAGGCTGCTGAGGTGTGGAGATGGGAGGCTGCTGAGGTGTGGAGATGGGAGGCTGCTGAGGAGATGGAGGCTGCTGAGGAGAGGAGATGGGAGGCTGCTGAGGAGATGGAGGCTGCTGAGGAGAGGAGATGGGAGGCTGCTGAGGTGTGGAGATGGGAGGCTGCTGAGGAGATGGAGGCTGCTGAGGAGAGGAGATGGGAGACTGCTGAGGAGAGGAGATGGGAGACTGCTGAGGAGATGGAGGCTGCTGAGGAGAGGAGATGGGAGGCTGCTGAGGAGATGGAAGGCTGCTGAGGTGAGGAGATGGGAGGCTGCTGAGGTGTGGAGATGGGAGGCTGCTGAGGTGTGGAGATGGGAGGCTGCTGAGGTGTGGAGATGGGAGGCTGCTGAGGAGATGGGAGGCTGCTGAGGTGTGGAGATGGGAGGCTGCTGAGGAGATGGAGGCTGCTGAGGTGAGGAGATGGGAGGCTGCTGACGTGTGGAGATGGGAGGCTGCTGAGGTGAGGAGATGGGAGGCTGCTGAGGTGAGGAGATGGGAGGCTGCTGAGGTGAGAAGATGGGAGGCTGCTGAGGAGATGGGAGGCTGCTCACATCTGGAGATGGGAGGCTGCTGACTTGTGGGGATGGGAGGCTGCTGACGTGTGGAGATGGGAGGCTGCTGAAACGACCAAAAAAATTCTAGAATTCCACTTTTTTCAATTTCACCGCACTTTGAATTTTTTTCCCATTTTCCAGTACGCTATTTGGTAAAGCCAATCATGTCATTCAAAAGTACAACTCGTCCTGCAAAAAACAAGCCCTCACACGGCCATATTGATGGAAAAATAAAAAGTGGGTATATATGATTGGGAAACCTCTTTATTTGGGAAATTGTTCTGCGCTCGCACTGCGGTGCATGGACTGGGCGCCGGTCTCCTGGCCTGCATCCTCATACATGCTGTGAGGCTGCTGAATTCTAGTCAGGAGACCGGCGGCCCGTCCATGCACTGCGGTCCGAGCGCAGATCGATATCCACCGACAGCTTCATACATGTACAGAAAACAATACAATAATCTGCAATCAGAAGTACAGATTATAAAAAAAAGTCACAATCTGGTTTCAATTATTTTTTTAAAAAGTATGTGACTCATTTCCTTAAAGGAAAATAAAAATCTACCTAAACAGAGTATTGGGTATTTTAACAAATGATTAATAAGTTACAGTAGAGTAGAGCTCATTCAAAAGAGTCTACCTTGTTGTGGTGGCGGCTTAAAATTCTTTTGGCCAGAACAAAAGCTGCTGGCTATATGTATGATCTGGGAAATGTTAATGTGTGATTGGTGAGGACGGGGTGCAGAAGTGGAGTTTTTCCAAGAGTGGGCAGTGGGACTCTGGAAGATTTGAGGGGTGGAGGCACGGCTGGGGTGGAGCCTGGACGGAGTCTCAAGGGGGCCCAAAAATTTTTACAGTATGGGGCCCTGAAATTCCTAATGGCAGCCCTGGCATCGGGAGCAGAACAATATGTACGGCATCGGGAGCAGAACAATATGTACGGCATCGGGAGCAGAACAATATGTGCGGCATCAGGAGCAGAACAATATGTACGGCATTGGGAGCAGAACAATATGTACGGCATCGGGAGCAGAACAATATGTGCGACATCGGCAGCAGAACAATATGTGTGGCATCGGGAGCAGAACAATATGTGCAGCATCGGGAGCAGAACAATATGTGCGGCATCGGGAGCAGAACAATATGTGCGGCATCGGGAGCAGAACAATATGTACGGCATCGGGAGCAGAACAATATGTACGGCTTCGGGAGTAGAACAATATGTACGGCATCGGGGGCAGAACAATATGTACGGCATCGGGAGCAGAACAACATGTACGGCATCGGGAGCAGAACAATATGTGCGGCATTGGGAGCAGAACAATATCTACGGCATCGGGAGCAAAACAATATGTACGGCATCGGGAGCAGAACAATATGTACGGCATCGGGAGCAGAACAATATGTACGGCATCGGGAGCAGAACAATAGGTACGGCATTGGGAGCAGAACAATATGTACGGCATCGGGAGCAGAACAATATGTACGGCATCGGGAGCAGAACAATATGTACGGCATCGGGAGCAGAACAATATGTGCGGCATCGGGAGCAGAACAATATGTGTGGCATCGGGGGCAGAACAATATGTACGGCATCGGGAGCAGAACAATATGTGCGGCATCGAGAGCAGAACAATATGTGCGGCATCGGGAGTAGAAGAATATGTACGGCATCGGGGGCAGAACAATATCTACGGCATCGGGAGCACAACAATATGTGCGGCATCGGGAGCAGAACAATATGTACGGCATCGGGAGGAGAACAATATGTGCGGCATTGGGAGCAGAACAATATCTACGGCATCGGGAGCAAAACAATATGTACGGCATCGGGAGCAGAACAATATGTGCGGCATCGGGAGCAGAACAATATGTACGGCATCGGGAGCAGAACAATATGTACGCATAGGGAGCAGAACAATATGTACAGCATCGGGAGCAGAACAATATGTACAGCATCGGGAGCAGAACAATATGTGCGGCATTGGGAGCAGAACAATATCTACGGCATCGGGAGCAAAACAATATGTACGCATAGGGAGCAGAACAATATGTATGGCATCGGGAGCAGAACAATATGTACGGCATCGGGAGCAGAACAATATGTGCGGCATCGGGAGCAGAGCAATACGTACGGCATCGGGAGCAGAACAATATGTGCAGCATTGGGAGCAGAGCAATATGTGCGGCATCGGGAGCAGAGCAATATGTGCGGCATCGGGAGCAGAACAATATGTACGGCATCGGGAGCAGAGCAATATGTGCGGCATTGGGAGCAGAGCAATATGTACAGCATCGGGAGCAGAGCAATATGTGCGGCATCGGGAGCAGAACAATATGTACGGCATCGGGAGCAGAATAATATGTACGGCATCGGGAGCAGAACAATATGTGCGGCATCGGGAGCAGAACAATATGTACGGCATCGGGAGCAGAACAATATGTACGGCATCGGGAGCAGAACAATATGTATGGCATCGGGAGCAGAACAATATGTACGGCATCGGGAGCAGAACAATATGTGTGGCATCGGGAGCAGAACAATATGTATGGCATCGGGAGCAGAAGAATATGTACGGCATCGGGAGCAGAAGAATATGTACGGCATCGGGAGCAGAACAATATGTACGGCATGGGGAGCAGAACAATATGTACGGCATCGGGAGCAGAACAATATGTACGGCATGGGGAGCAGAACAATATGTACGGCATCGGGAGCAGAACAATATGTACGGCATCGGGAGCAGAACAATATGTACGGCATCGGGAGCAGAACAATATGTACGGCATCGGGAGCAGAACAATATGTACAGCATCGGGAGCAGAACAATATGTACGGCATCGGGAGCAGAACAATATGTGCAACATCGGGAGCAGAACAATATGTGCGACATCGGGAGCAGAACAATATGTGCGGCATCGGGAGCAGAACAATATGTACGGCATCAGGAGGACAACATGTCCGGCATCGGGAGCAGAACAATATGTCCGGCATCGGGAGCAGAACAATATGTACGGCATCGGGGGCAGAACAATATGTATGGCATCGGGAGCAGAACAATATGTACGGCATCGGGAGCAGAACAGTATGTACGGCATCGGGAGCAGAACAATATGTACGGCATCGGGAGCAGAACAATATGTGCGGTATCGGGTGCAGAACAATATGTACGGCTTCGGGAGCAGAACAATATGTGCGGCATTGGGAGCAGAACAATATCTACGGCATCGGGAGCAGAACAATATGTACAGCATCGGGAGCAGAACAATATGTACGGCATCGGGAGCAGAACAATACGTACGGCATCGGGAGCAGAACATATGTACGGCATCGGGAGCAGAACAATATGTACGGCATCGGGAGCAGAACAATATGTACGGCATCGGGAGCAGAACAATATGTGCGGCATTGGGAGCAGAACAATATCTACGGCATCGGGAGCAGAACAATATGTACAGCATCGGGAGCAGAACAATATGTACGGCATCGGGAGCAGAACAATATGTGCGGCATCGGGAGCACAATAATATGTACGGCATCGGGAGCAGAACAATATGTGCGGCATCGGGAGCAGAACAATATGTGCGGCATCGAGAGCAGAACAATATGTGCGGCATCGGGAGTAGAACAATATGTACGGCATCGGGGGCAGAACAATATGTACGGCATCGGGAGCAGAACAATATGTGCGGCATCGGGAGCAGAACAATATGTGCGGCATCGGGAGCAGAACAATATGTACGGCATCGGGAGCAGAACAATATGTGCGGCATTGGGAGCAGAACAATATCTACGGCATCGGGAGCAGAACAATATGTACAGCATCGGGAGCAGAACAATATGTACGGCATCGGGAGCAGAACAATATGTGCGGCATCGGGAGCACAATAATATGTACGGCATCGGGAGCAGAACAATATGTGCGGCATCGGGAGCAGAACAATATGTGCGGCATCGAGAGCAGAACAATATGTGCGGCATCGGGAGTAGAACAATATGTACGGCATCGGGGGCAGAACAATATGTACGGCATCGGGAGCAGAACAATATGTGCGGCACCGGGAGCAGAACAATATGTGCGGCATCGGGAGCAAAACAATATGTACGGCATCGGGAGCAGAACAATATGTGCGGCATTGGGAGCAGAACAATATGTACGGCATCGGGAGCAGAACAATATGTACGGCATCGGGAGCAGAACAATATGTACGGCATCGGGAGCAGAACAATATGTACGGCATCGGGAGCAGAACAATATGTACGTCATTGGAAGCAGAACAATATGTGCGGCATCGGGAGCAGAACAATATGTACGGCATGGGGAGCAGAACAATATGTACGGCAACGGGAGCAGAACAATATGTACGGCATGGGGAGCAGAACAATATGTACGGCAACGGGAGCAGAACAATATGTACGGCATCGGGAGCAGAACAATATGTACGGCATCGGGAGCAGAACAATATGTACGTCATTGGAAGCAGAACAATATGTGCGGCATTGGGAGCAGGACAATATGTACGGCATCGGGAGCAGAACAATATGTACGGCATCGGGAGCAGAACAATATGTACGGCATCGGGAGCAGAACAATATGTGCAACATCGGGAGCAGAACAATATGTGCGACATCGGGAGCAGAACAATATGTGCAACATCGGGAGCAGAACAATATGTCCGGCATCGGGAGCAGAACAATATGTACGGCATCGGGGGCAGAACAATATGTATGGCATCGGGAGCAGAACAATATGTACGGCATCGGGAGCAGAACAGTATGTACGGCATCGGGAGCAGAACAATATGTACGGCATCGGGAGCAGAACAATATGTGCGGTATCGGGAGCAGAACAATATGTACGGCATCGGGAGCAGAACAATATGTGCGGCATCGGGAGCAGAACAATATGTACGGCATCGGGAGCAGAACAGTATGTACGGCATCGGGAGCAGAACAATATGTACGGCATCGGGAGCAGAACAATATGTGCGGCATCGGGAGCAGAACAGTATGTACGGCATCGGGAGCAGAACAATATGTACGGCATCGGGAGCAGAACAATATGTACGGCATCGGGAGCAGAGCAATATGTGCGGCATCGGGAGCAGAACAATATGTACGGCATCGGGAGCAGAACAGTATGTACGGCATCGGGAGCAGAACAATATGTACGGCATCGGGAGCAGAACGATATGCGCGGCATCGGGAGCAGAACAATATGTGCAGCATCGGAAGCAGAACAATATGTACGGCATCGGGAGCAGAACAATATGTACGGCATTGGGAGCAGAACAATATGTGCGGCATCGGGAGCAGAACAATATGTACGGCATCGGGAGCAGAACAATATGTACGGCATCGGGAGCAGAACAATATGTACGGCATCGGGAGCAGAACAATATGTACGGCATCGGGAGCAGAACAATATGTACAGCATTGGGAGAAGAACAATATGTACGGCATCGGGAGCAGAACAATATGTACGGCATCGGGAGCAGAACAATCAGGAACTACATCAGGAACTGTAATCAGGAACTACATACTGTAATCAGGAACTACATCCCTGATTGTAGTCTGGATCTACCTGGTTTTGTTATCTACAGAGCTGACCGTGATTGTGTAGCTTCAGGTAAACAAAGGGGGGTGGGGTATGTCTCTACATCAACACTAGCTGGTGCTGTGATGTTAACATACTGGGAAAAGGCTGCTCTCCAGATCTAGAGTACCTTGCACTCAATTGTAGACCATTTTACGCTCCAAGAGAGTTTTCATCTATGGTTCTGGTTGCAGTATATATTCCCCCTCAAGCATCTGTTAAAGCTGCTATTGGTGAATTAGCTTGCAAAATATCAGAATGGGAGAAAGGATCTCCTGAAGCATTTGTGATCGTAATGGGGGACTTTAACAAAGGAAAACTCAACCTGGATCTCCCCAAATTTACTCAACATATAAACTGCTTCACGAGAGAGAACAATACGCTTGATCACTGCTATACAGTCATAAAAGGGGCCTACAGGGCAGTGAGGAGAGCAGCAGTGGGCTTTTCAGATCATTGTCTAATTCATTTAATTCCAGCCTACAGGCAAAGGTTGAAAACATCCAAACCTACAGTTTATACAAAGAAGACATGGTCTGAGGAGGCAAAATTGCAACTGCAAGCATGCTTTGAATGCACGGACTGGGAGGTATTCCAGGAAACATGCTCGGGTCTGGATGAATGGGTTGATGCAGTGTCCTCATATATCCGTTTTTGTGAAGACACGTTTATTCCATCCAAATCTGTCCACTTTCGGGGAAACAACAAGCCGTGGTTTACAAATAAAGTCAGGTTGATCCGTAAGAGAAAAGAGGAGGCTTATAAAGCAGGCGATATTACTGAATTCAAGAAACTTAGGAACTCGCTATCTAAAGAGATCAAGTTAGCCAAACACGAGTATGCAAAGATTCTGGAGGAAAGGTTCTCATCAAAAGATACTAGATCTGCATGGAGAGGATTAAGAGAGGTCACCAATTATAAAAGCCACCCCACTATAGTGAACCCCAGCAGAAGTCTGGCAGCAGAGTTAAATGAATTCTACTGCAGATTTGAGGCAAGCTCTACACACAGTGGCTATTCATCTCTAAGCTCCTCAGTCTGTTCATATAAAGATCATTCATTGTGCAACACCCAAGTAGTGATCTCCGAGGCAGAGGTGATACGCATCCTGAAGGGACTTAAGGTCAAAAAGGCACCTGGCCCTGATGGTGTATCTCCAATGTGTCTGAAAGTATGTGCTACCCAGCTTGCCCCTATACTGACAAATATATACAATGTGTCACTGAAAGAGTGCGTTGTACCTCAGTGTTGGAAAAATTCCACAATTATCCCTGTCCCCAAGAAAGTGGGATCCTCTGCGTTGAACGACTATAGACCAGTAGCACTCACATCTGTAGCTATGAAAGTCTTCGAAAGAATTATGATGTCCCACCTGATAAAATTCACGCAGAAGCTATGGGACCCGCTTCAGTTTGCCTATAAGGAGAATCGTTCGGCAAACGACACTGTCAATCTGGCACTGAAGTACATTTTGGATCATACAGATGAACGGCACTCATATGTCCGGATTCTTTTCATGGACTTTAGCTCAGCGTTCAATACCATTGATCCGAATTTACTTCATAAGAAAATGGTAGCTCTTGGAGTCCCTCTCAACTTATGCTTGTGGATTTATAACTTCCTGACAGCCAGGATACAGAGTGTAAAAGTTGGACCATTCACTTCGGACACCTTGGTCACAAACATCGGGGCACCTCAGGGGTGTGTTTTGTCCCCGTTACTGTTTTCTCTCTATACGAATGATTGCATCTCTTCAGCAGACTCAGTAAAAATCTTGAAATTTGCCGATGATATGACACTGATTGGTCTCATCAGGGGAAATGCTGAAGACTTGTATCGGAGTGAGGTGGAAAGAATATGTGACTGGTGTAAAGCCAATAATCTTGTACTCAACACTAAAAAAACTGCTGAGATGGTTGTGGATTTTAGGAAAGATCAACATGAGATACTTCCAATCTACATCCATGACGAAGTGGTTCTTAGGGTCACAGAGACCAAATTCCTTGGTGTTATCATCTCTCATGATCTTAAATGGGGGAAAAACGTGGATGCTGTTATAAGAAAAGCACAACAGAGGATGTTCTTCCTGCGTCAGCTGAAAAGATATGGTTTGTCTAAGAATCTGCTGATCTTATTCTTTAATGCTGTCATCAGATCTGTGATTTGTTCCTCTCTGATAGTCTGGTATGGGGGAGCCACTGCGCATGACAAACTCCGCTTACAAAGGACTTTCAGAACAGCAGAGAGAATTATAGGCTCCCCCCTGCCTAAAATCCAGGATCTTTATGATAAGAGTATTCGATCCCACACATTGAAAATTTCATCCGATCCCTCTCACCCGGGACACTCCTCATTCCAACTACTCCCTTTAGGACGTCGCTTCAGAGTCCCCAAATGCAGCACCAACCACCATATGAACAGCTTCTATCCACTCTCTGTTCAACAGTGAATCATCATGTGTAGACTATATACTGTATCTGTCTTGTTAGATGTTACTTGTTGTATCTGTTGTTATATATTATGTTGCCTCTTTGCCACAAAGAATTCCTTGTATATATGTAATATGTACTTGGCGATAATAAATTTGATTGATTGATTGATTGATTGATTGAACAATATGTACGGCATCGGGAGCAGAACAATATGTACGGCATCGGGAGCAGAACAATATGTACGGCATCGGGAGCAGAACAATATGTACGGCATCGGGAGCAGAACAATATGTACGGCATCGGGAGCAGAACAATATGTACGGCATCGGGAGTTTTTTTGAATTTTTTCTATGTTAGCTGTTTTGATATTAGTGTTAGGGACCTGCAATATCATGAGGAGCCTTGACGTTGGCTTGCAGGCTATATCTATTTTGGCCAAAATATTAACCAATACCTCATTTAATGTACTCATTGTTTGCATTAATTTTTTGCACTTATCATATCATTTTTTGCAGGATGCAGTCAGGCCTCTTTCTGTTGGCTTGGTCTATTGGGGCATCTGTCACTGTGTGTTGCATATTTTAGTGCTGTAGCAGCCCGCCTGATAATACTATGGATATGCATAGGCAGCCTCAATAGTAAAAAGTTGGTCACACTTGTCAAACACTATGTTTGACAAGTGTGGCCAACCTGTCAATCACATTCCAAGCGATGCTACAGATAGCTTGGAATGCGCTTGAATTCTGCACGCAAAAATCGTGTGAAAAACAATTCGCATGCGTTTTTCCCACGGCGGGAGTTGCGGAAATGCTGTGGACATTTCCGCAACATTTCTGCAATGTGGGCACATAGCCTCAAAGTCATGCAAAACTAACCATTTTTAGCAAGTACATTCTCCCAAACAAAGAGAGTTTTAGATTTCTCCATCTTTCCAATTCTAACAATATTTTTTCAATTTAACTAGAATCATGTAATCTATATAGAGATCGAGCATCTCTCCCTATTTTCACCCCTAAGTAGGTTATATGTTTCTGTGCTACTGAGACTCCAGCAGTTTTCTCAGGATCAGCTATTTTTGTGTCAGATATAAGAGCTGGCTGTGACGGGAGTATTCTCCAGAGCAAGGAGGGACAACAGGCCTGGGAACGATCCAACAGATTTATTGACCAGAAAACAGGAACAACACGAAGGTAATTTGCAGAGTCCCAAAATAAGTCCACAGGAAACTGATTTGGGGGCACCTCCCGACAATCCTTGTGCCAGATCACAAAACCATAGTCCTTTAAGAGTCACAGAAATCCACCACGATCACACAGAGGCCGAGGCTTCCTCACACAGCCTCGACCTTCTCTTTTAGCATCCAACTCACATCTGATCTTAAAACAAGAATGTATTGTCAGGGCTCCTGGGATCAGCCCATCTGAAGGGGGGTAGGGGTCACACCTACTATTCAATGGTTTGGTCCATCAGAAGATTCTAGAAATGTAAGGGCTCCACTGAGTCTACAGGGTGTGTATTGCAGGTTATCTTCTGCTTAGGAAATCAATAGCCAAAGTTCCACTAGCTGTTGACACAAGCCTAAATTAGATTATGGTCCAGGTACATCACAAGACATTGCAAAGTATTGGGGGAAGGAGACATGGTTAATTTACAGCAAATGAACCAGAGGAAAGTTAAATGACATATTATACAAAATACAGGACAGGGCAAGACTACAAATCATGACAATCCCTTCCCCTCCCAATTTGTGTACGTACTAGGGACCTCTACAGGTCACTGGTTAAGTACACACAGGCATGGCTGACAGGACTCAGGGCTCCTCTTGCCTGGACAATCCATCTGCATTTTGGTGTTGGCTGCCTCTTCTATACTGTATGGTAAAGTTATAGGGCTGCAGTGCCAGGCTCCATCGTAGTAAGCATCCATTGTCCCCAGAGACTCTGTTCAGCCAGGTGAGGGGATTGTGATCAGTAACCACAGTGAATTCTCGTCCATACAGATACGGCCTTAGTTTCCTAAGGGCCCACATTACAGCCAGACATTCTTTTTCAACAGTTGCATAGGCCACTTCTCGGTCCAGCAGTTTCCGGCTGAGGTAGGCAATGGGGTGCTCGTCCCCAGCTGCATTCACCTGGCTGAGTACAGCTCCCAGTCCATAAGCAGAGGCGTCCGTCTGCACAATGAATCTCCTCTTGTAGTCTGGAGCAGCCAGAACAGGGTCACAGACCAGAGCGTCCTTCAGCTGGTTAAAAGCCTCATCACAGGCTGGAGTCCAGATCACCAGCCGGGGCATCGTTTTCTTGGTCAGGTCGGTAAGAGGCTTGGCCACAGTGCTGAAATGAGAAACAAATTTTCGGTAATAACTGGCAGTGCCCAAAAAAGCCATAACTTGTTTCTTAGTTTGGGGTACAGGCCAGTCTCTAATAGCCTGGATTTTGGCAGGTTCGGGACGGAGCTTCCCTCCTCCTACTCTATGCCCTAGGTACTGAACTTCACCCATCCCCAATTGGCATTTATCTGGTCGAATGGTTAGGCCTGCTGCAAGAAGCAGGTCAAGAATAACGGCTACTTGGTTCAGATGTTCCTCCCATGTCTGGCTGAAGATGGCGATATCATCCAAGTAGGCACAAGCAAAGTCACCACATCCCCGGAGGATCTGGTCCATCATTCTCTGGAAGGTGGCCGGGGCATTCTTCATTCCAAAGGGCATATTTAGGAATTCATACAGACCAAAGGGGGTTATAAAAGCGGACTGTTCTCTCCCTTCCTCCGTGAGAGGGATTTGCCAGTATCCCTTACTGAGATCAAAGATAGTGACATATCGGGATCCAGCCAGTCGGTCTAGAAGTTCGTCAATACGAGGCATTGGGTAAGGATCACTGACGGTATGGTCGTTTAGTCGTCGATAGTCCACACAAAATCGAGTACTCCCATCCTTCTTGGGTACTAACACCACAGGAGAGGCCCAAGGGCTATGGGAGGCCTCATTTACCCCAAGCTGTAACATCTCCTCCAGTTCGTGCTGCATGGTGTTTCGAACTGATTCAGGTACCCGGTAAGGAGCCTGTTGTATGGGACGGATGCCCTGAGTGTCCACATGATGTTGGGTGACGGTGGTTCAACCTGGTTGGGATGAGAAAGCAGCACGTCTCTGTTGAAGCACTCCCAGCATCTGGTTTTTCTGTAAGGAATCCAGGTGATCTCCCAGAGGAACCTGTTCCACAGTGGATGGGGCTCTCGCTGCTTCCACGAGATCAGGTAGGGAGTCCTCATCTTCTTGACCGTCCTCTGAAGCTAGCCGACAGCTTGCTATCATTGGAAGGGTCCGGTCATGGTACTCCTTAATCATACTCACATGGACAGTCTTTTGTCTTAGCCCCTGATCATCTAAAGCAAGAAGGTAATTGGTGTCATTCAGTTTTCTGAGAACCCGGAAGGGACCCTCCCATGTTGTCTGCAGTTTATTCTGCCGATGGGGAACAATCATTAAGACCTGTTGTCCTTCTACAAACTCCCGGTAGCGTGCTTTACGGTCATACCATGTCTTCTGTCTGGTTTGAGCCATCCGCACATGACTCTGGGCAAAACTAGCAAGTTGGGCCAGGGTTTCTCGCAGCTTTAGGACATAAGGGACAACAGGGGCCCCTGTATCTTCAACTTGCCCCTCCCAGTATTCCTTGAGCAGGGTTAAGGGTCCTCGGACCTTTCTTCCATAGAGTAGTTCAAAGGGGGAGAACCCAGTGGACTCCTGGGGAACTTCCCGATAGGCAAACAAGAGATGGGGTAGGTACTTCTCCCAGTTTGAATCTCTGTCAGTGAAGGCCCTCAGCATATTCTTCAGAGTGCCATTGAATCGTTCACAAAGTCCATTTGTTTGGGGATGATACGGGGTCGTGCGGATCGCTCGTACTCCACAGGTGCGCCACAGACACTGGACCAGCTCTGACATGAACTGGGAGCCTTGGTCGGACAAGATCTCACTGGGAAATCCTACTCTGGTGAAAATGGTAACCAGGGCCTCGGCCACCTTGGCTGCAGAAATACTTGACAAGGCCACCGCTTCTGGATATCGGGTGGCATAGTCCACAACAGTGAGAATGTACTGCTTTCCAGATTTACTTGGTTTAGCCAGAGGTCCA
The DNA here is from genome assembly GCF_039654945.1 of Dendrobates tinctorius. Lineage (NCBI taxonomy): Eukaryota > Metazoa > Chordata > Amphibia > Anura > Dendrobatidae > Dendrobates > Dendrobates tinctorius. Next base: position 2,155,540 of record NW_027362032.1, on the reverse strand, counting down.
ATGATATCAACAGCTACTCTTTGAAAGGGTTCTTCTATTATAGGGAGCGGTTGCAGGGGTGCCTTTGGGTGATCTCCGGGTCGCCCTCTACGCTGACATATGTCGCAAGTTCGGCAGAAATGCGCCACTGCTTGGGAAATCCCAGGCCAATAGAAAGATTGAGTCAATCGCCTCTCGGTGCGGGTTTTGCCTTGATGGCCAGCAGTAGGAATATCATGAGCAAGGTGTAATAGGGGAATTCTGTATTTCTGAGGAACAATCAGCTGTTTGCTATAAGTCCAGGGCTTATCTAGGGAGTCGGCATTGGTAACCCGATACAGAAGTCCATTTTCTCTGATAATTCTTTCTCCATTCTCCCCTAGCTGCCCTATTTCAGCTTGAGCTCTAAAACTAGCTAGGGTGGGGTCAGTCTCCACTTCTTGTCTAAACTGAACTTTATCCCAGGTAACATTCATATTATCCCCACAAGAAGAATCACTCACCGGCTGTGACGGCGGTTCTGGTGGCCTCATTTCCATGGATGGGTTGTACACGTCCACATTTGCTGCTCTCTTGGCTTGACTTCGGGTTACCGCACCGACAAAGTGGCAATGAAGATTCCCCACATCATTTCCTAGAAGAACATCTGCAGGGAGGCCACTCATCACACCGACCATGCATTGTTTGGCCCCAAAGCCATAATCCAGGGTCACACTCGCTCTTGGAATATATCTCTGGGTACCTCCAGCCAATTCAATGGCAATTCCTGGTCCCTTTTGAATTGCTTCTGGTTGAATTACTCGGGGATCGGCTATGGTGAGAAAAGCCCCAGTGTCACGGAAGCCAACAACTTTTTGACCATCCAGCACGACCTCCTGTAGATGTTTGTGCTGAAGATCAGAAGAACAGGTGGCTGGGGCTCGCACCCCATAGACTCCTGGTAGGGAAGCCAGGATATCAGAGTCACTTGGCAAGTCATCAGGCACTGAATCCATCTCTTCTCCAGGTGAGGGGGTCTGTAGATAATGAACAGGCAAAGGCGGTCTGTAGGTGTTCTGCCTCCGTACACCTGGACATTGGAATTGCATATGCCCGGGCTGCCCACATCCATAGCATCTGCGCTCTGGGATTCTTCCTCCACGTCGTAGTCCCAAAGGTGGAGCAGGAGTAATGCGAGGCACAGTCACACGAAGGTCACCATGAGTTGATGGTCTAGTGGGATGGTGAATATTGGAGGCAGAAGGACCAGGGGCCGCCAGCGTTGGGGGGCTGGTAGTGTTTTTCTCCCTGAGTAGTAATTTTTTCCACTGAGGCTTGATGGTGAGAGCCTCATCAGCTAGAGCTGCAGCTTCCTCCACTGTTGCTGGTCTCCTTTCACGCACCCATTCTCGTATCTCAGCGGGGCACTTAAAATAAAACTGCTCTTTTAGGATGACCTGCAGGAACGTTTCCCAGGTTATGGCCTCCTCTGCCTCCAGCCAGCGATGACATATATGTTTGAGTTTGTGAGCATACATCTTGAAGGACACTTCCTCATCACAGGCTAAAGTACGGAACTGAGTCCTGTAAGTGTCTGGGGTCACAGCATAATGTTCTAGAATAGTCTGTTTAATCTCCGCATACTCACAGTTCAACCAAGGGTCCATAGCTCTATAGGCTGCGGCAGCTCCACCCTCTAAGAGCCCCACAAGATGTCGGACGCGCTCCCTTTCCGGGACTTCCATTAATCGACACTGATGCTCAAAGTCCTGGAAGAAGCCCTCAATGTCACCGGAAGCCTCATTAAACGGCTTGAAGTCTTTGCGGGACACTCTGGGGAGTTCCCTCATGGGGGATGCTGTGGGTACAGTCTGTCTGGAGCTTCTCGCTGCCTCCAAAGCGATCTCCCTCTCCAGCATTGCCCTCTGCCCCTCCAGCAATGCCCTCTCCTCCATCCTGCGCTGCCTCTCCTCGGCTCTGCGCATGACCTCCATCTTATATTCTATGGAGACCTCTTCTCCCAGCAAGGCCATCTCCTCCTCGTACCACACAACCCACTGACTTTTTTGGGTATTTACCTCCGGCTGCCGTCTTTCCTCTCTTTGCTGTGAGGATCCTTCCTCAACATCATCTTGCAGGCGAACTGCTTCCAAAGTCTCAATCAGCTGCTCCTTGGAGAGTCCCTTGTAGCTGACTCCCAGTTCACGGGCCTTTGTTTGTAGGTTCACCTCAGTCCAGTTCTTGTACTCTGCGGTGCTGGTACCCGATGTTGATGGGCCGTTCGCCTACATTCCTTCTGCTCCGATCCCACCGCTGCCACCAGTTTGTGACGGGAGTATTCTCCAGAGCAAGGAGGGACAACAGGCCTGGGAAAGATCCAACAGATTTATTGACCAGAAAACAGGAACAACACGAAGGTAATTTGCAGAGTCCCAAAATAAGTCCACAGGAAACTGATTCGGGGGCACCTCCCGACAATCCTTGTGCCAGATCACAAAACCATAGTCCTTTAAGAGTCCCAGAAATCCACCACGATCACACAGAGGCCGAGGCTTCCTCAGACAGCCTCGACCTTCTCTTTTAGCATCCAACTCACATCTGATCTTAAAACAAGAATGTATTGTCAGGGCTCCTGGGATCAGCCCATCTGAAGGGGGGTAGGGGTCACACCTACTATTCAATGGTTTGGTCCATCAGAAGATTCTAGAAATTTAAGGGCTCCACTGAGTCTACAGGGTGTGTATTGTAGGTTATCTTCTGCTTAGGAAATCAATAGCCAAAGTTCCACTAGCTGTTGACACAAGCCTAAATTAGATTATGGTCCAGGTACATCACAAGACATTGCAAAGTATTGGGGGAAGGAGACATGGTTAATTTACAGCAAATGAACCAGAGAAAAGTTAAATGACATATTATACAAAATACAGGACAGGGCAAGACTACAAATCATGACACTGGCATTTACTTACATTTATTTGCATCCTGAAAATGAGCCAAAATATGTCAATTTATCGAGTAATCCCTGCAAGTATCTCCCCGTGTCTGCTATAAACAACAGCATATCGTCTGCAAAACATGTTAGTTTAACTTCTACATCCCCCATCTTTATGCCTTCGAAACACTCTGAATTAATGAAAAATCGGGCAAGAGGTTCTATGGCTAAGGTGAACAATACCGGTGATAGTGGCGCCCCTGCCTTGTTCCCTTTTGCAGGTGAATTGTCTCAGATAGAAAACCTGGGGGGTGAATCTTGGCCTGTGGTGCAGTATACAAAGCAGTAAGATAATTTCTACAAGTCCCTGTTATTCCAAACTTATCCAACACATTATATAACCATCCTCATTGTATGTTCTCAAAAGCTTTCTCAGCATCTAGTGCCAAGAGAGCTGAATTTTCCTTCCCTTTCCCTTCCCGATAGAGACGATCTTGGACCGCTAATACTGTTCTAATATTTAATACCGCTGCCCGTTTTTTATGAAACCTACTTGATGTGAGCCGATCAAGTCTGGGAATAATCCAGCGAGTCTATCCGCCAATATTTCTGACAGAATTTTTATATTCTGGTTTATCAGCGGAATCGGTCTACATGACCCTGGCTTTCTCATCTTTTCCTTGTTTGTGGAGAACTTTAATATAAGCCGTGTTTCCCGAGCAAAATGTTGTTTTGTAACGTGAAATTAAAAACTTCGACTAGAGTATTAGTTATATCATCCTTCAGCAATTTATAGAATTCCCCTGGAAGTCCATCCGGGCCGGGGCCTTATTACTCTTCACATGTGTCATCGTTTTGACTAGTTCTTCTTTCTTTATTAATCCGTTTATCTTCTCTCTGTCTGTTTCATTACGCTGAGGCAATTGTAAGGAGTCAAGAAAGCGAGTCCCCTCCGCCATATTCACGTCTCCATCTTTGTATAAGGCTGAATAGAAATCGCTAAGAATTTTATTTATTTTTTGGGTCACCCTGTATAATACCCTCAGAGTCTCTTACATTATATAAGGGATGTGCCTTTTACCTTCTATCTCTATTGGAAACTGGCGGATTATTGATATATTCTGTGTAACTTACTCTAGTTTTCTGACTTGCTTCATTATAGGCTATCCTCGTTTTCTTTTATAAAGAATTGACATCTCCAATTATTCTCCCCCTCACAACAGCCTTTGCTGTATCCCGGTATAAATGCACTGAACCCCTATATTCTCTATTATCTAAGTCAAATTCTAACCTCCAATTTTTTATGATTTTATGAAAATTTTCATTTTGTGCCAAGAACGTCGGAAATCTCCATAAGATATCAGAGCCTTTTGTGAAAGTGTCCTGCAAGGATAACGAAACCGGGGTATGATCCGAAATAATTGGATCTAGAATGTTAATATCATTCAGCCTATTCACCAAGTCATGAGAGATCTGAAAATAATCTATTCTAGACCAAGAGTTGTGAACCTGTGAAAAATGAGTAAATTCTCGATCTATTGGATGAGATGTACGCGAGATATCTACCAACCCCGTGCTTTCTAGGAATGGTGCCACCACTCTGTCACTTGATCTACTACTGTCTGTCTGTTTCACTCCAGATCTGTCTAAATGTTACTCACAACTGTGTTAAAGTCACCACCAATGATTATCTTTTCCTCCTCGTATTCCAATATTAGAGTTTCGAGCTCTCTAAAAAACACTTTATTGTTCCCATTTGGAGCATATGTGTTATATAATCTAACCCTGCCCACCGGGGTGCCTAATAATACTCTTATCTTCCTTCCATATTTATCTGAATCCCAAGATATTACTTTACACTTCGCCTGTTTGCTTATTAAAATAAGTACACCTGCTATCCTATTCACCGACGGAGATCCCAAAACAGAACCCACCCACATTATATCCATCCTGCAGAAATCTTGCTCGTTTATGTGCGTTTCTTGTAGCATCGCAACGTCTACTTTAAGTTTCTTAAGGTGTCTCAAAACCACCATTCTTTTTTGTGGGGACTGAAGCCCTTTGACATTCCATGTTACTACTTTCATATTAAATGTATAACAAGAAATTAAAAAGTTTTTAATGAAACAGTCTGTTGAATTAAACAGTTTAAAACCTAAAGAGTATGAAGTCTTTTTCTGACCTCACTTTTTTCGCACATGTATCTGTGGGCACTCTGTAAACCCAGCCTTTCTTTCACCAAAGCTAGACTTTCCCCTTCCTTTAGAACTCAGCCTCTAGCTCCATTTTATCCCCCAAAATCAAACATATTATACAATTTATTATTTTGCAATGCGTGCCTTAGGAGAAAAAAAAAGAAAAAATGTGCCGTCTTCTAACAGATTTTGCCATCACCTCTTTATACGACAGATTGTTATAGTCTCTCTCCATCTGGGTCTCATCCAGGGACTCGTCCGCCATTATTCTGAAGCAACTTCTTCATATATTCTCTGGCCATGTCCGGTGCATTAAAGCATCCTCTACCTCCTTCTGGGGGAAATATCTTCAGAGTAGCAGGAAATTGCAGCGCGAATCTGACCTTTTTTCCCACCAGTTCAGTACACAGATCACTAAATGCTCTCCTTTTCTTTGTGACTTCTACGGAATAATCGTTGAATAATAAACCTTTGTAGCCTCTAATAGCGATTTGAGTCGACTTTTTTCTGTCATGTTTTAGAAGGGCAGATTTATCCACAAAGTCCAGATATTTCACAATTACCGGTCTCGGTCTACTAGAAGGAGAGGGAGAATTGTGCTGCTGCGGCAGAGGTGGACCCACTCTGGGGGCTCTTTCTACTTTCATACTGTTTTCTATCCCCAATGATCTGGGAAGTTCCTCCATACAAATCTTCATTAAATGAGTAGGGGGGATAGATTCTGGGAGACGTATTATCCTTAGATTGTTTCTCCTCGATCTGTTTTCTAGATCATTTCCTTTTTCAGACAATTGCAGGCTCAATTTTGTGGCTTTTCTCAGCTTTAGTTGTATATTCTGAAGTTCATCCTCTGCTGCACTCAATCTGTGCTCAGCTATATCAAGCCTTTCAGACCGCTGGGTGATGGAAGCCTGCGGCTGCTGCAATGATGCAGAAACTGTTTGTTCGAGACTTTTTTATGTCTGGTGCCAATATTTTAGCCACCTCTGCAGCCAGAGCTTTATATGGTATATTAAGTCCTGCTGGTAGTTCCCCCTCTTCCTCCCCCGTCTGTATCGTATGCGGTGCTGTGCCCGGGGACTTACTAGATTTCTTTGCTTTTGGTGCATCCGGCACCATCTTGTTGCACGCCTCTAGTGGTGTGTGGGGATTAAAACTTTTCCGGGACCCGCTTCTGTTAAGAAATCTCTCCATACGCCGATGGAGATGTCTGGAGAGTCTCACTGACAGACAATTAGCCAGTCGCAAGGTTGAATAGGTCCCAGGAATCACACTGGCAGAAGCTGGTTTATGGAGCTCTTGTCACACCGGAAGTTCCTGATATGTGTTTTAGCGCATTTATAAATATTTATATCCCTGTTCATTTTAGTTAACATTTAACAAAATTCAGTAAAAATACCTATTTGAATAAAAAGCATAGTGAGCTCCTACTTCACTGCCAGAAGAGCAAGCACCGAGAACGGAGAAAAAGAAGGAGCCGATCGCCACATCAGATGGAAGCTCTGGGAAGGAATTCCCCTTAGTGCCGAGCTCAAAGAGTAAGATCAACTCAATTCAATAATGTCTCACATTTCACTCTGCTCACAACAGCATGAACAGGAAACCAGAGAGGTAATATACCAGGGTCGTGGACAGGAAACCAGAAAGGTAAGATATCAGGATCATGGACAGGAAACCGGAGAGGTAAGATATCAGGATCATGGACAGGAAACAAGAAAGGTAATATACCAGGGTCATGAACAAGAAACCAGAGAGGTAATATACCAGGGTCATGAACAGGAAGCCAGATAGGTAATATACCAGGGCCGTGGACAGGAAACTAGAGAGGTAAGATACCAGGGTCATGAACAAGAAACCAGAGAGGTAATATACCAGGGTCATGAACAGGAAGCCAGATAGGTAATATACCAGGGCCGTGGACAGGAAACTAGAGAGGTAATATAACAGGGTCATGGACAGGAAACCAGAGAGGTAACATACCAGGGACATGAACAGGAGACCAGAGAGGTAATATAATAGGATCATGGACAGCACACCAGAAAAGTAATATACCAGGGTCATGGACAGGAAACCAGAGAGGTAATATACAAGGGTCAAGGATAGGAAACCAGAAAGGTAATATTCTAGGGTCATGGACAGGAAACCAGAGAAGTAATGTACCTGGGTCATGAACAGGATATTAGAAAGGTAATATATCAGGGTCATGGACAGGAAACCAGAAAGGTAATATATCAGGGTCATGGACAGGAAACCAGAAAGGTAAGATACCAGGATCATGGACAGGAGACCAGAAAGGTAATATTCCAGAGTTATGGACAGGAAACTAGAGAGGTAAGATACCATGGTCATGGACAGGAAAACAGAGAGGTAATATACCAGGGTTATGGACAGGAAACAAGAAAGGTAATATACCAGGGTCATGAACAAGAAACCAGAGAGGTAATATACCAGGGTCATGAACAGGAAGCCAGATAGGTAATATACCAGGGCCGTGGACAGGAAACTAGAGAGGTAAGATACCAGGGTCATGAACAAGAAACCAGAGAGGTAATATACCAGGGTCATGAACAGGAAGCCAGATAGGTAATATACCAGGGCCGTGGACAGGAAACTAGAGAGGTAATATAACAGGGTCATGGACAGGAAACCAGAGAGGTAACATACCAGGGACATGAACAGGAGACCAGAGAGGTAATATAATAGGATCATGGACAGCACACCAGAAAAGTAATATACCAGGGTCATGGACAGGAAACCAGAGAGGTAATATACAAGGGTCAAGGATAGGAAACCAGAAAGGTAATATTCTAGGGTCATGGACAGGAAACCAGAGAAGTAATGTACCTGGGTCATGAACAGGATATTAGAAAGGTAATATATCAGGGTCATGGACAGGAAACAAGAAAGGTAAGATACCAGGATCATGGACAGGAGACCAGAAAGGTAATATTCCAGAGTTATGGACAGGAAACTAGAGAGGTAAGATACCATGGTCATGGACAGGAAAACAGAGAGGTAATATACCAGGGTTATGGACAGGAAACCAGAGAGGTAAGATACCAGGGTCATGGACAGGAAACCAGAATGGAAATATACCAGGGTCATGGACAGGAAACCAGAGAGGTAAGATACCAGGATCATGGACAGGATACCAGAAAGGTAATATACCACGGTTATGGACAGGAAACCAGAGAGGTAAGATACCATGGTCATGGACAGGAAACCAGAGAAGTAATATACTAGGGTCATGGACAGGAAACCAGAGGTAAGATACCAGGATCATGGACAAGAAACCAGAGAGGTAAGATACCAGGATCATGGACAGGAAACCAGGGTCATGGACAAGAAGCCAGAGAGGTAAGATACCAGGGTCATGGACAGAAAACCAGAGAGATAATATACTAGGGTCATGGACAGGAAACCAGAAAGGTAATATACCAGGGTCATGGACAAGAAACCAGAGAGGTAATATACCAGAGTCATGGACAGAAAACCAGAGAGATAATGTACCAGGGTCATGGACAGAAAACCAGAGAGGTAATATACCAGGGTCATGGACAGGAATCCAGAGAGGTAATATACCAGGTTCATGGACAGGAAACCAGAAAGGTAATATACCAGGGCCATGGACAGGAAAACAGAAAGGTAATATACCAGAGTCATGGACAGGAAATCAGAGAGGTAATATACCAGGGTCATGGACAGGAAACCAGAAACGTAATAAACAAGGGTCATGGACAGAAAACCAGAGAGGTAATATACCAGGGTCATGGACAGGAAACCAGAGAGGTAATATACCAGGGTCATGGACAGGAAACCAGAAAGGTAATATACCAGGGTCATGGACAGGAAAACAGAAAGGTAATATACCAGAGTGATGGACAAGAAAAAAGAGAGGTAATATACCAGATTCATGGACAGAAAACCAGAGAGGTAATGTACCAGGGTCATGGACAGAAAACCAGAGAGGTAATGTACCAGGGTCATGGACAGGAATCCAGAGAGGTAATATACCAGGGTCATGGACAGGAAACCAGAAAGGTAATATACCAGGGTCATGGACAGGAAAACAGAAAGGTAATATACCAGAGTCATGGACAGGAAATCAGAGAGGTAATATACAAGGGTCATGGACAGGAAACCAGAAACGTAATAAACAAGGGTCATGGACAGAAAACCAGAGAGGTAATATACGAGGGTCATGGACAGGAAACCAGAGAGGTAATATACCAGAGTCATGGACAGGAAACCAGAAAGGTAATATACCAGGGTCATGGACAGGAAAACAGAAAGGTAATATACCAGAGTCATGGACAGGAAATCAGAGAGGTAATATACCAGGGTCATGGACACGAAATCAGAGAGTTAATATACCAGGGTTAGGGACACGAAATCAGAGAGGTAATATACCAGGGTCATGGACAGTAAGCCAGAGAGGTAATATACCAAGGTCATGGACAGTAAGCCAGAGAGGTAATATACCAAGGTCATGGACAAGAAACCAGAGAGGTAATATACCAGGGTCATGGACAGGAAACCAGAGAGGTAATATGCCAGGGTCATGGACAGGAAATCAGAGAGGTAATATACCAGGGTCATGGACAGGCTACCAGAGAGGTAAGATATCAGGCTCAAAATTATGAGGTCCAGAATAAATGTTTGAATCATTTCTTATGTACTGATGTGTATTTTTGTGGCAATTTAAATGTATAAATATTTTAACCATGTTAATGTTATGTAGATTTTATTTTAGTTGTTTAAATGAAAATAATTATAAACTCAAACTTCACAGTGTGAGGAGCAGGTGCAGAGGGCAGTAAATCACCAGAATGAGCCAAACGCTGCATCACTTTCGAAATTGAGGTGAACGGAGTTCAATATTTTGGGAATCCGTTCTGCTCACTAATAGCAGTATGAATGGGAGACCAGAAGCACAGTGTACTAGGGCACAGAGAGAAACATGGGTTCCAGGACATATGGGCCCCCGATGTCCTGTTAAAAAACTAGAAATCAGGAATATCAAGGAATTTATGGAAAAAAGAAGACAAGAGAAAATGTTGATGGGTAAGTTTTTCATATTAGGCTCAATATATACCTGGCTTGGTTTTAATAAGGTGGAAATATAATTTTCCCACCAGGTTCAGGAATTGTCAAGGAAGTTATCGATTGTAACCAGAACCTTTGAAATTTCGGGATATTACAGACCCGCTTTTTAGTTTGACATATGTTAAATCTACCGATCTGAAAGAACAACTGCCCATAATAATATATGTTATTCACCATAAATGCTGGACGTGAGGCACCATGTATCTTATCAATGGTATCTAGTGGAGCAGAAGCTATCCTCCAGGAACAACAGACCGATATAGTATATCATTAATCTGCAGAGAGTTTATCACTATAGTCGGATGGTAGATATAGATCTAGATGGGAAAAGATGGCTGGGGGGGAAAGGGTGAGGATGGAAGTAAGATGGGGAATTGTGGCCAGGGAGAGAGCACAGTAGGTGGTCATCCGCGCTGATTCTACCGGCAAGAATCTTCTTATGGGAGACAAAGAGGGGGAAATACAATATATTTGATCATATATATTATATTTATACCTAATTTATAACCCACTTGCTGATTGTCTCTCTTAGGCCAGACACATCCACAATCACAGGGAGTGAGTGTGAGGACAAAATAGTATTGTGACCCGGTCACGGCTTCACATAGAGTCTTCATTGCTAGTGCACAAATCCAGAAGCAGGAGAACGTGGCGAACCCCACAATGTCCACATACCAAAGAGGCAGACACAGACAAGACCGATCTATAGAGATGGAACATTCCCCAGAGGCGCTCTTTTAAGCACGTTTCGCTTGTAATGCTTCCTCAAAAAGGGGTTTCTACAAGAGAAACGCGGGTAATGTTCAGTTTGCCCCGTTCTGCAGCTTCTGGATTTATGCACCAGCAATGAAGACTCTATGTGAAGCCGTGACCGTGTCATGCCCATAATGCCACACATGCCCTATGGAATCGGCTTTATAACATTCATTGTTTGTACTATTTTTTGATTGTTTCCATGAGCACTGTCACTTTATGAGTAGTGTTGAGCATTCCGATACCGCAAGTATCGGGTATCGGCCGATACTTGCTGTATCGGAATTCCGATACCGACTTCCGATATTTTTTCAATATCAGAATTCGGCATCGGAATCGGAAGTTCAAAGTTGATTGACAGCCTGACGTCATCATGATGCGCGGTGTGTGCGCATCACGATGCGCCGTCATTTCGGGCCTTCCGGGGGTCTCTGCCGGCCTGCCGGGGGGGCTGTGTGGACTGCCCGGGGTCTGTACCGGCCTGCCGGGGGGCTGTGCCGGCCTGCCGGTGGTCTGTGCACCCTGTGGGGGTCTGTACCGGCCTGCCGGTGGTCTGTGCACCCTGTGGGGGTCTGTACCGGCCTGCCGGGGGGCTGTGCCGGCCTGCCGGTGGTCTGTGCACCCTGTGGGGGTCTGTACCGGCCTGCCGGGGGGCTGTGCCGGCCTGCCGGGGGGCTGTGCTGATGTCCGGGGGTCTGTGCAAGCATCATCCGATGGGACTACAAGTCCCATCTGGCGATGCCTGCTACCATAACAGTGATTGACACATTAGCCAATGATGGGACAGTAGTAGTCCCATCATCCGGCTAATGTGTTAAATGTTAAAAAAAAAAAAAAAAAATACTACATACATACTACATGCATGCTACATACAAACTACATGCTACATACATACTACATGCTACATACATACTACATATATACTACATGCATGCTACATACATACTACATGCTACATACATACTACATATATACTACATGCATGCTACATACATACTACATGCTACATACATACTACATGCTACATACATACTACATGCTACATACATACTACATATATACTACATACATACTACATACATGCTACATACTGCATGCTACATACATACTACATACATACTACATACATACTACATGCATACTACATGCATGCTACATACATACTACATACATGCTACATACATACTACATGCTACATACATACTACATATATACTACATACATGCTACATGCTACATACATACTACATATATACTACATGCATGCTACATACATACTACATATATACTACATGCATGCTACATACATACTGCATGCTACATGCATACTACATACATACTACATACATACTACATGCTACATACATACCACATATATACTACATACATGCTACATGCTACATACATACTACATACATACTACATACATGCTACATGCTACATACATACTACATATATACTACATGCATGCTACATACATACTACATACATACTACATACATACTACATACATACTACATATATACTACATGCATGCTACATACATACTACATGCTACATACATACTACATATATACTACATGCATGCTACATACATACTACATGCTACATACATACTACATATATACTACATACATACTACATATATACTACATACATACTACATATATACTACATGCATACTACATACATTCTACATACATGCTACATACTGCATGCTACATACATACTACATACATACTACATGCATGCTACATGCATGCTACATACATACTACATGCTACATACATACTACATATATACTACATACATGCTACATGCTACATACATACTACATACAGTATATACTACATGCATGCTACATACATACTACACATATACTACATGCATGCTACATACATACTGCATGCTACATGCATGCTACATACATACTACATACATACTACATGCTACATACATACCACATATATACTACATACATACAATACATTCATACAATACATACATAGACATACAGTACATATAACATAGAGTAACATACTTACCAATACTTGTCACATTGTTCCCCGAAGCCATTGTCTTTTCCGGAATAAATATTAACATAACAAACCACAAAAATACTCACCCACGATCCGAAGCAGTCCACGAGTGTGTCCCACGACGATCTTGGGTAGAGAACTGCAGCATCAGATGATGCTGCCGTTCTCTACGGGCTGCAGGAATCCAATGACGGAAGGTAGGTATCCTTCCGCACTGTATTCCTCCGCCACTTAAAAAAAAAAAAGTCCCTAGTCTCACTTTATGCCATTGCTGCGTGGGAAATTCAGGGATGCTGCCACCACCATGTTTGACAGTGGGGATGGGGTGTTCAGGGTGATGAGCTGTGTTGCCTTTATGCCAAGCATATCGTTTGTTAGTGTTGCCAAAAAGTTTGATCTTGGTTTCATCTGACCAGAGCACCTTCTTCCACATGTTTGGTGTGTCTCCCAGGTGGCTTGCTGCAAACTTTAAACAACACTTTTTATGGATATCTTTGAGAAATGACTTTCTTCTTGCCACTCTTCCATAGAGGCCAGATTTGCGCAGTGTATGACTGACTGTTGTCCTATGAACAGACTGTCCCACCTCAGCTGCAGATCTCTGCAGTTCATCCAGAGTGATCATGGGCCTCTTGGCTGCATCTCTGATCAGTCTTCTCCTCGTTTAAGATGAAAGTTTAGAGGGATGGCCCAGTCTTGGTAGATTTGCAGTGGTATGATACTCCTTCCATTTCAATATGGTCGCTTGCACAGTGCTCCTTGGGATGTTTAAAGTTTTGGAAATAATTTTGTATCCAAATCCGGCTTTAAACTTCTCCACAACAGTATCACGGACCTGCCTGTTGTGTTCCTTGGTCTTCATGATGCTCTCTGTGCTTCAAACAGAACCCTGAGACTATCACAGAGCAGGTGCATTTATACGGAGACTTGATTACACACAGGTGGATTATATTTATCATCATTAGTCATTTAAGACAACACTGGATCACTCTGAGATCCACAATGAACTTCTGGAGTGAGTTTGCTGCACTGAAAGTAAAGGGGCCAAATAATAATAATATTGCACGCCCCACTTTCCAGTTTTTGTATTTCCACAAATATTTAAAATAACCAATACATTTCGTTCAACTTCACAATTGTGTCCCACTTGTTGTTGATTCTTCACCAAAAATTTACATTTGGTATCTTTATGTTTGAAGCATGATATGTGGGAAAAGGTTGAAAAGTTCCAGGGGGCCGAATACTTTCGCGAGGCACTTTAATTGTTATACTTCTTCCATATGGGCTTTCCACTTACAATTATATATATATATATATGTAAAGGATTTTTCTAAACTATACTTTGGGGCAGATTTAGATACGTTTTATATACATACCTGATGGTTTTTCTCTGCATAATCTCTTCTTTTTACATTTTTTATGTGTTTTGTTGAAATACAGATATATTTCATACTGAAATGTTGTTTATGGGAGTAACGTTTGTAGGCTGTGTTGTTGTTTTCTACTTCTGAATATATGGAGGACCTCATTTGGGCTTTTTATATATATGGTTAGACAAACGAACTACATATAGCAGCAAAAGGTGTATACATGATAACCTCATACTGCAGGGAAGACATGTATTCTAGAATACTAAAGAAAGTGATAATACAAAATGACAATATTTAGGAGTATTTCACCAAACTCCATTACAATCCATAAATCTCCATGTCCCTTTTATCTAATGTCATTACTCACATAACTCTTCACATATTGACTACTGTATTGTCCTCATCACAGACACTACTTACTACCATATGACACCATTACTTACTCTCACAATGCTCTGCAGCTACTTCTATTAACCCTTGTGTATGCCAACCATACCTGCTAATGGCTCTGATGTCATTTATGTCGCCATTCTGGCTAGAGCTCCCATAAGGTCATCTCATTAGCTGCAAAGTTAGTTAGCGAAAGTTTTTCTAAGATGGCAGCTCAGTCTGACATGGCTGTTCAATATATTTACTACTGATCATTCTCGTACAATGAGTGCTTTTTAACATGGCCAAACATGAGGAATGACAAGGGGTGTTAGGAATCTGGGTCATTCTGTTATGGAAATATATATGTATTTCATATAGATCTCACTTGCCTGCTATAGGCTATATACTCCATATACTGCTATATACTCATGTATTCTTATATACTCATATATACACAGATGCATATTCACAGTTTGAACCTTGTAACTAGTTGGTGGAAATGACCTACTGCCCCCCCATGAGAGAGTCTGGGGAGCAGATGGTATCTTATGATAGCATTGTCTTGTGATATTTGTCCCAGACATAGAAAGAGGAAGTTTAGGCCAGATGTACCAGCCGATATCAGAACATTGCTGACATTGTAAGACAAAGAGCAGTATATCATCTGATGCTTAAGTCACCTTAGGTCGACACCCATATATGTTTATGCATTAAAACTGACCAATTAGCTAAGAAGTAAAGCCTTTCTGTACAACTGATAAAACCAAGTATATTGAATAAACTTCCAGAGTTTTGCTGGGAGGTATTGCTGCCAACCACGTCTGGCATCTTTCCTTCTTTGAGCGCTCAATAAGACTCTGTCTAATTAGGACAGGCCACAGTATGCACAGGGGTAAATCTACCCAAATCAAAAGTAAATCCACAACAATTCTATGCTTATGCAGCAACCCAGATTCTCACATTTGTCTCCAGAGGCTAAGTCCTTTTTCCCTGCTACTGAGCATGCTCACGGGACGAGCTCTCACTGGAGTTCAGGAGTCAGGTGCTCAGGTCCTGCTCCTGATTTGATTGGTTATGCTCGGGGCTCTGGAGATTTCCGGCAGGTCCCGTACGCTATAAAAAGTGCGCATGGCCACTATGCCATGCGCTAGTATTTTCTATACTTGCTGCTGTATGTTTGTTGATGGATGCTTGGTCTGGTGTATGACTTATTATGAAACCCCTTCCCTCGGTTATTACGAGTATGTGAGTGATTGGGTCAGCCAGTAGCAGCGCTAGCGCCAGCGCGCTCAAGCTTCAGCCATCTCAGCAGCAAAGCGTCCTGCATCGCGCTTGTGTTATTACGGTTGCAGACTTCTGTGGCGTTCGCAGTTGCGACGCCGTGCACACGCTCATTCACGGTAAGTCCATTTGGTTGTAGTGCAACTTTAACTACTCCTGTGTTCAGCTACCGTACGTGTGCCGCTGTGTCCCTGTGTGTTTAACAAGCTCAGCGCTACCTTTTCCTTATTTTTCTGTTGTCCTAGTAGTGGTCAACACCTTTAAGAAGATACAATTTTGAGGTAAAATATTTCCAACATTTTGAACATGAAAAAAGCTTCTCCCCGTATGACTTCGCTGATGTTTATTAACCCCTTCCTGACATCAGACGTACTATCCCGTCCATGGGACCCGGGACCCTATGCCCATGGACGGGATAGTACGTCTAGCGCGATCAGCGGCGCCCACATGGTGAGCGCCGCTGATCGCGGCCGGGTGTCAGCTGATTATCACAGCTGACACCCGGCACTATGTGTCAGGGGCGGTCACGGACTGCCCCCGACACGTTAACCCCTTGCACACCGCGATCAAACATGATCGCGGTGTACCGGGAGTTAAAGGGAAGCATCGGCAGGGAGGGGGCTCCCTCCATGCTTCCCTGAGCCCCCCACGGCAGCGCAATGTGCAGCGCTGCTGCGGGGGACTCCTTTCCTCCAGGCCCCCGGATCCAAGATGGCGACGGGGGCCTTCGGGGGCCTGGAGGAAGCTGGCTTCCTCAGTGCCTGCAAAGCGCAGGCATGAGGAAGCCTTGTGCACTGCCTGTGACAGATTGCTGATCTGTCACAGTGATCTGTGATGTGACAGATCAGCGATCTGTCACAGGACAGTGATGTCCCACCTGGGACTATGTAATAAAGTAAAAAAAAATTAAAAAAAAGTGTAAAAATAATTTTAAAAAAATCGCCAAATAAATTAGTAAAAAAAAAAAAATATTCCCCAATAAATTCATTTTTTGAAAATAAAAAAAACCCAAAACAATAAAAGTACACATATTAGGTATCACCACGTCCGTAACGACCCACCCTATAAAACTGCCCCATTAGTTAACCCCTTTAGTGAACCCCTTAAAAAATAAAAATAAAAACGAAGCAAAAAATAATGATTTATTATCATACCGCCAAACAAAAAGTGCAATAACGCGCGATCAAAAAGACGCATATAAATATCCATGGTACCGCTGAAAACGTCATCTTGTCCCGCAAAAAACGAGCCAAACACAGCATCATCAGCGAAAAAATAAAAAAGTTATAGCTCGCCGAATAAAGTGATGCAAAAATAATTATATTTTATATAAAATAGTTTTCATTGCATAAAACCGACAAAACATAAAAAAACGACCTAAATGAGGTATCGCTGTAACCGTACTGACCCGAAGAATAAAACCGCTTTATCAATTTTACCGCACGCGGAACGGTGTAAACGCACTCCCCCAAAAGAAATTCATGAAACGCTGGTTTTTGTTCATTCTGCGTCCCAAAAATCGGAATAAAAAGCGATCAAAAAATGTCACGTGCCCGAAAATGGTACCAATAAAAACGTCAACTCGTCCCGCAAAAAATAAGATCTCACATGACTCGGTGGGTCAAAATACGGAAAAATTATAGCTCTCAATATGTGGTGATGCAAAAACTATTTTTACAATAAAAAGCGTCTTTTAGCGTGCGACAGCTGCCAAAAATAAAAACCGCCATAAATAGTAAATCAAACCACCCGTTATCACCCCCTTAGTTAGGGAAAAATAATAAAATTTAAAAAATGTATTTATTTCCATTTTTCCATTAGGGCTAGGGTTAGGGTTAGGGCTAGGGTTAGGGTTAGGGTTAGGGATAGGGTTAGGGCTAGGGTTAGGGCTAGGGTTAGGGCTGAGATTAGGGTTAGGGGTGTGTTGGGGTTCGGGTTGGAGTTAGAATTGGGGGTTTCCACTGTTTGGGCACATCAGGGGCTCTCCAAATGCAACATTGCGTCTGATCTCAATTCCAGCCAATTCTGAGTTGAAAAAGTCATATGGTGCTCCTTCCCTCCCAAGCTCTGCCATGCGCCCAAACAGTGTTTGACCCCCACATGTAGGGTATCAGCTTACTCAGGACAAATTGTAAAACAATTTTTGGGGTCCAATTTCTCCTGTTACCCTTAGGAAAATAAAAAATTGGGGGCAAAAATATCATTTTTGTGGAAAAAAATGATTTTTTTTATTTTCACGTCCGAGCGTTATAAACTTCTGTGAAGCACTTGGGGGTTCAAAGTGCTCACCACACATCTAGATAAGTTCCGTGGGGGGGTCTAGTGTCCAAAATGGGGTCACCTGTTGGGAGTTTCAATAGTTTAGGTACATCAGGGGCTCTCCAAACGCACATGACTCCCGCAGACCATTCCATCAAAGTCTGCATTCCAAAATGGCACTGCTTCCCTTCCGAGCCCCGACGTGTGTCCATACAGTAGTTTTCTCCCACATATGGGGTGTCAGCGTACTCAGGACAAATTGGACAACAACTTTTGCGGTCCAATTTCTACTGTTACCCTTGGGAAAATGAAAAAATTGGGGACTAATTGATCATGTTTGTGGAAAAAATACGATTTTTTTATTTTCATGCCCGGGCATTATAAACTTCTGTGAAGCCCTTGGGGGTTCAAAGTGCTCTCCACACATCTAGATAAGTTCCTTAGGGGTTCTTGTTTCCAAAATGGGGTCATTTGTGGGTGTTTCCACTGTCTAGGTACATCAGGGGCTCTCCAAAGGCAACATGACACCCGCAGACCATTCCATCAAAGTCTGCATTCCAAAACTTCACTACTTCCCTTCCGAGCCCTGACGTGTGTCCATACAGTAGTTTTCTCCCACATATGGGGTGTCAGCGTACTCAGGACAAATTGGACAACAACTTTTGGGGTTCAATTTCTCCTGTTACCCTTGGGAAAATAAAAAAATTGGGGACTAATTGATCATGTTTGTGGAAAAAATACAATTTTTTTATTTTCATGCCCTGGCATTATAAACTTCTGTGAAGCCCTTGGGGGTTCAAAGTCCTCACCTCACATCTAGATAAGTTCCTTAGGGGGTCTAGTTTTCAAAATGGGGTCATTTGTGGGGGGTTTCCACTGTTTAGGTACATTAGGGGCTCTCCAAAGGCAACATGACACCCGCAGACCATTCCATCAATGTCTGCATTCCAAAACATCACTACTTCCCTTCAGAGCCCTGACGTGTGTCCATACAGTAGTTTTCTCCCACATATGGGGTGTCAGCTTACTCAGGACAAATTGGACAACAACTTTTGGGGTTCAATTTCTCCTGTTACCCTTGGGAAAATAAAAAAATTGGGGAATAATTGATCATGTTTGTGGAAAAAATACGATTTTTTTATTTTCATGCCCTGGCATTATAAACTTCTGTGAAGCCCTTGGGGGTTCAAAGTGCTCACCACACATCTAGATAAGTTCCTTAGGGGGTCTAGTTTTCAAAATGGGGTCATTTGTGGGGGGTTTCCACTGTTTAGGTACATTAGGGGCTCTCCAAAGGCAACATGACACCCGCAGACCATTCCATCAATGTCTGCATTCCAAAACGTCACTACTTCACTTCCGATCCCCGACGTGTTCCCATAGAGTAGTTTTCTCCCACATATGGGGTATCAGCATACTCAGGACAAATTGGACAACAACTTTTGGGGTCAAATTTCTCCTGTTACCCTTGGGAAAATAAAAAAATGGTGACTAAAAGATCATGTTTGTGGAAAAAAATCCGAATTTTTTATTTTCACGCCCGGGCGTTATAAACTTCTGTGAAGCACTGGGGGGTTCAAAGTGCTCACCTCACATCTAGATAAGTTCCTTAGGGGGTCTAGTTTTCAAAATGGGGTCATTTGTGGGGGGTTTCCACTGTTTAGGTACATTAGGGGCTCTCCAAAGGCAACATGACACCCGCAGACCATTCCATCAATGTCTGCATTCCAAAACGTCACTACTTCACTTCCGATCCCCGACGTGTTCCCATACAGTAGTTTTCTCCCACATATGGGGTATCAGCATACTCAGGACAAATTGGACAACAACTTTTGGGGTCCAATTTCTCCTGTTACCCTTGGGAAAATAAAAAAATGGTGACTAAAAGATCATGTTTGTGGAAAAAATACGAATTTTTTATTTTCACGCCCGGGCGTTATAAACTTCTGTGAAGCACTGGGGGGTTCAAAGTGCTCACCACACATCTAGATAAGTTCCTTGGGGGGTCTAGTTTCCAAAATGGTGTCATTTGTGGGGGTTTCCACTGTTTAGGTACATCAGGGGTTTTCCAATCGCAACATGGTCTCCGATCTCAATTCCAGCCAAAAACGTCAAATGGCGCTGCTTCCCTTCCGAGCTCTGCCATGCGCCCAAATAGTGGTTTACCCCCACATGTGGGGTATCAGCATACTCAGGACAAATTGCACAATAACTTTTAGGGTGCTGTTACCCTTGGAAAAATAAGAATTGAGGGTGAAAAGATCATTTTTGTGGAAAAAATATGATTTTTTAATTGTACGGCTTTATGTTATAAACTTCTGTGAAGCCCTTAGGGGTTCAAAGTTCTCACCACACATCTAGATAAGTTCCTTAGGGGGTCTAGTTTCCAAAATGGTGTCATTTGTGGGGGGTTTCCACTGTTTAGGTACATCAGGGGTTTTCCAATCGCAACATGGTCTCCGATCTCAATTCCAGCCAAAAACGTCAAATGGCGCTGCTTCCCTTCCGAGCTCTGCCATGCGCCCAAATAGTGGTTTACCCCCACATGTGGGGTATCAGCATACTCAAGACAAATTGCACAATAACTTTTAGGGTGATGTTACCCTTGGAAAAATAAGAATTGAGGGTGAAAAGATCATTTTTGTGGAAAAAATATGATTTTTTAATTGTACGGCTTTATGTTATAAACCTCTGTGAAGCCCTTGGGGATTCAAAGTTCTCACCACACATCTAGATAAGTTCCTTAGGGGGTCTAGTTTCCAAAATGGTGTCATTTGTGGGGGGTTTCCACTGTTTTGGTACATCAGGGGTTTTCCAATCGCGACATGATGTCCGATCTCAATTCCAGCCAAAAACGTCAAATGGCGCTGCTTCCCTTCCGAGCTCTGCCATGCGCCCAAATAGTGGTTTACCCCCACATGTGGGGTATCAGCATACTCAGGACAAATTGCACAATAACTTTTAGGGTCCTGTTACCCTTGGGAAAATAAAAATTGGGGTGAAAAGATCATTTTTGTGGAAAAAATATGATTTTTTAATTGTACCGCTGTACGTTATAAACTTCTGTAAAGCCCTTGTGGGTTCAAAGTTCTCACCACATATCTAGATAAGTTCCTTGGGGGGTCTAGTTTCCAAAATGGGGTCACTTGTAGGGGGTTTCCACTGTTTAGGTACATCAGGGACTCTCCAAATGTGACATACTATGAAAAGTATAATATTACAGGGTATATACACTAGTCTCCTTAATATTGCGTTGATCCAGGGAGCTAGTCTGATTGCCGTATGTGGAGTCGGGAAGGAATTTTTTTCCCCAATGTGAAGCTTACTGTTGCCACATGGGTTTTTTTTGCCTTCCTCTGGATCAACATGTTAGGGCAAGTTAGGATAGGATATGGGTTGAACTAGATGGACTTAAAGTCTCCCTTCAACCTTAATAACTATGTTACTATGTTACTATGTTACATGGCGTCCGATCTGAATTCCAGCCAATTTTGCATTGAAAAAGTCAAACGGCGCTCCTTCCATTCTGAGCTCTGCCATGTGCCGAAACAGTCGTTCCCCACCACAAATCAGGTATCAGCGTACTCAGGACAAATTGCACAATAACTTTTGCAGTCCAATTTCTCCTGTTACCCTTGGTAAAATAAAAAAAATTGAACCTGAAGTATTTTTTTGTGAAAAAAAGTTAGATGTTCATTTTTTTTTAAATATTCAAAAAAATTCCTGTGACGCACCTAAAGGGTTAATAAACTTCTTGAATGTGGTTTTGAGCACCTTAAGGGGTGCAGTTTTTAGAATGGTGTCACTTTTGGGTATTTTCTATCCTATAGACCCCTCAAAGTGGCTTCAAATGTGATGTGGTCCTAAAAATAAAATGGTGTTGTAAAAATGAGAAATCGCTGGTCAACTTTTAACCCTTATAACTTCCTAACAAAAAAAAATTTTGGTTCCAAAATTGTGCCGATGTAAAGTAAACATGTGGGAAATGTTAGTTATCAAGTTTTTTGTGTGCCGTATCTCTGTGATTGAAGGGCATAAAAATTCAAAGTTGGAAAATTGCGAAATTTTCAAAATTTTTGCCAAATTTCCGTTTTTTTCACAAATAAACGCAAGTTATTTGAATGAAATTTTACCACTAACATGAAGTACAATATGTCACGAGAAAACAGTGTCAGAATCACCAGGATCCATAGAAGCGTTCCAGAGTTATGACCTCATAAAGGGACAGTGGTCAGAATTGTAAAAATTGGCCCGGTCATAAACGTGCAAACCACCCTTGGGGGTGAAGGGGTTAAGAGTTGATTTCAGTAGAAAACATTTCCCACATTAAGAACAGGAAAAAGGTTTCTCCCCTGTTTGAGTTTTTTTGCCCTGATGACATTCACCCTCGGGTATTATGGGAGTTAAGCAATGTGATAGACAGGCCTCTATTCCTTATATTTAAAGACTCTATAGAAACAGGGTCTGTTCCTTTTGATTGGCGGCAAGCAAATGTGGTACCAATATTCAAAAAGGGGTGTAAAAGGGAACCTGGAAACTATAGGCCGGTAAGCTTAACATCTGTTGTGGGTAAAATTTTTGAAGGGTTTCTAAGGGATACCATTATGGAATATCTCAATGTTAATAAATGTTTAACTCCATATCAACATGGAGTTATGAAGGATCGCTCCTGTCAGACTAACCTGATCAGCTTCTATGAGGATGTAAGCTCTCAAATGGACCCAGGAGAATCATTGGATGTCATTTCTCTCGACTTCACTAAAGCATTTGACACTGTCCCACATAAAAGATTGGTAAGTAAGATGAGAAAGCTTGGGCTAGGGGAAAATGTGTGTAGATGGGTAGGTAGCTGGCTTAGTGATAGAAAACAAAGAGTGGTTATTAATTGTGCATACTCAGATTGGGCCAGGTGTTATGAATGAGTCACCGGAGGAGGAAAAAACAAAAATGCAAGCTGAGTCCAGAAAACAGGAGAGGTTGGTAGCTAGCGGATTGCAGACCCCTTGTTAGGAATCTGTGTCCTGCCATACGTATGCAGAGATCCAGATCCTCACATTTGTCTCCAGAGGCTAAGTCCTTTCAGCCAGCTTCTGTGCATGCTCCCATTGGAGTTCAGGAGTCAGTTGCTCAGGTCCTGCTTCTGATTCCATTGGTTCAGCTCAGGGCTCTGGAGATTTCCGGAAGGTCCCGGTCACTATAAAAAGTGCACATGGCTGTTCCGCCATGCGCTAGTATTTTTCATACTGCTGCTGTGTGTATGGTGACGGATGCTTGGACTGGTGACTGACATTATGAAACCCCTTCCCTCTGCGGTTGCAGTTTGTTGGACGTTCGCAGTTGCGACGTTCCGCTTTTCAGTTTACGGTAGGTCTAGATGGAATAGTCCTGACGTCTAAGGCTACTCCTGTGACTTTTAAATACCGTGTCTGCTCCGCTGGAGTCTGTGACCTAGAACAGACTCAGTGGTTTTGCATGCTTTAAAGCTTGCAGCTCTGTGTCTCTAACAGAGCTTGCTTTAGTGCACTGGGTGCAGTTAAAACCCTGTGCACATTACCGCCCTTGTGATCTGCCCCTCTAGCATCGGTTTTTACACCTGCCACACGGTGGACCCCGGGCGGCGAACACGCTTTATTTATATTTTTATTTAGCGTGTTCCGCCGTCCCTAACACAATACTAGCGCCAGGGTCTGGCTAGAGATGGCAGATCAGCAGCAGCTGTTACAACTTGTGCGTCAGCTCGAGGCTCGTCTTGCTACCCTGGAGAGGTCTCTCTCAGCTGCGCAGGCTACAGATGCTGCCATCCAGGCACTCACAGATGCGGTAGGACGTATGTCCATGTCCGCCCTTGCACCAACAGTTACGCGCCTCCCGTTGCCCGATAAATATGCTGGGGATGGCGCCTACTGTAGGGGTTTTATCAGCCAGTGCTCGATACACCTGGAGCTGCTGACTGCGCAATTCCCTACGGAGCAGGCTAAGGTGGCTTTTGTTATCTCCCTACTGTCTTGCAAGGCGCTGGAATGGGTTACGCCTCTGTGGGAGCTTGGTGACCCCGAGATTCGGTCCCCGGCTAACTTGCTTACTGCCATCAGGCAAGTTTTTCTCGGTCCTCGGGTCACGCATGATACGTCCCTGCAGTTACTCGCCCTTACTCAGGGGTCACTCTCGGTTAGCCAGTATGCCGTCCATTTTCGGACACTGGCGTCTGAGTTGGAATGGTCCGACAAGGCCCTAATCCCCGTTTTTTGGCGAGGTCTAGCGGAGCATATGAAGGATGCTCTCTCTACTAGAGAGATTCCCACTAGCTTGGAAGAGCTAATCTGAGTCTCCTCACGTATCGATCTCCGTTTTTCGGAACGCGGTATGGAGCGGGCTCACTCCAAGCACAAATCCGTTTCGACTTCCAAATTTTTTGTACCCCTTGAGTTAGACGAGCCGGAGGTTCTACCTCCTGAGCCCATGGAGGTGTCTCGCACCAACTTTAATACAGACTCTGACCAGGAATCCATCTGCGGTTGTCACCATGTCTGTGCAGTTTCTCCAGAAGCCAGCTCCCCACAAAGGTTGGAGTCTGAACCGGCTGTCGAGACCTTTGTCCCTCCTCATCTCAGGGCTCAGGTGCTCACCTGGGCGCATGCGCCTAACACGCACCACCATCAGGGCTATATGCAGATCTCAAAACTGTTGGCTGATGTGTATTGGTGGCCCCATAGAGCTCGGGACATAAAAAAATTTATTCAGGCTTGCACCTTATGTGCTCAGTCTAACCCTCCTAGACAGAGGGTGGTGACATCTGCCGACACACGGCAGCGTGCCTCTGTCACTCCCGCTCCTACTATCTCCCAAGTGTCCCTCTTGAAATCTGGTGACCTCGGTTCCTCTGATGCCTTCCAGGTGTCTCGGGTTACTATAACCCCTACCTGGACACCAAGCTCGCCCTCGGACGAGTTTGAGCCCTATGCCACCGTAGGGCACAAGGTATTCCGGAGGGCTCGGGGAGGAGGGGGCCTTAGGAGGGGGGGTAATGTTAGGAATCTGTGTCCTGCCATACTTATGCAGAGATCCAGATCCTCACATTTGTCTCCAGAGGTTAAGTCCTTTCAGCCAGCTTCAGAGCATGCTCCTGGAATGTACTCCCATTGGAGTTCAGGAGTCAGGTGCTCAGGTCCTGCTCCTGATTCCATTGGTTCAGCTCAGGGCTCTGGAGATTTCCGGAAGGTCCCGGTCACTATAAAAAGTGCGCATGACTGTTCCGCCATGCGCTAGTATTTTTCATACTGCTGCTGCGTGTATAGTGATGGATGCTTGGACTAGTGACTGACTTATTATGAAACCCCTTCCCTCTGATAATACGTTTGTGTGAGTGATTGGGCATCAGCCAGTATTAGTGCCAGCGTGCTCAAGCTTCATCTCTGCCAGCAGCTAGCATCCTGCATCGCGCTTGCAGCATAGCGGTGCTTTTCCTGCGGCTCAGTTATCGCTGCGCTGCGGTTGCAGTTTCTTGGACGTTCGCAGTTGCAACGTTCCGCTTTTCAGTTTACGGTAGGTCTAGATGGAGTAGTCCTGACGTCTAAGGCTACTCCTGTGACTTTTAAATACCTTGTCTGCTCCGCTGGAGTCTGTGACCTAGAACAGACTCAGCGGTTTTGCATGCTTTAAAGCTTGCAGCTCTGTGTCTCTAACAGAGCTTGCTTTAGTGCACTGGGTGCAGTTAGAACCCTGTGCACATTACCGCCCTTGTGCTCTGCCTCTCTAGCAGCACTTTTTACACCTGCCGCACGGTGGACCCCGGGCGGCGAACACCCTTTAATTATATTTTTATTTAGCGTGTTCCACCGTCCCTAACACCCCTGATCCTATTCACAACAACTAACAGTAGCCGTGGAGCATTCCTATGGTGGTCCAAGACGCCTCTTCACAGCCGGAGAACTAAATAAGCCTAAAGAAAGAAAGGGGAAATCTAAACTGCCCCAGAGCAGACCCCAAAGCAATAGACAGCCCCCAACATGTATTGTCAGTGAAAACAGATGAAAACACAAACACAGACAGAAAGACAGGCAGAGCAAACAATGGGGCCCAACTAACTAGATAGGAAAGGACAGAAAAGATTCTGGCTGCAATCCGCAAAAACCCTACCAAAAATGTCCCAACACGTCTGAGAGGAAAAAACGGCCCTGAAGTCACTAGACTTCAAAATCCCTATATCAGCACTCCGATATATTCTGAAGACAGAGCAAAAGAGATTTAACCGATCAGGGACAAAAATGGAAATTCAGCAGAGCCCCAGCTGGGGCTGGCAGAACACAAAACTAAGCAAATCAGACAAAATCTTATGGAACAATAACAGAGCAAAACTTAGCTTTAGAAGACAGGAACTAAACTGGAGGCCAGAGCTCAGAGCAGAGAAATCACCAGCAACCCTACAGGGCATCGGCTGCCTTATATCCACTCAGAGATTCCGGATGTCCAATCGCAATCCCCCTGTTCAGGTGACAGGTTTCTCCCATCCAAATCAGTTTCACCACCTCCTTTCACCAGCAGAGGGAGTTCATCGGACATCAAAGGTGAACGAGAAAATGAGCTCACAACAGTACCACCCCCTTGAGGAGGGGTCACCGAACCCTCATCCACGCAACCAGGCTGATCAGGATGGGCCCGATGAAAAGCACGAACCATTCTTTCGGCATGAATATCAGATGCTAAGACCCAAGAATTATCCTCCTGGCCATAACCCTTCCACTTAACCAGATACTGGAGTCTCCGTCTAGCCAGACGAGAATCCAGTATCTTCTCAACCTCATATTCCACAATACCTTCAACCAATACAGGGCCAGGAGGTGCCACCACAGGAACTACTGGTTCAACAAACCTCTTCAACAGAGACTTATGAAACACGTTATGGATCTTAAATGTAACAGGAAGAGCCAATCGAAAAGAGACCGGATTAAGAATCTCCAAAATCTTGTAAGGTCCAATAAATCTAGGTTTAAACTTTGGAGAAGCCACTTTCATAGAGATATTCTTTGATGACAACCAAACCATATCACCCACCTTAAACCGGGGACCAATCGTCCTATGCCGGTTGGAAAACCGCTGGGCCTTTTCCTGGGAGAGAGACAACTTATCCACCACTTGGTCCCAAATCTGGTGCATTCTCTCCACCACAGTGTCAACACCTGGGCAGGCAGAAGACTCCACCTGCCCTGAAGAGAATCGAGGATGAAACCCAAAGTTACAAAAAAAAGGTGACATCAAAGTGGCAGAACTAGCTCTATTATTTAAAGCAAATTCGGCCAAAGGCAAAAATGAGACCCAATCATCCTGATCAGTAGAGATAAAACATCTCAAATAAGACTCCAAAGTCTGGTTTGTTCTCTCCGTCTGCCCATTGGTCTGAGGGTGAAACGCAGAGGAGAAGGACTACTGAATTCCCAGCTTGGAACAAAAAGTCCTCCAAAATCTAGAGACAAACTGAACTCCTCTGTCAGATACAATGTTCATAGGAATCCCATGCAAGCGAACCACCTGTTGCAAAAACAAGGGCACCAACTCTGAGGAAGATGGCAACTTAGGGAGTGGTACAAGATGGACCATCTTAGAGAATCTATCACAAATCACCCAGATAAGTCATTCTCTGAAAGACAGGCAGATCAGAAATAAAACCCATTGAAATATGGGTCCATGGCCTCCTGGGCAAAGGCATCAACAACCCACTAAAGCGAGAGCAAGGTTTAGACCGGGAGCAAGTCCCACAGGACTGCACAAAATTCCTGACATCACGAGATAAGGCGGGCCACCAAAAAGATCGACTCACCAAATCTCTAGTACCAAAAATACCTGGATGACCAGCCAATGCGGTGCAATGAACTTCAGATATTACTCTCTTCCTCCACTGGTCAGGAACATACAATTTTCCAATGGGACAACGCTCAGGTTTGTCCTCCTGAAACTCTTCCAGAGCATGTCTCAAATCGGGCGAGATGGCAGAAAGAACTACCCCCTCACCTAAGATGGTAGCAGACTTGGTCACAATAGGAGAATCAGTAAAGAAACTCCTAGAGAGGGCGTCTGCCTTGACATTCTTAGTGCCCGGAAGAAAAGAGACCACAAAATCAAAACGTGTGAAAAACAAGGCCCACCTAGCCTGCCTAGGATTCAAGCGTTTGGCCGACTCAAGGTAAATCAAATTCTTGTGGTCAGTGAGGACCACGACTTGATGTCTAGCTCCCTCCAACCAATGTCTCCACTCCTCAAATGCCCATTTCATGGCTAACAGTTCCCGATTACACACATCATAGTTGCGTTCAGATGGGGAGAACTTTCGGGAAAAGAAAGCACAGGGATTCATTTTAGATGTTACCGGATCTTTTTGGGACAAAACAGCTCCTGCACCAATCTCAGAAGCGTCCACCTCTACCTGAAGCGGGAGTGAGACATCAGGTTGCCGCAAAACTGGAGCAGAAGTGAACCTCCGCTTCAGCTCCTGAAAAGAAGAAACAGCCTCTGGAGACCAATTCAGCACATCAGCACCCTTCTTAGTCAAATCAGTCAATGGTTTGGCAATACCAGAAAAATTAGCTATAAATTTATGATAAAAATTAGCAAAACCCAAAAACTTCTAGACGGCCTTCAAAGAAGTGGGCTGAACCCAATCATAAATGGCCTGTACCTTGGCCGGGTCCATTTCAATAGTTGACGGAGACAAAATAAATCCCAAAAATGAAATCCTCTGTACACCAAAAAGGCATTTCGATCCCTTGACATACAGGGAATTCTCCCTCAAAATCCGGAACACAGTCCGAACATGTTCCACATGAGAGTCCCAATCCTTGGAAAAGATCAAAATATCATCCAGATAGATGATCAAAAATGTATCCACAAAGTCTCGGAAAATATAATTCATGAAGCACTGGAAGACAGAAGGGGCATTAGTGAGCCCAAAAGGCATCACCAGGTACTCAAAATGTCCCTCCGGAGTATTAAACGCCGTCTTCCATTCATCCCCATGCTTAATGCGAATAAGATTATACGCCCCCCTGGGGTCAAGCTTGGTAAACCAGCAAGCACCTTTAACTCTGGAGAATAGATCAGAAATCAGGGGTAACGGATACTGATATTTAACAGTAATTTTGTTGAGGGAACGATAGTCAATACAAGGCCTTAATGAACCATCTTTCTTGGCCACGAAAAAAAAACCAGCACCAAAGGGAGAAGAGGATGGTCTAATATGACCCTTCTCCAACAACTCCTTAATATAAGATCGCATATCCTCATGCTCGGGTACAGATAAATTGAAAAGTCGACCCTTGGGAAATTTACACCCAGGGCTCAGCTCAATTGCACAGTCATAACTCCTATGAGGAGGCAAAGACGCAGACTTATTCTCACTAAATACATCATAAAAATCAGCCAAATAATCAGGAACATCATGCAACTGTGGAGAGGTGGAGAAAACAGGAGTGTCACTAAGAGCACACTGACAACCCCAACTCACCACAGACACAGATTTCCAATCCACAACTGGATTATGGATTTGCAAACAGGGAAACCCCAGAACAATGGTATCATGCAAATTATGCCACACCAAAAATCTGCAATTTTCTTGATGGTCTTGGGTGACCCGCATTACCACCTGGGTCCAAAACTGAGGTTTTTCTTCGCCAAAGGAGTAGCATCAATACTCCTCAAAGGGATAGGAGTCCGCAGAGGTGTCATAGGAAACCCACAAAGTTTAGCAAAATCCAAGTCCATCAGGTTCAGAGCCGCTCCTGAATCCACAAAAGCCTTAGCGGAAAATGTGGACAGGGAGCAGATCAGAGTAATTGCCAGAAGAAACTTAGTTGTGCACACCCACAGCAAATGTGTGTGCAAAATGTTTCTCTCGTTTAAGGCAGACAGAAATATTATGAGAGGCATCTCCACAGAAAAAACACAGTTTATTACGCCTTCTGAACTGCTGACGTTGCGCCCTAGACAAAACTCTATCACACTGCATAGGTTCAGACATTTGTTCAACAGGTGGCAACATTTCTCGTGTAATTTTACGTTCACGTAAACGCCGATCAACCTGAATGGCTAATGACATAGAATCATCAAGACCGGAGGGAACAGGAAATCCCACCATAGTATCTTTTACGGTTTCTGACAAACCCTTCCGAAAGAGAGCTGCCAAGGCACCATCATTCCAGGTAGTAAGGACCGCCCACTTTCAGAATTTTTGACAGTACAACTCTGCAGAATCCTGACCCTGGCTCAATGCCAACAGGGCTTTTTCAGCTCGATCAATAGCATTAAGTTCATCATACAACAACCCCAAGGCTTGAAAATATGCGTCCACATTAGTTAGATTAGGATCATCAGGTGTCAAAGAAAACGCCCAATCCTGGGGATCGCCGTGCAGCAAAGAGATGACAATTTTAACCTGCTGCGCAGAGCTCCCCGATGAGCTAGGTTTCAAGACAAGAAATAATTTACAATTATTCTTAAAATTCAAAAATTTAGACCGATCCCCAAAAAACACATCAGGAGTAGGGATCTTTGGTTCAGCAGCACGTGAATGAGCAAGATAGGCAGAAATTCCCCACACTTCAGCAGCGAGCTGCTCCACACGATCAGACAATTGCTTAATCTCCATTAAGAAAAAATTCCTCCTACGGCCCCAGAGAAAAAGAGGAAAAAAATATACATTAAAAAAAAAAAAAAATTCTGACTTTTTTTTTTTACAATTCTTTCCTGCTATTGAGTACCCTAGAATCTGTGGTATGGCTGGTGATTCTGTTATGAATGAGTCACTGGAGGAGGAAAAAACAAAAATGCAAGCTAAGTCCAGAAAACAGGAGAGGTTGGTAGCTAGCGGATTGCAGACCCCTGATCCTATTCACAACAACTAACAGTAGCCATGGAGCATTCCTACGGTGGTCCTAGATGGCTCTTCACAGCCGGAGAACTAAATAAGCCTAAAGAAAGAAAGGGGAAATCTAAACTGCCCCAGAGCAGACACCAAAGCAATAGACAGCCCCCAACATGTATTGTCGGTGAAAACAGATGAAAACACAAACGTAGACAGAAAGACTGGCAGAGCAAACGATGGGGCCCAACTAACTAGATAGGAAGGACAGAAAAGATGCTGGCTGCAATCCGCAAAAACCCTACCAAAAATGTCCCAACACGTCTGATAGGAAAAAACGGCCCTGAAGTCACTAGACTTCAAAATCCCTATATCAGCACTCAGGTATATTCTGAAAACAGAACAAAGAGATTTAACCAATCAGGGACAAAAATGGAAATTCAGCAGAGCCCCAGCCGGGGCTGGCAGAACACAAAACTAAGCAAATCAGACAAAATCTCATGGAACAATAACAGAGCAAAACTTAGCTTTAGAAGACAGGAACTGAACTGGAGGCCAGAGCTCAGAGCAGAGAAATCACCAGCAAACCTACAGGGCGTCGGCTGCCTTATATCCACTCAGAGATTCCGGATTTCCAATCGCAATCCCCCTGTTCAGGTGACAGGTTTCTCCCATCCAAATCAGTTTCACCACCTCCTTTCACCAGCAGAGGGAGTTAATCGGACATCAAAGGTGAACGAGAAAATGAGCTCACAACAACCAGGGTTACTAGTGGGGTACCACAGGGTTCTGTATTGGGCCCCCTACTATTTAATATATTTATTAATGATCTAGTGGATGGCTTACACAGTAAAATATCAGTATTTGCAGATGATACAAAACTATGTAAGGTAGTTAACACAGAGAAGGACAGTTTGCAACTACAGACAGATTTGAGTAAATTGGAGAATTGGGCTGAAAAATGGCAAATGAGGTTTAACACAGATAAGTGTAAGGTTATGCACATGGGAAGGAGAAACAGATGCTATAATTACTTACTAAATGGGAAACTGCTGGGGAAATCAGGCATGGAAAAAGACTTAGGCATCTTAGTCAATAAGAAGCTAAATTGGAGTGCCCAGTGTCAGGCAGCTGCCACCAAAGCAAATAGGGTCATGGTATGCATTAGAAGAGGTCTGGGGACACGAGATGAAAACATAATTCTCCCTCTGTACAAATCACTCGTCAGACCACACTAGGAGTATTGTGTGTAATTTTGGACGCCGATGCTCAAGAAAGACATTACTGAACTTGAAAGGGTTCAAAGGCGGGCTACTAAAATGATAAATGGAGTTGGTTCACTACAATACCCAGAAAGGTTATCAAAATTAGGTCTATTTACTCTAGAAAAGAGAAGACTTAGGGGAGAACTAATAAATATGTTCAAGTATATCAGAGGGCAATACAGAGATCTCTCCAATGAACTGTTTGTACCAAGGACTGTGACAAGAACAAGGGGGCATTCTCTTCGTTTGGAGGAAAGACAATTTCTGCACCAGCATAGAAGAGGGTTCTTCATGGTAAGAGCAGTGAGGCTCTGGAATTCTCTTCCTGAGGAAGTGGTGATGGCCAACTCACTGAATGAATTTAAGAAAGGAATGGATGCTTTTCTTGTGAGTAACAGTATAGAAGGTTACGAATAACAGAATATTATAGGTAGATGGCTGACCCAGCTTAGGGGAAGGAATTTTTTTCCCTATGGAGAAAATTGGCTTCTACTCTGTGGGTTTTTTGCCTTCCCCAGGATCAACAATACAAAACAGCTGCACTAAAAATAGGCTGAACTAGATGGACATAAGGTCTTCCTTCAGCCTTCAAAACTATGTTACTATGTTACTATGACTAAGAAGAGATGATTTCCTCACAAAACATTTCCCACATTCTGAAGAGGAGAAAGGATTCTCCCCCGTGTGAGTTCTTTGATGCTTAAACAAATCTGATTTCCAGTTAAAATACTTCTCACATTCTGAACAGGAAAAAGGCTTCTCCCCTGTGTGAGTTCTTTGGTGCTTAATCAAATTTGATTTCTGGGTAAAACATTTCCCGCATTCTGAACAGGAAAAAGGTTTCTCGCCTGTGTGAGTTTTATGGTGAGTAACAAAATGTGATTTATGTGCAAAACATTTCCCTCATTCTGAACAGGAAAAAGGCTTCTCCCCTGTGTGGGTTCTATGGTGATTAGCCACATATGATTTCTTTGTAAAACATTTCCCACATTCTGAACAGGAAAAAGGCTTCTCCCCCGTGTGAGTTCTTTGGTGCTTAAACAAATCTGATTTCTGGATAAAACATTTCCCACATTCTGAGCAGGAAAAAGGCTTCTCCCCTGTGTGAGTTCTATGGTGCTTAACCAAATCTGATTTCTGGCTAAAACATTTCCAACATTCTGAACAGGAAAAAAGCTTCTCCCCTGTGTGAGTTTTCTGGTGTGTAACAAAATTAGATTTCTTGTTAAAACATTTCCCACATTTTGAACATGAAAAAGGCTTCTCCCCTGTGTGAGTTATTTGGTGTGTAACAAGATTCCCTTTATGGTTAAAACATTTCCCACATTCTGAACATGAAAAAGGCTTCTCTCCTGTGTGAGTTTTCTGGTGTGTAACAAAATTAGATTTCTGGTTAAAACATTTCCCACATTCTGAACATGAAAAAGGCTTCTCCCCTGTGTGAGTTTTTTGGTGACTAAGAAGAGATGATTTCCTCACAAAACATTTCCCACATTCTAAACAGGAAAAAGGCTTCTCCCCTGTGTGAGTTCTTTGGTGCCTAACCAAATCTGATTTCTGGTTAAAAAATTTCCCACATTCTGAACAGCAAAAAGGTTTCTCCCTTGTGTGAGTTCTTTGGTGCTTATCCAAATGTGATTTCTTTGTACAGCATTTCCCACATTGTGAACAGGAAAATCTATTGTCTGTTATGTGAATTTTTTCATGTGTAAGACAAGTCTTTTCAAGAAAACTATTTCCATATTCTGAATATGAAAATAGCTCCTTTCCTTTAGAATCAATTAATTTTTTAATGCTTATATTGTGACTTTGATTTTTTTTAGTAGTTGGTAATGAACCAAAAGATGGGACCTGTTTCAAAGTATTAGATGACAGATCTTGGCTATGAAGGGATGATGGTATATCTGGAGTAATGGCATTAACTTCAATTGGGTCCTGTGAGATCTCAAGATCATCAGATTTAAAAATTGAAGATGTCAGCGTTCCCTCTGATCTCCTGGTACAGTCATCTGCTAAAAATAAAACCAATTAATAATTTTGAATAAAATATCTTCACATTTTATACTTTTGAACATTTCTTCTTAAGCTGTCCATAGAAAATACAAGCTTTTTAAAAATACTGAATTATTCTCCAAGACAATGACAGTTCACAGTCTAATCGAAAGCCTCATAGCATGAACCAGCGCATCATGGTGTTCAATGGTTTGTTCATTCTGCTTCCCAAACATGGAATAAAAAGCCAACAAACAATGTTATATAGGTAAAAATTATACCAATAACATATCTACTCATCTCACGGAAACACAAGACACCACTAAGGTCCATCATCTGTCAGAGGAAAACCAAAAGGTTTCCACAATATTTGTGGCTCAAAAGCTCTTGAAAAGCAACATGGCTTCCATAAACCAATCCAGCAATATCCGCTCTCCCAAAGTCAAATATCCACTCTCTTCTGAGCCTTGTAGTGCACCCAAACCATATTTAGCATCCATATATTTGGCATTACTATAGTGAGACGAACCCACTTAATTTACGGTGTGTGTTTCCTGGAGCACAATCTGGGCATTATGTGTTGGATAATAAAATGGCAAATGTGCAATTTTCATGTTGCAACATCCAGTGCGAGCTAATTTCCGTAAAGTGTCACTACTCCCATAGAATAATTCACTGAGGGTTATAATTTCCATAATGGAGTCACTTTATGGGGATTTCTACTGCTTTAGTTTCCTGTAATTGTGTTATATTAGGGCATCTGCAGATGGTGTGTCCCCTCTCCACTGGAATCTGCTCCTGCGATGTTTGAATCCGTCACCAAGCAGCGCCTTATTTATTGTGCAGGCGTTGCTGGTAATAGAAGAGACGTCAAAACCAGAAGCTCTGGGTGGCGCTGGCTCTGTCCAGCCGCTAAGATTAGGGTGCCTGAGACCAGTAGTTTCATCCAGCCTGGCAGTATGGGTTTGTGTGCTGTCCAGCAATCTGGTAGTAATCTGCTACCTGCTTAAGCCAATTAGAAAGCACCAAACCCTACTAAAGCTTGAAGCATATTCCTGGAATCTGCCAGATACAGCCTTGTTCTCCTCTGGTTCAGTCCTCTGTGCTCAGCTGGTGTATTTGTTTCCTGGTGTAATCCCAGCCCGCTTACTGACTACACTTGTGTCTTCTGATTTTGTACTTTCTCTGCCCTCCTGGTTTCGACCAGCTACCTGACTATTCTTCTTGCCATCTCGCTCCACAGAATAGCGGGTAACACCATGGCTCAAGCCTAGGGGTCTCTGTGTAAGTCCAGAACCATATAGAGGGGTTAAAGGATGATGAGCAAGGCAATCACTGGGATCTGGAAAATAGAGTAGATAGAGCCAAGCCTTCTCGTGGTGGCCATCTTTTGATCTGCCAGGTGATCACTAACAGTGCTCCCAATACATCGTGTCTGCAAACTATTCCATCAAGATCTGTGTACGAATAGCTAAATGGCGCTCCTTCCTTTCTTAGCCCTACCATGTGCCCAGAAAGTAGTGTAGAACCATATATAGGAGATTGTTGGATTCAAGACCAGGGGAAGAGTCTTGAGGAGATCATTTGCATATTCCCAGTGCCTTCTGGGATAAGTGAAGAGTCTCCACGAGCTCAACGATCACTGGGTTTTGGCCGTTGCAGCTGAAAAGAGGAAATCGGAGAAACCAGGGGAAGAGTCTTGAGGAGATCATTTGCATATTCCCAGTGCCTTCTGGGATAAGTGAAGAGTCTCCGCGAGCTCAACGATCACTGGGTTTTGGCCGTTGCAGCTGAAAAGAGGAAATCGGAGAAACCAGGGGAAGAGTCTTGAGGAGATCATTTGCATATTCCCAGTGCCTTCTGGGATAAGTGAAGAGTCTCCGCGAGCTCAACGATCACTGGGTTTTGGCCGTTGCAGCTGAAAAGAGGAAATCGGAGAAACCAGGGGAAGAGTCTTGAGGAGATCATTTGCATATTCCCAGTGCCTTCTGGGATAAGTGAAGAGTCTCCGCGAGCTCAACGATCACTGGGTTTTGGCCGTTGCAGCTGAAAAGAGGAAATCGGAGAAACCAGGGGAAGAGTCTTGAGGAGATCATTTGCATATTCCCAGTGCCTTCTGGGATAAGTGAAGAGTCTCCGCGAGCTCAACGATCACTGGGTTTTGGCCGTTGCAGCTGAAAAGAGGAAATCGGAGAAACCGCGCGCCTGTCGGCACGCAAATTTTGTCTCATCTTTCATCTTTTTAAGAAATCTCAAGATGGAAGAGGCCAGGAGCCATTTGGTGAGCTGCATTTCTTGCTACATGTTCACAGATTTACCAGTGGAAAAGCCAAACTTCACATGCCACAAATGCAAGCTTGTGACTCTGTTGGAGGAAAAGTTGCAAAATCTCGAAGAGAGGTTAGCTACGTTGAAGATCATTAAGGAAGGTGAAGAGTTCTTGGACAGAGCAGAATTATCTCTTCATGTTACAGAAAGAGAAGAAATTCGAAGTGCACCTGAAGAAACAGAGGATTGGAGACATGTGACCCAGAGAAGCAGGAGGATCAGGAGGCAGTCAGCACCCATACTGCTCAGAAACCAGTACCAGGCTCTCACGCAGGAGAATGATGAAGAAATACATCAGGATAAGACTTTGCCAACAAACAGCAACCTTGTACGCCTTCAGAGTCCTCCTGGATGGAGAAAGAAAAATGTTGTGAAGAAGAAACGGAGAGTGGTGGTCATGGGGGATTCCCTGTTGAGAGGAACAGAGGCTGCTATCTGCAGACCGGATATAACTTCAAGAGAAATGTGCTGTCTTCCAGGTGCAAAAATTAAAGATGTGTCTGACAGGATATCAGGACTCTTCAGACCTACAGATAACTACCCATTCCTGCTACTACATGTGGGGACAAATGACACCGCAAGAAACGACCTGGAAACCATATGCAGAGACTTTGAAGACTTAGCCAAGAAAGTGAAAGAACTGGGAGCGCAGGTGGTCTTCTCTTCCATCCTCCCAGTGGATGGCCATGGAACAAGGAGGTGGAATAAGATTCTGCAGGTGAACAACTGGCTACGTCGATGGTGCCGTCAGCAACGATTTGGATTTCTGGATCACGGAGTGAACTACTTATACGATGGACTACTTGCTAGAGATGGGGTGCACCTTACGAAGACTGGAAAGCAGGTATTTGGAAGTCGCCTTGCTACACTTGTAAGGAGAGCTTTAAACTAGAACAACATGGGAAGGGAAGCAAAAGACCAGAAAAAGCCATACACCTGACAAATGCTACTGAGAACTCTGCTATTAGAAGTGGAAAGGAAGAACAAAGACGAAAGAATCTAATTAAAAAAAATATTGGAGAAAGAGAAACCAATCACAAACTAAAATGTTTCTATACTAATGCACAAAGCATGGGCAACAAACAAGGAGAATTGGAACTACTAACACAGGAAAAGAAATATGATGTCATTGGAATCACTGAAACTTGGTGGGACAATACACATGATTGGAATACAAGACTAGAAGGATACAACTTATTTGCAAGAAACAGACTTGATAAACGAGGAGGGGGTGTCGCATTGTATGTTAGAAATGCGTATATCTGCACAGAGATTGAAGCTTCAGAGACTGGGAGTTCTGTGGAAACTGTTTGGGTAAGAATACAAGGACAGAACAATGGAAAGGACACCATTGTAGGCATTTACTACAGGCCGCCTGTGCAAGCTGAAGATATGGATGAACTCTTTATGCATCAAATGGCCAAGTTCTCCAAAAAATATGACATAGTTGTCATGGGAGATTTCAACTATCCAGACATTTGTTGGGAATCTCTCTCAGGCAAAACTAACAGGTCAAGGAAATTCTTATCCTCTCTTGCTGACAACTTTATCTTCCAAAAGGTAAAGGAGAAAACAAGGGGAACTGATACCTTGGATCTAATCCTTATAAACAGGGAGGAAATGGTTGAGGAGGTAAAAGTGGCTGGGACCCTAGGAGGTAGCGACCATGCTATTTTAGAATTTTGGATAACTAGAGGCGGAAGACCTGTGAAGACTCAGACGTCAAGGTTAGATTTCAGAAAGGCAGATTTTAAGGGATTCAGAAAGAGAATTGGAGGGATCCAATGGCTGGATATCCTTAAAGACAAAAATGTCCAGGAAGGATGGGAAATCTTGAAAAATGAAATTCTCAAAGCACAGTTGTTAACAATTCCGAAAAGAGGGAAGAATAGGAAGCATTTAAGGAAACCAGGATGGATGAACACAGAACTTAAGCATATGCTAAAAAGGAAGCAAAAAATGTTTATAAAATGGAAAGAAGGAGGCATATCTAAAGAAGAATATAATGCTGTCTGCAGAACCTGCAAGGCACAAATCAGATTATCTAAAGCTGAAAATGAATTGAGGCTTGCAAGAGATGTCAAAAGCAATAATAAAGGATTTTGGGGATATGTCAAAAGTAAAAGAAAAGTCAAAGATGCTATAGGATTTTTACAGGATGAAAATGATGAAATGGTAAGACAGGATGTTGAGAAGGCTGAACTTTTAAATTCCTATTTTGCATCTGTTTTCTCTCAGAAAGGAAATGTAACATCAACTGTTATTCACTGTCCTATTAAGGGAATAGAAGAATCCAGGATATCTATAAACAGAAAGATAGTGAGGAAACACTTAGCTAATCTAAATGTATTCAAGTCTCCAGGTCCAGATGAATTACACCCCAGAGTACTGAAGGAGATAGCAGAAGAAATTTTTGAACCCCTCTCCATAATCTTTGAAAATTCTTGGAGAACAGGAGAAGTGCCAGAAGACTGGAGAAGAGCAAATGTTGTTCCTATCTTCAAAAAGGGGAAGAAGGTGGACCCAGGCAACTATAGGCCGGTGAGTCTGACTTCTATACCAGGAAAGATCTTTGAACAAATTATTAAACAACATGTATGTCAATACCTGGATAAGAATGAAGTGATTAAACAGAGTCAGCATGGGTTTGTAACTAATAAGTCATGTCAGACTAATTTAATTTCCTTCTATGATGGTATTACTGATTGGGTGGATCAAGGAAATGCTGTAGATATAGTATATCTTGACTTCAGCAAAGCATTTGACAAAGTCTCTCATACAATCCTTATTGAAAAAATGACTAAGTATGGAATGGACAAGGCAACTGTTAGGTGGATTCATAACTGGCTTAGTGATCGGACCCAAAGAGTGGTCGTAAATGGCTGCACATCCAGTTGGAAGAATGCCTCAAGTGGGGTACCACAGGGCTCTGTCCTGGGCCCTGTATTGTTCAACATCTTTATCAACGATTTAGATGAAGGAATTGAGGGTAAACTGATTAAATTTGCTGAT
Source organism: Dendrobates tinctorius (assembly GCF_039654945.1). Taxonomy (NCBI): domain Eukaryota; kingdom Metazoa; phylum Chordata; class Amphibia; order Anura; family Dendrobatidae; genus Dendrobates; species Dendrobates tinctorius. The sequence goes on along the minus strand of NW_027362032.1, from coordinate 2,115,832 downwards.
GACACAAAGCTAGGAGGGATAGCTAATACTAGAGAAGAGAGAGAGAGGATTCAAAAAGATTTAAATAAACTGGAGAAGTGGGCAGCAACTAACAGAATGGTTTTTAACAGGGAGAAATGCAAAGTACTACATCTGGGCAATAAAAATGAAAAAAGCATATATAGAATGGGAGGAATAGGGCTAAGTGACAGCACATGTGAAAAAGACTTGGGTATACTAATAGATCACAGACTGAATATGAGTCAACAGTGTGATGCAGCAGCAAAAAAGGCAAATGCAATTCTAGGATGTATTAACAGAAGCATACAGTCTAGATCACGTGAAGTAATTATTTCCCTCTACTCCTCTTTGGTCAGACCTCATCTGGAATATTGTGTCCAATTTTGGGCACCACATTTTAAAAAAGACATCAACAAACTGGAGCAAGTTCAGAAAAGAGCGACCAGAATGGTGACCGGTCTGCAAACCCTGTCTTATGAGGAAAGGTTGCAGGATTTGGGAATGTTTAGTTTGCAAAAGAGAAGACTGAGAGGAGACTTAATAGCTGTCTACAAATATCTAAAGGGCTGTCACATTGTAGAAGGATCAACTTTATTCTCATTTGCACAAGGAAAGACTAGAAGCAATGGGATGAAGCTGAATGGGAGGAGACACAGATTAGATATTAGAAAAAACTTTTTGACAGTTAGAGTGATCAATGAGTGGAACAGGCTGCCACGAGAAGTGGTGAGTTCTCCTTCAATGGAAGTCTTCAAACAGAGGCTGGACAGACATCTAACTGGGATGATTTAGCGAATCCTGCTTTGAGCAGGGGGTTGGACCAGATGGCCCAGGAGGTCCCTTCCAACTCTACGATTCTATGATTCTATGATTCTAAGAGACATTGGGAAATAATTTGTAAGGTCCATTTGTTTCCTATTATCCTGGTGAAAACTCTCTGGGTAATTAGAGTATGGGGCTCGGTGGCTCTTGGCAATCTAAACTATCGTAAGGGCCAATATTTTCTGTCAGATGAGTTTCAAGAAGAAAGATTAAACATTTGTAGAGAACTTTTTATAGTAGTGCAGAGCTGATGTGTCTTAAATTTAGATCTCAGGCATTTGGCAGAGGTAATGGAGACCTTATTTAAAAGGCTACCAGGTAGTTGCAGACTCACATAAGTGAGGCATGCCGATCCCACCATCATCAAACTACCATACAAAATGAACCTGTACCAAAAGAACTAGAATAAAATACATGTTACCATATTTTTTGGATTATAAGACGCACCCCAAATTTTGAGGAGAAAAATAGGAACAATTTTTTTTAACAACATGGTGGTGCTTCTTAAAATCCATGCATCTTATTACTGTGGTGAAGCGGGGTCCCAGGGTCGCTGCTGGAGGAGGCAGGAGTGGGGTGATGCTGCAGACCGCAGGATGGGATGAGAGGGTGTCCGATGTGCAGTGCGCTGCTGCGAGTGTTTGGTGCTGCTGGAGTGCCTGGCGCTGCTGCCCGGGTGTCTGCCACTGTGGGGGGCTCTGTCAACATTTCATGAAAGGCCAGAGCCCCTTGGATGTCCTGTGCAGTGGACTCCGTGAACATGGCCACCGCCGGGGGGCGGCGCATGGGCAGATGGAGATCTCGGGATCAAGATCTTGGGAGATGAGATTTCAGCCCTGAAATTAGATCTCAGGATTCTAGGAAGCCAACAGCATCATTACCCTCCGCTTTCTCTTACAGGCCCAGCATAATATTTTTCTTCAAGTGATTTTCTATCTTGTCAGCACATTCTACGTACGCTGTCATTTGGCTTTATAGTTACAGAACTGGGCAGGTAACGGTCAGCATTTTGAGGTGGATGGATCCTCCAGGTTCTAAGTTCTATAGAAAAGGGCTTCCAATGCCCAAAGTCATTTGAACAGTTTTGGGTGGAGGAGAATGTGGTCTGGAGGCAAAATGGTGACCATGGTAATACGGCCGGACTACACCACCGATAAAGCAGCCACAGCCGGTGACTGAGAGGAATCTGTGACTTCTCTGCATTCAGTGGTTACTACTCACCTGGGTAGTCATATGTGGGAATCTCCTCTTTACACCGCTCATCACCCCTCACATATGTCTCTGTAGTATTAATATGGGTCAGATCTTCACCCTGAAACAAATATTGTAAAAGTCACAGACAGATGGAGAAGTCCCATCTATGATCAGCTCTAATCCTGCCATCTCCACCGTTCTCATTACACAAGTTGTTGGAATATGTTTAGTGCAACAACTCCATTCCTGTGTATGAGTGTTTAGTTGCTAGTTTTGTATGCTGTTTATAAAGTTTTAAAAAAAAATTTGCGGAGGCTCACACCTCATGTGACTGTATTTCCTGTTTTCCTGCTGTGTCTGTGTATGAGAGAAGCAGCCTGCTGTAGATGCTGCACAGATAGAGACGCACAAATTATTTATTCCTGATCTATTAAGCTTATCATATATTGTTCCTGATTAGGGATGAGCGAGTAGTGAAATACTCGGACTCGCTGTACTCGTTATGAGTACCTCCTAATACTTGGGTACTTGCAACGAGTAGCGAGTCAAATGTAAGTCTATGGGAAATGCGAGTAATGGGCTGTGTGTGTGTGATGGGCTAGGACTGTGCAGGGACTGTGCCGGGCTGTTCGGGACTGTGCTGGGCTGTGCAGGTACTGTGCGGGGACTGTGCTGGGCTGTGCGGGATTGTGCTGGGCTGTACGGGAGTGTGTGTGGACTGTGCTGTGCAGGGACTGTGCAGGCTGTGCCGAATATTGCGAGGCGAGTAGTGAAATTTACTCGCCAGGATTCAAGTACCGCATTACTCGCCGAGTACCGAATCCTAACGAGTATACTCGCTCATCCCTATTCCCGATTGTTTCTGAATAAACAAGTTCTGTTGTCACATGCTTGAAGAGAATCGTGAGTAATCCGCTGCCAACACAAGTTCTGTGATGTATTAAGAGAAGTATAGAGTCTACATCACGTCAAATAATTATTCTCATCTACTCCTTCTTGGTCAGATCTCTTCTGGAACACTGTGTCCAGTTCTGGGCACCACATTTAAAAAAAACATTGAAAAGCGAGACCAAGTTCAGAGAAGAGGATGGTGAGATAAAACAAGACTGAGCACAAGACCTTCACAGCCGTCTACACATCATAGGGGAGATCTCCTGACACCTTCTCTCCATCTACCTGATGATCCTGAGGAGCACTGGGATCTTCTTGGTTACAGTCCTGTGGAAGAAGAGGACGGGGACATCTCTCTGGTGTTGTCCTCTTACTGGATAGATCTGGAGGAAACACATACAGGGACTGAATTCATTCTCTACATACAGATAATTATAGGCCGTGTGTATTTAGTCCTGTCTATTACCTGGAGATGTGAGGGGCTGGGGAACCTCCATTATGACGTTCTTGTACAGATCTCTGTGTCCTTCTAAATACTCCCACTCCTCCATGGAGAAATAGACAGCGACATCCTGACACCTTATAGGAACCTGACACATACAATGATACCGTCATCCCCCCGATCCCTTCATAGTGTTACTGTATAATGTCCCAGCATTCCCAGCAGTGTCACCTCTCCAGTCAGCAGCTCAATCATCTTGTAGATGAGTTCTAGGATCTTCTGGTCATTGATGTCCTCATGGATCAGGGGGTGAGGTGGAGGCCCCGTGATTGGGCTCAGGGGTCTTCCCCATCCCTCAGACACAGGGTCCTGACAGCGATCACTAGAGGTCTTCTTCACCACTGTGTAATCCTGGTTATGGAGAGACACATTAATAAATCTCACTACAGACATTTCCAGAGTCCTCACCTCTCCAGTTCTGTCCATCTGTTATTCCCATAGATAAGAATGATGTAATGTGACGTCATCAGAATCTCTCACCTCTCCAGTGAGACGGAAGAGGATCTCTAGGGTGAGGTGTAACATCCTCTCCGCCATCTTGTCTCTGTCCATATCCATCCTTGATGGGTAAATCAGGAAAATTCTCTTCTGTAGAAGATCTTCACTGAGAGGATCCGATATTGTAGAGACCTGAATGAGAAGAAGATGATCCGATGTAACATCATAAGAATCCTGTGTAATAAAACAATTACTGGAGACAATAAGGGAAACATATGAGGAGATTTATTATTTTACTGACATCTACTAATAAAACCTATATATTTAGGCCACAGACAACAAGCAGTTTCCTCCTCGGAGTCGGCAGCTGAACACGTTCTTCATAGACTCATCTTCCATAACGCTAATTCTCGTCTCATTACCGACACTGGAATCGGCATTAGCAATACTGCAGGAGATATTCATTACACGCAACATGAGAAATAACCACTTCATGATGAGGACGACATCTTCATCTCCTACTGCGGCTCTAGAGACAGATGTGGCCAGAGTCGGTCACAGCCTCCATCCCCACCGGCCGTCTATATGAAGGTTTCCCGTCTTCCCCGCACTGGAATCTTCTATCACGTTAGATCTCAGCTCTGAGTCACACACAGAAGTTTGAGGCTTTTAGAAAAGATTTTTTGTTTCCACAAACACAACGGACAGAAATGATCTGACCCCAAAGTCTCCATGTACAGTGATTTATGGGGTTTATTTCTGGCCTTAGGCTTTCCTATATTACAAGAAAAACTCCAGAAAAATTAAAATGTTTCTAAAGAAAATTGGCTCCAACAATTCTTGTAAGAAGAAAAAAATATGCAAAAAGCAGAAGACACATTGTATAATTTTTAACATGTTAAATATTTATTAAAAATAAATTAATCTTTTTGGGCCCCAGAACATAGATGTACACCGCAGGGACGGCACAGATGAGGCTTCAACAAAAACCCTGAAAAGCAAACATGACATCTAAGAAGGTGTGACAGAGTCCGGCTGAATGCCCCCCACCTCCAAGTACTCGATAGTATGGGGCGGCCTAGTTACTATGATACTTACATGCCTAATAATGGTGTCTGGGCTGCAATGTATGAAGGTCTATTAGGCCGGGCCAGAGGCAGCGTCCAATAAGTTACCTTATAACGCCCCCATACACATTAGACTAAAGTTCCATGAAAGCACTGACTTCGGGGGGTTTGGCCGACCATATAATGTATTTGGGGGCCTCCCGACAGATGATGTCAGGGCAGAGAAGGATCCGGCATCCTGAATTTCAGAGGATAATCCGTTTGTTCTTCCTGTAGATAATCCTCCTCTAGAGGAGTCTGGAGGCGACTCTCTCATACAGACCACAGGAAAGCTGGAATATTTGTGTGTATGGGGGAGTCGGGAGAGAGCGCCGTCTGCCAAATGACCGTTCAGCCAACTCTGATCTCATGTGTATGGGGCCGTTAGTATTACACTGACAGGCAGTGATGATACACGGCACTACAGTAGTACAGGGCATCACCGGAGCCATCAGAGGCTTATATGTTGTATGGCCGCACTGATCAGAGGGGTTTAAAAAAGGTTTAAAGTGGAAAATAAATCAGTTTCATCAACAAGAAATATCCATCACTATATGGAAAGCAGAGTCACTACACAATGTTAGTTACGTCACGTCCATAACTACTTTATTATACTCTATTATCCTGTACACAGTGGAGTAGATAGAAATCACAGATCCCACAGCAATAGCTGGAATTGGACCCTCCAACGTAAAGAAAAAAAAAATCTCTCCATCTATATACACTGTTCAAAAAAATAAGGGGAACACTTAAACAACAGAATATAACTCCAAGTAAATCAAACTTCTGTGAAATCAAACTGTCCACTTAGGAAGCAACACTGATTGACCATCAATTTCACATGCTGTTGTGCAAATGGAATAGACAACAGACGGAAATTATCAGCAATTATCAAGACACCCTCAATAAAGGAGTGGTTCTGCAGGTGGGGACCACAGACCACATCTCAGTACCAATGCTTTCTGGCTGATGTTTTGGTCACTTTTGAATGTTGGTTGTGCTTTCACACTCGTGGTAACATGACACGAACTCTACAACCCACACAAGTGGCTCAGGTAGTGCAGCTCATCCAGGATGGCACATCAATGTGAGCTGTGGCAAGAAGGTTTGCTGTGTCTGTCAGCGCAGTGTCCAGAGGCTGGAGGTGCTACCAGGAGACAGGCCAGTACACCAGGAGATGTGGAGGGGGCTGTATGAGGGCAACAACCCAGCAGCAGGACCACTACCTCCAACTTTGTGCAAGGAGGAACAGGAGGAGCACTGCCAGAGCCCTGCAAAATGATCTTCAGCAGGCCACAAATTTTCATGTGTCTGCACAAACGGTTAAAAACTGACTCCATTAGGATGGTCTGAGGTCCCGACGTCCACAGATGGGGGTTGCGCGCACAGCCCAACACCGTACAGGACACTTAGCATTTGTCACAGAGCACCAGGATCAGCAAATTCACCACTGGCGCCCTGTGCTCTTCACAGATGAAAGCAGGTTCACACTGAGCACATGTGACAGACGTGACAGAGTCTGGAGACGCCATGGAGAGCGATCTGCTGCCTGCAACATCCTTCAGCATGACCGGTTTGGCAGTGGTCAGTGATGGTGTGGGGTGGCATTTCTTTGGAGGGCCACATGATGTTGGGCTGTGAGCACAACCCCCATGGAGACAAAATTGTGCCTTTGGGTCACCCTCCCAGGGCTGTGGGGTACCCGGTAGCGGGCCGGTGTAAGGGGGAATGTGTCACAGCAGCAGTGACCCGGTCCATGGCCCTGGGCGCCCAATATTAATGGCGGTGGTGTTAATGGTGTTAAAGCTTATTTGAATAGTTTGTGACGCCACCCATGGTGTTTGGCAAGGGAGATGTTAAGCCAATGCTGCATGCAGATCCGCGGGGACTGATGGTGTGGTGCAGCAAAGATGGTATAGCTCCCCACAGGTGGAGCTGTAGTCCCAGGGCAGGGTAGGTGCAATGGATAAGGAGAGGCGCAGAATGGTATAGATGCTGTTACCCAGATGTAGCGTTGCTGGAGGTGTTAGCGACGAATGAATGGAGGACACCAGAGCTTGCAGTTTCAACGCTTTACTCACAGTTCGTGGTACCCACTGGTGCCTGCCTCCGTGCCGTGTCCTCCGGGGTAGAGACTCAATCAACATCCCGGGCAAGTCAGAGTTCTCCTCTCCAACACTCCGCCAAGATGTGCCTTTCCTGAACGACTCCTCTATTGCGGCTTTTAGTGTGAAGAACTCCAGTACCGTAGTTCTCTGGAATTCCTCCTGTCAGATGTTCCTAGAACCTCACTTGTATGACAGACAGCGGTAGCCTCTTATCGGGGACTCCCTTCTCAGAAGTCCTGGCTCTCTATCCAGTTGCTGTTGTGTCCCAAGTCTTAGATGGGAGTAGTGCACTTACAGCCAACTACACCACCGGTGTCTGCTGCAGAACCAGAAGTGTCCATACAACCTCGGGGACCGGGCCCCAGCCTTGTGCTGAGAACCTATAGGCAGGGTTCCTCTTCCAACCCACAACTCCTCTCTGTTCTCCTACTCCTTCGTTCCGCGCTGTTCCTTCTCTCTCTTATGGAAGCTTAGGTTGCAGTTCTACGTCTTTCTCCTTCTCTTCTCTTTCCCGTGCCAGCTGGCTCAGATCACTGAGGCAGCTGCAGCACTCTTTCTAAACTGAGCTCAAACTGAACTCAAAACTAACTTCCGAACTGAACTCCTTCTCGATAGACCTCCTGTCAGACTGACCTACGATCCTCAACTTTCCCCCTCTTTTATACTCTCTTGTTACAAAGCAGGGTTCCACGAAGGGTGCTCTGCTACCCCCAGCCTGAAGCTGCTAGGTGGACCTACTGAACTATCCTGTGTGTGACATGCAGGTGTTGGAGCGTGGAAAGGAGTTCCCAACTTACCTAGTTGGTGGGGCACCACACCTTAGGAGAAGGTGCAGTACATCTGTGGCGACTGAGCCTCAGGGGCGCCACACCTTTACCTGGAGATAAATTCCCAGTGGGGGCAATTTCCAAAATGCAATAACTTAAGTGGGGAATTCAGCTCTTTTCTCACTTAAGGGATCTGTATATGGAGTCTACAAACTACAGTGGGGAAAATAAGGATTTGTTACGCTGCCAATTTTGGGGCTAAAGTCACATTTTTGTGAGGAAAAAAGTAAAATTGTCATTTTTTCCTTCCACATTGCTTATATTCCTGTCACGCTATCAGGATTCAGATATTGTCCTGTCAGAAAGGAGAATACAGGGAGCGAAAGGGTTAATAGGACTCACAGGAGGAACCGGCCCAGAAAGCAGAAGATCCAGCAAGTGTCCGCCACATATATGGCTGCTCTGTGCACACAGGACCTGTGATGAGGTCACAGGAGGGGAGGAGTCAGGGGTCACATGATCAGGGGCCTCAGTGTGTGCAGGACTCAGTGTGCTGGAGCGCTCCCGATAATCAGCTGCGTGTGTCGCGCTGTGTGATAGTCACAGCACCTGCATGGAGGGCGACACATGCAGCTGATTATCGGGAGCGCTCCAGGGATCCGGGGTCCCGATGCAGCTATTCGGTAAGCGATATTAGCCAATAACAACTTCTCCGACGATATTCGCTCATCTCTAGTAATAACAGCTCAAAGAAATTCACCGAACTTTTCATTAAGTTTAATAGTAAGACCCTATTAAATATTGAGCACCAGCGGGACGAAGCATTGACAGCGGCATGTAAAAGTGTGGGCGCCCCTGGTCAAAATGACTGTTATTGTGAGCAGTAGTAAGATGAAGATGAAATGATCTCTAAAAGGCCGAACCTCTAAGATGACACATGGCCTTTGTATTTTAGGCAAAAATATTAATAAAAATAAAAAGAGACTTTTTTACAATTTCATAATTGCAAAAAGGAAAAAGGGGCGATGCAAAACTTTGGGCACCCTTGGAGATTTGTGTACTGAGATAATTTTGACCAAGATTTCACACCTTAATTAGCTTGTTAGGGTTACGGTGAGATCACATGGTGACCAGGAGCTACAGTCTGAGGAAAGGGCTAAAAAGCCTTCACTAGACCCCTGTACAGCTGTATAATGAGGCCCAGGCTTTATAGTGAAGGGACTGGAGTGAGGGCCTGTTCCCAGGAGCTACAGTCTGAGGAAAGGGCTAAAAAGCCTTCACTAGACCCCTGTACAGCTGTATAATGAGGCCCAGGCTTTATAGTGAAGGGACAGGAGTGAGGGCCTGTACCCAGGAGCTACAGTCTGAGGAAAGGGCTAAAAAGCCTTCACTAGATCCCTGTACAGCTGTATAATGAGACCCAGGCTTTATAGTGAAGGGACAGGAGTCAGGGACTGTTCCCAGGAGCTAAAGACTGAGGAAAGGGCTAAAAAGCCTTCACTAGACCCCTGTACAGCTGTATAATGAGGCCCAGGCTTTATAGTGAAGGGACAGGAGTGAGGGCCTGTTCCCAGGAGCTACAGTCTGAGGAAGGGGCATTTGACAAAGTCTCTAATACAATCCTTATTGAAAAAATGACTAAGTATGGAATGGACAAGGCAACTGTTAGGTGGATTCATAACTGGCTTAGTGATCGGACCCAAAGAGTGGTCGTAAATGGCTGCACATCCAGTTGGAAGAATGTCTCAAGTGGGGTACCACAGGGCTCTGTCCTGGGCCCTGTATTGTTCAACATCTTTATCAACGATTTAGATGAAGGAATTGAGGGTAAACTGATTAAATTTGCTGATGACACAAAGCTAGGAGGGATAGCTAATACTAGAGAAGAGAGAGAGAGGATTCAAAAAGATTTAAATAAACTGGAGAAGTGGGCAGCAACAAACAGAATGGTTTTTAACAGGGAGAAATGCAAAGTACTACATCTGGGCAATAAAAATGGAAAAAGCATATATAGAGTGGGAGGAATAGGGCTAAGTGACAGCACATGTGAAAAAGACTTGGGTATACTAATAGATCACAGACTGAATATGAGTCAACAGTGTGATGCAGCAGCAAAAAAGGCAAATGCAATTCTAGGATGTATTAACAGAAGCATACAGTCTAGATCACGTGAAGTCATTATTTCCCTCTACTCCTCTTTGGTCAGACCTCATCTGGAATATTGTGTCCAGTTTTGGGCACCACATTTTAAAAAAGACATCAACAAACTGGAGCAAGTTCAGAAAAGAGCGACCAGAATGGTGACCGGTCTGCAAACCCTGTCTTATGAGGAAAGGTTGCAGGATTTGGGAATGTTTAGTTTGCAAAAGAGAAGACTGAGAGGAGACTTAATAGCTGTCTACAAATATCTAAAGGGCTGTCACATTGTAGAAGGATCAACTTTATTCTCATTTGCACAAGGAAAGACTAGAAGCAATGGGATGAAACTGAATGGGAGGAGACACAGATTAGATATTAGAAAAAACTTTTTGACAGAGTGATCAATGAGTGGAACAGGCTGCCACGAGAAGTGGTGAGTTCTCCTTCAATGGAAGTCTTCAAACAGAGGCTGGACAGACATCTGACTGGGATGATTTAGCGAATCCTGCTTTGAGCAGGGGGTTGGACCAGATGGCCCAGGAGGTCCCTTCCAACTCTACGATTCTATGATTCTATGATTCTATGAAAAGCCTTCACTAGACCCCTGTACAGCTGTATAATGAGGCCCAGGCTTTATAGTGAAGGGACAGGAGTGAGAGCCTGTTCCCAGGAGCTACAGTCTGAGGAAAGGGCTAAAAAGCCTTCACTAGACCCCTGTACAGCTGTATAATGAGGCCCAGGCTTTATAGTGAAGGGACAGGAGTGAGGGCCTGCTCCCAGGAGCTACAGTCTGAGGAAAGGGCTAAAAAGCCTTCACTAGACCCCTGTACAGCTGTATAATGAGGCCCAGGCTTTATAGTGAAGGGACAGGAGTGAGAGCCTGTTCCCAGGAGCTACAGTCTGAGGAAAGGGCTAAAAAGCCTTCACTAGACCCCTGTACAGCTGTATAATGAGGCCCAGGCTTTATAGTGAAGGGACAGGAGTGAGGGCCTGTTCCCAGGAGCCACAGTCTGAGGAAAGGGCTAAAAAGCCTTCACTAGACCCCTGTACAGCTGTATAATGAGGCCCAGGCTTTATAGTGAAGGGACAGGAGGGAGAAAAGTGGGGAAAGGAGCAAGCCGCCTCGACTACTGCAACATTCTTTTCTGTGGCCTCCCTGCTAACACCCTTGCACCTCTCCAGTCCATCCTTAACTCTGCCGCCCGAATAATTCATCTCTCTCCTCGCTACTCCTCCGCTTCTCCCCTCTGCAAATCTCTTCACTGGCTCCCTTTCCCTCAGTGTATCCAGTTCAAATTACTAATACTGACCTACAAGGCCATCTATAACCTGTCTCCTCCATATGTCTCTGAACTAATCTCCCGATACCTTCCCTCACGTAATCTCCAATCCTCCCAAGACCTCATTCTCTCCTCCACACTTATTCGCTCCTCACCCAACCGCCTCCAAGACTTCTCCCGAATAGCTCCTATTCTCTGAAATTCTTTGCCCCAACAAGTCCGACTATCAACCACATTTGGATACTTCAAATGGAACCTGAAAACCCACCTCTTCAGGAAAGCCTACAGCCTGCAATGACCCCCGCTACCTCCTTCTCTCTCACCACTACCGGTGATATCACCTCAGCCAACACCGGAACTGCTGCAACCCACCAACCTACTGTCTCCTTCCCCACCATCCTGTAGCATGTAAGCCCGAAAGGGCAGGGTCCTCTCTCCCCTCTGTATCAGTCTGTCATTGTTAGTTTGTTTACTGTGAGTGATATCTGTAATTTGTATGTAACTCCTTCTCATGTACAGCACCATGGAACCAATGACGCTATATAAATAAATAATAATAAGAAGAGCCGGACTGCCCATCACTAACCTGCAGAGCCGCACTCCACATATATGGCTGCTCTGTGCACATGACCTGTGATGAGGTCACAGGAGGGGAGGAGTCAGGGGTCACATGATCTCCGGAGTGCAGACCTCCATGGAGGCTTCTCCTAAGTCAGTGACATTCCCGCCATTATTTGCCCCTCACTACTGGCACAATTACCCCGCGCCGCCTTCTCTACACAGTGTTATGTGTGGAATGTAACGTGTGATTTCTCTGGAGGGAAATAGACCCCACACAGGAGGGAATTATCCCCAGTTACCGGCCGTCTACTATATGGCGGCATATGATTGTGCTATCGACTCCACACCAGGAGCTAAAATGCCCAAATCTCGGTTATTTCCCCCCTTCCAGAGTCCGGCTGAGGCTCATATACGGCCATGCTCCTCTCCAGTCACTGTGGGGGGTTTGGTAGAAGGATGGAGGGTTGTGCCTGTGAGTCACGGGTCCCCTTCCCTATCCTTTACCCCTTATACCTGACCTGTTTATACAATTGTCTGCAGCTAAATGGTTTTACAAACTTACCGTGAGAGGGGAATATAACCTTATAAGTGTACGTCAGGGTGATTATTATTATTATTATTTATTTATATAGCATCATTTGTTCCATGGTGCTGTACATGAGAAGGGGTTACATACAAATTACAGATATCACTTACAGTAAACAAACTAACAATGACAGACTGATACAGAGGGGAGAGGACCCTGCCCTGTCGGGCTTATATGCTACAGGATGGTGGGGAAGGAGACAGTAGGTTGGTGGGTTGCAGCAGTTCCGGTGTTGGCTGAGGTGATATCACCGGTAGTGGTGAGAGAGAAGGAGGTAGTGGGGTCATTGCAGGCTGTAGGTTTTCTTGAAGAGGTGGGTTTTCAGTTTCCATTTGAAGTATCCAAATGTGGTTGATAGTCGGACTTGTTGGGGCAAAGAATTTCAGAGAATAGGAGCTATTCGGGAGAAGTCTTGGAGGCGGTTGGGTGAGGAGTGAATAAGTGTGGAGGAGAGAAGGAGGTCTTGGGAAGACCGGAGATTACGTGAGGGAAGGTATCGGGAGATTAGTTCAGAGACATATGGGGGAGGCAGGTTGTAGATGGCCTTGTAGGTCAGTATTAGTAATTTGAACTGGATACACTGAGGGAATGGGAGCCAGTGAAGAGATTTGCAGAGGGGCGAAGCAGAGGAGTAGCGAGGAGAGAGATGAATTAGTCGGGCGGCAGAGTTAAGGATAGACTGGAGAGGTGCGAGGGTGTTAGCAGGGAGACCACAGAAAAGGATGTTGCAGTAGTTGAGGCGGGAGATGATGAGGGCATTCACAAGCATTTTAGTAGATTGAGGGTGGAGGAAAGGATGGATTCTGGATATATTTTTGAGCTGGAGGCGACAGGAGGTAGAAAGAGCTTGGATGTGCGGTTTGAAGGACAGGGCAGAGTCAACGGTTACTCCGAGGCAGCGGACTTCTGGTACGGGGGAAAGTGTGATGTCATTAATTGTTATAGCTTGGTTGGGTAAGGAAGATCTGTGAGATGGAGGAAAGATGATGAGTTCAGATTTGTCGACATTGAGTTTGAGGAAACGAGAGGAGAAGAAGGAGGATATGGCTGATAGACACTCTGGGATTCTGGACAGCAGAGAGGTGATGTCTGGGCCAGAGGTAGATCTGAGTGTCATCAGCATAAAGGTGGTAGTGGAATCCGTGGGACTTTATGAGTTGCCCCAGACCAAGTGTAAAGATTGGGAAGAGTAGGGATCTTAAAACAGAGCCTTGGGGGACTCCAACAGAGAGATGGTGGGATGAGGAGGTGGTGTGGGAGTGGGAGACGCTGAATGTGCAGTTGGAATGGTATGAGGAGATCCAGGATAGGGCAAGGCCTTTGATGCCGAAGGAGGAGAGGATCTGTAGTAGAAGACAGTGGTCAACTATGTCAAATGCAGAGGACAGGTCTAACATAGTAACATAGTAACATAGTTATTAAGGTTGAAGGGAGACTTTAAGATCATCTAGTTCAACCCATATCCTATCATAACTTGCCCTAACATGTTGATCCAGAGGAAGGCAAATAAAACCCATGTGGCAAACAGTAAGCTTCACATTGGGGAAAATAATTCCTTCCCGACTCCACATACGGCAATCAGACTAGCTCCCTGGATCAACGCAGGTCTAGAAACAGGAGTATAGAGTATTGTCCATTTGATTTGGCTGTAAGTAGGTCATTAGTAATTTTGGTCAGGGCTGTCTCAGTGGAGTGATGGGGGCAGAAACCAGATTGTAGATTGTCAAAGAGCAAGTTAGATGATAGGTGGGAAAAAAGTTCAGCATGGAAGTGCTGTTCCAGGAGTTTGGAAGCGAATGGAAGCAATGATATTGGGCGATAGCTGGATATAGCGGTTGGGTCGAGGGTTGGTTTTTTGAGGATAGGCGTGATTGTGGCATGCTTGAAAGCAGAAGGGAAGGTACTGGACGTTATTGATAGGTTGAAGAGGTGGGTTAGGGATGGGATAAGTGTGGAGGTGAGGTTGGAGAGGAGGTGGGATGGATGGGGTCAAGTGCACAGGATGTGAGGTGCGATTTGGAGAAGAGATGATTAATCTCCCCTTCAGTGATGTTGGAGAGTGAGGTTATGGGGTTTGGGCATTGGTCTGGCATACAAAGGGGTTGTGGTGGTTGAGTGATGAAGATTTGCCTTGTTTGGTCAATCTTGTTCTTAAAGTGTGTGGCAAAGTCCTCGGCAGAGATGATCGAGGTTGGAGGAGACAGTGGTGGGTGGAGGAGGGAGTTAAAAGTTTTGAATAACTGTTTTGGGTTGTAAGATAGGGAAGATATGAGGGTTGTGAAGTAGGCCTGTTTAGCAGAGTTGAGGGCAGATTTGAAATCGAGTGTTGCCTGTTTGAATGTGGTGAAGTCATCTTGCGAATTTGTTTTCTTCCAGCGGAGCTCTGCAATCCTGGACACTTGCCGGAGCTTTTTAGTGGTGCTATTGTGTCAGGGTTGTCTGTTGGTACGTCGCATTCTGCCATGAACGAGAGGGGCAACCGCGTCAATAGCTGATGCGAGAGTGGCATTGTAGAAAACAGTGGCACCGTCTGTGTCATGGAGTGAGGATATGGATGCCAGTGGTAGAATAGAGTCAGAGAACGTGGGTGTCTAGGTGTGCAAGGTTTCTGTGGGTGTGCGTGTTGCTGGACATGGGTGCCAGGTGAGGAGGACAGGGATGAGAAAGTGAGTAGATGATGGTCAGATAGAGGGAGAGGGGAGGTGGTGAAGTTAGAAAGAGAGCAGAGACGGGTGAAGACCAGGTCTAGTGTGTGTCCATCTGTGTGGGTGGCTGAGGTGGACCACTGAGTAAGTCCAAAGGATGAAGTAATGGACAGGAGTTTTGAGGCTGCTGACTGAAGGGTATCAGTGGGGATGTTGAAGTCACCCATGATGATAGTGGGGGTGTCAGTTGAAAGAAAATGAAGAAGCCAGGTAGAGAATTGGTCAATGAAGGCAGTGGTCAGGCCTGGAGGTCGGTATATGATGGCCACTTGGAGGTTGGAGGGAGAGTAGTTGCGGACAAAGTGGATTTCAAAAGAGGGGAGGATTAGGGAGGGAAGAGGTGGGATTGGGATTGGGTTGAAGGTGCAGTTGGAAGAAAGGAGAAGACGCACTCCTCCACCGTGTCTGTTGCCAGGGCGAGGAGTGTGGGTAAAGTGGAGGCCGCCGTAACACAGCACAGCAGGGGAGGCGGTGTCAGAGGGTGTCAGCCATGTTTCTGTGAGGCCAAGGAAGGCAAGATTGTGAGAGAGAAAGAGGTCATGAATCACATGGAGCTTATTGCATATGGAGCTGGCATTCCAAAGTGCTCCCGAGAGAGGGAGCAGGGGGTTGGGTGTCAATGGCACAGGTTTTAAGTTGGAAAGATTGCGGTATTTCTTATTAGATAGGGAGCGGTAGGAAGTGGAAGTAGTGGGGGGGTGTGAGCTGTGAGGGTCCAAGATTGGGAGATATGACGCCAGCAGTGAGGAGAAGCAGAGAAAGGGAGAGCAGATGGGAGAAGGAGAGTGGGCAGCTTGTTTTATGTTTCATTCAGACAGATTTGAGGTTGAGGAGCCGTTCAGCAGAGGAGGTCAGGTGGGAAGGAAAGAGTGAAGGGGAGATGATTATTTGGTTAGAGGCTGCTGGGGTTTGGGGATAGCGAAGGAGAGTGAGGACTAAAGGAGCAAACACTGTGAGGGCATATGTAAACATGGTGAACAAATAAGATAGGTTAAGAAAAGCTAAGTCCAAGTAATAAGAATGGCTTACTCAGCAGACATACCCAAAAGAGACAGGTAGATAGTGTGGGGTCCTGACTCCTGCCGAGAATAACTGCCGTAGTAATAACTGCATTTTCGCAATACTTTTGCTGCAGTGATACTTATGCTGCAGAGAGACACGTGCCTGACCCGCACACGTGCCCCCCTAGAAGGCATCTGAATATATAGGACTGAGTAGAGGAACAGGTGAGAGGGATTGTGGGAACTGATTTGGGATAAATTACCAATTGCCTAGCACACCAGGGGATGTTAGACAATCAAAGGCACAGGGCCTAACTACATCCATATGCTAGTAACACCTTACACCTGATAACATCTCTACTGGCCCCACGATGGCTATACAGCAGTAAGTATTGGGTTCAATGCAGCAAATGAATTTAGCAAACATTCAGTAGGCACTGTTATATACCATTAAATGAGAGGTTGCACTAGATGACAGCAAACAGGGATTATAGTAGTAGCAGGAGCAGAGATTGTACCATTAAATGAGAGGTTGCACTAGATGACACCAAACAGGGATTGAATGGAAGACCGCATTCAATACACCTGAGGGGCAGATATACAATCTAATGCTGCCATTCGGGGTAACCAATGCTCCGGCAGTCTGTGAAAATGTCATTAATTATATTTTTTTCTCACTGATCGGTAGATTTGTGGTAATTTTCATGGATGATATAGTGAGTTAAGGCCCTTTTACATTTAGCGATGCACCAGCGATCTGACCAGCGATCCGACCCGGTCAGGATTGCTGGTGCATCGCTAAATGATCGCTAGTGAGCTGTCACACAGGCAGACCTCACAGCGATGCAGCAGCGACGCAGCGCACGATACTCAGAATTCAGAGAGACCATGGCAGATCGAGTGACAACATAGGCAAGTTTTCAGATTGCATGTAATGATTTTATTCGGTAGACAGGCGATTATTAGCAAATCTTCCTCCTTCTCTTTTATGTTTCTTGGCGCTAGGACATTTTTCAATTATGGAAGTCTTAAAAATGTCAAAAAGGGATTGCTGGGTAATGTTTTTCCCATTCCAGCTGTCTGACATGCTCATGATGCTCCTGCAGAGGACGTGAGTAACTCAATATATCATCCAGGTAAACTACCGCAAATCTACCCATCGGTGAGAAAAAAAAATGACATTTTCAAAGACTTCCGGAGCATTGTTTAATCTGAATGGCATCACCAAATTTTCAGTATGCCCCTCCGGTGTATTGAATGCGGTCTTCCATTCGTCACCATTGTGTATACGTATAAGATTAATCATAAGGGATTGAAAGATTTGTCACCCAGATCCTTCTTACAATTTTATTCCATGGTGAAACGTGACATCAAACCATATTAGAGTGCGGCGTGCAGGTAACAGGGAGCTATACAGATGAGAGAGCCTGACGGACTACGGCCGTTTCGCACTTGCTTAGCGCTTCTACTGGTCCATGCTTGTCAGGGGGTTACACCACTTCCTTTTTACAAGGGTTAGGAAATGGTTAACTGAGAAGTGCAGAACATTTACAGTGAGTACAGTGAAATGATTAATATAAAAAATTAAAAGAAATATAACATAGATCATAGCCACACAGACATATTCAATTTATCATTGAGGCCAAGGGGAACTTGTGCATCGCAATCCACAATCCATGCTGCTTCTCTTTTTAGTAGTATTAAATCAACTAATGATCCCAAATAACTTGTGTTATTTAAATTAGTAAAATCCAAGAAACTGTCACTCACAAAACTCCATCAAGACATAGAATTAACAGGTAAAACACAAGAACTAAAATTATAGAGAAATTGCAATTTTATTAGAAATATCAATTTTTTTCATATCACATAAAATTTATTATTAAGCGATTAATAGGGGGGTTTTGAGGAGCACGGCTTTAGCCATCGCACATGTAAGTTTGTTTAAAATTGTTTCACTACAACCTGTATTGTTGAGATGAGCGACTTTGCCTTTTTTCTGGTCGAGTCGGGTTTCATGAAACCCGACTTTTGCAAAAGTCGGGTAGAACGAAATCTGCCGATTATCGTGAAAAGTTGAAGGCCGACTGAAACACGAAACCCAATGCAAGACAATGGGGAAGACAAGTCGGCAGTGAGAGGAGGACAGGAAACACACTTACAGTGCCCTTTAGAATGCCAAAAACATCAATTCTGATTACTGAAGCTTTTCAACCTTAATTTACTTCATAATACAAGTTACGCACTGAAAAATGGGGGTTATTTGGCTAAATTTGTGGGGGGGGTAGGGCTGGCTCCAGCTTTTCATGTGCCCTGGGCCAAAGAGCGCCCCTTTAACACATACCACAACTCATGATGCTCCGATACCGCAGAGAAATAGCGGCATAGTACAATGAAAAATACTTCACTTTTTACATCTCATGACTGATATCCATTTTTAATAGCTCCAAAAACAGACAGTATATTACTCCATACAGTATTATGGCCACCGCATAGTGCGCTATACAGAGTAATGAGGCCCATATATTTCTCCATACAGAATCATTGGTCCCATCTAATGTTTGAAACAGTATATGATTAGCTCCACATAATGCTACAGTATATGTTGGCCCCCATCGATGAAGCTCCACTGTGTTATGGTCCCAAATAATGCTCCATACATAATGGGCCCCATTTCTAATGCTCTAGTGTATAATGTGCCCTGTAAATGCTGCTCCAGTGTCTGATGTCCACCTTTGGAATGCTCCAGTGTATGGTGGGCCCCATATATCATTCTCCAGAGTATAGTGCTCCCCAAAAATTGCTGTCCCAACATTGAAAACAATTAAATAAGTCTCCTCACTATGGAATCCCTGTACTAGTCTGGACTCCTCGTCGTCCCCATCGTTCATCTCACTGCACTTGACTGTTTAGGCAGAGGGCGTATAGACGTGATGTCATTGCGCTCTCTGATCAGACTATCACTGTCAGGAAATGCGGAAGACGTCATGGCGGTGGAGCAGGGAGAGGTAAGTATTTCAATTTTGCAAGTGCTGTGAACCTGAGCAAGCAGGGGGGCCCACTCATTGGTGACGGCAGTGGCACAGGTCCCCTCTAATAGTACGGCGGTGTGTGGCGGTGTGTCTGACGGCGGGTGGGGGTGGGTCCTCCACCCACTGGCAGAGACACTTTTGCGTACTATGAGGGGCCCTGTGCCAGTGCCGTCACCCATGAGTATGTCCCCCCCACCAGCTCATGGAACCTGCACTTTCATCTGCACCTTCCTCCTTGTCACCGTGTAAGGTGGTATAGTATGCGGGAAGGGGAACCTGAGTTTCCTCTGGGTCAGATTCTGGCTGTGTAGAGTGTGAGGGGAATGTAGTGGTCTGGGTCAATGTACCAGCAGAATCATCTAGCAGTGGCTGGGCATCAGTGCACTTGTGGCGTCCCCAGGAGTACGGTCGCCACAGTGGCATTACCTTCCTCCTAGGGAGTGTGATGTCATGCTTGGGAGCAACAAAGGATCTCTCTAGCAGTTAAACCAACACACAACACATTTCCCACTCCACGCCAGCAGGGAGACCTCTGAACGTGACTGCTGAGGAGCTGCGCTCTGTGGTCGGGAGGAGGTAAGTTAGGCCATTCTGTGCAGGGAAGGGGAAGTGTGTGGACGTGAGAAGGGGAGCTGGAGGATGAGCAGAGTTAAGGCTCACTCCTAGCTGGAGCGCATGGTCCGGATTCCGGTCTCCAAGTTTGTAGGAACACTGACGTTCCTGCAGCAGAAACCGGAGGAAGTAGCAGCTGTAAATGCTCTGTACCCAACTAAGGCTCGGAGGCCCCAGCATCTACGTGTGTGAGCCAGAAGGAAAAGACTACGGCTGCCAGCCATACGAGAAAGTTCCAAAAGAGAGTCAACAGGGGGAACTTCATTGAACTCAGCACTGCGAGTACCTCAGATAAGCGCTAGAACGGAGGCCACACTACCTATCTGCAGAGAGAGAAATCCAAATTTGCTTCCAGGCTGACCAACTCCTTCTCCATCTGTACTCTGGGTCCTGGACAGCACCTACCAAGTACAGGTAAAGGAACTGCACGACTGTGTCTGTCATCTTTCTCCTGCGCCTGGCGCACGGCTCAGCTACATCCTGCACTGCACACCATCTCCCAACTCTTTCATCTGCCCTGCGACTACGGCCCTACCTGTGCAGGTCTTCTACATCTTAGCTGCACCACAACTTCTGTCCCAGAGAAGCGACACTGCAGCGCTGGTCAATCTACTCAGAAACCACAGGTGGCGTCACGTATCATTCACCTATAAACTAATTCACCCCTTTGCATGGACGCCCAGGGCCACTTAACAGGTCACCACCTCCGTGACACATCCCTGTGAGACACCGGCCCGGTACCGATTAACCCCACTGCCCTGGCTGGCCACCCACACTCCATGTCAGATTCATCTTGGACTGGGGAATTCATGATTTGACTTGATAACCCAGGCATGGTATGATAGAAAGAGCTACATGGACTAATGTGAAGTGTGGCCTGCTGCCTCATTCAGTTTGGGTGGGGGTGCAGGACACAAGGAAAGGGGTTCTTCCTGACCGGGAGCCTGCACTGACGACTCAGTGCTTGCATTTTTTTGAAACTTCAGAAGAGGCGGGCATATTTGATGGAGGCTGTTTCTGCAATGTAAGCCAAAACCAGTTCCTCATGCTGCGCCTTTAAAAGCGGTTAACCTACTCCCAGAAAAGGTATCATTCCAGGCGTTCCGGAGGGAGACCATGACGCAGGCTCAACACCTCCTGCCTTAGCTGATATTGTGCTTTTGCCACTACCAGCAGATACACCACCACCATCGTCACCAGCTGGCCCCCCCGCGCCCACATCCGCGGCCTCTTCCACCAAACTTCAAAATTTTGCAAAATAGACACAAAATAACATCAGATACATGGTACTGTATCAGAAGCGTACAGCTCTATTCAGTCAAAGGATAATTGTCAATCTCCATATATATTCCATCAGTCACACAGAGACACTCCCAGGCTCAGTATGGATTAGACAAGAATATAAAAAGTAGACAAAGTGTACAGTATCATCAGATAGCAGGTATACATAGCATAGTTTAAACACTAACAATGTACGTCTATATATCAGGAGTAGTGTTGAGCCACCCCGCTAGTGTTTTGGTTCGTCGCACAGGAGGCAAGTTCGTCGAATGTTCGTCGAACCCCATTGAAAACAATGGCACGCAAACACAAACACATACTAACACATACAAAACAATTGCAAAACACCTTAAAAGGTGTCTCAAAGCCGACAAAATGCTCAGGAGACAAAAATTACATATGGAAAAGGGCAACTACAATTAGAAAAGAGGTGGCAGAGTAAAAGGAGGAGGTGGAGGAGACACAGATATAGACTTGTCATTCCTTTATGAAGTCAAGAAAAGCTGAAATAAAAATGTAAAATACCAACCAAAAAAAAAAAATTCTGAAATCGAACACGATCATATACCGTCGGACTTCCCACCAATAAATTATGCCAACTGGCGATCGGGCGACGTTATTCCCACGAACCTCCAAACAGCGTCCATGAAGGCAAAGTGTTTGCTTTCCGGGGGCAGTATGATTGCAAAGCTGAACCTTAAAGGAATGTCCAAAAGGGCACCACCAGGAGTGGAGCCTGCGGCTTAATTGGACTCCACCCGGGAAACCACAACCATGCCACCTCAAGAAAAGATGCACACATTGAAAGCTTTGTCGATTGTGTGTGTGGTGTGGTATGTCCGTTTGTAGTTGTGCTAGCAATTTGTCAGCTTTATTCAGTTAACGAACGAGACTCCAGCATGCCCCCGTGGTACGCGTCAAGCTTACTAGAGGGATACGCAAAGCTCTGGCACTATCATGGTCTATCATGGCGTTACATGCGCGCTACACTGAAAGGACCAGCATTTGTCACTTACAGGTGCAGATAACCAGCAGAACACCGTTAGTGATGGGGGTCTGTGATTCCAATTATTCCCCGCGAACGATGATTTCCCAGTAAGTGCAGGTCAACCGCCATTCCTAAATTAGGCCTAACCGGCATTCCTGAAAAAATGCAAAAAATTACGTGTCCAAACCACAGGTGCTGTAGCTTGCTTAACAGCTCTGCCGCCATTCTCAGGCCCAGTATGGATTCGACAAAATTCTAGAAAGTTGATAAAGGGTACAGTTTCACCGGGTAACACGTATATATGTAGCATAGTTTACACATTTAAAACCTATGTCTATATATCAGGAGGCAGGCTCAGACGGTCTCAGGCCCAGTATGGATTAGACGTGATTGGACAAAAGTGAGAAAGGGTAACGCATCACCGGATTACAGGTATGTATAGCATAGTTTACACATTAAAAACCTATGTCTATATATCAGGAGGCAGGCTCAGACGGTCTCAGGTCCTGTATGGATTAGACGTGATTGGACAAAGGTGAGAAAGGGTACCGTATCACTGGATAACATGTATGTATAGCATAGTTTACACATTAAAAACCTATGTCTATATAACAGAAGGCAGGCTCAGATGGTCTCAGGCCCTGTATTGGTTAGACGTGATTGGACAAAGGTGAGAAAGGGTACCGTATCACAGGATAACAGGTATGTATAGCATAGTTTACACATTAAAAACGTAGGTCTATATCTCAGGAGGCAGGCTCAGACGGTCTCAGGCCCAGTATGGATTAGACGTGATTGGACAAAGGTGAGAAAGGGTAACGCATCACCGGATTACATGTATGTATAGCATAGTTTACACATTAAAAACCTATGTCTATAGATCAGGAGGCAGGCTCAGACGGTCTCAGGCCCAGTATGGATTTGACCAGCTTTTACAAAGGTGAGAAAGGGTACATTATCACTGGATAGCAGGTATATATAGCATAGTTTAAATATTTAAAATCTCCATGTTCTCAGTATGGATTAGACAACAATCTGAAAAGTAGAAAAAAGAAAGTGTATTTGAAGCGTACACCAGTATACACTTTTTGTGGTATTTTTAAATATTCATATATATTTCTGTCTCAGTAAGACATTCCAGACTCTCCGCAATAGGAAATGAGATGCATACAATTACTGACATAAAGTGTAGTGATTGCAGAAATCTAGGAATTCCTATTCACAGGATAAACTTCCGCCACAATTCTCAGAGGCGATGCAGACCCTCAATTAATTGGTGTGTGGAGACAGCAAAAACCTTTCTTTGTGAAGAAAGTGTTGCTGTATCGCAGTACCGTTGATCCCATCGCCATTACTCATATCCATATAATTTTGATCACAGGGAGAGATGTAAACATGGTGCTCACTGCCTATCATGCTCTGCCACGTAACTTTGGAGTGCAAAAGACAGATGCCACAGGCCGTAGGCGATTCATTTGGATTGGCATGAGAGGGCATATTTAAAAATGTGCGCTGGAATGTCACACGTCTGTGGGTAGGAAAACTGTGAAAGCTGATGAGAAACCACCACTGCATCTCATTGTGAGTCGACGTCCATAAGAAATGGAAGCCATTGATCATCTGAAGCTAGATCCCGGCCAGCGGGACAGGGCATAGCTACATCTTAACCATCATCTTCTATCAGTTCACCAAATTTGTAGTGGCAGTCCCAGTGAAGGATTTTACAGCCCAGACTACACAGTGGAGGAGCAGGGAGAAGTAAACATTGCAAATGCTGGGGCCCTGCCCAAGCAAGGGGGGCCCACTCGTGGGCGTCGTTACTCGCACAGGGTCCCTCATAGTACGGCGGTGTGTCTGACGGCGGGTGTGCACCCCCACCATCAGAGACACTTGATTGCACTATGAGGGACCCTGTGCCAGTGCCCGCGCCCAAGAGTCGGCCCACCCACCTGTCCAGGGCAACGGCACTCGCACGGTTGCGTGCGCTAGGTGGTGACCCTGGCCATGGGGGAGGAGGCAGCCCATTTAGGGAGGTTTACAAAATGGCATATGTTGATGTGGGACATTCACCTGCTGCTAAAGGCGAAATTGGTCAAGTCCCAGGAAGAGGCGGACCAAAGAAAGCCATTTTTCTGTCAACCTATGTGTCATCAGGGTAAGGTGTGACAAAATCCTTGGAAACCCAAGCATGGTTCATTTTAATGAAGGTTAGATCATCCACATTTTGAGTCGACAGACGGGTCCTTTTTTCTGTCAGGATTGATCCAGCAGCACTGAAGACTCTTTCCGATAGCACACTTGCAGCTGGGCAAGTGAGCTCCTGTAAGGCATATTGTGCCAATTCAGGCCAGGTGTCCAGTTTAGCTGCCCAATAGTCAAATGGGAATGACCTGTGAGGGAGAACATCAATATGGGAGGAAAAGTAGTTTGTAACCATAGTTGACAAGTGCTGTCTCCTGTCACTTTCCATCGATGCAGTATTACCAGTCGTGTGAGCGGGACTTGAAAAATCAGTCCACAACATGGTCATGAAACCCCTGTCTCCAACGCCACTTCTGATGTGTGCACCACCAACACCTCTTCCAAGTTGCCCCCGGCCCCTACGGCTCGTGTGACAACAATCACCGCTGCTGTGTGCTGGGACTGCCTCAACCAACCGGTTTACCAGAGTTCCTTGTTTGTTAGCCAATATTAGGTCAAGGTTCTCCTGTGGCATGATGTTTTGGAATTTGCCTTTATAGCGTGGATCCAGGATGCTGGCCAACCAGTAGTCATCATCGTTCATCATTTTGGCAATGCGTGGGTCCCTTTTTAGGATCTGCAAGGCATAATCTGACATGTGAGCCAATGTTCCCGGTGTCAGTGATGCACTGCGAGTGCTGGGTGGATGAGCACTTTCAGGCAAATCCACATCCCTCCAGTCACACACAAACCCAGTACCAGACCTTGCCACGCCAACATTTTCTCTTGCCCCATGAGAAGCATCCTCCTCCCCTAAATAATCATCCCCTTCATCATCCTCCTCTTCTTCCTCCACCTCGTCCACGACAGTTCCCTGAACAGACAATGGCTGACTGTCATCAAGGCTTCCCTCCTCCTCTTCCTCATCATCCTTGGCTGCAGACGCCTGCTCCTTGATGTCCGTCAAAGTTTGCATGAGCAGACACATAAGTGGGATGCTCATGCTTATGATGGCGTCGTCTGCGCTTACCAGCCGTGTGCATTCCTCAAAACATTGAAGGACTTTACAGAAGTCTTTCAGCTTCGACCACTGCACACTTGTCAACTCCATGTCTGCCCTCAAAGTGCCTGCCCGTGTATCCTCCCACAAATGCATTACGGCCTGTCTCTGTTCGCACAGCCGCTCAACCATGTGCAGGGTGGAGTTCCACGTTGTTGCAACGTCGATAATTAGGCGGTGCTTGGGAAGGTGGAGCAATCACTGCAGCTTCTGCATACGACTGGAGTGTACTGGCGAACGGCAGATGTGCGAGCACAGTCTTTGAACCTTATGGAGCAGGGCTGTTAACTCCGGATAATTAGTGAGGAAGCACTGCACCACCAGGTTCAAGGTGTGAGCCAGGCAAGTTATGTGTCTGAGTTTTGAAAGGGCTATGGCTGCCACAAAATTCTGGCCGTTATCACTAACTACCTTGCCTGCCTCAAGATGTAGACTGCCCAGCCATGACTCAGTTTGTCACTGAAAGTAGTCGGCCAGTACCTCCGATGTGTGTCTGTCGCCCAAACACATCATCTGCAACACAGCCTGCTGACGCTTTCCACTAGCTTATCAATAGAGGGACACATCGTGTGCACCACTGTCAGCTGCGGATGCAGTGCTCGTGCGACTGCGCTCTGTGGACGAGCTTTCGCTTCTGGAGGAGGAGGAGGAGGGGGGTCGAACGCCTACAGCCAACTGTTTTCTATACCATGGGCTAGACAGCACTGTGCCATCACAGCTGTCCCCTGCATCCACCACAATAACTCAGTGCGCAGTGATGGACACGTAACAGCCCTGGCCATGCCTACTGGACCATGCATCAGTTGTGAGATGCACCTTTCCACTCACTGATTGCTTGAGTGCATGGACAATGCGGTCTTTCACATGAAGGTGGAGGGCTGGGATGGCTTTGCGAGAAAAGAAGTGGCGACTGGGTAGGTCATAGCATGGTACTGCGTAGGCCATGAGTTCACGGAAAGCTGCGCTTTCAACCAACCGATATGGCATCATCTCTAACGCGATTAGTTTGGCCATGTGGGCGTTCAAACCCTGTGTACGCGGATGAGAGGATGAGTACTTTCTTGTCCTACTCATAGTCTCTGGTAGGGTGAGCTGGACTTGAGAGCTGCATATAGTGGAACTAGCGGTGGACATGGCGGACTGAGAGAGGGTTGATGATGGTGATGGAGTTGGTGTTCTTTCTGATGGCCTAGATTCAGTCTTTCGTTGCTATAACAGTGTGATTCCCTGACTGCTGTGGCCTTGCAACGACACCTCAACATTTGCTGCTGTGCTAACCGGTGGGCTTACAGTGGGGGAAACAATGTAGCATTGCTGACTACCTTCCTTGGGAGCAGTAGCACATGTGGTACGTGAGTTTTGGTAGTCCGTCCATGCTTGCAAGTGCATGGTGGTTAAATGTCTTAGCATGCAACTGGTATTCAAATTTCTCAGATTTTTCCCTCAGTTAAAGGTCTTTGCGCACTTCTTACAGATAACCTTTGCCTGATCATGAGGATTTTGTTCAAAAAAGTGCCACACTGCACTCTTCCTACTATGGAAGACATTTTGAGGCCTTGCACGCTGTGCTATTTTGACCGTCTGGCCAAGCTGTCCTGCAACTCTTTTGGTTTTTGTAACCCGTTTTTGGACTGCTCCGGGCCTGCCAGATAACAGCTGTTGTGATGTCGATGCCCGCTGCGGATGCTCCTCCTCCTCTTCTGAGCGATTGGCAGCGGCACCCTCTACCCCCAGTGGATGCCAATCTGGGTCAACAACTGGGTCATCCATCACCTCCTCTTCAATGTCATGTGCACCTTCCTCTGTGTCACCGTGTATGATGGTATAGTATGCGGGAAGGGGCACCTGAGTTTCATCTGGGTCAGATTCTGGCTCAGTACACTGAGAGGACAATGTAGTGCTCTGAGTGAATGTACCACCAGAATCATCTATCAGTGGCTGTGCATCAGTACACTCCATGTCAGATTCATCTTTGCCTGGGTAATTCACGATTTGACTTGATAACCCAGGCATGGTATGTGAAAACAGTTCCATGGAGTAATCTGTAGTGTGGCCAGGCGCATCCTTCAATTTTGGTTGGGGTGAAGGACACAAGGAAAGGTGTGGCTCATGAACATGAGCCTCCAATGATGATTCAGTGCTTTTATTTTTTTAAAACTTCAGAAGAGGAGGCGATAGAGCTGGAGGCTGAGTCAGCAATGTAAGCCAAAACTTGTTCTTGAAGCTCCGGCTTTAAAAGCGGTTTACCTACTCCCAGAAAAGGGAGCCTTCGAGGCCTTGTGGAGCCAGATGATGACGCAGGCTCATCACCTCCTGCATTAGGTGCTATTTTGCTTTTGCCACTACCAGCAGATCCACCAACACCATCATTACCAGCTGCCAACCCCCGCCCACTTTCATGGACTCTTCCACCACACTTCCTCATTTTTGGGGAAAATGTACCCAAAAAACCACCAACTATATGGTACTGTAAAACAAGGTACAAGGTGTATATAGTAGTGGGGAGAATTGGAATCTCTGTAGACTTCAGGACACAGTTGGATTCTGTCAGGCCCTGTTTATTTTACACCGCAATGTGACAGGCAGATTCTGGATGTTGTAAGAAAGGTGGATAGAGGACTGTGGAGAATTGGAATCTCTCTACACTTCAGGACACAGTTGGATTCTGTCAGGCCCTGTGTCTATAACACCGCAATGTTACCGGCAGAAATTGCCTAGTGTATGACAAACTACAAGGTGTATATAGAATTGGGCAGAATTGTAATCTCCCTAGAGTGTTGGTCTGTAAGAATGGACAAACTCATCGGCTTTTCCTTACAGAGTCACACACTTAGATTCAATTTGGCCGTGATAACAGCCATTACACGGTACTGAGAGAGGAGCGTGCATGTACACCGCTGTACAGTGTATGTAAAATTGTCAAGCTCCGTGTTTTTGTATACGGACTGACACACGCTGTCTCTCTCTAGTTTTGAATGTAATCAAACAGCAAATATACTAAACTGTTTGAAAAACGGACAAAACTATAAGGTGTAGGTTTGTAAGAACGGAAAAACTCCTCGACTTTTCCTTACAGAGTCACACACGTAGATAGCTTCAACTTGGCCGTGATATCAGCCGTTACACGGTACTGAGAGAGGAGCGTGCATGTACACCGCTGTACAGTGTATGTAAAATTGTCAAGCTCCGTGTTTTTGTATACGGACTGACACACGCTGTCTCTCTCTAGTTTTGAATGTAATCAAACAGCAAATATACTAAACTGTTTGAAAAACGGACAAAACTATAAGGTGTAGGTCTGTAAGAATGGACAAACTCCTCGCCTTTTCCTTACAGAGTCACACACGTAGATAGCTTCAATTTGGCCGTGATAACAGCCGTTACACGGTACTGAGAGAGGAGTGCGCACGTACACCGCTGTACGGTGTATGTATAATTGTCAAGCTCCGTGTTTTTGTTTTCCGGCTGACACATGCTGTCTCTCTTTAGTTTTGAATGTAATCAAACAGCAAATATACTAAACTGTTTGAAAAACGGACAAAACTATAAGGTGTAGGTCTGTAAGAACGGACAAACTCCTCGACTTTTCCTTACAGAATCACACACGTAGATAGCTTCAATTTGGCTGTGATAACAGCCGGTACACGGTACTGTGTGAGGAGTGTACACCGCTGTACGGTGTGTGAAAAAATGAACGCTCACTACCTCACCAGGACAAAACAATACAATTTGGATTGCTTTTAAAAAAGCAGTTTGAACACCAGTGTGCACACAGTAATGCAGCTAGCCTTAAAAGGCAGGATAATCACCACCAGCGCTGCTGCACAAAAGCAAAAATCCTCCCCTTTCACTGCACAGTAACTACAGTGAAAAGTGCTATCAGCAGAAGCGTTTTTTTTTCTTTTTGCCTTCCTAAAGCTCTCACTACAGAATCAGCAGCAGCTCTCCCTATTCTGAGATCAGCATGAGTAACATGGTGGTCGGCGTCCCCGCCCTTTTATACCCCCTGTGACGCCCCACAAAGCAAGCCAATCACTTGCATGCCCTTCTCCAAGACGGTGGTGACCGCTGCCTATGTCATCACGTTGCCCACAGTGTCCGGTCTTCCTGATTGGCTGCAAAAGGGTGCTAAAGCATCTTTTGAAACGCGACTTTGGTGCTAAAGTCGCCGACCTCGTGGCCGACCTCACGCTAAGGTCGAGTTTCGTTTCATGAAACCCGACTTTGGCGAAAGTCTGCGACTTTTGAATTTTTTCGACCCGTTTCACTCAACTCTACTGTATTGTATTAGCAGCGCTTCTTTCTGGTTCTCTGCCCTTCGGCAGATGATTAGAATGACTGAATCAGCGCAGCTCTTGTATGCGGAGAGACATAGATGCGCGAGTCTTATTGTTCTATTCACCTGTGGGTAATTCCTAGATGAATGGCTGTTGTCGTGCTTTTTTAAAAAAAAGCACCGTCATAATTACATTCTTTTTTGGCATATTTTATATAATGCTTTATGTGACAGATAAAATTACAGCTACTTATTTAGGAAAGGATTTTTTTATAATATTTATTATGTCATGGTGGAATATTTTTTTGCAAATTAGCAGAAATGATTTTTTTAATTTTTATTTGTATACTGTGTTTAATGATGTCTTAGCCTTATTCTTCCTTTCAAATATGGTAGACAATTGCTTAATACTAAATGTTATGTGATATAAAAAAATTGATATTTCTAATAAAATTGCAATTTATGTATAATTTTAGTTCTTGTGTTTTTTCTGTCAACTCTATCTCTTGATGTAGAGTTGTGAGTGACAGTTTTTTGGATTTTGCTCTTTTTAGTAGTAATCTATTCTGGTCACCGCCTTGTACAGGATAATCAGCGGGCTCAATTCCTGCAGATCTCAGCACATTGGGGTCCGCATTATGGACCTCTCTTATATCATTAATGTCACAGATCCTTCTCCTGTGTAACTGAATGGAAATGTTCTCTGAGCCTGATGTGCCGCGGTCTAATAGTCGGGGCAATATAATAATCGTCCTGGGCAGTATATGACATAAAGCACTTGCTCTGTGCGGCCTGTGATTAGTTTATCTACCGTCATCGCCCCGATCCTCAGATTTCTCCTGTAAGATGGAGATGACAGAAGGAGCAATCCCCACAATGGAAATGGCCTCTTGGACGTCTTCCATGTAACCAGGTGACTTTATTGTTCTTCTCCTGGAATCTTTCCTGTAGCGATAAGTCATCTAAGTCACCGCTTCTTCTAGAAGCAATCGAGGGTTGTTCTTTGCTGCTACGGCTAAATCTTTATCTCCTCACAAATGCCAATTCCTGTTTATCGCTGATTTTATTACATTCATATTGGGATTAGGTGTAAAAGTGACAATAAACCTTTTATTATCTCGTCCTTTTTTCTGCTCTTCCTCCTGGATCCTGTAACTAGACCCACATGGGTTCCTCCATCGCTCTAGCACAGTGTAGTAATGTTGGCGGATAACCTCTGTGTAATAAGTCGTCTGTCAGGTCATTCGCTTGTTGTAGGAAACCTTCTTCTCTACTATTCATTGTTCTCAGCCTCAGATACCGGCTGTATGGTCGGCCTCTGTTAGTATGTTCCAGGTGCGCATTATTAGAATGGAGGGACATATTGGTGGCTGCAGGTTTTTATAGGTGCTGGTTATTATTCTACCATCCACTATTTTATTATTCACATCTGAGAAATCTAAGTTATTCTGTCCAAATTGTGAATAAATCTCATATTAACCTTATTCTCCTCGTTCAAATATTTAATGAAATCATTAACCCCTTTCTGTACCAGTAGGGGCATAACTACCACCGTCTCAGCAGTCGCCACTGTGACCAGGCCCGGAGGGAGCCAGGGGCCCGGCAGGTCAGACCATGATATCTCCCAGCCATGCCGATTCTCATGGGATAGTCCTGTTTTTGACCCCCCCGCGTCCGCCCGGGAGTCTATTCTTGCTGCTCTGCACTGAGCCTCCATGCCCCCCATGCACCCCATCCTCGCCCTCCCAGGTAGACCCACCACAGCCTGCAATGAAGTCCTAGGCTGTTCATTTCTGTGCGCACAGGACCTGTGATGAGGTCACAGGAGGGGAGGAGTCAGGGGTCACATGATCAGGGGCCTCAGTGTGTGCAGGACTCTGCTGTGCTGGTTGTCATGGTGCTGGATGAGGGGAAGTTTCTGTGTGGGGTCAGGAGGGGTTTACAGGGTGGATGTAGCAGTGTTGTGTGTGTTCGAGGTGTACGGAGCGGAGCCGTGTGTGTACGAGGTGTACGGAGCGGAGCCGCGTGTGTACGAGGTGTACGGAGCGGAGCCGTGTGTGTACGAGGTGTACGAAGCGGAGCCGTGTGTGTACGAGGTGTACGGAGCGGAGCCGTGTGTGTACGAGGTGTACGGAGCGGAGCCGCGTGTGTACGAGGTGTACGGAGCGAAGCCATGTGTGTACGAGGTGTACGGAGCGGAGCCGTGTGTGCACGAGGTGTACGGAGTGGAGCCGTGTGTGTACTAGGTGTACGGAGCGGAGCCGTGTGTGTACGAGGTGTATGGAGCGGAGCCGTGTGTGTACGAGGTGTACGGAGCGGAGCCACGTGTGTACGAGGTGTATGGAGCGGAGCCGTGTGTGTACGAGGTGTACGGAGCGGAGCCGTGTGTGTGTACGAGGTGTACGGAGTGGAGCCGTGTGTGTACAAGGTGCACGGAGCGGAGCCGTGTGTGTACGAAGTGTACAGAGCGGAGCCATGTGTGTACAAGGTGTACGGAGCGGAGCCGTGTGTGCACGAGGTGTACGGAGTGGAGCCATGTGTGTACTAGGTGTACGGAGCGGAGCCGTGTGTGTACGAAGTGTACGGAGCGGAGCCGTGTGTGTACGAGGTGTACGGAGTGGAGCCGTGTGTGTACGAGGTGTACGGAGCGGAGCCGTGTGTGTACGAAGTGTACGGAGCGGAGCCATGTGTGTACAAGGTGTACGGAGCGGAGCCGTGTGTGCACGAGGTGTACGGAGTGGAGCCGTGTGTGTACTAGGTGTACGGAACGGAGCCGTGTGTGTACGAAGTGTACGGAGCGGAGCCGTGTGTGTACAAGGTGTACGGAGTAGAGCTGTGTGTGTACGAGGTGTACGGAGTGGAGCCGTGTCTGTACGAGGTGTACGGAGTGGAGCCATGTGTGTACGAAGTGTACGGAGCGGAGCCGTGTGTGTGCGAGGTGTTTGGTGTGGAGCCGTGTGTGCATGAGGTTTATGGAGTGGAGCCGTGTGTGTACGAGGTGTACGGAGCGGAGCCGTGTGTGTACGAGGTGTACGGAGCGGAGCCGTGTGTGTGTACGAGGTGTACGGAGTGGAGCCGTGTGTGTACAAGGTGTACGGAGCAGAGCCGTGTGTGTACGAAGTGTACGGAGCGGAGCCATGTGTGTACAAGGTGTACGGAGCGGAGCCGTGTGTGCACGAGGTGTACGGAGTGGAGCCGTGTGTGTACTAGGTGTACGGAGCGGAGCCGTGTGTGTACGAAGTGTACGGAGCGGAGCCGTGTGTGTACGAGGTGTACGGAGTGGAGCCATGTGTGTACAAGGTGTACGGAGCGGAGCTGTGTGTGTGTACGAGGTGTACGGAGTGGAGCCGTGTGTGTACGAGGTGTACGGAGTGGAGCCGTGTGTGTACGAAGTGTACGGAGCGGAGCCGTGTGTGCGTGAGGTGTTTGGTGCGGAGCCGTGTGTGCATGAGGTTTATGGAGTGGAGCCGTGTGTGTACGAGGTGTACGGAGCGGAGCCGTGTGTGTACGAGGTGTACGGAGCGGAGCCGTGTGTGTATGAGGTTCATGGAGCGGAGCCGTGTGTGTACGAGGTGTACGGAGCAGAGCTGTGTGTGTACGAGGTGTATGGAGCAGAGCCGTGTGTGTACGAGGTGTTCGGTGCGGAGCCGTGTGTATGAGGTGTACGGAGTGGAGCCGTGTGTGCATGAGGTTTATAGAGTGGAGCCGTGTGTGTACAAGGTGTACGGAGCGGAGCCCTGTGTGTACGAGGTGTACGGAGCAGAGCCGTGTGTGTACAAGGTGTACGGAATGGAGCCGTGTGTACGAGGTCTAAGGAGCGGAGCCGCGTGTGTACAAGGTGTACGGAGTGGAGCCATGTGTGTACGAGGTGTACGGAGCGGATCCACGTGTGTACGAGGTGTAAGGAGCGGAGCCGCATGTGTACAAGGTATACGGAGCAGAGCCATGTGTACGAGGTGTACGGAGCGGAGCCACGTGTATAAGAGGTGAACGGAGCAGAGCCGTGTGTATACGAGGTGAACGGAGCGGAGCTGCGTGTGTACGAGGTGTAAGGAGCAGAGATGTACGTGTATTATGGCATGGGGGGCCCCATTTGAAAGTTCACACCAGGGCCCATAACTTTGTAGTTACGCCACTGTGTACCAGCCCACACCAGAAACACATCAACCATGTACCGGTGGTCCGCACGGAGGTGTCAGGTGGGGGTTTTACACTATAAATATATTTATTTTCAAAGTCTGGCAAGAACAAATTAGTGAAACTGCAGCATCCGGCGCCCCCATCGCTGTCCCCGTCATCTGGGTGGACCAGCTGCCCCCAGAAGAGAAGGCCTTATGGGACAATATAACATTCAGGCTTTCCAGGATGAATCCAATATAGTCATCTGTTTCAGCAGTTTTTTTCCATAGATTTTTATTGCTTCCAGTCCTGTGATTTGTGGAATTCGTGCGTACAAGCTCCCGACGTCGATCAAAGCCAATTTATAACCCTCCTGCCAATCTATATCGGACACAGTTCTCTATAAATCTCCGGTGTCCTTGATGTAAGCAGGTGCTATTCTCAGTAATGGTCTCAGACACCGGTCTATAAATGTAGATAAAGATTCTGTTACTGATCCGACCCCGCACACTATCGGGCGGCCTGGTGGGGGCGCTGAGTCTTTGTGGACTTTAGGAATATAATACCAATGCGGCTTGTGTGGAAATTCAGGGAAGAGTTTCTCTGGTATTTCTTAGACAATCGTCCCTTCTTGATCTGAAATCTTACAGAAGATCTTAGTTGTTCCTTCTCTTTATTTGCGGGATCAGCGCTTGTTCTTAAGGTACTGTCACACTTAGCGATGTACCAGCGATCCCGACCAGCGGTCAGGATCGCTGGTACATCGCTAAATGGTCGCTAGTGAGCTGCCACACAGGCAGACCTCACCAGCGACATCGCAGGGGTCGGGGGTCGCTACTTACCTGTCAGATGAGGAGATCCTGATGTCCTCCCACCCGCGTCCACGCTCGTCGCTCGTCTCTCCACAGGAAGCCCAGCAGGAGGCTGACGACGAGAAACGGTCCTGGATGTTCTCGCGCGATCAGCGATAACCAGCGGGGGAGCGGTCGGAGGTAAGTATCAGACACAGCGATATCGCTTAGTGTGACAGGCCCTTTATATGTGCTGCTCTCTGATCGCTGTCTTTCTGCTCCTTACTATATCGTCCATTGCTACTAACACTACATTATTGCCTTTATCGGCTTCTCTAATAACAGGATCTTGGCAGTTTTTATCTCCTTCGGTGCTCGCTGTTCTTTTTTGTTACATTATCTGTTGTTTTTGTACAGCACTGCCTGTGTGTCTTTTACCGCTCTGTAAAAAACATAAAAACAATTAACCCGATCAGTAAACACCGGAAACAGAAAAAATGTGAGAATTGCCAAAATTACGTATTTATGGATGGCACAATTCCACAAAAAATGCTGTAACGAGCGATCACAATTGTACTAATAAAAACGTTATCTCGTCCTGCAGAAAATAATCCATCATACAGCTCCACCGGAGGAAAATAACAATGTTACGGGGCTCGGGAAATGGAGAAACTACTCCGAAAATTTTTCATTGCAAACCTCAGATTTTTTTCTGCATTAAAAGAATAATAAAAACTGGACATGTTTGGTGTTGCCGTAATCATAGTGATGAGGAGAATCATATTACATGGTCAATTATACCACAAAATGTACAAAAACAATTCACAAAAAACAATATCAGAATTGCTTTTTTTCACAATTTCACCGCACTTGGAATTTTTTCCTCGTTTTTTAGTGCACTATGTGGTAAAACTAAGGGAGTCATTGAAAAGTACAACTTGCCCCGCAAACATCAAGCCCTCATATGTCTATGTGGACAGAGAGATAAAGAGTTATGGCTCTGGGAAGAAGGGAAGAAAAAATAGAAACAAAAAAACGAAAATGGACCAACCCAAACTGTAAAGTTCTGGACCCGTACCAAACACATAGTGTTCGGTCACAAGGTCCTGAACATGGGTTTCCATGGGAAACCCATGTTACAGTTCGGGTCCAATCCTGTAATAGCATAATAGCATAAAATGACTAATAAACATTATCCTTATGCTTACCTGTCCAGCGACGCGTCATCCAATCCCGCTGACTCCCGGCCACATCTGCTTCCGCGCATTACCTTCTGGCGGTATTCACTGCACTCGGCAGTCTTCGGCTGTTTCCGGCAGTGTTCGTGTGGTGACGTCAGAGTTCATCCCAGTTCATGGGTCGGGCCATGAAGTGGGGTGAACCCTGACGTCACCACACAAACGTCGCCGACCGAAAATTGCCGAACGGTGGAGTAAATAACCCGGAAGTTAATGAGCGGCCCCCGAAGTAGATGGGCCGGGAGACAGTGAGACAGGAGGACGCGTCGCTGGACCAGTAAGTATAATTATAATGTTTATGATTAATTTTATGCTTTGTTTTACAGCCCCCCGCCCCATCCCATGTCTGTAAAGTCCAAGCTCGGGGTTCGGACGCAAGTTCGCGTCATCTCCGGCCCCGAGCTTGAACTTTACAAAAAAACTCGGGTGAAGCCACCGATCCCGATCATCGGGGGGTTCGCCCATCACTAATGGTCACAATTAGAAACTAAATGGATCTGGCAATTAAATCCCTGACATCCCAATGGTGTAAATGAAGTTCTCAGCTTCTCCCCTTTCCTATAGGGGGTTTGGTGGAATTCGTTCTCTACACTCTTTATTACATAGAACAGTTTTCTCTGATCTCAATGTGTCTTATTTGTTTTTATTTCCCCATAATACACCGGTCACAAGATTGCCGATCTGCACTTTACTCTCCGATGGTGACGATCCTCTATGTAACAACCTTGCTGGCATCACTGCATGGCCTCCCATCCCCCGCACACCAACTTACTTTCTGCTTCAAGCCATGCTGTGAATTCTGTCTCTTGCCAGCCCTGTGTTCCGTACTTTCTGCCTCTGCTCTCCTGTATGTTTCCTGGCCATGTGTGTATAGGGGGGGCGGCGCCAGAATTCTCTGGTTCTTATGCAGTCAGGGTGCACCTGTGTAGTCTGTCCCTTACCAATCACCTGGAGCCCTTGACTATTTAGCTCCGTCACACCCACTGAAACATGGCCTGTGCAATGTCTAAACTCAGTTAGCGCCTTGCTGCTGAGCCAGCCAGGCCCTGTTCTGTGTCTTGCCTTCTCTGAAGGCTCTTACTGCGAACTCTTGTGTCTTGGTACCTTGCCTAGCATTTCTCTGTCTGCCTGCCAGGAGGCAGAATATCCTGGCCCTTGAGTCTTGTTCCCAGTGCCTTGTCTGTTCTCTGTCCGCCTGCCAGGAGGCTGAATATCCTGGTCCTTGTGTCTTTGTCTGTGTCTCTGTCTGAACTCAGTCTTACCTTTGTCTATCAGTCTCCCTTTCTCCTTGTCCGTGGCTCCCTTCCTTGCTGTGTCTTTCCTTGTGTCCTCCCTGTCTGTGCATCTGCACTCTCGCACCTTTATCTGTGCATCTGTACTCTAGCCGCTCTGTCTGCACGGCTCCTGCTGCCGCTGCAGAACGTCTTGCTGCAGCTTCTCTCCACAGACCTTGTGGTTCAGCTTTGCTCCATTCCTGCTGCCGCTGCAGAACCTCTTGCTGCAGCTTCTCTCCACAGACCTTGTGGTTCAGCTTTGCTCCATTCCTGCTGCCACTGCAGAACCTCTTGCTGCAGCTTCCCTCCACAGACCTTGTGGTTCAGCTTTGCTCCATTCCTGCTGCTGCTGCAGAACCCCTTGCTGTAGCTTCTCTCCACAGACCTTGTGGTTCTGCTTTGCTCCAGTCCTGCTGCCGCTGCAGAACCTCTTGCTGCAGCTTCTCTCCACAGACCTTGTGGTTCTGCTTTGCTCCATTCCTGCTGCGGAACCTCTTGATGCAGCTTCTCTCCACAGACCTTGTGGTTCAGCTTTGCTCCATTCCTGCTGCCACTGCAGAACCTCTTGCTGCAGCTTCCCTCCACAGACCTTGTGGTTCAGCTTTGCTCCATTCCTGCTGCTGCTGCAGAACCTCTTGGTGCAGCTTCTCTCCACAGACCTTGTGGTTCTGCTTTGCTCCAGTCCTGCTGCCGCTGCAGAACCTCTTGCTGCAGCTTCCCTCCACAGACCTTGTGGTTCAGCTTTGCTCCATTCCTGCTGCTGCTGCAGAACCCCTTGGTGCAGCTTCTCTCCACAGACCTTGTGGTTCTGCTTTGCTCCAGTCCTGCTGCCGCTGCAGAACCTCTTGCTGCAGCTTCTCTCCACAGACCTTGTGGTTCTGCTTTGCTCCATTCCTGCTGCGGAACCTCTTGATGCAGCTTCTCTCCACAGACCTTGTGGTTCAGCTTTGCTCCATTCCTGCTGCCACTGCAGAACCTCTTGCTGCAGCTTCCCTCCACAGACCTTGTGGTTCAGCTTTGCTCCATTCCTGCTGCTGCTGCAGAACACCTTGCTGCAGCTTCTCTCCACAGACCTTGTGGTTCTGCTTTGCTCCAGTCCTGCTGCCGCTGCAGAACCTCTTGCTGCAGCTTCTCTCCACAGACCTTGTGGTTCTACTTTGCTCCATTCCTGCTGCGGAACCTCTTGATGCAGCTTCTCTCCACAGACCTTGTGGTTCAGTTTTGCTCCACTCCTGCTGCCGCTGCAGAACCTCTTTCTGCAGCTTCTCTCTCCACTCCTGCCTTCACCTGCACCTCCTGTGTGAACAGGTCCAAACCTGTTCCTTCTTATTTCACTCTTGCCTGCCTGCATCCATACCTGCACCTCCTGTGTGAACAGGTCCAAACCTGTTCCTTCATATTCCACTCCTGCCTGCCTGCATCCATACCTGCACCTCCTGTGTGAACAGGTCCAAACCTGTTCCTTCATATTCCACGCCTGCCTGCATCCATACCTGCACCTGCTGTGTGAACAGGTCCCTACCTGTTCCTTCTCAAGCCGACCCCGCCTGTCCTGTGTCTCAAGCCGACCCCGCCTGTCCTGTGTCTCAAGCCGACCCCGCCTGTCCTGTGTCTCAAGCCGTGCCCGCCTGTACTGTGTCTCAAGCCGTGCCCGCCTGTACTGTGTCTCAATCCGTGCCCGCCTGTACTGTGTCTCCAAGCCACGCCTGCTTGCCCTGTATCTGTCGTACCTTCTTGCCCTGTGTCTCAGTCTGCCTGTCAGTCACATCTGTCCAAGTGACTTGTCTCCAAGTGGGATCAACAGCCACAGCCAGACACCACCCTGGAGTGGCACCCGACAACTATCTGCCGCACAAGCCTGAGCTCACCATCAGAGGCTCCAGTGAAGACCAAGGTAGCTGTCGCAGTCACGCCCCTTCCAGGGTAATCTGGTCTGTGGCACAGTGGGGCCACAAGCCCCGGTTCGCGCCATTCAGCCAAGGCGCGAGCCTTGACACTCTAGACATCCGGACAGTCAGGAACATTGGATCCCATCTGTGTCTCCCCACTATTCTAACAATGGACGCTCTCTCCGCGATCATTTCCTCCTCTATACGGTTATTACGGGGAATGACACTGTGATGACTTCTCTTCTGGGAGAGACACAGATCACAGGTGACTAATATTTATATTATATATATTTGTACTCCAGGGATGTAATGCGCTGTCAGCTCTTTATTCTCTCACTATTTATACCCTTTGCTCTGTGTCCTCTCATTATATAAGCTATTCATCTATAAGTGCACAGGATCTATTCCCCTCATACACCGATATCCAGTGATAGATCTACAATCCGGTTACATATATCTATGTATGGATTTATCTTACACTCAATAAATACGGTGCACTTATCTCATCCCCA
The DNA here is from genome assembly GCF_039654945.1 of Dendrobates tinctorius. Taxonomy (NCBI): domain Eukaryota; kingdom Metazoa; phylum Chordata; class Amphibia; order Anura; family Dendrobatidae; genus Dendrobates; species Dendrobates tinctorius. Next base: position 2,076,479 of record NW_027362032.1, on the reverse strand, counting down.
CCTTGATAGTGACGCTCTCTTAGGATACATGTTACTCTATGATGGCACTTTTGCACATAGCCACTAGATGGCGCTACATTTGACATTTGCCTGAATTTTTATATCTACACCTGGTTTACACAAATTATATTTTCTTGTGGTAACTCTATACTATTTACCATTAGAAGCTGTGTATTTCTGTAATTATTTGTATGTATACATGATTAATTACTTCTGTCTCTGTGAAAACAATCCCATTTAACCCCTTTCTGACATTGGGCGTAAATGTGCTTCCTCCCTTTGATGAGGGCTCCGGTGGTGAGATCACATCTTTTCTGGCACATGTCAGCTCTTTTGCACATCTGCCATTTGCCCCTAACAGCCTCTGACAGCAGCATTTAATGTGCACTTCCAGCTAGCACGTAGGAAATCCCACCCATCGGTGACCCGATCAAAGGATCATGGGTCACGGATGGGTTGGCATGACAACCAGAGATCTCCAGCAGACCTCTATGCTTGTCACTGCCGGAATGCTATGAGCGCCGCCCGCTAGCCAAAACCACATGGATCAGGGATCATCCGGCCGAACTCCCGCTCTACTTTTAACATGTTCAAAATGCTACTCAGACAACACAGGGTGAGGGTAACACAGTGTGGGCAATGCTTTATTGTACCACAGAACAGGCATAGAACAGTCCCAGCACAGTACCCAAGATGGGGCACATTACAGAGTCTCACCCTTCCACTGACCCGCTGGGATAATGGCAGCTGTGACTTCAGATCTTCCAGGGTCGCTACTCCACCTGTAGCATACAGAGAGGAGGTAACGACAAGCGTAGGAAGATGACAGTCCATACAAGGCCAGTTGATCCGAGGATCACAACCTGGCTTCATCTTCCAGGGTCGACTACTCCACCTGTGGCATGCACACAGAGAGGAGGTAACAACAAGCGTAGGAAGATGACAGTCCATTGAGTCCATACAAGGTACAAGTCCAGTTGATCCAAAGACCACAATCTGGCTTCTCCGAACGTCTCCATGGTTCAGTGATGGTCAATGGAGCAGATCTGTATTTTTCCAACCGCGGCTGAAAACCCCTAGGATGTTTCCTATAGAATGATAGATCTGTGTCCCTTGTGATGATGTTGTGGCTGCTGTCCTGTCTCTTGTCCTTTGGATGTATGGATGTCTTGGCAGAATCTCTCTGGCTGTTTCTCTCAGTCTCTTTATACAGAGGTATGTAACCTATTTTTAGACTTAACAAGTGTCCCTCATTCAGTATTTACATAAAGGGTAAGAATGGAGATGAGATTATTATAGCATTACTTGATTATTTAAGCTATTTGCATAGTTTTTCTCTCTCTGCTTTATAAGTCAACAAACTGGCTCCATAACACAAGGCATAATTAGCATATCAGCAAACATCACTAGTGATCAAGGATAAGCGCACAATAAAAGTCAATATTACCGGCTTACACAAACAAAAGTCTGTTTTCTTGACCAACCAGAAATCAACACTTAAATTTAAAGCCAACATACAGATAACATTCTATTATTCTTCATTTGCTAAAAAATAGTCGTCTGGTTAATTAAGATACAATGCTGTATGTCTTCACAATGCCAAAAGTAAAAAAGTTTTTAAAAATATTAAAAAAATATAAAAGTTCAAATCACCCCCCTTTCAAAATAAAACAATGAAAAAATCAAACATACACATATTTGTTATAGCGGCATTCAGAATCGCCCGATCTATCAATATAAAAAAGAATTAATCCGATCGCTAAATGGCGTAAAGAGAAAAAAAGTCAACGCACCAGAATTACTTTTCTTGGTCACCACAACATTAAAATTCAGTAAAGGATGACCAAAAGATCGTATCTGCACCAAAATGGTATCCATTAAAAAATTCAGCTTGACACGAAAAATAAGCCTTCACCCAACCTGAAATCATGAAAAATGGAGAAGTGATGGATATCGGAAAATGGTGCAATTCTTTTATACTTTACCTAATAAAGAGGAGTTATTTTTACTGATACAGCGGGTATGGAAATTATTCAGACCCCTTTAAATTTTTCACTCTTTGTTTCATTGCAGCCATTTGGTAAATTCAAATTCATACTATCTATTCCTGACACTGGAGTGGCTTATAAACTTCCAAAGTATATAGTTTGAGGTCTGGGGTTGCCCAATATGGGGCTAGTTTTCTGACTGTTTCGGATAATATGATACATGATTATAGTTTTTTTTTTCGTTTAGTCTCGCTTGAATATAGGTCAATATTAAATAGTCTCCTGATGAGTCGCCTTTGGTGAGGACGATGAAACCCGTAGAAATGAGAGGCTTGGAGAGTGAGTGTGTACACGTCACCTCACCCTATATACTGAGATGTGGGGTACATGTTTTTTCTATTAGTCACCTTCTGACTAACCTTCAGGGGGTGAATTATGGGTATAGCTTTATATTTGGAATTAATAAGGTTTAGTTTTATCCTTTTGGCAGCAAACATGAGGAATGACAAGAGACAACCCATTTAAGAAGATTCAATTTTGGTTAAAACTATTCCAACATTATGAATATAAAAAAAGGCTTCTCCCCTATGTGACGTCTCTGATGTTTATTAACAGTTGATTTCCAAGTAAAATATTTCCCACATTAAGAAAATGAAAATGGCTTCTCCTCTGTGTGACTGCTCTGATGGCGATCAAAAAGCGCTTTCCGGTTAAAAAATTCCCCACATTAACAGGAAAAAGGCTTCTCTGCTGTGTGGGTTCTCTGGTGCTGAACATAATTTGATTTCCTGCTAAAACATTTCCCACATTCTGAACATGAAAAAGGCTTCTCCCCTGTGTGAGTTCTATGGTGTTCATCAAGATTACCTTTCTGGTTAAAACATTTCCCACATTCTAAACATGAAAAAGGCTTCTCTCCTGTGTGAGTTCTCTGGTGCTTAACACAATCTGATTTACTGTTAAAACATTTCCCACATTCTAAACATGAAAAAGGCTTCTCTCCTGTGTGAGTTCTATGGTGTTCATCAAGACTCCCTTTCTGGTTAAAACATTTCCCACATTCTAAACATGAAAAAGGCTTCTCCCCTGTGTGGATTCTCTGGTGCTTAACACAATCTGATTTACTGTTAAAACATTTCCTACATTCTAAACATGAAAAAGGCTTCTCCCCTGTGTGAGTTCTCTGGTGCTTAACACAATCTGATTTCCTGCTAAAACATTTCCCACATTCTGAACATGAAAAAGGCTTCTCCCCTGTGTGAGTCCTATGGTGTTTATCCAGACTCCCTTTCTGGTTAAAACATTTCCCACATTCTAAACATGAAAAAGGCTTCTCTCCTGTGTGGATTCTCTGGTGTGTAACACAATCTGATTTATTGTTAAAACATTTCCCACATTCTAAACATGAAAAAGGCTTCTCTCCTGTGTGGATTTTCTGGTGCTTAACACAAGCTGATTTACTGATAAAACATTTCCCACATTCTGAACATGAAACAGGCTTCTCCCCTGTGTGAGTTCTATGGTGTTTATCCAGATTCCCTTTCTGGTTAAAACATTTCCCACATTCTGAACAGGAAAAAGGCTTCTCCCCTGTGTGAGTTCTCTGGTGCTTAACACAAACTGATTTATTGATAAAACATTTCCCACATTCTGAACATGAAAAAGGCTTCTCTCCTGTGTGAGTTCTCTGGTGCGTAACACAATCTGATTTAGTGTTAAAACATTTCCCACATTCTGAACAGGAAAAAGGCTTCTCTCCTGTGTGAGTTCTTTGGTGGGTTACAAAATATGATTTATGTGCAAAACATTTCCCACATTCTGAACAGGAAAAAGGCTTCTCTCCTGTGTGAGTTCTTTGGTGGGTTACAAAATATGATTTATGTGCAAAACATTTCCCACATTCTGAACAGGAAAAAGGCTTCTCCCCTGTGTGAGTTCTCTGGTGCTTAACACAAACTGATTTATTGATAAAACATTTCCCACATTCTGAACATGAAAAAGGCTTCTCTCCTGTGTGAGTTCTTTGGTGGGTTACAAAATATGATTTATGTGCAAAACATTTCCCACATTCTGAACAGGAAAAAGACTTCTCCCCTGTGTGAGTTCTTTGGTGGGTAACAAAATGTGATTTATGTGCAAAACATTTCCCACATTCTAAACATGAAAAAGGCTTCTTCTCTCCTGTGTGGATTCTCTGGTGCTTAACACAAGCTGATTTATTGATAAAACATTTCCCACATTCTGAACATGAAACAGGCTTCTCCCCTGTGTGAATTCTATGGTGTTCATTAAGACTCCCTTTACGATTAAAACATTTCCCACATTCTGAACATGAAAAAGGCTTCTCCCCTGTGTGAATTCTCTGGTGGTTAACAAAATGTGATTTCCATGTAAAATATTTACCACATTCTGAACATGAAAATGACTTCTTTGCTTTAGGAGCAGTTTGTTTTTTAATGTCTCTTTTGTGACTTTGGTTTCCCTTAGTAGTCAGTAATGAATCAGAAGATGGGACCTGTTTCATAGGATCAGATGACAGATCTTTGCTGTGAATGGATGATGATGTGTCTGGAGTAACGGCATTCACTTCAGTTGTATCTTGTAGGATCTCAAGATCATCAGATTTAAAAATTGAAGTTGTCAGCTGTCCCTCTGATCTTCTGGTACAGTCATCTAACATAAAAAGCAATTTTTTTAAATAAAATATCCTTGAGTTTTATATTTTTCAACACTTCTACTTAAAAAATGGCAAGCAATGTAAAAAAATTTATTTACCAAGACAATGACAGTTCACAGTCTAATTGAAAACCTTGTTGGATGAGCCAGTAGTGTGCGGTGTTCAATTGTTTGTTCATTCTGCCTCCCAAATCTTCTATAATAATAAATGCGCTAAGCAGCTTCCGGGTTGTAACAACTTCCGTCCAGTTGTAACTGGTGACGTCACAGCACACCTCTTGCCATGTTAACCCTCAACACACCACTCCTCCTCAACACACACTCCTCTCACCTTTCACCATCTCCACTCACGTCCACTCACTTTTTCACTCCACATACGACCCTTTCTCTCACTCCGTCTCTCATACTCACGCCGTCATCGTCGCTGCTCCACGATCCCCGACATCATCTTCCGCCGGCACCATCCAGGATCCAGACGTTGTCCACGCCGGCGACATGTTCTTACGGCGACGCCATCTTGAGTATCGCGAAATCCCGCATTACTCAAGATGGCGTCGCCGCAAGAACATGTCGCTGGCGTGGACGACATCTGGATCCAGGATGGCTGGCGCCGGCGGAAGATGTTGGGGATCGTGGAGCAACGGCGATGACGGCGTGAGTATGAGAGACAGAGTGAGAGAAAGGGTTGTATGTGGAGTGAAAGAGGGGGGGACGTGAAGATGTGGAGATGGTGAAAGGTGAGAGGAGTGTGTGTTGAGGAGGTGTGTGTGTTGAGGGTTAACATGGCAAGAGGTGTGTCACTATCCTCCTGATGCAATAGCATCGGGCCTTAATCTAGTATATATATAATTGCCTTAAATTGTCTGTCGTCAACTTCCATCTGGATGTCCCCGAATCCCACAATCCACTGCGCCGCACCGGACGTATGACGACCGCTATTTTGGTACACCCAAGTGATGCCGCTCAGATCCAGGACGCAGCTGCGATCCCGAACACCCCTGGGATCCCAGCTGCCGCTTTGATCCAGGCTGCCACTGCGATCCCGACCGCCGCTGGGATCCCGACCGCTACTGGCATCCCGACCACCGCTCGGATCCAGGTCGCCGCTGCGATCATGAGGCTGTGAAAGGGGTGTAACAAGGGGGTATAAAGAGAGGGGTGTAATAAAGGGGGTATAATGAGAGGGTGTAATGAGGGGGGAGTAATGAGAGGGATGCCGCCGCCAGACCCCCGCCTGGACCCACTGCCTGACTACATGCGCCGGATCCCACCGCTGCTTGCCCGCCCACCTCCATGCAGTCACAGTCACCAGGAAAGACTGCGACTTGAGGCCTGTGCTGGAGATTGGGTGCAGCCACCTTCTGGTGGCGCCGCACACCATCTCCAGCACAGATCGCAAAACACAGACTTTCCTGCCAGTTGTGACTGCATGGAGGTGGGTGGGCCGCCACCCCCAGCACCACAAAGCTGCCCCCATCGTGATGTTACTGCCCTCCCGATGCGATAGCATCGGGCACACATCTAGTATCAAATAAAAAAAAACCAATCAATGTTATGTAGGCGAAAATAATACCAATTCTCATCTCACCAAAACAAGTCCCCACTCAGGTCCATCATCTGTCAATGGAAAAACAGAGGTTCCCGCACTATTAGTGGCTCAAAGGCTGTTGAAAAGCAACAAGGTTTCTATAAACCAATCCAGCAAAATCCGCTCTCACTTCGGAGTCTTGCAGTGTGCGCAAACAACATTTAGGCTGTGTGCACACGTTGCAGATTTTGCCGCGGATTTTTCCGCACAATATCCACAGCGTCTTTGATGCCTTTTTGCTGCGGTTTTTCAGGCAGATTTGTCTGCGTTTTTGTAAGCTAAATAAAGATATCTTATTTAACAAAAAAAAAGATTTGTGATGTCATTTCTGTCCAACCTCCTCATTTACATTTGTCCAACTCACACGCCATTACACACAGATACATAGATAATAGATAGAAGGATAGATAAATAGAGAAATAGATAGAAAGATAGATAGAAGGATAGATAGATATGGGATAGATAGATAGATAATAGATAGAAAGATAGAGAGACAGAAGGATAGATAGATAGATAGATAATAGATAGAAAGATAGAGAGATAGATAGAAGGATAGATAGATAGATAGATAGATAGATAGATAGATAATAGATAGATGGTGACTTTTGTCCTCAACAGGATAAAATTTAGACTTTGCAGGTACGTTCAGGTGAAACCATTCATCTGTTTCTTCAGTATTTTCTGTGTTGGTTGGAGGGTTGGATTTATTTTCCTTAATAAAGAAATGTCTTTTAAGGTTTAATTTCCTTATGAAAATTTGTAAATCTAAAAATAAATTAAAATCCTTAGGTTTGTTGGAGAGACAGAAGGACAATCCTCTAGATAGGAGGGATTCCTCACTTTCAGAGAGTTTGTAGTCAGAAAGATTACAAATATTAGAAGTTAATTCATTAGCGATGGAGGGGTTAAGGTGGTATTTTTCCTCTTTTTCTCCCTCCCCTAGTTCCTCTGTAGTGCTTTTTCTTTTTACGGTTTTGGGTACAAAAAATTGGTTCAGTTGGGAGTTTTTTTATTGCCCGGGGTAAAAAAGGAACCGTCCCGGATTTAGAGGCATCTGAATGATCCACTACAATAGTATTATTGGTGGGGCTGGTGGAGTGGAGGTATCAGGGTCGTCAGGACCTAATGAGATAGTGGTTAGTGAAGGTACCAACATGCTTGGAGTGGTATCATGAATGGAGAACTCAAGAAGTGAAAGAGGGAGAGAACTGGACAGATCCGAATTAGAGTTGGCTCCTTTTGTCCCAGATTTATTATTACCTCTCAGTGTCTTCGGGACAGCAGTGGTTTTATCTTTAAATTAGATTAATTTGTAATTTAATCTTTTCTAGATGATTCTTGGCTTTGGATAGTGTTTGAGAATGACTTGGTACAATATTTGTGGTATGTCCTGATGAAGGGGTCACCTGAACCCCCCGAAACACATAGAATAAACCAATTTCTAGAATTCTTCTTGCGGCAGCGCGGGGATGATCCTTCCTTCCTATCTAAGTGTATAAGCACTGACAGTGTAGCAGGCATAGCCCGATGGGACTTGTAGTACACACAGCCCCGCAGACCGCCCAATGACCCCCGCACAGGCCCGGCATGTGCCTAATGACCCCCGCACAGCCCGGCAGACCGCCCGATGACCCCCGCACAGCCCCGCAGACCGCCCAATGACCCCCGCACAGCCCCGGCATGTGCCTAATGACCCCCGCACAGCCCGGCAGACCGCCCGATGACCCCCGCACAGCAACGCAGACCGCCCAATGACCCCCACACAGCCCCGGCATGTGCGTAATGACCCTCGCACAGCCCGGCAGACCGCCCGATGACCCCCGCACAGCCCCGCAGACCGCCCAATGACCCCCGCACAGCCCCGGCATGTGCCTAATGACCCCCGCACAGCCCGGCAGACCGCCCGATGACCCCTGCACAGCCCCGCAGACCGCCCAATGACCCCCGCACAGCCCCGGCATGTGCCTAATGACCCCAGCACAGCCCGGCAGACCGCCCGATGACCCTCGCACAGCCCCGCAGACCGCCCAATGACCCCCGCACAGCCCCGGCATGTGCCTAATGACCCCCGCACAGCCCGGCAGACCGCCCGATGACCCCCGCACAGCCCCGCAGACCGCCCAATGACCCCCGCACAGCCCCGGCATGTGCCTAATGACCCTCGCACAGCCCGGCAGACCGCCCGATGACCCCCGCACAGCCCCGGCATGTGCCTAATGACCCCTGCACAGCCCGGCAGACCGCCCAATGACCCCCGCACAGCCCCGGCATGTGCCTAATGACCCCCGCACAGCCCGGCAGACCGCCCGATGACCCCCGCACAGCCCCGGCATGTGCCTAATGACCCCCGCACAGCCCGGCAGACCGCCCGATGACCCCCGCACAGCCCGATGACCCCCCACACACACACACACAGGCCCATACACGCACACAGTCACCGCCCACACTCCGCCCCCACTCGGCATGTGCCTAATGACCCCCCGCACAGCCCAGCAGACCGCCCGATGACCCCCGCACAGCCACGGCATATGCCTAATGACCCCCGCACAGCCACGGCATATGCCTAATGACCCCCGCACAGCCTGGCAGACCGCCTGATGACCCCCGCACAGCCCGTCAGACCGCCCGATGACCCCCGCACAGCCACGGCATATGCCTAATGACCCCCGCACAGCCACGGCATATGCCTAATGACCCCCGCACAGCCCGTCAGACCGCCTGATGACCCCCGCACAGCCCAGCAGACCGCCCGTTGACCCCCGCACAGCCACGGCATATGCCTAATGACCCCCGCACAGCCACGGCATATGCCTAATGACCCCCGCACAGCCCGGCAGACCGCCTGATGACCCCCGCACAGCCCGGCAGACCGCCCGATGACCCCCGTACAGCCCGATGACCCCCCCACACACACACACAGGCCCATACACGCACACAGTCACCGCCCACACTCCGCCCCCACTCTTCCCCCCCTCCCCATCTGCAGCGTTCCATCCACAGCAAAAACGCAGATCTTTTTTAGATCTGCGGTTTTGCTCTGGATATGCCCGACTTAATGCAAGTCAATGGGTGCAGAAACGCTGCAGATCCGCACAAAGAATTGACATGCTACGGAAATGAACCTGCAGCGTTTCCACGCAGATTTTTCTGCAGCATGTGCACAGCGCTTTTCAATTTACATTCACTTTCATGGTACCGTACAACGCAGCTTATTCTGCTGCGGACCCGCAGGGCCAAAACCGCTGCACAGTCCGCAACGTGTGCACACACCCTTAGCATCCCTGTATTTAGTAGTATTATAGTGAGAAGAACCCACTTAACTTTTGGTGTGTGTCTCCTGGAGCACAATCTGGGCACTATGTGCTGGGTAATAACATGGCAAATGTGTAATTTTCACTCTCCAACATCCACTGTGTGTTAATTTCCGGAAAGTGGCTGTGGAGTCAAAATATTCACTCCTCCTAAGGATTATAACCCTCAGTGAATTAATTAATAAATGGAATCACTTTATGGGGATTTCTACTATTCTGGTTTTCTGTCATTTAGTTATGTTAGGGCTTCTGCATATGATGTGTCCAATCTCATCTGGGATCTGTTCCTGCTGTCCAGCTGGAGTAATCTGCTCCCTACTTCAGCCAATTGGAAAGTACCACACCCTACTAAAGTGCAAAGCACATGGCCGGAATCTGCCAGATACAGCGCTGTTCTCCTCAGGTTCAGTCCTCTGTGCTCAGCTTGCGGCTTGTGTATTTGTTTCCTGCTGTGACCGTGGCCAGTTTACTGACTACTCTTGTGTCTTCTGATTCTGTATTCTGTCCTTCTGGTTCTGACCCAGCTACCTGACTATTCTTCTTGCCATCTAACACCACAGAATAGCAGGTAACACCATGGTCCAAGCCTAGGGGTCCCAGTGTAAGTCCAGATCCATGTGAGGGTGTTATAGGGTGATGAGCAAGGCAATCCTTGGAATATGGAAAGCAGAGAAGATAGAGCCAAGCATGTTCATGGTGGACATCTTTTGAGCTGCCAGGTGACCATGAACAGTGCTCCCAATACATTGTGTCTGCAAACTATTCCAGCTAGATCTGCATTCAAATAGCTAAATGGCGCTCCTTCCCTTCTGAACACTGCCATGTGCCCAGACAGTAGTGTACAATCGTATGTAGGGTATAGTGCGAAGCTGGAAAATAATTTGTAAGATCCATTTGTTTCCTATTATCCTTTGTGAATAATTTATCACCACATAAAGTGACACACGTCAGATATTAATAATGGGGCCTGATTAGGAACACAAAACTGGCTGCAGGAAGAGGTTAAATCAGAGGATTTTGGACACTACTGTAATCAAACACTGTGACTATAGACAATAACATCTACTGAAATGATCAAACTCCACAGTCTCCATCAGTAATAAATGAGCAGCTAGTGGTGAAACCTCTCTGGTGTAATTAGCGTATGGGGCTCGGTGACGTCACAATCTAAACTATCGTAAGGTCCAATATTTTCTGTCAGATGAGTTTCATGGAGAAATATTACACATTTATAGAGAACTGTGTATAAGGCCGGTATCACACGTCCTGATATTTCCGGTACCGGAGATGTCCATGTGTGTAATACTTGTGGCAGACATGTGACAACCATGTGCAGCATCAGTGCAGTATGTTCCCCGGCGGCGGGTGCTGAAGACACTCGGGGAGAATGATGAGAGTTATATAAAAGTCAGAATGATGACAGTAGGTGGCGGATTTTGGGACTATTACTCCCATCAACCTACACCTGCTGCTAAGAACAGTGACAGCAGGAGCGGATGATGAGAGTATTCCTCACCCGCCGCCTGCGCTATAACTAAATAAATGAATGAAACAAATGGCGTGGGTTCCCCTGTATTTTCTATAACCAAAGAAAAAAATGAATGATGCTTTGAGAAAGAACAAGATACAGTTCGAAACGCGTTGCTTGTTACACACAACCATGTGATTCTCTTTTACTGGATCTTTTGGACTTGCTTTTATTCACAATAAATTGGAATTTTGGAAGCTGGATTTTTTTCCCTCTGTTTTTGCTTATTTTCTATAACAAGTCTGGCAAAACTCACATCTGGGGGCTGCAACCCTCAGCTGTCAGCTTCAGCAAGGCTGGCTATCAAGAATAGAGGGGTCCCCACTGTTTTTTAATCATTTAAATAATTTAAAAAAACCACGTGGGGACCCCCCATTTTTGACAACCAGTCTTGCTAAAGCTGACAACCGGGGGCTGGTATTCTCATGCTAGTAAGGGGTCATGGATATTGAACCCCCCAGCCTAAAAATAGCAGCTGCCCAGAAAAGGCACATCTACTAGATGCTCCAATTCTGGCACTTTGCCCGGCTCTTCCCACTTGCCCTGTAGTGACAGCAAGTGGGGTTCATATTTGTGGGGTTGATGTCACCCTTGTATTGTCAGGTGACATAAAAAAAAAACTTTATTCTGGCTGTGTCTTTATTTACCATATAACTATAGAATTAGTAATGTATGGGTGTCTTAAAGACAGCGCTCCATTACGTGGGCTTAGTAATGGAGAGGCGTCTATAAGACCCCTATCCATTCCTAATCCTACAGTTATATGGTAAATAAAGACACAGCCAGAATAAAGTCTTTTATTAGAAATAAAACAAAACACAGGGCAAGTGGGAAGAGCCGGGCAGAGCGTTGGAATTGGCGCACCTAATAGATGTGCCATTTTTGGGCAGCTGCGGGCTGGTTATTGTTTAACCCCTTCCCAACCAATGACGCCACATAGGCATCATGAAAGTCAGTGCCAATCCGACCAGTGACACCTATGTGGCATCATAAATAGATCTCCCTCCTGTGCCGTTACAGGGAGACCTAGACTCGGGGATACGATCACTCCTGGTGACCTTTTAGTCACCCCCCCCTCACATCTGATTGGAGCTAGCGTCCATGTGACGCTAGCCGTCCAATCAGATATGGAGGGGCAGAGTAAAACGATGGCCTCAGCTTCATCCTGTTTGTGGAAGCGGAGTGAGGTGACTGACAGCTGCCCTGCCCCGTGATCACCGCCGCCGCCACTGACATACGTTACACACCTCTTCTTCCCCACCGCCTGATTTCATCCCCCCAACCTCCGCTCACTACACCCTGCACTCCTGATTAACCCTTGCCCCCCTGATCAACCCCTGCACCCCTGATCATCTCCCCTGCTGCTGCAGGCTCCTCAGCCCCTTCCTCCTGTGCCTGACAGCCCCCTCCTGGCCCCCCCGTGATCACCCCTCAGCCCCGATTAACCCCTGCCCCCCTGATCAACCCCTGCCCCCATGATCAACCCCTGCTGCTGCATATCCACCTCCATCTCCTCAGCCCCCTTCTGCCCCCCCCACGCCTGACAGCCCCTTTCTGTCCCAGTGATAATCCCCCAGCCCCCCTGATCACCCCCCCCCCCACTGCCCCTGCTGCATATCCACTTCCATCTCCTCAGCCCCTTTCTGCCCCCGGTGATCATCCCCCTGCTGCTGCTGCAGCTCCCTCCTGCCCCCTGCGCTCCTGACAGCTCCTTCCTGCCCCCCCCCACGTGCCTGACAGCCTCCTCCTGACAGCCGCCTCCTGCAGTAAAGTTCTGCAGTAAAGTTTCAACAAACACTCGCACATACACACGTGCACTATTATAAACCTTTTTTTTACGCACACACACACAATGTCCCGTTCATCCCAGTCATCAAGGGTCTACTCAATTGAGGAGTCATTTGACATTATTGCCTCTGAAACTGATAGTGAGGGAGAGGACCCCACCTTTCTCTATTCCTCCCACTCTTCCTCCTCCAGCGACACAGACTTACCACCACCAAGATGTTGCAGGACGAGAAATAGTCTGGAGCCCAGGGACGAAGAGACGGAGGCCGGGGGAGAAGACCCACATCCAAGTGTGAGTTTCCCCCAACTTAGTGCTAGTCAGGCCCAACCTAGCACTAGTGCCCCCTCCTGGACCCCTGTCCCTGAGAATTTTGCTCCATGGATTCCTGATTTCGTTCCCCAATCAGGAATCCAGTTTGAGACTGCCAACTTCAGGGACATAGACTTTTTCAAAGTCTATTTCTCGGAGTCAATCGTCAGTCTCATGGTGGAGCAAACAATCTTGTATGCCCAGCAATTTTTGGCTGAAAACCCTAATTCATTATTCTCTACTTGGAGCCCCATTGACTCTGTAGAAATGATGAAATATTGGGGACTGGTCCTTCACATGGGGATTGTGAAGATACCAGAAATTCGTCAATACTGGAGTACTGATATTTTATATCAAACTCCAGTATTTGGCATGGTTATGAGTCGCAGACGTTTTGAGGCGATTCATGAGTTTCTCCATTTTAGGGACAACACTGAAATCCTTCCCCGCGATGACCCCAATTTTGGAAGACTGTTCAAAATTCGGCCGGTCATCGAACACTTCAGCAACAAGTTTTCTGAAGTGTACATTCCCCAAAGGGAAATTTGTGTGGATGAACCCCTCATCCACTTCAAAGCGAGGCTTCCGTTCCGTCAGTACCTGCCCAGCAAAAGGGCGAGGTACGGGATAAAACTCTACAAGCTGTGTGAGAGTACCTCAGGGTACACACTCAGCTTTAGAGTTTACCAAGGGAAGGACACCAGGATCCAGCCCCCAGAATGTCCACCTGCTCTGGGGGTGAGTGGGAAAATAGTGTGGGATTTGGTCCACCCTCTGCTTGATAAAGGAGACCATCTGTACGTTGATAACTTTTATACAAGCATCGCACTCTTTCACTCCCTCTCTGTCAGAGCTACCGTCGCTTGCGGTATCGTGCGCAGAAACCAGAGGGGTCTCCCTTTGTCACTAATTGAGCAGCCTCTCCCAAAGGGTGAGAGCTGAGCCCAATGTAGCGGCAACATGGTTGTGGTCAAGTTCAAAGACAAAAGAGATGTCTTTCTCTTGACAACAATCCATGGTCCCGGCACCACGGCCACCACCGTTCGAGGTACCCCAGACCAGGTCCACAAACCGGACTGTGCCCTGGGGTACAACAAACACATGGGGGAGTTGATCTTTGTGATAAAGTCCTCCAGCCCTATCGTGCCATGCGGAAGGCGAAGGTGTGGTATAAAAAACTGGCTGTGCACATCGTACAAATGGCACTGTATAACGCATGCGTGCTATCACGATGTGCAGGCCAGACCAACAACACCTTCCTTCAGTTCCAGGAGGAGGTGATAAAGGCCATGATTTTTGGAGAGGAGGACGGAGCGTGTCCCAGCACCCCTGGAACTCAAGTTTCCCATATGGTACCAGGACAACATGCTCCCACTAAGGGGAGAGCAAAAATAAAGGTGCCGGGTGTGCAATAAAAGGGGGATGAGAAGGGAAACTCGTTTCCAATGTGAAACGTGTCCTGACAAACTGGACTGTGTATGAATGAATGCTTGAGAATTCATCACACGTCCAGGGACTAAACACATCCTGACACTCCACTACAGAACTCACCCACACCAGGCTGACATACACAACACAACACACCCCAACCTGACATACACTACACCACACACCGACCTGACATACACTACACCACACACACCAGGCTGACATACACTACACCACACACCGACCTGACATACACTACACCACACACCCCACAACCTGACATACACTACACCACACACACCACAACCTGACGTACACTACACCACACACCGACCTGACATACACTACACCACACACCCCACAACCTGACATACACTACACCACACACAGACCTGACATACACTACACCACACACCCCACAACCTGACGTACACTACACCACACACAGACCTGACATACACTACACCACACACACCACAACCTGACATACACAACACCACACACCCCAACCTGACGTACAATACACCACACACCAACCTGACGTACACTACACCACACACCGACCTGATGTACACTACACAACACACCGACCTGATGTACACTACACCACACACTGACCTGACATACACAACACCACACACACCAACCTGACATACACTACACGACACACAGACCTGACATACACTACACCACACACACCGACCTGACATACACTACACCACACAGACCAACCTGACGTACAATACACCACACACCAACCTGACATACACTACACCACACACCAACCTGACGTACACTACACCACACACCGACCTAATGTATACTACACCACACACCGACCTGACATACACAACACCACACACAGACCTGACATACACAACACCATTCACTCCAACCTGACATACACTACACCACACACCGACCTGACATACACAACACCACACACAGACCTGACATACACAACACCATTCACTCCAACCTGACGTACACTACACCACACACCACAACCTGACATACACTACACCACACACAGACCTGACATACACAACACCATACACTCCAACCTGACATACACTACACCACACACCAACCTGACATACACTACACCACACACACCGACCTGACATACACTACACCACACACACCAACCTGACATACACTACACCACACACCAACCTGACGTACACTACACCACACACCGACCTGACATACACAACACCACACACACCAACCTGACATACACTACACCACACACAGACCTGACATACACTACACCACACAAAGACCTGACATACACTACACCACACACACCAACCTGACATAGACTACACCACACACACCAACCTGACATACACCACACACCAACCTGACATACACAACACCACACACACCAACCTGACACACTACACCACACACACCGACCTGACATACACTACACCACACACAGACCTGACATACACTACACCACACACACCGACCTGACATACACTACATCACACACACCAACCTGACATACACTACACCACACACAGACCTGACATACACAACACCACACACACCAACCTGACATACACTACACCACACACACTGACCTGACATACACTACATCACACACACCAACCTTACATACACTACACCACACACCAACCTGACGTACACTACACCACACACACCAACCTGACATACACTACACCACACACCAACCTGACGTACACTACACCACACACCGACCTGTCATACACAACACCACACACACCAACCTGACATACACTGCACCACACACACCAACCTGACATACAATACACCACACACCGACCTGACATACACTACACCACACACCCCAACCTGACATACACTACACCACACACAGACCTGACATACACTACACCACACAAAGACCTGACATACACTACACCACACACACCAACCTGACGTACACAACACCACACACACCGACCTGACATACACTACACCACACACAGACCTGACATACACTACACCACACACACCAACCTGACATACACTACACCACACACACCAACCTGACATACACTACACCACACACAGACCTGACATACACTACACCACACACACCACCCTGACATACACTACACCGCACACACCAACCTGACATACAATACACCACACACCGACCTGACATACACTACACCACACACAGACCTGACATACACAACACCATACACTCCAACCTGACGTACACTACACCACACACCACAACCTGACATACACTACACCACACACAGACCTAACATACACAACACCATACACTCCAACCTGACATACACTACAACACACACCAACCTGACATACACTACACCACACACACCGACCTGACATACACTACACCACACACAGACCTGACATACACTACACCACACAAAGACCTGACATACACTACACCACACACACCAACCTGACAAACAATACACCACACATCGACCTGACATACACTACACCACACACCCCAACCTGACATACACTACACCACACACAGACCTGACATACACTACACCACACACCCCAACCTGACATACACTACACCACACAAAGACCTGACATACACTACACCACACAAAGACCTGACATACACTACACCACACACACCAACCTGACGTACACAACACCACACACACCGACCTGACATACACTACACCACACACAGACCTGACATACACAACACCACACACATCAACCTGACATACACTACACCACACACCGACCTGACATACACTACACCACACACAGACCTGACATACACTACACCACACACACCAACCTGACATACACTACACCACACACAGACCAGACATACACTACACCACACACACCACCCTGACATACACTACACCGCACACACCAACCTGACATACAATACACCACACACCGACCTGACATACACTACACCACACACAGACCTGACATACACAACACCATACACTCCAACCTGACGTACACTACACCACACACCACAACCTGACAAACACTACACCACACACAGACCTGACATACACAACACCATACACTACAACCTGACATACACTACACCACACACCAACCTGACATACACTACACCACACACACCGACCTGACATACACTACACCACACACAGACCTGACATACACTACACCACACAAAGACCTGACACACTACACCACACACACCAACCTGACGTACACTACACCACACACACCGACCTGACATACACTACACCACACACAGACCTGACATACACTACACCACACACACCAACCTGACATAGACTACACCACACACACCAACCTGACATACACCACACACCAACCTGACATACACAACACCACACACACCAACCTGACATACACTACACCACACACACCGACCTGACATACACTACACCACACACAGACCTGACATACACTACACCACACACACCAACCTGACATACACTACACCACACACACTGACCTGACATACACTACATCACACACACCAACCTGACATACACTACACCACACACCAACCTGACGTACACTACACCACACACTCCAACCTGACATACACTACACCACACACCAACCTGACGTACACTACACCACACACCGACCTGACATACACAACACCACACACACTGACCTGACATACACTACATCACACACACCAACCTGACATACACTACACCACACACCAACCTGACGTACACTACACCACACACAGACCTGACATACACTACACCACACACAGACCTGACATACACTACACCACACACAGACCTGACATACACTACACCACACACACCAACCTGACATACACTACACCACACACACCAACCTGACATACACTACACCACACACAGACCTGACATACACTAAACCACACACACCACCCTGACATACACTACACCGCACACACCAACCTGACATACAATACACCACACACCGACCTGACATACACTACACCACACACAGACCTGACATACACAACACCATACCACACACCAACCTGACATACACAACACCACACACAGACCTGACATACACTACACCACACACAGACCTGACATACACTACACCACACACACCAACCTGACATACACAACACCACACACCGACCTGACATACACTACACCACACACAGACCTGACATACACTACACCACACACACCAACCTGACATACACTACACCACACACCGACCTGACATACACTACACCACACACAGACCTGACATACACTACACCACACACACCAACCTGACATACACTACACCACACACAGACCTGATGTACACTACACCACACACACCAACCTGACATACACTACACCACACACCAACCTAACGTACACTACACCACACACAGGCCTGACATACACTACACTACACACAGACCTGACATACACTACACCACACACACCAACCTGACATACACTACACCACACACACCGACCTGACATACACTACACCACACACACCGACCTGACATACACTACACCACACACCGACCTGACATACACTACACCACACACACCAACCTGACATACACTGCACCACACACACCAACCTGACATACAATACACCACACACCGACCTGACATACACTACACCACACACCCCAACCTGACATACAATACACCACACACCAACCTGACATACACTGCACCACACACACTAACCTGACATACAATACACCACACACCGACCTGACATACACTACACCACACACACCAACCTGACATACACTACACCACACACACCGACCTGACATACACTACACCACACACCAACCTGACATACACTACACCACACACCGACCTGACATACACTACACCACACACCGACCTGACATACACTACACCACACACACCAACCTGACATACACTGCACCACACACACCAACCTGACATACACTACACCACACACCCCAACCTGACATACACTACACCACACACCAACCTGACATACACAACACCACACACAGACCTGACATACACAACACCATTCACTCCAACCTGACGTACACTACACCACACACCACAACCTGACATACACTACACCACACACAGACCTGACATACACAACACCATACACTCCAACCTGACATACACTACACCACACACCAACCTGACATACACTACACCACACACACCGACCTGACATACACTACACCACACACACCAACCTGACATACACTACACCACACACCAACCTGACGTACACTACACCACACACCGACCTGACATACACAACACCACACACACCAACCTGACATACACTACACCACACACAGACCTGACATACACTACACCACACAAAGACCTGACATACACTACACCACACACACCAACCTGACATAGACTACACCACACACACCAACCTGACATACACCACACACCAACCTGACATACACAACACCACACACACCAACCTGACACACTACACCACACACACCGACCTGACATACACTACACCACACACAGACCTGACATACACTACACCACACACACCGACCTGACATACACTACATCACACACACCAACCTGACATACACTACACCACACACAGACCTGACATACACAACACCACACACACCAACCTGACATACACTACACCACACACACTGACCTGACATACACTACATCACACACACCAACCTGACATACACTACACCACACACCAACCTGACGTACACTACACCACACACACCAACCTGACATACACTACTCCACACACCAACCTGACGTACACTACACCACACACCGACCTGTCATACACAACACCACACACACCAACCTGACATACACTGCACCACACACACCAACCTGACATACAATACACCACACACCGACCTGACATACACTACACCACACACCCCAACCTGACATACACTACACCACACACAGACCTGACATACACTACACCACACAAAGACCTGACATACACTACACCACACACACCAACCTGACGTACACAACACCACACACACCGACCTGACATACACTACACCACACACAGACCTGACATACACTACACCACACACACCAACCTGACATACACTACACCACACACACCAACCTGACATACACTACACCACACACAGACCTGACATACACTACACCACACACACCACCCTGACATACACTACACCGCACACACCAACCTGACATACAATACACCACACACAGACCTGACATACACAACACCATACACTCCAACCTGACATACACTACACCACACACCAACCTGACATACACTACACCACACACACCGACCTGACATACACTACACCACACACAGACCTGACATACACTACACCACACAAAGACCTGACATACACTACACCACACACACCAACCTGACAAACAATACACCACACATCGACCTGACATACACTACAACACACACCCCAACCTGACATACACTACACCACACACAGACCTGACATACACTACACCACACACCCCAACCTGACATACACTACACCACACAAAGACCTGACATACACTACACCACACACACCAACCTGACGTACACAACACCACACACACCGACCTGACATACACTACACCACACACAGACCTGACATACACTACACCACACACAGACCTGACATACACTACACCACACACCACCCTGACATACACTACACCGCACACACCAACCTGACATACAATACACCACACACCGACCTGACATACACTACACCACACACAGACCTGACATACACAACACCATACACTCCAACCTGACGTACACTACACCACACACCACAACCTGACATACACTACACCACACACAGACCTGACATACACAACACCATACACTCCAACCTGACATACACTACACCACACACCAACCTGACATACACTACACCACACACACCGACCTGACATACACTACACCACACACAGACCTGACATACACTACACCACACAAAGACCTGACATACACTACACCACACACACCAACCTGACGTACACTACACCACACACACCGATCTGACATACACTACACCACACACAGACCTGACATACACTACACCACACACACCAACCTGACATAGACTACACCACACACACCAACCTGACATACACCACACACCAACCTGACATACACAACACCACACACACCAACCTGACATACACTACACCACACACACCGACCTGACATACACTACACCACACACAGACCTGACATACACTACACCACACACACCAACCTGACATACACTACACCACACACACTGACCTGACATACACTACATCACACACACCAACCTGACATACACTACACCACACACCAACCTGACGTACACTACACCACACACTCCAACCTGACATACACTACACCACACACCAACCTGACGTACACTACACCACACACCGACCTGACATACACAACACCACACACACTGACCTGACATACACTACATCACACACACCAACCTGACATACACTACACCACACACCAACCTGACGTACACTACACCACACACAGACCTGACATACACTACACCACACACAGACCTGACATACACTACACCACACACAGACCTGACATACACTACACCACACACACCAACCTGACATACACTACACCACACACACCAACCTGACATACACTACACCACACACAGACCTGACATACACTACACCACACACACCACCCTGACATACACTACACCGCACACACCAACCTGACATACAATACACCACACACCGACCTGACATACACTACACCACACACAGACCTGACATACACAACACCATACCACACACCAACCTGACATACACAACACCACACACAGACCTGACATACACTACACCACACACAGACCTGACATACACTACACCACACACACCAACCTGACATACACAACACCACACACCGACCTGACATACACTACACCACACACAGACCTGACATACACTACACCACACACACCAACCTGACATACACTACACCACACACCGACCTGACATACACTACACCACACACAGACCTGACATACACTACACCACACACACCAACCTGACATACACTACACCACACACAGACCTGATGTACACTACACCACACACACCAACCTGACATACACTACACCACACACCAACCTAACGTACACTACACCACTCACAGGCCTGACATACACTACACTACACAGAGACCTGACATACACTACACCACACACACCAACCTGACATACACTACACCACACACACCGACCTGACATACACTACACCACACACACCGACCTGACATACACTACACCACACACCGACCTGACATACACTACACCACACACACCAACCTGACATACACTGCACCACACACACCAACCTGACATACAATACACCACACACCGACCTGACATACACTACACCACACACCTCAACCTGACATACAATACACCACACACTGACCTGACATACACTGCACCACACACACTAACCTGACATACAATACACCACACACCGACCTGACATACACTACACCACACACACCAACCTGACATACACTACACCACACACACCGACCTGACATACACTACACCACACACCAACCTGACATACACTACACCACACACCGACCTGACATACACTACACCACACACACCAACCTGACATACACTGCACCACACACACCAACCTGACATACAATACACCACACACCGACCTGACATACACTAGACCACACACCCCAACCTGACATACACTACACCACACACCAACCTGACATACACAACACCACACACAGACCTGATATACACTACACCACACACACCAACCTGACGTACACAACACCACACACACCGACCTGACATACACTACACCACACACAGACCTGACATACACTACACCACACACACCAACCTGACATACACTACACCACACACACCACCCTGACATACACTACACCGCACACACCAACCTGACATACAATACACCACACACAGACCTGACATACACAACACCATACACTCCAACCTGACGTACACTACACCACACACCACAACCTGACATACACTACACCACACACAGACCTGACATACACAACACCATACACTCCAACCTGACATACACTACACCACACACCAACCTGACATACACTACACCACACACACCGACCTGACATACACTACACCACACACAGACCTGACATACACTACACCACACAAAGACCTGACATACACTACACCACACACACCAACCTGACAAATAATACACCACACATCGACCTGACATACACTACAACACACACCCCAACCTGACATACACTACACCACACACAGACCTGACATACACTACACCACACACCCCAACCTGACATACACTACACCACACAAAGACCTGACATACACTACACCACACAAAGACCTGACATACACTACACCACACACACCAACCTGACGTACACAACACCACACACACCGACCTGACATACACTACACCACACACAGACCTGACATACACTACACCACACACAGACCTGACATACACTACACCACACACAGACCAGACATACACTACACCACACACACCACCCTGACATACACTACACCGCACACACCAACCTGACATACAATACACCACACACCGACCTGACATACACTACACCACACACAGACCTGACATACACAACACCATACACTCCAACCTGACGTACACTACACCACACACCACAACCTGACATACACTACACCACACACAGACCTGACATACACAACACCATACACTCCAACCTGACATACACTACACCACACACCAACCTGACATACACTACACCACACACACCGACCTGACATACACTACACCACACACAGACCTGACATACACTACACCACACAAAGACCTGACATACACTACACCACACACACCAACCTGACGTACACTACACCACACACACCGACCTGACATACACTACACCACACACAGACCTGACATACACTACACCACACACACCAACCTGACATAGACTACACCACACACACCAACCTGACATACACCACACACCAACCTGACATACACAACACCACACACACCAACCTGACATACACTACACCACACACACCGACCTGACATACACTACACCACACACAGACCTGACATACACTACACCACACACACCAACCTGACATACACTACACCACACACACTGACCTGACATACACTACATCACAAACACCAACCTGACATACACTACACCACACACCAACCTGACGTACACTACACCACACACTCCAACCTGACATACACTACACCACACACCAACCTGACGTACACTACACCACACACCGACCTGACATACACAACACCACACACACTGACCTGACATACACTACATCACACACACCAACCTGACATACACTACACCACACACCAACCTGACGTACACTACACCACACACAGACCTGACATACACTACACCACACACAGACCTGACATACACTACACCACACACAGACCTGACATACACTACACCACACACACCAACCTGACATACACTACACCACACACACCAACCTGACATACACTACACCACACACAGACCTGACATACACTACACCACACACACCACCCTGACATACACTACACCGCACACACCAACCTGACATACAATACACCACACACCGACCTGACATACACTACACCACACACAGACCTGACATACACAACACCATACCACACACCAACCTGACATACACAACACCACACACAGACCTGACATACACTACACCACACACAGACCTGACATACACTACACCACACACACCAACGTGACATACACAACACCACACACCGACCTGACATACACTACACCACACACAGACCTGACATACACTACACCACACACACCAACCTGACATACACTACACCACACACCGACCTGACATACACTACACCACACACAGACCTGACATACACTACACCACACACACCAACCTGACATACACTACACCACACACAGACCTGATGTACACTACACCACACACACCAACCTGACATACACTACACCACACACCAACCTAACGTACACTACACCACACACAGGCCTGACATACACTACACTACACACAGACCTGACATACACTACACCACACACACCAACCTGACATACACTACACCACACACACCGACCTGACATACACTACACCACACACACCGACCTGACATACACTACACCACACACCGACCTGACATACACTACACCACACACACCAACCTGACATACACTGCACCACACACACCAACCTGACATACAATACACCACACACCGACCTGACATACACTACACCACACACCTCAACCTGACATACAATACACCACACACTGACCTGACATACACTGCACCACACACACTAACCTGACATACAATACACCACACACCGACCTGACATACACTACACCACACACACCGACCTGACATACACTACACCACACACCAACCTGACATACAATACACCACACACTGACCTGACATACACTACACCACACACACCGACCTGACATACAATACACCACACACCAACCTGACATACAGTACACCACACACACCGACCTGACATACACTACACCACACACCAACCTGACATACACTACACCACACACCGACCTGACATACACTACACCACTCACACCAACCTGACATACACTGCACCACACACACCAACCTGACATACAATACACCACACACCGACCTGACATACACTAGACCACACACCCCAACCTGACATACACAACACCACACACAGACCTGATATACACTACACCACACACACCAACCTGACGTACACAACACCACACACACCGACCTGACATACACTACACCACACACAGACCTGACATACACTACACCACACACACCAACCTGACATACACTACACCACACACACCAACCTGACATACACTACACCACACACAGACCTGACATACACTACATCACACACACCACCCTGACATACACTACACCGCACACACCAACCTGACATACAATACACCACACACCGACCTGACATACACTACACCACACACAGACCTGACATACACAACACCATACCACACACCAACCTGACATACACAACACCACACACAGACCTGACATACACTACACCACACACAGACCTGACATACACTACACCACACACACCAACCTGACATACACAACACCACACACCGACCTGACATACACTACACCACACACAGACCTGACATACACTACACCACACACACCAACCTGACATGCACTACACCACACACAGACCTGATGTATACTACACCACACACACCAACCTGACATACACTACACCACACACCAACCTGATGTACACTACACCACACACAGGCCTGACAAACACTACACCACACACACCACAACCTGACGTACACTACTCCACACACCGACCTGACATGCACTACATCACACACAGACTTGACATACACAACACCATACACACCAACCGGACAAAGTGTGTCAGGTTGTTGTGAGAGGCGTAGTGTATGTCAGATTGGTGTGTGGTGTGGTATAGTGTACGTCAGGTTGGTGTGTGGTGTAGTGTACATCAGATTGATGTGTGTGGTGTAGTAAACACCACACACAGACCTGACATACACTACACCACACACATCAACCTGACATACACTACACCACACACAGACTTGACATACACTACACCACACACACCAACCTGACATAGACTACACCACACACACCAACCTGACATACACTACACCACACACCAACCTGACATACACAACACCATACACACCAATCTGACATATACTACACTACACACACTAATCTGACATACACTACATACTTTCCATACGCGACATGGTGTCCGCTAACGATTGGAGCTAATTTTCCCTTCAAAAAGTCAAATGGCGCTCCTTCCCTTCCGAGCCCTGCCGTGCGCCCAAACAGTGGTTTATGACCACATATGAGGTATCGGTGTACTCAGGAGAAATTGCCCAACAAATTTTAGGATCCATTTTATCCTGTTGCCCATGTGAAAATGAAAAAATGAGGCTAAAAGAACATTTTTGTTGGAAAAATTAAAATGTCCATTTTTCCTTCCACATTGCTTTAGTTCCTGTGAAGCACCTGAAGAGTTAATGATCTTCTTGAATGTGGTTTTGAGCACCTTGAGGGGTGCAGTTTTTGGAGTGGTGTCACTTTTGGGTGTTCTCTGTCATATTGACCCCTCAAAGTGACTTCAAATGTGAGGTGGTCATCACTAAGAAAAAATGGTGTTGTAAAAATGAAAAATCGCTGGTCAACTTTTAAACCTTATAACTTCCTAACAAAAAATTTTTTTTTCCCAAAATTGTGCTGATGTAAAGTAAACATTTGGAAAATGTTATTTATTAACTATTTTGTGTCACATAACTCTCTGGTTTAATAGAATAAAAATTCAAAATTTGAAAATTGTGAAACTTTCAAAATTTTCACCAAATTTCCAATTTTTTCAAAAATAAATGCAAAAATTATTGACCTAAATTTACCACTAACATGAAGCCCAATATGTGATGAAAAAATTCTCAGAATCGCTAGGATCCGTTGAAGCGTCCTTGATGGGTAAATCAGGAAAATTCTCTTCTGTAGAAGATCTTCACTGAGAGGATCCGATATTGTAGAGACCTGAATGAGAAGAAGATGAGCCGATGTAACATCATAAGAATCCTGTGTAATAATACAATTACTGGAGATAATAAGGGAAACATATGAGGAGATTTATTATCTTACAGGGTTTAGTTTTCCTCCCTGACATCTACTAATAAAACCTATATATTTAGGCCACAGACAACAAGCAGTTTCCTCCTCGGAGTCGGCAGCTGAACACGTTCCTCACAGACTCATCTTCTGTGGCCCAGGCTTTATAGTGAAGGGACTGGAGTGAGGGCCTGTTCCCAGGAGCTAAAATCTGAGGAAAGAGCTAAAAAGCCTTCACTAGACCCCTGTACAGCTGTATAATGAGGCCCAGGCTTTATAGTGAAGGGACAGGAGTGAGGGCCTGTGCCCAGGAGCTACAGTCTGAGGAAAGGACTAAAAAGCCTTCACTAGACTCCTGTACAGCTGTATAATGAGGCCCAGGCTTTATAGTGAAGGAACAGGAGTGAGGGCCTGTGCCCAGGAGCTACAGTCTGAGGAAAGGGCTAAAAAGCCTTCACTAGACCCCTGTACAGCTGTATAATGAGACTCAGGCTTTATAGTGAAGGGACAGGAGTGAGGGCCTGATCCCAGGAGCTACAGTCTGAGGAAAGGACTAAAAAGCCTTCACTAGACTCCTGTACAGCTGTATAATGAGGCCCAGGCTTTATAGTGAAGGAACAGGCGTGAGGGCCTGTGCCCAGGAGCTACAGTCTGAGGAACGGGCTAAAAAGCCTTCACTAGACCCCTGTACAGCTGTATAATGAGGCCCAGGCTTTATAGTGAAGGGACAGGAGTGAGGGCCTGTTCCCAGGAGCTACAGTCTGAGGAAAGGGCTAAAAAGCCTTCACTAGACCCCTGTGCAGCTGTATAATGAGGGCCAGGCTTTATAATGAAGGGACATGAGTGAGGGCCTGTTCCCAGGAGCTACAGTCTGAGGAAAGGGCTAAAAAGCCTTCACTAGACCCCTGTACAGCTGTATAATGAGGCCCAGGCTTTATAGTGAAGGGACAGGAGTGAGGGCCTGTTCCCAGGAGCTACAGTCTGAGGAAAGGGCTAAAAAGCCTTCACTAGACCCCTGTACAGCTGTATAATGAGGCCCAGGCTTTATAGTGAAGGGACAGGAGTGAGGGTCTGTGCCCAGGAGCTACAGTCTGAGGAAAGGGCTAAAAAGCCTTCACTAGACCCCTGTACAGCTGTATAATGAGGCCCAGGCTTTATAGTGAAGGGACAGGAGTGAGGGTCTGTGCCCAGGAGCTACAGTCTGAGGAAAGGGCTAAAAAGCCTTCACTAGACCCCTGTACAGCTGTATAATGAGGCCCAGGCTTTATAGTGAAGGGACAGGAGTGAGGGCCTAATCCCAGGAGCTACAGTCTGAGGAAAGGACTAAAAAGCCTTCACTAGACCCCTGTACAGCTGTATAATGAGGCCCAGGCTTTATAGTGAAGGGACAGGAGTGAGGGCCTAATCCCAGGAGCTACAGTCTGAGGAAAGGGCTAAAAAGCCTTCACTAGACCCCTGTACAGCTGTATAATGAGGCCCAGGCTTTATAGTGAAGGGACAGGAGTGAGGGCCTGTGCCCAGGAGCTACAGTCTGAGGAAAGGGCTAAAAAGCCTTCACTAGACCAATGTACAGCTGTATAATGAGGTCCAGGCTTTATAGTGAAGGGACAGGAGTGAGGGCCTGTTCCCAGGAGCTACAGTCTGAGGAAAGAGCTAAAAAGCCTTCACTAGACCCCTGTACAGCTGTATAATGAGGCCCAGGCTTTATAGTGAAGGGACAGGAGTGAGGGCCTGTGTCCAGGAGCTACAGTCTGAGGAAAGGACTAAAAAGTCTTCACTAGACCACTGTACAGCTGTATAATGAGGCCCAGGCTTTATAGTGAAGGGACAGGAGTGAGGGCCTGATCCCAGGAGCTACAGTCTGAGGAAAGGGCTAAAAAGCCTTCACTAGACCCCTGTACAGCTGTATAATGAGGCCCAGGCTTTATAGTGCAGGGACAGGAGTGAGGGCCTGTGTCCAGGAGCTACAGTCTGAGGAAAGGACTAAAAAGCCTTCACTAGACCACTGTACAGCTGTATAATGAGGCCCAGGCTTTATAGTGAAGGGACAGGAGTGAGGGCCTGTTCCCAGGAGCTGCAGACTGAGGAAAGGGCTAAAAAGCCTTCACTAGACCCCGGTACAGCTGTATAATGAGGCCCAGGCTTTATAGTGAAGGGACAGGAGTGAGGGCCTGTGCCCAGGAGCTACAGCCTGAGGAAAGGGCTAAAAAGCCTTCACTAGACCCCTGTACAGCTGTATAATGAGGCCCAGGCTTTATAGTGAAGGGACTGGAGTGAGGGCCTGTTCCCAGGAGCTAAAATCTGAGGAAAGAGCTAAAAAGCCTTCACTAGACCCCTGTACAGCTGTATAATGAGGCCCAGGCTTTATAGTGAAGGGACAGGAGTGAGGGCCTGTGCCCAGGAGCTACAGTCTGAGGAAAGGACTAAAAAGCCTTCACTAGACTCCTGTACAGCTGTATAATGAGGCCCAGGCTTTATAGTGAAGGAACAGGAGTGAGGGCCTGTGCCCAGGAGCTACAGTCTGAGGAAAGGGCTAAAAAGCCTTCACTAGACCCCTGTACAGCTGTATAATGAGACTCAGGCTTTATAGTGAAGGGACAGGAGTGAGGGCCTGATCCCAGGAGCTACAGTCTGAGGAAAGGACTAAAAAGCCTTCACTAGACTCCTGTACAGCTGTATAATGAGGCCCAGGCTTTATAGTGAAGGAACAGGAGTGAGGGCTTGTGCCCAGGAGCTACAGTCTGAGGAACGGGCTAAAAAGCCTTCACTAGACCCCTGTACAGCTGTATAATGAGGCCCAGGCTTTATAGTGAAGGGACAGGAGTGAGGGCCTGTTCCCAGGAGCTACAGTCTGAGGAAAGGGCTAAAAAGCCTTCACTAGACCCCTGTGCAGCTGTATAATGAGGGCCAGGCTTTATAATGAAGGGACATAAGTGAGGGCCTATTCCCAGGAGCTACAGTCTGAGGAAAGGGCTAAAAAGCCTTCACTAGACCCCTGTACAGCTGTATAATGAGGCCCAGGCTTTATAGTGAAGGGACAGGAGTGAGTGCCTGTGCCCAGGAGCTACAGTCTGAGGAAAGGGCTAAAAAGCCTTCACTAGACCCCTGTACAGCTGTATAATGAGGCCCAGGCTTTATAGTGAAGGGACAGGAGTGAGGGTCTGTGCCCAGGAGCTACAGTCTGAGGAAAGGGCTAAAAAGCCTTCACTAGACCCCTGTACAGCTGTATAATGAGGCCCAGGCTTTATAGTGAAGGGACAGGAGTGAGGGCCTAATCCCAGGAGCTACAGTCTGAGGAAAGGACTAAAAAGCCTTCACTAGACCCCTGTACAGCTGTATAATGAGGCCCAGGCTTTATAGTGAAGGGACAGGAGTGAGGGCCTAATCCCAGGAGCTACAGTCTGAGGAAAGGGCTAAAAAGCCTTCACTAGACCCCTGTGCAGCTGTATAATGAGGGCCAGGCTTTATAATGAAGGGACATAAGTGAGGGCCTATTCCCAGGAGCTACAGTCTGAGGAAAGGGCTAAAAAGCCTTCACTAGACCCCTGTACAGCTGTATAATGAGGCCCAGGCTTTATAGTGAAGGGACAGGAGTGAGTGCCTGTGCCCAGGAGCTACAGTCTGAGGAAAGGGCTAAAAAGCCTTCACTAGACCCCTGTACAGCTGTATAATGAGGCCCAGGCTTTATAGTGAAGGGACAGGAGTGAGGGTCTGTGCCCAGGAGCTACAGTCTGAGGAAAGGGCTAAAAAGCCTTCACTAGACCCCTGTACAGCTGTATAATGAGGCCCAGGCTTTATAGTGAAGGGACAGGAGTGAGGGCCTAATCCCAGGAGATACAGTCTGAGGAAAGGACTAAAAAGCCTTCACTAGACCCCTGTACAGCTGTATAATGAGGCCCAGGCTTTATAGTGAAGGGACAGGAGTGAGGGCCTAATCCCAGGAGCTACAGTCTGAGGAAAGGGCTAAAAAGCCTTCACTAGACCCCTGTACAGCTGTATAATGAGGCCCAGGCTTTATAGTGAAGGGACAGGAGTGAGGGCCTGTGCCCAGGAGCTACAGTCTGAGGAAAGGGCTAAAAAGCCTTCACTAGACCAATGTACAGCTGTATAATGAGGCCCAGGCTTTATAGTGAAGGTACAGGAGTGAGGGCCTGTTCCCAGGAGCTACAGTCTGAGGAAAGAGCTAAAAAGCCTTCACTAGACCCCTGTACAGCTGTATAATGAGGCCCAGGCTTTATAGTGAAGGGACAGGAGTGAGGGCCTGTGTCCAGGAGCTACAGTCTGAGGAAAGGACTAAAAAGTCTTGACTAGACCACTGTACAGCTGTATAATGAGGCCCAGGCTTTATAGTGAAGGGACAGGAGTGAGGGCCTGATCCCAGGAGCTACAGTCTGAGGAAAGGGCTAAAAAGCCTTCACTAGACCCCTGTACAGCTGTATAATGAGGCCCAGGCTTTATAGTGCAGGGACAGGAGTGAGGGCCTGTGTCCAGGAGCTACAGTCTGAGGAAAGGACTAAAAAGCCTTCACTAGACCACTGTACAGCTGTATAATGAGGCCCAGGCTTTATAGTGAAGGGACAGGAGTGAGGGCCTGATCCCAGGAGCTACAGTCTGAGGAAAGGGCTAAAAAGCCTTCACTAGACCCCTGTACAGCTGTATAATGAGGCCCAGGCTTTATAGTGAAGGGACAGGAGTGAGGGCCTGTTCCCAGGAGCTACAGTCTGAGGAAAGAGCTAAAAAGCCTTCACTAGACCCCTGTACAGCTGTATAATGAGGCCCAGGCTTTATAGTGAAGGGACAGGAGGGAGAAAAGTGGGGAAAGGAGCCAGAAGAGCCGGACTGCCCATCACTAACCTGCAGAGCCGCACTCCACATATATGGCTGCTCTGTGCACAGGACCTGTGATGAGGTCACAGGAGGGGAGGAGTCAGGGGTCACATGATCTCCGGAGTGCAGACCTCCATGGAGCCTTCTCCTCAGTCAGTGACATTCCCGCCATTATTCGCCCCTCACTACTGGCACAATTACCCCGCGCCGCCTTCTCTACACAGTGTTATGTGTGGAATGTAACGTGTGATTTCTCTGGAGGGAAATAGACCCCACACAGGAGGGAATTCTCACCAGTTACCGGCCGTCTACTATATGGCGGCATATGACTGTGCTATCGACTCCACACCAGGAGCTAAAATGCCCAAATCTTGGTTATTTCCCCCCTTCCAGAGTCCGGCTGAGGCCGGGGTCACACTCGGGAGAAACTCGCCCGAGTCTCGCTCCTCAGTGCCCTTGTGGATTAGCCTCTGTAGGGGAAACGACACCGGCTGTCAGGGACAGGGGGCCCCAACATAAATCCAATATTCATTGTAAGAAAACCCAACCTGATGCTGCCATTTGGGGTAACCAATGCTCCGGCAGTCTGTGACAATGTCAGTAATTATATTTTTCTCACTGATTGGTAGATTTGTGGTAATTTTCCTGGATGATATAGTGAGTTACTCCCGTCCTCTGGAGGAGCATGCTGAGCATGTCAGACAGGGTCTCCAGGTTCTACGTGACAACTATTTATTTGGTAACCTGGAGAAATGACAAATTGTGGTCCAGCAGGTCCAGTTCTCAGGACATTAGGCTTCTGCATTGGGGTCTCAGATGGACCCCGTTACGGTCCCAGCAGTCGCTTCATTGGTTTGGACTATAAGCCGCACTGGACCATAAGACGCACCCCAAATTTTCAGAAGGATAATGGGGCAAAAGTTAATGTGTCAAATGGGGGTCTGTCCCACAGTCTGAATTCAGTAAACCCGGGGGGGATCGACAGCGCTGGTGGAGCTGGGTCACAGGAGGTGTTCGGTGATCCGGTGATGATCTGACTTATCCCAGGCTGGTGCAGCAGGAGCCTCTGTAACATCTGTAATCTCACTGAGGCCATTTG
This sequence comes from Dendrobates tinctorius, assembly GCF_039654945.1. Lineage (NCBI taxonomy): Eukaryota > Metazoa > Chordata > Amphibia > Anura > Dendrobatidae > Dendrobates > Dendrobates tinctorius. Next base: position 2,042,232 of record NW_027362032.1, on the reverse strand, counting down.
GAGTAAGGGGGTTTAGTTTATAAATCCAGAAGATTTCTTCCCGATGTACTTGTCCAATGCGATTCTGACCCTGCGAGGGAATCTCCTCTGTGGGGAATATTCTCAGTTGTGTGGAATCTTTCTGGTGTTTGATGGTGCAGTGACGTGAAAGCCCATGTTGGAGAAAACCCTATGGAGTATTGGGACGGTGTGAGTTCAGCCTTTTGTGGGGGGGTTGGGTCGTCCTTCCCACATATAATTTCTGGTATGAGCATATAATCACGTGTGTAACATAACTGGTGGAACATGACATGGGAGTTTTGATCAGGAAAATTTCACCAGTAGAAATAAGGGTGAGATCAGAGAGACCATGGCAGATAATATTCACACCTAAGAAATCTAAGTTATTCTGTGCAAATTGTGAATAAATCTCATATTAACCTTATTCTCCTTGTTATATATTTAATGAAATCATTAACCCCTTTCTGTCCCAGCCCACACCAGAAACACATCATCCACATACCGGTGGTCCGCACAGAGGTATCAGGTGGGGGTTTACACTATAAATATATTTATTTTCAAAGTCTGACAAGAACAAAGTAGTGAGACTGCAGCATCCGGCTCCCCCATCGCTGTCCCCGTCATCTGGGTGTACCAGCTGCCCCCAAAAGAGAAGGCCTTATGGGACAATATAACATTCAGGCTTTCCAGGATGAATCCAATATAGTCATCTGTTTCAGCAGTGTTTTTCATAGATTTTTTATTGCTTCCAGTCCTGTGATTTGTGGAATTCGTGCGTACAAGCTCCCGACGTCGATCAAAGCCAATTTATAACCCTCCTGCCAATCTATACCGGACCCAATTCTCTATAAATCTCCGGTGTCCTTGATGTGAGCAGGTGCTATTCTCAGTAATGGTCTCAGACACCGGTCTATAAATGTAGATAAAGATTCTGTTACTGATCCGACCCCGCACACTATCGGGCGGCCTGGTGGGGGCGCTGCGTCTTTGTGGACTTTAGGAATATAATACCAATGCGGCTTGTGTGGAAATTCAGGGAAGAGTTTCTCTGGTATTTCTTAGACAATCGTCCCTTCTCTATGTGAAATCTCAGAGAAGATCTTAGTTGTTCCTTCTCGTTATTTGTGGGATCAGCGCTTGCTTTTCTCTGTGCTGCTCTCTGATCGCTGTCTTTCTGCTCCTTACTATATTGTCCATTGCTATTAACACTACATTATTGCCTTTATCGGCTTCTCTAATAACAGGATCTTGGCAGTTTTTATCTCCTTCAGTGCTCGCTGTTCTTTTTTGTTACATTATCTGTTGTTTTTGTACAGCACTGCCTGTGTGTCTTTTACCCCTCTGTAAAAAACATAAAAACAATTAACCCGATCAGTAAACACCGGAAATAGAAAAAATGTGAGAATGACAAAATTACGTATTTATGGATGGCACAATTCCACAAAAAATGCTGTAACGAGCGATCACAATTGTACTAATAAAAACGTTATCTCGTCCTGCAAAAAATAATCCATCATACAGCTCCACCGGAGGAAAATAACAATGTTACGGGACTCGGAAAATGGAGAAACTGCTCCAAAAATGTTTCTTTCCAAACCTCAGATTTTTTTTCTCCATTAAAATAATAAAAACTGGACATGTTTGGTGTTGCCGTAATCATAGTGATGAGGAGAATCATATTACATGGTCAATTATACCACAAAATGTACAAAAACAATTCACAAAAAACAATGTCAGAATTGTTTTTTACACAATTTCACTGCACTTGGAATTTTTCCCTCATTTTTGAGTACACTATGTGGTAAAATTAAGGGAGTCATTGAAAAGTACAACTCGCCCCCCAAAAATCAAGCCCTCATATGTCTATGTGGCCAGAGAGATAAAGAGTTATGGCTCTGGGAAGAAGGGAGGGAAAAAACAGAAACAAAAGAACGAAAATGTCCCGCAGCATGAAGGGGTTAATTGCGTCTTTCTGCCACTTACAGGGAAAGTTAGAAATTAGTTGTGTCAGTTCCGCGTTATGTTCATGGCTTCTGATTTAGAGGAGTTGACTATAAAATTCCTTCCATGGCCGAATTCTCCGAATTCCTTTATTACAGAGGAAAATGAGACCATTGAGGGTGAAACATAGAGCCACATGTCACCTGTGTATAGAGCGAGTGTATAGAGCTGTTTTTCCTCGTCCCATTATTGATAGATGATGTGTCAGATAGAAGGCCGTCTCCCCTAATTATCATTTTAGGGTCAGTGTATAAGGAGAGAATGATAGATAACAAGAAAAGGCCCAACCCAATATGTCGTAGGGTGACCTTCAGGAAAGTCCGGGCACTATGTCCAACGCTTCTTCAGTGTCGGCAGAAACAAGGCACATTGGGATCCCCGGGGTTTCCGCATATGACATTAATAACAATGTTTTCTCACGAGCTTCTCTGTCCTTAATAAAGCCAACCTGATGGTCGGTAACAATTGGGGGCAGGTAGTGGGAGAGCCGGGCTGTATTCACTTTAGAGAATATCTTCACCTCTACAGTAATTAGTGATATTGTATGAAAATTAGGGCCGACATTTGGTTCTTCTCCAGGCTTTCAGAAACAATGTTATGTCAGCCTCAAGTAATTAAGGGGCGAAGAGGGAGTCTTCTGAGATATTACTGATCACTTTTCCTAAAATGGTAATAACTGGGGTGCAAACATCTTATAAAATCTATTATTGCCTCCATCCGGCCCAGGGCTCTTCCCGATAGGGAATGATGTAATGGCCTCTCCGATCTCTTTCTCAGTGACAGCTTTGTCTAGTTCCTCCTCCTCAGGGGTCTGTAAGGAAGGAAGAGCAGCGTCCATAATATATTTGTCAATTTTTCTTTCTGGAATATTAGGTGCCATGTCGTGGTATTATCCATGGATATTATAGAGCGAGCTATAATAGCAACAACATGCCTCAGCTATGTCAGAGGGGTTATGCATTTCTGGCCCGGGTGCCCCTTTTATTTTGGATACATATGTCCCTTGCATGCATGGATATAACCTCCTTGCCAATGAGCGACCACATTTATCTGTGAATTCGTACGAGCACCTTCTCATGTGATCTTGGTATTTTCTATTGTTTCATCTATTAACCACTTTACCGCCTTTCTTTTTTTTCAATTGGATAAATTTTATTGAACAAAACAAAGAATTACCAACATTTTGTTTTTCATATACAAACACTGTGAGAAAAACAATAAAAAAAGAAAAAACAGTAAACAATACAACAACCGGTTACAATGATATAAATCCCAATTTTGCTCTATAGTAGAGGATTTACAGCAGTCAATAACGCTGTGCATCCTCTGTAGTCCCGGAGCGTCTCTCCCAAACCCCCCTCCAGCCCCCCTCTCTCTTTCTCCCTACAGTCAGGTTAGAAGATGAGAGTGAGGGGGGATGGGACGATTACAGCACAGCAGAGATCAGAGCAGGGCCAGGAAGATGCCTGCAGCCCTGTGTGTCTTTGTCATCTCCTCCTGAGTCCTCATCATGGCTGCTCGTAAAGCACTGTCCTGGGAATGGATCTGTACAAGTGAAACCACAGAATCTGGTAAGTATACATGTATATGTGTATCTGTGTGTGTACATGTGCAATATATAGTGTGTGTGCCTGTATATGTGTATATAGTATGTGTGTGCATATATATATAATATAGTATGATTGTGTATATCTGTGGTGCATGTGAGTTTATATATAATATATATATACATGTACATACAGTATATAGTATGTGTATGTATATTATATTTGTATACTGCATGTGTGCACGATATTGTGTATATATATAAGCTGTATATGTATGTGAGCATACTGTATATACTGTATATAAACTGACTGTTTCTGTGTGTATATACTTTATATACACAGTATGTGTGTGTACTGTATGTACAGCATATAGTGTATGTTTCTATATTTATAAAGTATATATAATGTGTGTCCATGTATAGTGTGTATCTGTGTATATGTGCTGCATATATTGTCCTATAATTGTAGTGTCGCCATAATAGGAATCAGTAGTTTACCGTATTTTACTGATTATAAAACGCTCCGGATTATAAGACGCACCCCAAATTTTGAGGAGAAGAAAAGGAAAATAACTTTTTTTAATAAATTACTTACCGGAGGTGGTGGCTGCGGTGAAGCGAGGTCCCAGGGTCGCTGCTAGAGGAGGCAAGAGTGGAGCATTGCTGCAGGCTGGGATGAGGGGTCGTTCGGATGTGTGGCGCTCCGCTGCGGGTGTACGGTGCTGCGGGGGCTCTGCCGACATTTTGTGAAAGGCCAGAACCCCCGCAGTTTATATATTTATTTTTACTCATTTATATAGTGCTATTAATTCCACAGCGCTTTACAGACATTAGTGGTGTTTTCCCCAATGAGGCTCACAATCTACATTCCCTATCTTTAGAGACGGACATGCGGCGGCGTCTTTCCAGATCACAACATGTCTATTTATCTTGTGGAGATGCGATAAATCTCACCCGTACAATGTATTGAACGCAGTGAACCCGCACGATTCAGTGATCACATGTGGAGTCACCTGTGTTCAATAGCCGGCAGCGGACATGTGCTGCGTCCAAAGCGCTGCCAATTCCTGATCGTGTGACCCCGGCCTAAGAAATAAATCAGTTTCAGAAAAAAAAAAAAATTCCTTTGACCTCTGCTGGTGTCAGTGCCGTCTGTGGCCCCAATGGGGATTTATGAGAATCCTATTTTAGAGGGATTCAGGCAGAGCCCCCGGACGCACTGCAGTGTGAACAGGGCTTAATATCCTATTGTGTGGAATAGTGCCGTCTACTATACTATTCCGCACTGTCCCAGTGCAGCGGCCAGACACGGACACCGGCCAGACACGGACAGCAGCCAGACATGTTCACCGGGCAGACACGGACACTGTCCAGACATGGACAGCATCCAGACACGGACAGCATCCAGACACGGACACCGGGCAGACACAGATGCTGGCCAGACACGGACACCGGGCAAACATGAATTCCGGCCAGACACGAACACCGGGCAAACACGGACGCCGGCCAAACACGGATGCTGGCCAGACACGGACACCGGGCAAACATGAATTCCGGCCAGACACGAACACCGGGCAGACATGAACACCGGGCAGACACGGACGCCGGCCAGACACGGACACCGGCAAACATGAATGCCGGCCAGACACGAACACCGGGCAGACACGGACGCCGGCCAGACACGGACAGCAGCCAGACACAGGCACCAGGCAGACACGGACAGCAGCCAGACACAGACAGCAGCCAAACACAGACAGCAGCCAAACACAGACAGCAGCCAAACACGGACAGCAGCCAAACACGGACACCGGCCTGACACGGACACCGGCCAGACACCGACACCGGCCAGACACCGACACCGGCCAGACATTGACACCGACCAGTCACGGACACCAGCCAGAAGACACTTTTTTTATAAATCTGTTGCTGTCGTCTTTCAGAGTTTCTGCAGTGTTTTTTTCCTGTTCAAATGAATGGGACACAAAAATGTAAGTGAAAAGGCTGCAAAAAAGTAGAATATTTCCTGCCAACACTGTAGATCAATCCACAGCAAAAATGGTGGGTGTGAACAGACACTGCATGGGATTTCTGAGAATGTAAAAATAGTTAGCATGAACTGATAAATCCCCGGTTGCTCAAGCACCGATGCTCCGGGGGTCTCTGCCAGTCTTAGCATTGGGCTGCAGTGTTCTTGCGGCTCCGGGCGGGGGTCTCTGCCAGTCTCAGCACTGGGCTGCAATAGTCTTGTGGCTCCAAGGGTCTCCATCAATCTTAGCACTGGGCTGCAAAGATCTTATGGCTCCAGGGGTCTCTGTCAATCTTAGCACTGGGCTGCAAAGATCTTGTGGCTTTGGGGGTCTCTGTCAGTCTTAGCACTGGGCTGCAGTGGTCGTGTAGCTCCGGGCTTCTCCGCCAGTCTCAGCTCTGAGCTGTAGGGGTCTTGTTGCACTGGGGGTCTCTGTCAGTCTCAGCACTGGGCTCCAGTGGTCTTGTGGCTCTGGGGGTCTCTTCCAGTCTTAGCACTGGGCTGCAGTGATCTTGTGGCTCCGGGGGGGTCTCTGACAGACTTAGCACTGGGCTGCAGTAGTCTTGTGACTCTGGGCGTCTCTGCCAGTCTCAGCACTAGGCTGCAGGGGTCTTGTGGCTCCGGGAGATCTCTGCTAGTCTCAGCACTGGGCTGCAGTGTTCTTGTGGCTCCGTGGGTCTCTGTCAGTCTTAGCACTGGGCTGCAATGTTCTTGGGTCTCCGGGGGTCTCCGTCAGTTTCAGCACTTGGCTTCAGTGGTCTTGTGGCTCCGGGGTTCTCTGCGAGTCTCAGCACTAGGCTGTGTTAAATATTAATAATCCGTTAATTTCTTATTACACCCAGTTCTGTAGAATGCTTTAGCTTACATGACATAGGCTATTTTTAAGCTTGGCTCATGGTAGAAAGACAGCTCCATATATGTAGAGACCACGTGCTTTAGGAGACGTATATAATTCATGGCTAACTGTAGAGGTCGCTCTTCTTCCCTCACCATCATGAGAGACAGACACGAAGATGTCGCCTGTGTTGGGCCATGACATGACATAACAGCTGGTATATTACTTGACGGCGATGTGAGAAGCCGAACTGAGACACAGCAGCCATTTACTATTCAGGATCTCGGAGAGAAGAAGAATACATGTTGCTTTTGCCATGTGGGATCTCAGAGAATGAAGATGGAAAGCTTTTGCTATGAACAATGGACAATATCTCACCTCTTTTTATTCACCTGAATTATTTTGTAATAACCTTTCTTTGATGGAAGAATCCAAATAAACCACTATATTTTTATCTGGTAATTAGTCCTGAGTATTTTACAGGATAAGCATTATTTTACATTGGAGAGCCAGCCAGATCTGAATTTTTGTACTTTTTTGCGGATTTCCCTCAACTTGCCCACACGGGGGATTGGACTTTGCTAACGTCAAATCATATGTGCAAGTTATCGGGAATTCCACTACTTACAAGAATCACATAGAACCTAGAAGTAAGAATTGCCAGATAGATTGAGAAGTACTACAAGTGCCAAAGTGCCAGACGTGCTGAAGCCAAGAAGGGTGAAGACAAGAGCCCAGCGTTGTCTATCAAAGAAACAAGCTGAGAAATTTCAAGGTAAGAGAAATGGATGTAATTAATTGTCTTGCTAAGCAGAGTAAATTGAAATTTAAGTCTGTAGACAATTCTAATTCAGAAGTTTTATGGTTAAGTTTATATGCCGAGTGTGAACTCGAGAATCAGAGGTTAGATTCTAAGTTTTTCAATAGAGAAAGAGAGAGATTAAAAAATATTCTACAGATGGTAGATATATTTCATAGATCTGTGTCAGAGAAATCCAAAAATGATTGTTGTGATGTTCTCGAGATTGGCTGTAAAGTTAGGGAGATTGACTGTAATCAAGTGTCTGTAGCAGCCATTGAAGGTGACCTTGCAGACATGGAACAAGATGGAGAAGTAGGAGGAGACTTCAGAACTGACGTAGAGGACGTACAAGGGAAAGACGTACCACTAAAAATAGACGACTCACAGGCCCAAATCCGAAGTAGCGTGAGGAAGGATTTGATAAAGATATGCCAAATAATTCCTGCTTATGACAACAAAATAGATGTTTGTAGAAACTCTGAGATCTTTGAAAGTTGTTCTGAAAAATTTGATTTATCTAACGAGGAGAAGAATCAGTTGTTCAAAATGTGGATCCCTGTAAATTTTGCAAGGAGATTGTCTTTAAAGTTATCTGGTGAAACACATGAGAATTTAACTGATAAAGACAGATTAAAAATTCTCATTTTTTGTTCATCAAATGAAAATCATCCAGATATTGATATTCTTCAAAAATTAAGGATTGGTCGGAAGGAATGTATTTTTACGTTCATGTCCATATATGAACGTTTGTACAAAATGCTGAGTGAGAATGTCAAAACACCGTCCCTCATAAGGAGTTTTGTAAGCAAATTTTGGTTTCTAAATCCTGCATCTCGTGTTATTGCGTCACAAAAAGATTCTTTGTTTGAATGTGCGCAATCCCTTGATTTTGCCAGAAAACACGAGAATCGTGAGAGGAAAGTAAATTGTGCTAATTTTGGGAAGACAGGCAGAGTAAAATCTTATCAGAAGCCTGTATTAGCAAAGCCTTCTAAAATGAGATTTCCCCAAAATCAAATCTACGAAGAAAGAAAAAGAAAATCACATGTTTGTTATAAGCCATATGGAATGATACTAAGGAACACCGAAAAGACACAAATGGAATTAAGAAAAATGATGAGTTCTGATTTTCTTTCTGTAACAAAGATGGCCGAATTTAACAGACAGAAACAGGTGGTGAGTGACATCATGGCCTGTAAACTGAATACTCTGCTCCAAGAATCTATCAGCTTTAAAATGGCAAGAACCTTTCAGGATATTTTTTGCAGAGAAATAAGTATGGGTGTAGGAATTGGCTAGGAAAAAAGTAATATATATTGTGTAACAGTGGTATACAATTAGTGAGTTATAGAGTATAATCCTGTAGTTTTATGGTTTGTGGATATATACATATTCATACAGTATATATAGAGTGTTTGTAGAAGTAGAAATAGTAGAACTGTATTTTTTAATGAAAATTAAAATCTACATCAGTAATAATATTTAGAATATGAATATGATATTAACCTTATTTTTTATGTTTCCTTAGAATTTTCATTTCAAAGCAGGACTTAATCGAGAAAAATTCTCTTCCAAGGATTTATGCCTTTATTTACACAGGAAGTTGCAATAATTGCATGATTTTATATATCTAACCCTTAAAAGGAAATAACTGATTGCTTTTTTAAAAAAAATGTCTTGTGTGTGTGCTTTTGTGCTGCATGGCTTGAATGACAACCTCAACAGGTGAAAATTTCAACCTTGTTCTAATAATAAGTATACCAGACCAGTATACTATGTCCCTGTTTCATAGGGAAAGAATTTTCAAGGGGGTCTCAACTTTTGCAAACCAATGGAATTTTTTTTTTCCAGGCCTAAATGTCAAGTATAGCTATACAACATATATTTATGTAATGTGGAGGAATATTCAAAGAAATATTAAGAGACTAAATTGAAATAGTTTACAATGCATTGATAATTAGGATAATTTGGGTTAAAACACGTGTATTCATCACACCTTCATATGTGAGGTATTTGGTTTAAAGTTAATATGTGACACAGTCTGAGTGACAGTGACTGAGTGTATGAGCAGCTGCTGAGCGAGTGATGTGATACGTTTGTAAGAGGCCTCAGGATTCTGAATGAGGAAAGGAAAAAAAAAAAAAAAAAACCCCAAAGCTTTTATCTTTAGGAGAAATATGCAGATCAGTTAAATTATTAGAATATTAGGATATATAATGAAATATTATCTATACAACATATATTTCTATATTTCTATAGTAATTATTATTTCTTGATTTAGTTAATAGTGGATAAGTGCAAAGTGCAATCGCACATCAAAATGGTTTATGCAAATTAATTTTTCCAAAGGATAATTTTATGATATTCAAATTAATTTTAATGGTTACACATCTTCAGACAAATAATGGTATAAGCAAGTATAATATTTACACAATTTATAAATTAATTATTTTTAATTTTGGTTTTGATAAATGAATTATTTCATGAAACAATATTTTTTGGTATTAAGGGGGAAAATATGTTTTTTATCCTGACTACATCATCACATTTGATTAATACCTCTTCTTCACACATTTTAATAGGAAAAAAATATTAATAAGGTACAATGGTATAAGTATTGGGTATAATAACAAGTATTATAAAGAGTCATTTCTTTACACTAAGAGGAATTACATGCAAAGTTGCATGATTTGAATATTTTGATAACACAAGTTTATGACAATTATGAAATAATCCAGATCATGGAAATATTAAGGGTATATGTTACTGAAGACATAACTACTCTGCATCAACATAAAGGCCTTATTCTTATTTTTATTTTTATTCTTATTTTTCATTATTTTTAATTCTTTCACCAATATTTAGTAAAGTAATATCTACTGAGAATATTGCTTCACTAAATATAGCGATTATATGGTTCTATTACTAAGGAAAATGTTTCACTTCTGAGTTATATGCAACAATTCTTTTATTCATTCATTCGCTCACTCATATATTCTTATTTTGGTTCATGGCTATACATTCCTACATATTATTAGTATAATAAATATATTCCTTATTAATAAAGATGATAACACTGGTTACATAAAACACAGTGACACCTATGGGTTGAAAAAGGTAATTACACCTATGACATAAAAATGTTCTATCACATAAAAAAAAATGGATAATAATGTATTATCACTTATTATTGGTTTATTATTTCAAATATTGAAATCCATATATGGTACAAATTCTGATAATAATTATATGGATATTACTGATTGCTATGGTACGCTGTGATATTATAGGATAGAAAATTACCAGATTTGGTATAGACTAGGGAATGAAGACTTCAAGCAAGATACTGAAATTATGTTAATAAAGACTTTTCACATTTCTAAACTTCATTGATTTTTATCAGTTGCAAGAAGAAGAATGCCGCGATCCAGAAGTCCCAGAAGGTAACAAAGCTATGATTACTGAGTAATAGACTGTGTTAATTACAAATGCAGTATCCACCACTGACAGTCACAAGTGCAGTATCCACCACCGACAGTCACAAGTGCAGTATCCACCACCGACAGTCACAATTAAAGTGTCTAACCTGACAACCAGAGGACGATGATCCTATGATGCTGAGATGAATGGTGTTATCACGTTCTTATCAAGTTCCAGAGGTTTTCAATCACCTGAAAAGCTTCGATGAAAGCTGGTGAACAATGAAGGTAATTGTCAGGAAGCTACAACCCTGACATATGTCCTGTGCATTAGGACAAGGACTGGTTATGGTGCTATGTTTAGCAAGGAAGAGTCATTTTAACCCTTGCTTTGCTGACCAAAGACGTCACACCTGTTCAAAGACCAGTGCCGATGGAGGATTCCAGAATATCCAAGGCGAGCCAATGTAAGCCCAGGTTTTTAAAGGTGACACTGCACAGATATTAAAGCTGCATTTCATCTATAGACTTTGTTTCTTATCAACATTTGAATTTATGGACTTTGATTTGATACACCACACAATTCCTACAACATCTATATGCTATAAGAAAACTGTATTTTTAAAAGAACCAAGAAGAAGACAGAAGACATCAAAATGAAGACCAGATGACATCAGATGATGATGACTGGACCTGAGATGCTTCAATTTAGACTTAGGGAAGTATAATTATACATATTTTATATGAATATTGTTCACGACTTACCATAACATGAATTCACATCAATTATGTCATTGAGTACTTATAACGGTAATCTGATATTATTATTATTATTATTATTATTATTATTATTATTATTGATATTAAATTATTTTGTCAAAGAAGAAGAAAAGAAGAAAGAAGATCTTGTTATATTTGAGGGTTCCAATTAATGTCTGTCTCCCTCAAAAGGGGGAATTGTTAAATATTAATAATCCGTTAATTTCTTATTACACCCAGTTCTGTAGAATGCTTTAGCTTACATGACATAGGCTATTTTTAAGCTTGGCTCATGGTAGAAAGACAGCTCCATATATGTAGAGACCACGTGCTTTAGGAGACGTATATAATTCATGGCTAACTGTAGAGGTCGCTCTTCTTCCCTCACCATCATGAGAGACAGACACGAAGATGTCGCCTGTGTTGGGCCATGACATGACATAACAGCTGGTATATTACTTGACGGCGATGTGAGAAGCCGAACTGAGACACAGCAGCCATTTGCTATTCAGGATCTCGGAGAGAAGAAGAATACATGTTGCTTTTGCCATGTGGGATCTCAGAGAATGAAGATGGAAAGCTTTTGCTATGAACAATGGACAATATCTCACCTCTTTTTATTCACCTGAATTATTTTGTAATAACCTTTCTTTGATGGAAGAATCCAAATAAACCACTATATTTTTATCTGGTAATTAGTCCTGAGTATTTTACAGGATAAGCATTATTTTACAGGCTGCAGGGGTCTTGTGGCTCCAGGGGTCTCCAACAGTCTCAGCACTGGACTGCAGAGGTCTTGTGGCTCCGGGAGTCTCCATCAGTCTCAGCACTGGGCTGCAGGGGTCTTGGCTCTGGGGGTCTCTGCTAGTCTCAGCAATGGGCTCCAGTGGTCTTGTGGTTTCAGGGGTCTCTGCCAGTCTTAGCACTGGGCTGCAGTGGTCTTGTGACTCTGGGGGTCTCTGCCAGTCTCAGCACTAGGCTGCAGGGGTCTTGTGGCTCCGGGAGATCTCTGCTAGTCTCAGCACTGGGCTGCAGTGTTCTTGTGGCTCCGTGGGTCTCTGTCAGTCTTAGCACTGGGCTGCAATGTTCTTGGGTCTCCGGGGGTCTCCGTCAGTTTCAGCACTTGGCTCCAGTGGTCTTGTCGCTCCGGGGTTCTCTGCGAGTCTCAGCACTAGGCTGCAGGGGTCTTGTGGCTCCGGGGGTCTCCATCAGTCTCAGCACTGGGCTGCAGGGGTCTTGGCTCTGGGGGTCTCTGCTAGTCTCAGCAATGGGCTCCAGTGGTCTTGTGGTTTCAGGGGTCTCTGCCAGTCTTAGCACTGGGCTGCAGTGGTCTTGTGGCTCCGGGGGTCTCTGCGAGTCTTAGCACTAGGCTGCAGGGGTCTTGTGGCACCGGGGGTCTCCATCAGTCTCAGCATTGGGCTGCATGCAGTGGTCTTGTGGCTCCGGGCTTCTCTGCCAGTCTCAGCGCTGGGCTGCAGTGGTCTTGTGGCTCCGGGAGTCTCTGCGAGTCTCAGCACTAGGCTGCAGGGGTCTTTTGGCTCCGGGAGTCTCTGCGAGTCTTAGCACTAGGCTGCAGGGGTCTTGTGGCACCGTGGGTCTCTGTCAGTCTCAGCATTGGGCTGCAGTGGTCTTGTGGCTCCGGGCTTCTCTGCCAGTCTCAGCGCTGGCCTGCAGTGTTCTTGTGGCTCCGGGCTTCTCTGCCAGTCTCAGCACTAAGCTGCAGGGGTCTTGTGGCTCCGGGAAGTCTCTGCCTGTCTCAGCACTGGGCTGCAGTGGTCTTGTGGCTCTGGGGGTCTCTGCCAGTCTCAGCACTGGGCTGCAGGGGTCTTGTGGCTCCGGGAGGTCTCTGCCAGTCTCAGCACTGGGCTGCAGTGGTCCTGTGGCTCCGGGGGTCTCCATCAGTCTCAGCACTGGAGTGCAGTGGACTTGTGGCTTCAGGGTTCTCCGTAAGTCTCAGCACTGGGCTGCAGGTGTCTGGTGACTCCGGGGGTCTCCATCAGTCTCAGCACTGGGCTGCAGTGGTCTTGTGTCTCCAGGGTTCTCCGTAAGTCTCAGCACTGGGCTGCAGGTGACTGGTGGCTCCGGGGGTCTCCGTCAGCCTCAGCACTGGGCTGCAGTGGTCTTGTGGCTCTGGGGGTCTCTGCCAGTCACAGCACTAGGCTGCAGGGGTCTTGTGGCTCCGGGTGGTCTCTGCTAGTCTCAGCACTGGGCTGCAGTGGTCTTGTGGCTCTGGGAGTCTCCATCAGTCTCAGCACTGGGCTGCAGTGGTCTTGTGGCTCCGGGGTTCTCCGTAAGTCTCAGCACTGGGCTGCAGGGGTCTTGTTGCTCTGGGGGTCTCTGCCAGTCTTAGCACTGGGGTGCAGGTGTCTGGTGGCTCTGGGAGTCTCCATCAGTCTCAGCACTGGGCTGCAGTGGTCTTGTGGCTCCGGGGTTCTCTGTAAGTCTCAGCACTGGGCTGCAGTGGTCTTGTGGCTCTGGGGGTCTCTGCCAGTCTCAGCACTGGGGTGCAGGTGTCTGGTGGCTCCTGGGGTTTCAGTCAGTCTCAGCACTGGTCTGCAGTGGTCTTGTGGCTCCGGGGGTCTCCATCAGTCTCAGCGCTGGGCTGCAGTGGTCTTGTGGCTCCGGGGGTCTCCGTCAGTCTCAGCACTGGTCTGCAGGGGTCTTGTGTCTTCACCTTATATTATAGCTGCAAAGTGAATAATAACCATCAGGGCCCCCGAACCATCGGCCACGGAGCCAGAGGGGATTTAGCAGAGTAGTTTGGGGGACATGTAGGACTTGTTATTAATCACTTTTCATACTGTTGTTTGTGAGGTAGGATGTAGAAAAAGACGGCAAGTCTGCTAATGTTTTCTATTATGTGACTGTACGGCCCCTTCACACGACCTGTCATGTTTTTCACAGATGCCACGTGTCCCCTATTTGACCTACGGTGCTGCTCTCATGTACGTGTTTTCCCAGCAGCACAGATGACAAAGGACCAATACAAGTCTATGGGTCCATGTAAACATGCCGTCCGTGTGCTGTCCGTGGGCTGTACATGTGCCGTCCGTGTGCTGCACATGTGCCGTCCGTGTGCTGTACATGTGCCGTCCGTGTGCTGTACATGTGCCGTCCGTGTGCTGTACATGTGCCGTCCGTGTGCTGTACATGTGCTGTCCGTGTGCTGTACATGTGCCGTCCGTGTGCTGCACATGTGCCGTCCGTGTGCTGCACATGTGCCGTCCGTGTGCTGTACATGTGCCGTCCGTGTGCTGTACATGTGCTGTCCGTGTGCTGTACATGTGCCGTCCGTGTGCTGCACATGTGCCGTCCGTGTGCCGTCTGTGTGCTGTACATGAGACGTCCGTGTGTAACATGGAAAGTCTATGAGAAGCTTTGTAATTCCATTTCCATTATCCATATGGATGACCAAGATCAGAGTCTCATTACCCAGAGTAGAGAAGCTCCAGGGACAAAGACCCCGTCTGGTCCTAACACGCTGGGAGCCCAGAGTATCCAGCCACGGGGCCCGGATTCTCTCATTTGTGGCCCCAGCGTTTCTTGTAGAATAAATCCCTTTCTCACACAGTCCTGTAGTAATGACTTTGTTCTCACGTTTTGTAGGAGGGTTCGTCTGACTCCATCTTATGTTATCAGTATAAGTGCGAGAGATGAGAGACCGACAACCGCAGTTTCACCGTGTGTGTCCGGCGTCAGTTCTACAGTGTGAGAGATGCAGGGTCTGTGACCGAAGCTGGGGGTATACGGGTGTATACAGCATACACAGGGGATTGCGACTGAAGCTGGGGGTATACAGGTGTATACAGCGTACACAGAGGGGTCTGCGACTGAAGCTGGGGGTATACGGGTGTATACAGTGTACACAGGGTCTGCGGCTGAAGCTGGGGTATACAGTGTACACAGAGGAGTCTGCGACCGAAACTGAGGGTATACGGTGGACGCTCCACACACCTCGTACACACGCGGCTCCGCTCCGTACACCTCGTACACACACGGCTCCGCTCCGTACACCTCGTACACACGCGGCTCCGCTCCGTACACCTCGTACACACACGGCTCCGCTCCGTACACCTCGTACACACGCGGCTCCGCTCCGTACACCTCGTACACACACGGCTCCTCTCCGTACACCTTGTACACACACGGTTCCGCTCCATACACCTCGTACACACACGGCTCTGCTCCGTACACCTCATACACACACGGCTCCGCTCCGTACACCTCGTACACACGCGGCTCTGCTCCGTACACCTCGTACACACACGGCTCCTCTCCGTACACCTTGTACACACACGGCTCCGCTCCGTATACCTTGTACACACACGGCTCCGCTACACACACCTCGTACACACACGGCTCCGCTCCACACACCTCGTACACACACGGTTCCGCTCCGTACACCTCGTACACACACGGCTCCGCTCCGTACACCTCGTACACGCGGCTCTGCTCCGTACACCTCGTACACACACGGCTCCGCTCCGTACACCTCATACACACACGGCGCTGCTACATCCACCCTGTAAACCCCTCCTGACCCCACACATAAACTTCCCCTCATCCAGCACCATGACAACCAGCACAGCAGAGTCCTGCACACACTGAGGCCCCTGATCATGTGACCCCTGACTCCTCCCCTCCTGTGACCTCATCACAGGTCCTGTGCGCACAGAGCAGCTGTAGAAATCTCCGGCCTCGGGGTCTCACCAGACTTCGCTCTTTTCTTGCAGGGGCCGCAGTGGATTTCATCCTGGATCCATAGAGCTGAATAGAGGAGTGATGTTCCTTCACTCTGATGGGAATTGATGGTGACGTTTGTCCAACGTCCACGTTACCGAGTAAATCCCCCCAGGACTGCATCCGGTAAAGACCCCGATATCCACAGGTGTCCCCTCTAATTGGGGGAAAGGGATAGAAAAGCGTCTTATCCCGAGGGGAAACCCTGTACATGGAGACATCGGCCTCAGATCTCTCCTGTCCTGTTCTTCCAGAAAAGCCTCAAACTTCTGTGTGTGACTCAGAGCTGAGATCTAACGGGAGAGAAGATTCCAGTGCGGGGAAGACGGGAAACCTTCATATAGACGGCCGGTGGGGATGGAGGCAGTGACCGACTCTGGCCACATCTGTCTCTAGAGCCGCAGTAGAAGATGAAGATGTCGTTCTCACCATGAAGGAGTTATTTCTCATGTCGCGTGTAATGAATATCTCCTGCAGTATTGCTAATGCCGATTCCAGTGTCGGTAATGAGACGAGAATTAGCGTTATGGAAGATGAGTCTATGAGGAACGTGTTCAGCTGCCGACTCCGAGGAGGAAACTGCTTGTTGTCTGTGGCCTAAATATATAGGTTTTATTAGTAGATGTCAGGGAAGAAAACTAAACCCTGTAAGATAATAAACCTCCTCATATGTTTCCCTTATTATCTCCAGTAATTGTATTATTACACAGGATTCTTATGATGTTACATCGGATCATCTTCTTCTCATTCAGGTCTCTACAATATCGGATCCTCTCAGTGAAGATCTTCTACAAAAGAGAATTTTCCTGATTTACCCATCAAGGATGGATATGGACAGAGACAAGATGGCGGAGAGGATGTTACACCTCACCCTAGAGATCCTCTTCCGTCTCACTGGAGAGGTGAGAGATTCTGATGACGTCACATTACATCATTCTTATCTATGGGAATAACAGATGGACAGAACTGGAGAGGTGAGGACTCTGGAAATGTCTGGAGTGAGATTTATTAATGTGTCTCTCCATAACCAGGATTACACAGTGGTGAAGAAGACCTCTAGTGATCGCTGTCAGGACCCTGTGTCTGAGGGATGGGGAAGACCCCTGAGCCCAATCACGGGGCCTCCACCTCACCCCCTGATCCATGAGGACATCAATTACCAGAAAATCCTAGAACTCATCTACAAGATGATTGAGCTGCTGACTGGAGAGGTGACACTGCTGGGAATGCTGGGACATTATACAGTAACACTATGAAGGGATCGGGGGATGACGGTATCATTGTATGTGTCAGGTTCCTATAAGGTGTCAGGATGTCGCTGTCTATTTCTCCATGGAGGAGTGGGAGTATTTAGAAGGACACAAAGATCTGTACAAGAACGTCATAATGGAGGTTCCCCAGCCCCTCACATCTCCAGGTAATAGACAGGACTAAATACACACGGCCTATAATTATCTGTAAGTAGAGAATGAATTCAGTCCCTGTATGTGTTTCCTCCAGATCTATCCAGTAAGAGGACAACACCAGAGAGATGTCCCCGTCCTCTTCTTCCACAGGACTGTAACCAAGAAGATCCCAGTGCTCCTCAGGATCATCAGGTAGATGGAGAGAAGGTGTCAGGAGATCTCCCCTATGATGTGTAGACGGCTGTGAAGGTCTTGTGCTCAGTCTTGTTTTATCTCACCATCCTGTTAGCTCTTCTTTAAACTTGCTTCCGCTTTTTAATGTTTTTTTTTTAAATCTGGTGCTCAGAACTGGACACAGTGTTCCAGAAGAAATCTGACCAAGAAGGAGTAGATGAGAATAATTATTTGACATGATGTAGACTCTATACTTCTCTTAATACTTCACAGAACTTGTGTTGGCAGCAGATTACTCACGATTCTCTCCAAGCTTGTGACAACAGAACTTGCTTATTCAGGAACAATCAGGAACAATATATGATAAGCTTAATAGATCAGGAATAAATCATTTGTGTGTCCCTATCTGTGCATCATCTACAGCAGGCTGCTTCTCTCATACACAGACACAGCAGGAAAGCAGGAAATACAGTCACATGCTCTCCCTGTGTGAGCCTCTGGGAGATTTTTTTAACTTTATAAACAGCATACAAAACTAGCAACTAAACACTCATACACCCCCACTCAACAAATACTTACCCTGTTAGTCCCATTGCGGTTCTGAAGTCCACAAACTTGGCTCTTGATAATGGCTTTGTCGTGCCATCAGCTATCATCTTGTCAGACTCGCAATAAACAAACTGGAGTACACCACGTTCTACTAAGTCACGTAAGTGGTGATGTTTTACATCAATGTGCTTAGTCCTTGCACTAATCTTCTTACTGCTGGCAAGGTAACTGTTGGTTGAGCTAATGGCTTGCCGAAATCTTCCAAAAGTTGTTTTAACCAGATTACATAAGCATAGGCAGCGACATATATTCTGCTTCTGTAGAATATAATGCGACTGACACTTGTTTTCTGTTGGACCAAGAAATTGAATTTGCTCCTAACTTGAACATGTAACCACTTGTTGATTTCTGATCACTTGAATCTCCAGCCCAATCAGCATCGACATAACCTCTGAGTGTGAGATCTCCTGATGCAGATATTTTAACATTTAGCCTTTGAGTTTCTTTAAGATATTGAAGAATTCTCTTAATTGCATTCCAGTCTCTCTGGCGTAGCTCGCTTACACGTCGACAGAGAATTCCGACTGTGGCTGTGATATCCGGACGAGTTGCGGTTGCTATGTACAGAAGCTCCCCCACTGCTTGTCTGTAACTCTCAGCCTTTGGCTTGTGACATTCCAAACTGGTTTAGGATTGTGGAAATTTTATAGCTTTCGTTGAGAAGAAAACTCCCATCTTCTTCTCTGTGGATTTGGATTCCCAAATAATATGTCACATTTCCAAGGTCCTTAGTCTCAAAGTGCTGGTTGAGAATTTCACCTAGCCTTGCAATTTCTTTTTCATCTTGAGAAGACATGATTACATTGTCTACATATAGGAGAACATACATCCACTCCTTCACTACATTTTTCTTATACAAACATGGATCAGCTTGAGATCTTTTAAATCCTTCATCCATCAAGACTTTGTTCATTTTCGAGTTCCAAGCTCTTGCTGAAGGCTTAAGTCTATAGAGAGATTTTTGCATTTTACAAACAAGGTGCTCTTAACCAAAGTAACATAGTTAGCAAGGCCGAAAAAAGCCATGTGTCCATCCAGTTCAGCCTATATTCCATCAGAATAAATCTCCAGATCTAAGTCCTTCTAAAGAAGCTAATAACTGTAAGACACAATATTGTTACACTTCAGGAAGACATCCAGGCCTCTCTTGAACCCCTCGACTGAGATCGCCATCACCACCTCCTCAGGCAAGGATTTCATCACCCTTTTTAATATACCCCTTGGGTTGGCTCATGTACCTCTTCTTCAATGTCACCATGTATTTTTTTTGAAAAAATGTTATGTGGTCAATTTGAGGAGCGCTATGGCAATAGAGCACACTGCAATAAGTAGATAGTGAACAGCCTTTTATTAGACCACAATGCATTTCGGCAGCAGACCGCTGTCTTCCTCAGATGGATTTATTAATGTCACCATGTAGGAAGGTTGTTTTGATGTCAAAATGTCTCACTGTCATCTGTTGAACTGCAGTTATGGACATTAAAGTTCTGAATGTGGCTTGCTTCACAACTGGAGAAAATGTAGCATCATAATCTTCACCATACTTTTGCTACAAATCTTGCCTTAAACCAGTGAACGTTACCTTCTGAGTCATATTTGTTTTTGAAGACCCACTTACATTCGATAGCTCCTTTTCCTTGTGGTAGCTCAGGAAGTTCCCATGTCTGGAGTTGGTGAATGGACTCCAACTCTTCATTAGCAGCATTTATCCACTTCAGCTTCTCATGGACAGGAGGTTTTACATCTGTTGCCATGACTGTGGCTCTGGTTCAGGAAGTGTTCTGATCATATAAGAAAGGCGTCTAGCTGGGATACCTTTGTTTGGCCTTTCTGATCTCCTGACAGGAGGTTGACTTGGCTTTTCTGTGTCTTCCTTGGTGGCTTCAGAGCTTATCTACACTTCAGTGTTTTCCTTTTCAGTGTCTGGGTTTGGTGATTGAGATTCTTGTTCTTGCTTCTCAGGTTGAATAACTGGTGTAACCTCATGGAATTTGAGCGATAGAGTTTTCATCAATCACTACATCTCTGCTGATTGTTGCTGTGTTGGTCTCTGGGGGTAGGATTCTGTATCCCTTTTGAGTTTCCCTATAGCCCACCAGGACTCCTTGCTTTGCGTGTGATTCCCACTTGAAACGTTTTTCTTTGGAAACATACGCAAATGTTATACTTCCAAATATCCTGAGGTGCTTCAGGTGAGGCTTCTCCCAGTTCCATAGCTCATATGGAGTTTTATTTGTGGCTTTACCTGGCACTCTGTTCTGAAGATGGCAAGCTGTCATGATGGCTTCTCCCCAATACATTGTAGGTAGATTCACATCAAACAACATACTACTTCCACTTTCTCAAAGAGTACGGTTCTTTCTCTCTGCAATGCCATTTTGTTCTGGGTTGTATGGAACATGATTCCATCCTTTTTCAAAATGGTTTTCACCTTACCACTTGTATATTCGGTTCCATTATCTGTACGCACGGCTTTTGGCATTCTTCCAAATTTGTTAAACACTACAGCAAGATATTCTCCAAGTTTCTGTGGAACTTCATCCTTACTGTGAAGCAGGTAGGCGACTGTATATCTGGAGTAGTCATCAATAAATGTGAGAAAATATCTCATCTTGCTAGGAGTTTGAACACTCATTGGACCACATGCATCTGTATGTATCAGATCTAGAGGCTGTGCAGATCTAGTGGTGCTTATTTTAGGAAAGGATTTTCTGGACATTTTCCCTGTAAGATAGTTGGTGCACATCATCATTTGACTGCACTGGTTGATTTCAATACCATTTACCAGTTGCGCTAGCTTCCTTACTGCTCCTGGGTCTCTGTGCCCAAGACATCTGGGCCATACATGGACACAGTTCTTATGCAGTTCTTGTCTAGCACTGTACACTCATTCTTTGCATTTTATATGATAAAGTTCTTGTTGGATTTTTCCTACTGCGAGAGTGTGACCCTTCTTTTAGATAACGCAGCTGTTATCTCTAAAATAGCACAAAACCCATATAGATGTCCAGGCACAAAAACTGATTTATAACAATCAACCCAAAAAGAGAAAGTCCAGTATAGCGTGCCAGTATAAAGATATATAACCTTTATTAAACTCAGAGGAATTCATACACACGTAATACAAAGTTATTCCCAGTAAAATATTCAAGGTCACTTCTTAACCATAATAGGGGAGTTAACCCCATAAGCCCAATCTACCACCTATGTAACCAGTGCACATGTATAATCCTTAATTTGTAGCCACTTAGATCTCTAATACCCGGTACCGGCCGTGTCCCACTCAGGCAGTAAATGAGAAAAAGTAAATGAATTAGCACTTACATTGGTGGTGGTCTGCTGTGTGTGGTCTCCCCAAGCTCCCCAACGTGCATTTCATCTCTTCATCAGGAGGTGAACGCTAGGGGGAAGGGGTGGGTGCATTAAATAGAACAAGCGACCTATGGCATGCGTGCTCTCAGATCTATGAGGGGTTCCATGTCATGTCGGGGTCACTTCCGGTACTTCACTGCGCGTGCGCTCCCAACATCACTCATCCATCAGACGTCATGGATTACGGCCGTGGAACATAAGCACAACATGGGCCGTCATGGAGATTGCGCATGCGCCTTGCCCCCAATGCCCACTTTCCATAGCGTCAGTGAATGTGACGGCTTTGCACGCGGCATAGCAGGAAGTGAGGAGTTCCATCAGTAAATAATGTGAGATCATATATATTAATGTAAAGAATAACCAAAAAAAGTGCATAATGACATATACTAGTAGTGATGCCTCATTAAGTGTAATATTTGTACTGCTCAAGTAAAGTAATATGATGTAAGTGTAAAGTGCCCAGTATGAAACATAATAATATACCCTAAATAAATGATAAAGTAAAAATAATGTGCTAACAATGCAGTAATTATCCCATTTAACAGCATAATTTTACATAGGATAAGACTGTATTGAGTAAACATACATTTATAGTAAAGTTATATATGTAGAAACAAAGTGCATATAGTGACATAAGGTGTCCAGTGCATACCATACTAATATCTCACAATTAGTGTATAAACTAGTGCATATCACCAATAGCACACATAACACATGATAAACTATGAATAACCCCACGATTGATAAGAAAATCCCATCCTGTGACCCCACATATCAGACTGCGTTCCATAAGGAAAAGAACAGCTGACTAGGCCACAGAATGTTTATGATGACTGCGTAGTCCTTACTGATTTTGATCCTCTTTTGCTTATTAGAATAAATCTTGTCCCATATAGGTCAGACCATATCCAGAAGTGGATCACATGCCGAGAGAGCCAAAAGGCTACCCAACCACAGTTACTAAATGGAACCTAGAATATGGTACAAAAGGAATAAATCATAGGAAAATCCCAAGACCAATTGGTTAAAATATACGAAACAATCATAAACCCAAAAAGATCACCCCCACCCACCCATAGTAAAAGAGACAAATCCTTCACAGAAAAGAACACACTTGCCATTGGCCACTTGTCCTATTTATTGCACCCACCCCTTCCCCCTATCGTTCGCCTCCTGACGAAGGGATGAAAGGCGTGTTGGGGCACTTGAGGTGACCACACACAGCAGACCACCATCAATGTAAGTGCTATTCTGTTTACTTTTTCTCATTTACTGCCTGAGTGGGACACGGTCGGTACCGGGTATTAGAGCTCTAAGTGGCTACAAATTAAAGATTATACATATGCACTGGTTACATAGGTGGTAGATTGGGCTTATGGGGTTAACTCCCCTATTATGGTAAAGTGGTGACTTTGAATTTTTTACTGGGAATAACTTTGCATTACATGTGTATGAATTACTCGGATTGAGATTATTAAGGGTTATATATTTTTATACTGGCACGCTATACTGGACTTTCTCTTTTTGTGTTGATTATTATCTCTAAAAGTAACTAGATTCCCTTTTGTGTGAGCTTCTTTACTGACAGAAGATTGCTTTCAAGGCTTGGAGCATAGAAAACATCCTTTTGTCATGATCCAGGTCGGAGTTTAGTTCTTGTTATTCTCTCCCCGGCCTGGTTATGCGGGGGTTAACTTTCTCTGCCTCGTTTTGGGATCTGTTTGGCTATTTCAGTCCTCTGCTGCTTGCAGGCAGCGTCAGTTATAGTTCCTGCCCCTGGCTTGAGCGGCTGACCCCGTTACACCCTGATT
This sequence comes from Dendrobates tinctorius, assembly GCF_039654945.1. Lineage (NCBI taxonomy): Eukaryota > Metazoa > Chordata > Amphibia > Anura > Dendrobatidae > Dendrobates > Dendrobates tinctorius. The sequence goes on along the minus strand of NW_027362032.1, from coordinate 2,018,732 downwards.
TGTTCTCTGCCCGTTTACTGAGTTCCCGTGTCTGCCCACTCCTGTTACGCCGCTCGTCTTGGTATTTGCTCCCCGTGCTGTGACCCCTTGGTATTTGACCCGGCTTGTTCGCTGACCTGTTTGACTGTCTTATGTATCTGGCATCTCTGCTCCCAACCACCTCCGACTTCTCTGGCTTGTATCTGACCATGTCTATTGCTATTTCCTCTGGTATTGCATTCCCTGTCCATTACTGACCTGGCTTCTATGACCACTCTTTCACCACCTAGTGGTACCTGCACTGCTGCACTGTGGTGGTACGCTGTGAGTGCAACCATTTTTTCCTCACCAGCACCCCCTAGTGGAGGTTGCACGCTACTGCGCTGCAGCAGCATTACGCCTTTATTGGGATCTTTCTGCTTTGTGCTGAGGAAACTGGACAGTGGAGGTAGCAATATCCTACTCCTTCTGAAGTCATATAGTGACCATTAGCTAAGATGACCTTTTCTGACTTGCTTTCATTAAGGTCAGTGAAGAAATCCTTATTATTTGTCATATTGCTGCTTGAACCAGAATCTATACACCATATACACTTTGCAGATGGGCTTGTTCTGGCATTAAATACAGCTTCAGGACATGCAGAATCTTCCTTTACAGCTGTTTTAACCCTTTGATGATTGTTCAGCTTTTTAAGCTGGCTCATTCTTTCTTTCCAAATTCTGCAGTCTGCTTTAAGGTGGCCGGGCTTTTTACAGACAAAACACTCATGAGTTTCTCTTAGATTGTTGTTATATTTAGGGAAATCCTGTGTCTTTAATGCTGTTTCTGCTCTGGATTCATTACTGCTGGTTACATGCTGTGTTTTTCTCTTGAATTCATCCACAAGTTTGCCTTTAACATACTCTAGTGTCAGGTCGACATCTGGCCGTGCATCTAGTGCAGTCATAACTCTCTGGAAGACCACTTAATAGAAATGCAGCAGCATGAAAATCTTTAATTTCTTCTCCAATACCCCTGAGATGCTCCACAATCTCTAGGGTGTTTCTTATATAGTCCTGCATATTCTTTCCATCACTTAGCTTAGACTGATACAGCTTTCTCATGAGATAAAGCTTATTGCTGAGATTTGATCTTTCATGCACTTTCTGTAACTCATCCCACATCTCTTTTGCAGTTGCACACTTGCACAATCTGATTATCATCTACACTGAGGGAGATCGTGCTTTGTGCTTTCTGATCCTTCTCTAGCCAATCATCTGGTAATGGATAAGGCACTTGATCCTGAGTGTTTATCCACGTACCTTCTCTTATGAGCATTTTCACCTTGAATTTCCAGGACTGGTAGTTCTTGTTAGTGAGGCTTGGCACTGAGAACTTGACAGGATTGCTGCTAGTGGACATCTTCTCTATTGCTCCGTGCTGCTTTTTCTTTGGGCTATAGTTGCTGTGTTACTGTTAAGCTTGTGACAACAGAACTTGTTTTTTCAGGAACAATATATGATAAGCTTAATAGATCAGGAATAAATCATTTGCGTGTCTCTATCTGTGCAGCATCTACAACAGGCTGCTTTTCTCATACACAGACACAGCAGGAAAACAGGAAGTACAGTCACATGCTCTTCCGGTCTCTGGGAGTTTTTTTTAAACTTTATAAACAGCATACAAATCTAGCAAATAAACACTCATAGACAGGAATGGAGTTGTTGCACTAAACATATTCCAACAACTTGTGTAATGAGAACAGTGGAGATGGCAGGATTAGAGCTGATCATAGATGGGACTTCTCCATCTGTCTGTGACTTTTACAATATTTGTTTCAGGGTGAAGATCTGACCCATATTAATACATATACAGAGACATATGTGAGAGATGATGAGTGGTGTAAAGAGGAGATTCCCACATATGACTACCCAGGTGAGTAGTAACCACTGAATGCAGAGAAGTCACAGATTCCTCTCAGTCACCGGCTGTGGCTGCTTTATCGGTGGTGTAGTCCGGCCATATTACCATGATCAAAATTTTGCCTCTAGACCACAGCATTAATATTAGTAATCTTTATTTTTATATAGCGCTAACATATTCCGCAGCGCTTTACAATTTTGCACACATTATCATCACTGTCCCTGATGGGGCTCACACTTTAAATTCCTTATCAGTATGTCTTTGGAATGTGGGAGGAAACCCACTCAGACATGGGGAGAACATACAAACTCCTTGGAGATGTTGTCCTTGGTGGTGTCCTGCAGTGCTATCCACCGAGCCACCGTGCTGCCCATTGGCTTAACATTCTCCTCTATCCAAAACTGTTCAAATGACTTTGGGCATTGAAAGCCCTTTTCTATAGAACTTACAACCTGGAGGATCCACCTACCCCCTGGGATTAGGAGACACTGACCGTTACCTTCCCAGATCTGTAAACTATAAAGCCAAATGACAGCGTACGTAGAATGTGCTGACAAGATAGAAAATCACTTGAAGAAAAATCTTATGCTGGGCCTGTAAGAGAAAGCGGAGGGTAATAATGCTGTTGGCTTCCTAGAATCCTGAGATGTAATTTCAGGGCTGAAATCTCATCTCCCGAGATCTTGATACTGAGATTTCCATCTGTGCATGTGCTACCCCCCCCGGCGGCCATGTTCACGGACATGCGGCGGGCTCTGTCTCTCACGAAATGTCGGCAGAGCCCCCCTGCAGCAGCGGACACCCCGGGTGGCAGCAGTGGTGGTCACCCTGGGCAGCACCAAACACTCGCAGCGGCGCACTGCACATCGCAGCACCCCCTCATCCCACCCAGAGGCCTGCAGCATCACCCCACTCCTGCCTCCTCCAGCAGCGACCCTGGACCCCGCTTCACCACAGCAATAAGACGCAAGGATTATAAGAAGCACCACCATTTTATTAAAAAAATAAAAAATTTCTTATTTTTCTCCTCAGAATTTGGGGTGCGTCTTATAACCCGGAGCGTCTTATAATCCAAAAAATACGGTAGCATGTTTATTTCCTCTTAAAACTCATCTGACAGAAAATATTGGCCCTTACGATTGTTTAGATTGCTAAGAGCCACCGAGCCCCATACTCTAATTACCCAGAGAGTTTTCACCAGAATCATAGGAAACAAATGGACCTTACAAATTATTTTCCAATGTCTCTTGAATACAACAATTCCCTATATATGGTTGTACACTACTTTGTGGGCACATGGTAGGGTTAAGAAAGGAAGGAGCGCCATTTAGCTATTCGTACACAGATCTTGAAGGAATAGTTTGCAGACACAATGTATTGGGAGCACTGTTCGTGGTCACCTGGCAGATCAAAAGATGGCCACCACGAGAAGGCTTGGCTCTATCTACTCTATTTTCCAGATCCCAGTGATTGCCTTGCTCATCATCCTTTAACCCCTCTATATGGTTCTGGACTTACACAGAGACCCCTAGGCTTGGGCCATGGTGTTACCTGCTATTCTGTGGAGTGAGATGGCAAGAAGAATAGTCAGGTAGTTGGTCATAACCAGGAGGGCAGAGAAAGTACAAAATCAGAAGACACAAGTGTAGTCAGTAAGCGGGCTGGGATTACACCAGGAAACAAATACACCAGCTGAGCACAGAGGACTGAACCAGAGGAGAACAAGGCTGTATCTGGCAGATTCCGGGAATATGCTTCAAGCTTTAGGAGGGTTTGGTGCCTTCTAATTGGCTTAAGCAGGTAGCAAATTGCTACCAGATTGCTGGACAGCACACAAACCCATACTGCCAGGCTGGATGAAACTACTGGTCTCAGGCACCCTAATCTTAGTGGCTGGGCAGAGCTAGCGCCACCCAGAGCTTCTGGTTTCGATGTCTCTTCTATTACCAGCAACGTCTGCACCATAAATAAGGCGCTGCTTGGTGATGGAATCAAACATCGCAGGAGATTCCAGTGGAGAGGGGACACACCATCTGCAGATGCCCTAATATAACAAAATTACTGGAAACTAAAGCAGTAGAAATCCCCATAAAGTAATTCCATTTTGGAAATTATAACCCTCAGTGAATTATTCTATGGGAGTAGTGACACTTTACGGAAATTAGCTCGCACTGGATGTTGCAACATGAAAATTGCACATTTGCCATTTTATTATCCAACACATAATGCCCAGATTGTGCTCCAGGAAACACACACTGTAAATTAAGTGGGTTCTTCTCACTATAGTAATGCCAAATATACGGATGCTAAATATGGTTTGGGCGCACTACAAGGCTCAGAAGAGAGTGGATATTTGACTTTGGGAGAGCGGATATTGCTGGATTGGTTTAAGGAAGCCATGTTGCTTTTCAAGAGCTTTTGAGCCACAAATATTGTGGAAACCTTTTGGTTTTCCTCTGACAGATGATGGACCTTAGTGGTGTCTTGTGTTTCCGTGAGATGAGTAGAAGTTTTATTGGTATAATTTTCACCTATATAACATTGTTTGTTGGCTTTTTATTCCATGTTTGGGAAGCAGAATGAACAAACCATTGAACACAATGATGCACTGGTTCATGCTATGAGGCTTTCGATTAGACTGTGAACTCTCATTGTCTTGGTGAATAATTCAATATTTTTAAAAAGCTTGTATTTTTATGGACAACTTAAGTAGAAATGTCCAAAAGTATAAAATTTGAGGATATTTTATTCAAAATTATTAATTGGTTTTATTTTTAGCAGATGACTGTACCAGGAGATCAGAGGGAACGCTGACATCTTCAATTTTTAAATCTGATGATCTTGAGATCTCACAGGATCCAATTGAAGTTAATGCCATTACTCCAGATATACCATCATCGCTTCATAGCAAAGATCTGTCATCTGATCCTATGAAACAGGTCCCATCTTTTGGTTCATTACCAACTACTAAGGAAAATCAAAGTCACAATATAAGCAGTAAAAAACTAATTGATTCTAAAGGAAAGGAGCCATTTTCATATTCAGAAAATGGAAATAATTTTCTTGAAAAGAGTTTTCTTAAATATGAAAAAATTCACATAACAGAGAATAGATTTTCCTGTTCAGAATGTGGGAAATGTTTCACTCAGAATTCAGATCTTGTTACACATGAGAGAATTCACACAGGGGAGAAGCCATATTCATGTTCAGAAAGTGGGAAGTGTTTTAGCCAGAAATCACATTTGGTTAGGCACCAAAGAACTCACACAGGGGAGAAGCCTTTTTCCTGTTCAGAATGTGGGAAATGTTTTGCACATAAATCACGTTTTGTTACACACCAAAGAACTCACACAGGGGAGAAACCTTTTTCCTGTTCAGAATGTGGGAAATGTTTTATCTGGAAATCAGATTTGGTTAGACACCAAAGAACTCACACAGGGGAGAAGGCTTTTTCCTGCTCAGAATGTGGGAAATGTTTTATCTGGAAATCAGATTTGGTTAGACACCAAAGAACTCACACAAGGGAAAAGGCTTTTTCCTGTTCAAAATGTGGGAAATATTTTAACCATAAATGAAATCTTGTTAGACACCAGAGAACTCACACAGGGGAGAAACCTTTTTCCTGTTCAGAATGTGGAAAATGTTTTGTGAAGAAATCATCTGTTTTAAGTCACCAAAGAACTCACACAGAGGAGAAGCCTTTTTAATGTTCTTAATGTGGGAAAAGTTTTACACTGAAATCAACTCTTAATAAACATCATGGTTGTCACAAGGGGAGAAGCCTTTTTCATATTCATAATGTTAGAAATAATTTAACTGAAAATTGTATCTTCTTATAGGTGTTGACCACTACTAGGACAGCGCCTTGTCATTCCTCATGTTTGGCCATGTTACAATAAAAACACTCATTGTACGAGAATGATCAGTACTAAATATGTTGAACAGCCATGTCAGAGTTTGGTGAAATACTCCCAAATATTGTCATTTTGTGTTATCACTTTCTTTATTGTCTTTCCCTGCAGTATGAGGTTATCATGTATACGCCTTTTGCCGCTATATGTAGTTCGTTTGTCTAACTATATATATATATATATATATATATATATATACACTCACTGGCCACTTTATTAGGTACACCATGCTAGTAAGGGGTTGGACCCCCTTTTGCCTTCAGAACTGCCTCAATTCTTCGTGGCAGAGATTCAACAAGGTGCTGGAAGCATTCCTCAGAGATTTTGGACCATATTGACATGATGGCATCACACAGTTGGCGCAGATTTGTCGGCTGCACATCCCTGATGCGAATCTCCCGTTCCACCACATCCCAAAGATGCTCTATTGGATTGAGATCTGGTGACTGAGGAGGCCATTTGAGTACAGTGAACTCATTGTCATGTGCAAGAAACCAATCTGAGATGATTCGAGCTTTATGACATGGCGCATTATCCTGCTGAAAGTAGCCATCAGATGTTGGGTACATTGTGGTCATAAAGGGATGGACATGGTCAGCAACAATACTCAGGTAGGCTGTGGCGTTGCAACGATGCTCAATTGGTACCAAGGGGCCCAAAGAGTGCCAAGAAAAAATTCCCCACACCATGACACCACCACCACCAGCCTGAACCGTTGATACAAGGCAGGATGGATCCATGCTTTCATGTTGTTTACGACAAATTCTGACCCTACCATCCGAATGTCGCAGCAGAAATCGAGACTCATCAGACCAGGCAACGTTTTTCCAATCTTCTACTGTCCAATTTCGATGAGCTTGTGCAAATTGTAGCCTCAGTTTCCTGTTCTTAGCTGAGAGGAGTGGTACCCAGTGTGGTCTTCTGCTGCTGTAGCCCATCTGCCTCAAAGTTCGACGCACTGTGCGTTCAGAGATGCTCTTCTGCCTACCTTGGTTGTAACGGGTGGCAATTTGAGTCACTGTTGCCTTTCTATCAGCTCGAACCAGTCTGCCCATTCTCCTCTGACCTCTGGCATCAACAAGGCATTTCCGGCCACAGAACTGCCGCTCACTGGATTTTTTTTCTTTTTCGGACCATTCTCTGTAAACCCTAGAGATGGTTGTGCGTGAAAATCCCAGTAGATCAGCAGTTTCTGAAATACTCAGACCAGCCCTTCTGGCACCAACAATCATGCCACGTTCAAAGGCACTCAAATCACCTTTCTTCCCCATACTGATGCTCGGTTTGAACTGCAGGAGATTGTCTTGACCATGTCTACATGCCTAAATGCACTGAGTTGCCGCCATGTGATTGGCTGATTAGAAATTAAGTCTTAATACACAGTTGGACAGGTGTACCTAATAAAGTGGCCAGTGAGTGTATATATAGCTCAAACAAGGTCCTCCATATATTCAGAAGTAGAAATCAACAACATGGCCTACAAACGTTACTCCCATAAACAACATTTCAGTATGAAATTCAATTTCTTTATTTCAGCAAAACATAAAAACTAGAGTTGAGCGAAACGGGTCGAAAAAATTCAAAAGTCGCCGACTTTTGGCAAAGTCGGGTTTCATGAAACGAAACCCGACCGTAGGATGAGGTCGGCCACGAGGTCGGCGACTTACGCGCCAAAGTCGCGTTTCAAAAGTTTGTTTTGCGCTCTTTTTCAGCCAATCAGGATCCACGGACACTGTGGGCAACGTGATGACCTAGGCACGGGTCACCACCATCTTTCAGAAGGGCATGCAAGTGATTGGCTTGCTTTGGTGGGCGTCACAGGGGGTATAAAAGGGCGTGCACGCCGACCGCCATCTTCTGCCGATCTTATTATAGGGAGAGGTTGCTGCTGATTCTGTAGGGAGAGCGTTAGGCAGGGAAGAAGACAAAAAAACTGCTTCTGCTGCTAGCGATTTGGCCTGCACAACACACAAGTCAATGTGTGTGCAGTGCAAGGGGAGGCTATATAGTGGTGTATCAGTGGTGTTGGTTGTTGGGCTGCCTTTTAAGGCTTCCTGACACGCTGGCATTGCTGTTTACCCACTGCTCCGCAAACTGCTTTTTTAAAAGCAATCCAATCTCCCTTATCCTCTAGTCACTTTTGTCACAGCTGTGTCATCGAGCGTGTCACATAGCGCTCAGATATCAGTGGGCCTCACACAATCCACAAGTGTCCAGTGTCCAAAAGTGTGCGCAGAGATTCAAAATCTCCATTATCCTCTCGTCACTTTGGTCACAGGCAGCTGTGCCATCGAGCGTGTCACATAGCGCTCAGATATCAGTGGGCCTCACACAATCCACAAGTGTCCAGTGTCCAAAAGTGTGCGCAGAGATTCAAAATCTCCATTATCCTCTCATCACTTTGGTCACAGGCAGCTGTGCCATCGAGCGTGTCACATAGTGCTCAGATATCAGTGGGCCTCACACAATCCACAAGTGTCCAGTGTCCAAAAGTGTGCACAGAGATTCAAAATCTCCATTATCCTCTCGTCACTTTGGTCACAGGCTGCTGTGCCATCGAGCGTGTCACATAGCGCTCAGATATCAGTGGGCCTCACACAATCCACAAGTGTCCAGTGTCCAAAAGTGTGCGCAGAGATTCAAAATCTCCATTATCCTCTCGTCACTTTGGTCACAGGCAGCTGTGCCATCGAGCGTGTCACATAGCGCTCAGATATCAGTGGGCCTCACACAATCCACAAGTGTCCAGTGTCCAAAAGTGTGCGCAGAGATTCAAAATCTCCATTATCCTCTCGTCACTTTGGTCACAGGCAGCTGTGCCATCGAGCCTGTCACATAGCGCTCAGATATCAGTGGGCCTCACACAATCCACAAGTGTCCAGTGTCCAAAAGTGTGCGCAGAGATTCAAAATCTCCATTATCCTCTCGTCACTTTGGTCACAGGCAGCTGTGCCATCGAGCGTGTCACATAGCGCTCAGATATCAGTGGGCCTCACACAATCCACAAGTTTCCAGTGTCCAAAAGTGTGCGCAGAGATTCAAAATCTCCATTATCCTCTCGTCACTTTGGTCACAGGCAGCTGTGCCATCGAGCCTGTCACATAGCGCTCAGATATCAGTGGGCCTCACAATCCACAAGTGTCCAGTGTCCAAAAGTGTGCGCAGAGATTCAAAATCTCCATTATCCTCTCGTCACTTTGGTCACAGGCAGCTGTGCCATCGAGCGTGTCACATAGCGCTCAGATATCAGTGGGCCTCACACAATCCACAAGTGTCCAAAAGTGTGCGCAGAGATTCAAAATCTCCATTATCCTCTCGTCACTTTGGTCACAGGCAGCTGTGCCATCGTGCGTGTCACATAGCGCTCAGATATCAGTGGGCCTCACACAATCCAAAAGTGTCCACTGTCCACAAGTGTGTGCAGAAATTCTAAATCTCCCCTGTCCTATAGACACCTTGTACCTTGTTTTACATTACTATATAGTTTGTTGGATTTTGTCTACATTTCTTCCAAAAATGAGGAAGGCTGGTGGAAGAGGCCGTGGAATTGGGCGGGGGTTGGCAGCTGGTAATGATGGTGTTGGTGGTGGATCTGATGGTAGTGGCAAGAGCAAAATAGGACCGAATGCAGGAGGTGCTGACCCTGCGTCATCGTCTGTCTACATAAGGCCTCGAACGCTTAGTTTTCTAGGAGTTGGCAAACCGCTTTTAAAGGCAGAGCATCAGGAAAAAGTTTTGTCTTACATTGCTGACTCAGCCTCCAGCTCTATCGCCTCCTCTTCTTCAGTTGTAAAAAGTAAAAGCACTGAGTCGTCATTGGAGGCTCATGTTCATGAACCACACCTTTCCTTGTGTCCTTCACCCCAACCAAGATTGAAGGATGACGCAGGCCATACTACTGATTACTCCATGGAGCTGTTTTCACATACCATGCCTGGATTATCAAGTCAAATGGTGAATTACCCAGGCCAAGATGAATCTGACATGGAGTGCACTGATGCACAGCCGCTGATGGATGATTCTGCTGGTACATTCACTCAGAGCACTACATTGTCCTCGCAGTGTACAGAGCCAGATTTTGACCCTGATGAGACTCAGGTGCCCCTTCCCGCACACTATACCACCATACACGGTGACACAGAGAAAGGTGCACATGACATAGAAGAGGAGGTGATGGATGACCCAGTTGTTGACCCAGATTGGCATCCATTGGGGAAGAGGGTGCTGCTTCCAATAGCTCAGATGAGGAGCATCCACAGCAGACATCGACATCGCAACAGCTGTTATCTGGCAGGCCCGGAGCACTCCAAAGACAGGTTCCAAACATCAAAAGAGTTGCTGGACAGCTTGTCCAGAGGGTCAAAAGATCACAGCGTGCTAGGCCGCAAAATGTCTGGCCAAAGTAGGAAGAGTGCAGTGTGGCACTTTTTTGAACAAAATCCTCATGATCAGGCCAAGGTTATCTGTAAGAAGTGCGCAAAGACCTTTAGCCGAGGGAAAAATCTGAAAAATTTGAATACCAGTTGCATGCTTAGACATTTAACCAGCATGCACTTGCAAGCGTGGACACAACACCAAACCTCAAGTGCCACATGTGCAATTGATCACAACGAAGGTAGTCAGCAACGCTACATTGTTTCCCCCACTGTAAGCCCACCGGTTAGCACAGCAGCAAATGTTGAGGTGTCGTTGCAAGGCCACAGCAGTCAGGGAATCCCACTGTTATATCAACGAAAGACTGATTCTAGGCCATCAGAAAGAACACCAACTCCATCACCATCATCAACCCTCTCTCAGTCCGCCCTGTCCACCGCTACTTCCACCATATGCAGCTCTCAAGTCCAGCTCACCCTCCCAGACACTATGAGTAGGTCAAGAAAGTACTCAGTCTCTCATCCGCGTACACTGGGTTTGAACGCCCACATTGCCAAACTAATCTCGTTTGAGATGATGCCCTTTCGGTTGGTGGAAAGCACAGCTTTCCGCGAACTCATGGCCTATGCAGTACCACGCTATGACCTACCCAGTCGCCACTTCTTCTCTCGCAAAGCCATCCCAGCCCTCCACCATCATGTGAAAGACCGCATTGTCCATGCACTCAAGCAGTCAGTGAGCGGAAAGGTGCACCTCACAACTGATGCATGGTCCAGTCGGCATGGCCAGGGCCGTTACGTGTCCATCACTGCGCACTGGGTTAATGTGGTGGATGCAGGGTCCACAGGGGACAGCGGTGGTGGGACAGTGCTGCCTAGCCCACGGTATAGGAAACAGTTGGCTGTAGGCGTTCGACCCTCCTCCTCCTCCTCCTCCTCCAGAAGCGAAAGCTTGTCCACAGAGCGCAGTCGTACGAGCACTCCATCTGCAGCTGCCACTGTTGCACATGATGTGTCCCCCTATTGAGCAGCTAGTGGAAAGCGTCAGCAGGCTGTGTTGCAGATGATGTGTTTGGGCGACAGACACACCGCCGAGGTGCTGGCCGAGTACTTGAAGCGACAAACTGAGTCATGGCTGGGCAGTGTACATCTTGAGGCAGGCAAGGTAGTTAGTGATAACGGGCGTAATTTTGTGGCAGCCATAGCCCTTTCAAAACTCAGCCACATACGCTGCTTGGCTCACACCTTGAACCTGGTGGTGCAGTGCTTCCTCAAAAATTATCCGGAGTTAACAGCCCTGCTCCAGAAGGTGCGAAGACTGTGCGCGCACATCCGCCGGTCGCCTGTACACTCCGTTTGTATGCAGAAGCTGCAGCGATTGCTCCACCTTCCCAACCACCGCCTCATTATCGACATTGCAACAAGGTGGAACTCCACCCTGCACATGGTGAAGCGGCTGTGCGAGCAGAGGCAGGCCATAATGCATTTGTGGGAGGATACACGGCCATGCACTTTGAGAGCAGACATGGAGTTGACAGGCGTGCAGTGGTCGAAGCTGAAAGACCTCTGTAAAGTCCTTCAGTGTTTTGAGGAATGCACACGGCTGGTAAGCGCAGACGACGCCATCCTAAGCATGAGCATCCCACTTATGCGTCTGCTCATGCAAACTTTGACGCACCTTAAGGAGCAGGCATCTGCAGCCAATGTTGATGAGGAGGAAGAGGAGGAGGGAATCCTTGATGACATTCAGCCATTGTCTGCTCAGGGACCTCTCCTGGACGAGGTGGAGGAAGAAGAGGAGGAGGAGGAGGATGATGGGGATGATTACTTAGGGGAGGAGGATGCATCTCATGGGGCAAGTGAAAATGTTGGCGTGGCAAGGTCTGGTACAGGGTTTGTGCGTGACTGGAGGGATGTGGATTTGCCAGAAAGTGCTCCTCCACCCAGCACTTGCAGTGCATCATTGACACCGGGAACATTGGCCCACATGTCAGATTATGCCTTGCGGATCCTAAAAAGGGACCCCCGCATTGCCAAAATGATGAACGATGACGACTACTGGTTGGCCAGCATCCTGGATCCACGCTATAAAGGCAAATTACAAAACATCATGCCACAGGAGAACCTTGACCTAATATTGGCTAATAAACAAGCAACTCTGGTAAATCGGTTGCTTGAGGCATTCCCAGCACACAGCAGCGGTGATGGTTCTCACACAAGCCGTACGGGCCGGGGGCAGCTTGGCAGAGGTGTTCGTGGTGCACACAGCAGAAGTGGCGTTGGAGACAGGGGTTTCATGACAATGTTGTGGACTGATTTTTCAAATACCGCTCACACAACTGGTAATACTGCATCGATGGAAAGTGACAGGAGACAGCAGTTGTCAACTATGGTTACAAACTACTTTTCCTCCCATATCGATGTTCTCCCACACAGGTCATTCCCCTTTGACTATTGGGCCGCTAAACTGGACACCTGGCCTGAATTGGCCCAATATGCCTTACAGGAGCTCGCTTGCCCAGCTGCAAGTGTGCTATCGGAAAGAGTCTTCAGTGCAGCTGGATCAATCCTGACAGAAAAAAGGACCCGTCTGTCAACCCAAAATGTGGATGATCTAACCTTCATTAAAATGAACCACGCATGGGTTTCCAAGGATTTTGTCCCACCTTCCCCTGATGACACATAGGGTGACAGAAAAATGGCTTGCTTTGGTCCACCTCTTCCTGGTACTTCACCTATTTCGCCTTTTGCATCAGCTGAATGTCCAACATCAACATATGCCACTTTCTAAAACTCCCTAACTGTGCTGCCTCCCCCCCCATGGCCGGGGTCACCACCTAGCGCACGACACCGTGCGAGTGCCGTTGCCCTGGACAGCTGGGTAGGCTGATTCTTGGGCTCGGGCACTGGCACAGGGTCCCTCATAGTGCAATCAAGTGTCTCTGACGGTGGTGGTGCACAACCGCCGTCAGACACACCGCTGTACTATGTGGGGCCCAGTGCCAGTACCGACGCCCACGAGTGGGCCCCCCTTGCTTGGGCAGGGCCCCAGCATTTGCAATCTTTACCTCTCCCTGCTCCTCCGCTGTGTAATCTGGGCCGTCAAATCCATACTGGGCCTGACACCGTCTGAGCCTGCCTCCTGAGACATATATTTTGAATGTGTACGCTATCCATACATGTTATCCGGGGATACGGTACCCTTTCTAACCTTTGTGCAATCACGTGCAATCCATACTGGGCCTAACACCGTCTGAGCCTGCCTCCTGAGACATATATTTTGAATGTGTACGCTATCCATACATGTTATCCGGGGATACGGTACCCTTTCTAACCTTTGTGCAATCACGTGCAAACCATACTGGGCCTAACACCGTCTGAGCCTGCCTCCTGAGACATATATTTTGAATGTGTACGCTATCCATACATGTTATCCGGGGATACGGTACCCTTTCTAACCTTTGTGCAATCACGTGCAATCCATACTGGGCCTAACACCGTCTGAGCCTGCCTCCTGAGACATATATTTTGAATGTGTACGCTATCCACACATGTTATCCGGGGATACGGTACCCTTTCTAACCTTTGTGCAATCACGTGCAATCCATACTGGGCCTAACACCGTCTGAGCCTGCCTCCTGAGACATATATTTTGAATGTGTACGCTATCCATACATGTTATCCGGGGAAACGGTACCCTTTCTAACCTTTGTGCAATCACGTGCAATCCATACTGGGCCTAACACCATCTGAGCCTGCCTCCTGAGACATATATTTTGAATGTGTACGCTATCCATACATGTTATCCAGGGATACGGTACCCTTTCTAACCTTTGTGCAATCACGTGCAATCCATACTGGGCCTGACACCGTCTGAGCCTGCCTCCTGAGACATATATTTTGAATGTGTACGCTATCCATACATGTTATCCAGGGATACGGTACCCTTTCTAACCTTTGTGCAATCACGTGCAATCCATACTGGGCATGAGAACGGCTGGCGAGCTGTTAAGCAAGCTACAGCACCTGTCCAGACAAGTACAGGGATTCCCTAGGGAGGAGACTTATTTGATTGTTTTCAATGTTGGGACAGCAATTTTTGGGGAGCACTATACTCTGGAGAATGATAGATGGGGCCCACCATACACTGGAACATTCCAAAGGTGGACATCAGACACTGGAGCAACATTTACAGGGCCCATTATACACTAGAGCATTAGAAATGGGGCCCATTATGTTTGGAGCATTATTTGGGCCCATAAGACAGTGGAGCTTCATCCATGGGGACCAACATATACTGTAGCATTATGTGGAGCTCATCATATACTGTTTCAAACATTATATGGGACCAATGATTCTGTATGGAGAAATAGATGGGCCTCGTCATGAGATGTAAAAAGTGAGGTATCTTTCATTGTACTATACCGCTATTTATCTGCCGTATCGGAGCATGATGAGTTGTGGTATGTGTTAAAGGGGCGCTCTTTCGCCCAGGGCACATGAAAACCTGCAGCCAGCCCTCCCCCCCCCCACAACTTTAGCCAAATAACCCCCATTTTTCAGTACGTAACTTATATTATGAAGTTAATTAAGGTTGACAAGCTTAAGTAAGAAGAATTGATGCTTTTGGCATTCAAATGGGCACTGTAGGTGTGTTTCCTGTCCTCCTCTCACTGCCGACTTTTATTCCCCATTGACTTACATTGGGTTTCGTGTTTTGGGACGACCCCGACTTTTCCCTATAATCGGACGATCTTGCTCGACCCGACTTTTGGAAAAGTCGGGTTTCACGAAACGAAACGCGACCCTAAAAAACCAAAAGTCGCTCAACTCTAATAAAAACATGTAAAAAGAAGAGATTATGCAGAGAAAAATCATCAGGTTTGTATATAAAACGTATGGAAATCTGTCCCAAAGTATAGTTTAGTAAAATCCTTTACATATATATATATATATAATTGTAAGTGGAAAGCCCATATGGAAGAAGTATAACAATTATATCGCTTATCACCCTATATCATTACATATCTCAGGTGTAAGGTCTCCGCCGAATGGTCAATAACAATTCACAATAAACCCAGATACAAAGAATATATAGAACGGGTTTACAATCCACACAGGAATAAATATTACATTGTAGACTCATAAAGTGACAGTGTTCATGGAAAGTTCAAAAAATAGTACAAACAATGAATGTAATAAAGCCGATTCCATAGGGCATGTGTGGCATTATGGGCATGACACGGTCACGGCTTCACATAGAGTCTTCATTGCTGGTGCATAAATCCAGAAGCAGCAGAACGGGGCAAACTGCACATTACCCGCGTTTCTCTTGTAGAAACCCCTTTCTGAGGAAGCATTACAAGCGAAACGTGCTGAAAAGAGGCATCTGGGTAATGTAATCCTCTCTATAGATCGGTCTTGTCTGTGTGTGCCTCTTTGGTATGTGGACATTGTGGGGTTTGCCACGTTCTCCTGCTTCTTGATTTGTGCACTAGCAATGAAGACTCTTATTTGAAGTAGTCACCGTGTCAAAATACTATTTTGTCGTCACACTCACTCCCTGTGATTGTCTCTCTTAGGCCAGACACATCCACACAATCAACAAGTTTGGGTTATAAATTAGCTGTAAATATTATATAAATTATCAAATATATTTTTCTCCCATAACAAGATTCTTAGGCTACGTGCACACGTTGCGGATTATCCAGCGTTTTTTTCCGCACCAAAAACCGCATGTGCTGGCAGAAACCGCGGTGCGGTTTTGCTGCGGTTTTGCTGCGGTTTTGCTGCGGAAAACATGTGGTTTTTGCTGCGTTTTTGAAATCTGGAATTGTCCTCGTTTTTACAGCATCACATGTCAATAAAGTTTAGACTTGTTTGAACAAAAAAAAAATAGGATAATTTCCTGGTCCAACCCTTTTGTTTGCAATTTTGCTTTGCACTGTACTCACACATGTACTTAGAAACACGTACTTCACATGCACTCACACACACGTACGCACGTACTCACACACGTACTTCACATGCACTCACACACACGTACTTACACACGTACTTCACATGCACACACACACACACGTACTTCACATGCACTCACACACACGTACTTACACACGTACTTCACATGCACTCACACACATGTACTTACACACGTACTTCACATGCACACACACATACACGTACTTCACATGCACTCACACACACGTACTAAGGCTGGTTTCACATTAGCGCATTTTCAGCGCGCGCACGGCCGGGGGTAGCTCCGCCCCCGATCCGGCTCTCTGCCCGGCGTGCCCGCCCCTTCCTTGTAGCGCCGCCTCCTAGCGGACAGCGGCGCCTGCGATCGGCGCACCCTATCTTTAGCATAGGGTGCGCCGATCGTGCGCAGGCCGTGCGCTAGTTGCGCTTTGACCTGCGCTGCGCACTTTTGACGGTGCGCCGTGCGCGCCAAAATCCGAAAAGTTTGATTTTGGCGCGCACGGCACACCGTCAAAAGTGCGCAGCGCAGGTCAAAGCGCAACTAGCGCACGGCCTGCGCACGATCGGCGCACCCTATGCTAAAGATAGGGTGCGCCGATCGCAGGCACCGCTGTCCGCTAGGAGGCGGCGCTACAAGGAAGGGGCGGGCACGCCGGGCAGAGAGCCGGATCGGGGGCGGAGCTACCCCCGGCCGTGCGCGCGCTGAAAATGCGCTAATGTGAAACCAGCCTTACACACGTACTTCACATGCACTCACACACACGTACTCACACATGTACTTAGACACATCCCATAGTTTAAGGTTAATATGACGGTCTCTTTTGCTGTTGACGATCTAGGTTGTGGCACACACTCAACCAGGGAGACCTGACACTGTGAGGAACCACCACCAATACATGGAGTGTCTCAGGGGCAATAAAAGTTGTGTGAGGCACTATGACTGCTGTAACTAGAAGGCCGGCTCAAGGAAGACACAAGTGTGTCTGACAAAAGAGTATGTGCATGATACAAGACAAGACCAAGTGTGGACACAGGGCAGCACGGTGGCTCAGTGGTTAGCGCTGCAGCCTTGCAGTCCTGGGTTCGAATCCCACCAAGGGCAACATCTGCAATGAGTTTGTATGTTCTCCCCGTGTTTGCGTGGGTTTCCTCCGGCTTCTACGGTTTCCTCCCACATTCCAAAGACATACTGATAGGTAATCTAGATTGTGAGCCCCATTGTGGACAGTGATAATAATGTGTGCAAACTGTAAGCTTTGTGGAATATGTTTCCGCTATCTAAAAATAAAGATTATTATTAAAGATTATTATTCTCGTCATTAAAGCTTAGGGTAACAACTGTGTAAATACTTAATGATGAGGACAGAGTGATACACATCAAGGTGCGTGCGACTGCACGCCAACATCCAAGGCATGTTATGCTAGGTGGCACGCCTGGGTTCAGACAAGGGTTAGGTGGCATATGACTCCTGACATCTGGCAACGATCAACCGGTCCGGACATCATGATGTGGACATCATCTCCGGACATCAGGCCGCAGTCATCACTCTCCGGACCTGTGTCAGCCAACGCCAGACTACGTGCATCCGGCAGGCAAGCCAGGGTTCAAGGGTTCATTCAAGGAGGAGCGTCAGTTCAAGACATGGTCTAAGGCAGGATTCAACACAACGTCCTGAAGAGACACATGCCAGGGGCAGGTTTCTGGGCAAAGAGTAGAACATAGGCAGTAACAGGTGGGTACGGACAACACGTAAGGTTTCAACGCAGCTCATACAGATCAGAACACAACAGAGATTAAAGGTAGCAATAAGCGAAAAAAGCCTTCTGATAAAGAAGCACAAAAAGCACAGTGCAAGAAACAGTGTGGGTGCAAGAAAGCATGGAAAACACGGCTGAGGCACAGAGAGGAGGGCACGGTTACAACCAGGCGCATGCAAGGGTCACACAGCGACAATGAATGGCTAAGGTACAGAAGACGCATGCAAGACATCACGGCAAAGCTTGTTCCAAAAGGTGACAGTGAAAATGCACGTGCCTTCAAAAACATACACAAAAAAGTACACAAGGAACACAGGCAAGGTACAAGAGCTAGGGAACGTAACCTGAAGAACAGGGCAGAGTCTACGACAAATAATCATAACGTAAGGTAGAGCATAGAGACTGGAAAAGACAGATCATAGGAAGGAGCAAGAAGGACAACAAAATAATTTTGGAAACGTATAAATTTATTTATGGATAAATACCATTTGACAAACATGTCAACCTCTTTTTTTTCAATTTGAAAAAACATTGTGGACACAAATGAGTCCATTTCAGAACAACAGAACAAAAACTGATAAAACAAAAAGATAACTTTAATTTAAGTTGTAGTACTGGGGGTAATAGCCATACCCAGGCCTGCAATCTGATGTGGAGTCTCCCGCTGCCTGCAACTGCTGGGTGAAGATGTGGTGTTCACTGTCTTGGCGCACAGGGGCTGGAGGTTGCGGGCCTTGTTGTCTGGCCCTGAATAGGCCAAAAAGCCCCGTCCAAATCTGTTCATAGTTGAAGATCGGAGCAGGGTCCTCTAGAGCCGTTAGGGACATCTGGACCACACTCATGAAAATTGACTGCCTGTCCGGTGGCAATGATCGAGTTTGGCTTGCAATTTGCAGCGCAAAGAAATCATACTGGTCCTCTGAAATGGATTTTTTAATCAACTCCAGAGTATCCGTTGCTGCCTTGACAGTAGGATCTTCATTTTTTTTTTTGTTTTTTTTTTTTGTCGGCTCTCCTGCCACCGGACAGGCAGGTTGGCGTTGAACAACAGGTTCTGCCGAACCAGATGTTCCTGCAGCTGGTGTTGCAGATGTTTCATCAGATGCAGAGCATGTGGCAACGGCAGAAGGTGGTTCAACACTTGGTGAACAGATCTCCCCAGCTCCAGAGGATCCTGCTCCATCTTCTGACTCTTGTCCGGTCTGTTTAGACGGTTCAATGTTCCCTTGAGTGCTGGAAAGAAAAAATAAAATACATTAGCATGGTATGTAGCCTTGCGGCATAGAAGCTACACTTTGGACACAGCCAACATCCCACTCATCGAAAAGTGCTGCTCCATTTTTCTTGCACCGTGGTGATAAAGCCTGTTTTCAATGAAGACATGACAAATAACATGATGCTATAATTTGACGTTTAAACTTAGCTTGCGTAGCAAGAACTCCTACGCAAGCTAGCTAGACATGCTGCGGTGTACAATAAACGTGCAACATGTCATGCTACGTAGGCCTCATCCCTACATCTTTGGACGCATAGTGTTGAAAGCATTTACGGAAATACACTTAATGTCCTGGAACATCTGTATCCTGGCAATTGAACGATGTAACATGACGCAGCGTTAATTACGCAACGCACCCAATTTTTACTGTACACATGGCTAAACACATTACAAGTTTTTTGGGGGCTTTTTCAAAAAAATACCTCCGCACATTCCTGCTTGATATAACAAACTGGAGTTCTTCAAAAAAGGGAAAGTGCCTCTTGCTTGGCGATGATCCACTTTTGGAACAGTTAACCAGAAACTTGGTAAAACGGTCCCTTACCGACCGCCAACGCTGCTTGAGATCTTTCTCTACAGAACAAACAAAAAGAAAAACTTGAGTACATTTTCGAATACATATATATTATATTAGACATCATAAAAAGTTTGCAAATTACCAATTTGAGACTGTACGGCATTCGTAAATTGATCCCAGTCGGGAAACATCTGGCGGCAAATTTTTGTCCAGAACAGGTCCCTATAATATCGGTCCTTGTAGGTCTCCTCTGCCTGGTCCCAGACAGCTGGATAGTCCCGGACCTAAAATGTATAGACAGTAATGTGTTAACATGCTGTAACCAACACAAAATAGTTAATATTTTAAATTTAGGGAATATGACACCGATTTTGAGTACAATCACCTGCCTGTACCGCCATCAGAGGATTATCTACAGCATTCTGCCATGCTCTAGATATGCCACCGATGTTTGCATATGGATGGATCTTGATCCCCCCCCCCCCCGCATGTACATATGAGTCCGTCTCTGCCAAACAAAGTCCGCATCTATAAGATGCGGAAATACTTGGGCCTAGCCACTCTCTTCCCACTACCATGTAGCGGCGGGATATGTGGTAAAATAGGGCTTAATGTCACCTTTTCTGATAGGTGACATTAGGCACGGTTAAGAATGGATAAGCGTCAATAAGACGCAGATCCATATTAAATCATAAACTGTTCAAAAGCAAATAACCCCAACATCAATAAAAATAATTGTAAGGAAAAAAAAAGAAAAAAGGGAGGGCCAGAAAAAAAAGAAAAAACAAGCAGGATGATATTTACAGCCTTAGAAAGGGTTAATATCCATGTCCCCTTTCCCAGCCTACGAATATGAGCCCGCAGCTGTCTGCGTAGCCTCTCTGGCTCCAAAAAAAAAGGGAGACCCCCCCAAAAAAAAATGACGTGGGGGTCCCCCATATTTTGGGCCCAGAAAGGCTAAGCAGACAACTGCGGGCTGATATTTACAACCTGGGAAGGGGTTAATATCCATGTCCCCTTTCCCAGCCTACGAATATGGGCCCACAGCTGTCTGCGTAGCCTCTCTGGCTCCAAAAAAAAGGGAGACCCCCCCAAAAAAAATGACGTGGGGGTCCCCCATATTTTGGGCCCAGAAAGGCTAAGCAGACAACTGCGGGCTGATATTTACAACCTGGGAAGGGGTTAATATCCATGTCCCCTTTCCCAGCCTACGAATATGGGCCCGCAGCTGTCTGCGTAGCCTCTCTGGCTCCAAAAAAGGGGAGACCCCCCAAAAAAAATGACGTGGGGGTCCCCCATATTTTGGGCCCAGAAAGGCTAAGCAGACAACTGCGGGCTGATATTTACAACCTGAGAAGGGGTTAATATCCATGTCCCCTTTCCCAGCCTACGAATATGGGCCCGCAGCTGTCTGCGTAGCCTCTCTGGCTCCAAAAAAAGGGAGACCCCCCCAAAAAAATGACGTGGGGGTCCCCCATATTTTGGGCCCAGAAAGGCTACGCAGACAGCTGCGGGCTCATATTCATAGCCAAGGAAGGGGTCATGGATATTGCCCCCCCCGGCTACAAATATGAGCCCGCAGCCGCCCCAGAAATGGCGCATCTATAATCACCAGATTTGGGAGCCCCTCTCTTCCCACTCCCGCGGCGCGGCGGCGGGATGTGGGGTAATAAAGGGGTTAATGCCACCTTTGATTGACAGGTGTCATTAACCCCGGTTAATAATGGAGAAGCGTCAATAAGACGCCGATCCATTATTAAGCCCATAGTGAAAGTTTGAGAAAAAAAACAGACACATTTTAAATTTTTTTTTAATGAAATAAAAGTTTTTTTGACCAAAAATGTATTTTGCGTGCAATCCTATGCGACGCCCTCGATCAACCTAGAGAAAAAATAAAACAACAAACCAATTCTATACCTACCATTCCGTCGCAGTCCATAAAACGAGTGTCCCACGATGATCTGACATGGAGAACGGTCACATCAGGTGATGTGACCATTCTCCATGCCTGCAGAAACACACTGACAGGAGCTCTGCTCCTGCAGTGTGTTACTGCGCATGTGCCCAGAGTTTACCTGAGTTCAGTGACTCAAGTAACCTCCTTTACGGCACTGCTGCGTGGGAAACTTCACACGCAGCAAGAGGGCCGTAAAGCGAGGTCCCGGAGCCGCCGAACACCGGGAAACTTGGCGATACACTGCAGGAGCACCGCTCCTGCTAGTGCATCGCCCGAGGACAGAAGAGATCGCCGTGGGACAATCGATTATGGATTTCTGCGGACAGGGAGTATAGATTTTGTTTATTTTTTTCATTTTATTGTAGGGGAACGATGGCTTCGGGGAACAACATGTGCTGTATGGTGAGTATGTAATGTATGTTTTATGTTGTATGTCATGTGTTACATGTGTGTAATGTTACATGCATTGTACTTTTGTTTTTTGTTTTTTACATGCACAATTGTGCTCGGTCACTGCAGGGACTACTCCCCCATCCTATAGCCGGATGGGGGTAGCAGGCCCATACAGCGACTGAGCACAATTGTGGGGCTACTGTCACATGGGGACTGACGCACACAGACTGACGCACACTACAGACAGACACACAAACATACATACATGCATACATACCAAATCGATCAGACGCCCCACATCGATCCCCATGCGACGGTAGCCTTCCATGATAGCGACTTCCTGCTTTTTCCCTACTCTACACTCCGCCCACACACTTCCTCCCGCCTGACATCACTTCCCTATGCAGCAGTTTTGACACCCAAATCCGCAGCAAAAACCGCACATATGCCGAATTTGCTGCGGATTGTAAAGACTCTATACAAGTCTATGGGTGCAGAACCGCTGCGGAATCGCAGAAATAATTGACATGCTGCGTTTTGTAATCCGCCGCGAAACCGCGCGGTTTTTACCGCACCATGTGCACAGCGGTTTCGTTTTACCATTAACTTTAATGGTACTGTACCTTGTTGCGGAAACCGCAGCGGTTCCGCAGCGTTAAAACCGCTGCGGAATTGCGGGTAAAACCGCAACGTGTGCACACAGCCTTAGTCACTCCCACTGACTCAAGGGCACACAGATTAGGTACATTGCTCTTCAGTTTCATGCACTAGATAACTGCATTGTCCAGACGACAACCTTGTTCTCTTCTCCCCTCCAGCCGCTGTTCCTGGCTCAGAGGAGCCAATTTCTTCTGTAGGCATGCAAAATATGATTGCCATGACCCCAGGGACTTTACCCTAACAGGGTCCTATAAAATATAAATGCTTCTGGAGACAAGGGGGCCATACCGTGATGGTCACCCCTCCATATCAGGGGGCCATACCCGAGATGGTTACCCTCTCCACACCAGGCGGTCATACATGAGATGGTTACCCTCCACACCAGGGGGCCATACCTGAGATGATTACCCCTCAAAACCAGGGTGCCATACCTGAAATGGTTACCCTTCCAAACCCAGGGGGGGTCAGCGGCCAGTTTATTAACAAATAACATAAACATTTACAATAAGTATTAAATACACAATCTTAAAAGACATGAGGGGAGGGTTCTTGGAGCCCCAAAAATTCTGGCTAAATATTTGGCAAAACACAAGAACTTAAAAATCCACGTTACCCTCAGCCGTAAACCACCAGCTCGAGGGCACCAAACATCCCGTTCTGGGAAGTCCAACCACTAAAAGCTCCCGGGTAACACCCCGTCCAGAGTTACCCGTCCAGAGCCGTAACCAAAAGCCAGATCCAGAATTTTAACTTCCAATTCCTTTTCGCTGATTCAGCGTCAACTCCAAGAACCCCACCCCAGAGGTTCATACTTAATATGGTTACACCCCTACTGACCAATTTATAAATAAATTCCAAGGACCCACTAAAAGGAAAACAAATAACTGTTTGTTTTTTTTTAATTCATGTTCTTATTAAAATATACATAAAATAAACATCAAAGCATAAATAACATTAACACACTGGGGGGAGTCCTTGAAGCTCCCAAATCTGGTGATTACCAAACATAAAAACAATTACTCCCAGCCGTTACCCCACTGGCTCGGGAGCACCATAGCCACAAGGGTTCCAATGTTCACTTGAATTTCCTGGGGATCCGACAAACTCTTGCCGAAACTCCCCTCCACCTTTCACCAGGTCCAGACCCATATTAACTTCCAAAAAGAGGAATCCGCATCCCAATGGATCCCCCAGACCAATTTCTAACCAACTTCAAGGACCCCCCCCAACCACCAGGCTCCAGGTAATCCACTCAGGCCTGTGCTATCCGCCATCCTAAGTAATATAAAATAAGCACTTGGTAGGTATACACTGATCCCCTTTTTTTTTTTTTTTTTTTTTTTTAATATAATTATTATTCACACCTTTATTAAAACAAACACACCATAAAACATCAAACATAAATAATATTAACAGGCTGGTAGGAGTCCTTGAAGCTCCCAAAAATCTGGTGATTACCAAACATAAAGTGAACATAAAATGTACCAACAATTACTCCCAGCCGTTACCCCACCAGCTCGGGAGCACCATAACCACAAGGGTTCCAATGTTCACTTCAATTTCCTAGGGATCCGACAAACCCTTGCCGAAACTCCCCTCCACCTTTCACCAGATCCAGAACCATATTAAATTCCAAAAGGAGGAAACCATATCCCAATGGATCCCCAAGACCATATTTAACCAACTTCAAGGACCCGTCCAACCGCACAAGATGTGAGATAAGTGAGGGTGAAAACCATGCAGGTTTACAACGAAGGTATACAACAGGTTAATAATGGAAAATATCCCATCGTAAGGTCCAGAAATAGACAGAGATGGGCAATGCTGTGTTATATGCTGTAACAATAAATGAGAAGCTGCCTGCTCCTCTACAGCAGCTACAGACTCTAATCACCAGCTGCGCATAAATGGTAAGAAATATGTAGGTCTAATATAAGCTGCCTGCAGCCATAGGTGTGTGAGCAGAAAACTGCAAGTTCTGTATCCCAGTCACTCTACTACATACAATTACAATAGACGAGAGACAGGGCTGAAGACTGGGCCCATGAGGTGTCCTCCAGAGCAATGTGCCGCTTCACACTAGGAGTGCCCACTCACTGCCCGCCATGTGAGGAGTTATTAGTGCCCACTCACTGCCCGCCATGTGAGGAGTTATTACTGCCCACTCACTGCCCGCCATGTGCTGAGTTATTAGTGCCCCCTCACTGCCCGCCATGTGCGGAGTTATTAGTGCCCACTCACTGCACGCCGTGTGCTGAGTTATTAGTGCCCACTCACTGCCCGCCATGTGCTGAGTTATCAGTGCCCCCTCACTGCCCACCATGTGCGGAGTTATTAGTGCCCCCTCACTGCCCGCCATGTGCGGAGTTATTAGTGCCCACTCACTGCCCACCATGTGCTGAGTTATTAGTGCCCACTCACTGCACGCCGTGTGCTGAGTTATTAGTGCCCACTCACTGCCCGCCATGTGCTGAGTTATTAGTGCCCACTCACTGCCCACCATGTGCTGAGTTATTAGTGCCCCCTCACTGCCCGCCATGTGCGGAGTTATTAGTGCCCACTCACTGCCCGCCATGTGCTGAGTTATTAGTGCCCACTCACTGCACGCCGTGTGCTGAGTTATTAGTGCCCACTCACTGCCCGCCATGTGAGGAGTTATTAGTGCCCCCTCACTGCCCGCCATGTGCTGAGTTATTAGTGCCCACTCACTGCACGCCGTGTGCTGAGTTATTAGTGCCCCCTCACTGCCCGCCATGTGCGGAGTTATTAGTGCCCACTTACTGCCCGCCATGTGAGGAGTTATTAGTGCCCACTCACTGCCCGCCATGTGCTGAGTTATTAGTGCCCCCTCACTGGCCGCCTTGTGCTGAGTTATTAGTGCCCACTCACTGCCCACCATGTGAGGAGTTATTAGTGCCCCCTCACTGCCCGCCATGTGCTGAGTTATTAGTGCCCCCTCACTGGCCGCCATGTGCTGAGTTATTAATGCCCACTCACTGCCCGCCATGTGCTGAGTTATTAGTGCCCACTCACTGCCCGCCATGTGAGGAGTTATTAGTGCCCCCTCACTGCCCACGATGTGCTGAGTTATTAGTGCCCACTCACTGCCCGCCATGTGCTGAGTTATTAGTGCCCACTCACTGCCCGCCATGTGCTGAGTTATTAGTGCCCCCTCACTGCCCGCCATGTGCGGAGTTATTAGTGCCCACTCACTGCACGCCGTGTGCTGAGTTATTAGTGCCCACTCACTGCCCGCCATGTGCTGAGTTATTAGTGCCCCCTCACTGCCCACCATGTGCGGAGTTATTAGTGCCTACTCACTGCCCGCCATGTGCTGAGTTATTAGTGCCCACTCACTGCCCGCTATGTGCTGAGTTATTAGTGCCCCCTCACTGCCCGCCATGTGTGGAGTTATTAGTGCCCACTCACTGCACGCCGTGTGCTGAGTTATTAGTGCCCACTCACTGCCCGCCATGTGCTGAGTTATTAGTGCCCCCTCACTGCCCGCCATGTGCGGAGTTATTAGTGCCCCCTCACTGCCCGCCATGTGCAGAGTTATTAGTGCCCACTCACTGCCCGCCATGTGCTGAGTTATTAGTGCCCACTCACTGCACGCCGTGTGCTGAGTTATTAGTGCCCACTCACTGCCCGCCATGTGCTGAGTTATTAGTGCCCACTCACTGCCCACCATGTGCTGAGTTATTAGTGCCCCCTCACTGCCCGCCATGTGCGGAGTTATTAGTGCCCACTCACTGCCCGCCATGTGCTGAGTTATTAGTGCCCACTCACTGCACGCCGTGTGCTGAGTTATTAGTGCCCACTCACTGCCCGCCATGTGAGGAGTTATTAGTGCCCCCTCACTGCCCGCCATGTGCTGAGTTATTAGTGCCCACTCACTGCACGCCGTGTGCTGAGTTATTAGTGCCCCCTCACTGCCCGCCATGTGCGGAGTTATTAGTGCCCACTCACTCCCCGCCATGTGAGGAGTTATTAGTGCCCACTCACTGCCCGCCATGTGCTGAGTTATTAGTGCCCCCTCACTGGCCGCCTTGTGCTGAGTTATTAGTGCCCACTCACTGCCCGCCATATGCTGAGTTATTAGTGCCCACTCACTGCCCGCCATGTGAGGATTTATTAGTGCCCCCTCACTGCCCGCCATGTGCTGAGTTATTAGTGCCCCCTCACTGGCCGCCATGTGCTGAGTTATTAGTGCCCACTCACTGCCCGCCATGTGCTGAGTTATTAGTGCCCACTCACTGCCCGCCATGTGAGGAGTTATTAGTGCCCCCTCACTGCCCGCCATGTGCTGAGTTATTAGTGCCCACTCACTGCCCGCCATGTGCTGAGTTATTAGTGCCCACTCACTGCCCGCCATGTGCTGAGTTATTAGTGCCCACTCACTGCACGCCGTGTGCTGAGTTATTAGTGCCCACTCACTGCCCGCCATGTGCTGAGTTATTAGTGCCCCCTCACTGCCCGCCATGTGCGGAGTTATTAGTGCCCCCTCACTGCCCGCCATGTGCGGAGTTATTAGTGCCCACTGACTGCCCGCCATGTGCTGAGTTATTAGTGCCCACTCACTGCACGCCGTGTGCTGAGTTATTAGTGCCCACTCACTGCACGCCGTGTGCTGAGTTATTAGTGCCCCCTCACTGCCCGCCATGTGCGGAGTTATTAGTGCCCACTCACTGCCCGCCATGTGAGGAGTTATTAGTGCCCCCTCACTGCCCGCCATGTGCGGAGTTATTAGTGCCCCCTCACTGCCCGCCATGTGCGGAGTTATTAGTGCCCACTCACTGCCCGCCATGTGAGGAGTTATTAGTGCCCACTCACTGCCCACCATGTGCTGAGTTATTAGTGCCCCCTCACTGCCCGCCATGTGCGGAGTTATTAGTGCCCACTCACTGCCCGCCATGTGCTGAGTTATTAGTGCCCCCTCACTGGCCGCCATGTGCTGAGTTATTAGTGCCCCCTCACTGGCCGCCATGTGCTGAGTTATTAATGCCCACTCACTGCCCGCCATGTGCTGAGTTATTAGTGCCCACTCACTGCCCACCATGTGCTGAGTTATTAGTGCCCCCTCACTGCCCGCCATGTGCGGAGTTATTAGTGCCCACTCACTGCCCGCCATGTGCTGAGTTATTAGTGCCCACTCACTGCACGCCGTGTGCTGAGTTATTAGTGCCCCCTCACTGCCCGCCATGTGCGGAGTTATTAGTGCCCACTCACTGCCCGCCATGTGAGGAGTTATTAGTGCCCACTCACTGCCCGCCATGTGCTGAGTTATTAGTGCCCCCTCACTGCCCGCCATGTGCGGAGTTATTAGTGCCCACTCACTGCCCGCCATGTGCTGAGTTATTAGTGCCCCCTCACTGGCCGCCATGTGCTGAGTTATTAGTGCCCCCTCACTGGCCGCCATGTGCTGAGTTATTAGTGCACACTCACTGCCCGCCATGTGAGGAGTTATTAGTGCCCCCTCACTGCCCGCCATGTGCTGAGTTATTACTGCCCACTCACTGCTCGCCATGTGCTGAGTTATTAGTGCCCACTCACTGCCCTCCATGTGAGGAGTTATTAGTGCACACTCACTGCCCGCCATGTGCTGAGTTATTAGTGCCCACTCACTGCCCGCCATGTGCTGAGTTATTAGTGCCCACTCAAATATGCTGAGTTACTCCCCGATTATTTATTTTACACATGATAAAACATAATCCATTCAGGCCTGTGCTATCCACCATCTTGGGTAATATAAAATAAGCTCTTGGTGGGTATACTCTGATCATGCAATACATGAGGGGGAGGACTAAAGGCAGCAACAGCTACAGAAATCAAGCGCTAAGCTGGAAGTCATGTGCAGATTATATGTACAGCCAGGAAAATGACCTGGAGGCACAGGATGTCTATACCCAGCATGATCCGTATACAGCACAGTGAGGAGTGATATCATGTATACAGACCTGTGGTGCAGGTGAAGTATACAGCACAGGAATAGAGCCTTTACACATATACCACATATAGTGAGTGACCTGGTTACACAGGATCTGCACACCCAGCCTCACAGTATGTAACAGAGATGAGGTCACATACAGCTCATCAGACTCCATAACTGGGATGGGGGGATAATCCTCACACAGCTTGATCCGTATACAGCACAGTGAGGCGTGATATCATGTATACAGACCTGTGGTACAGGTGAAGTATACAGCACAGGAATAGAGCCTTTACACAGATACCACATATAGTGAGTAACCTGGTTACACGGGATCTGCACACCCAGCCTCACAGTATGTAACAGAGATGAGGTCACATACAGATCATCAGACTCCATAACTGGGATGGGGGGATAATCCGCACACAGCAGGGTCAGTATACAGTGCACTGACATGAAGTGCAGCCTCTCATCATCATACATATACCATCCCCCGACTGCTCCTCTCACCATCACACATATACCATCCCCCGACTGCTCCTCTCACCAGTGTCTCTGATACATGTGACTGTCCAGCTCCACCATAGTAATGGCAGACACTGCGTCCCTGCTCTGTCCTATCATACATAAACCCAGAACTCATGAAGACTCTGTATAATACAGCAGTAATGTGGGATATCAGAAATGTCTGCAGGGAGGTCACACAAGAGCTG
This sequence comes from Dendrobates tinctorius, assembly GCF_039654945.1. Classification (NCBI taxonomy): domain Eukaryota; kingdom Metazoa; phylum Chordata; class Amphibia; order Anura; family Dendrobatidae; genus Dendrobates; species Dendrobates tinctorius. The sequence goes on along the minus strand of NW_027362032.1, from coordinate 1,989,382 downwards.
CCTCTGCAATAAGTGAGGGAACATGGCCGCTACATGAATTTCTGAGGTAATCTTGATCCCAGATATGATGTAGGAGCTGATACTGTGCACACTACACAATGTCTGAGGTGAATGCAGAGGAGTATATCAAACATGTCTGCAGGGAGGTCACACGGAAGCTCACAGTCTGTGAGGAAAATGTAGCAGGCACATGAGGGACATGGCAGCTCCATGAATTACTGAGGTAATCTTGGTCCCAGATATGATGTAGGAGCTGATACTGTACACACTACACAATGTCTGAGGTGAATGCAGAGGAGTATGGTGGGCACTGATCTGATTAAGGAAAGTGCCACTGACTGGGTGTGCCTTTCCTACCCTCCCCTTACCCCTGATTGGTTCGGGCATGACAGCTGCCCTTCCATGATTTAATGAAGGTGGGATTTAAGTATGGGGAGCCAATTGGGATAAAGAAGGGATTAGCACAGCCCCTTCCTATGTACATAAAATCATGGGTTTTTAGCAGCCCTTCCTCTTCCTCCGTTCACTGCGGTCCTGGAAGTGCTTTTGGTAGCACTGTCTGGTAGGAAGATGGCAGACCCTCTGATTGAGGCCCTGCGAGCTCGGGTGCTGCAGGAGGGTGAGCCCTGGCTTCGGTCAGTGATAGAAGGGATCAGCGCTCACCTGTCCTCGGCGGTTAGGCCCCATAGCGCGGTTCAAGCGGCGGTCACCCCTGCCGCGGCCGCTGCGGCTCAGTGTGTGCAGCCGGCGGCGGGGGGGCAGGGAGGAGGCAGGCGGTCCGGGCGCCGTACCCGCCCTCCTCGGCGTCTCCGGGAGGCCTCACCGGCGCCTGTTGGGCTGCGTGGGCGGCGGGCGGCAGGCCGGAAGTCGCCGCCCCCTCACTTCCGGTCTGGCGCCGAAGCACGTAAGGAGGCGGCGGCGCTGCAGGGCATAGTGGCCAGGTCCCCGGTGGCAGCGCGCAGCGGTGATAGCGTGCGCTCCTCACGTGCGGTACCCAGGGAATCGAGCACAGGGAGGGAGGTGTGGGGTCAGGGCAGTGGGGAGCTGTCGGTCCCAGCGGTGGGACACATTATGGGGGGCAGGAATAGCACCTCCTCCGCAGGGTCGGCGGAGGAGGCAATTAGAGCACAGGCCACGGTGCCATTAGGGGGGGGACAGGGACAGCCACTAGCTATTCAGCAGCAGCCGGGGTCAAGCCCGTCACAGCCACCCTTAATTATGGCTGTTAGTGCCACAAGGGGTAACTTAAATATGGAGGACACTGTGGCTACGTCTAATGACGCCCAGTTTTCGCAGGCCCAGAACAGGGTGGCTGCGGAAGGGGTTGCAGGGGTTAATGCGGATTTAAGGGGTTCCCCAGTCAGGAGGGAGGACAGGCGTAGGCGCCGGAGATCCTCGTCCTCTTATTCGTCGTCCCCACAGTCGCGGCGGGAGCGTCGCACTTCTCGGAGGAATAGGAAGAGGTCCCGGCGGTCGGGGCGCAGGGAAACTTCTCGTGGTCGTCATCATCATCGGTCCTCGAGGCGTGGCTCCCCATCTTCGGTGTCGGAGGTGTCCAGCACGTCTGCGAGTCCTGAAAATGGCCAGGGCCCTCCTCCTGGTCATCGGGAGTCGAGGACACGGTCAAGGACTTTCAGCCTGGTCGAGGTGACCGTGCCTCCCAGGGCTTCAAGTCGCAGCACTTTCAGTCAGGAGAGGTGTCCAGGAGCCGGAGTACCTCCATCGATGGGAGTCCCTCCTCCATCAGCGGACGCGGGTGAGTGTTCCCTTTTGGGACTAAAAAGTGCGGATAATGCTGTGGTTCTTTCAGCTCTGAAGGCGTTGCTTGGGCAATTGCCCTTAACATCCGATGTTGTGCAAAACAAAGCAAAAGTTGATACCGCGCCAGCGGGTGTATATAAAGATACCATGTTTTGTGGGGTGAGTGCGCTTGGGTCGCACGTCGACGAGGAAACTAAAACAAAAATTTGGAATAATGGTTTTATAGATATTTGGTCGCTAATTTCTGTGGATCAACATACGGTGGATAAAGAGAGGAGAACGTTTGAGAGATTTGCGGATAAAGGGCGCCAGAAGGTGGCGAAAACGATGAACAATTGGTTGCAGGCTTTGCAGTGCTGGGTTGCATTATGGGTCAGAAGCATCCGGGTCGTTGTTCGGAGCTTTTATTTACCAAGATTTGATTTACAACTCTTATAAGGCTCATGGTGGATCGGCATGGTGGCGGTATGACGAAGAATTCCGGAGGAGATTGGCTCTCCATCCAGATATTGGTTGGGGGGTGAAAGCGACCGAGGTTTGGTTAAGGTTGATGATGACACCAAGGCCATCTCCCTTTCCATCAGCGGCTGCTGGACAAAGCGCAACAGGTTCCAGTTCAGTGGTCGTGCGAAGACCCGGTGCCTGTTGGTTGTTCAATGAAGGGCACTGCAGATTCTACGGCCTTTGTAAGTTTAAGCACGAATGTTCGGCATGTGGCGGTTCCCATCCAGCATGTAAATGTGTGCGGCCAGCAGGAAAGTTGCCCATTAAGCCGCAGCAATCTGATAGGAAGGACGCCGGTGAGCGTAGTCGAGATGGGACCGTGGTTAGACCGTTATCCTAATAAAGAAGCGGCTGGTCAGCTGCGTTTTGGTTTTTCTGAGGGTTTTTTCATCCCGTTCCGACTGCAAAAATGCAGTGGTTTCCCGGCAAATTTGAAATCAGCCCGGGAACATCCAGAGGTTCTTGTCGAGAAGATACAAAAGGAGGTTTGTCTTGGTAGGATGGCTGGCCCCTTTTCAATACCACCGTTTTCGGAGTTTAGAGTGTCGCCGTTAGGGGTCATTCCGAAGAAGGAACCGGGTTCGTTTCGATTGATACATCACTTATCGCATCCGAAAGGGTTTTCCGTCAATGATGGGATTTCGCCCGAAGATGCATCGGTGTCTTATGCATCGTTTGATCGGGCGGTAACGTTGATTAGAACGGCGGGAGAAGGTGCTTGGTTGGCGAAATCGGATATTGACTCGGCGTTTCGTTTGCTGCCAGTGCACCCGGATTGTTTTCATTTGCTGGGTTGCCAAGTGGACGGCGAATTTTACTATGACATGTGTCTCCCCATGGGATGTTCTATCTCTTGTTGTTATTTTGAGCTTTTTAGTTCATTTTTGGAATGGGTAGTGAGATGGGAATCGGGGAGCAGGTCCGTTACCCACTACCTGGACGATTTTCTTTTTGTTGGCCCAAAGGGCTCGGATTTGTGTAACAGGTTGCTTATGGCTTTCACGACCATGGCAGAGAGATTTGGTGTGCCATTGTCCCAAGAGAAGACCATCGGCCCGGAGCAAGTTTTATCGTTTTTGGGCATCGAAATTGATACGGTCGCAATGGTGTACCGTCTTCCCAGTGAGAAAGTTCAAAAATTGATGTCGCTGATTGATGGATTCATGTCCGTGAACAAGGTGACCCTTTTACAGATGCAATCGCTGTTAGGTCTCTTGGTTTTTGCCAGCAGAATCATGCCAGTGGGCAGGGTTTTTTCGCGGAGGCTATCCTTAGCTACGAAAGGTGCGTCTAGCCCCCATCACAGGGTGCGGGTTACAAAGACTATGAAGGCGGATTTGGAAGTGTGGCGTTTGTTTTTGGAAAAGTTCAATGGTCATACATGTTTCATGTTGCCCCGCCGCATGGCTCGTGATTTGGGATTACGTTTCACGGGAGATACAGAGGCTGGTTTTTCGGCGGTTTTTGAGAACAGGACGTGTAGGGAGCCGTGGCCGGAGGTTTGGTGGAGTTCGGAGTTATGTCAGGACGGGACGTTATGTGAAATTTTTGCGATTGTCGTTTCGATTGAACTTTGGGGTGAGTTACTCAGTAACCAAGAGATTCATATGCAGACTGCTGATTTGCGCGTTGCTAGATGTATCAATCATATGTCGTCCAAGTCGCAGCCGGTATTGAGCCTGCTGCGTCGGTTGGCTTTATTGAGTCTGAAATTTAATATCTGGGTTCGAGCTCAATTGGTACAAGAAAGTGATCTTTGCATGTCTAACTCTTCCATTCACCCTGATTTACAGGTGCTATCAGGTTCTTGCCCCAATGCTCTCCAGGAGGTTTTCCGATGTCCGCCGCACCTGTGGGAGTTGGTCGCGAACAGCTGATGTCGCTGGTTCGCTCGTCGGTGACTGCGTCTACGTGGCAAGCTTACGGTAAGGCGTGGAAGGAATGGTGTTTAGTGGCGGGTTCCAGGCCGGTGCAAGACTGCGGGGAGGCGAGATTGCAAGTGGTAATAGAGTACCTCTGCCATTTGAGGGATAGGGGTTTGTCGGGGACATCAGTACAGCAGCGTTTGTCGGGTATTGCCTTTCATTTTCAATTGTTAGGTTGGGGGGATGTGACGAAATCCTTTATTATTCGGCAAGCCATTAAAGGGTGGAAGAGGATTCATCCTACTAGTGAGTGTCGGCGTCCCATTTCGCTAGCCTTACTGGGCCAGCTGATAGAGATTTCGCAAAAGGTCTGTAGTTCAAAGTTCGAAGCGGCCCTCATATCCGCGGCGTTCAGTTTAGCATTTTTTGGAGCATTAAGGGTTGGGGAATTAGTTCCGCGTGGAAAAAATGGTTCAGACTGTGGATTACTTATTGGGGATGTGGTTTTCTTGGACACAGCGGTGCGGGTACGCATAAGGAAGTCCAAGACTGATACGTTGGGTCGGGGTTCTTGGGTGTTGCTAAATGCCTCAAACTCCCCGACGTGCCCGGTTGGTTTGCTGACGGTATACTTGGATGTTAGATGCGGTGGTGAATTTTTCTTCACGCACGTAGATTCATCGCCATTGACGAGATATCAATTTCAGGCGGTATTCAATAAATGTTTGAAGGGGGTGGGAGTGCCGGTTCGTGATTACGGCACACATTCTTTTCGAATTGGGGCTGCTACGGAGGCTGCTAAGGAAGGTTTGCCCGATGAAGAAGTTCAGCGGATTGGGAGGTGGCGTTCAGCGTGTTTTGCTAGGTACATTCGTCCGGATTTATTGTACTAACGTTTCAATTCTTTCTGCAGATCCGGTTAGACCAACGGTATGGCTGCTGGGACACTCGTATATATTTTGGGCAGCGCAGCGAGCGGAATGTCGCCCTGGTGGGAGACATTTAGGCTTTCGAGATGTGTCCTGCATGTGGAGAGGCATCCGGGGGTTGCAATGGCCGCAAGTTCTCCCGGAAGTGGTGTCGATTTCAAGAGGAACCAGGGGTCCGACAATTTTGGTTTTGCATGCAGGGGGAAATGATTTATGTTCCTACAAGATGGCGGAGCTCCTTACAATGATGCGAGCCGACATGGAGCGATTTCATGGTTTTTTTCAAGAATTGGTTTTCGTATGGTCAGAGATTGTTCCGAGGGCAGTGTGGCAAGGAGCGAGGGATGGTATAGCCGTGGAGCGTACCAGGAGGAACATAAATGCTCGGATTTCTAAGTTCGTTCGCGAGCGTTTTGGGGTAGTGGTTAGGCATAGACAGTTGGAAGGGGACAATGCTGCATTGTTGAGACCCGATGGTGTACATCTGAATGATATCGGGCTCGATATTGTTCTCTCTGGTCTCCAAGATGGCATTGAGCAGGCATTGCTGTTGATGGGTGGGGGTCGGAGTCCTGTCTGAGGTCAGGATCCTCCGTGGCGTTGGAGAAGTTATTGCACGAAGCTATGGCTTGCCGGCTGACTTGCCTGCGTCTATGGAGCGGGGCATTGAGCGGCTAGCGCGTTTTAAGAAAGCTAAGTGCCTGTTTACAAAAAGTTGTTAAATTTTATAAAAGAATTTTAATAAAGCTGTGACCGACTTTCACCCATCAATCGTTCTCAGTGTCTAATTAATAGTGGTTAAGAGGGGCTGAGGAAATGCGTTAAGGGGTTACCTTCCCCTCCTTTTAGGTCAACACAGTCTATCCAACATGTCTGCAGGGAGGTCACACGGAAGCTCACAGTCTGTGAGGAAAATGTAGCATGCACATGAGGGAACATGGCAGCTGCATGAATTTCTGAGGTAATAGTGATCCCATACATAATGTAGGAGCTGATACTACACTAGTACATGATGTCTGAGGTGAATGCAGAGTAGTATATCAAACATGTCTGCAGGGAGGTCACACAGAAGTTGTCTCACAGTCTGTGAGGAAAATGCAGCGTGCACATGAGGGACATGGCAGCTACATGAATTTCTGAGGTAATAGTGATCCCATACATGATGTAGGAGCTGATACTACACTGGTACATGATGTCTGAGGTGAATGCAGAGGAGTATATCAAACATGTCTGCAGGGAGGTCACACAGAAGTTGTCTCACAGTCTGTGAGGAAAATGCAGCGTGCACATGAGGGACATGGCAGCTACATGAATTTCTGAGGTAATAGTGATCCCATACATGATGTAGGAGCTGATACTACACTGGTACATGATGTCTGAGGTGAATGTGCTCCTATCAGCTGTAATGTGAGGTGATGACCCCAGTATTATCCTCCCTGACACTGCAGACATGCTTCCTCCTGTTCATCTTGTGTATGAAAGAGGGAGACACAGATTTCCTGCTCTATATAATCTCACCCTCCTCACAGTGACCCCCAGGCACAGACATACTGGGCTTCTTACTCTTAACCCCTTAATGACCAGGGGTATTTTTGGTTTTGCATTTTCATTTTTCCCTCCCCTTCTTTCCAGAGCCATAACTTTTTTATTTTTCCGTCTATATGGCCGTGTGAGGGCTTATTTTTTGCGGGACGAGTTGTACTTTTAAATGACATCATTGGTTTTACCACGTCGTGTACTTGAAATCGGGAAAAAAATTCCAAGTGCGGTGAAATTGCAAAAAAAGTGCAATCCCACACTTGTTTTTTGCTTGGCTTTTTTGTTAGGTTCACTAGATGCTAAATCTCACCTGCCATTATGATTCTCCAGGTCATTACGAGTTCATAGACACCAAACATGTCTATGTCCTCGTTTATCTAAGTGGTGAAAAAAAATTCCAAAGTTTGCTAAAAAAAAAAAAAAAAATTTGCGCAATTTTCCGAGACCCGTAGCGTCTCCATTTTTCATGATCTGGGGTCGGGTGAGGGCTTATTTTTTCCGTGCCGGACTGACGTTTTTAATGATACAACTTTTGTGCAGATACGTTCTTTTGATCGCCCGTTATTGTATTTTAATGCAATGTCTTGGTGACCAAAAAAACGTAATTCTGGCATTTTTAATTTTTTTCTCGCTACGCCGTTTAGCGATCGGGTTAATGCTTTTTTTTATTGATAGATCGGGCGATTCTGAATGCGGCGATACCTAATATGTGTATGTGGGATTTTTTTTTTACTGTTTTATTTTGATTGGGGCGAAAGGGGGGTGATTTGAACTTTTAGGTTTTTTTAATTTTTTTTATTTTTAAACTTTTTTTTTTTTTTTTTACTTTTGGCATGCTTCAAGAAGCATGCACAACCCGATTGGCTCTGCTACATATGGGCGATGAGCAGATCGCCCATATATAGCAAATTTACTGCTGTGCTTTCAGCGCCGACCACCGGGTGGCGCTGAAAGCCATATGCCTGGAACAACCATAGAGGTCTCATAGAGACCTCTATGGTTGTCCAGGCAACATGACGCCGACCCCCGATCACGTGACGGGGGTCGGTGATGACGTCATTTCCGGCCCGGCGGCCGGAAATGCTATTTAAATGCCCACTGTCAGCTTTGACAGCGGGATTTAACTAGTTAATAGGTGCGGGCGGACGGCGATTCTGCTCGCGCCTATTGCAGGCACATGTCAGCTGTTCATAACAGCTGACATGTCCCGGCTTTGATGTGGGCTCAGTGCCGGAGCCCTCATCAAAGCAGGGGAGATGTCTGATGACGGACTGTGTCCATCATTGGACATTAAGGGGTTAAAGCAACATCCCTCGTGCTTAACAATCTACACCACTATACCAAAAAAGCTGCAGGAGTAAAGGTCCACCCATCCCCAAGTCATGTCCTCCTCCACCTATGGCTCCAGTGGTTTCTTTACATTCTCTCTATATAATAACAGATTCCTCTTTGTTACACGTCCTAATACTGATCATTTATATCTCTATATTGTAGAGGAAACATTTCTAGGAGTGTATACACTTCACCACAAACACTTCCCATAGATTTTATTATCATCACTGTTATTAAGCTGCTTTTCTCTTTATATCTTTACCATATCACTGTTTATTCTCTTTTCTTACCCGTTGCACAGTTGCACTCTCACTGGTCACTCGGTGGGGTCACATTTGGCTCTTTTCACCTGCATAGTTTTGTTTCCGGACCCCCTCACTATCACTTTACCTGACTGATCGCTACCAGATGGCTCTATGCAGCATTATCCATCTTGGTCTTACCAAGAGGTTTTCATCCTGAACCTCCTGCTTCACTGGGGATGCTGAACGCTCGTGTGGTATGGACCCATCTGGTCTCCATGGCAATGAGTCATCCAGCATCATTCCAGTCACTCCCCCTCGGTGACGCCATTCAATCAGAGGTGCCCGGAGGTGGAGTTACCCGGGATGGCGTGTGACGCTGTTTCCTGGATCCCGCACGTGACACACCACCCGGGGGCGTCACAGATGCCTGTACTCACGTGGGGTGAACTCGCTCCCTGTGACCTCTGATTGGCATTTGCCCCAGGTGGTTCAGTTTCTACCAATAAGTCATCAGGGGTATGTCCCCACCACTATTAGGTGTCACGCCAATAACATGACCCTGGATAGGAAAGGGCCGGTATAAACAATAACCACCAATGTGATTGGCCGACTCAATCATGTATTGCATAGATGTGACCGGGGAACAGCCCCAATTCCTTTAGGAACACCCCCACTTTACCCCAGAGTTACTCCCATTGCCTGGATTAGTGCAGGACCTTGGTGTGTTGGAAACACTTCTCCGTACCCTCTGAGGAAGCTGACGTGGCGAAACGCCGGTAAGAGGGAATAGTGGAGAATCTGCCATCTTTCTCTGTACACTCCCGGCATGTCGTCTGTAGGATCTGTAATCTCCATCTCTTGTTAGGATGGTTCCTCCTTTACACTATATGGGCTGTGCTGTATTCCTGGGATATCCCATATAGCACTGGCTGCACTTTATATCTCCTATCTGTACTCCAGGGATGTAATGCGCTGTCAGCTCTTTATTCTCTCACTATTTATACCCTTTGCTCTGTGTCCTCTCATTATATAAGCTATTCATCTATAAGTGCACAGGATCTATTCCCCTTATACACTGATATCCAGTGACAGATCTACAATCCGGTTACATATATCTATGTATGGATTTATCATACACTCAGTAAATACGGTGCACTTATCTCATCTCCACCTTGATAGTGACACTCTCTTAGGATACATGTTACTCTATGATGGCACTTTTGCACATGGCCACTAGATGGCGCTACAACATCTGACATTTGCCTGAATTTTTATATCTACACATGGTTTACACAAATTATATTTTCTTGTGGTAACTCTATACTATTTACCATTAGAAGCTGTGTATTTATATAATTATTTGTATGTATACATGATTGATTACTAGTGTTGAGCATTCCGATACTGCAAATATCGGGTATCGGCCAATATTCGCTGTATCGGAATTCCGATACCAAGTACCGATATTTTTTCAATATCGGATATCAGAATCGGAAGTTCCCATAATGCAAAGAGCCACTGCTGTGGCTTTGATTGGCTGCCGAAATGACATCATCATGATGCGCGGTCTGTGCGCATCATGATGCGCTGTCAGTTCGGGCCTTCCAGGGGGGTCTATGCCGATTGCCCGGGGTTCTGTACCGGCCTGCCGGGGGTCTGTGCCGACTGCCCGGGGGTCTGTGCGCACTGCCGTGGGTCTGTACCGGCCTGCCGGGGGTCTGTGCCGGCCTGCCGGTGGTCTGTACCGACTGTCCGGGGGTCCAAGCAGCCTGCCGGGGGGATCTGTACCGGTCTGCCGGTGGTCTGTACCGACTGTCCGGGGGTCTGAGCGGACTGCCAGGGGTCTGTACCGGCCTCCCGGGACGCTGTGCCGGCCTGCCGGTGGTCTGTACCGACTGTCCGGGCGTCTGTGCAGGCTGCGGGGGTCTGTACCGGCCTGCCGGGGGGGCTGTGCCGGCCTGCCGGTGGTCTGTACCGACTCTCCGGGGGTCTGAGCGGATTGCCGGGGGTCTGTACCGGCCTGCCGGGGGGGCTGTGCTGGCCTGCCGGTGGTCTGTACCGACTGTCCGGGGGTCCGAGCGGCCTGCCGGGGGGATCTGTACCGGCCTGCCAGTGGTCTGAAATGGGGGCGACTGTCCGGGGGGCTGTGCAGGCTGCGGGGGTCTGTGCAGGCATCGTCCGATGGGACTACAAGTCCCATCGGGCGATGCCTGCTACCATGACGGTGGTTGACACATTAGCCAATGATGGGACAGTAGTAGTCCCATCATCCGGCCTATGTGTTGAATGTAAAAAAATAAAATAAAAATATATATACATACTACATACATACTACATGCTACATACACACATACTACATATATACCACATATATACTACATGCATGCAACATGCATGCAACATATATACCACATATACCAGTGGGCTGTGCCGACTGCCCGGGGGTCTGTGCCGACTGCCCGAGGGTCTGTACCGGCCTGCAGGTGGTCTGTACCGACTGTCCGGGGGTCTGTGCAGGCTGTGGGGGTCGGTACCGGCCTGCCGGGGGGGCTGTGCCGGCCTGCCGGTGGTCTGTACCGACTCACCGGGGGTCTGAGCGGACTTCCGGGGCTCTGTACCGGCCTGCCGGTGGTCTGTACCGACTGTCCGGGGGTCTGAGCGGCCTGCCGGGGGTCTGTACCGGCCTGCCGGGGGGCTGTGCTGGCCTGCCGGGGGGCTGTGCCGACTGCCCGGGGGTCTGTACCAGCCTTCCGGGGGGCTGTGCCGGCCTGCCGGTGGTCTGTCCCAACTGCCCGGGGGTTTGTGCCGACTGCCCGGGGGTCTGTACCGGCCTGCCGGGGGGCTGTGCCGGCCTGCCGGGGGGCTGTACCGACTGTCCGGGTGTCTGTGCAGGCTGCGGGGGGCTGTGCCGGCCTGCTGGTGGTCTGTACCGACTGGCCGGGGGTCTGTGCAGGCTGCGGGGGTCTGTACCGGCCTGCCGAGGGGCTGTGCCGACTGTCCGGGGGTCTGTGCCGACTGCCCGGGGGTCTTTGCGGACTGCCGGGGGTCTGTACCGGCCTGCCGGGGGGCTGTGCTGGCCTGTCGGGGGGCTGTGCCGACTGTCCGGGGGTCTGTGCAGGCTGCAGGGGTCTGTGCAGGCATCGTCCGATGGGACTACAAGTCCCATCGGGCGATGCCTGCTACCATGACGGTGATTGACACATTAGCCAATGATGGGACAGTAGTAGTCCCATCATCCGGCTAATGTGTTGAATGTAAAAAAAAAAAAATGCTACATACATACTACATGCTACATACATACTACATACATACTACATACATACTATATGCTACATACATTCTACATACATGCTACATACATACTAACTACATGCAGCATATATACTACATGCATGCAACATACATACATACTGCATATATACCACATGCGTGCAACATGCATACTACATATATACCACATATATACTACATGCATACTACATATATACCACATATACCGGGGGTCTGTGCCGACTGTCCGGGGGTCTGTGCCGACTGCCCGAGGGTCTGTACCGGCCTGCCGGTGGTCTGTACCGACTGTCTGTGGGTCTGTGCAGGCTGTGGGGGTCGGTACCGGCCTGCCGGGGGGGCTGTGCCGGCCTGCCGGTGGTCTGTACCGACTCACCGGGGGTCTGAGCAAACTTCCGGGGCTCTGTACCGGCCTGCCGGTGGTCTGTACCGACTGTCCGGGGGTCTGAGCGGCCTGCCGGGGGTCTGTACCGGCCTGCCGGGGGACTGTGCTGGCCTGCCGGGGGGCTGTGCCGACTGCCCGGGGGTCTGTACCAGCCTTCTGGGGGGCTGTGCCGGCCTGCCGGTGGTCTGTCCCAACTGCCCGGGGGTTTGTGCCGACTGCCCGGGGGTCTGTGCGGACTGCCGTGGGTCTGTACCGGCCTGCCGGGGGGCTGTGCCGGCCTGCCGGGGGGCTGTACCGACTGTTCGGGTGTCTGTGCAGGCTGCGGGGGGCTGTGCCGGCCTGCTGGTGGTCTGTACCGACTGGCCGGGGGTCTGTGCAGGCTGCGGGGGTCTGTACCGGCCTGCCGAGGGGCTGTGCCGACTGTCCGGGGGTCTGTGCCGACTGCCCGGGGGTCTTTGCGGACTGCCGGGGGTCTGTACCGGCCTGCCGGGGGGCTGTGCTGGCCTGTCGGGGGGCTGTGCCGACTGTCCGGGGGTCTGTGCAGGCTGCAGGGGTCTGTGCAGGCATCGTCCGATGGGACTACAAGTCCCATCGGGCGATGCCTGCTACCATGACGGTGATTGACACATTAGCCAATGATGGGACAGTAGTAGTCCCATCATCCGGCTAATGTGTTGAATGTAAAAAAAAAAAAAACCTACTACATACATACTACATGCTACATACATACTACATACATACTATATGCTACATACATGCAACATATATACTACATGCATGCAACATACATACTACATATATACCACATGCATGCAACATGCATACTACATATATACCACATATATACTACATGCATACTACATATATACCACATATACCGGGGGGCTGTGCCGACTGTCCGGGGGTCTGTGCCGACTGCCCGGGGTCTGTGCCAGCCTGCCGGGGGGCTGTGCCGGCCTGCCGGTGGTCTGTACCGACTGTCCGGGGGTCTGTGCAGGCTGCGGGGGTCTGTACCAGCCTGCCGGGGGGGCTGTGCCGGCCTGCCGGTGGTCTGTACCGACTCTCCGGGGGTCTGAGCGGATTGCCGGGGGTCTGTATCGGCCTGCTGGGGGGCTGTGCCGGCCTGCCGGTGGTCTGTACCGACTGTCCGGGGGTCTGTACCGGCCTGCCAGTGGTCTGTACCGGCCTGCCGGGGGGCTGTGCCGACTGTCCGGGGGTCTGTGCAGGTTGCGGGGGTCTGTGCAGGCATCGTCCGATGGAACTACAAGTCCCATCGGGCGATGCCTGCTACCATGACGGTGATTGACACATTAGCCAATGATGGGACAGTAGTAGTCCCATCATCCGGCCTATGTGTTGAATGTAAAAAAAAAAAAATACATACTACATGCTGCATACATGCAACATAAATACATACTGCATATATACTACATGCATACTACATATATACCATATATATCGGGGTTCTGTGCCGACTGTCCGGGGGTCTGTGCCGACTGCCCGGGGGTCTGTACTGGCCTGCCGGTGGTCTGTACCGACTGTCCGGGGGTCTGTGCAGGCTGCGGGGGTCTGTACCGGCCTGCCGGGGGGCTGTGCCGGCCTGCCGGTGGTCTGTACTGACTGTCCGGGGGTCTGAGCTGACTGCCGGGGGGGTGTACCGGCCTGCCGGGGGGCTGTGCCGGCCTGCCGGGGGGCTGTGCTGGCCTGCCGGTGGGCTGTGCCGACTGTCCGGGGGTCTGTGCAGGCTGCGGGGGTCTGTGCAGGCATCGTCCGATGGGACTACAAGTCCCATCGGGTTATGCCTGCTACCATGACGGTGACTGACACATTAGCCAATGATGGGACAGTAGTAGTCCCATCATCCGGCCTATGTGTTGAATGTAAGAAAAAAAAAATACATGCTACATACATACTACATACATGCTACATACATGCAACATATATACTACATGCATGCAACATACATACATACTGCATATATACCACATGCATGCAACATGCATACTACATATATACCACATATACCGGGGGTCTGTGCCGACTGTCCGGGGGTCTGTGCTGGCCTGCCGGGGGGCTGTGCCGGTGGTCTGTACCGACTGTCCGGGGGTCTGTGCAGGCTGCGGGGGTCTGTACCGGCCTGCCGGGGGGCTGTGTGCTGGCCTGCCGGTGGTCTGTACCGACTGTCCGGGGGTCTGTGCAGGCTGCGGGGTTCTGTGCAGGATCGTCCGATGGGACTACAAGTCCCATCGGGCGATGCCTGCTACCATGAGGGTGATTGACACATTAGCCAATGATGGGACAGTAGTAGTCCCATCATCCGGCCTATGTGTTCAATGTAAAAAAAATAAATAAAAATACATACTACATACATACTACATGCTACATACATACTACATACATGCTACATACATGCTACATACATACTACATGCATGCAACATACATACATACTACATATATACCACATGCATGCAACATGCATACTACATATATACCACATATATACTACATGCATGCAACATACATACACACTACATATATACTACATGCATGCAACATACAAATATACTACATGCATGCAACATGCAAACTACATATATACCACATATATACTACATGCATGCAACATACATACAACATATATACTACATATATACTACATGCATGCAACATACATATATACTACATGCAACATGCATACTACATATATACCACATATATACTACATGCATGCAACATACATACTACATATATACCACATATATACTACATGCATGCAACATACATACTGCATGCTACATACATACCACATATATACTACATGCATGCAACATGCATACTACATATATACCACATATATACTACATGCATGCAACATACATATATACTACATGCAACATGCATACTACATATATACTACATGCATGCAACATGCATACTACATATATACCACATATATACTACATACATACAACATATATACTACATGCATGCAACATGCATACTACATATATACCACATATATACTACATGCATGCAACATGCATACTACATATATACCACATATATACTACATGCATGCAACATACATACTACATATATACCACATATATACTACATGCATGCAACATGCATACTACATATATACCACATATATACTACATGCATGCAACATACATATATACTACATGCAACATGCATACTACATATATACTACATGCATGCAACATGCATACTACATATATACCACATATATACTACATACATACAACATATATACTACATGCATGCAACATGCATACTACATATATACCACATATATACTACATGCATGCAACATACATATATACTACATATATACTACATGCATGCAACATGCATACTACATATATACCACATATATACTACATGCATGCAACATGCATACTACATATATACTACATGCATACTACATATATACCACATGCATGCAACATACATATATACTACATGCATGCAACATGCAAACTACATATATACCACATATATACTACATGCATGCAACATATATACTACATGCATGCAACATGCATACTACATATATACCACATATATACTACATGCATGCAACATACATATATACAACATATATACTACATGCATGCAACATGCATACTACATATATACTACATGCATGCAACATACATATATACTACATGCATGCAACATGCATACTACATATATACTACATGCATACTACATATATACCACATATATACTACATGCATGCAACATACATATATACAACATATATACTACATGCATGCAACATGCATACTACATATATACCACATGCATACTACATATATACCACATATATACTACATGCATACTACATATATACCACATGCATGCAACATATATATATACTACATGCATGCAACATGCAAACTACATATATACCACATATATACTACATGCATGCAACATACATACAACATATATGCTACATGCATGCAACATACATATTACATATATACCACATACTGTATATACTACATGCATGCAACATGCCTACTACATATATACCACATATATACTACATGCATGCAACATACATATATACTACATGCAACATGCATACTACATATATACTACATGCATGCAACATGCATACTACATATATACCACATATATACTACATGCATGCAACATACATACATACAACATATATACTACATGCATGCAACATGCATACTACATATATACCACATATATACTACATGCATGCAACATACATATATACAACATATATACTACATGCATGCAACATGCATACTACATATATACCACATATATACTACATGCATACTACATATATACCACATGCATGCAACATACATATATACTACATGCATGCAACATGCAAACTACATATATACCACATATATACTACATGCATGCAACATGCATACTACATATATACCACATATATACTACATGCATGCAACATACATATATACTACATGCATGCAACATGCATACTACATATATACCACATATATACTACATGCATACTACATATATACCACATGCATGCAACATACATATATACTACATGCATGCAACATGCAAACTACATATATACCACATATATACTACATGCATGCAACATGCATACTACATATATACCACATATATACTACATGCATGCAACATACATATATACTACATGCAACATGCATACTACATATATACTACATGCATGCAACATGCATACTACATATATACCACATATATACTACATGCATGCAACATACATACATACAACATATATACTACATGCATGCAACATGCATACTACATATATACCACATATATACTACATGCATGCAACATACATATATACAACATATATACTAAATGCATGCAACATGCATACTACATATATACCACATATATACTATATGCTTGCAACATACATATATACAACATATATACTACATGCATGCAACATGCATACTACATATATACCACATATATACTACATGCATGCAACATACATATATACAACATATATACTACATGCATGCAACATACATATATACTACATGCATGAAACATACATACTACATATATACCACATATATACTACATGCATGCAACATACATATATACAACATATATACTACATGCATGCAACATGCATACTACATATATACCACATATATACTACATGCATGCAACATACATATATACTACATGCATGCAACATGCATACTACATATATACTACATGCATACTACATATATACCACATATATACTACATGCATGCAACATGCATACTACATATATACCACATATATACTACATGCATGCAACATACATGTATACTACATGCAACATGCATACTACATATATACTACATGCATGCAACATGCATACTACATATATACCACATATATACTACATGCATGCAACATACATACATATAACATATATACTACATGCATGCAACATACATACTACATATATACCACATATATACTACATGCATGCAACATACATATATACTACATGCATGCAACATGCATACTACATATATACCACATATATACTACATGCATACTACATATATACCACATGCATGCAACATACATATATACTACATGCATGCAACATGCAAACTACATATATACCACATATATACTACATGCATGCAACATGCATACTACATATATACCACATATATACTACATGCATGCAACATACATATATACTACATGCAACATGCATACTACATATATACTACATGCATGCAACATGCATACTACATATATA
Source organism: Dendrobates tinctorius (assembly GCF_039654945.1). Classification (NCBI taxonomy): domain Eukaryota; kingdom Metazoa; phylum Chordata; class Amphibia; order Anura; family Dendrobatidae; genus Dendrobates; species Dendrobates tinctorius. Next base: position 1,971,714 of record NW_027362032.1, on the reverse strand, counting down.
CCACATATATACTACATGCATGCAACATACATATATACAACATATATACTAAATGCATGCAACATGCATACTACATATATACCACATATATACTATATGCATGCAACATACATATATACAACATATATACTACATGCATGCAACATGCATACTACATATATACTACATGCATGCAACATACATATATACAACATATATACTACATGCATGCAACATACATATATACTACATGCATGAAACATACATACTACATATATACCACATATATACTACATGCATGCAACATACATATATACAACATATATACTACATGCATGCAACATGCATACTACATATATACCACATATATACTACATGCATGCAACATACATATATACAACATATATACTACATGCATGCAACATGCATACTACATATATACCACATATATACTACATGCATGCAACATACATATATACAACATATATACTACATGCATGCAACATACATATATACTACATGCATGAAACATACATACTACATATATACCACATGCATGCAACATGCATACTATATATATACCACATATATACTACATGCATGCAACATACATATATACTACATGCATGCAACATATATATAATACATATATATATGAGCTCTTTGTATTATTGGGTGTGCTACAGCACTCCTTTCATTATGACTGTTATCATGTATTAGAGTGACTCTTTTTGTTCTCTGCACACATGTGTTCTGCCCTGTGTTTAGTGCATAATGCCAGCTACTCTATTCACCCATTGTAGTCATTTGTTATTGCTGCACAGGAGTTTTGTTTGCATCTGGCTATCTCTTGACACTTGTTTGTTTACCATACATTTTTAATCCTTTCATGTATTGTCCTGTTCTCCTTTGTTGCCTCAAAGTTTTTCACCTTGTTTGTAGCTCTGGACTCATTGTCCTTTTATTCTCCTAGCCTTTTTTGAGTCGTCCTACTATTTACAATTTTGGGGTCTAATGTGCACTGGCACAGCATGAATTAACTATTATGTGTTTCAAGGGTATTTTCTTTGTTCTAATTGTTTCTGTGTTTTTCACAGCAACCCATTCAAAGCCCCATATGGACTATAAGGCACGGGAGCAGGCATGGTTATCTCATATTGATGAAGTTTTCAAAGAGAATACCGGAGCAAATGTGGCAGGCAGTGGCAGGGATGTCAGCGAGGCAGGCAGAAGGTTAAAATCTCTTTTGAACAGACGCACCAAGGTTTGGTGGAACTGTGCCTTCCTGAATAAATACATTGGGAAGGGCTTGATTCCACGTGGCTTACGGGTTCAAGTTTTTCCTTCTTTTTTGGTTGAGGACATCGATATACGACAGAAGTGGGAGGATCTAGCTAGTGGCTGCTCTAATGGCTTTATGGAGTTATTGATCCAATTAAATAAGAAAACCATTGCAACCCTCGACAGTGAAATCGAGGATTTACAAAATTCACTCAAAAAGGATATGACAGGAGATGAATTGACGGCCCTCAACCGAGAGCTGGATACAGAATTTATAAAATGGGAAAAGGAGATTTGTGAAGCAAAAACCCAGAAGTTCCAGAGAGATATGAGTGATTATCAATCCGACTCCGTCTATCGATGGAATCGTAAACCTAAAAGATCTAGAAATTACTATCGAAAGAGATCTACATCAACCACTTCGGTTGCTTCAAGTGATGGATCTGTAAGATCAACTTCCAAGTCTGTGGAAGCACGTTTCGGGGTCAATCGTGATTCCCAAACTAATAAGCCTAAGGGCACTGTGTCTTCCAAAAAAACAGAAAAGGTTAAGAATCAGATCCCTCAGGTAATCAATCTCTCCACCCATAATCTCACCCCAGCTCAGATTGAGGTGCTATCAAAAGGTTTCACTTTTTCACCCACTAATCAATTTGATCTCTTTACAGCCATAAAGGATCTTTATTTATTTTCTCGGAAATTGGTTTGCAAGAAGCTGTATGGTGGGGAAAAGCAGGAGCCCGACACCAACAGCCAGATGGAGGATGAAGCATTGGCAGTTTTGGAGGATTTACTAAGGGAACAAGAGGTTGGCCCCACAGGTAATTTTCCTTCATCTGTCTTGCCCTGCTCTACTAGGTTCCCCCCTTTGTCCCTCTGTCCATCAGTGGATATATTCACTAGGTTAGTTGTCGAAGATTTTAAAAAGATCTCCACTAGGCGGAGATCCGACAACTTGACTGCCAAACAACGTATAGCTTTGAATGAATTACGATCTTACCAAGATATAGTGATTAAATCGGCGGACAAAGGGGGAACATAGTAATATGGCCTAGTGCCATGTATGAAAAGGAGGCCTTTAGACAGCTGAGGGATGGGAGAACTTACTCTAGACTAGACCATAATCCTGTGAAAGACTTCTCAGCTGACCTGGCGGAAATCCTCTCTTTGGCGTTGGATAAGGGTATTATCCCCAAAAAAGTTCATGATGGGTTACTGACAAAATTTCCGAAAATCCCCACCATATACTTCTTGCCTAAAATTCATAAAAATCCCTTGGATCCACCGGGATGCCCAATCGTGTCGGGGATTGGGGGGCTGTGTGAACCAGTATGCAAATTTATCGATCATTACCTCAAACCTTTGGTAGAAGCACTGCCCTCCTTTGCCCGTGACACGATGGACGTCCTGGCCAGGATTGATGGGATTTTTCTTGAACCTGATATGCTACTTGTTACAGCTGATATAGAGTCTCTATACACGTGCATACTCCACCATGATGGACTCGAAGCCTGTCGTTTCTTCTTGAGGGGCAGCAATTGGGATGGCCCTTTGTGTGATTTGATCTTGGAGCTGTTGGAGTATATTCTGACCCATAACTTTTTTATCTTTAAAGAAACATTCTATCTTCAGCGATGCGGCACTGCCATGGGCGCGGCCTGTGCGCCTTCTTTTGCGGGTCTATTCCTGGGTTTCTGGGAGAGGGAGATTTTCGGGGGGGAGGGCGCTCGGGCCGCGGACGGTGTGCAGTGCTGGCTTCGCTATATAGACGATGTGTTCATCATCTGGCAGGGGTCAGAACATCAACTCCAATGTTTCATGGAAGAGTTGAATTCGAACAGGTTCAACATTAAAATGACTTATAATTGCAGCCAAGCAGAGGTGGACTTCCTTGACATCAAAATTGTTGTAGATTCCCACTTACACTTGCAGACAGATGTCTATAGGAAGCCCACTTCTGTTAATTCACTGCTGCATGCACGGTCTTGTCATCCTTATTCCACAATAAGGGCCATCCCAATTGGACAATTTCTGCGCATGCGGCGCATCTGCTCTTCTAACACTAGTTTTGAACGGCAGGCTGAGGATCTTAAAGAAAGATTCCTTGTAAGGGGTTACAGCCATCGGAGCATAAAAAGGGGTTATAACAGAGCAAAAAAATCAGTACGGTCTACTCTTTTAAATCCTCCATTAAAGAAAAAAGAATCATGTGACACAGTAAGATTTGTTTCAACTTTTAATGGTGAGTGGGACACGATGAGACAATGTCTCGAGAAACACTGGGATATTTTACAATCTGAACCCAGTTTGAAGGGATCTGTGTCAAGGCGCCCAGTGATGACATATCGGAGGAGACCTAATTTGGGAGACATACTAGCACATTCCCACTATGTTCCCCAAAGAAAGAACCTCTTTGATTCTTGTGGACTGCCACAGGGGTGCTTTCCCTGCGGACACTGTATCGCCTGTAGGAATGTCCTGCGGACTTCCTCTTTTCAGTCAGCGGATGGAACACGCACTTTCTCTATTCTCCAGTATATTACATGTAATACAACCCAGGTGGTCTATTATGCCACCTGTGGATGTCCAAAAATATATATTGGCTTGACGTCTCGACAGCTAAAGGTGCGAATTCGAGAACATGTCCGTGACATTATGGCGGCAGTAGATGTACAGGATATATCCCAATAAAAAACTATTCCGAGACACTATAAATCTCATCATGACTGTAATCCAAAAACTTTCATGGTGAGGGGTATCCAGCACATTCAGACTGGGATCAGGGGTGGCGACATTAGACGTCTCCTTGCCCAGAATGAGTGTAGATGGATAACCATCCTTGGTACCATGACCCCGCAGGGACTCAATGAGTCCCTGGGTTTTGCGTCTTTCTTATGAGATTCTTTTTGTCCTTTTTTCCCCTTTTTTCCTGCTTCTCTGCATTCCCCTCAAAATCCACCTTTTTAAATTCATTTTTGTTTTTATTGCATATATTATATGATTTTAATATTTTTTATTCTCTTTTTTGCCCGTAGTTATCTACCTGTGAATCTTGCCATTTGGGGTTTTGTTTTCCTCATTGTCCAGCTATCACAGAATCCTTTTCTGGAGAAATATCTAGGTTCAGCGGTTTTGCACAGCAACCAAGAAGAAGATGGAGCCCCAAGAGATACACTTATTCTTCGGTCGAATCATACTTGAAATATAACTATTTAAATTATTTTTTGTTATTTTGTTTATACATTTTTTCATGGATGCATTTATATATACTGTATATGTGGGGTGTAGGTGTCTTTTTATGCAACATTAGCTAGATTACATGTATGATGTATGATTTATAATGCATTGCCTCTGATATGTCATATCAGTATATTGGCTGTCTCGCCTTGTTTTTCCCATTATGGTATGTCTGACTTAGCTGCTTGTGAATCAGCTTTCTTTTTTATTATTATTTACCATCAGTAAGATCCCTCTCTCCCATTGTCTCTGCATCTTTACTCAAGGAGTTTTTTTTTCTCCTTGCCTTTTATCCAGCACTGTGGTCTGTGACTCCCTCCTTCCCTCCCTCCCTGCTTCACTCAGGCGTGGCCTGTTGCCGGGAGACGTGCTAGGCGCCAGCCGTCCCCACCGCAGTGTCACTTCCTGCTGGAGCAGTGGGGGTGGAGGTATGGTCTCTCTCCCACAGTGCAGATGCAGCCAACTTGGCTGTGGTTGGCTCCCCACACCCATGTGACCTTGGACAACCAGGTATTTGACTGGGCAATGTCATCTGTTAAGCCACGCCCCCTGAGGAAGTGGTTTTACCACGAAATGCGCATTGGGGTTTCTCCTGGACGTCAGCATTCCCCTGTGACTGTCTAATGGGTATGTTATGATCCTTATAACCTTTTAACTGGGCAGATGTGCATTATTGTCTCTCTTTGACTGAGCTCTTTGTATTATTGGGTGTGCTACAGCACTCCTTTCATTATGACTGTTATCATGTATTAGAGTGACTCTTTTTGTTCTCTGCACACATGTGTTCTGCCCTGTGTTTAGTGCATAATGCCAGCTACTCTATTCACCCATTGTAGTCATTTGTTATTGCTGCACAGGAGTTTTGTTTGCATCTGGCTATCTCTTGACACTTGTTTGTTTACCATACATTTTTAATCCTTTCATGTATTGTCCTGTTCTCCTTTGTTGCCTCAATAAAGTTTTTCACCTTGTTTGTAGCTCTGGACTCATTGTCCTTTTATTCTCAAAGTCAACATTTGCCTAGAGAATTAACTTTATCCCCCAAAACACATTTCAACATCCTTGCAGCCCTGCCTTAAAAGGACCAGCTAACATGGTTTCAGTGATTGCTCCATTAACACAGGTGTGGGTGTTGATGAGGACAGGGCTGGAGATCAATCTGTCATGATTAAGTAAGAATGACGCCACTGGACACTTTAAAAGGAGGCTGTTGCTTGGCATCATTGTTTCTCTTCTGTTAACCATGGTTATCTCTAAAGAAACACGTGCAGTCATCATTGCACTGCACAAAAATGGCCTAACAGGGAAGAGTATCGCAGCTAGAAAGATTGCACCTCAGTCAACAATCTATCGCATCATCAAGAACTTCAAGGAGAGGTTCCCTTGTTGCCAAAAAGGCTCCAGGGCGCCCAAGAAAGACCAGCAAGTGCCAGGACCGTCTCTTAAAAGTGTTTCAGCTGCGGGATTGGGCTACCAGCAGTGCAGAGCTTGCTCAGGAATGGCAGCAGGCAGGTGTGAGTGCATCTGCACACACTGTGAGGCGGAGACTCTTGGAGCAAGGCCTGGTCTCAAGGAGGGCAGCAAAGAAGCCACTTCTCTCCAGGAAAAACATAATGGACAGACTGATATTCTGCAAGAGGTACAGGGAGTGGACTGCTAAGGACTGGGGTAAAGTCATTTTCTCTGATGAATCCCCTTTTCGATTGTTTGGGACATCTGGAAAACAGCTTATTCGGAGAAGACCAGGTGAGCGCTACCACCAGTCTTGTCTCATGCCAACTGTCAAGCATCCTGAAACCATTCATGTGTGGGGTTGCTTCTCAGCCAAGGGAATGGGCTCTCTCTCAGTCTTGCCTAAAAACACAGCCATGAATAAAGAATGGTACCAAAATGTCCTCCAAAAGCAACTTCTCCCAACCGCCCAAGAGCAGTTTGGCGATCAACAATGCCTTTTTCAACATGATGGCGCACCTTGCCATAAAGCAAAGGTGATAACTAGTGTTGAGCTTTCCGATACCGCAAGTATCGGGTATCGGCCAATATTTGCCGTATCGGAATTCCGATACCGAGTACCGATACTTTTTTCGTATTGGATACCGGAATCGGAAGTCCAAAATGCAATGAGCCACTTTTGTGGCTCTGATTGGCTGCCGAAATGACGTCATCATGATGCGCTGTCTGTGCGCATCATGATGCGCCATCAGTTCGGGCCTTCGGGGGGGGCTGTGCCGACTGTCCGGGGGTCTGTACCGGCCTGCCGGGGGGCTGTGCCGGCCTGCCGGTGGTCTGTGCCGACTGTCCGGGGGTCTGTGCAGGCTCCGGTGGTCTGTGCAGGCTCCGGGGGTCTGTGCAGGCATCGTCCGATGGGACTACAAGTCCCATCGGGCGATGCCTGCTGCCATGACAGTGATTGACACATTAGCCAATGATGGGACAGTAGTAGTCCCATCATCCGGCTAATGTGTTGAATGTAAAAAAAAAAAAAAAATTTACATACAACATGCATACTACATATATTCTACATGTAACATATATACTACATGCAACATACATACTACATACATGCTACATACTACATGCATAGTACATACATGCTACATACTACATACATGCTACATACATACTACATACTACATACATACTACATACATAATACATATACACTCACTGGCCACTTTATTAGGTACACCTGTCCAACTGTGTGTTAAGACTTAATTTCTAATCAGCCAATCACATGGCGGCAACTCAGTGCATTTAGGCATGTAGACATGGTCAAGACAATCTCCTGCAGTTCAAACCGAGCATCAGTATGGGGAAGAAAGGTGATTTGAGTGCCTTTGAACGTGGCATGATTGTTGGTGCCAGAAGGGCTGGTCTGAGTATTTCAGAAACTGCTGATCTACTGGGATTTTCACGCACAACCATCTCTAGGGTTTACAGAGAATGGTCCGAAAAAGAAAAAAAATCCAGTGAGCGGCAGTTCTGTGGCCGGAAATGCCATGTTGATGCCAGAGGTCAGAGGAGAATGGGCAGACTGGTTCGAGCTGATAGAAAGGCAACAGTGACTCAAATTGCCACCCGTTACAACCAAGGTAGGCAGAAGAGCATCTCTGAACGCACAGTGCGTCGAACTTTGAGGCAGATGGGCTACAGCAGCAGAAGACCACACTGGGTACCACTCCTCTCAGCTAAGAACAGGAAACTGAGGCTACAATTTGCACAAGCTCATCGAAATTGGACAGTAGAAGATTGGAAAAACGTTGCCTGGTCTGATGAGTCTCGATTTCTGCTGCGACATTCGGATGGTAGGGTCAGAATTTGGCGTAAACAACATGAAAGCATGGATCCATCCTGCCTTGTATCAACGGTTCAGGCTGGTGGTGGTGGTGTCATGGTGTGGGGAATTTTTTCTGGGCACTCTTTGGGCCCCTTGGTACCAATTGAGCATCGTTGCAACGCCACAGCCTACCTGAGTATTGTTGCTGACCATGTCCATCCCTTTATGACCACAATGTACCCAACATCTGATGGCTACTTTCAGCAGGATAATGCGCCATGTCATAAAGCTCGAATCATCTCAGATTGGTTTCTTGAACATGACAATGAGTTTACTGTACTCAAATGGCCTCCTCAGTCACCAGATCTCAATCCAATAGAGCATCTTTGGGATGTGGTGGAACGGGAGATTCGCATCAGGGATGTGCAGCCGACAAATCTGCGCCAACTGTGTGATGCCATCATGTCAATATGGTCCAAAATCTCTGAGGAATGCTTCCAGCACCTTGTTGAATCTCTGCCACGAAGAATTGAGGCAGTTCTGAAGGCAAAAGGGGGTCCAACCCCTTACTAGCATGGTGTACCTAATAAAGTGGCCAGTGAGTGTATACTACATGCATGCAACATACATACGACATATATACTGCATATATACTACATGCATGCAACATACATATATACTACATACAATACATACATATAGACATAGAGTACATACTCACAGTCACTTGTCACTTTGATCCCCGAAACCATTGTCGCCTGAGGAATAAATATTAAAATAAAAAAACACCAATATACTTACCCCGATCCGCAGAAGTCCATGAGGGTCCCACGACGATCTTGCGTGGAGAGCAACAGCATCAGCTGATGCTACCGTTCTCTACCAGCTCCAGGAATACAATGACGGAAGGTAGGTATCCTTCCGCACTGTATTCCTCCACCACTGTAAAAAAAAAAAGTCCTTAGTCTAACTTTATGCCATTGCTGCGTGAGAAATTCCCACGCAGCAATGGCATAAAGTGAGACTGGGGACTTATTTTTTTACAGTGGTGGAGGAATACAGTGCGGAAGGATACCTACCTTCCGTCATTGTATTCCTGGAGCTGGTAGAGAACGGTAGCATAAGCTGATGCTGCTGTTCTCCACGCAAGATGGACGTGGGACCCTCGTGGACTTCTGCGGATCGGGATAAGTATATTGGTGTTTTTTTATTTTGATATTTACTCCTCAGGCGACAATGGCTTCGGGGATCAAAGTGACAAGTGACGGTGAGTATGTACTCTATGTTATATGTACTGTATGTCTATATGTATAAAACCAAAAGCAAAACAAATATCCTGGAGTAAAAAAGTAAAAAAATATATTGCAAAAATTGCATGAAGGTAGTAATAATAGTAATAAGGGTATTTAGTTAACATAATTTTGATCAAAATAATGTAGA